>NC_060209.1:54614285-55973571 GCF_021130785.1 Homalodisca vitripennis | reverse complement strand
CTCCTAACATGCCCAACAAAACACACAATTCGTCTAACTAGTGGATGGTTTATCATGTTTAACAAGCTGTCACTCGATCCGAACAAACTACAGTACACAATATCTTGTGAAGCACTGGACCACAGCTCCAGAGAGCTAAGATAAAAGATATGCTATCAGTCCCAGCCACAGATAACATTGAAGTACACAGATATCGAGACATACAACACACTAACAGAACATTAAAAACTTAACTATTTATGAACAACCCCCTAAAACTATGTATTGTTCTAGTTGTGATTCGATATTATCGATCATTCTAGTGTTGGACGCTTATCATACTGCAGTTGCCAGTATTTTGAATGCATTAAATGACAATATTGTTCAAAATAAATACAAAAAAGTAAAATTATTTGGATGGTATTTGAGTAATAGCCTCAAGTACAATAGATGTACATTATTTGTGCCACTACATAGGTATATTTGAATGCTTTGCCTCATTTCTATGACTTCAAATGAAAGCTTTAAAAATAGAAACAATAGGGTAGCTTTTCAGAATGAAAGGATAGGCAGATGGAGGAGTTACACATTAGAGAAACCTATTTAGTAGATGCACCTCTTGATATAAAATTAGCCTATCACAATTTTTCTCTAATGAATTGACAGATTATAACAAACTTCAACCACTGGACTACTTTTGTGATTCAAACTTATAAAAGGATACACAATTCTTCTTTCTGTTGGCTGACAACCTCATTATTTCTTACTGTTAGAATGAATACACACTCAATTAGACAAACAAATAATACAGTTGTTTTGTTCAACATGAGTATAGAAACAAAGTGTCACCTATATGTACTTGTAGTAAAACTTGACATTTTTCTGAATTGGAATTCTGGTTTTGTTTATCAGTATGTCATTTTTAAGTTGAGGTTAGGTTGAATAGGCTACTTTTTAGTCAAGGACATCTAAATATTCAAAATTAAGAGGTAACGTGCAAAGAGTATGAAAGAATAACTTTATCCTTGCTAAGGAACGTTAGGATTCTTTATCCTTGCTAACTTTATTTTCAGGATTCATAGGATAAAGCATGTAATGTTAACATAAATAATATCTTTAAAAAACAAACGTGAATATTAAGTCCAAGGTAGTTTGTTTTACAATAATACCTGTTTATAACACATGAATATATGTTTATTATTCATTAAGATATTTATCAATTTTGATCTCATAAGTAACCTGCTACTACATTCTGTGACTTATGTGGAAATATCGCAAAGAACGTGTTCATTTTGCTCCCTTAGCTTATGGTATTGTTTACGATTTAATGGGGTGAATTTATTACTAGTGTACCCGTTGTTCGAAATCTAGAAATGTTTACTGATTTTTTTATACTTAGATAAATCCACAATTTCCACTAAATCTAAAAAAAGTTTTCCCACAATCCTAATCGTTTCTACATACCATATATAAGAGACAGTGGAGTAAATAACTTAATAGTGTGCAAATATAATAGTGTATACAAATACATAATGTAATTAGAACGAAAATTAAACAATTATAATAGATTATTTTATTAAACCTTACAGAAGCCAAATCGTGTGCCCTACACGCACAATTTTGTAAAATTTTATTTAATGGTAATGTTCAGAGTTTTCTTAACGAGTATGTATTTATTTGCAAAGGACATAAATCCTATGTATACAATATTTATAGCTGAATCATATTTAATAACTATACTATTTAACATAACACATAACAAAACATTGTCAGCAAAAATATAGTTCAAAGTAAAAGACTTTTATAAGATGTAAATAAATACTAATCGGCCTATAGTTTTCATAATGTCCTTATTATCCTTATTGTGGACTGGAACAAACTTGATATGCTAGAGAGTACTCGGAAACTCTACACTACAGAGTGTAGATACAGATACAAAAGTAGATTACATAAGCAAATGGTTCACTTATAAAATAGGCTGTTTTAAGATTGTCGCTTTCAGTCCAAACAATCCAAGGCAAGACTTTTATTAAGATGCTAATAATTGTAATCAGTGCAAGGCTCATTTACATTTCCTAAGAAATCCATGTAGTTATTTACTACCCTAGGTGAAATGCTAGATACAACACCCCCAACCTTATCAATAAAGAATGTATTAAATTCATCAGATATCAAACAGAATTAGTAGATTTAGCTTTTGCATTTACACTGGTCAATAAATTTACAATGGACCAAGTGGCTTCGAGTTTGTACATTTACATACATTTTTAGTGGTCCTTGATTGGTCCAGCTCCGACTCCATAGGATTTACAGACATAGTCAGAAAGGGAGTCAACATGTTGACAGGTCATAATATGCCACATGCAGCAGACGACTCTAGTTTGTTTCTTAACCTAACTTGTTCATCCGTTAAGACACTCATTTTATTACTTAAGTTGTCATATACAACCCCTTTAATAATACTAGCAAGCTTATCAACGGTCAAGTGAAGGTTTAGAATGTCGTCAAACTTAGCATTACTAATAAAACTACCAAGCCGATTTCTACAAGTTCACAAAACCACCTCACAATAGAACTTATGTCAATAATCTTTTGTGATCTTTTGACACATTCACACAATCGATATGGTACCATTTTCAGATACGCCATCACACTGCAAGCCATCATCACTCTTCATTTACTACCGGTGCAATTGTTCATTTCGTACATAAAGTATGCCGTACACCGTCGACCATTCCCGTGTATTAGTGCACTTTATAGAACAAGTCTTGTGATTTCGTTCTACCAGGATCACGCAGCGCTACAAATAAAAATAACTAAGGACTGCTACTGGTATCATTCAGTAGGTTGATGAGAATGAGAGTCATACCTAAAGGGGACTTCAACCAGAACCACCCTCGGCCCCGTCAATGAACTCGAGAAACCATCGAGCTCCTCCTTGAACTCAATACAGCACCCGTTTACAATGTTATTGTACCTCTCATTAAAATAATAACATAATTTTTACTCATAGTGGAAGCTTTAATTTTTGCACTTTTGAGTATTTCGTCATTCTTAGCGTTAGGTTTTACAAAAGCGAACACACTAGCATCACTGGATTTGCTTCAAGATGGCCGATTTGCCTGTCTGATCTGACTAGTGCTCCGACTATTATTTGCTACTATTATTAGGCTTGATATTGTGTAAGTTATATGTGCCTAATTGTTTAAATTGTCATGCAATAAAGTTATAAATGAACAGTCTTTTCTTTTGATTTTCTACTAATAAACAAGTTTTAGCGAATTCGATCAGTCTTGTATTGTCAATAACACCAGTGTCTGTCTGCCTGCATCTGTGTTGGATTGGATTGCGTCGCACTTTTCTTTCTTTCTTCCTTCCTCTTGTTTGCTGAATTTCAGCAGGTTCTGCTTACTTTGAGCATGGAACCTCGATAAACATTCTTGTATGTATGACCAGTTTACACTTTTTACACACAGTAAGTTCACTATTGCACTCAGTATCCACGAGGGTTGTATGCTTGGAGACAAGGTTATTCTTGGTGTTCTCGGTGTTGTGGGTGTTTTCTGTTTTGTTTTCTATTTTTTTTTTATTTGTTAGTTTTAGTCACAACCTATTAAGTCACAACCTTAAGTCTATTGTTAATACTTCCTATTGTTTGTTGTGTTACTTTGAAAGAAGTTGGGGGAATTTCTTTAAGGAAGGTATTTGATGTGTGTAGGATTAAATAGGAACGGTTGTGCACCCAACTCCAAGGGTAGAATGCTTCACGCCAGAGACCCTTCAGGCGGCTTCCAAGTCCAGAAACAGGAAATGAGCCCTGGAGAGAACATTTTGTTATAACCCATGGTGAAGACATTCATGTTCTTAAGACAGGTCACTTTCAAGACTTCAAGTTATGTTAGTATGTTTTTTTTTATATATTACCTTATTTATAGATTTAAGAAAACTTACAATTTCCAGTATTATTTCCATATCAAAGCTCGTTAAAAGATCTTTCAATATATAAGGTGGATCTATTTTCTTCGCTTTCAGTTTAGTGAGCAATTCATGTCTGAAGTCGTTATATTGCACACAATCAAAGATTAAATGTTGAAGACTTTCTATGGAACCTGCATTGCATTTGAGGCATAACGGAGTGAAATAACAATTTATTTTAAATAGAGTTTCATTAACCCAAGCATGTCCAATTCTTAGTCTATTTATCGTTACTATTTTATTTCTACTCAGTTTGTAATTATTATTATACCATGGGGAGGGGCTATCAGGGGCAAGTAGTGATTGTTTAATTGCGCCAACAAAATCTTCCAATGACACTTTAAAATCTGTTGGTTCTTCACCTGCTTGGGTTGCTTCTTTTGCCAGCCATGTTCATTGGGAACTATCCCCACATGACTTGGTACCCATTGAAAAGTGAAGTATTTAATACCTCTCATCATGCAGATTGTAATGGCTGATGCCAGATTTTCTTCATAATCTGCTGAACTTGCTGCCTTTATGGCTAGTATAGCAGCTTTTGAGTCAGAACATACTACAATGTTATCATAATTTTGTTCGTTTGCTATTTCAACAGCTTTCTTTATGGCATACAGTTCTGCGGAATAGCTGGATGCCTGGTTTGGAAGTTTATATTTGTATTCTATTTTTAAGTCCTGTATATACACGGCAGAGCCTGCGCCATCCTTGCTTCGTGAGCCATCAGTGTAAATTCTTAGATAGTTTTCATATATTTCTTTCTCATTAATTCTAGAAATAATGCTTTAATGGCTTCTGGTGGGAGTAATGATTTTTTCCCAACTGTGTCATCAATCTCTAGTTCAAATGATATTTTTAAGTTCTTAAGCAGTAGGGGGCTATCAACGAATTCCAAAAGATTTGAATCACTTACTGCAATATTGTTTAGATTCGCCAGATTATCTACTGTGTTCACCAGTTCCATGTATATAGGTTTGGTTTTTTTGACCCAGTACTTATGATGATAAGCTACTGCATGTAAATATCTTATATTCACATAGCATGGGTGTTGTGGATTACTTAGTGTTTTAAACAATATTTTCTCTGTTAAGAATTCTCTCCTTATATGTAAGGGAGGTAATGCTGCCTCTGCATGCAGAGTATTAGTTGGGGAAGATTTCATAGCTCCGAGAATGCATCTTAAAGCATGGGTTTGGACTATTTGTAGGCTTTTAAGGTTGACTTTTGGGGCATGACCAAAAACAAAGCAACCATACTCCAGCTTAGATCTAATTACACTTTTATATACCTTTGTTAGAAGCTGCGGGTGGACACCTAGCCTCCCACAAGCCAGTGACCTCAGGATGTCAAGGTCTTTTAGGGATTTGCTTACCAGTGATTGGATGTGCTCCTTAAAGTTTAATTTATTATCGATTATAATACCTAAGATCTTATGGCTATTGACTACAGGAATGACTTGATTGTCAACAGTCAATGTGGGATTTATGATTTCTTTCCTTCTACTTATTATGATAATTTTACACTTTCTTGGATTTATATTAAGCGATACCTTTAACAGGTACTGTTCAAGGCTGGACAAGGCTTCTTGGATCCCAGCTGCACTAATGTCTAGCTCTTTATGACTACAGATTAGGGTTATGTCATCTGCGTACAGTAGAGGTTGTACCTGTCTTGGCATATACCTACCGATGTCTGCAGTATACAGTGAAAATAATATTGGACTGAGCACACACCCCTGGGGAAGGCCTCTATATGCAGCTCTGATGAAGGTACCCTGATTGCTCATGAAGGTCAACCTTCTACAATTAAACCATTTAAAAATGTGCATTATAAATTTTGCTGGGATTCCTAAAACATATAACTTACTTGCAAGTGTTGGTATGGAGACTGAGTCATAGGCGCTACTTAGGTCCAGGGATGCAACAACTGCAGTTCTATCGTTTGTAAGGCTTACCTGAGCTTCGTTTATCAGGGTCAGCAGGAAGTCATTGCTTCCACTCTTCTTTTTGGAGAACCTGCGCTAGTTTTTTTTGCCACTGCCATCTGTATCGTACATTGTTCTTCTGAAGTTAGCACTATATGAAATTCTCAAGAATTCTGGTTGATATATCTTTTGCACAGGGATCACTATTGTGGTGGATCGAGTAGCTGCAAGTGGTCTCGGTTATTATACTATATGAAAAGTTAGTTATTCTTGCGAACTACGGAAGATTTCTATGGATTATAGATTAGTTTGGTGATCATTATTGTGGAGAATTGAGTAGCGACAAGTGGTCTTTGTCATTATATATCTGATAAAAAAAATAATAAAAGGCCAAAGTCCTTATTATCTCTGGTGCAATGGGTACGACTTGTGAGGAAACCTGCCCTGTTTGTTTAATAAAGGTACTTGATTCTGATGATGGAATTGCTTGTGACAATGAGTGTGAGCGTTGGTTTCATATTGAGTGCGTGCGGTTGTCTAAATCTGAGTATTCTAAATACGCTAGTGACAATAATGAAAATGGGTTTGCAATCGTGTGGACTGCGTACGCATTGCTGATCAGCCAATTAACAAATTGTTGTCCCAGATATCTGATTTGTCCTCGAAAATGTCAACTCTGATAGCAACAATAGATTCTATCAAGACAGTGTCCTCTGACGTTGCTGGTATAAAAAACGATTTAAAGGCTCTAAACAACAAGTTGGATTCTTTTGGACCACGATTAACGGAGTCTGAGTCTCGAATCACTGTGTTAGAAACAAAGGTATCTGATATACAAACTCAATCTGCGCCGGGGGGAATCAGCCCTGAGGAAATTCTTCGGAAAATAAATGAACGCTCAAAATGCCTTTCTAATGTTATAATCTACGAGCTTCCCGAATCTAAATCAAAGGATGCAAGTGATCGGAAGAAATATGATCTGGAAAAGGTTCGGACTGTGGTCTCTACGGTGTGTCCGAGTGTTGATACAAAGAACCTGAAAGCGTACAGATTGGGGGCGTGGTCCAATAACCAGGGTGGGTGTCACCCGCTAAAGGTGATTCTAAAGGACCAGTTTGAGTCTAGGAAGATAATAGAGAGTTTCGATGAAGATGTGGTAAGAGCCTTTGGACGAGTCTTTTGCTAAGCTGTCTTTAGGTAGGGACAGAACTAAAAGAGAGCGTCTTCAACTAGCAAAGTTGAGAGAAGTGCTTCAGTTAAGGACTTCTGCTGGGAGGTGAATTTAACTATCAAGTTTGTGCATGGAGTTCCAACAATTGTACAGAAAAATAAAAAAAAACTAGGAACTTTCAACGGACAGAGGCCTCTTTGTATGTTGTATCAGAATGTGAATGGTCTTAGGTATAAACTGTCAAGTCTGAAAGTTTTAGCTCCTTTGTGGGCTTACGATGTACTTGTTTTTAGTGGAACTAATCTTAATGAATACATCAGGAACGAGGAACTTGGTCTAAACAATTATAATATTTATCGGAAAGATAGGAATGAAGAAACCAGCTCCAAGCTGAGCGGTGGGGGTGTGTGTTGGTGGCAGTGTGCAAGGAGTTGAAATCATGGTCAGTCCATACCTCCGCACCTGAAATTGAATCTTTGTTTGTAGCAGTCGGTTGTTTGAATTTTGCATTGTGGTAGGTGGGGTTTATATTCCACCAAATCATCCCCCCGGTGCCTATGCTGCCTATTGTGAGTCAGTCGAAGAAGCTTTTACTGAGCTTTCAAAGTATAGTGACATTATCATAGTGGGAGACTTCAATCTTCCAATGACCGACTGGCGCAGTATGAAGATGGGTGACAATTTTAATTTAAGTGCCCAATACATTTTTTACATGGACACAACATTAGATCTTCAACAATATAACAATACTCTGAACGAGAGAGGAGTCATCTTGGACTTGATCTTAGCCTCAATGAAGTGTACCTCGGTGAGCCCTGCCGTTGACACAGTATTGCAGCAGGACAGACATCATCCTGCCCTGGAAATTAACTTCGGAGTTTCTTCCTCTATACAACGGGATCCTAAGCGATTTCAAAGGGACTTAAATAGGTGCAACATGGATAACGTCTTCTCATGGATTCAGGATACTCCCTACCCTGTTCATTGTGATGATGTGGAGACTGCGTTCATGGGCTTTTGCCAACAACTGGAAAAAGTCATCGTTGAAAATTCCCCCATAAGATATATTGGAAGTAGAACGTTTCCACGCTGGTTCTCGAAGGAATTGGGGAATTGGGTTATCAGGAAGAAGATTGCTCATAAGACTTTTAAATCCACTCTTAGAAATGAGGACTACTGGCGTTTTTGTGGATTGAGAAGGTCATGCAGTATTCTCGCTAGGGTGTGTTATGATTCATATATTCAGAGGTTAAATTCGGCAATCCCGGAAAACATCAAGGCTTTTTGGGCGCATGTGAACTGTCAAAGAAAAAACCTGGGGATACCATCAAGAATGATTTACAATGACGTTAGTACGCAAGATCCTTCAATAATGTGTGACTTTTTCCCAGGTTCTTTGCATCTGTGTACCGGTTGCCAAGAAGTAATCCCTCTACATACCCTCTTCAGCCAAATGCAAGCTTGTCATCGTGCTTTGTTGATTGTACTGATATGGAAAAAAAGGCTTGAAGCTCTGGACTCCTACAAGGGTTCTGGCCCTGACTGTATACCACCCAGAGTCATAAAATATTGCTCTAGTGCAATTGCCCCCCACCTCACTATTTTTTTCAATCTGTTGATGAGTAAAGGAGTTTTCCCCCAGAATCTTAAGGCTAGTTATGTTACTCCAATTCACAAATCTGGTGACTTGGGGGATGTTCAAAACTACAGACCTGTAGTTATACAGTCGTGTCTGGCCAAGATATTTGAAAGCATCGTTTTGGATTTCATTTCTTTTTCTTTGAGGAGCTCTATTTGCCCCGAACAACATGGGTTCTTTGCGGGTCGCTCCACGTCAACTAATTTGGCTGTTTTTCATAACACTGTAATCCAGTCCTTCTCTAGGAACACTCAGATCGACACAGGCTACCTGGATTTCTCTAGGGCTTTTGATCGTATTAGCCACGTCCACCTGATCAAAAAACTTGAGGCCTTTGGGATCCATGGTGTTTTGCTTGACTGGTTTGAGTCCTACCTTAAAAATATACATCTACAAGTGCGGTTTTGGGGAGCAGTTTCTGAACCGATACCCGTTCTGTCAGGCGTACCTCAGGGCTCACTCCTGGGACCTATTTTGTTCAGCCCGTTTATTAATGATGTGGGCGACAGGCTTTCAACTAATTTCTTGTTGTTTGCAGATGATGCTAAAGTCTTTGTCGAGATAACTGGTCCTGATGATTGCCGTAGATTACAAAATAACCCGGATGGTCTTGTAGAATGGTGTGTGTTGAATGACATGGCCTTGAATCCGGACAAATGTTTTGTGATGACATTTGCACGTTCTCGGTCAGCTCTTGAGTATGGTTATGCTATTGGAGGTGACAATCTGAAGCGAGTGGAGAGTGCAAAGGACCTTGGAATAATAATGGTACCTAATCTTGACCCTCGGGAGCACTTGCAACATATTTCTAAAAAAGCCAACGCTTCCCTTGGATTTGTCATAAGAGCCTCACGTGATGGTCTTTCTGTTCCCTCATTGAGACATCTCTTCATCTCGCTGATCAGACCACATCTGGAGTATGCGTCCGTGGTGTGGGCTCCTTCCCAGAAAAACCATTGTGACCTACTGGAAAGAATTCATATCAGATTTTTGAAGTCAGTTGGATTCCGGCTGGGATTTAACTATAGGGAGGTTCCGGTGACAACGCTAAGGGATGCTCTTGGACTGCCCCTGCTGGAGTCAAGAAGAAGGTATCTGGACCTGATGTTTCTGCACAGACTGCTAAATGGTAGTATCGACTGCCCCGATCTCCTCGGCATGGTGGATCTGCGTGTTCCAGTCGGAGGCACCAGATCAAGAAACCTCTTTGGAAAAACACATCAGCTAACCAGCTACGGCTACCACAGTATCATCCCTCGTTTACTGAGACATGGGAACTCTGTTTCAGCACAGGCCGACTTCTTTGGCTCTTCACCCACTACCTTCAGGGAAACATATTACACTCGTGATTATTCAAGAAATTTTCTACTTGTTCTTTTTCTAGTCTTCTCTTCTTTTTGTTCTTAGGCATAGCATTTAAAATGTATTTAGATCAAATGCTAGTTGGTCCCATTGTAGTTAACAGAATTTATATACCTACATATCATTATTGTTGTTGGGTTGGTTGAAGTCTATTGTTGTTAGAGTTAATTTATTGATTGTTGCTTAGTTTATATTCTTTGTTATTACTATTTATGTACCTATTTAAAATAATTATTTGTTGGAAATTATTTATATCCATCTTGAAGCTATCTAGTAAATATTGTTGTTAACTTTATGTTGTACTTTGTACTTCTGTATGTACTAGTTGCTTGTTTGTACATTTGTGTAAATGGCACTGACAGTTGATAAATAAATAAATAAATCACCATTAGCTCTTGTTTCCAACTAGAGACAAAGCTACCATGCCCATCGCTAACTATTTTTACACTTTTTCTCTTATCGTTTATACTATGATTTAATGGGGTTAGTTCTTTGTTTGGACTGACTTAATGGCCTACTAAACCTTGATAGGAATGGAGTTCAGTCTGTCACAGTGTTCCTTAACATGAAAAGACCAAACAGTGACACGGTATTCAATTTCATAATATAAATAAAAACATGCCTAAACGTTAGATAAGGCGTACATTATGTGACTTTTCTATATAAATTTGGGAAAACAATTTAAAATAAATGCAAGTGATTTTCAAAAAATGGATTAAAACTATAAAAAATAAATGGAAATAGAAATTCTTAATTACGTGTCGAAAGAAGTAAAGTAATGAATGAAGTATTGTAAAGTAAATTTTAAAGTGTAGTTGAAGTAAGTTGAATATGAACAGTTGTCGAGTCATTGCGCAATAAAAATAAACAAATCTCATGAGTTGTTGTATGATAAAAATTTTAGTTCATTACAGAGAGAAAAGTATCTCATGATACTTGTATTTCACAGTTCGGCCTCGTCTCCTCCTAAAACACAGCGTATGTTTAATAAACAACCATTCTCGTTCCTAGTAATTAAAACTACTATTTTAGTACTAAATATAATGTAATTAATGTTTGTCACCGGCTGATGTTAAATAAAAAAAGTAAGCTGACGTCAAGCAACAGCAGAAGTCCTAACCAACAAAATAACTGCAGTGCTTGCTGAAACTAAGCTTAACAGTTAACACAGACAGCTAGAGCCAGCCAAACAGCCAAAGGCAGGCTAGCAGACAACACAGGGTCATTGCGTTATGGAGAGAGAGCGTGAAGTGTTTCAAATTTTATAAGCGGAAAAGAAAACATTTTGTACTTCCTTGTTACATAATGTAAGTATGCAGTACATATTCACTATAATATTAATTTTATTACAAATTTTGTCTATCTTATTCGATTTTCTAGAACTAACAAACATGTTTTATTGGCGACAGCTGTGTGAAGTTAAGGACCATTGGTATTTTACTGATCGCTGTAAAGACACCGATGCTAATTATAGAGATCAATTTTTAAATTTCAGCACGAAAAGCAAATATCAAAAAGTATTGATTTTAAAAATTTTAATTGTTTCTCAATTATTACCAATTAAAGAAAAATAAAATACTTCAATATTATGTTTATAGGTTATTTTTTTAATTAAACATATCTTTATATAGTAATCCATTGTAAACAAAAATAATAATAATTAAAGGCTGCCTGTTGTAAAATTATATGTCTATTGTTAAACAAGTGTATTAATAGAGTTCATATAAACTTCAATTTGGATAGCTTTCAGATAAACTAAATCAACAATTCGATCTGCTTGCCAAGATTGATCCATTTTTCTCTAAGCCTATTTTTATCAATTGGCAGTAAGTAGGTGGTGCACAACAATACTATTGAACTTATTGTATTAGTAAAGGTATTTTATTTTTAATTAATTTCAATCAGATCATATTTTGATGTAGGTTTAACACATTTTAAACAGTATACCTTCAGAGATTAACATTTTTTGATATTTGTATGAGCATGAACCATGCAATTTAGTTTATATAGCTTAAATTACTGAATATACAAAAATTAAAAATACAAGTTCTCAACCTATAAACAAGTACATTTGAATACACTATTCTGTTATATAATTAACTAAACACCCTTAATACAAGTTTATTGATTATATAGCAGTGCTACAGAACTCTTTATCAATTATCACTACAGCCTAGTCCTCAGTATTACTACTGGAATATCAACTACAGACACATAGTTAGTATTAATATGCACTGGGGACCTATTCTAAGTTGTTTAGATGTTAATGAGTGTTCAATTAAATTTTCCAAAATTTTTTACAATAAATTTCACAATAAAATTTTTCTATTCTGGGTCACTTGCCAGAATAGAATCCAACCACAAATAAGGAAAGGGCAGAGTACAATAAGTGGACATGTTTTTTATTATCATACTTTATATATTGAATAGTAGAGCTATTAGTCAATATCAAATGTATCTAAACTACTAAATATAAGTCATATGTTTGAAATGAAAAGGATTAATTTAATATATACAATGATACAATGTAATAAAGTACAGGAACCATAATCATCAAAGAAACAATTAGGGTAAATAATATATTTTATTTAAATAAATAAAGAAACCATAACAGCAAAACAAAAAATACTAAAACCAAGGAAAAAACACATGTTATTGTCTTGCAATGCTATTTTGGTTCGTTTTCTAGTGTTAATAAAACTTTGATTTTGTTGAAGTCACATCAAATGTAAGTCATGTTTATAATATTAACCCTCAAACTGGCAATATCTGCAATTTTTGAACTTTGCATAACAACAATTGCTTAACAACATTGAAAATTCAACCTTTATAAAACTTATTATATATTTTTTTTTAAGGAAATCTCAAGTAATAATAATACTTGTTCATTCGTTTTAATACAGTTTTGTTATTCGGGTCATGCCACATCAAATCATCCAGAAAATTTTGGATTTGTCACCATCATCTCAGATTTTGATGAAACTAGATTTTTAATCCTTCCATATAAATAAGGAAATATACCAAATTTTACATTACTACCTCAGCTTGTTTATGTTTTATAAGCAGTTTTATTTTGGGCAAAATGAGTGTTTTTACATATTTCGAGAATCCTGGACGGAGATACAAATGTTTTAAATGAAAGTATTCATGAATCGTGATTTATAGTGTAAACTAGCTGACCCGTCAAACTTTGTCCCGCCTTAAAGGCAATATCACATGATCACATTTTTTACTTTTTAAATTAGGATAATTGTAAATAAAAAAATATAATTATTCAATGATTCTTTATTTGCCATTTATTGTAGCACTTTGTGATAAACTACATTTTTTTTTTTTTTTTATTAAGGGCGAAAACAAATAACGCGGATGGTCTTCCGACCCGTGGACATGCCACATTTAATTGGCCATGGGAAAAACATGAATGTTTGAGATTAAGACCACAAACTTTCAACGATTGGCCTTTTGAGTCATTACGTAGATCTTGCAATGTTAGGTTAACTGCTTCCTTTGCACGTTTATGCACTATTGTGCATTCGTCCCAGATGATGATCTTCGATTCTGATAAAACTTTCGCCATAGTGGAGCGCTTTGTAATGTTGCACGTTGGTTCTTCAATATATTGAAGATTTAACGGCAATTTTAATGCAGAATGTGCCGTACGACATCCTTCTAGCAATGTGGCTGCTATTCCAGAAGAAGCAACTGAAACTGCAATGTTGGATCTTGCACGAACAGTGGCTAAAACTACTGACATGAGGAATGTCTTACCAGTTCCACCATATAAATATAAACCACCGTTTCCATCATCAATTGCCTTCATTAATGTATCATAAACTTCCTTTTGTTGGGGGTTCATCAGGGGCACATTTGTTTGAACTACTAAATCTAATTCCTGGTGATCATATTCACGTTCCCATTCCAATTCTCGATTAAATGCGTCATTCATTTTACGATTTGGCGCTGGCATTCCTAACCTGACTAATAAACTACCACACATGAGATAACACATGTCTTCGATCAAGAGTAAGGCCCGATTATGTATCTCCTCATTCATTTTAAGATCGGAATTTATTGAACTGACACGAATTTGATGTAAAATATCTTCTGCCATATTATCCTTGTATTTGTGCCACAGGTTATAGATGGGTTTGATGGAAAGCATGTCGAAATGATTATAGCAAATAATGTACGTATCTGACTTGGAGATGCAGAGATAACTGCTTTGAATTGTAAAAAATTAAAATTTCAATTGTATTATCTGGATAGTAAAGTCTATGCATAACAGTGATTGCAGAAACAGTTGAAACAAAATTTGCTGTTTCTCTTAAGCTTACTCTATGCTTTAAAACTATAAAAATGTAAAGAAATTAAAAATGGTAATTAAATGATATAAACATATATTTCTTTTGTTGCATTCATTATATATGTTTACAAAGAACAGCTGATTCAATTTGAACAGGCCCTTTCACTAAATAACATATGTTTGCTGTAATGCATTTCTTACGGGTATTTCCGTAACTTTTAGAGACCAGTGGGGCGGAATCCTGAATCGGGAACGGGATAAAAAATACCCTATGTGTTTCTCTCCCAGTTCCTAGCTACCTCCCTACCAATTTTCAGCCAAATCGGTTCAGCCGTTCTTGACTTATAAATAGTGTAACTAACACGACTTTCTTTTATATATATAGATGTAAGGAAAATTTATAATATTATGAAGAAAACTTTTCTGATTTCAGAAAAAATATTTACCCTTGCTACTTTTCTATGTGGCTTACTAAAAATATTTTTAGTACTTTAAGCGATTTTAGTGACAGAAAAGGTGTTTTACTAAAATTCCAATATCTTATAAAGGCAGAGTGATAATCAAGTATTTTTTTTATAATTCATATTTACAAAAAGCATAAAATCACATAAAAAATTAAATTGATGGCTGTTTGTGTGCTTTACCATGTAAAAACATGTTTAACATAAAAAATCTTCACCGTACAATTGTTTTAAGTTGGGAAATTTTAACAAAACTAAAGCCTAATAAAACAAGTAATAACTTTAACTTAGTTAATTAAGATTAAAAGGTTAAGTACAACACTAAATCATTTCATCAAAATCTGAGATGGTTGGTGACATGGCCTAAATGATTTGATGTGGAATGACCCATTCACAAAAAAAAATATTTAATATTGAACAAGCCTAATATAGAATATTCAGAAATGTTATGTTTGTCTTCACTAAACACTAGTTCCTGTTCAGCTAATAGTTCTCTCAAATTACTCAATCTGTCCCTAAAATTGAATGTGTCTTCATCGGTCATGTTAGTAGTAGTGGAAACAAAACGTAGCCTAAAAATAAATCATTGCAGACATCAAAACTTAATAACAGCAGATGTAACTAATAAAACAGTTGGCAGTTATTCATAAAAATATGTTCTTTCTGACCATACAAAGAGGATAAAGTTTGATTGATTGAATAATAATGTACTTCAATCGATAGGTATATTGTTCTACTGTCAATATTAATACTCGAAGTTTAAATAATAGTTGGAAATTTGCAAAGCAAGAATATTACAGATTTAAATTAAATCAATGTAAAAATATGCAAAATTATTGTGGCAAATTGTTAATGAACTAGCTGGTAGGGTTAAGGTTAAAGATCTTTCCCATTTATAAATTTCTTTTAAACATCAGTAATGAATGAGGACATTTACAGACAAGTTGCCGATGATTTTAATAATTTTTTCTACAGAAATTTACCAGATGATATTAATGCAGAAGGAGACTTGGCAGAGAGGGACTCTGATTACTGAGTAATAAAAAATGTCACCCTTTGCACTGTGACCGAACTTGACACTATAAGACACGTTATTGGGTTGATGTTCTGCCCTAGGACTAGATGGGCTTTCGGATAACGTTCTCAAGTCAAATATTCACCTTTCACAGCCTTTAACTCATTTAATTAATATAAGTATCTCAACTATATATTTTCAGGGAGCTTTAAGATAGCCAAAATTTTTCCTCTTTACAAATTAGGAAAGTTTACAGATAAAAATAATGTACGTCCAATTTGATTATTAAATGTTTTCTCTAAATTATTAGAAAGAATAGTAAAGGATCAGTTAGTGTTCCTAAATAAATCATATGTTATGTGATTGCCAGTGTTACGGATTTAGACAGGGTAAAGTTATCAATGATGCACTGTTCAATAGTAATAAATAAATAAGTGATAACTTTTTTCACTTAAATAATCTTTTGATTCAGTGTTCGCCAATATTTGACTTTAAAACATAGTGGGAGAATGTTACCATCTGAGGACTGCTATGATCCACCTCCAGTTGATTATAGTTGACAAGAAATGTCCCATCTTTCGTTATGCCAGTTGTATGTACAAAATCTTGTAATTCATAAATATAAACATTATAATAATTTTTTTCTAAGCAGCACATTCTTATAATACCAGGCACACAGAAAACGTTGGGATATCCACAATAAGATTAGCCAAGTCTTATTAAAAAATGTATATCTCGCATGTATTATTTAGAAACAAATGTACAAACTAATCATTTCAAATTATTTGAATATAATTCTATTGCAATATTTAATCATACACCCACTCATTCATTGGGCCTTGTGATTATCTTCTTTATTGTTTGCCACCAATGTTTACTTTAATCTACTTTTCTTTTAACATATACATAAATGGGTTTACACACTAATTCTGTTTTTGAAACTAAATAAAGATATTTTGTGGAATTGGTTTACGCTCTAGCTTACACACAGGCTCATCTATGTATAATTTTTTATTTATTTATACTGGTACATATTTAATTTTACATTCAGTTTCTGATTAGGTTAAGTTGTATTGTAAACAGTAGTTTTGTTTAAGTTTGATTCTTGGAAACAACTCTTCTTTTCATTTCATATTTTCATTTTAAAACTATAAAATTCAAATTGAGTACTTATGGGCTATTCATTTAACATTGAAATATTGTTTAGGTTAGCAAAATTGAAAAGTATCCTATGCACTAAATTAAAAGCCAACAAATACTTCCGGTTGCAAATAAAGTGAATACAAACTATCCATTTATTTAAACCATCCGAATGCCAAGTTACGTTTTATCCCAATCTTTATTTGTCTCTTTAGAACAGTGCATTGTCACCTTACTTACTTTACATGTCCGGATCTAAACTTCTGTATTCCAAGCATTAGCCACCATGACAGCTTTATCATTTGCCTTTTAAAGGTCTTTAAATTTGCAAAAGTCTGCTCCAGCCGTGGGCAAACTAACAGATGGTCAGTGTCCTGGATAGCACCACACTCACACAGAGTGCTCTCATCCACCCCATCTCTGACTTCTAAAGTGTCAGCTGCTATAGTGATATCACATCCAGAAGGTTATATGTCAATACCTACCTGATTGACTGTAGTAGACAATTCTCTACAATAATGTTAAAACTGAAAGTACAATATTTAATCAAATCGCACAATAAATAGAACATTCTTAATGCTTTGATTTGTTATAACATCATACCTTAAATAGAGTTACTTAACTAAATTTGAATACTGAAGAAAATTTAGTATAAGCAGTATTCCAAGGAAAAATTAACCCAGAAAACTGCTAAAACTCTCCTTTTTTAGCTAGCAAATTCAGATTCAGATTTTTTCTAAGTTGCAATCTAATGAAGCTAGAATATTCATGGAAGAATACATATTTTAGCTTTTTCTATGGTGTTTCTTTCGAAAAAAAACTGAAATAAGCAAAACATGTTTAATGTTTTTTATGTGCTTAAATTTTCTAAACTGAATTAAAATTACCTTTATTTTAAATTTATAAAGAAATACATTAGAGAATGTTCTATTAGTTTTAAATGGTGAAAGTTTCATTGTGGGAAACATATTATGTTTCTTTAATTATGGTTAGGAAAGTTTGGTAGTTTTCAACAAAATCTTACTAACGATAAGTGGACTCAGTAATTATGGAAGTAACTTACCTTAAGTAAATGATATTCCATTATGTGGTGATCCTCCAATTAGTTGGCACCAAATTGTCTGCCACATTCTGGAGAAAAGGATTGGTAGGAAAATTGTAATATTTTTAGGGTTTGTACCACTTGTTTGTATTATTGAAATAAGTCCTGTCAGCTGATAGGTCAACATTGTTGTGCTCGAAACCTCAAAATGAAGTATAACGATGGACAGTCTTCATGAAATTTATATAATAGCTTAACAATGCGAAAAACCGGTTAATATATACTCTAGAATAACTCAAATGTAGGGTGAAAGTTGCATGAAGTATTTTGGGATACTGAAGGTGTAGCTTTTTGTGATTATCTTGAAGAACAGCATAAAATTAAAACCCATACCATTCAGATACGGCCATGAGATCAAAATCAACCAGTCAGAGGACAGGTGAGCTCACAGTGCTTACCTAACCCATGAAACCATTGTAAAAATGGGCTGTAATCTCATCCTACTTACATCCCCCTATTTAGCGCCATGTGATTTCAATTTGTTGGACATCCATTGATGGAGACATTATATGAAAAGAATGTCTGTTTAGTATGTTTTGATGGATAATGCCCATCTAGTATATTTACTAGTTCTAATCTTGTATGAGTGATGGTCATCTCCAGGAATACTTAATGCAAAATTAAATTCGATGTCTAATTGTATTTCTATAGATTTCTATTGTGACACACCGCTGAACTGAAGTGATCATGTTTGGTTCAGGCTTAGGGTGGTAGTAACTAAATAGAACTTTATGACTCATAAATCAATATTTATTAATTTCAGTTTTTAATACTGAAAATTCATAAAATGTTCAATTTGATTGAATACTTAAGTTATTATTGAATTAAATCTTGTAAAATTTTGGTGAGTTACAAACTGATCTACACAATAAATGTTAGGAAATTTGAAATAAGATTTTCATAGAATTACCCAGAAAGTATAGATAATTATTTGGGTTTAATTGAAATTTTCCATTGAAGAATTTTGTAGTCATAAAATTAATACTATTTCAGGTATGCAAATATTGGGTGTTTTATTTTAGTAATACAGTAGTTTACCTAAATAAATCTTAAAAAGAACATTTCTTATGCTCATTGTTTTGAAGAACTGGTATAAGAATCATTACCAACTGTTTAAGAGAGTAGACTGAGGTGATTTCAGACTACTATTAGTTGTTTACGTCAGCAGTCCGTTTGTTCTGTTCCATTTGCTGTGTATAGGTTGTTTATCTTTTGATCTTTTATTGCTTCCAATGCTTGTTGGCAGCGGGTTGGAATGTTCCAAATAGGTTTTGTTTCATTGCTTCTATGAATTTACATATTTCTTGTCAGTGGAGGGCTTCTTTGTTTCTTAACTTAGTTAGCAGGCTTGGGCACGACTCTGGTTTCATATTTGTCTACAAATCCCGTCTAGAAACACTGTAAGTTATACAATTCTGTTCAGTTAGCATTTTTCTTCTAAACTTAAAAGAAACTTAAACTTAAGTTTTACTAGTTATTTACCTTGATATTGTATCAGTATTGGTATAGTGCAGCGACCATATAAATTTCCCTATTTTTATAATCAGATAAAATTAGATCCCTAATAAGGTTATTTGGTGTAATAGTTTCAACCATGTAAATCCAGACTTAAGAGTTATTATATTCTTTAACTACTTGTTATTAATAATATATTTATACTACATTAAATACATGCTTGTTGTGTTTTGTAATAGTAATTTACATGTTAGGACCAGTCATGTATAATAACTAATGTATAGCTATAAATACTTGTAGTAAAGAAGGTCCGGTCTCGCCTACTCCATTCAGGTTTAATGTTAACACTCAAACTAGTTAAAGACAAACTTGTTGCTAGGTTGTATTGAAAAGTATGAGACTGGATGTGTTAAAGAATTATTTACCAGGGCTCCAATAAACTGCTATTATTAGAGCCACTTTCAAAGACTTTTCTGAATGACAGTTGTTTTTACTTACAAAAAAATAAAAATTTAAATGAGCTTACTAAGCAGGGTTTTATTTTGTATATGGGAAATAGAATAGTTACTATGCTAAAGTAATATTAGTACTAGTAGTGTAGTTTTATAGTATTAACTTAATTTTATAAAACTTTCCCCCTAGTGTAGTTTTTATTCAACTCTACATGTTATAACATATTTAGCAACATACAACAGAATATTTATTAAGAGATTATTATTTCAATAACTTTTTAATACAAATAATAGTACAATTAATAATATGAATGGGGAATTTATGAATGTAAGAAATGTCACACACAAGGTATTTTACAAGGTTAACACTTGCCACTTGATTATACATGTATAAACTGAAAATCCCATCCTAAAAAATTTTGTTGCACAGTCATTTGTCTAATTTAGTACTTCATTCTACTTTAGATTAATGCCTGTATTTTTCAGAATACATTTTTCGAAGGATTGATCAACCATATGTATGTGATTCCTTTCATTTTAAATTTATGCAGTTTAGTATTAGGAAAGTTTTAAATGCTTGCAGTAATTGTAAAAAACCTTGTGATTTTAATTTGTTGGACATCCATTGATGGAGACAAATATATTTATTTATTTATACAATAGATTACCATTTATATATTTTATACATTACATAAATATTTAATAAAATACTTATTCATTAAATATAAATAATGAATACGTATATTTATTTATACATTACCAACACAATACAGAAAGCACTGTAGTGTGGCTAGTTAACAGAAATGTACATAGAATATTTTAATTTCTGTATAAAGTAATAGTTCCATCAGATATGCACCCTAATAATACAATAGAGCATCAATAATTCTATTGTTAAAAATCTAGACCAGCAATAATTTGCATTTGATTTAAAAAAAGTGGCACATCGGTGTTACCTGGGTATGAAAGAGATTAAAGTGAATACATCCATACCTTAAAATAAAAAAGGCTGCGGGTAAAAATTACCTATATTGTATGAATGAGTAGGCCTACATGATACTGATGATTAAGAAGGGAATGTTATCTAAACTTATTTTAAAATTTCGTGTAATTTAAATTTCTTCATTACATTTTACAAGTTCAAATCTAAAAAAACCTACAAATATCACAACTGATTTTAAATTAAAAATTATGTATAAACACTAAAGGGAGTGATTAATCTATCAGAAAATGTACTGTATGTGTTGCTAATAATTATAGTAATATGTTAACATTTTGCAGTAATACTATAATTATAAATCTTTAGCCTAACGTTTTGTTAACATATGCATGAAAAAATTCATAGTTAAGAAAACAAGAAATGATTGGACCTTCAACTAATATCCTCTCCACCCACAATTTTGTAAATAATTATTTCCTGATTCTATATACTTAAAAAAATTTGAAAATTATTCCTTATCTGTTGTTTCTCAATTTAAAGTGATATATAACTTTATGATTTATATAACTCAATAAATAACTGTGATTAAACTGAGTGGTATACTGTAGATATTAGACTGATACACTGCACAAAATTTATTCAAAATCAACAAAAAAGAAGGCATTAAATCAGTCCGAGATTAGATATATTCTAAACAAAGTCGTAAGTTTCATGTCTCCCTAGCCTCAATTGCAATAATATGTTAACCCAGCAATTAGATAAATAATAAGAAGCATCATAGTTTTCTCTGAAATATTTTAAAATGTAGTATATTGTTTTACATACAATGTTTAGTGGTATAGGGTAAAGTACAGAACTGTATTAATGAGAAGATTCATGTCATTTTGTAAGGTAACACAAATCAGATCTACTACATGAATAAATGGTTCAGATAAAATTTCATTTATGTTGCTTTTTTTAAAAAAGAAAGAAAATTGACTGCATAAATCATACTAATATTTCTTTATGTGATTAATTTGCTCATGTACACTAAATCAATTGAGCTGCATTCTTGTGAAAAACTTGAGTATGCTAATCATCAATATTTGGGCCTTTTAGCATCACATTACACACATGACTTTTCATGAAGACCAACGTCTAATGGAATTTCTGCTTCGTTGCAGGCATTCCGACGACGTTGCGAGAGGAGCATCAGGTCTGTCAGTGCTATGAACCATGAATGGAGGATGCCAAAACCACAATGAGATGGCTCGCAAGCGCTGGAAACTGCTGGCAAGAGCTTTGCACCGCAATAAAGAAGAAACAGACCAACTTTCTGAAGATATCATATCCGTCCGAAGAATAACCAGCTTTGGTTTAATGAATTTACGCCAATTAGAAAACATATCAAATGATCTTGATGCTCTCTGGTTTGAATATTCAACTAACATTCACCAGGAAACGTTCTCATTAAAGATTCGCCACTTGATAAAAATGATTACTCCTGTTGAGTTGATGGGATTTAACAACACGGGAAACGTGTGTGTTTGGCCCTCAGAAGAGGTTTTGGCATACTATGCACTATGTAACAAGGAAGCATTTGATGGGAAGACAATTCTAGAGCTCGGTGGAGGTATGACCTGTCTTGCTGGACTGCTCATCGCAAAATATACACAAGCCTCAAATGTCTGTCTTACGGATGGGAACATATCATCTGTTGCTAATGTACGTAATATCATGGATGAGAATGGATTCAAAGATTCGTCAAGGATATCGTGCGCTGTTTTGAAATGGGGCAACATGGGAAAATCCAAAACCTTGTATGACATCGTCTTGGCTGCTGATTGTCTGTTTTTTGATGATGGTCGGTCTGACCTGGTTACCACCATGTGGGCCTCTTTGGTTGAGAATGGCCAAGCTTTGGTGACAGCACCCAAGCGAGGAACCACTCTTAATAAGTTCAAAGCTGAGGCGGAAGAAGTGGGCTTTGTTTGCACGATTTTGGAGTACTACAACCAGCAGATATGGGATCGCCATTTGCAATTGAAGGCAGGCAATATAAACTACGATGAAGATATTCATTATCCTATTTTGTTACATCTACTGAAGCCGAAATCTCAATGATCTATTACATTTAACACTATGAAACGTAAAAGACAAATAATAGTATAAGAAAATTATGAGTCCAAAAGCACGATATTTAGATATCAATTTGTCTTATATAGTTAAAGTGGTCTTAACTTTAGTGCCAAAACCAGTCAGTATTGTTGTTTATCCAATTCAAATCTAGTCTTCGGATAGTTGAATATATTTGTTATTGTATTTATACACTATTGTTGTTATTGTTATTACTTTTGTGTTTAACTTGGATTTATTGGTGAGAATCAGAATTTCTTTTAATCAACTTTAGGAAATATTCTTTATATAGGTTAGTGAGGAAAATTATTTATTTCACTGCTTACACAGAATGTTTTGATCATAATATGTTTTACATTAATATGAAATTCTTTGAGAAATGGAATGTTTTATGCGTTTTTGATTAATTTATATTATTTATTTCTATTCAGTTATTGTGGTTGGATATTTTGTGCTTTAAATAGTTATCAATAGTTTTATTTTTAAGCTTAAGTTTATTCTAATGAAATTAACACGTTCGCTCCCACATTGCAAAATAATTTGCCTTAAAATTAGTCCAAATCTATGCAACATGGTTTTCACCAGAGGCAAGTGACATGTACTAGTTGGTATCATTCATGTACAAATGTGTACCAGTAAATTGTTGGTACCCGTAAATAAATATATGCGACTGACTCTCTTAACTGATAAAGTTATTTTAATGTGGTATATTGTGAGGGTGTGAGACTTTGTATATGCTCTACAGAGTCATGTAGCCAACTTATGTACTGTACTTGGTTTCTTACTGTTGTGTTTAAACTTGTAATTTGGTCTTGCAAATTGGTGAAATTGTTATTTACTTTCTTGTTACAGCTAACCCATTGTTGATATAATTTTAACCTAAATGTATGAAAAGTGATTTCCTAAATTACCACCTACATTTTTATAATTACAGCTGATTTATGAGGCACATAATATTTCAGCTGTAGTCAGTATATCTTGTATCTTGGTAAAGTCTTTATTATTTAATGATGTTCAAATGAAACAAACCACCCGGCACGTACACTGCATATGCCATCTGGGAGCGAAGGTGTTAATATTAAAATGTTTATCGCAATTTAAAACAGTTGGAGGTTTTCGAAACTACATATTCAAGCCGATTTTGTGGCTGTATTACGGTGCTAGTCTCAACAATTAACATAATATGGTTAAAAAAATGAATTCTTAACTTTAAAAAAATATTAATTTAAATATGCATTTGCAAAAGTTAATTCTTAAATTTAAAAGAATATTAACTTAGGTATTTATTTGCAAAAGTTTAAAAGATCCAAGTTAAACATTGTTATTTAAATGTTACGTTACTAAATCATACTAGTCATATCTTGTCAAACATGGTATTAACATATCTTGTATTAACACTTGCAGTAACTATACTATTACCAAACGTTACTGATACCCATATTAAATGTTGTATTGATTTTTAGCCAACTTAGATTGGGAGTTGTCATTTTTTATATAAAATATGACGTGTTATCTTCATCATTTACATTATTATTGAAACTTAACATTTTGGTTTCAATTGTTTAAATGTTGAAGATGAAGATTATCTTAGTTAAATACTTTACAGTGGTTGGGTAGGACAGCTTTATTGTGGTAACTTGACGTAATGAAAATGGACAAATTTGAAATGAAATAAAATGTTGATGTTAAATATTACTGGAATGTTTGCATGATTGTTGTTATGAAGTCAAAAACTTTTTATTCCATCTTAGATGTTTCAAACATCATTAAAGATATTTTTATAACCATGCGCAGTGTTGTCCCCCCACCACTGTTATAGACGTGTGAAGCTAAACGGCTCTCCCTACATTCCCCTTTTGCGACATTAACATTGAAACTCTCCTATTTTAGTATTTTAAGACTATTGAGATATCCTGAATGTTATCTCCTTCCTGTTCCTATTTTATATGTAGTCCATTCCAAATCCTTATAAAATATTTTATCCTAGTGATTTCTGATAGCATGTTATTAGTGTGTCTATTGCAATATTATATTCTACTGTCTCATTTTCCTTGCTGAACAAGCTTTGTATAATTTCAATTACAATAATTAAAATACAGGGAATAAAGTGTGTACATGTGTTCCTTTACTATAAACATGTAAAACAAGTGCCACTATACTGTGTTGTACATGACAATACTTTGTAAAATTTCAGGCCTAAATTTAATATTAGAATACCTCTTACAATATTGTTGTATTGTTTTTTTTTTTCTAAATTTCTTTAATAACGATTTAATTTTTCTTTAAAGTAAAAGTAAATTACAAAAATGATTTGTAGTAAAACTGTGTGTGTGACAAGTAGGTTTCTAAAAACTCATTGTCAAAGATAATATAAAGATAACGATTTTAAAACGCCTTTTGTCAGTATTTAGACAAGATATAAAGTTTACACTTGTAAAATGCTCCAATTTAACATTTTTGTAAAACTTAAAATAAAAACTGTGTTTGTTATAAATTAAAGAAGTTTATAAATGTTTTGTGAAATAGTGATAATATACTATATTCCTTCTTTTTGTCAGATGTCAGAAAATTATTTATTTTTCAAGTAGTATAGTTTTCTTTAACGGTCCATTATGTCCTAATTAGTATAACAAAGTCTAAAGATGCCTAAAAACAAGTATGGCATTAATAAAATGTCTTCATTTTAAAATGGTTTAAATTAAACTGTTATGTGTATTGCAGTTTTTGTGTTTTAAGATAAATATTGCATTACTACTACTGTATTTTCCATATGTCTCTTTAGAGGTGGCCAGTATTTACAAGAATGTTTAACAGAATAATGTTATAAGCAGAAAGAAATTCCAACAACTCCTACTACAAAAACTTAATTTTTAGTATATGCTTGAATTTGTTTTACAAATTTTTTACACCTAAGGAAGAAGTAGATTTAAATTTTTGAAATGTAGTGTTACATATGTTTTAACTTATTGAACGATGACATCTCTCAGCATCCTGCTATATTTTTTAACTAAATAGTGAAAATAACATTTATTTGATTCCTTTAAAGAAATTTTAATTTGTTGTTTAGTGAGAGGAAGAAGAGGAGAGTAACTCTTAATACTTTATTTCTGGGAGTGACTTAATAACATTAGGATGAAACAAATTTATCTTTAAAAATGTTGACCATTCCATCCAAGATTTATTACAGGTTTATTATTTTAATTTTTTAAATTTATCTTCCGTCTATTGAACAAATGTCATTGTTTTAACTGGTGCGGTAGAATTCTTATCTTGTTATAGCAGGTTTTTAATTTGTTCTGAAACTATTTAAAATATTCTTTGTAACATGTAAATTCTGATGAAGAAATATATTCTTGTAAATAAATTAGTTGAATCTATAATTTAAATGTTATGTTCATACAATGAATCAAACAATTTAATTACCCTCCCTCCTCATAATTATTAATGAGTGAGCAATCTTTAAAACACAGGAGAACAAACTCTAGGTATATATTGTTGTTATGGTTTATTACTTATTTGTAAAATAGTTTTAAACATGTTCCTTATTTTCCACATTGTGAAAATGGTCAATTATGTGTGGGTCCCATAAGTTTTTCAATCAACAAAACAAGTTTTTCAACTGTACAAAAAAATTAATTTTTTTGTTTAGTTTCTTACCACTTAAACATTTTATGTATACTTCGTATGGGTATAGTGTAATTTAGCTGCAAGTTTCAGAGTATCTGTAAGCAGATTACCTTCTAAAATTTACATTTAGAATAATCTTAAAAAAAGTTGAAAATTGTTTAGTGAGATGCTTCTCTACTGTCATAAAATTTATGTATTAAAATCGATCGATCTATTCTATTAACATTTGTTCTATTTCATGTTTTTGATGTTTCAAACATTAATATGTTTTGTGAATTTTCGTGGGTTTTGAAATTCCTTGGTGAATTCTGGCCATCTTCTGTTTAGGTGTAACCTTTAAGTTATGATCACAATATTCACAGGAGCTCCTTCAGGTTACCTGAATACAGTTTTGTTCATGCATGCCTGTGATAAAAAGAGATAAGGATAAAGCTAGATTGACTATGTATGGCCATTAACAGCTGCATCTAGAAATATGAGTAATTAAAGTAAAATTTTGTCACCCATTATGACGTTTATCACAGAAATGTGATTTTATTGATTATAATGATTTTATTAAGTTTTACTTCTATTTATTTATTGTACTAACGACCATTCAGTAAGTGTGATATGTTTTGGCTATTAGATTATATTACTGCGTTCATATAATGCTCAATTCTAATTTACTCAGTTGACAATATAAGTATGTCTTGGAGGATTGGAATAAATTTTTAAATGATTGAATTCCACATGTTTACTCATTGACTGCGGCAGCACAGAATCCGCAGTGAAGGTGTGAGTTATGCTGTAAGTGGAATTGTTTGGCTGTCTCCGTAAAAGGAGCTGGAAATAAATAGAACATGTATTATGTATTTGGTTATACATGATTTATGAACAAATACAGGGTAGTTCAAGGAACAATCTGTTGAGCTTCTCGGGTAACCTGAAATAACAGAATAAGCTTTTAAATACAGTAGATGGGTGAGCTAGCTTTTCCAAAGCTTCTTTAGATGCTCTTGTAGATTTTTCGTTCTAGAAATCTACCCTGAAGCACCATAGGTAGTATAAAAAGTTATTGCTTGTGTATAAATCTCTATCATGAGCCTTAGTTTGAAGTATATATCTCTGCTGTAAAGTTCCAACCCTCATTACGGTATGAGTTGAGACAAGGTTCAACTCTTGTACAAAGATCTGACGACAAATGATGCAAAGTTTTGAGCATTCTTCCTAGGCTATGGAATGTGCTAGCTTGCTCTAACTTGAGACTATATTAATTTGCCATCATGTCATATGAATTGAAACTATGACGAAAAATGTTGTGTTAACTGTAGTCATTTTTATGTTGTGTTTAGATGTAATTTTTGTGCCCTTTTTCTCAAAAAAGACCAAAAATATTGTTGAGGGTGGTAGTGATCAATAAATTCTGTCACCAATTTATTTTTAATATATGCTTGTATTGTTATGTCATAGAGCCCTAAAGTAAGATATCAGTCTCAAGTCTCAGTGTGTACCTGAGATAGCATTGTCTAATTTCTATGTCTGTTGGAATAATTTATATTACGAGATTTCAATTCACAGAATAAATTTTAAACAATTTTAAAAGAAAGGTGGTTACTATATGTTTTTAAACTTTATTAAAAATAGTGTTTTACTAAAACTCTTATTTTTATATTGATTGAATCTTGGTAAAATGCCAACTATAAAATTTATATAAATAATGTTATTCGATTGAAATAAATCTGTAAGTGTCCGCATATGTTTTTTATAAAGCCCTGAATTGTGAACTTTTCCATTGTGTTCTCATGAAAACCATTTAAATTCTCCCAAGAACTAATTTCTACTAATTTTCTAGTAGTTAGAACTATAGCAATTCATGAATAAAGGTAACTTAGATTGACAATTGTATCATTTTTATGTAAATTGTCAAATGAAGAATAATTTCCTGAACCTTAGCTAGTAACTGAGGAAAAGCAGACATTTATATGCAGATTTATTGATCACTCTTCCCTGTAGTACTTCTCAAATAATGTTCCTGCATGTTTCTTTAATTTTGTTGTTATGACTTTAGACTCTTAGTTATAAGTGTTGAACTATTAATTGCTTGTTGGTCCCCAGAAACCTGGTTAAATACCAGTTCATCTTTGAGTAGGCCAGAAGAATTTTATTTAAAATTTTTAAATATTAAGGAGAAGATTAAAAATTCTGTAACACTTAAAGTGATTAAACATTGAAAGTGATTGTAGTTTAGTCAATAGTAATAGCTTAGAAAAGGGACCAACACATTTGTAAGTAGAACTGATTGCTGTCATGTATTTTTTAATTTTCCTTTGGTAAAATGTATTTATAAAGGCTAATCTCTTTTATAATTATACATTTTTATATTCTGTAATTACTCAAATAAAATAGGTAAACATCATATGGCCATGAAGTAGCGCACTTACTATTACTCTAATTTAGTAAAATTATCCAGTATTTATAAGGTATTATAAAACATCATGAATGTAACTGAAACATATTTACAATTTGTAAAACAGTTTTTAATTCATTTTCAAAGATTACTGAACTTATCTTATTTGGTAGGTTTATATGTGATATCCTAAAACTATTCGAATTTTATTAAAAAAGTAAAAGATTATTTTTGCATTTTCTGAAAATATATATGTTACCAAAGGAAATAAAGAATTTTTAAAACCATTGTGGGTAAAATTTAATAAGTGGTAACTATAAACAAAGTTTATCAAATCATGATTAAAAATTTGTATTCATGTCCTTACGATATGGTTAAAGAATAAATAACTAACATTTTGATTGTTTATATTCCTCAGTGACACAGTAATGATATATCAGTGACTCGGCATTGTTATGGGTATTTTACATATCAAGTAAAATATTTTAGATATTTATTATTCCTCTAACATTGTGTCCTAATTTTAGTTCCTCTCCCTTTCCATGTGTGATGTTCAGTATTGGAAGTTTTTGTTGAGTATTTACTCTCACGTAATTAGTGTTCAATGTGTTACAGTTTTGTAATGTGTTTGTCATTGAAATTAGTATTTAGACATACATGTAGATGTGTCCACTTGGTCTTCTTTGCCAAAAAACAATGAGCAATTTAAATAAACAATTATGCTGTTTACCAGTTTGTAGATTTAATCTGCAGATAAAAACAAAACGGAAGATAAAATCCCTCTGTCATCACAATTACTCTAACATTAGATTGAGAGCGTCTCTGTAATAAATTGAATTCCTTTACTCTGTGTTGGCAGCACTCAACTTGTAACATCGTTTGTTGTACAGAACATGTCTTTATCAATCTTAAAATATTGTGTAAAAGTTTTCAATTTGAGTTGGAAAATATACTTATATATAATTTTTAATCAGTATTTACAAACTAATATAATAAATGAGTTGGATAATAAAAATAAAAATTTGATTATATTAATTAAAAAACAAATCAAAATGTTAATGAGTAGCATATGAAAAATAATATACCTCTAAATAAAAAATAAAATTCTACGTAACACATTATCCATTGATTGGCCTGATGATTAAAACTGTTTTACCCATTGTAGTGTGTGAAGTGGTTAGAGAAGACAGTGAGAAGAAAAGAAAAGTCCAAACTGACAATGGCTAAAAAAATAGTGTTAAAATTTCCTACATTAGTCAGAGATTGTGCTTGACTAACACAGAGTTAAAGGAGGTTGCCTACAAGCTAGATGATGCAGCTGACGGTAGAAATATTTGGCACGTCTTACATTGACAGCGGTACAGGGGTACAGGCAGTGTTAGACTTGGATACTAGATCTGCAGTGTTTTGACAGAAGGCATTGTGTTTAGTCATCAGCATCTCAGTAAACTCCATTAAGGCACTACTTACAGTTTGTTTCCTGTCATAATATGAAACCAGTCATGTACACCAGACAAAGAAAATGAAGTGGACACAATTGACGCGTTGTTTGTTGAAACGCAGCTTAACTCAATATCAGGCAGCTCAACAAGTTGTGAATAAGTGCCAGAAATGATGTTAGTGCCATTATATATTGCTGTAATCTTATGTGATAAACTGTTAATATAATCTAGTCTACCTTTGCATACAGGGAGTAGGTGTTAGTGTAGAGTATGCAGCACAGGATCTACATCTTGTGTCGAGGCTGTTGTAGAAACGTTGTGCGTGATTTAGAGATCTATTTGTGTGAAGAGCGATGGTTGTAACAATTTTAGTTGAGAATTATTATTTTTGTATTGTAACATCAAATACTGTTTAAAATATACACCATTTTGTAAGCGAAACACTGAAAATGCTGTATTTTTAAGTTGGTTCTAAATTTGAGCTTGTCTCGTTCACATATCATATTGTAGTATAACTTATGTGAAATTAACTCAGATCGGTAAATAAAAATGCCTTCCATTTTCATATGGTGGTGGTCGTAGACCAACTTTTATTAAATTGGAAAATGTTCTTCCTTATTGTAAATTCATGTTTGACCTGTTCTGTTACAAGGGTGGACAAGTGCCTTGTTCTGTTGTAACAGATTTATTTATTATGTATTTATAACATAATTTGAATGTTTAAAACTGTGTTTAAATAAAAAATGAGAAAATGCGTAATATGCGTACTTTGTATTGACTGTTACATTATGTGTTTGAAAAAATAAAGTATATTAAAATTATATGAGTTAAAATCAGCAGCATATATGTAATCACTATATATTACAGATGCTGCAACATCTGCTGAGTTGGTTATATTAATGTTTTAAAAGATATTCCAAAACATTTATTAAACAACAGATCCATAAAATAGAATTCTCGCAAAGCAGTTGATGTATAAATAGATAGTAATTGGCATGTTTGTTTGAAACAACAGCTAGGCACTTGTTTGCCAATCAACAGTACAATATCGGACCGTAGCACTGGCTATGCAATGTGTGCCGTGAACCAGAGTGGAATAAATTATTGTGAACTTCTGTTTAGATTTGGCTATTTTCTCCTTCACCTTATTGACTCCCCCTCTTCCAGCCGTTCCTCTAAACGGATCGGCTGTCGCTGCATGATTTGTCTTGACAGTTCTATATGTGACTTCCATTTACTTGTGAGTTACGTTCAACCCATGGCTTGGCTGGTACCACGCGACAAACAACTATTGCTCTTTGCGATACAAGTCTTTGCCAACATTCATATTGACTAACCTTTAAATAGGATTTAATCACCAAAGAAAAAACTTTAAAAGTAATCTATTGTTCTCCATTCAGTACCATGTGAGTGTTCTTTAAAAACTTTCACATGTACTCTTAGAAAAACTTATATAGATGTAACCAAGGTTGCTACCTATCTTCATTTGCCAAATTCAATAACATGAAAAATAGAAGCATCATGTGATATGGGTTGTATGATTTATACAGTAAGAACATTTCATATTTTAATTGTAGATTGTTAGGAGAGTGTAAGACTGGTGACTTAAAATTCCAATTAATAGTTTGCTAAGTGAATGACATTTCATAAATATAAAACATATCAAAGTAAAAAAGATTTGTTAAAACAACATAATTAGGCTTATTTATTAAATTCTTTTTTCAATTCCTATTTTTTTAAGTTATAAGTTAGGAAAAAATATTCAATATTAAATTTGTTCATCTAATGGGAGAAAACTACAATATATTGTAACTATATATGATAAAAAAGATATTGGATTGTCTACTGTAGATTTATATTTTTCTTTCACGGTAAATTTGGAAGAAACACATGGGTTTTGTTTACCTTTAGGTTTGAAGATCACAAAGTGTGGCTTTCTGATGAACTTGTAGTTACCTGAGTATAATTGCAAGTGTGCCGTGCTCAGAACTCAGACAAGGGCACAAGTAGGAGTAGTGGCTTCACCTCTTTTCCTAATGAGCTCACATTTCTAACGTTCTATGTGAAGCTATATCAAATGACCACATGAGTAATTTTCATGAGAAAGTAACTCAAATCACATTTCTCATGTAAATAAATTTAAAAATATTAAACTGCAATAAAATACTGAAATTACACCATTATATAATATTAGATACAATAAATATTAATTACGGCTCCCATCTTATTTTATTGTAATGTCTTGTAAAACAAGACATATATATATATATATATATACAGTATAAATATATATACACACACACACTTGTTTATTATTTAAAACAGCAATTAGCATGTTTTACCACTGTTCTCAAATTTAGAAATATGTTGCCAATTACATGACAGTAGTCTTTACTAAATTAGTTGTCAATAAAATAGCTGTACTTTACAGACATGACAAGAAAGGGGGTTAATATAGAAACCACATAGAGATACATCCTCTATCCATCCTATTTTTCATTAGTAATCCCAGTCAACAAAACACAGTAAAATAGCTCGCTGTAAAGATGATGTTGCAGGTTAAGCCAAGTGTCCAAGTATTGTAAAAAATTGGTCAACTCAACAAAATAACTTCATTACATGATTGATTATGCCATATGATTAACCTAACTTTCACCATACTCTGTTAACTGAATTGTTTTTGTCATCTACATAGATACCTATATGACCAATGTAACCAGTTTTCAACATATAGAAATTAAGACCAAACAAACAATGCGTACTATTTTCAATACATATGAAGACGTATTATAGCAATGATATGCACCAAATTTTAGGTTAACTCGTTTGACAGTTATAATGTGTACAGACAGACAGAAATTGGATTTCTTTCATCAGATACTAAGGGAAGCAGTTTCATAAATACTCTGGCAATAAAGGAACAGTTTCACTAAATACTTTGGCAATAAATAAGGTTTTTATTATATAAATTCACAGTGTTAATTAAATTAGCCAAATAAAGATCAAGCAAATTATTTAAATACAATCAGGGACTACTAAATTAACGTTTAACAAATTTAATTTTCAAATATTAAAGGATAGTAACTGAAAAAATTTTATTCATCAGCTAACCATTATTTGTAGAACACAAAGATCAAATGTGATTTAGTTCCCAATAGGCTTTATGAAATTCTAGATTTTTAATAATCCAAAATAAATTATCAGCTATTTACAAATCACCAGAATTAGCTTTACTGCAGAAAGTTTCTGCAACACAATATTAATATATACTAATGCAAGGTATATTCTCTTGTAATGTCAAAAGATTTTACAGTTGAAGCAACTGAGAAGGGGAGGTTTGTGAGGGTAACAGGTTTTTGTTGAATATTTGTCATAGTTATGTGAAACAAAAAACTTACTGAACCTCTTCAAAAGTATGCTGCTAGAAACAAGGACTATTTCAAATGTGTCATCTAAGCTGCAGATAAAATTGACGTGTTTTGCGACACTGACGACTTGCTGAGCTGAAGGGAATCTGATGGGTCATAATCTGGTTTCAAAGCTAATAAATCCAGAGGGTTAAATCTTAGTTAGAACATATTAATAAAGCAAGGAAAGTTATTTGGATTTGACCTGAATTCAAAAGTTGCATGTTTCACTTATTACAAGAAATTATGAAAGCTTTGAAGAAGGTAGTGGCAATATAATAAAACAGTAAAGTAAAGTAAAGATGTCTTATTTTACCAGGCGAAGTTGGGGCTAAGAAGCCCTCTCTAACACAATCAGTCAAGCTGTAGGTAATAAAGAAGCATACACTGATTAAGCACAAACTATGGAGTACTTACAGTTAAATATTATTTGTAATAATTTGACATTCTATATTTGAACAGCTTTACATTTTTAAGTTGTCATAATATGAACTGTTTTCATATAATGTAGAACTCCCTAAAGGAGTTGCTGTTTTCAGTGTTCAGTGCTGGGGTTGTAGTTTAAAATTTAATGTTTCAAATTACCAACAATCAATTGATACATGTCTTGAATTGAAGGTTGTGATAAGACCTCCATAAAATGGCTAGGGAGTGGAAAATTTTCAATCGTTTTAATATTAAAAATTGTATATCTGTATGTGGAATATCTCAAATAAAATAGAATTTAAAATTAGATAAAATATCAACAAGATCTAAGTAAGACTATATTAATCCTTTTGGACAATACAGACATTTTAAATCTATTATATTTTAGTTCAGATCCCTTATAAAATTACTAACACAAATGAAATCATAAAATATTGTGGCCTTGCTGTGAAGAATCATCTTCAGTCAAAAAATGTTGACCAGAACCAGGAATACACTTCTGCAAATGAGTGAAGGAGGAGCTTTATTGTAAATGTAAAAAAAAAACTTGCCTATCTTCCTTACATTCAAGAAACGTCTGATAAATTAAAGAAGATATTAAGGAAACTGTTTATCAAAACTATTCTAGCTGGCTCAAAGATTGAACAAAATGTTAGACTTCATTAAGGTCAAACATGCACAGTGCCTGCTATACTGGTGTTTATGAAATCCCATATAGTTGCGACGGTCTACATTGGAGAAAAAACATTCAATATCAACACAGGCTTGTGAACACATTAGGCACAAAAATATATGATAAGGAGTAATCGACCATAGTAGAATATAATTACAAAACCAAACACGCAATAGAATTAAGCAAGACAAAGGACTTCCAAAAGATCCTTACCATTATCCCAGCATGATAGGTGAAGCCTTAGTAATAATCAAGAAGAAAAGCAATTTCAACAAGGAATGTAGCATCAGATTATTAAAAAGCTAACAGCTTTGATTAAACCATCTTGATCATTTATTGATCAGATTGATAAAGCTCCATCCTCTTCACTCACCTGCCTGTATGTTACTTGATACCGGCCGTGGAAGCCTAATATTAAGATTTTACGTTTCATCTTGAAAACGTATGTTTAGTTCCTCAGATTGGAATGATAAACATTAAATATTTAACTTGTTTCTCTGTTTTGTCTTCATCATTAACTTTTATTCCATACTTGTGTAATAAGTTGTCTACATGGACAGAAAATAGGGACAAGATTTTCTATAAGGAGAGGTGGAGAGAGTTTTATAAATGGAAGCTTTAAGAGAAACTTGGGGTGTATATCTTCATTGTAAAACATCATACGTATCCTCTACCAGACTGTGACAAGGATATTTTAGTTTCATAAACTTATAATACACTCTATACAAAGGATCTCGCCAAATCGTAACCGTGCCATAAATTTAACCTTGTGTACGAGACAGGGAGAAGAAAAGAGTTCTAGATCAAGTGAGGTGTTAAGCTATAAAAACTGTTTTGGCGGTTTTCAATTTCTTTCCTTGGTTGGGTAATTTACTATGATAGTTTACCCTATAGGTAACAACACTGAGTAAATGTTGACTTCCAGCACCCTGTTAGTGTAAGACCACATTCAATTTTGTTGATGTGATGTTTTCACTTTGTTTAAAACACTGAAAAACAAAAATGTTATTAGTTTGTAATCTACATAGTTCTTGAGAGAGAGAGAGATAACGTGTGATATTACATTTATTTTAAAGTAAAGATCTACAACATATTTTATGCAGAAAAATTAAGTTGAAAGTAAAAACTAGCGTCAAATAATGAAGATAAGATAAATAATTACAGATTTTGAAAAAGAGGAGAGCGAGTACCGAAGCCAGCAAAAAGGAATTAAAGATCAGACCCAACCACATATGGCTACAATGAATTCAGAACGCTCAAATCCAATTTTTACAAAAATGAATTAATTTATATTTTAATATTAAAATAAATTTATATTTCTGAATAATACATGTGAAATATAAAATATGCTCAATGAAAATGAGTTAACTAACTTAATTGAATCAAATAATAACTTTACATCAAATGGCACCAAAAAAATGTTTATACTGAAAATTAAAAGTATAGTGTACAGGGCTACAGTACAAGCCTATGTATTATTTATGTTTATAAAATCTAGGTTTAAAATATAAAATATTTAAAAACTAATTTAATAATTACGCTTACCCTGACAATTATCAAAAGAGTGAGGTGAAACACAAATCGGATAATATTTCAAACCATGTTTGTATTTTTAAAAGGTTTTATGTTTTAAGTAATTTAGCAAATTGCTGTAAACTTTTTATGCAGCATAATAGATGCCGGTTTATGTTTGTAGAGTTCTAGTCTTGGCTTATCAAGTAACAGATCTGCTTTCCTCCATATGTTATAACTACGATTCTCACTAATAAAAGTTACTGTAAATTATTTCTAACCACAAGAACTGTTTTATGTGTAATAAGGTCCAAAAGAGAAAAAAGTTTTAGCTGATAAAAATATACGAGTATTTTTACTGAGTCCTTATTATTTAAGCCACACATAAAACCCTTATTTTCCTTTTTTGCAAAATTATGATAGTCAAGTCAAGTCAAAATCTCTTTATTTACATACATAGTCTTCAAGACTAGTAGTGGCATTAACATGATATAATACGTAGTAATACAGTGAAACAATGTATTAGAACTAAAGTAAAAATATTACATTTAATTTTTTGTCTTTATAAACATGGTTGTCTCCAATTGTAAGATTCGTTTAAGGAATAAAACGGTCGTTCTTACAGCCAGGTTTTTAGATTTCTTCTAAAATGAAGGTGGCTAGTTGTCTTTATTTCCTCTGATAGTATGTTCCATATTTTTGCTCCAGTGTAACTCGGTTTCTTCTCAGTGGATGTTAGTCTGTGTACTGGAAGGCAGAAGTTTCTTGCATTTCTGGTGTTGTACTGATGATATTGTACTCCAATGTGTGCAGTTTCAGGTGCATTAATGTAGACATAGGTGGCAGTTTCCAAAGTATAAAGGTTGATGACTGTAAGAATCTTCAGTTCACGGAAAGCTTCTCTACAGGTTTGTCTAGGTGGTAATGTCCCCAGTATTCTGATGGCTCTTTTTTGTAGAGTTAAGACATATTGAATGTTTAACATAATGGTTCCACCCCAAACAACAATCCCATACCGCAGGTAGGTTTCAAAGAAAGCGTGATATGCAGTCTTGGCTGTAGTTAAGTAACTAATGGTCATCATTCTACGCATCACAAATAAACCTGAACTTAGTTTCCTGCAAAGAGTTATCATGGAGTGTCCACGATAAACTGTCATCTATTATAATACCAAGATATTTGGTTTAGGTAACTTCTTCAAGATCAGGGAGTCGCCCTACGGTCTTTCTGTCTCTCCCAAATATTAGTTGTTGACTTTTACTTTCGTTACTACTAAGTCGTTGCCATGACAATACTGAATTGCCATGCTTAGTGCTATAAAGCTGTCTATCTCTAGTTACATTGGGGCAGTCTGACTTAGCAATAGTGCAGTGTCGTCAGCATACATAGTAAATTTACTAAAATCTTGCATGAAATGAGGTAGGTCATTCGTGAAGAGGATAAAGAGAACAGGACCCAAGATTGATCCCTGTGGCACTCCTCTAATGATTGGGTTTGGTTTGGAGCGTGTCATATCTACTTTCCCTTTGTTATTATATTTAATCTCAACCAGTTGACTTCTATTAGATAGATAGCTAGAAAACCAATTACTTGCCTTATTTTGAATTCCAAGAGTTTTTAATTTCTCTAAAAGGTGGTGATGATCAAGACAGTCAAAGGCTTTGCTGTAATCGAGAAGTACAGTAGTAGCAGTCTTTCTTGCCTTCCTCAAGCTGATCCAGAAGGAACTCCACTAAGCTAATCAAAGCAGTTGTTGTAGATTTATCCTTTATAAATCCATGTTGGTCTGTGGTTATAAGTTTATGTTGGTTGATTAAGATGATTAAGCAGTCTTTTTAGTACTAGTTTTTCAATAATTTTGGAGAATGTTGGTAGTAAGGATATAGGTCGATAATTTGCTGGTTCAGTTGTAGGGCCTTTTTTGCATTTAGGATAAACCTTAGCTACCTTTAGTGCCAATAGGAAGACTCCTGAGGCAAATGACTTGTTGGTAATGTCAACCAAAGGGGTTCTGAGCTCTTCTGCACATAACTTGACCAGTTTGGCAGATATGTCATCATATCCTGTTGATGTCTTTGGTTGCAACGATTGAATAATGTTAGACATCTTGCTGCAGGTGGACAATATAAAGAACATTGTTAGGATTTTGCACTGATATATATCCATGAAGACTTGTAAAAAAACACAATATGAGACTGAATATGGGCCAAACAACAATTTTCAGAGTTTCCAAATTAGTGATTTGCATAAGTTTTCTTAGGCATACACTGCAGAAGGAACATTTTATCAGGTCTTTTTTATATGTAGATTACAATTCAGATTTAGGTCTAGATAATAGTCAAATTTCTTTATTTACAAATTCTTCAAGAAAATAGTAATAGAGTCTATAGTCATTCCTAAAATTTAAAAGTTTCTTCACAGCTTGAGAATTGCGTGTGATAGCTGTATAACAAATATTTCTGTTTTGAATATTGTGAACATTTATATAATTTATCTTTGAAGAATTCAGAAGATTGTGATCATCAAAATATTCATTAATATTTTCTAAGGCAGATGAAGCTAAAGATTCAGCAGAAATTATTGGAATAGATGGATTTTACAGAAATGTTGATAATTGTGTTTTCAGCACACAGACATAAAGAGGAATTGTTGGCATATTTCATTAGGACATTTGATAACAAAAGAACAAAATTATCCCTGAAATAGACAGCCTTGTGGAACACAATTTTACTGAAAGGGGAGGTGGTTGTACATTGGTCAAAGTTATTTTTTTTAGTAAATTACTTTCACCATCTGAACTGAAATCTATTTTAAGGTAAGACTTAATTCATACATAAGTTAGATGTTTTATGCGAGGTAATCTAGGTTTATTTAAAAATATATGTCAGGGAAAAATACTATAAACATTATTTTTAAGATTCATAAAGACATTGACAACTTATTCATCCTTGTCTATTAGTAATAATAGATTCAATATATTGTCTTCCTGTTACCACTGATTTATTTGTACAATAACTGCACTAAGCTACATCAATTAAATTGTTTGTTTACTAATAGTCTGTAATTTGATGAATCATTGAAAAATATTTCATGTTTGCCTGGTGTTTAAAGAATATGAAATGAGTGAAAGGTTAGTTCAAAATGTTGAATTAAAAGAGTTTTTGTTAAGTACAACGGGTGTAATGACAGAAGGGATGTCTCATGGTTACAAAGAGAATAGACTCTGTTTGTTTTTCAACCATATCATCTTTAAAATACTTTTTTTAATTTCTCCTGAGATCAAATCTTATTTATCTATCTTGGTGTTTTAAGATTTATTAAAGTTGCTCTTTATGTATGGTGATCAAGAATTCTGCATTTTTTGTTGGTTTTCTTACATTGCAGGAAAAAACAGAAGAATATTTCTAGGGTATTAGAAACGATTTTTGGAAGAATATTCAAATTTTGTATCATGTCAACAATAAAAGAGCATCTTACTCAAAAAATTTTAAGAGGGAACACCCATTTGCAATACAGTTTTTTGGAACAAAAACTGAAAACTTTGACACTATGTGTAGTTTTATATCTTAAAATTGTTTTCTAGTTATTCAAAGTTAATACTGAAATTTAACACTAAAAGAGTTTATGCATTATTTAAGAATATAAGAAAAAATAAATAGTGGGTGAAAATATTCAGCTTTGAAAAAATTGAAAACCCCAGTTTGAAATGTATAATCCCAACATGGACATCAATCAAAACCTGATTGCATTTCTATTTTGAGATTTTCAATATATCCAGTATGTTTTCTTTTAAGGGTGCTTGTAGATCTATTTTCAATTCACTGTCTGAATAGGATATAAGATTTATAATGAGAAATATAAAGTTTTATGTTGAATACCACAAAAACAAATACACTGATAAAAAATTCAGGTTTATGCCAAAATTCAAATTTTTTTTGTTTCCTTTACATTGATGATCAAAAAATGAAGATTTATATCACTTATATAAAATTAACTCTTGGTAGAACTTTTTTTGGGAGCATACCCTTATTACCTATATTATTATATAAAAATATAATGGTGTCTGCCTAATTGTGTGCATCTTATTATTCAATCACGTAAAAAGCAACTGGATCTGTATTGAAATGTGAAGAAAACAGGAATTTTCCGGACATTTGTCATTGTTCGTGATTTTTTTGTATCACTGAACAATGGCAAATGTCTATAAAATTCTGTTTCCTTCACAATTCTCCCATTGTCAAAAACAAACTTCAAATAAAACCGGTTAGTTGGACAGAAAGATGGATTATCTTTTGACCTTTTTACCTTAAACTTTTTGGGGTTCTTCTTTAAACCACAAGAAACATGTACCAAATTGTTAGGGTCTATGACCTTTCTATCAAGATTCATCTCACAGACTTACAGACGGACAAACATACGGACTGCCTTTTGACCTTTTAGCCTCATAATCAATAGCTATCTTCCTTGGACTATGAGACTTATGTACCAAGTTTTATGTCTCTAGGACTTTTCTATGAAGTTTTATTTCACAAAGCGATAGACAGATAAATGAACTGACATTTTAATGGACATCCTTAGAGTTCCTGGTTAACATATCTATTCCTATCCCTTCAGCTATATCCCACTGGTCTTAAAAAATCATTTTTGGCTCAATCAAGAGATAGTTTCTACAAATTAATGATATTTGGCATCCTGTAGTTAGTTATAAATATTGTCCATGCACTATTAATGTGTTTTGTTGTAGGGCGGATTACTGGAAATCCCAAGCAAAGAAATTCTGTGACTTCTGCAAATGTTGGATTGCTGACAACAAACCAGTATGTACTTTAAATTAATTAAACACTTTTTAAATGTTGTAATAAATTTGATATTGATCTAAAATGTGGAAAGTGGAACATCTATACTCTACTTGTATTGTACAGCTGGAATACGATTTGAATATTGTTTAAAATAAGTAATTACAATTGCCGAATTTCAGTGCTGTACCAAATACGAATGACTCTACTTGTATTGTACTGCTGGAATATGAGTTGAATATTGTTTAAAATAAGTAATAACAATTGCCGAATTTCAGTGCTGTACCAAATACTAATGACTCTACTCGTATTGTACTGTTGGAATATGAGTTGAATATTGTTTAAAATAAGTAATAACAATTGCTGAATTTCAGTGCTGTACCAAATACGAATGACTCTACTCGTATTGTACTGTTGGAATATGAGTTGAATATTGTTTAAAATAAGTAATAACAATTTCCGAATTTCAGTGCTGTACCAAATACGAATGACTCTACTAGTATTGTACTGTTCGAATATGAGTTGAATATTGTTTAAAATAAGTAATAACAATTGCCGAATTTCAGTGCTGTACCAAATACGAATGACTCTACTTGTATTGTACTGCTGGAATATGAGTTGAATATTGTTTAAAATAAGTAATAACAATTGCTGAATTTCAGTGCTGTACCAAATACGAATGACTCTACTCGTATTGTACTGTTGGAATATGAGTTGAATATTGTTTAAAATAAGTAATAACAATTTCCGAATTTCAGTGCTGTACCAAATACGAATGACTCTACTAGTATTGTACTGTTCGAATATGAGTTGAATATTGTTTAAAATAAGTTATAACAATTGCCGAATTTCAGTGCTGTACCAAATACGAATGACTCTACTTGTATTGTACTGCTGGAATATGAGTTGAATATTGTTTAAAATAAGTAATAACAATTGCCGAATTTCAGTGCTGTACCAAATACGAATGACTCTACTTGTATTGTACTGCTGGAATATGAGTTGAATATTGTTTAAAATAAGTAATTACAATTGCTGAATTTCAGTGCTGTACCAGATACGAATGACTCTACTTGTATTGTACTGCTGGAATATGAGTTGAATATTGTTTAAAGTAAGTAATAACAATTGCCGAATTTCAGTGCTGTACCAAATACGAATGACTCTACTCGTATTGTACTGTTGGAATATGAGTTGAATATTGTTTAAAATAAGTAATAACAATTGCCGAATTTCAGTGCTGTACCAAATACGAATGACTCTACTTATATTGTACTGCTGGAATATGAGTTGAATATTGTTTAAAATAAGTAATAACAATTGCCGAATTTCAGTGCTGTACCAAATACCAATTATATATATATATAGGTTTAATTTGATTTTATCCTTCTTTAGATATGTTGTATAGATTTCTAAAATAGGCTATTTACTTTAAAGCACACAAATATTTTATAAAATATTGCATTGGACATGTCTTTTTGATGAACATTTTTAGTTTTTGTAAGTTTTTTTTTTATAAGTAATATGTAAAATAAACCTATACATACTGCTATAATCTAAATTTACAGTTTACATACATTTTTCTGTTAGTTAATTTGCTGTCCTGTAATAAAGCAAGTTATTGACAGTTTGAGTTGTCATTGTTAAAATTCTCTTCATAGTACATTAAATAATTTGTTATATTCCTTATTTCATTGCTTATTGAGTAATACAATTACAGAGTATTGGGTTCCATGAGTCAGGGAAGAGGCACAAAGAGAATGTTGCGAAGAGGATATCAGAAATTCGTAAAAACAGTGTTAAGAGCTATCAAGAAGAAGTCCAGGTGGACCAAGAGATGAAAAAAATGGAAGAGGTAAAACTTTTCATTTTATAGTATTTACGTTTTAAACTTAAAATATTTCCAGTCAATTAATTAGATAGTGAATGTTTAATTCCTCCTACTTAAAAAACTGAGCAGCCATGGTGTATATGGTTATTGGTAGACACCTATCTAGATACTCGCCGGTACACCAAAGTTGTGTCAAATTTAGCCAGTTCACTATCATTGGTTTAACAAGCCACTTATGTAACAGCTCTGTATGTAAAGGGATAGTCAGGGGATTTCCAAGACAAATCCTCTAAAACTGTAATAAAGGTAATGAATGATTTAATAATTTTTTTATCAGTTTAAGGTTCTCCTGATCTCAAAATAAATAATAAACCAATCAGTCAGATTAATTAAGAGTTGGATGGTAGTAATACAAATAATATTAAATCTCATCTTCAATAAAAATCTGATCTGATTGGATCAATTGAAAATAATTATTTGCAAATTAAAACTTCATTCATTACAATACATCCAACAATGTAACTAAAGTTTGTTGTTGACGATGGAAGGTTTGACAGGATACCAGGATTTCGGACATTTGCCATTGTTAATAGTTACAAAAGGTAACCATAATGATGGCAAATGTCCAAAATCCTGTTATTACTGACTTATTGAGTTAATATTATTCTTCACAACTAAAAATGTGTGTATAATTTGATAATCACCAATATCGCAAAAAATTATGTTTTTGAAGTCACCAATTTCATGCCTTATTGTTAGTCTGCAATAATTATTCCTCTTGTAAGTGGTCATTTAAAGGACATTAAAAATATTTTACTTTATTCGTAACACTCTTTTTTCAAGCTCTTGATCATTTGGTTTTTGTCAGATTGTTCATTGAAGGACACCATTGAATAAGTCAAAAGGAAATAAAGTATTTGAATATAATGTTATACTAAACTGATACAAAGACTATGTAACTTATTTCAACACAATAAGAATACATTGTCATTTCTTTATTAAACATACAGGCTTAAATGGTATGGACTGTGAAAATTTAACACATGATCAAGTTTACACAACTAATTTAGATAAACCAATAACTAATTTTTATTAAAACAAGATAAAAACTTTATTATCAAGAGCTAGTTCGGTTTTTTTCTTTTGTGAGCAATGACGAATAAGACGTCATATAACAATCTTGTCATTTCACTATTTATCTCTAGTCAGTAACAATGATGAACTGATCGACAATGATGTCTGCCGCAGTCTATATGTTACACTATTGTACAATAACTATCTAGCTCAGTTGTTGACACCTTCACTGTGGTTCTATTTTAATCTGATTGTGCTCTGTAAGATGTCTGCCACAGTCAATATGTTACGCTATTGTACAATAACTATCTAGCTCAGTTGTTGACACCTTCACTGTGGTTCTATTTGAATCTGATTGTGCTCTGTAAGATGTCTGCCACAGTAAATATGTTACGCTATTGTACAATAACTATCTAGCTCAGTTGTTGACACCTTCACTGTGGTTCTATTTGAATCTGATTGTGCTCTGTAAGATGTCTGCCACAGTAAATATGTTACGCTATTGTACAATAACTATCTAGCTCAGTTATTGACACCTTCACTGTGGTTCTATTTGAATCTGATTGTGCTCTGTAAGATGTCTGCCACAGTCAATATGTTACGCTATTGTACAATAACTATCTAGCTCAGTTGTTGACACCTTCACTGTGGTTCTATTTGAATCTGATTGTGCTCTGTAAGATGTCTGCCACAGTCAATATGTTACGCTATTGTACAATAAATATCTAGCTCAGTTGTTGACACCTTCACTGTGGTTCTATTCTGAGACCAACTAGTATCAATCTGACATCTTATAGTGACCATCTAAAATCCAGTATAGGTTTAACTGGAAGGTATAAACTAACCAGAAGTGTACCCTCCTGGAAACACACGAACAGTTCATTATTCTTACAATACTAGAATTTCAAGCTATTTGTTTTCAGAACTCCAGTAAATAAATCAATAATTAGACATTCTTATGAATACATGTGAACAAAATATTTCAACCAATTGCATGATAAAGTAAAATAACTCTAGCAATAGCAAAGTATTTGTGGAAAAAATTGAGGAGTTGGTTATTTTACAATTTAAATGTTGACTTTTAAACAATGTTCTAATATATATATATATTGTTAAGATTGCAAGTAATGTTTATTGATTTAATTTTATATTTTAGTTAATGATAAGTTAAAATAAGCAAAGGATGAACCAGACTGAGCAAAGCACCTTAAAATGACGATTAATATCTATCTTATTGTGCTGTCATGGCTGTAATTGAAATTTCTTGACTGTGTAAGTTCCAAGTTTTGTTTTTGTCTTGTAGTGTATTTTCATTTGTGGAATAAATAGTATTATTATTGTTAATTGTTTTAGGAAGCTTTAAAGGCGTATATGAAAGACTTACAGGAAAATCCAGATTACACTTCTAAAAAAATACTTGAAGAGACTGAGAGGCGGAAACAGGAGCTAAAGGAGTCAGTGAAACAAACAAAAGGATCAGAAGAATCACAAGAAGCAAAAGGAGAAGAATCTCAAACAGTGAGTGCTGCTTCGACAAGTAAAGTTTGGTATGAAGCAAAGTCGGATGAAGGATATACATACTATTGGAATACCAACACAGCAGGTATCTTACATGCACTGTGGCAACATAAAACGTTCACCCTTTTATATTTCATTTACATATCTAATAAATGGTACTCATATGGTGAAACTCATATTATACAAAAATAAAGCATTAGAATTAACACTTTCAGGCCCGGCTACACCACTTGTACCAACAACACCGGTGTCACAAACATGCTTTTTTTTCTTTCACTTTTGATAATTTATCTTACTTATTAGTAGGAAAGAATCTCAATGTGGACTTTGGCTTTCAAAAATTGAACCCAAATTATTGTTTTATTAATATTATATATTAATAAATTAAAAACTATTATGCAATCAGCTGATTTATATTTCTGTCATTTTGCGAGACGTTTCACTCAGTATAATTCGAGAGATTGCTGGACTTGTGTGTGTGTGATGTGTTCTATACTATTTTCACCTTTATGACAGTGAATTGGTTATTTTGTTATGTTTATCTGAATGCAAGCTCACACCTCCATCCTCCTACAATCCACACAAATACATGTATTCTTTAAACAAATATAAGTGTAATGACATTTAAACTACAAATACCATCTTCTTCCGTTTTACTGTGTTTTCCCGGTAACCTGACTTTTTTGCACTCTCGGCCACCTACATTGGGCCGAGTTTGTGGAACTCTACTGCAATACAGTATGTCTCAGTTAGTAAAATGACATTAGTTGGAATCAGTAAATACTTTGTGAGTAGTATATCATAAAAAAAGTAGCATTCTTTATGTTTTTTGGTAATTAATTAATATTTGAATGGGGTTCTTTTTATGCCAGTGGCATTTAAATTGAGGATACTAAATGTTTTTAAGGGAAAATGGTCCAAAACCACATACAAATATTTATTGTCCTTCCCGGGAATTGAATCCGTGATCTCTTAGTTAGAGAGCCGCAGCCTTACCCTACGCTACATATTATTAATAATAAAATTGCTAGATAATCAGAAGTTTCATAACAACATGAGATGTTATTGAAGCATGGATCTCCACACTATGATGCCACAATATCATGTCATGTTATGTTTCATATAATAAAATCTGTTTTATTAATAAAAACCATTTATTTACTAATAAATTGGTGAAAATTAGTATAACTAAGTACAAAAATCGATTGAAACCCATTAACAATTTTGTGATGCGTGGAATAATGAGTTAAAGTAGAGTGAGGAAGTGGTGTATTGATTTTAATAATTGCAACACGAATGTTTACAAGGTTCATAGTGGTCGGCCTAGTCTGGTTATTGAAGATTCGGTGATGTAAATAAATAAAAAATTCATGAAAGTCATTGTTTTACGAGGGGGTACCCAAAAAAAACCGGAATTATTTTATAAAAATTATATATTATCAAATTTTTTACAATACAACCTTATCTCCTTCAAAATAATCTCCATTACAACTAATACACTTGTCCCAACGGTATTTCCATTGATCAAAACATTTTTTGAAGTCATCTTTAGAAATGGCTGCAAGTTCGAGCTTCGTTTTTTTCTTAACCTCTTCAACGCTGTCAAATCGTTGACCTTTCAAGCCTCTTTTCATGTGTGGAAATAAAAAAAAGTCGCATGGAGCGAGGTCAGGCCGTTTTTGGCTAAAAACTGCCTAACTGAGATGGCTGTGTGTGCCGGTGCGTTGTCGTGGTGGAAGAACCAGTCTCCAGTCTGCCACAAATCGGGTCTTTTCTGGCGAACACTGTTGCGCAATCTTCTTAAAATCTCCAAATAAAATGTTTGGTTGACAGTCTGACCTGGAGGAACAAACTCAGAATGAACAATGCCTTTAGCATCAAAAAAGCAAATCAACATGGTTTTTATGTTTGATTTGACTTGCCGACATTTTTTTGGACGAGGTGAAGATGGCGACTTCCATTGGCTTGACTGTTGCTTCGTTTCTGGGTCATAACCATAGCACCATGACTCATCACCAGTAATTACCTTTTCCAGAAAATCGGGATCATTTTCGAGATGATCTTTCAGAAGGCGGCAAGTTTCAACTCGATGTGCCTTTTGATGGTCAGTCAGAAGTCGAGGAACAAATTTGGCAGCAACCCTTTTCAGTCCTAAATCTTCTGTTAAAATTCTCTGAACCGAGCTCCAAGTTAACCCACTACTCTCTGATAGTTCCTCAATTGTCTGTCGACGGTTGGTGAGCACAAGTTCACGAATTTTCTCAACATTTTCGTCCGTTCGAGAGGTTGATGGACGTCCAGAACGAGGTTTGTCTTCAATCGACATGTCGCCATTTTTAAATCGAGCGAACCACTCGTAGACCTGAGTTTTCCCCATAGCATCATCTTTGTAAGCTGTATTCAACATTAAAATAGTTTCTGCAGCATTTTTACCAAGTAAAAAACAAAATTTCACAGCTGCACGTTGTTCACTTAAACTTGCCATGACAAAAAACGAAACAAGAACAAAACAGGGTTAGCGAAAACAGTCACTACGAACGAACAGAATGCACTAGGACAACGGAACTGGGGTCACTGAGCTCGCAATGGGTTGCGCGACACACGCCTAGCGGCAGGAATGTGTACTACACGCTGCCGGCTGCCAGCAATACAATTCCGGTTACTTTTGGGTACCCCCTCGTATGATCACTGAACTTTAAATGTGACAAGCTTGGCTACTGCACATTTTGTGCCTTGTGTGAACTGTTCATAAGATTGTATCACTAAAAATTCTAAGCCTAACATGAGTAAGCAAAATGAACAATTATGAGTTTATAGAGAAAGTCAGGATCAGCCTGTTGGAGTCCTTTAGACTCTTGAAATAGTACAATATTACCTTCCAGACCCATGGTAAATTGCAATACCTGTATAATTATATGCTGCACATATTGAAGTCAAGAGTTGTTGTAGATGGTTAATCTACTTAATGAGAAATTTAATAAGATTAACCAGAGACAGAGATGTCTGGAGGTTCCTGTGCTTTTTGTTCTGTAGATAATTAAACAGGTATTTGAAAATATCATGAGAAGTACATTTGGTTAAGATACTATAAACAACAAGAACACTAATTATTATTAAAAATAAAGAAACTAATAAACACAATGACAATTATTGTAAACGATTGAAAAAACACTAGAAGTTTTCAACATATTGAAATCAAAAAGTAAACTGTACTGTAAAGAGGTGAGCCTGTTTCAGCTGTAAACATGTCAGAATTTCTAAACTTTTGGAGAAATGGCAATGAACTAATGGGATATTTCATGTATTCAACATTAAAGAAATTCAAAAGTTTTGATTGTACCTGGACGTTTATGCAAATATTTTTAGCTTGTAAACAAAGAAAATAAACAGAAGGTAAATGGTTATTAAAATTGAGATTAGTATTTATATTAATTTGTTTGTTGTAGAATCAAAATGGGAACCTCCTGAAGAAGGTTTTGTTTCTATTAAAGAACAGGAACTACAGAAAGAAGAAACAAAATTGAAAGAAGAAATAAAGAGAAAAAAGAAAGAGGAGAAGGCTAAAAGAAAGCAAGAAGAAATTAGAGCTTTTAAAGAAAGGGAAAATTTTAAAAAGAAAAGAAAAAATGAAAATAAGGATGATGAAAAAGAGATTGAAGCTGACGTTCAAGTAGGGCCAGCACCGAAACCAGATCCATATGGAGGTTGGACCATCATAGAACCAAAGTAAGAGTTTTGTTCATATTTGTTATCATTTTTACTGCTTTATATCATAAAATGTTTTGTATGAGTAATTGGTTGTTTTGTTTAAGAATTAAACATTTTTAACAAGAATTGAGCATTTTACCAAGTATGAGCTCACGTGTCACTGGCAGGCAATGTTTGCTTTATGAAAATGATAAGTTACAACCTTTATTAAATAGAGTTTAAATACAAAGGATGTTTGACTGAATGTGCAGTACTCATTATGTAGGAACAATGATATCACTAAAATGACATCAGTATTTATAAACCTCTTCACTTGCTAAAATGCAGTTGAAATTCCTCTTACCACAGTCTGTACTTCCAAAATTCATTGGTTTATTATTTTAAAGGTATGAACTTAGTGCAACATTAATAAAATCCAAATATCAGTGTTCAAGAAGATGCACATTTCGTAAACGTGCTATATCAATGAAATTTGTAAATAACTACTTAGATAAATTTTTGTATCAGAGACATCTTCTTTGTCTCAATTTTACATTAAACACAAATTTAGTTTTGGTCATACAGGGAGGTACAATGTTATAAAATGTATGGCTTGTTTTATTTTTTCATATATTTACCAAAATCCTTACTGGCTGTTCCAATATTATCACAACTTTAGAGTTATTATGAATTTTCATATTCTTTGGGGATTATTAATAACACACTCAACAACAAAATGGAGGGGGGTATTTAAAAACATTTAAAATGTGATGACCATCTAGCTATGCCTCAAATTAAAGATCTCGGTGGAACAAAACAAACACTACAAAGAAAAACAATTTATGACCACTCTATCAAGTAGGAGCAGTTTAAATAAAGGTACAATTGTTATTTAAATGGATATAATGCTAGTTTAAGTCAACTATGACATCTCTAATTTTCACTATTACTCTTCCATTATGGAGTACTATAAAATGGATATCACACAGTAGAATTAATATATAAAAATATTTACCCTCTCAAAAAATTGGGAGATTTCAGGGGTAAGTATAACATTTTAATAGTAACCACATAGTGTGACACCTCAATTTAAAGATTATGATAAAAGAAGAAAGGTGAAAATTGATATCATCCTACATTTTAGAGTCCAATAAAAATTAGAATTTTACCTTTGTTCAAACATGTGTTTTAAAAAATTAACAAAAGTAATTAGGTTTTTCTAATTCCGGACAGAGTGATAAAAAATTAGTTTTCTTGATGTTGTTGGTTTCGTCTCATTAACTTGAGATATCGCTGTCAATGAACCATCCCATGTAACATTAATGGGTTTTCCCTACCCATCTATTTTGGATGGAGGGATATAATTAACCAAAAACATCCTTGTTGGTGAAATTCCATACCCACAGAGAATTTTCAAGTGTTCATAAGTGACGGTGGGGAGGCAGATATTTGGTACACCCAGTAAATGTTAATCCTAAAAATCAATTATATATTAGGGTAATCAAACTTTTGATTTTTTTATTTATATGTTTTATTTTTGTAAATGTGTAAAACAATTACAGTTAATCTGAGATCTTAATTATTGAGATACACTATTATGCAAAAATGTAGCAATTTATCTTAAGGGCCGGGTATAGTGAAATTATCTTGAGTTTAGTAGCATATTTGAATCTTATCTTTTTACTATAATTAGTAATTGTAGATATCTAATTTTTAACGTTATATTAAGACACAACCAAACAATTTTTAGTTTTTTTTTTGTAAAGTATACTTTAATGATATACAGTTTGAGATTTGTAATAAACCAATAAAAATAATATTGCAAATCTAAAAAGACATCTCCCATAATTCTGATAAAAAAATTAAGATGGCTGCCAATACAATTGGCTCTAGATAAATGTTAAAATGTTACTTAATATTGTATCTTAATAATTTGAGACGTTCACAATCATTGTATTTATTATAAACTACAGAAAGTATTATAATTTTGTTTAAAAATAATATTTACTTTCGTTTAGTAGGACTTATTTTCATGAAACATTCATTTATTATTTTGTCACTATAATTAAAAGAGTTAGTATTGAAATAAATGATGTAGATTGTATCCATATTAAATATCTACATTCTAAAAGTATTTATTTTTATATATTTATCATGTATTGTTTATGTAGGATCGATGAACCCCTTGATTTAGAGTTGCCTCAACAAGAATTTGTGGCTGTCAGAATACCTGAGTTGACAGAGCCTGAAGTGAAATTCAAGGAAAAAACATTTTCAAGTTTGAAACATGATGAGAGTGAGTTCGGTGCAGTCAAGAGGAAACCTGAAGGAGGCTTCAAGAAACGCAAACTGAACCGAGGAAATATGCGTCAGAAATTAGACACTGATTAAAACATTTAATACTTTTAATGTAAATATGAATAATTATATCAATTTTCTTAATGGTTTTGTCTTATTTTACTATTCTCCTCAATCACATCAAGAACTTTTATGGCCATAAAATCACAAATCATTAAAAAAGCTCAATCACAGCTTCCATTGATAGCCAAATCAGTTAAAAACTTGTATCTCTCTAATGAAATTTATTTTTCAAAATGTACAACAGAAAAGCCTAGTGGCACACACTACCACACCAGAAATAAGAACTGATTAACTGACTTTATTAAGGATAATATTTTTTTGTCATGTTAACCCAAATGGCAATTTAACAATAAAAGGCAATTTTGCAAACTGACTTTTATTACTAAAAAAAGGCTTCTAACCAGCTAATCCATAGTACTACAATTACCCATTTTATTTTGATCTGTGAGAGTGGCGATTAGACTAGCGGAGAAACAGCGAAATAGATACTAGTACTAAGTTCACTAGTTGGTGTGCTCATGCTGATTGGCTTACATTGAAACTGTTATGCAATATTACAAACTACTGATACTCATTGGTCTTCCTTTTTAAAAAGTGCATGGCTCCTTCTATCAAGATTTTACTTACCTACAACAATTTTAAAAGTCATCTTCACAAACAAGTGTTGTATCTTAATTTTCATTAATGTAAAAAACCTTTGAAAATTTTATAAAAAAGTCATTAAGATAATTTTTAGCAAATTTTATCTTAAAAATAAAAAAAACTAATTATTTAGTATTTTTTGTAAACAAAATTGAGTAATAAATAAGAGTGTAATAAAAAATTGGCACTTTTTGTTTATGTTTTAAAGTTGCTACGGATAATAGATCTTGTGATTGATATATCAATAAAGATATTTATTAATGAAACAAAATTATAATGATTTTTAACGTGGCATTTTTAAATAACATTATTGGTTAATTTGGATTACAACAAATTTTCCAGTGGCTAAATTTCAGTGTTGTTAGGAGACAATAATTTTATTATTGAAACTACCCTGGCTCTCTGTGTTCTTGTAATTAATTTCTAGAACCCTGCACATAGCTCATTACTTACACTGTTATACTATTGATTACAGAAATTTGTGTAGCTCATCAAATATGCAGGATTCAGAACTAAAATGGCCATCATTTTCGTTGGGTCATACAATTTGTTTTTTTGTATATTAATGTTCCCATTTTATCAGGACCTTTAAAATGATTTCATACAGACCCCACACTTACATTTAAGAATATTCATATACTCTTCAGTGATCGAAAGGGGTCAAGAGTTGCTGATTGCACAAAACAGTATATTTTGATGTACCAAAACAGTATATTTTGATGTACCAAAACAGTATATTTTGAAGTACCAAAACAGTATATTTTGATGTACCAAAACAGTATATTTTGATGTACCAAAACAGTATATTTTGATGTAACAAAACAGTATATTTTGATGTAGCAAATCTGTATACAAAGTTTTCTTGCAAGTTCACACAACAGTATAGAAATTATTAAATGCTCAGGAGGGACTTTGTTAAATCCTGTATGTGTACATATATGTAGACCTTGCAGCAATGAATGGTTTCATCATGTAAGCCAATGAGTTAATTTGTTCACTTATATATTGCACCATGATTTATTGACCTTGGGATTTGACCTTGCCAATCAGTGATGCTAGTATTCCAAATCTTTTTGTTTACCCTGAGAAATATGAACTAGCTATCTGTGTGTAATAGTAATTGTACAGTTGATATTAGGTTTTCAATGTTTTAAGTCTACGTATGGGCTGTTAAATTAATGGTTCCCTCTGAAGAGTGCAAGTAGTATATCTAATACTAAGTCTGTTTTGAGTAAAGTAGCTGTAGTATAATAAGCGGTAGTATAATGATTAATTAATTATATCATTAATTAAGAATCATTAATATTCATGATTATCTAAAACTACTGAAACCAAAATGTCGAATCAAATTACGTTACAGGTACTTCAAACTACAGTTTAGTTTGGCAGTTACTTTTTACTATTTTGAGGGATAAACATGTCCGACACTAAGGGGCACAAATAACACATGTACATCGCCATTATACTTGTGGCCATCACTCAAATACCACACACACGATTTTACTTTTTTATATGTTGGTCACTGACAGCCGAGCAGTATGGTTGTGTTTTCCTTGTTCTCCATGTTATCAAGATGAGTGATTGTGCCGTTTGCGAGGATCCTCTGCCACCTGATGTGAATGAACACGCTGCTTGTTCTCAATATAAAACAAATCTACACTTTGTGTGTGCTGATATTTTAGAAAGCACATGGAATCACATGGGACAAGCACGTCGTGAATCATGGAATTGTAAGAACTGCTCAGGTAAGAGTAAATAGTAAAAATTACTAATGACATTTTGACCAGATTGTACAAAGAGTTTTTGTATAAAATGGAGGATACCATGAAGGCTCAATTTGAAAATATGATATTACGTTTCAGAAACAAATGGGTGAATTTAAGGAGTCTATACAATTTTTTTCTAACAAGATTGATCAGTGCGAGGGGAAAATTGAAACGTACTTGACTGAAGTTAAACACCACACAATTTGCCCAAAACAAAATAATGGTTTAAGAAAATGTGTAGCTGAGTATAAGATCAAAGTTGAAAATATGGAGCAATACAATAGAAATAAAAACATTCAAATTGATAGAGTTCCGGAGTCAGCTAATGAAAGGATGTCTGACGTCGTTGAAAAGCTGTCAGCATTGTCCAGTATACTGTTGAGTTTCGCCACTGATGTGCAAGCAATGCACTGGATTCCAACAAAGTGGGAAAAGGGATCAAAGCCCATTATTGTTCAATTTTCGAGCAGACAGACTACAGATGCCCTGCTACATAAGTGGAAAATTTTAAAATAAAATCCACAGACTTTGTTCAAGGTGTTCCAGAAACAAATGTTTATGTTAACTCACACTTAACACCCCATAACAGTTGTTATTTCGTGCAAAGAAACTCAGGGAACATAATTTGCATTTTGTCTGGACTGTGGAAGGCAAAGTTTTTGTGAAAAAGTCAGAGAACGATAAAAAGGTTTTGATCACCTCAGCTAAACAGATTGACAGACTACTTTCTAACTAAATTAGTACCTACATAAATAAATACTAACTTTATGCATTCAAGTGCACAGGAAAATGTAAAAGTTTTCTGTTTGAATATTCGAAGTTTGAAGGCACATTACGACGAACTTTGTATTTATTTAAATACTCTTGTGTTTAAATACAAAATAATAATCCTGGCAGAAGTATGGATAAAATCCGGCAAAGAAAGTAAGTTCAACATCCCTGGATACAACATGTTGCTGCAGCCCCGAGAGTCCAACGCGGTGGGCAACACTGTTATCTATACGAACTGTGACCTTCACTACACACACCTGTTGATTGCGTTCCCCACGGAAGAGATAATCAATGTTGCATGTTGTGTTAGTTGTAATGGTATTCCTACTGATATTTCTCTTTTTGGTATCTATCGAAATTGCAAGTTCTCATTTAAAGAATGTAAGCCTGACTTTGAAAAAATATTAAGTAAAACAATTGATCCATTAATTATTTTTGGAGATATAATGTTTGTTTATTATGATAAAAAGGTTCGGGAAAAGAATATTTAGAATTAATTTCATCCTATGGATTTGAAAGTTTAATAAATGAGCCTACCAGAATATTTAATACCTCTGAGTCATAATCATGCTTTAGTTAGGAATTCAAAAAGTATTAAATGTAATGGTAATAATGTTCGTTTAGGAATTGCAAATCATTTTGCTATTGAACTAAAAATAACAGATTTGAAATATTTCTCAAGCAGTCCGAAGTACTGTAATTATTGATAAGGATAAATTGAGTTAGTCAGCTGAAGTTAGCAAATTGGAATTCTGTATTACAAACTCAAGATGTAAATGCTAGTGTTTCAATATTTGATACAATTTATAATAACTGTTATAATGCATCCTGTTTTTTTAAAAAAGCTACTCAAAAAAAAAAAAAAAAAAAAAAAAAAATGAGTGGATTTCTGATGGGTTGGTAGTTTTAATCAATCAAAAGAACTCCCTATACCAAAGGCACTGCAAGAACAAAGATAATATATTATGGAAGAATGAATATAATAGTATATCTAAAATTGTAAAATGGAGAATTCGAAGGGAGAATAGATGTAATGGTAACTCCCAAAGTTATTGGAATGTAATTAAGAAAATTATAAGAAGTAAAAATAAGAGTACCGGTAGTATTAAAGTAAATGGCAGAGTTGTGGATGTGTTGGGTAATGAGAAAGATATGGCCAATGAGTTTAACAATTATTTTACAAACATTGTTTCCTCTCTTAGATTTAATGTATTTGGATATGACCTTTTTATGGAAGATCAGAATATTTGTAATGTGTTTCTAGACTCATTTAATGTCAGTCATACTAAGGTAATAAATGCAATTAAAACAATGATAAATATGGAAAGTTGTGGTGTTGATGGCATTAGTGTTTTGACGGTTAAGGATGATATTAACGTTTTTTCTCCTTTATTATATAATAGATTTAAGAAATCTTTGGATCAGGGAGTTATGCCAGTTCAGTATAAAACAGCTGCTGTGATCCCAGTTTACAAGTCGGGGATGAATCTGAGGTCTCTTCATATCGTCCAATCTCTGTATTAAGTATGATTGCTAAAGTATTTGAAACAATTAATTATTAAAAGTGAATTACTTAGGTATTTTGATAGTAGACAGGTATTTTCAAATAATCAATTTGGGTTTCTGCCAGGGAAGAGTACAGACCAAGCTGTGAGTAAAGAGTTAACATATCTATAATATTACCACCTCTGTGGATAGTCACACGTATACATTGTCAATATATTTAGATTTCCAAAAGGTTTATGATGTAATTGATATAAATTTACTTATAAAAAATTTCAGATGTATGGTATAGGTGGGCCTGGCTTTGTTATGGTTGGAGTCTTTCTGAAAAGGAAGAAAACAACCTGTAAAAATTAACAACCAGTATAGTGAAACATTAGATCTGAACTATGGAACAACACAAGGTGGGGTGTTACGACCAGTTGTATGTCTTATTTTTATAAATATGTTGAATATGGATCTTAATTCTTCTCTTTTTACATATGCAGACGACACCGCTCTTGTATGTGGGGATTAAAATAGGCGTTCATTATTTCTAAGAATCAATGATGACTTGCAGAAGATTTCTAGGCAAGTCAAAGGCCATGTGGAGGGTAATAAATAATGAAAAAAAAGAAAAATCAACCAAGAGTCAACTGGAAGAACTGAAAATAGGAGAAGAACTCATACACTCGCCAACAAACATTGCCAATCATCTAAACAACTTCTTCGTTACAATAGCCGACAAAACTCTCTCCCAAAACCTAAATGGAAAACCTCCAACACCCATAACTGGACCAAACAGACAACCTCAGATACCACTACTAACTTTCGCAGGAACAAACGAACAAGAAATTGGAAAAATTATTGACACTCTAAAATCTAAAACTTCTGCCGGAGAGGACGAGATGTCATCAAAAATAATCAAAAAATGCAAAAAAGAAATTATCACACCACTCACAGATATAATAAACAAATCACTTACCCAAGGAACATTCCCTAGCCAACTAAAACTAGCAAAAGTCTACCCGAAGTACAAAGGGGGCCCAACAAATGAACCAAGCAGCTATCGGCCCATATCCCTCATTTCAACATTCTCAAAACTTTAGAGCGGGTAGTACTGAATAATCACCTCAAACATCATCATCTACTAACTCCTAGACAACATGGTTTTGTCAAAAATAGATCAACAACAACAGCAATAGTTCAATTAATAGAAACTATCATCAGTAATATGGAAGAAGGAAATATAACCACAAGCATCCTCCTAGACTTCAGCAAGGCTTTTGACTGTCTTGACCACAAACTAATAATAACAAAACTTCTATCACTTGGAATCAATGGCAAGGAACTGGAATAGTTTAGGAGCTACTTAAGTAACAGAAAACAACTGGTTGAAATCACCTACATATTAAACAACACAATCCAGAAAATTAAGTCCGAACAGCTTCTGGTGAATAGAGGAGTGCCTCAGGGCTCAGTTCTCGGCCCCGTCTTATATATATTACTAACCAACGACTTCCCAAGTTATCTTGAGAACTACTGTGAAATGGTTATGTACGCTGATGATACAGCCTTGATTGTAGCAAGCAAGAACAAAGACCAGCTAGACGTTGACTCGTACGTCACTTTTAATATGGCGAAACAATACTGCCTCTATAATGACTTGGTTCTAAATGCCTCCAAAACACAACAGATAATCAACACGCCCAGGCAAAACTACCATGAAGGCCTTCCAGAAGTAAACACAATAGACTCAGGAAAATATCTCGGCATAATCATAGACCAAAATCTATCCTGGGAACCCCATGTGAATAAACTCTGCAATAAACTAAGTAGTAGCCTCTATGTAGTAAGAAGAATAAAACAAATTACCAACCCTCAAGTAGCCATGACAGCGTACTACTCGCTATTTGAGTCTCACATGAGATATGGTCTGATAGCCTGGGGAGGGACAACAGCCACAAACCTCCACAGAGTGCTTGTCATCCAGAAAAGAGCAGTCAGAACTTTGAAAGGCCTTGGACCACTGGACACATGCCGAACAGCCTTCAAGGAACTGGGAATCCTGACCCTCATAGGACTCTACATTCAGGAAACAATCCTATACGCAATCAAGACAGGCCAAACAAGAACAGGAGACAGACACCCCTATCACACCAGACACGGAAGAAACTTCCTACTTGACCAGCACCACCTGAGCCTGACTGAGAAAAAACCATCCTACAGAGGAGCTTTATTCTTCAACACACTGCCCGACAGCTTAAGAAGGCTCCCAGAAAAGGAACTCATCCCCCCACTAAAAACCTGGTTTCTGCAACGTCCATTCTACACTATACAAGAATTTCTGCAGTGGAGGACTGGAACCCATAGCTAACAAACATACACTCCTACATAATTGTAACATAACCACGTGACCTTTACTCTGTTCTCTAGGAATATGAATAATAAAAAATTTCTGATTTCTAATTTTTTGATCAGAAATAGATTGCTTGTATGTAAATAAGTCTAAGTGTATTGCACTTTTTGATAATAATAAAACAAAAGAATATTTGCAAGACATGTTTGAATTACATTGTCACTCCCATCAACATATATATAGCTGTGAATGTTCTAGTATAGAAATAGTTGAGTATGAAATATTTAGGTTTATATATTGTATTTGAAGTGGGATGTACATGTAAGCTATGTAACAAAAAGGTTAAGGAAAATAAACTATGCGCTTCACCATTTGAAAAATTTCCTTGGGAGTGACCAGTCAAAGCAGGTGTATGTATCTTGGTTTGAAAGTACCATGAGGTATGGGATGTTGCATTTTGGAAGTGCATATGCCACTGTTCTAAAACCTATTGTAATGAGCAAAGACATGCATTGCGAAATATATACAATGTAAAATATAATGAAAGCTACCTTTTAATAGAACACAATATTTTTACCTTCACACAGATTTATAAGTACGCCTCAATTATGTACTCGTATGTCCACAAGAGAGTATTTATGTTCAATCTAAAACCATCAAATAGAACTACCAGATCTAATAATTATGCTTAACTTGAGGTACCATTTTTTACCAAGGAATTGAGTAGACATCAGTTTTGTTATATTGGCCCAAAATTTGTTAATGGCTTTGTGAGATTCTTTGGCAATGAGATGATATTTGATAAAAAATATAAAGTTAAAATCAAAGCTATTAACTTTGCAAAAGAATTAGTTTAAATGTGTGTTGAAATTGTACTATATGAAAGCCACACACACACACACACATATATATATATATATATATTGCTTGGACTATTTGTTGCCACTCGGATTATTTATACTTACATTATTTGGTTTGGGAGTATCAGATTCTATTGTTTACCAGTCCAATAATTATTATTTCTTATTATTATCACTGCACTTAAGAGTGTTAATGTATTAGTTATTAAATTTTAAATTATACTACTTGTTACCACCTACAGTATATATTTTATTAATTATTGCTTGTAAATTTGTAATGCTTGCCATTACATTATTTTTGTTTGTATTGTTTATGCTGCTTTATTCTAAGCTATACTATATTAATCTCCTAGTATATTATTTATTAGATTTAAACTGCTTGTTGCTGGTTGGCAAATTTAGTTTAGGTGTATACAATGTTATAGGAATATAAATTGGACAATGACCACTAAAGATAATTGTATGATTCTACTGAACTCCTGCATGCACTGCTTGAGGTGCACTGGGAGATAAATTGTATGTATATATGTATTTTTAGAAAATAAAGAACATTGAACTTAAACTTTGTGTGAACTAATTTGCAACAATAAGATTATATACTTTTAAGATTGTATTATAGTGACTCTATATTTTTTGTATATGTAGAAGAAATATAGGTATTTAAGATTATAGAAAATAAAAATACTATACAGTAGAACCCCTCTTATCCGCCCTCGGCTGATCCGTCCATGCTCAATCTCACGAGTTTGTGTAGACTTGATAACTCACCGCCCGTCGCTCGCCATTGTTTACGGTTATTATCTCTTGCTCGCTTTAGTGCTGTGTCATTTCTCCTGTTTTTGTTGATGAACGTGTATTTGTACTGTACTGTGTAGTTTTATATTTTGTTGATTTTAACTCACAGTTTAGAGTTGTTTGTTTTTTCAACATGTCAAGAGAAAAACGTAAACACATAACTTTTTCACTAAATGGAAAATTAGCAATGCTACAAAGATTGGAAAAAAGAGAATCACTCCAAAAAATTGTGAAGGAACTCAATGTAGGTGTTTCTACAATTAAGGATTCGAGGGAAAATAGAAAAAACTTTGAATCATAAACAATTACAATTGATAGTGAAAACGCTCTTAAGAATCGCAAAACACTAAAAAACCTAGACTTGACATGCTTGATAACGTTTTGTGGGTGTGGTTCTGTCAAGAAAGAAGAAAAAGAACCCTGATATCTGGACCAATTTTAAAAGAAAAGACAATAAAAAACTGGAAGCCGGATGTGAGTTCGCAGCTAGTGAGGGCTGGATGATCGCTGGAAAACCTGTGATGGAGTCCTGTATGTTTCCATTTCTGAAAAACTATCTGCTGATGACGAGGCTGCTGAGGAGTTTTCAGTGAAGTTCTAAGAAGTTGTCTAAGAAAATGAAATTTTACCTTGCCAAGTTTATAATGTCGATGAGACAGGGCTAAACTTTAAAATGTGACCAACAAAAACGCTTGAAAACTTCAAATGAATCAGTGGTAGGAACGAAACTTATGAAAGATAGGATAAGTCACTCCTTGTAGCAACGCAGATGGTACGCATAAGCTTCCTCTGTTTGTTATTGGCAAATAAAGAAGCCTAGGGCGTTCAAAAATATAAACCCATCTTCCTTGCCAGTTTATTACTGCAATAAAAAATCTGCTTGGATGGACTACAACCTCTTCAAATCTTGGTTTTTTGATGAGTTTGTCCCATCGGTCAAAGAATCCTTGTAACAAAAAAACTGCCTGTTCGTGCTCTACTGCTGTTGGATAATGCACTGTCACATCCATCTGAGAAAGTCTTGGTGAAAGCTAACAAAAAACTCTCTTTCTCCCTCCAAATGTGACATCACTCATTCAACCAATGGATCAGGGGGTTATCGGATGATTAAAAAAGGGAATATTGCAGAAATTACATCAGCTTAATCTTAGAAAAATCTGTAATATATTTGAGACTATAAAATCCCTGAACTTAAAAAATGCTACCTACATCATGGGATGAAATGAAACCCGACACACTGCGGAAATCATGGCCTAAGCTTTGGCCGGACGTTGAGTGAAAATGACCAGACCGAAGACGAGCAAAACAACAACACAGGAAATTGTTACAGATCTACAAACTCTAGAAACAAACGTTCCTGCCAATGAAGTTGAAAAGTGGATAAAAAAATGTGACAAAGATTGAATCCTATGAACAGCTCAATGATGACCCGATTGTTTCCGCTGTTATGGAAAACGATGAAGAGAAAAACTGTAAACAAGGACTGGGACAGTGAAGATAACAAACCCCTTACCCAGATTTCACACACAAATGCCATGCACACATTCGACATCGCCCTTCAGTACATAGAGCAGAACCCAACTTCTACTCCAGTAGACATTTTGTGGGTAAAGACACTGCAGCTAAGTCTATAATTTCATATGCTAAACAAACATCTATAACTGACGTTTTTCTAAGTAATTTGTTTGTTGTTTTTACTGTAAAACAATGTGTATAGACTTTTTAAGTTCATATCTTGTTTATTTCATTGAAAAATTGTTTCTTTATATGATACTACTGTACAGTATGTATTAATAAATAATAATAACTATTTAATAATATATATACTGTACTGTATTACTGAACAATATTAAAATGTAATAAATAGAGCATATACATGCACTCTTTTGGATACTCCGACCTTTTTTGTGTTCTGACCATACTGCCAGTCCCGTAGGTGACGGATTAGAGGGGTTCTGCTATAGTAATATTTTTATAACCATCCAAAGTAAACCTCTTTACAAAATGATAGCCAATTTGCAATGGTATTTCTGCACATACTGATGACGTCCAAACTACATTAATTTATTAGAAGGTCATAGTTGGTTTGGTTCCACCTAGTCTTCTCAAGTGCTTTGCTTTAACTTTTCTTGCAACAAAACACTATTTGATTTCCACCTTTCATTCTAGTATTCACCTCCTCAGTACAGTTTAAAAATATATTTTGACTCAAAAAGTGCATATTCATCGCCATATCATTGTTCTTGCGATGTCATTACTCAATAAGGAAATGATTTTACTTTGAATTAACTTAATTTTAAAGAATATTGTTATTTTGTCAAATAAAAACAGCTAGCAATTATTAATCATGTATATCTATAGGTCAAATGTTTTTATATTCTAGTTATAGATAGTTTAAATATTTCTAACCGATAGTTGATTCAATTGTTGTGGTGGCTGCTTTTTATACTGCATGCAGTAATGATGCCATGGGGCCTGGACATTTGGAAACTCTATTGTACTAGAGGTTTTAAAATGGACAACAAGAAAGCTGAAGATATATCCACCGCTGTGATTTATCAACTAATGTAAAGACCTTGTATCATTGAATTTACATTACTTAAAAATTAAATTGGCCAGTATTTTTCAGATATTAGGCCAAAGAGCTGGCAATTTAAGCTGACAAGTGATCTATATAAAATCAATATGGGTGTACTTTCTGACAATATTTAGGAACAGGCAATTGACAAAATGTGATTCTCAAGCAAAGGTAGAATTTCAAAACATGACATAGGTTTGAATACTTTTGGTTGAGTTATCTTCCTGTTTACCCACAAGTTGCTTTGGAAGCTGTAAAGTTGTTAGTACTGTTCCCATCCATACACCTCTGTGAGTCTGGATTTTCAACATTAACTTATCTAAGTCAAAATATCAAGCAAAACTGGACGTCAGAAATGGCCTGGGATGTCCATTGTCACTGCTAAAACAAGATATTAAAACAACTGTTATAGATAAACAGTGCTAACCTTCTCACCAACTTACAATATTACTGATATAATAGTGTTAAACTACTATCTTTTGTAGATTTTGTTAAAAAATTATATATTTATAAAACTCACTGGTGGCAATAATTGTAGGCAAAGACTATTCCAATTAGATAACTTTCATAATGGTTTTATTTGAGGTAATATTAAAATTTTTGTAAAAATGTATCAAAATTTTTACAAATCTACCCTTAATTCAACAGTGTTGACCACATGAGGTGATAATGGTAGAGGAGAGGTATGATCCAATTTCAGTCTACTAAGGGAAGTATAAAGCCTGAAAGATTGATAACCCCTGTCCTAGTTAATGTTTCTGGTTGACTTAACTGTTTGAAGTATTACTTTTTCTGTTATTGTAAGCAAACGATGTTTGTTATTTTTTGATGATCGCAAGGAAGGCAATCACAGCTTTAGTCATGTGGTAGGCATATTTGATTAACAGTGAAAGGAAAATATTGCTCATCTAGGTCAATCATAAAAATACACTATACATACAGGATTTCTACAAACATTTCTTGGCTATAGTATAATAAGCAATCACTAACACAATCAGATTATGATTATCGATTTATTTTAAATATTTATATTATTAAATACAACATTTAATCTATAGATATTCGTAATTAATCTTTGCCAGCTTTCTTTATTTAGACTAGTGATGTTATTACCAGCTGTTGGTATTTTGTTTTTGTAGAAGGCTAGTGATGACAAGAACAATGGAAATGAATATGCAGATATTGGCACAAAATGTTTTTATGAACACTGAGCAATATTTTAAATAGTTACAAGATAATGACCTTGCTCCTTTAAATCCTAATTATTCAGTTTGTATTGACACAATGAAAACTAGAATTGAAGGTGGAAATCAAAAATAGTGTTTTGCTGCAAGAAAAGTAAGGACAGACCAGACCTGTCTAAAACCAATCTTGAGAAGACTTTTTGAACATTCTAAACTTGGTAAATTGAATATAATGAAAAATCGTGTACCATTTTATTTGAAATCAATCAAACTATGACTGTTTAATTAGTGAATGTACTTTAGACAGCATCTTGAACACGCTGCTCAAACATCGGTTAAATAAAGTTTAGTTGTTTTATGTAATATGAAACAAATACATTTATTTTACATATAAAGCATAGCTTCACTATAATACGATTTTAAAAGCATAAAACTTAATTCAGTTTGACATTAGGCCTATCACTCAAAATTAATTCAAAGTAAATCATGTTTGGAAATAAATTCAAAATTAAAATCATGTGTTTTATTACTGACTAATAGTGGTATAATATGTGTCTTCTCTGTTTCACAAGCAGTCATGTTTATCCTTGAAAATACATAAGTTAATTAGATGTTATTGTTTAGTTGTAATATTTTATACATTATATTTTAATAAGTAAATTATATTAATATTTATACATTAATTTCCAAGATTGAAAACTAGCAAAACCATATTGTTCTTTGAAATATCTATTACGATATTTGGTCTGACATTTTGCTTTCAGTCCTTTGGATGGTCATGAATATCGATGATTCGAATCATTCGATAATCATCATCCAATTATGTTGGTGGCCACTAATACTGCAACCCATTTCTTCAAGGTTACACACTATAACCAACTTACATATTTTTCCTGGGTCTATATAGTATTTATGCATATATACATGTAATAGTATATATATACTCGCCTTCGGCTCCCTGGGGGCTACCCTACCAGGCCCCTAAGTGGGATGTTAATAAATTCGGGGGTAAGCAGAATTGCGGGATAGGTTAAGTCCGAGCATTAGATCAGGATTCTGGGAGTTTAAAGAAGACAAATTTTATTGAATTTTCCAGATTTCGTGAAAGTTTTGACTACAAGGGCATTTTGTGGCTTAACCATTAGAGATAAGAGAAAAAGTGACTAGACCTTTCTTATTGGAAATTTAATTTTGTGTTTCAATTCCGGTCTCAGATTTTAACTACAAGTTTTGGTTTAGCCAGTACAGAGCATGGGAGAAAAGTCTGCAGTGGTCAGCTATAGTGAATTGTTTAGTATAAATATAATAAAAAAAAATACCCTGTCAGTAGTTTTAAGTTGATTAGGGGGTTTAATTTGCTCAGGAGTTTATCTAGTCATGCCAGGTATGATTCCCGGGAGGGAGGTTTAATGTTATCGGGGGTTAAAGATTATGTGGTTCTTTTCTGAGGGAATTTTATAAACCAGATAAGTTATATCGACACAGCAAAAAGTATAAAAGTCAATAGTTTACGTATTAATACAAGCTCAATCTGGAACCGGATAGGATTATACCAATTTTAGTTGCTTACAATTAATGAAAAAGATTTTGCTATTGAGCATTTTTCGGGCTTACAGAAGGATATATGAAAAAAGGTACATGACCTTTTTGTAGATGTCATCCTTGTCAACTTATAAAAAGTTTATGATTTAAGATACAACCAACTGTTCGGTCGCTATCGACCCCAGACATACAATTTTCATGTAAAAATCACAAAATATTTGCATTTAAACGAGTTTTGCGACCGAACCATTGCGGATAGGGTATAAAGTTACTTAACCTTTTTTGTAAATCACGTCATTTACTAAATCTTGTTAGAAATGTGTGGCTATGATTAATGGTTTCACCGCTATGTAGCCAGGAATCAAAATTTCACGGGAAAATTACAAAAAGTAGGCATATAATCTCATTTTGCGGCTAATAGAGTTAGGAAGAAATGTCACTGGAACTGTGTTGTGGATCACGCCATTGCCTAACTCTTACTTAGTTTGTGTTTTGAGCTACGGCAAACAATTTTGCCGCTATCGAGCCTGGAAACTGAATTTTGACGTGAAAATTCAAAAACGTTTCCATTTAAAAGCGTTTTGTGACAAACCAATAAAGATAGGGCAAACAGTCACTGGATCTTTTTTGTAGATCACATCATTTCCTAAATAAAAAAAAAACATTTTTTTAAGCTACAACATACGGTTTAGATGCTACAGGGCTTCAAGTAAAAGACTACACGTGAAAATTTTTGATTTCCAAAGCGTTTTTCAGCTAGATCAGTAGAGATTCTGAAAAACTATCTAATATGCCTATTTTGTAGATAAGACATTTTTGCTAAAACCCTTAAAAAATTAGATTTGAACTATGACCAACTGTTTAGCCACTATCAAGCCCGGAAGGTAAATTTGAGATAGAGCAAAAAGTCACTTGACCTGTTTTGTAGGGGACTTTATTCCCGACAGGATTTTTCGTCAGATCCGAGCTAGCTCTAATGGTTCACCCGCTATCGGGCTTAACAAAAGCCTGCAAGGGCAAAACAGGGCATATTCCACGAATCTTTTTGAAGGGTTAACAAGTAAAAAATTCGGTACTTTGGGATTATACCGACCACACCAGTATGAAGAACACAAAAATATAAATTTATAGAAATAGACATGATAGAACGAAAAAACAACTCTTTAATTGCAAAATTACAAACTTACAAGCATTTCCAGGTATTGTGATCGGTATTTTTGTCGCTGTTATCTTATCTTTCTCGAGAACCCCGATTACGGCAGGGCAGGCCGCGCAGCATCACATGATTTGCACTGTACATAATTGCCTTTCCATTACAATTCAATTTATATTTCTGATCAGCCCCTCTAGAATTTGATATTTTACTGATAGGTACTATCTCGAGGGATGTTTTTCTTTCCTTGACATGGCCGGAGGCACTCGCATTTTGGGTGGCGGAATGTGATCAAGAATAAAAACAAGTTTTGAGTGTTTTTTCAATAAAGAGTTTAGTTTTAGTTTGGTAATGTTCGTTTTTGTTGAATTTTTGTGTTTGGAGAAATGTAGAGGTAAAACACGGAAGTACAACAAAGCGACGAACCAGCTGAACGGGCGGCGAGACTCTGCAATCACGTTATCTACTAGACCGCTCGACTTTGACCTCTATCTGAGGATGGTGAGGGGTTTGCGATAAAGACAATTCCTGTTTTATATTGTTCTACGCTAATCTAGTAACCAGTAGAAGCAAAATGTCAAATAACGATTCATGTCTGGGTGTGGTCGGTATAATCCCAAAGTACCAAAAATTCCGGTTTACAGACTTTACCCGGAGGTTTGAAGGTAAAAGCTACGGCTGCAGTATAATAAGAGGCCACCACAACAATAGAATCATATTTATGATTATCTAAATTATATAAACAAAAATGTTGACACGAATTACATTATATAAAAACTATCTACAATGTTTATCTATAAAATGTAACAAACAAAACAGTTTAACATTTAGTTACTTTTTACTGTTTTTAAGGATATAGTAGGATTCTATTGTGGTGGTGGCCTCTTATTATACTGCAACCAAAGCTATGTGGGTGTGCAAAATTTCACTTCTAAAATTAGCACTTCTAGAAGTGGGTTAGAATTTGTATACCCTATCAGTCAGTCAGTTACACATGCAGCTGTATAGGATATGGAATATATATATTCTTCTTACTATATCACAATGAAGAATGAAAAACTATCTATTAGACACTAAACTAATTAGGCATAAGTTAAAATAAATCTGAACTACATGAGAGTAGAAAACGTTTTATGACAAGATTAGGCCTACAATATTCAATACAATACAGTAAAACATCTACTTTTAAACAGATTCATACATGTAACTGGTATGATTAAATAAAATCAGAAACAAATAGTAAGCTACTATTACTTAAAATAACATTTAATGGTTTTATAGTAGGCCATTCAAATAAAACTTACTTTGGAATTACACTCAAGTTAGAAACTCAAAATCTAAATTATACACATAAATAGGCATAAGCCTAACTTAGGTTCATAAACCTGCCTAAGGGCATTTTCTGTCAATTTGGCCCTTGCCAGCCTCTTCATATTCTTGACTGCTAATCCACATTTGTTGAAAAGTTCCAATTGATGCCAGAATGGAGCCACCAATCCATGAACCAAATCTTCTTTCTGCTGAACCATTGGCTGAAATAAGTTTCAACCTCATGCTTGATGGAATACGCATCGACAAGTCTCTATTTAGCCGCTCAGGAAACCCTTGCATGAAGGAATTACCTCCAGTTACAACAACACTTCCATATAGAGCCGGTCGGACATCTGGATCACACATTCCAACACTCGTCGTAACTATATGTCCAACACCCAACATTGTATTTCCTACAATTCCCCCACGCACAGGAGCAACACTTGGATCAAACATTGCTTCAGGAATACGAAAACGCTCTACACCAAACTCTTGATGATAGCCATGGGGAAATTCGTAATGTACAGCTGGCATAGATGAAACGTTATTTTCATCATAAGGTGCCTCTGAAACCTGAAGAACACAATTTTGAAAGTCTTGAATAACTTTCTTGACCATATAATTATGCCAAGAATTTGTAACTTCCGGAAGGTTCTTTTTCTTAGTCCAATTACCTTTCTCTTTCTCATTCACTGGCTCTTTACCTGCTATCATGTACGTTGGGATAACTTCAATGTTATTATCCTGCAGAAACTGTTTACATTGCATTGTAATATAATCTCCACCAAGAGGTGACTTGACAATCGCTTGAGTTAGAACAAACCCATCCTGGACAGGTACTGCGGAAGTATGTGTGGCTCCACTATCCACAACTAAGCCAGTTGCACGGCCATTAGCAAATGCTGCAAGAACAGCATTCTTAACTAAAAAAAATGCAGGGACATTGTATTTTTCAAACATAATTTCAGTGAGTTTTTCCCTTTTATTTCTAGGATTCCAAGGTGATTCAGACATCAAGACTGGGTGATATTCTGATTCAGATTGAATGCATTTGGCATAAGTATAATCAAGCACTTTCTCAAACAAATCCCAGTCATCTATAACACCATCTTTCATATAGCTGACAATCTCCATACCTTTCCTTGGAACACTGAGAACAGTAGTATCTACATAATATTTTGAATTGGAAGTAATATTGGAATCTAGTTTTTTGTCCACTTCCATACTTTCGGCAATCGCTGCTGTTGAATTTCCATCTTCACTGACTCCAACTACAGCTGGAATTTCAGCTTTAGGAGAATCTTCTTGTGCATAACCTACTCTTAATGAATGGTGTCCCACATCAAAAACAATTGCACCGATTTCGTCTCCACCGTATAACATTCCACCTCCACTCATTTTTAATAGTTTGTTTTGATACAATACAAGACAATAATAATTACATATACACAGTAAACATTAATATTAATTAAACAAATTCATAACCGGTTTAAGTGACTAAACAATCCATACAAAAACACATACTTAAAAAGACGCCAGTCAGCCACCGACACGACTCACAACACAACCACCACAGCTCTAATTACAAAGAGATATAGAAAAACTGACAAAATCTCCTTCAGTTCGACTTTGTTGAGGTAAATAAATAAGCGTTTAAATACCTAGAAATGTTCTAAAAGCAAGAGATGTCCCATCTAAATGACCGAGCGTGCCCGAACATTTACGATATAATATTAAATTTGATTCCACAACGCTTGGATTTAGCCTATATCCGCTAAATCCACAGCTCACAACTGCAATTTTGTTTTACACAAACTAGATATACGTTCATTCTTACCGTAAGAAAATGACAATATTATAATGTACTAAATGGATTTTATATATATATATAGAGAGTGATTCAAGGGAGGTTGTCCTAACTTCAGGAAATAGTATTAGAAGAAAAAACAAGAATAATATTCATATAAACATGTATAAAACCTCGCATTGTTTAGTGTCTGATAGTCAAGTATGTTTTTCTTATTGAAAATATTTATTTATAAAATGGTGGATGCTAATTTCATAAATTTAAACGAATTTTAAACTCATATTTTAGTAAAACAGATGTGATTATGACATTTTTGTAATTGATACTGTAATTTCTTTAATTAGGATTATCTTGGGTTTCAAATTTTTACTCGCTGTGTTTTTAGAATGTCAACCAGAATTTAAATAAATGTGTAATTCTTCTTTTGTATCTGATTTTCTCTTTTTATGTCAATTTCTACAATGTACATGTTCTTTCCAATATACTTGTAATTATGATTGGTTTCTAGTAGTTGTTAAGCACAATTTTGACATTATTGCAGATATTTTATTTGTTGCAATGCTTATGTCGGCTGCCTAATTTATAAATCAGTTTGTCTAATATAATAGACGCCTCGGTCACTGCACTTAATTTTATGAACTCATGATCTTTTCTACGTATATTCATGGTAAGAATTTTTGTTCGTCTAGTTTTCAATCACTTTTAACGTCTTGAATGATTTTTCAATGTCTATGTAATTTTATGTTACATGCACATTTATATATTTTTACTTTAAAGTAAAGAAGTAAAGTTCAAATTTAGTTTAGTATATACACTTTCTCTAACACAAACGCATTATTATTTGTATAAAAGATCTTTGAAGTCACCTAATGATGAAATCACTGATTTCGGAATTTGTTTTCAAAAGTACAGAAAGTACGATCTACAAATTTATTAGCTAAATTTAGTTATACATTAAAACTGTTTGTATCAGCGAAAAGTACCTTAATAAATAATTAGACAAATATAAAGTTGTGAAACCGAAAAAAATGTAATCATGGATATGCCAGTTAAGAGTCATAATCCTTTGATATTGATCATACTCCTTTCATACTTCTTGATTTTTGAAATTGGAGAATTGGCCGACATAAACTTTGCTATGGATTTTATAAAAATCTAATACAAAGAATTTAATTAAATTAGTGAAACGTTATATTAAACGAGCGAATATGAAAAAAAAAACATTATTATGCATTAGGTCGTGGAAAGAATAAAAATAAAAAAGTAGCAGTCGTGGGACTGCCGATAGAAGTGAAAACGGAACTATTAAGTTGAGAGTAATTAACAATACGTTATAGTAGCAGTACATCTGTAATTGTAAATGTGACGCGTTTTTAATTTTACAATTTTAAAATCCACGAAAAAATATTATCAAATAACTAGAAATCTATTTTACCACGCTAGTAAGATAAATCTTATATCGTAATAATACTCATTTCATGATGAAGAGGTTAAATATTAAAAACATAATTAAAATGAATAATGCTAAATTTTAAATACAAATATTCGTACAAATATTTAAAATGTTTAAAAATATATTCGTTGTTTTCATTATGCATTTATCTGTATAAAAATATGTTGTAATTGCTCAATATTAATAGTTAGTTAAACATAGGATACAAGTGAGTAAACACCGAATGAACAACAGTGAGTTGAACACCGTTGTAAATAATACAGTTATTGCTACGGATAAAGTATATAATTGCAATAACAATTAAACCCACAATATTTTTAAAACTAATAAATTAGTTAAATTAACTTGGTTCTTTCGTAAAGGTATTTTTATTGCACAATAAACTAATTTATTGAGTTAATACGGTATCAGTGAGCCAATGCGCCAACTACAGTTCCGGCAGAAACGTTCACTCATCACTTCATACGCTACTACAGGCTAAACTAAACTTCCAATAAAAAAATGATAAATTACAAAAAAAATATTCATCTATTTTCACACAACTTTCTCGCTGACAAATTTTGTCTGACCAAAAAATTAAAAAAATCCTCGCTTACTACTTTTTTCTTGTCATTGTAAACGCTATGTAAAATGTAAACAATAATCAAAATTATTTCGAAATTTTTTTAATATTTAAAAATGTAACCAATAGATTGCCAATATTAAGAGCTTTAATTTGACGCATCTTACAGAATTGTACGACATTGGCTTCACTTTTAAATCGCGAGAGGAAGCCGTAAAGGTCACTGGTTTTCGCAGTCTGTTTTCATACTCCGCCGGGACAGTTTTAACACAGCGAGACTGACTTTTTCATGCAGGTTAGTAGTCCGCGGCCAAGTCTACGGTTAAAAAACACAGCGAGACTGACTTTTTCATGCAGGTTAGTATCATTAGCATGTCGGTGACGCGAACCGAGGATTTTACCCTCTACCAAAACGCTCAACGCGCCTAAAGAAGTTTTCACTTCAAAAATATTTAGTTATCACCTTCTTTGTTCATGTCTAGCTTATCGTCACTATTAAGGGGATAGCTAAAAAAGTAAATCTTTATTTACTGACCAAAGTTTTCAGACTATATCCTCGGTGTACCATGAGGCGCTAAGCGGACAAGTGGCCTAACCCACAAAATTAGCAATATTGAGATATGAGCCTTAGAATATCTCTAACACTCTATTCTAAAATACTGCATATCGACCCAAGCCACCTTTTCCATTTTTCTGATAGATAGCAGCACTAGTTTGTTTGTTTATTATTGGTCTTTGAGTCAGCTGCAAACTGAATAGTGGCCCAAGCCACAGCCGTGTGGCCTAACCCACATTCTGTTCCATTGTTGTGGCTTGAGCCATTTGTTTGTTTACTTAAGTGTCACCTCTTAAGTGTCACCTTAAATTGCCGACTGAACACTGTAAAAAAATATTTTATTCCTATTATGACCTAGCGGACCATAATCTACAAACCTCCTTTATAAATAACTAAGTAACAGTTGTCAAAAAAACAAAGAGTTTATACAAAATCTAATTCAGAGAAACGAATGTTTACAAGGATTTATAACTTAAAAAAGGAAAGTGGAGAAGAAGTCAGGGTATGTAAGGAGTATTTTAAAAAAGTTTTTTAGGAGTAAGTGATGGCAGAATTTCACGGGCCATTAAAAATAAAGACAACGCCATAACCCCAACCAAAAGACAAGAGAGGACAAGGAAAAGCCCCTAAAAATAAAACCCCTGATCATAGGCTGCAAAAGGAAAGGACTTCATTAGTTAAGTTTCCAGCTTATGATTCCCACTACTCTAGGGTAAAAAAATCCAAATCGAAAGTATCTTTCGCCCAACTTAAATATCTCAATCATGTACAAAATGTATGTTGAAGAAAATCAGGTTGATCATGTTTCACCCTTTGTCTTTAGAAAGGTTTTTAATAATGATTTTAATTATCACTTTCATGCTCCCAGTCACAGACAGCTGCCGTAAGTGTGATGCATATAACATCAAACTTAAATCATTACCAGAAACTGAACAAAAGGCCTGTAAAAATTGAACAAGAATTACACTGGCGCTTAGCTGAATCAGCACGAACGGGTTTACAGGGTAGATGCTGAAAAAGGGAAGGATCCTTCAAATGACGTTAGCGTGATTGCGTTTGATTTTAATGAAAAACATTGCCAACACCTGTGCTATCCACAGGCCAGTTTATTACAAACGGCAGTTGTGGACGTATTGTTTAGGAATACACAATTTGTCCACTAAAGACAGCTACATGTATGTGTGGAATGAGGCTGTAGCCTCCCGTGGCCCTGAGGAAGTGGGATCATGTATTTTACATTTTGTGGAAAACCATGTTAAAACTTCAAAACTGATCATGTACAGTGACCAATGTGGCGGTCAAAACCGCAATATAAAAGTAGCTGCACTATGTGATTACATTGCTACGTCTCCTAAATATTTTTGTACTGAGATTGACCACAAATTTTTAGTCTCAGGACATACATATTTGGCCTGTGACCAAGATTTTGGTCTTATTGAAAAAGAAAAAAAGTATCACTCTGAAGTTTATGTACCAGATGATTGGATCAAGGTGATCTTGTTAGCAAAAAAAGCCACCATTTTAAAGTAAAAAAAATTGAAAAAAAGATGACTTTTCATTTGAAAAGCTTATGAACAATATTACAAACCGCAAAGTTGTCAAACTGGGGATGTGGGAAATGATCAAAAGGTTGAGTGGCTTAAAATACAGTGGATTAGTTTTAAGCAGTCAGAGCCTCTGCTCTTACATTACAAATACTCTAACAACGAAGAGGTCCCCTTTTCCATTGTCAACATCAAAAAAGGACAACAACGGAAGTAATGCAGTTAGATGTTCTCTACCCCAATGGAAGAAAAATAGATGAGCCGAAAAAGAAGGACTTTGATGTCTCTTTTAGAATACATACCAACCAATCAAACACTCATTTTTAACACATCAAATTTTAAGTTCTGGAGATATTCCGTCAACCGTTCCAGTCGATGAGGAAGAAGATGAAACTTGTTTGAATTTTGTATCTTTGTATTAATGTTTAATTTTGTACTATATCCTGTTTTAAAGTAGTGTACAATTTGTTTCATATCAAGTACAAGCTTAATGGTATCATTAAAGTGATGTAATAAAATGTTAATTGACAGTAAAGTTGTACAGTACTTATATTAATATATTGGCCCAACCCACATAAATTTACTTAATGTATAAAATATGCCAATTTTCAAGTGGCCCAACCCACTTTTATTTTTAAATTAATGAAAATAATTAAATAAAAAGGTTACCATGCATACAAGGGTTATGTTCTTTATATAACAGTAACAATTACAACTAGAAAGCTTGAGTTTTTAATGTGTTTAAAAAATGTTAAAAAAGTGACAAATCTTTAAACGCTAATAAACTCAATACAGCTGTTTTGGGGGTTAGGCCACTTGTCCGCTTAGCGCCTCAATATAACTTGCTGAAGTATGGGAAAAACTTTTAGAGGTTAGAGGGGGGAAATTTGGATGTTCTGCAAGCCTACGCAGTAGTACCAATTTCTCAAGTTCTATAAAGTGATAGAGCGATGATTTTTGTTTTAAAATTTGATCATAAAACTAAAATCCGTAACATATAGCATGGGTTTAATTAATATTAAAAATTACGTTACAGCGTATTTAATACAAGTGCAACCCAAACAAAATTATGGAAAAATAAGGTTTTTAATATGTTAATCATATTAAGAAATTCCCACGCTACAAATTATAAAACTAAACTAGTTGAACAAAGTATAAAAATCATCACTTATTGTTTTTACAACTTAATACATTTATGCTCCTGCATTGACAATATTAACAATAAAAAACAACGAAAACTATTCAATTAACTTTTGTGCCCGTTGTCTGATTTACGATAAACCTATCAATGACCATATTTGAAAACCTTTATTTTCGATGTATTGTTATTATTAGTGCAGTACAACAGAAAAAGAAGAAAAATATACACGATGCCGCGTTTTGTGTTTATTTTGGTTGCACAAATCTTGGTTTTGTTCTCAACAAAATCATAGCTCTCAATTTTATATTCTTATTTCAACAACCACTATGGAAATATGCAATAACATGTTATTATAAGTAATGTGTTCAATGAAGTCTGAGAGGCATGAAGCAGTGCCATCTATACCTCTGGAAATAATACCTCCTTCCACAGAAAAGTAAAACTCAACATTCACATTGAATATTAACCCTTCCTTCCGTAGGTACGAAACATGCAGGATATTCGTTTGCTCCTCAGTGTTTATAGAGATCGTATTAGAGAAATAGTAGAACAATCGATTATTATCCTGATGAGACAATGAGAATACATCTTCATCTAGATTAGCAAAGATGGATAGCTAATCTAACCTCATGCCAGTCTGGTTTTAACTCATCTACTTACTATAGAGCATCACATCCTACTAACAAAGGTGTCCGTATAACTAAGATTTTTCAGATGTTCTTTGAGGATTTAATACCTGTAAGGAAAAAATCTAAGCTTCTTCCTATCGAGTCATAATGTTTTCGGCCCGTCCCCGGTCATAGTTCGCGAGCTATTATTTGGCCATTTTCAACCTCGGGTTACTGTCACCTTACCTTACCTGGTCGTTTTCTATTATTCTGAATTTTCCTCTTCAAAAATGTAAAGTATTCAAACCCGGTTCAAGTCCAATTAGGTATGTAGAGATCTCTTTTCAGGCTAGCTGGTCGGCTTCATCGTGTCTTTCAATTCCTGCGTGCCTGGCTTCCAGAACAAGAAGAGATTATTATGTCATCCTAAATTGCTGATAATCTGTTAACAGTTTCACATCACTCCAGTGAAAATTACGGTACGATTAAGTGTTCTAGTTGTTGATTGATTGTAGAGATCATGTAACTAACACGGTTTCCTGTATTTTGTATCGAGAATGATCTGTATATTTTCAAATGGATCGTTCCTTAAACTATCTTAAACACAGTCAGTGACTCTACCAACGATTCTGAGTTTTTGGTCCTTGGCCAACATACTCATGTTCTAGTTATCCCATTAGTCTTCGACCCGTTCTAATGGTACACCAGTATATTTTGTAACTATACTTTTAAAATTTATTCTTGATGTTTAATTCTATTTCATAGTTCCTCTCAAGATAGGGTCACTAGGCAGATTAGGCTTAATCAATCACATTTCTCTAATTATACCAAAAATCTCATAAGCAATTATGTGATATTGGCAAACTCTTTCACCATTATCGGGAAATGTGAAAGGTCAAGCAAATCGCGGTTTCACAAAAATAGTTGTGGTAGATAGTCCCGCTCTATAATCATACTGACTAAGGTAGAGAGGCTTCCTTTCTAGAATGGTGGTATTTGATGATTTTCTCTTTTTTTATTATTTTTTTTAGAGTAGGAAATAAGATGTGAATCCTTTGGAGCTGTCTCGAAATGGGTTTGCGCTGAAAATGAGAGAAGGTGGAGGTTGGAGTCGGATATTAAAATAAGCAGAATGGCACTATACAGTCGCCTTTCTCTAGGGAGCCGTCTGATCTTCTCCCACGAAGTAAATTGATGACTTCTTGGGTTATAGGTCTGATTACGGGACATGGTCACCTAAGGAAGCATCATCACAGAGTCAGCATTCTTCGGGAGGATTCGCTCTGTAGAATGTGTGATGAGCAGGATGAAACTGCTGAACACCTGCTCTTTGTTGTCCTGAAATAGTAAGGGAGCGGTATGCCGTCTCTAGTAGTTTGGACAATGGTGGTGAATTTCCCCAGGAGGACCTGATAGGTTATTTTCGGCGGTTAGTGGTAGTTATTAACTGTTAAAATCATAGACTGGTAGGCCTCATAGTGTGCTTCCGGGGTGCGCGAAAGGTCCATGAGGCTTAACTGCATGGCAATAGGCCGCCCCATATAAGAATAGGAAGAAGAAGAAGCAATAAGGTTAGACACGTTAGATCAAGACTATTTCTGTTGTGTGTCATGTTTGTCCCTAGCATTGAGATTTACTTTATCCTTTTCTACAGATGTGGTATTTAGAAGTGTCAGATGCCAAGAATCGCTTTTCGGTCGCCATTGCTGGTGATTTCAATGGCTTGGTTGTAGACTGGGGCAGCAAAAGAACAAATATGTGAGGAGGGAAATTCTGCTTAAGGTTGGATCCCTTCTGGAAGTAGTTTTGCTCAACACAGGCAAAGAGCATATCTTCGCCAAAACATAATCCTCATCCATATTGGACATTAACTTTGTGAGCAGCAGTTTAAGAAACCGTTCCTCATCAAAAGTACAGGATATTTACAGCCACAGTGATCATCAGGCGATACTGTGGGAGATAAAGAAGGATCTGACGTAGGATGTTAAACCACAAAAGACGAACTCGAGGGGTTAAAGGGTCAAACGGTATGAGGGTCAAACCTATTCCGCGAAGTATTTAACACTCAACCTATAAATTATGGAAATGCGGTAATAAAAGTAGAGGAGGTCATGCAGAGGATAACCGAAGGACCTACAATGCCGCGACAAAGGACAGCAACCACGCCAACGTGGAACACTGGTGGAACGAATGGATTGCCTGTATCCGTAAGAAGTGTCACCGAGCTCGTAGACTAGCCCAACGGGCCTGAATTTTTTTCCGTACGGGAGGAGAAGTATAGGGATGCACGAAGATCGTTTAAAGGGCCACGAAGGAAGCAGAAACCTAAAGCTGGAACAACCTTCTCAGCAAGGTCGAAAGTGACCCGTGGGGCAGGCCTCATAAGGTGGCCTTGAATGCGCAGCGCGCGCGCGTACACACACACACACACACACACACACACACACACACACACACACACACACACACACACACAAACACACACATCATTCTCCCTTATATTTTTAGAAACATATAACTAACTCAATACAATTAGGTATGTAACTTTCTTATCAATTCTTAGGTATGTTTCAGGGATCGTGATACAAATAAACCGGATAAGTGATTAATTTCTTACACCTTTAACGCTACTATTACATCAATATTAGGAAGATGAATGTTTGGAAATCAGAGGGAGAAGAACTAGGTAAAATTAATTGATGAAGAGCAGGACCTTCCTTTCGCGCTAGCCGCCCAGCAACAATAAAGTTAAAATTTAAATAAGTGCTAACAAGAAACTTTCTCTGTGAACAAATATTTTTGAAATAATATTGACTTCTACTCTAAATGTGGCTCTGTAGCATACAATACAGTATTTTTCAACTGTCTCTAATATTCAAACATCGTTTATGGAAACAAGAAAATGAAGTCTGTTCGTTTGTGTAACGTATCATTTCATCATAACAGGTTATAATGGTTTATTTTGCCTTTGTAGTTAAAAGTATGAATAACATTTTCAAAGGATTTGGACAAAACACTAAATCTATGCAATTTGTAGTAATTTCTTACATAATTTTTCAAGAATGCATTATTAAATTTTGTTTGGATTACTATACATTTTATATACTATACAACATCTCATACAACATTCAAGTAACGTTTACGTCATATGCTTAGTCTCCATTTTCTCAAGATCTGATATTCGATGAGGACCAATAGGATTTGCTTTTCTAAATACCATGAAGTCTTGGTTTGGAACAAACTCAGAGGATAGTGTCGCCATATTTGATACCAGGTATGTTTTAGTGAAGATTTTGAAAGAAATCTGGGTTAGTTTCGCGCTATTGCATAGACTATATAAATAAGATAAAGTAATATGTTCTTTTTACAGTTTAATGATGTATTTTAATGAGAGCCTGTTCAATTTTACTAACTCTCTTGGTAGCCGCGCGGGAAGGGTAGTAAACCTACGTGCACACCAATATTAACTTAATGCGTAATTTCTGTTTTCTGAAGGATTGATTGAAATATAGTTTAGTATTAATTGTTGTGTATTGTAATATGCTAACCTTATTACTTAGGAGATTTGACTTACTCATTTAATTATGTTCTGTAAGCCTACTTCCTTCAAGAGAAATTGAACCTCAAGTATTCTTTCAGAACTTTGGCTCTTTCAGGACAGTGTTACTTATTAGGCAAGTTTCATCTTACACCCATTTACCCAAACTTATAAGTCTAACTATGTTTATGTCTGGTTGAATTTCTCCATAACAAAAGAGATATATGTTTGCATCATACCTATTATATAGGGGTTTCGTGTTGTGAAGAGTTCGATAAAAATTGAGCAGTCACATAGTCTTATTTCTGATATCAACTAAGTAGATTTACCCATTGTTATTTCTGATTATTTAAACTAGCCTAACAAGCAATAAAAACTATAATGTAAAACTGGATTATGTTGTAAGTATTTCAAATTAGGCTGTGTGTAATTCAGCTACACATGTCTATATCTAAACATAATTATTATTGTGTCTGACAGCTTATTACACAAATAATGAATGTTCATTGGCTTTGTACTTGCAGGCATTACTCATATACGAATCAAATCTTTGTACTATACGTTTTAATGAATTTTAAACAATATTTTGTTATCAATAACTAATTAGAATGTCTTTGTATTCGATAATTTAGGTAGGCTATTCCCAATCACTGGTTTAGTTCATTGATTAGATTGTGGTAATGGCCACTTATTATACTGCAGACTTTTTCTCTTGGCAGTAAAGGGGTTGAGTACGATAAGTGGACCTGGTTTTTTATCTAGATTAGTACAATCATCGATACTTAACATTCATTTATCGAATACGCATATATAAATCATATCAACATATCTCTAGCCATAATCACAATCATATTTTAAATTAAAATAACTAATACAACGCAAATAGTGGTAATCTTATAAATAACAAATGAGCTCTAACAATCAAACAAACTATTAAAACTGGAAATAGGAAAAACTCACAATGAAACAATAATATAAAAAACATTTATAACAGGAAATATACGAAATATGCGTAATTATTTTTATGTTTTCTCCTGTATAGCAATACCCTTTTTGAGAAGTTGTTGAAGCATCTTCTCTAGAAAACCAATCTTCTCTTCTGCACAAATACTTACAGAGATAATCTGGTAGAAGGTTAGCTTATATGCAACTTTTCACTGTCCTCCACGAGCTTTTGATTGTCTGTTTAAGAGTGCCTTCAAAAGAAAATACGTTTATTATATGAAAAAGTGTTTATAGTTCATACAGGTTAGTTATTGCTCAATATCAGTCAGTATTGGTTAGTTATATCGAAAGTTGTAATTGAGTAATATTGTTTGTCAATATCAATGTAAAAAACCGGGTCCGCTTATCATACCTTAACCCAGTAAAGCACTATGTATCAGTGAGGATAACAACCGGAGTAGCCATTCAAATTTTCAGCATTAATGCTCATCCTCTTGGACAACAAAAATATGTGGTTTTAGGTGGTGGAAATCGCAAATAACTTTGTTTTTAATAATTGAAATGTAAATTTGTGGCTATAATTTGTATAGGTTGTAGTATTATAAGCGTCTAACACTCTAGTGATCGATAATATTGAATCATCATTTAGAATTATTTAAATCTGTCAGACATGTTTGTTTACCCTGTTAAGTAATTGTAGCTGCCCAAACTTGTGTAAAGAAAGGTGTATTTTATATAATCTAAAATGCTGTAGCTTTACTATAATACAATCTATAAGTCTATAACGTAGTTCAGAAATATTTTTCCAAAATAATTGAAACATAGTTAAGCCATGTGTGTGTATTTGAGTAATGGCTGCTAGAGACGGGATATACTGTTGTTTATCGATACCTATTAGAATAACGTGTTGAGTTATTATGTCCCTGTAAACTGTTAACCGTAGTAGCATAATGTTGTTTGTTAACACCAAAATAACGTGTTGAGTTATTGCGTTGCTGTGACCTGTTACCATGGAAGCATGTTAGTATACAAAAATTTAATTAACACTAGGCCTACAATGCAACATATACTGTTAAACTAATTAATTTATAAATTGATTAATTAAAATTTGACTATACAACAAAATTATTGGATATTATTGTTATTAGGCTATACATATGTACGTATTATAAATATAAAAAGTTAAAGATAAATTAAACAAGCGGTTATGTGATCTGAGTTTGAATTTGAGTACTATCTCTAGGGATGTTTTCTTTATTTTGCCAGAAGTGTGAGGCGATGCCAAAGTGCCACAGAAGTCTGCACTGATGGTCAGGGGCATTTCTAATCGGTATTTTCCTGACTTCAGATTGCGTCCCAGATCATATAACTTCTCTGACGTCAGATCATTTAGTAAGATTTAGGACGTGAAATAAGAATGGGAAAGTACTAATTGGAAATGCTTCTGACCATCAGTGTGGGCTTCAGTTGCGCCTGACGCACATCGCACTTCTGACAAAATAAAAAAAAAACATCCCTTACAATAGTACCCAAAATCAAGCTCAGATCACCTATTCTCTTGTAGAGTTTATATATAACTTTGGCTCTACTAGTAAAATATTTACGATAACCTAATCTAAACCTACTTATATCGCATAAAAATAGTGAAGGAATATTTCCATTGTTAATATACGCCCAAAAACCAAAATATCGTTATGAGAACATATCATTCAGCTCAGCTTTTACTGAAATAACAGTATCCCGGTAATAGGTCATCACTGAATTACCTGTAACTGACACTGATATTGCAGATCTGTAATGGCAGCAAAATGCAGTGGTTATGCACATGTTTTATTTGTGTCGGACACGTTTATTGTTAAAAATAGTTGAAAGTAAGTAAATATTACGAGGGGGTACCCAAAACAAGCCAGAATAGCATTGCTGTGGGCGGAGCTTGTGTAGTACACATTTCTAGCGCAACTCATAGCCAGTTTAGTGCCGCCTGTATTGTCAATCTGGCTTTTTCTGTTAATTTGCAGTGATTTTTTTTTGCTACTGTTGTTTTGTTCTCGTTTCGTTTTTTATGATGGCAAGTTTAAATGAACAACGTGTAGCTCTAAAATTTTGTTTTCTATTTATTAAAAATGCTGCTGAAACTGTTTCGATGTTCAGGACAGCTTACCAAGATGATGCATTTTGCTATTAATAACTTAATATTGATATATTATTTCGTTATTTTAAAAATATGACTATATTTTAGAAACGTTAGTGCTTCGCCTAATTACTACATGTATGTTACAAAAAGACATAATGAGTATATTGAAAATACCAGCCGCAATGTAGACTACAATGGTGTAAAAGTTACTATAACTGGGTTTCTATAAAGAATGGGTAGTTTTGACCTCGAATTTTCTCATATTACAATATAATGTTCCAATAGTCAATTAGAAAAGGAAATGACTAGAATTTCTTGCCGGAAAGCAGTTATAGGGAGCAGGCAACCGCCAGACGGTCATATATTGCTTAGAATTACCTATTAGTGATCAGGGGCACTGACGTGATCTGGGCTTCAAATTTGGAACTACTCGAGTTAATTTGTTTTATAAAAGAGCAAGCAGCGCGAAGCGCTGCGCAGCGGGCAGGCATCATGCGTGATCCTTTTTTTTATTAAAAATTACTGATAAATTGTTATTACATATTACAATATAATGTAGGTAATGTATGTAAAACAATTTTAAACACATAATTACATGCCGGAAAGCAAAGTAAAACCAACCAACAACTAACCTTAATAGTCGTCAACGTCGGAGTTGGAGTCTGGCTCAATGGGTTGTTGTTCACAGCGGTCACCGTACGCTGTGACACCGTTGTAGACATGTGAAATTGCCCGAAAGATGTTGTGTACTCTAGTTTTATAATCTGAATATTTTCTTTTAAACATAAACTCAGCTAAATGTCCAACAAGATGATGTTTTCTGTTGCCGTACCTTGGGATATTGCCTCTAACTTCCTGCCACAAACGTTCTATGGTTTGGGTGTGTGCGCCGGTATCGGGATCAATGAAATTGTAACTGTGGTTAACAGTAAGATGTTGGTAATTGTTATATTGTAAACAATTATAGCTTTTCCAACAATCACTGATTACTGTTGTTCCTGGCAACACATACTTTTGTATTATAGGTAACGTTTCTTGGCCGCGTGTTGGTACAGGAACGAAAAAACAACGTTTTGTTTCACGCTCAATACCAGTGAAAACCCAATTCCCTTCAATAATACGGCCGCGATTATATTTACGTTTACCGATTTTTGCCTCGTCAATCTACTGTTTTGTCCACCCCTCCAATAGGTTCTGATTTTTCAACTAGAATAATCACACAAACTTCTCTGAGATAGCTACAGTACTCCAATCTACTACAGCAACATGAGACAGGTCGAGTTCATGTCTTAGCAGGTCATGTCGTGGTGGTTTTAATAACACCCAATAAGCCACAAATCGGCACACTGTTTGCGTTATGAGATTATGGTTTTCGAAAAAAGTTAATTTTTTTTCGAGACACATACTTTTTGCACTGGACTTTCACTTTCTTCCGGTTACGATCAGTCTTTTCTATCCTGTTCCAACACCGAAACACGTGATCTATTTAAGGTCATTTGACCCCCGCAACTCAGACCTGTTTTATTACGTGGTAAAACTCTGTGGTCGTACAAAAAATTTCTTAACGTTACACTATCCTCAGGACAAACTATAAATGACGCTAACGTAAACTCGCACGAATTACACAGAAAAGGATTAACATCCGAACGGCTGCACATCACGATAGCAACTGATTAGGACCGGCCGCCAGTGACTGATAACGCCGAGATAACGCCGCGCGAACTGAAATTTATTCAGTATATACCCAGATCACGCACGATACCTGCCCGCTGCACAGCGCTTCGCGCTGCTTGCTCTTTTAGAAAAAAAATTAACTCGAGTAGTTCCAAATTTGAAGCCCAGATCACGTCAGTGCCCCTGATCACTAATAGGTAATTCTAAGCAATATATGACCGTCTGGCGGTTGCCTGCTCCCTATAACTGCTTTCCGGCAAGAAATTCTAGTCATTTCCTTTTCTAATTGACTATTGGAACATTATATTGTAATATGAGAAAATTCGAGGTTGACCCATATATTGATTAGAATTACCATTTCAATCAATAATTTCAATTTCAATATTATTCATATCACCACCACAACTTACTCACACAGTACCTACTCCACAAACTCCCCAACACGATTCTCATGCCTCTCTGTCTGGTGTCCCAGTTCCAACGTTTGCTGTCCAAAAAAGTTAGGGTCTTGATCACAGCTGGCCAATCAGTCATCTGTTTGCATTGTTACAAACATTGCATTGAGTTTTACAGTCTCCCATACCATTGCTTTGCTGGTCCATTTGCCCATTAAGTTTATTTGTATCCTTTGGCAAAATTTGCCTCACTACAATGTTTAAAAAAATTATTAGGCTTACAACTTGTTTTATAAATTTGATTAATCAATAGGTGTAATGCTAAACAAATACATATGAGAAAACAATTAAGTAAAGCAATTATATAAAATAAATATAACCATATAAATACTAGATATATTATCATATAAAATATTTTTAGTTTCTGTTGATGTTTCTAATTAATGCAATTGTACGAGGGGTATTAGAAAAATAAGGTTCCCATGATTTTTTAAATAGACAGCTCTATATTTCTACTTAGTGTTATAAATCAATTTAAAACTTAAAAGTTAAGCTATTTTTCAACATAATCACCGTTTCTGTCCATACACTTTTTTAGACGATGCTCCAACTTTTCTATCCCCATGTTGTAGAATTCTGCTGCCAATCCTTTGAGGAATCGAGTAACCTCTTCCTTGACTTCATCATCGGTACTGAAGCGTTGGCAACCCAAGTGTTCCTTTAATTTTGGGAATAAGTGATAATCAATTGGGACTAGGTCTGGGCTGAGGGGGGATGGGGCACAATAGTCCAGCCAAAAGTTGTCAGCAGTTCTTGAGTTTGACGTGAGACATGAGGTCGAGCGTTGTCATGGAGAAGCCTCACACCACTGGACAATCTTCCTCTCCGGCGGTTCTGGATCGCGCGTCTCAGTTTTCTTAATGTGTCGCAATATCTGTCAGAGTTTACTGTTGTTCCATGAATGGTGATTCTCCGATTTTCAAGCAATATTGTCTCAAGTTTTTCAACAACTCCATCTGAAACTGAAGGCTGTCCACTTCGGTTTTCATCGTGAATTTCCATGCGGCCTCCACTGAATTCTCTACACCATTTCCGAACGTGTTGAACAGATATGCAGTTTTCCCCATAAACTTTGATTAACTGACGAATTTGAGTGGGTGAATCTGTTTCGCATTTAAAAAACGCATCACAGCACAAATTTCGCATCTGGCGGCAACAACAATAGAGAGCTCCATCTTCGAAGGCAGCTAGGCCGGCACTGTTGGTCGTAGTGAGGCGGGAGTGGTATGGATAGAGAGAGGGACAGCTGATGAGTAAGACAGTGTTGCCAGATTTCTCCCAACATATCGCATTCTGTCTTGGCGGCATAGGGAACCTTATTTTTCTAATACCCCTCGTACATAAAAATCAATAATTATAAATATAGTTAGAACACGTGGTAAATTATTGTAAAATAATTAATTCTTACAACTATGTGAAATGCAAATTTGTCAAGTAAAAAACTAAAAAACCAAAGACACACAAGATGCTCTATTTCCATTTCCACCTTCATCACTGTTAACAAAATATTGAGTAAAATATTGACTCATTAAAATAATAAACAGGTGCAGTAAAAGACAAATTCAATATAGAAATACAGATATAACACAAAAAGGAAAAATCTAAACTTAAGAATTCGTCACAGTTCTAATCAGTGATGTGTATATGTCCCAGAGTTATGTTATTGTATGGTATAAAAATGTCCATTTAGATACATTTTGATATAAATAAAGTGTACACATTGCCATTTTACTTAACGATTTTTCTAAAATGCCATACAAATTATATTTAACTTGTTTGAATTACTTATAACACTAGCCTATTGTTATTTAACAGAGCATAATAATAAAATCGAATATAAAGTGTTACAAACGATTAGTTCAGTGTCTGTATGTAATAGAACATTGTCCAATTTTCATGGAAGGATTTTTCTTCAGAAATGCTTATATTGTAGTCATATGGTCAAACATCACTATATAAATATTGTTGTCCATCCAAGCAGAATTCTAATTTTGACAAATTTGACTGACCTGCTTAAATTAATCTTGGGGTGGCAAATAGCTATTATGTAGCAATTTTGGATTTGAAGAAAGACACAATTAAAATAATAAATGCTCTCTGCCCCATTTGAAGATTCTTGATAATGATATTTTTGTTTACTGTAGAGTAGATAGACACTACCTGGGGCTGCTGTGAAAGTGTTAAAAACTACCATGTCATTGTTGTTCAAAGCATACCATCAGTTTTTTTCTAAATACACTGTTTACAAAATTACTATAATATACAGGGTGGTGCATAAGTCACTGGACAGTTGGTTAAAAGAAGAAAAAAATAACAACAAGACGTAGTACAATAGTTTTTGTCCGTGATGAGGGTATTACTAAATGTTTGTAATTATACCTTTTTAAGTTGGCAATACAATGCAATGAAACGCACAACAATCGAACTAGTGAGTTCATCTGTGACACGTGTTTAAAACTGTAGTCCCCGAATTATTATTCCTTTCAACACGATGGTGCTCCACCACATTACGTCACTGCCGTTCGCGATTATTTAAACAAATGTTTCCAAAGAAAAGTTATTGGTCGAAGGGCAGATATTGACATGCCCCCACATTCACCAGACATCACACCAATGGATTTTTCCTATGGGGAGTAGTCAAGGACTCTGTTTATTCTCGAAAGCCTCATACTATTGACGAACTGAAAGACTACATACATGACGCATTTTATGATTTGGACAATGATCCCACACTATGCCGTAGAGTATGTAACAGTATTCCAGAAAGACTTCAAAGATGTATTAATGAAGACGGAAAACAATTTGAATATAAAAAATAATTAAGTATTGTTTGTAATACAAAATAATTTCAAATAAATCTAGTGTTGTTTTAACCAACTGTCCAGCGACCTTTGTGCCACCCTGTATTTGTCACTGTAGGGAAAGTGTTTTACAACTTCAGGTTTTAAGAGTTCAATATATACCAGTTTTTATGTAGCTAACTGATTAATTATTTCTGTACAATATTGAGTTAAGAATAATTTACACCTTTATCGTACAAAACATTTGTTATACTATTATGAAAGTAAACAAATCAGTTAGATAAAAGAATATGTACGTTTGTATAAAAAGTTATAAAGGCTAAATTTAATCAGCAAAGTAGTGTATATGACCAGCTGATATAAGAAATAAAACCAATACTCAATTGCTTTAAAGCACACTTAAAATTTCAAGTTATTTAAAAACAATATACACTGTATGATTTTGTTAGGCATTTACTCAAACCTTTATCTTCGGTAGTTTTTTTTTTATTCACCATACACATAACTAGTTTACTTTTAATTTAACACACTGTACAATTGGAAAATATTTCAGATAACCGTCACTTCACCATGTTCCTAGTTCTTCATCCTCACACAAACAGTGAACTGGCAAAGAGTGTTTTAGTTTGGCAGGCCGTCTCACACTTCCATCACTATCACTGATAACACAATTTAATTACAAAGCAACAACAGAGTGTCTCAGTTTTTACACTTCATTATGATGACAACTAAACAAAAACAATGATGAAACGTTCCAACAAACGTGGTCAGATCAGTGCTGCCAGTAACAAAACAAAGCAAACTAGTAAAGACTATGGCAACGATGTCTGTTGGATATTTTCAGAATTAAAAAGGCCCACAACAATAAAAAGAGTGGCTAAACATACACCACATAACCACCGCTTGACGGTGTTAGTCCGGTACTACACTACACGTATCCAGCACGTGTATTTTCCCCCCATAGTTACCCTGGTCACTAGGCTATTCATTAATGATCCTTTCTAAGGATTTGTCAATCACAAAATACTATATGGGGCATCCACTTTTATCTTCACATCAAAACCGAACGTAGGTGTTTTACTATTATCTAAAAAGTGTTATAAAATGCTACTGGCAACAATACATACGTACAAAGCAACAAATAAAACAGTTTTCTTAAGTTAAAAGCTTTAGGCTAGCTGGTTGTTTTGTCTCAATGTTATACTATATCAACCCCAAAAAAGTTTCAAACTGGACTATAGAAATAATGTATAGATGAATAATAGTGTGCCATGTTCTCTATTATTTTGGCTGTAAAACTTAAGTATTTTGGAACATTTTTATAATAAATATATGTTATAGATTCATTGAGAGTCAATACTATTTCTGGTTTGTAGCATTTTCAGTTAATTAACCAGTTTGCTCTTCAGATTATTAAAACATGGGAGTTATAAAGGGGTGAAAAATATTGTATGATTAGTTAAAAACATTGATTTTCTTAATATTTTGTTGTCTTTTCAGGTGAAGCAGAGTTGATCTGCAGCCCGTTCTTCTTTGTTGAGTTATGCGTTAGAATTTCATTAGTTGAATCGTGTGATTGGTTGAGTAAGTATCTTATACTTAATTAATATTACAATTTTTTCAAAAATGAAAATTTCTTATGTCTTTTAAAGTAATACTAAGGTCCCTAATACTATTTTAATGTGTTATTAATGTCTAAGATAGTTAGATTTCTATTAGTAACAATGGTAGAAGTGATCCAATTTGTTGGTAAACATATAATATTATTTTGAGTGTAATGAGATTCCAGTACATGTGCTAAGTGCCAGGAAATAACTTTAAAAAGTCTTATTCATAGAATTAAATATCATTTAATGTTTACATTTTAATAATTCAGTTAAAATTTGTAAAACAATATCAAGTTCTTAACATATTCAAATCTACATAAAATTATTCATTCAATCCCAATAGCATTGCTTTTATGCAACAATATAACAAATTTAAAAATTGTTTTTCAGCAGACGATAATCTTAAATTAAGATAGTAGTTGATTGTACTATAGATGATCATTGATTCACAAAGTGGGGGAACTTCCCATGTTCTTTGTTTGAGGGAGATGGAGCATATTGGTGTGCTGGATTAAAAAAAATGAATTGTTTTCAGAAAATACACCCAAGTAAATAAGTTTTACAAAATGGGTACTATCAGTCCATTGTAAACAATTGCAAAAGAATTGTGAAAAAATTGTATAAGTTAAGATTTTAAAACTTTGATAAAGTAGGTTTTATTGCTTTAATCCTTTATCCAATGAGATTATGAACAAACATCAGAATTATGAAAAGAAGAAATAAACATTAGAACACTAATTATAAAAGAAATTCTCATTTCCATTGAAAACTCAACATTTTGTTTTTTATTGTCACAATAACAGGCTGTCTGAAGAAAATAATATAAAAAAGCAACTTAATAGAATAATACAATATTACATATAATTGCTGTTATGAAAATGTTAATGGCCAAGGTAATGACACCATCTAATTGAGTGTTTCATACTTAAACCTAGCAGTAAACTATCAACCTTCTATTGAAGTCTTGACAGTAAAATTGTTTTTTGCTAATAAATTGGTGGAAAAATTAAACTTACCTACTGATCACTTATTACCACGGTTGAGCTGCATCTATCTAACAATGACCAGCAGGTGTATGAAGATCATGTATGTGATAGGACTAGTGGCATTATTTATTTACATGTGACACATAGTCTTATAATATGCAGCAGTTCTTCCCATGTATGTTTAATACATCTCAGCATGGTTGACACAATTTTTATATTGAGACACTGTCCTGTATTAACATTCCTGCATGTTATTTCACTGTTTGTTTTTGGGGTTCCTTGCATGTTAAACAGCAGAAAAATATAACAGGTCTTATGCCATTTTATGTCTGTAACATCTGTGTTATTTCAAATCTTCATTCTCAATAGTGAACTGTGAACAAGAATTTTGATAAGAGCTCTCTGTACTTTGATCAATAAATAATGTAAATGGTTGAGGAAGGAATCCACTAATACAGGAACATGATCAAACTCAGATTTATGATATGATTTCTCTCTAAAGAGACCAAATTAAAGTTAAATTCCGTTCACAGAATCAACAATTACTTTATAATGTTGTTTAATGTACAGTTAACAATTCAATCTAAAATGGAGGTGTTGGTTCTTGAGGAATGATGAAATAAGATTAAACATTACATAATAACACAAATGTTTTCAAAACTATTTCTCCCTCTCCTCATAGTAAGAGTGTGATAAAACAAATTCTTTATTTATGGACCAAAGTTTATTAGTATCTGTCATAACAGAGTGTTTGAGTTGTTACTCAGAGTTTTTAAATAACATTTGGAGAGATCTTGGTTTCAACTCTCTGACTGATGTTACCTAACTGTAAGTTGACAATTATTGCCCAATACTCAAAGTGAAAAGACAATCTTCTTGCCTTTCAAATTAGGTAAGAATATTTGCTATTGGTTACAGGGATTTTAAAATATCTTAATAAAATAAAACCTTGCAAATAGCATTTGTTAGTCGCAAAAAGTTGTGAATATGTCAATTGGCATTAAAGAGAATGGGTCATATGTGCAGGTGAGTGAAACAGAAGAATGGCTACCTTGTCAGAGGAAGCAGCTCGTCTTCTGGACTTCAACCAGAAGCTGGACATAAACTTGCTGGATAACATTGTTGGTGCAATGTATTCTGGCATTGGGGAACAGGTAGGTGACAACTGTTGCCCTTTATTACATACAAGTATAACATTAACTTAAATGGGAAAATATTAAAGTTTAAAGGTTTTTTTAAAATATAAATATCAAGTAATATGGTGAATGGCATTAGATTTATAAGAACTACATATCAACAATTTTGAAAAATTACAAAACGTTAACAAAATTCTTTCCCCAAAATCGAACTGTTACACTTAATAAAAACCAAGAACAAATCCAGTGGTATAAATGAACATATCGTCCATATTCTATAGACATAATCAGGTGGATCTTTAATAGAGGAGCTTATAGATTTGATTTATAATTTAGCTGTGTGGCCAAACGTTTATCGTACCTAATATCAAAACCTAAATTATTACACGAGCAATGAAGCAAAATCAGTGTCTAATAAGTACAACAGTTTTTAATCAAAATGAGAAATGTAAAATCAGTTTCCATCGTAACATTTTGCAAAAATAGTTATTAATATTATTTCCATATAAAAGATGCACTCACAATTATTTTATTTAATGCATAAATCATCAATTAAGGTTCTTTAGCAGTTGATTCAACAAAAAATTAATAAGAAATGATGAATCCACCAAGTTTCCAGTTTTAACTTGCCACCACAACGTGGCTTAATATATTCACGATGACTTGCACTCCATCGGGTACACGTGACCTTTCACAACTGTTGTCGTATACTCCATAGGGTACATACCGGGCTTTCGTAAAGTGTGTCGTGCGACTAGTTGGATACATGTTGCTATGTATTTCCTTATTGCGTTTTAGTTGTTTGCCTCTCTTGGTGGTTTGTTGAATTTGGTCCTGCATTTAAATAAATACTTCAGCCTATTGTGTACCCCATCAGGCGCATGATTTCATAATTTGTTGGGTAATTATTTTTTATGTACTCCTTCGTGTACACAGAGGATCATTGAATAAACATATTGAAATAATTTACATTAAAATACAAAACCAATATTTAATACATTTTATTGTGAGGCCTTTCGATATCCAAGATACCTTCATCAGACACATCACATTTGATGTGTCTGATGAAGGTATCTTGGATATCGAAAGGCCTCACAATAAAATGTATTAAATATTGGTTTTGTATTTTAATGTAATTTAACAGTGACCAATACAAGCTCCATCTACAGCATATTGAAATAACTTTTTCTTTTTTTTTCGCAAAATTGCGAAGCCTACGTCTTTATATAATACTTCAACATTTTACGTTCAAAAATTATCACGGGTTTTTCCCATTATTGAAAAATTTGTTGCTAACTAAAAAATTCCGGCAATAAGGCATTGTCATGAACTTGTTAAATGTAACCTCAATTTATATAAAAAAACAAACATTACATCTATAGTAATTCACTCTTTTATTTGGAACCTCAGAGGTCATTAGACACATAGAGGACATTATAATAATCATATTGGTTCTGGTATGATTTTTGAGAAATTTAAAGAATTATGCTATAAGATTTGGAAAGAAGATTATGTATTTTTACCTCTTAATCTAACTTAATCAATATTTTTAATATATAATTGATACGTTTACAGTTCCACATTTAAAATATTCGTAAATAAATAGCGATCCCAACTTCTGAAGAAGCAGCCATTTGCTTGCTTCCTATTAGCATGTTTTTTGTTTTTTTACACAAGTGGGTTGAACATTTTTGTTACATCACAACTAGGCCTTGTCTTACATTGATATACAATATTTGCAGTCATTTTGAGGAAAAATGCATTTTAATAATACTTTATTCATCGAATTGTTTAAATGTTACTTGTGGTTGTTTGTCAACTTTAAAAGTAATTTATGCAATCATAGCTTTTCTTCAAAAACTGGTATTGATAATACAATTGATCTGTATTTTGAACTCAATTCCAAAAATAAGTAAGATGTTTTCAACACATAGAAAATTCACATGAAAGTGCATTCATTGATGCTGGAAGGAATTGTTTTGAAAAGACAACACTTTTTAAATCTAGCACAACAATTATTGTTTTGTATATAAAACTTTGAGGTAATTTTTTAATTTTGTGCTGTTCTCCCATTTAACATTTTCTATTTAAATTCATGATAAAAACTTTAAAAAATTGGTATGGCTGGATTTTGAGTTCCCTACTATTTTCTGATTTAGAGATCTTAAAGTTCTGTTATTAAAAAGTACATCATTTAGAAAGGTTTTAAATTTCAAACATTATTATTTTGGAAACTCACCTAATTTGCAGTTAAATTCATGAAGTTTTATTAAAGAAAGGTTAAAATCTTCAGATTTTAAATCTGTAAACCCCTATAGATATGCATTTAAAACAAGATCAGAATATCAATTATAATCATGATCAATGAATTGTAGCAACGTGTGGCGCAAGAGATCCTGACCACTCTAAAGGAACATCCAGATGCTTGGACCAGAGTGGACACTATTCTGGAGTTTTCCAGCAACCAACAGACCAAGTATTATGCCTTGCAAATCTTGGAACAAGTCATCAAGACTCGATGGAAAGTGCTGCCACGAAATCAATGTGAAGGTTAGATCTGTTTATTTGTGTTTTGTGTTTAGTTATGTTATTTTGTAGACACTATAAAATCTGTTTAGTGATTTTACACAGTTTCATGTTGTGTTTTAAAGTTACATTATGTTATACCTATGAGAACATGGATAATTAAAATAGTTTTAATGTAAGGTTTGGGAAAATTTAAACTTTTCTCTCTCATATCTTAAAATTTGCTTTATGCGCAATGTTAAAATATTGTGGTTAATTCGGGTTTTTAATCTGAAATTTTTATCTCCCTCATAAACAGAAGCCATTGTTATGTTACCAAAATAGTATACTCCTTATTTTCTAACATATAAAGATGGCAAATGTCCGAAACCCTATTATCCTTTTAAATGATCCAATGACGAACATTTTTGTTCTTGTTATCAATGACGAACTTTAAACAAAGAATAAATGGAAACTATAAACATTTCTAGATGTAAAATCCAAGTGGTCTAATATTACAACAGACTATGATTGTGTACATAGCTGAGCTACACAGGCTGCTGCTGTACTACTAATTAGGGTGTTACGTGAAACCAGCCAAACCATGAGAAAATTATAACACCATGGGAAATTAACATGCCAATGGGTTTACATACCACTTGTACCTGTATCTTATTGAACAACTTGAAAACAACAGATAATGACACTGGATTGTTACCATATGTGACACCACATATTGATATACATATATTTTTGACAAAACTAAGTTAAAGGGAAAATTGAATAAATATAGTTAACTCTTTGAGTGATGTGGCATTGACATATTAGATACTGTAAAAACCTCGGAAATTACTGGTGTTGATTAGCTTGACAATATTTAATATAGTATACAGTTTAAATATTGGAATAATCATTTAGCTGCATTCTTTAGCTGTATAATGTTTCAATGTATTGATTAGGGAAGGTTTTTTTTCTCTCTATTATGTTGTTATGGCCTGTCAGCTGAAGAATTTGTCAAATGTTGTCAAAAAAATAAATACATTGGACAATTTTGAAAAGTTATAAGAAAAGTTAACAAAAAGTCATACTAACACGTATTAAAAATACATTTTACTTTGAAACTTCATTGCAAAAATGAAACTTTGAAAATTATGAAAACTAGATGTCACTACTCGAGTACAACCCTTCTCTGTGTATGCTAGATCAATTAGCTCTTGCTTTTTTGACAGATAACTCTCAAACCATCTATCTGACAGTCACATATACCAACCGTTTTTAATTTATCCAGTAGCTGCGCATGGTAAACGCAATCAAACGCATTACTAAAATCTAGTAGTAAGGTTGCAGTTCGATTATGAATGCTATCAGGCCTAAATCGTGCCATGACCGATGGTCGTGGTTGGGTTACTGATCTCCAGTTGAACGATTATGAATTTTATCAGGTCTAAATCGTTCCAGGCCCGATCGTCACAAGCCGCCGCGATTAGGCTTGTGCAATTCTCGCTTGTGTGGACCGCTCCCATCAGGTGATTGATATGAGTAAGAGCTCTAGTATGATGCAAGCAGCCAATTTGTATGCTCAGTAATTAGCAAACCATATTGTTCTACGCATACCACTCCTTTTTTGTGTTGTAGCTGAGGCCTAAATTGAACTTGTATTTTTTAGGCACACCCGTCATTCCTACATGAAACGTCAACATCGTTAATGAAATAAAGAAAAATAATTTCACCATTCTGATTTGTGTCATTGTTTGTTATCTGTCCTGCCCCCTCCAACACTTTCTTTTTATATTTTTATTTGTAATGTTATTTATAAAAAAACAATCAACCTTGCAATTACAATTTCTTTTTACAGTAAACTCCTATAAGAGTGAGATAATTTAATAGTTAAGATTGGGTGGAAACCCTGTATAAGTTGTTTTTATGTTTATGGATTTAAAAATTAGTTAAATATCAGAATGGTCGCCGTAATCTTAACTATTAAAACTGAATTTATGCTACTGCTATTTCAGCTGGTTCAATCAACTTCAGCGATTCAAAAACAACAATTTATATTAACATTTTGGTTAAGAATTAGTTTTAAACAAGTTTTCAACACTTGATTTGGAGTGATCACTTGTCTACCAAATGTAGTAAGAAATTGAAGTCAATATTAGTAAAGTTTTTATTGTTTTACAGGAATTAAGAAGTACATAGTGGCTTTAATAATAAAAACATCCTCGGACCCAGAAACTATGGAGAGGGAGAAGACCTACTTGAACAAGTTAAATATGATTCTTGTACAGGTAAATAGTATAGTGAACATTATAAGTAAATTTTTGTTAACAAATTTGTTTGATAATAGAATCAAAACAAGTAGTGGATGTTTGCTGTATAATTATTTATTGCATAGATGTTGTGCAAACAAAATAAGGAATAAAATTGGTTTTGAAGGAATTGGTCATTAGGCTTCAGAACTTTATCAATTTGCTGTAGAACTTATCAACTTGTTGTCAGTAATATTTATACCATAGTATTTACTAGTTATAATTGATTCTCGAGTACCTAGTTTTAAAAATCAAGAAGTAAAATAGAACTTTACAATTGGTTAAAAATTGAATCCAAATCCATGAAAATATCCAAATAAATACTGTAGCTGATTGACAAAAAAAGTGAATGAGTTTGCAATATTTCTAAGTTTACATTGATATTTGAATATAAAATCATGACCATTTATTACTTATTTTCATTGGACTCAATTGAATGTTGGATTAAATTCTGAAAACAATTAATAACTAAACCATTCTATTAACATTTTATGGAAAGAAAAATTAGGAATTCCATGACAAAAGGATTTGTTACAGTAACTACATTATGTGAGAAGTGTTATTATCTAGAGCCATTTGAAATTGACTGTTTTATGTGATAGTTTTAAGTCCTCCAAATTTGGTATGAAAATGAAATGTTGCTAATAAAAACATGAATGTTTAAGGTTTTGAAACGTGAATGGCCCAAGAACTGGGAGACTTTCATCACTGACATTGTAGGTGCGAGCAAGACTAACGAGAGTCTCTGCCAGAACAACATGGCGATTCTGAAGCTGCTCAGTGAGGAGGTAAGACAACTTCCACATGTCATATGTACGCTATATATCGGTGTGCAGCATGCCTGGGAACTGAAATTATTGTTTTATAAATGAAAAATACTTTTGCTAAAACTTTTAATTGTAATTGCACTGTTAATAACAATAATACAACAGTGTAATAAATAGACTGTATTATATAATAATGTATGTAAAATAAGCTCGAACATGTACTAAAGTTATATGACATACAGAGAGCTGATGCCCTCAACTGTTTTGACCTCATATGCACATTATGAACTTTGATGTAAGCTGTAAATGTTTTTTCAGGTTTTTGACTTTTCTTCTGGCCAAATTACTCAAACCAAAGCGAAGCATCTAAAAGATACAATGTGTTCGGAGTTTTCACAGATTTTTCAGCTCTGCCAGTTTGTACTTGTAAGTATAAAATATTTTCTAAATAAGTTTCTAATTTAATTTGAATTTAAACTTTAAAACAATTGCTTAGGTTTTTTTATTTAATGAATAACCCTTAAGTGAATTTTACAAAATGACTGGTGGTTTTTTTTTTGTCAAGAATGTGGGACCTGAACACCATGTCAAGTGAATTAAGTGCTATAATTGAAAGTGAACTGAAAAATTGATCTTTTAGCTAGTAATTCATCTGGAAAACTAATTTGAAAATCCTTTATAACATAATGTTCTATTGACTCAATTTATTTGTTAACCCTTTTTTATTTATTATTATGTTATGAATTCATCAATTCAGCATCACTTAGTATATGAAATATGCAATAGTAAATTTTTTGTCAAATAAATTACAATTTATTTTTAATTTGAAATGTTGAATATTTATACAACAAGAATATGTATACATGAATTAGTTTTTAATTTGTTTTTCTGGGACTTTCAAATGCTTGTAAACTTTGATTTTTTACAGGAGAAATCTCAAAATGCTCCTTTAGTAGCAACAACTCTGGAGACGCTCCTGAGGTTCCTTAATTGGATACCCTTAGGATATATTTTTGAAACAGAATTGATAAGTACTTTGATATTCAAGGTAAGTAGATATATTTTTACTTTATTTTTTAATTCTTGAGGACCAGGGACCAGACATTAATTATAGGTCGTGCAAATTTTTTTCACCGCCTTTAATTGTTAGGTAACCTAAGAAGAGCAGTTTATACATAGAAAATTTGGTTGATGTCAAGAAAAATATTTATGACTAATAGTTTTTATCAGAGCTGAATTAGTTGTTTATTGAATGAAAGATAATTAAGTTGTACAGGTATTTTGATCAAGGCATAAACATTTTTGAAAAATTATATATATATATATATATATATATATATATATATATATATATATATATATAAAAGAATCTAAATAGTTTCAAATTTAAAAAAAAATTCAATACTGCAGATTTTATGTAACAAATTAAAATTAATTGGGCGTCTTAAGTTGCTAACTACAAATATATTTACAGAGTTTCTATGCTTTTAGTTAAAGAAAAGTTTATTTGCAGTTGTTCTTTGCTATGTGTATTCCATGACAACCTCAACTGCACTTTAAGCAGTTCCCACCTTTTTTGAAAGCTATTACAAATAATTATTTTTAGATATTTGACTATCTTTTCCTTTTGCTGTACAGTTCCAACATGTTAAGTTTTAATTAGTAAAATAGTAAGCCCTAAAGGTCTGTTTCAATAACAAATAAAATCTGATAGTTAAGTGTCATAAAAAATACCAAATTTACTGCCTTTAAAATAATTAACTACAAGTAAAACAGAAGAAAATTAAATTATTGAATATCCAATGTGCAAAATATCTCTTAATTGTAATATAGTGTATGACGTCAAAAGTTGACGTCAAAAGTTCATAAACTAAAAAAGAATGTATTGGTAATAATGTTGCCTGATCCTATTTGTGTATATTATACAAAGGATTAAATCAACTCACTGTTCTTCACTGCTAGACTTTTTACAAACAGTTAATTTTAATTTTAAAATTATGTAAGCTTTATTTTTTTACTATACGCTATGTGTTCTTGGGGACACAACAAAAGATTTAATAATGATTGATATGGTGTTGTTTTTCTATCTGTAAGGTTAATTAAATTATTATTTCACTTTGTTTCAATTTGTGCTACAAATATTATAATAGACAATAGGCTTTGTTAATATATTTTTAGTGAAAAGTCAGTCCTAGACTTTTATTTTAATAATTGGGTGAGCAGATACAACTTTTTGAAACAAATTGTTACTTCTTATAAAACTTCGTTTGTAGTATTACAGTTGAATAAAAAAAAACAGTTAATGAAGTGGAGATTTCTGAAAAAGCAAAAGTTTATAAAGACAAAGTCAGCACCAAAATGCATGTGTACTGTTTTGTGGTATAGAAGTCTACAAAATATATGGTTATAACGTTGTTTATAATGTTTCAGTTTCTGAATGTGCCCATGTTTCGGAATGTAACACTAAAGTGTCTAACAGAGATAGCAGGTGTGACAGTGACTAACTACGATGCTATGTTCATCAGCCTCTTCACACAAACAATGGCACAGCTTGAACAGGTGAATCTTTCGTAGTTATTTGTCAATTTTACATTGTGATATAAGACATGTTAACAAACAAATATTTATAATACAACACACTTAATACCATACATTATACTTCAGTTTAAGCTGAGGCGGCTGGCACTTGGCAACTTATAATAATGATTTACAATTTAGATGATTGGATTTGTGAAACATGCTACTAAGTTACCAGTTACAACCCAATGTGAACACTGAGCTTAAAGGAGGTACACATTTGGGAATCAAAGTAGACATATTAACATATTACATGTTCGCTGCCATTGTTAGAGTAATAAAGTGTGTTGTGTTACCAACATCAGACACTACTTAACCCATTGCAGATAACTGGCGAGCTGGGCTCGTCACGCATCGGTCGAGCCTAACGATGACGAGCTCAGGTCGCAAAAGCGGTCTGCTTTTAAGTTTCCCTCCAAATAGTTCTTTTAATGTCTGATAGATCGGGCGATCGTCTTTCACTTGTCAACTAAGAGTGTTTAACAACGGTCTACGTTTAGAGTTTTCAAAAGTTTTATAAATATCCTACAGATCGCAGTTGTATGTCGAAGTTGAAAAATCATTCATATGAGTTTACTCTCTGCTTTTTAGCGCTTCTGATTGGGTGTTTTCCTCAGTTGTTATTATAATACTTTTGAGGTTAGTGATACAACTAAACGACGCAGACGTACATATTGGCGGGTTTAGTCTAGACAATGGCCCGGATGTTGTCATCGCTTCGCCCGAGCCGCTTTATTTAGACTATGATTCAGACATCTTCCCTGCCACCCCGGAACCTTGCTTGCGTGTTATCGTTCCTACATCACGGATACCCCAGCAGGCCTATGTTCCATCTAAACGAATATCTTCACAGCTGAATATTCTAGTATACAATAGCGAGCGATACGATGTGGCGCACCATTGCTGTTTGTTCGGCCGCTGACCATAAATTGATTCGTGCCCGCTGGTGCCCGCACGCCAAAACAATACGATCTGCAAAGGGTTAAGGTAGTAGTATAAGTGTTAATCTTTAACAATACTTTGTTTATTGATAAATGGGTTGTAATGTTTTAATTTAAAAAATTTCAGTTTTTATGTTGTGTTTTTAATATTGTTCCAGATGCTGCCAGTCCAGACAAATATCAGAGAAGCCTATGCAAGAGGTCAAGATGCAGAGCAAAATTTCATTCAAAATTTAGCAATGTTTCTGTGCACATATCTGAAAGAACATGGAAGCCTTGTTGAGAAAAAGGGAATGGCTGATATGCTCTTGTTGGTATGTATACTGCTCATTATTTAACTGGTTTTGTAAAATCTAAAAAACAGGTTTTAAGTATTTTTTGTCTCCAGAAATTTTTTAATTTTAAATTTTTATGTTCACTAATTTAAAAAAAAATTGAGACTGTTAGTTCAAAGCTAAATTAATTTGCTGACTAAATATCGGCTTCACAAACTTAAGACCAGATAAGATAATCTCGTGATTGGAACTATTATAGTCCTCACCCATTAACACTGGGAATCAAGTTAATTTCTTTTCCTGATATTGGCAAATACTCCACTACTGTTCCGATAAGCCCCGGCCAGTTGTTTCTCACTACAACCTTAACTATAGGGTTTTGAGGAAAGAAAATTACCATCTGACAGTTTAGTTTGTTTTTAGTATAGTTCAAGTATTGTATAGTTAATATTATAACATTAAATTGGGTTGTATCTAACTATGTTGGGCAGTTCTATACCCTGATTATAACTAAAATAATCACTTAAAATTTAATTTCTGACTCAATTTGATTTCAATACTACTAAGCCATACATACATAATTACATTGCCACATATCCAACATTTTGAAATTGCGTTAAAAAAGTGTAGCTGTTGTAACAAAATATTAAATACCATCTTAATTACTTATGTGTGTTCAAATTATTGTTGTATTTTAAGTTTAAGATGGTTATACTTATATCTACTAAAATTCTTTACCAGCTTTAAAAATCACATGTTTCTTTGAAAAGAGCCTTGTTATCCACCAGAATGAATATTATACCATTTTTTAACATCTTATGTATGTAATAACAAATTGCAAACCATTAGTAGATTGATTTTTACCAAATGTCTTTTCAAATGACTTGATGGTATGCAAGTTTTATTTATTTATATAGATATTTTCTCAAACCAATTGTTTTTTAGTAATTTAAAATTTATCTTATTTACAAGCTTGATTTTTCAAGCCAGTATCTAGTTCTTTTTCAGTTCAATTCCATTCAAGTACGAGTTCTAAGTAAGTCTCATTGATTGCAATTACTCATTTTCTGGAGACTTAGCATTTTGCTAAACACGTCTCCCATGATATGAAACTATTATACTCTAATTTATATATAGAGCAAGGCAGATAAGGTGTCATAACTGTAGGTCTCTGGCACGAATTTCAAAATTGGCAAATGTAAAGGTGAGGGCTAATTACTCTCTTGTAAAATCATTCACCACTGTCTTTTGTGATTGAAAACAAGTGGTTTAAAAAAGAGTTTATTTTTTATGATTTAAAAAAAAAAAATTTTATGTGCTTTTGAATTGATACAATATTTTTGTAATATTTCACAGAAATTATGGTATTTATAAGAACTTTAAAATATGTATATAACTCACAGATTTGTTAAAAAAATATGTTTTTGTATAATAGTAATAATGCTGGACAAGTTTTTAACTTTCAGTATTAAATACAGTTTTATAACTCTCATGCGAAACTTTTCAGACACATTTAAAATGGCACCCATATGATAATCCCTTTCATTTACTTTTTCAAAATATTAATATTTTTGGGGTATGAAAATGTTATAAATATAATACCCCTGACATCTCTATGTAAAGGAAATTAATTGAAGATTAGTATGCTGATTTTACTATTTTGTTTGGAAAGGTGTAGAAAATACTGTTAGTATATTTTGTAAAACTTTATTTTGTTATATTTTGGTTCACCATTCAAAAAAATGCTGAATACTTTTGTAAAAATAGAAATTTTGCAATTTGTGATTTAAAACATATCTATATATTACATGTTACTTTTCACATTTTTTAGTAAATTTTTATACTCAGACTCGGGATTTCCAGTTTTGGCACACAAAGTACATGCAATCCATGTCAATGTCTATTTTAAATTAAAAAATTGATGAAGTCTATGTGATAAAGAAGACTTTTAATTCACTATGCTATAGTTCTAATTCTTCTTCCATTATATGTTAGGATATCTTTTTTGCTTTACTCTTTGTAAGAGTGTATAAATTTATCATAATATTTTTTAGGAACAAAACCAATTTTTAATGTAACATTTTTCCATGATTTATGAAGGTATGTTTAGGGCTTGTGATTATTAAATGTACCATCATGAAACTCAAGCTGCTGATTTAAAATTAAATTTTATCCAAGTTCCAAACCTATGGCTCAATTTAATCTCTAGATATCCCTCTGGATAGTAGGCTTTGCTAATGTTCCAAATCCCTATCAAATGTATATCAACAATTCTATGGATCTGAATAGCCCAATTGTGGATCTGAAAATTAAGATTTATTCCGAATCCTGATCCACTTCTTTTTAAATGCAATCCTTGTGGTTTTCTATTTAGAATTACCTTGTTTGCAGGCTCTGCAATATTTAGTATTGATATCTGAAGTGGAAGAAGTTGAGATTTTTAAAATCTGCCTGGAATACTGGAATGGACTGGCCGCAGAGCTGTACAGAGAAAACCCATACACAAATCAGACACCTAACTTTGCAAAGTATACCAGTATCTCTGGCCCACGCAGACAGTTCTACGCTCCAGTACTTACTAAGGTAAGTTAGTGCAATATTCAGATGTAAGGTATGACATTCCTTTACAGAGTCAGCCCAGTAAATAGTAGAAATTACTTTTTTTGAAATAATAGTAATTTCCTATATAGAAAGTCTTCACAGAAAGAAAATCATGACTCAGATGTGACTTAAATAGCTTAAAGTACACCCAACATAACAGAAACTATGTAAATTCAGCACCACTTGTTGCATATCATATATCATAAGGTACATGCCAAATATCAGATCTATCTTAGTTTCTTCTCAAGGTATCTAGCAAGCAGAGAGAAGACAACTTGCTAACACGTAGACAGACAGGCAATCATCTTAAGGTAAATCCATAACTCTTTAAAAACTGCCCTACAGAATAACACATGCCAAGAATATGATGCTATTATAAGGGGATTTACAGAGGTTTTATAGAATGGAAATAATAACTAATAATAATTAATAACTATAAACATTCATATAGTACATGTATTCTTGAGTGTTTTTTTTTTGCCTATGCAGCAGTGCAAACACATAAAAAGTACAAACTTTATGTCTAATTGGATGAGTGTTGGCAGTCTTTCATTCAAGAAGCTGGAATAATTTTGATCTCTCTGTCTGATCACACAATGTTTCAAGAATAAACAAACCTATAGACTAAATTTTTCATGAAGTTTCATTTAATTCTATATGGGTAACATTGGTCACGATGATATGCATGTTACTCCTTGAGATTAGGCTGAATGTTAATAAATATTTTTAGATTTGTTTCATGTATAACCATGACGCCAAAGAGAAAATCACAGAATGAATGAATTTTTAAAGAAACTGAGTACAATCATATGACTTAATATGTAACATGGTAACCTAGCTATCCGTAAGATATTACGTGGAATATTTCATCTGTAGACCTTAAATTTTGTATGCAACTTCATTTCTACATAGACAAGGTTGAGCATCATTAAAGCCTGTCACTTGGTAGTATGACACAATATCTCTTTTCTATATGATTGTCTGTCTACCTGTCTGTCCGAAGGATAATCTCAAGTATGAAATGAGCTATAGACTTGAAATTATGCATGCAATGTTAGTGAAGTCTGTCATGTGACATGTGGAATAACGTACTCCCACTTTGTATTATTTACAAACTTTGATAATTTGTTCATTTTGTTAGTCATCTACAGTTTTTCATAAATCTTTCTCATAATATACCACGCAATGAAAATAAACCAGTATTTATTGTAGTGCTAACTCTCAATATATTGGAAGTTTGCCACTAAAGAGTTAAATGCCAATCATTGGTTATGTTAATTATTGACGCATTTTGGATACAACAGTCTGTACTTTTTCGTCTAAACATAAATCTACTGCATTTGTGGATTACTTTTGTAACATTCAGTTTTCTGATGAATCGGCAAACAGAGAATCATATTCATACCTCACAGATCGTTTGAATTGCTAAAATAGAGCTTCATCTAAAACCAGCCAGAAAATTATGTTCATGTATACAATTCAATTGATATTTTAAATTTAAACATGTCCTCTCTCTAATGCATGAAAGGTGGTTTTAACAATTCTAACTAATTATGACTTTTTATCATTCTCTGATTAGTTTGTAAAAAAGAAGATGAAAAAACTATATAAATATGGAACAACCCATATTATGTTAACTATGTTACAGGTTCGTTACATCATGATCTGCCGCATGGCCAAGCCAGAGGAGGTCCTAGTGGTGGAGAATGAAAATGGAGAAGTGGTCAGAGAGTTTATGAAGGACACGGATGCAATAAACTTGTATAAGAATATGAGAGAGACCTTTGTGTATTTGACACATCTTGACTACGAGGATACGGAGAGAGTAATGACTGAAAAATTACAGAACCAAGTGAATGGAACAGAGTGGTCTTGGAAAAACCTTAATACCGTAAGTTCTCAATAAATAATTGTATAAGTCTATACAATTAATTTCAAAAAGTATCATCTTATACCCCTAGGTGGTGGGGTATAATATTTCAACAAGATTAACTGCCTTGAACCTGCTTCAGAAACATCATGAAATACCAAGTTTAGAGTTTGAATTCTTACTCTGAGCTCTTTTCCAATGTTGTATAGAAAACAATTGCCTGATAAAGGGCATTTACCAGTCACAAATAATCACAGATTCCCATAATAAGTCACAGATTTCACAAAAAGTAGTAAACTTCTGCATTGAAGTCGGGATTCTTTGTGTTTCATTTTAGGGAAACAAATTTTGTAACAGTGTAAATTTGTACCATAAAAAAAGTGTATAATTCTACTTGAACATAAAGTTTGTTATTGGTTCAAGGTTGGTTCCATATAGTATATAAAAATTGTCAGTCTAAACAAAGAATTGCTATCCAAATTCTAAATTGGCTTGTCATTGGTTTTGCCAAATTATAACTCTAACCATGGTCTATTGCCTTGTGCATTTTAATGTATTGTAATAAATTTGAAGTCCAACAAATAAATTCTCAGAAATAATTGCTGAAACAGTAAGGTCTTCCTGACCAAGCCCACCATCCTTGTTCGAAGTACACAGGATGTGGACTTTGACTTTCATTGCTCAACAGAGTGGACTAAATACCAAGTGTTTGTTGTAGTTATGTTGGGCCATTGGAAGTATATCGGGAGCCATGCACGAGGAGGATGAGAAGAGATTCCTGGTGACTGTGATCAAGGATCTGCTGGGCCTGTGTGAGCAGAAGAAAGGAAAAGATAATAAGGCCATCATTGCTTCCAACATCATGTATGTTGTTGGCCAGTACCCTCGATTCCTGCGGGCCCACTGGAAGTTCCTCAAGACCGTAGTCAACAAATTGTTTGAGTTTATGCACGGTTTGTGTTTTTTGATAAATGAAACTTTCATCATAAATGTAGGTTACAATAAACTAGATAGGAAAATTGGTTATTTATATTCATAATTATGTACTAAAATGAGCTTAGAATAAACATCCTTCAACATATATGTTACATGCATGACTTTGTCAATGCATATAACATATGTGGGACAACAATAAATTATTCTTGATACTTGATTCTCTATTTGCTTCAATACAGTTTATTTGTAACAATCAAGTTGTTGAAATATGTTGCCCTCACAGAGTAGAGCCATCTTTAGATATCAGATGTTAAACTGTAACAAATGTTTTGATGCAGTTTGTAAACAAGAAAACAAATTATAATCATGTCACTGGCCATTAAAGCCTGAGAAATTCAAGTTAAATTTAATTGGAATTATATTAGGATTGACTAAATAGTGTAAAACAAGAACTTAGGGTATGCAATTATTTTTAACTTGAGTTTAATGCAGTATTATTTGATTCAAGCTCAAATAATTTTTGAAAGCTAACACTTGTGCTTTTACTATTGTACATAGAGAAACATCAGAAACTACACACTACAGTAGTGCCACCACTTCAGTGTTATGTCATGTGGCGTGGACTTTTCTTGCTGTGCGATGTAGGCAGTGTTGATCGCCTTCAATCTATCAGAATGAGACACTTTAGGGGTGATATCATCTTTGTCAGGTTCTTGCGAATGGTTCACAATATGCTACACACGTATATCTTCATTTTCTATCTGCTGATTCCAAGGAAGCTGATTAGCTAGTTACTTTAATTAAGATATACTTTCATTGTCTTCTGCTGATACATTTTCTTTTTGCTTTGGTATGTTAAAAAGTTTGCTCCACGATTTTTGAAGTATTGGATTGTTAACTTTGTCCCAAGCCGTTGCGATAAAAAAAACTGCATCTTTGGTTGTTATTTTTTTCCAGATATTCTGTAACACTCATCCAATTGTCTAGACGTGAAATAACCGTCTGAAGAAGTCTACATCTGTAGATTTTATTCTTCATGGTCTCAAGAGCTGATTGATCTAGGAGCTGTAGTAGTGAGGTCTCATTAGGGGGTAAAAGTATGACTTTAATATCACTACTACACAGCTCGTCCTCGTGGTGTGAAGGTTCGTTGTCGTTCAATAAGACTGCTTTTCGGAGAAGCTTTCTGATTTAAAAAAAATACCTTGACAACAGGGACAAACTCTTTAAAAAAACCATTCCTTTGAAATCTGGCTATTCATCCATGCACCTTTTTTGTTTTGGTACATGGTGGGCAAACAATTATAATTGATGTCTAAAATGTGATTTGAGGGACAAAGAACGATGAAAAACTCGAGTTTGCTTATAAACGTTGACATGAAAAGGATATATTAGGGATTCACTATTTTAACTTAATGGTAAATCATCTAGATGTGTCAGTATAAAAGTGCATTCCCTTATATCACATTGACTTTTATCAGTCAAGATAAAAAAAGTTTCTAGTCATAGTTTGAGTGTTAATTGCACCAGTGTTAGTTTACAGTAATTTACGTTAGTTTAAGCTCAGTTAATTTAGTAACGAGAATTGGACTTCAGCAGTTGTATTAACTTGATATTATACTTTGTCAACCAATAGTTATGGGCAGTATAAATTTGCAAAATATTGTTTTGCTGAAGCAGGATTGTCATGTTTGCAGAAACTCATGACGGTGTACAAGACATGGCTTGTGATACTTTTATCAAGATTGCCTTGAAATGCAAGAGGCACTTTGTCACAGTTCAAGTTGGAGAAGTAATACCTTTCATTGAAGAAATTCTGGGGAGTATCAGCACCATCATTTGTGACCTGCAAACACAACAGGTGAGTAAAATCTTATCAATCAAAAGTTACTAATACTTAAGTTACACACTTTAAGTTATATTACATTTTTGTTCACTTTATGTGGTTCATGTGTTATCACGAAAGAAATAAAGTTTTGTGTATAGGGAGGCGTTTCACAAATCCTCATTTTCACGGAAACGAAACTTATGTGTATTTGACAAAAAATGTTTGTATTCACATTCTCTATCAACCCTGAAAAATTTCGCGCTTTTATCGGAATCGCCCTTGTATATGCATTGTACCACCTTGCAATAGGCATACAAAACTTTTGGATTCCCTGATTGGATACACTTAGACCTCCAAATTCCTTGGTTTGATGGCAGAAGAGATTAGCCACTCCAAACCAAGACCCATGACTCCATGTTAGTGTGTAATTATTATTAATTGCCTGTACTCAACAAACACTGGCGATCGCCGCTGCAATCTCTCTCCCTCCAAAAAGGTGCAGAAATGTGATTTGAGCGGGGAGTTGTCAAGGTTTTTTAAAAGATTGCAGATTTAATGAAATTATTGTTATTATTTAAATGTTATTGTTATTTTATTGTTAAATATTGATAGTTCATTTTATATGCCTTTTCTGCCTCAAAATGTATAAAATGATTAACTTGTTATTATTACATTAATGTTACTGTTACTTTTATCAACATTTTTCATAGTTAATTTACCGCTATAGATAATCCTAGTTCGTAGTTTTTAGTTTATTAAAATTGCTATTACTTAGCAAGGCAAAAATATAGTTTATTGTTGTCAAATGTCGCTTTCTGCTCACAATTTTATATGTAATGATTAAGCTGAAAATAGTGTAATGTTTGTAAAATTGAATTTTCTCTTTTCTGTTGGGTGAAAAATGAATGGTGGAAGATAAAAATGGATGACTGCAAAATAATTCAAAACTTGTAACATGTTAACTGTCAACCACTTTTCCCGCACGCGCCCTGTGAAGTGCATTGGGATCTGTAAGATTTATGTATTGAAATGTTGACTTGAATAAAGAGTTTTGAATTTGAATTTGAAATACATAAATTTGGCAAATACTCTGATGGAGTAAGAGTTTTGAATTTGAATTTGAAATACATAAATTTGGCAAATACTCTGATGGAGTAAGATTGTGATTGTTTCGGGTTACACAATTAATTATCTTTAAAATCGTGTCAGTATCTACCTAAAAGGGAGATACGTAATGACGTGTAATCAGAACTGATATTTTTGTAATCTAAATGTAGAACTTCATATTAAGATTCTACATCAAATTACACTATTTCCACACCTATATCTGTACATTTTAAAAACTAATATAACCAACACTAATTTTATACAACTATTTTTTCATAGCTATCCATGAAAGAAAAATTTTATTTTATACTTAATAAACATTTTAATTACCAAACACTTTTTAATTACTATGAATCTTGTATAAAAAACTGTTATAGTTTCATTGCAAGAAAACGATAATACTATATGAGTAATGGAGCACCTGGTTTTTAACTAGTCTGTAAAGATTTGTTGTGACCAGTGCTGTAATAGTGCTGATTCAAATAAAGGTGGTTATATGATCCAAAGAAACCTCTTAACAGTTTTGTTAAATTACGTAAATTTAACTCATTTTATTGTAGTTAAAATGTACTTAAAGATTGGACATTTCCTCACATCTCTATTAAAACTGTTTGTTTTTTTTTATATATATATATATATATGAGGTTTTTCAAGAAAACCAAATTTTGTTCTTTTGTAGGTCCACACGTTCTACGAAGCAGTTGGACATATGATCAGTGCACAGGCAGATTCCGTACAACAAGAAATGTTAATTGAAAAGTACATGATGTTACCAAACCAATGCTGGGACTCGATCATCAGCCAAGCTTCCAAGGTGAGATCTTCGCTGTTAGGCCTTGTACTAAATTTTAATCCCATTTTGGTTTCAGCAAACCCAGTTATGAAACTGACTCCAGTGCAAATAAACCATATTGAAACTGAGCTTATGAAAATATTCACCCAAGCATTCAAATGTTAATTTGGTATTGATACATAACCATAAATATTGCCAAAAGAAAGGAAAGCCAAGAGTTAGCCTGGTTTTTAATGTTGTTTTGTTATTTTTAATTTTAACAAATGATTGATACTATAACATGTGTATTGTCTCATCACTAATAACTCATTCAAATCATTTTCATTTTATTTAAATAATACAACCAAACATGTTTTAGTACGGATAATTTGCATTGTACTCATCAGCCCATCCCCAAATAGATGTGCTCCAGTGCAACCACATAAACATAAAGTACACATATTTCAAGTCAAATATTGTTGATAAAGTATAAATTCTTTTGTTAATGATTCTGTGGATCTGGATTCAGTTTCAACACATCACTATTGTATAAAAAAAATGAAATAAAAAAAGTTTAACCATTCAAATCCTTTTTTAAATCACACTATAAATGTGTTTTAATTTTAACTATTTGAAATGGTAAAATAAAAATTATGTTTTACTACATTTCCCAAATTCAAAACACTTCATTAATATCATAAAAATGTTAATTGGTTACAATAACAAAGATTCCAACTCATTGATTAAATAAGAAAAGTAATGATTGTAAATTATGTTGACAATAGCCACAAATACAGATAATAGACTAAAATATGATAGTGTATTTGAACTCTCTGTTAAACATTTCCAAAACTTTTTTATTGAACAAGGAGCTCTTATTGGAAAAAGTTATGCTGTACACACTTTCACTTGTACAATATTCTCCTTTTTTGAGATGGATCACGTTGAACAAGCAACACAGTGTAGTCTTGACTAGGCTAAATTCATCTCCTACCTTGAGAAAACATCTATCTATTCCCAATGGAAAAATTGATAGATCACAACAAATCAGATTCAGATTATGATTTGGTTTAGCAATAATACCTATGGAAACCTATGAGGAATTTCCATGTGTTTTCTGTGTGTTATTGATAAAATATTTGGTTTATTTATTGAATTTGTGTCTATTTTCACCAACGTGTGTTTTCTAAATTTGAACTTAATAGACTTTTAGTTTTTTTTTTTTTTTGACAAAATAATGACACATAAGTCTCAGAACATCTGGTGGTATCCATCCAAAAATCAGTTTTTGAACTATTGCAGTAAAATAAATAGACTATTATCCAATAATTTAAAATTTAATAACAATAATTGTTGTATAACTAAAACAATTAGTAGCAACTACTATCTAACATGATGTCTGTGTTACTAGAATGTGGATGTCCTGAAGGAACCAGATGCTGTCAAACAGCTCATCAGCATCCTCAAGACAAATATAAAAGCTTGTAAAGCGTTGGGCCATGCTTATGTTAATCAGGTAAGTGAATTTTTGTATAGTTACCACAGCTGGCACAAGCTACATGACTTGTTCAACATGTACACATTTGTTAGGCTTATATCATGCAACATATCAAACCAGCTGAATGTGGAAGTGTTGAATGAGTAGACTATTTGTGTAGATCCCTGCTCTGCAGCGTCATGACAAGATAAGAACATTTCAAAACATCTAATTTCAAATTGTGCATGTGGAAAATGTCCAGTTTTTAATCTTGAATGTTGTAAAAAGATTTAGTTTCATAGTGTAAAGTTTCAAAATCTAAAGTGTGTCTAATAGTTTATATTGAACAACCATCTATTTTAACAGCAGTCTTTTTGTACTTCTCTCTCTATGAGACAATAAATATTTTTGGTACTTTGGTACTGTCAAAAAAGAATTTAGAACGTGTTTGTCCGTAAAGAGTTAAGCAGAATTTGGTTTACAGTTACAGACTTAGTTCTGTGTTTGCAAGGAGTTCAAGTATTGTGTTACAGAACATTGATGCAGCAGAAGAAGCTAAATATTTAGGCGTTACAATCAATGAAGGCCTCGCATGGAACTTGCATATTGACAACCTTTCTAAGAAGTTGAGTTCAGGACTTTATCTTATTCGGAGAGTAAAATCAATAAGTGACATCAGCACTGCAACTATTGCGTATTTCACCCTTTTTGAAACTCATCTTTGCTATGGAATCTTGGTCTGGGGTAATTTCAGTGCAGCAAATATTCATAGGTTGTCAGTCTTACAGAAAAAATGTGTCAGAGTTCTAGTGGAGTTGCAGAGCAGCTTTTGCAAGACTTTCAATCCTGACTGTGGTGTCATTATATATCTTTGAAACAATTATGTATGCACATAAGAAGAACTTGATAAGATGTAATGATTTACACCAATACAACACTCGCTGTGCTGCTGACTTTGCACTTCCAGATTATCGTACAGCCCGTTACGAAGAGAAACCATCCTACATGGGGGCGTAGCTGTTTAACTGTATACCTGCGGATATGAAAACACAAGATAATCTTAAGACAGAGCTAAAAAATGGCTTTTTAAACATTCTTTTTATTCTATTGAATGTTTGAACTGGAGAACTTTGAACCATCATTATGATTAACTTTAACTTACCTAACAAGACCATATGATTACTATATTATGACACTTTGTTTTTATTGACGCTTTTGTAATTCTCTATGAATTGTACAAAACTATATTGTCTATAGACTCATCATTTTGTTGTTGTCTAACTAGTGCTTAGCAAAATACTTCACTTTCCTTAGGATGTGAAGTATTAATTGGAACAGGAACAAAAAATTGGTCAAGTATAGTCAAACCTTCTTGAAAAGTAGTCATTCATCTCTTTGTTCATAAACGTCAGCTGAAACATTACATTCCAAGATTCTGTCAGTATTCTCTCTGTATTCTATAAGGTCTAGGAAGTTGAAGGAAATTTTTAAATAACTGTTTAGTTGATAGTTTAGAAAATCATAAATTTGATAATATTTGTCATAATTTAATATTTTTTTGCTTAAATGTTTGAATTTTGGAAATGAATATACTTAATTGGAAAAAATATTAGGCAAAAATTTATATAAATTGTAACTCAGCCTTTAGTTTGGGGGATTCGTCGCTTAGCCACCGCCCATGCGAGGGCTAACGGTCTCACACAAATATACAATATTATAGCTTATGGTGTGTCTGGTGATCCCAGGCAGCGATTAAGAACCCCCTTTCACCCACAAATGAACTAAATGCGGACCTAAACACGAGACTCGCGCAGTAGCGGTACTGGCTGTATGACCAGCGAGTATCGGCACTGTGTAATTCTGCTTGAGTAAAGTACTAAACAAGGTTTTTCCTCTGCTGTTAATGTTATAACATTGTTTTATTTTATTATATTAAAAGATTTAGTATCTACAAATAAAATTATTGAAATATTTTTCAGCTGGGAAGAATATGCCTTGACATGTTGAATTTGTACAAAGTGATGAGTTCATACATCTTGTCTGCAATAACAATAAATGGAGAAGGTGTTACCAAACAACCCCTCATCAAGAGCATGCGGGTTGTAAAAAAAGAAATTTTAAGATTGCTCTCAGATTGGATTGAGAGATCAAACGACCATGCCATTGTAAGTACAATTTTAAAGTGTACATAGCACTATTTTATGTGTAAGTTTTTATGTAATGTAATAATAAAATGAATTTATGTAATTTGTAATTCTAAAATGTGTTTTCACAGATTTTTTATCGAAAAAAAAAATATATTAGTTTGTTTTGGAATAAGGTTCAGATCATTAAAATTGCCAGATTTAAACAAATATTAAAAATTATAGCAGAAAATAAAATAAAAACGACTATGACATGAAAGTAGACAACAACCATTTATAAGTTATTATTACACAAAACCACATTTAAATTCAAACACAGAACTACGTACACACTGAGGTGTTGCAATGACATGCTATGGTCAATCCTTTTGTGTCACAGCATCTACATAGTAGACAGAATGGAAAATGCATCAATTGCTGTCCATTGTAGAGGATCCGTATTTTGTTTTTCATTGATTCCTTTTTTGTTTTAACTAATCATTTAGTTTATGGCATTCTCTGTGAACCAAACCATAGATTTTTATTGATTTATCTCTTTCACTGTTTCCTAGTAGTGCTATTATTTCTGAAGTAGGTTTGTTGGACAAAATGGCTTTTTGTCCTCTTTTTTTGTTGTATTTTGATACTATGTTAGCATAGAATGTATTATATATGATTTTTAATTAGTGTTGCATAGTTATTTGGAGGCTTGCTTAATACTTTCTAGGAAGCATATAACACTTAAGCCTGATCAGTTCCAAGGACTGGCAAGGAAGATATATTTTCAATCCTGTACATTATACTTAATTCTCCCCAGGTATTACGCAAGCCCTAGTGGATAACTTACCTAACACATAACTGCAATCTCAAGTTAAAATAAACAAAGCATACCAGAGGATTGTTACATGCGTAAGTCAGGAATCAGTACAGCTAACCATGTTGTGTTTCAATGCCATGTATACTATATCTAAAACATGCACTTAATAATACCAAAACGGTAATTATTAAAACTGAATTATAGAAAACAGGTCACAATAGGCAGACACTAAACTATCAGCCTCACAGAACACAGTTATAACATTCATATTAACAAAATGAAATATTGATATAAGGAATATTAACATATTGAAATAAAATAACCCAGAAATATTTTGTATTAACATATAAAAATGGTGAAATGGAATGAGTGAAATTAATAAAACATCTCAGCAGGATGGATGCATGTTAAAATTTATGATATATTGTTGTAGGTGCTGGAAAGTTTCATCCCACCTTTACTGGATGCTGTGCTATTGGACTACAACCAGTGCTCTGTACCCGCAGTTCGGGAACCAGAAGTTCTGCTAGCCATGTCCACCATAGTCAACAAACTGGAGTGTGACATCACCAATGAAGTTCCAAAAATCTTCGATGCTGTGTTTGAGTGTACATTAGAGATGATCAATAAGGACTTTGAGGAATATCCCGAACATAGAACTTACTTTTTTCTTTTACTACAGGTTTGCCATACTCATTTCATAGTTTTTATTGCCATATTTGTTATTTTCCTATCGTTGAGTGTGTGAGGTGTTTGAATCATATGGTTTATAAGTATAAATCTACAAAATGTTGATTATAGATATATATATGGTAAGTCAGAAATTATTATTTATTTTAAATCATCTTATTTTAATCTGAATATACTTATTAATATACTCAGTGTTACAGGGTGCCCGAAAAGAGACTTGTAACCAACCTCTATGTAATATTTATATTTATTTTACATCACACTCTGAAACAAAGATATGCTTTAGTGCTCTTTTCAAAACTTACTTTAGAATGCATAAGCAATATGTACACATGGTTTCAAATTTAAAATGTCCTAAGGATGCCAAATGTAGTTTTTTTTTTAATATACTTTGTATTAAGGGGTTCGTGTACAGAAATAATAACTTGGAAGTTGTTTCCATATTCCATATCAAATAAATAAATTTCAATGTAACAACAAAGTGTATTAAATTTTAATTGATTTTTTCAATTTGTATTAGTTTAAGTTTTTAAATTGTTATTTAATGTTTATAAAATTTATGTTTAATTAAGTTACCATAAGTTACCAGGATTAATCAATTATTGTTGTATTTACTTCTTTTAAGTAACTTCATAGTGTTAATTAAAATTCCAGATTTGTAAAAAACTATAATTGGAGTAAAGTTTCAAACTATGAATAAGAAAGTAATTTTGTTATAAGTATTATATTATTGCAATTTTTTAAGTTCATATTCACTAGAGCTGAGTGAAACTTACACACCACAAGTCCTTTCCAATTAAACTCACTTATTATTTATGAAGTCAAGACCCCAGGACCTTCATTGTAACACAAATCTTCTGGGTTTAATTCTTTTAGCGTCAACGTCCGTTTTTATGGACGTCGTTAAGATGTGCAAGAAGAGCCAGCGTCCGTTTAACTGGATGCCTATAAAATACGTTATAAAAAATCAAAATAGGTCTTTTGTATTCACTTAAAATAATATTTCTGAAAAACACTTTATGTAAAGTTTTTGAACTAAATATTGACCAAACAAACACTAAGTACAAGTGGTATTGAATGTGAGCTATATACTGCTTGGCATCATTATGACTTAGTCAGCTGTTGTCTTTTTTTTTATTGTTTTTTAATTCTTTCAAATAATGAAGTGAAATAGGTCAACAATAAGTGAGAACACCATTCGTAGACTGTTACAAGAGGAGGACGTGATGGTTGAAATGTCAGTTCTTTGGTATTATCTGGAGGCCTCTATTTTTTGAAGTCTCTTACCAGGGTCCTAAGAGACCACATAATTAGAAATAAGAGACTTAGCTTACTGTGAAAATTACATGTCATTATGACGATGGGTTCTTGTTTTATTCCTCCCGAAAGGAAGTAGTGTCAGTGAGAAGGAGGTCGCTCTGTCCCTACCCAGTACTTGTTATAACGTTGTATAAGTAGTTTTAGCTAAGGTTATCATAAAGATGTTACTAATAGTATCAAAGATAACCTTTACAAGTTGTCACATGATCTGAGCTTGAATTTGGGCACTATCTCAAGGGATGTTTATCTTCTTTCGCCAGAAGCCCGCACTGATGGTCAGGAACATTCTCGATCATACTTCTCTGACCTCAGATCACGTCCCAGATCGTCCAACAAATCCAACAAAGATTTTTCATGTTGGAAATAAGCGTTTGTTCATTAAGTTTTTATATTTCTAATATGTACGTATGTTTTTTTCCCACTTGTACCTACCTAATAACAAATAGTCGCTTCCTTTTGGGAGCTGTATACTGTGAGCACAAACCTGTGACTATGCATCCTCATTTGTTATATGTACACTGTCAGAACACAAATAGTACTTGACTATATTCTGTCATATAGGATTTGATTTTTACATGTAACTCTAATTAGCATGTGATTTTAATCTTTGTAATTATTTTTAAAACAGATGGTCAATTTTATTATTGGGATTGTGGTTTGTAAGTACAGGGTGTATCAAAGAGAATTACAATTGTGTATCAATTAAGTCAACAATTATTACGCATGAAAGGATACAGACTTCAGATACTGCAAGCTCTTCGTGAGGGTGATAAAGAACGACGCGTGGAGTTTTGTAACTTCGTTCTTGATAAGATGATGGACGATGAACATTTTGTATCGTGCATAGTGTTTAGCGACGAGGCAACATTTCATTTAAATGGAAAGGTAAACCGCCATAACGTTAGAATATGGGGCACAGAAAAACCACTTGAAATTGTGCAACATGAGAGACACTCCAAAATTTAATGTGTTTTGCGTGGTTTCACGGGAAAAGGTGTACGGTCCATTTTTCTTTGCTGAGAACACTGTTACAGGAATAACACATCTCGATATGCTTGAGAATTGTCTTTTCCCCCAATTGGAGACTGATTCGAACGACTTCATTTACCAACATGACGGGGCACCGCCACATTGGCATCTGGCAGTCCGACAATTTTTAAATAAAAAAAATTCGTGACCGATGGATCGGCCGCGCTGGACAAAATGACACATCCTTACATTTCTGGCTTCCTAGGTCACCGGACCTTACTGTATGTGATTTTTTCTTGTGGGGTTTCATCAAAGACTCTGTATGAATCCAGAGCCTTCGCTACCAACAACAATGGATGAGCTGAGAAATCGCATTACAACAGCAGTGGAATCAGTAACTCAGGACATGCTCGCTGCAGTGTGGGATGAATTTGAATATCACATAGACATATGCCGTGTATCTAAAGGTGGATATATTGAACACCTTTGAAAAGGTATGAAAAAAAAACTTTGAGTTTCCCTTTCAGCCAAAAAAATTAGTAATTGTATATGTTTACTACTGTACGAAATATAGACATGCCAAATCGGATGATTCTTTTTGATACACCTTGTAGTTACTTCATCACTCATTGTACTGTGTGTAAATATTTATGTAGAATAAAATGTTTACTTTTCACTACCACCTCACGATAGTGCTGACCCTGAAGTGACATGATTTGCACGAGTGACAAGTGGCATTTAGATGCCAAGTATGCAGCCAAAGTGAGGGACATCTTAACCAAGCCTCCAGTTACCAGAAAGTATTGAAGTTCAAGACCAAAGTTATCCAGACTTTGAATAGAGACCATATGGAGACTACAGAGTCCTTAACTCTAGAACCATACCCTAACCGCTACCTGATTCCCAATATCCAGTACTTCCCACACTTACTCAATGTTCCAAAAAATTTCTCAACAATAGATCTTGTATTGTTATGTGTATGTGCTTACCATCAAATTCCTGTTTCTCCCGGTGATATCCCAAAGACAGCATTTCTATCTTTTAGATAACCATATGGCCTCTAATTTTCCTTATATGACCTTCTGTCTCTGCAATACAACACAGAACTTCCAGTGATTCGTCGTTGGTGTTTTAAGGGGCCTAGAATTCTGCTATGCCTAGATCGAATATAGTCTTAACACAAATGAAAGGAAATATTTGTCTACTCACTCAGTCTTGTAACGCATGCATGAAGATTGAAGCTTTATGTGAAACAAAATGTGTAGATTTAAAATCAGATGTTATGACTGTAAATGCATTCAAAGAATGATCTGCTATTATAACAGATGCTTGTACTTCTTCATTTGTACTCTGTTTCTTGTTTATCAAACCTTTCATTAGCCTAAATTTATTGATGTGAAACGTGTTATAATAATTTTACCATTAAATTAGCAACAATTTATAGTCAACAATTACACTACTTGATAGTTAAATAGATTTTTATTGTTATTTACCTTTTAGCAATATTGATTATTACATTTTTATCTAGAGTTTAATTATCAGTGTTTGAGGTTTGCCTATTGTGTCTTAGTTTTTAACTAATGTATCATTTCTAACAGTAATTAATTTGAGACAACACAGTTATTTTTGATGAGTTTAAAGTGTGTTATACCCATCTACAACATTGTCTTTAATATATAATATATTATTTTAGTATCTATAATCTCTATCTATATATAATATATATTTGATGTCTAAATAAGTATAAATAGGTATCTGAAAACTTTTGTATAGGCTACTATACTTAAGCAATGTCTCAAAATTATTGTAAGAATTCTCACAAGCAGACAAATTCAGATTAGTTAATATTTTTGTCCAGCCAAAAATAATTCCAAAATGTTTGTTTCACAACCTTTCACCCAAAATTGACAACATTTTTATGTAAGACTTCAGAACAGTATACGATACTTGAACTTCATGATATAAATAACTTAATTTATTTTTGTAAATAAATTTGTTACTATTTTAACATTTAATCTTACCACTACTCCTGTCAGGGCTTACCAGAGAATTTCACAGTAGTCTTAAACAATATAAATGCAAGATAATCATCAACTTACTGTATGATCTTAGTAGAAAATGTCTTGAGGTAAATTTTAGTATACAATGGAACTCTCTAGTCTTCTTCTTCTATATATGTGAAAGAGGATGTTTGTATATATTATGGCATTGATAGACTCAGAAACTATTTGATCGATCATTATGAAAATTTGTATGTATTTTTCCATGGAGAAGGTTTATATGATATGCCCATTGATGTAACTCACCACCAGGCGGCACTGCCAAAAATAAAACTTTTCAAAGCACCAACACATTATAAACTGCAATTACTACAAGACAGTGTATTAAATAGCCAAAAATTATGTGAAGGTGCTAATTTATTATGTATATTTATCTTTAAAATAAATTTCTGGTTGAACTTAAAGCTTGAGTGTTAGACCACTTTATATTAAAGTACATGTACATGTAGCATGTGACTTTTTATAATTTTGTTGTGGTTTGCAGAATACCTCGGCCTTCAAAAAATGTTGTCCATAATTCAATTTATAAATATAAGCAGTAATGTCCATCATGATGTATCGTTTATTATTCATTATTTCAGTATTTTCTTGATCAGAAAAGAGGTAAAATCAGCAATTGAAAAAAAATACTAACATTGAAGTAAATAACAATGACTATAAATATACACTTTTTAACATATTTTCTTGATCGTGGGAAGAAGGCAAACTCAAATTAGTGTCGGAAATATAAGTTATTCGAACCAGAAGTTCTCATACAGATGCAAAACCTATGAAATTGTGTGTGAACCTGCGGGTAACTGTTAGTTCTAAATATAACTGTTTTATACATATTTAGAATATATGTTTCCACGGTTGTAAATAATGTATTTTACTAATAAGTCCAGTTTATGCACATAAACTCATTTATTGATAAGATAAAAGATATATACTGTATTTGTATTATATAACACATTGTTCTCTAGTTCATTATGGACAAAATTATACCATAGGTAAAGTAACAGTAAAAAAAAACTATTTTATATGAATTTTATAATAATGGTATCCAAATTACCCAAAATCTGTTTGCTATTTAGGGCTGACCGACCTGCCAGATCAAGGGTTAAATAACATGTATAATTTTATTTCTCATTGTATATACCTCAACTCAACTGTAAATTGCAGCAGTATTTTATTATTCTCTTATACAAAAAAAAAATTATAACAATTCTATGACCTGTTGCATTTTTATAGTATAAAATATTTTAAATATATTATAACCATAATATATTAGTTATTCTTATACCAAGCATATACTCCACTAATAAATGCAAATAAATAATACATTTACTATAGTCTGAATAACTGATTCAGAATCTGTATTTATTCCAGAACAGCCCTTGCAGTTTATTTTGGGTTGTTTTAAATAATGCATAATACTTATTTACATTGTATATGCATGCATATTCATGCATATTTTTTTGGTTGCAGATAACACAAAATTCTTACTTATATTTTATAAGTGAACTATTTTAATGTCATACTGTTACAAACATGATTAAATCACCAAATGTACAAGACATACTTGGAAAGTAAGTTCTGGTTTGGAAGAAAAACTAGCCATATAATTTTTTCAAGCTTAATAATTTTACATAAAAAAAGCAGAACCATTTTCTGCATAGTTTTAGTTTTTCTGCATAGCCACAACTTCGTAACATTTTCCATCTCGTCTACTGCGGTTGCGGAAATAAATAGTAGTCGGACAGTGCCAAGTCTGGACTATATAGCGGATGATCGAACTGCTCCTAACAAAACTGGACTAACGATTTGAGTGTCATCAGCAGTATGGGACTTGTCATAGAGCAAAACTTCCTTTATCGACTTTATTGTTTTAAACTTATGTATTTTCAGAAATTGAATGTGTTCCACTTAATTAATTGTTGTTTGGATTCAGGTGTGACATGACGAACGCATGTTTCATTATGTGTCACAATTTATCCTCTCCTTCACTGTACTATATGAGAAAAGTTAAAGCACTGCCAAGTCAGTTGATTTTGTGGACATCAGGTAGCTTTTTGGAAACCATCAGGAATACAGCTTGTGATAGCTTACGTGGTCTGTATTAATTTTCAACAAAACACTACATGTAATTTGCATAAATTTGTATGAAAGCGTTGTCACTGGGTAAATAATGTCGGTTCTCAATGATATTTTCATCAACCTTCCTCACCAGATAATTGTTAACAGCAGAAGCCCAAAAACACAAACACTACAAGCATCATTGTAACCAACTTTCTCACCATTCCATCAGTCTTCGCTTCTTTACTGTAAACATAAAACTTGATAATAAATTTCAGCCAGTTTCTTATACCTTACATTCTAAAATCAATTGCAGTATGAATCATAATTGGAGAGATTGGCAATTAACTGTGAAAGTCAAACCTATTTGAGACCTTTCTTATCAGTTGCAGTTTCATGTGATTTTATTTAATATTATTATTTTGAAAACTAACATTATTTGTTCAGAAATTGTTTCAGTTTAGTTAATTGTAAAATATGTTGTTTCAGGCTGTGAATAACCATTGCTTTCCTGCGTTCCTCAGTATCCCTCCTCCTCAGTTTAAGTTAGTTCTGGACTCCATAATTTGGGCATTCAAGCACACAATGAGGACAGTTGCCGACACAGGACTACAAGTAAGTTCTCAGCTTAAGTCAACTCGTCTCCTTCACAGCTCTAAGTGGAACCCTTGCTTTACTTACTACTCTATGATAAAGAGAATGAAATCTTTTTTTACTTTTACTTTTAAGAACATGTAACAAAATAACATTTTTTTCCTGACTTGACTTGAAGTCAATTCCAACTTTATATATGTATTATATGGCTTTAAAAAAGAATAATTACAAAATAGTTTGAAGTTGTAAGCATAACTGTATTGTAAAACTTAATTAAAGGTTACATCACTTAAAATTAATTTGGAAAGGGTTAAGGAAAATACTTAAACTTTTATAGTCAGACTTTTTTTACCTGTTTGCCCATTATGTTGTATTTATTTGAGCATACAGTATATTCAGTGAAAACCATTGTTTTTAGCAAACTTGTATCAAGTTATTGAAAAAATTATACTTTTGTTTTACTAGGTATGATAAGCTTTCACAACATTACTGCAAGATCAAGACTATGATTTGTTTAGCGGGTTTTTCGGTAGTATAATGTTTGCCTTAAAACTCTTTGTCGGACATCTTGATTTTGCCATTCCAATTGTATGTCTGACAACATCCAACATTGTAATGACATTACTTTTACTTCATTTTCAATCATTATTCAGTATTTCTGATTGATGTTGTAAATGCACAGTATTTTAATTACTTGAACATGACAACTGGTTTTTGTTGATTTTATTGTTGTGGTCAATTCCCTAGGCTATTTTCAGTCGAGTTTACATTAGGAACTCAATATATCATTACCAAGTTTATATTTTCTTTCTGACTTCGAAGTTATTGCTGGGTTAGAGAATGACAATGATATGAGAGTTAAATACAATTAGGGAGACGTAAAGGTCTTTTTAGGACTAATTGCAGGTCTAAAACTCTTCCCTCTAAAAAAAAGTTGTGATATTCAGTTGTGTGGGTTTGATGATGCTGTCCTTGAAAGTGAAAGGCGTCACAATAATAATCATTAGATTGTTTTACTTTAAATTAATGAACAAATGATGCCAAATGTTTAAGTAATATATGTTTTTTTAGGTCATTGTAAATATAGAATATAGATATAACACCATTCAGTTTAATGCTCTGTAAAAAAAATTAATAAAGAAGATTCAGATTCGGGTTAAATACACTACATTCAAAAGTTAGATCAATAACTTCTTTACAAGAACAATTTCACTATAGTAACTGTTGATTTGTTAATTGCCTCTGAATCTAACACCAATTTTGGAGACAAATTGTGTGCTTTACCTTGCAAAAACAGTTCCAAAAGTTAAGTTATGTAGCCCATCCATTATATGATTTGAAAATTACTACGTGTATACTGTAAACTGTTCAAAAATTAAATAATACGACTTCCTGGTGAGTTCTTATTAAATACTGGAAAGGCATTTTGCAACTGATAATGACGTTGATCCTTCAGTAGTTTCTTTTATATAAGCTTTATACAATTTGTGTTTTCATTTCTGGAAAAGAATTGATTTTGGTTTGGTTTGTTTCAGATTCTGTATCAGCTAATGATAAACGTTGAACACCATGAAGAAGCATCACAAAGCTTTTACCTGACATACTTCACAGATATTTTACAACATGTATTTTCAGTTGTAACAGATACATCGCATACAGCAGGTAATCTTTCTTTTAAAATATACTCTGTATGATGATGATCTAGATTGGCTTTATATTAGCCATATCTCTATTATTAGGAACTATTGCGAAGTACAATGTTTACCATCTGTTGTCTAAAACCTAAAGGATGTTCTTTACAGTAAGGCCGAAATATTTCAAGAATGTAATTGTGTAAGCAGTTTTTTCAATGCGTTATGAACTTATTAACCTTGGATGTTAGTTATGACAACAGCAACATAAATCTATAACTAAAAATTATTATTTAACAGGGTGGCCACCCGACCGGGAATAAGCTGGAAATTTTTCTGAGAACTGGGAAAATTTCAAAAATAATTTTTCTGTCTCCAAGAACTTGTAAAATCAAGACGTAATGTTACAGCTTCTTGAATCAAGAAATAATTAATCACGAATCATAGTGTTTTATGTGAACTGGTTCGTGAAATTGTGAATGGAGATAAACATATTTTCCTTAGCTACATCTAACGCTGGTTGATCTAAGGTTATTTCCACTAGTGTAGTAAGTTTATCTTGGTTAGTTCTACTCCTGTGCCGTGGCTGAGGGTTGAATGGCAGGAGAAACATGTAATGTTTAGAATTGGCGGCGCATAATCGCCATCATGTGGTACTGCCCTACTGCTCACGTCTGCCATGGCTAGTGTCAGGTGTTCCCCATATTTGTTTGATTTGAGGTAATAGCGATAAATTGTCACCGAATTTCTCGCATATCGCTAGCGACGAAATGCTAGAGCACTGCAGTTTTGTTGCATTTCTTGCAAATATTGCGATAAAACGTCATCATTGCACTTGGCGTAAGGGTTAAATACAGTACTAAAGTTGTCTATTTGGTTTGAAAATAGACTAGATAATTGGAAATGTTTGACTGGGAAAACGGAGGGAAAACCGGGAATTTGAAAAGAGGGTTTTAGTGGCCACCCTGTTCAAGTTTCAGATATTAGTGCTAACAATTTACTGTTTTGATATTGAGTGCAATAATCAAACTAACAAATAAAATTTTAACTAGTGTGATTTTTAATCTATTGATATGGATTCTGGGATTTAATCCCAGAAGTGTGGCTGGAGCGTATAGGAGCACATGAGTTTTTGTACGATTAAACATAATATTGTATATTTTAAATTTAGGTATCATGGATTCAAGAAATTCTAAACTATACATTTCAATTATTTGATGTCTCTACATGCAATATTATGAGCATGGGAAATAAAATAAAACATTCTACATAAATTTTTTCAAAATTTAAGCTGTACTTTATCAACCTTTTACGAAAAGTACATCAAATACAGAAGGTGTTTGTCAATTAAACTAGTCAATGAAACCTGGAGAGGCTACCATTTCTTAACGAATTGTCTTTTTTTGGTTGCATTTGTGGCAATGTGTTTTCGTAAGAAAACCTTTAGAATAAGGTATAATTTTACCTATGTTTACATTTAAGATTTCCACAACTTCCTTGGCAGATATTTCCTCATACCAAAACAAAGCAATTAAACTGACCAAGTAACTACAATGAGAATGCAACCCTAGAGTTTCATTTACCTATATTCATCCATAAGCAAACATTTTAAGTGTTTATAGACTTTTTGGACACCTGCTATAACTGGCTTAATATTTTGTTTTGGTATTCAGAGCTATTAAATTAAACATTGTTTATTTATTACAGGACTACTGTTGCACGCAACGATACTGGCTCACATGTTCAAACTGATAGAAATGAATAAAGTGAAAGTGCCACTGAGTCGAAACTCCAATGTGAACAACATGACATATGTCCAGGACTTCGTAGCATCACTCCTCAAGACAGCATTTCCCCACCTCTCTGACAACCAGATCAAGCTGACGGTACAAGGCATGTTCAGTCTCAACCATGACATCCCTGGCTTCAAAGAGCATCTAAGAGACTTCCTTGTGCAAATCAGGGTATGTAAGAGAGGCGTTTATGTCTTTTTATATTTTCCATTAATTGTAATCGCTACTAATTTTACTAGTCTTGTTATATACCTCTACACTGAAATGCCTATTACATTGTTTATAAGTAAAAATTCAAAATTTTGGTTTTCAATGGTTATGGAATAAAAACTATATAAAACACAAAATTAAACAAAAAAGGCTTTACATCACCCTACAAAACTATCACTATTGAGGGATGTAATAACACTGTCTGTAATTATTTGTAGATTTTCCACTATAATATTGAGATTTGGTAAATATTGTATTTCTCTATTCTCAGGTACCAGTGATCAGATAATACTCTTAAGTCAGACAGATATTTACTGTTCTTTAAATAGGAGTAGAAGTTTGATGATTAAGTGTTTAATAACAGTATTTTAGTATGTAACCGTTAAAGTGAGTAATATTTTTATTGCTATTAAGACCTATAGTATTAGCAAATAGGAACTGCGGTTGAACCCAGGTAGTCTACACCCACACACATGCAGACCATTCATACAAATTCAGGGGATTAGAACCACCGCATTTCCACCTTGTATTAGTCACCTAGTACAATTCACAACAAACTCAGATTTTTGTTATTTGTATTTTTATACTGCAATGATTTGTGCGTGCGTGTGCGCGCGTGCGTGTGTGTGTGTGTGTGTTCAATCATGGGTCTTAACATTACTGATTAACCAGAGGCAGAAAACAGCACTTGCTGGCTGGCCCCAACCCTCTGTGCTTGAATATGGCAATGCGTGCGAGGCAACTACCTGGCACTGAAGTGGCAATCACTATATACTAATACTATAGTTAATATAATTAAAACAGCGTTTTTCTTTTAAACTCCCTTAGCAGTTTTCTGCATCTCTCAGTTTTTTTTTATTGTTTGTTATCTATAGTAAAATCTTCTATCTTTTCTCTTCCAGCCCCCTCAGCATATCCTCTCCTAATTTTTCTTCTAGCACCTTCAGCCAGTCCTCTCTTTCTTCCAGCATCTCCAGCCAGACATCCTCTTCTCTCGACACCATTCTTTAATTTGTAGGTTTTCTTCATCTTGACTTCCTTCTTTCCATTACCTCTCCGTGGTATCTGTTTACTATAAATTGTTTATATCTAAATTTATTGAATTTTATCATAAAAAGTTGTATGTAAAATTTTTGTACGTGCTTGTAATTAGATGTATTTTAAAATTATATTCCATTATTGTATTTAATTGCAGTGCTGTTATCAGTTATAACATATTACTAGCATACACACATTCTTTTTATATGATATTCTAAACACTCCTGAAATAAGTCATAGTCACTTAAAGATATTCTATTTTCCTGATCCATTTTAGATTAAAGTTTAAGAACTGTTTTTGGGACCTAGAAGTCAAGAGCAAAACCGTTTATATAAGTATCCATAAAATAATTTGAATTGTTTTCCATCATTTTATAATATATGATTTTAGTTATTCTGTTAGATTACATTGGTTGTTCATTTTTAACGCTAATCTTCCATACAAGCACAATTCATAATAAATATAAATTAGAATTTCAGTGTCAAATATTTAAATATAACTTATTCTATCACCTAATGGCTAACAAAGAAAATATCCTGAAAATATTACAAGTGTTTACAAATATTCTATATACATTTTAAAGTCTTCTCTGAGTTGTCAATTCAGGCATTGAAAATTGAATTGCAATTTCTCAGTCACACACTAACAAAATATGAAATCAAAGCTGTCCGAACTAATATATTTCAATGCATTACATCCTTTGTACATACGTCTGTGGAATTTTAAAGATGTGGCTTGTAAAATATTAAAAATGCACGTCCTCACTGTATGGACATCGGAGCTAAAAGGGGTAAGCGACCATAATTTTACTGATGTAATTCCACATGGCTTTTTAATAATTCATACTTTGTTTCTTTACATTGTTTGTCTATATATTATCTATTAAATCTTTTCTTCTAGATGAATTGTTTTTTTTTTTTTTTTTTTTTTTTTTTTTTTTTTTTTTTTTTTTTTTTTTAATTTGTGTGCAATTTATTTTCTTTTTACTAATTGTTTGCAAATTTTAAATAATATTATTAGACAAAAGTAAAAAATTAATTCTAATTTTATAATCATCCAATATGAATTTCTATGTTAAATACTGCTATAAATGTTATTCATAAAACTTGATAAAATGCTTGGAATTTACATAAACAAATCATACGTCATAGCCGCACCAATTACGAACATTTCATATAGTACACCATTTTCTAATTGTAATTGTAATTGAATATTTTTCAGAAAGTTTATGTTAATACCACTCTGTTTTATTTCTCTTTGGTTACAATCTAATCATCTGTTTTTTGCTGCTGCTGCTTTGTCATTTAGTACAGCTTAGTTCAGCGAGATTTTGTTTTGACAAAATAATTGCATATGAGTCCTTAAAATTTACATTAGACAATGATTTAATATGATAATTTAGCGTTGTTTATTTTTATATGTACTGCAAGTTGTAATGTATAAATTATATAAAAAATATAAGTCGAGAGCAAATATTACAGCCAAATTATATAATAGTGTGTGTTCAACACATTAGAACATTTGTTTAGGAAATTATATTGTTTTGATTTTTTTTTAAATCAGTTAAACTTCTGGTTTAGCAGTGAAATTTTTTTAAACACACCTAGGTTTATTTAGTTAAACTATCATGATTCCTATGGACCAACCTATTTCTTTAAATTGCAATTCATTGTATGAATAATAATGATTACGATTATAATAAACTAAATCAATTGTATTTTTAATTCTTATAAACATAAGTTCCTGTATAATAAATCTTACATACTAATATAAATTACAAAAGGCTAAACTTTGAATTTTAGTTCAACCGCAAACTTGTTTTACTTTATACATAATATGTGTGCTTAAACAGTTACAATAATTATAATTCTGAAATAATATGAAAGAGCATGTCCTTGTGAATAAAACAGTATGCTACATGATGGGGTGAATGTGAAAACTGTATTCTTTAAATTGTTTAAACATAGCTTGCAAAGATATCAAAACAACTTGCCAGTGTAGAGGTTCACCATTGCCAGTTGTGGGGCTTATAAAAACTAAAGATGGTACAGATTTTGCTCTGTTTAAAGTTTTAACTATGTATAACCTGGATTTATTTTTTGTAATGAATAAATTCAATTCTTTATGGTTTAAAAAAATCAACTTCAATTGAAAGTTTTAATTTGGGAGAAAAACTCATTCAACGAAAAAAACTAATTAAATTAAAACTTTCCAACAAGAAATTTTTAACTCTTAAAAATATTTTGTATATTGGCAAGATATTGTATGAATTAGCCTTGTGTTACAGGAATTTACGGGAGAGGATGACTCAGATTTGTACCTGGAGGAGAGGGAGTTAGCTCTTAGAACAGCGCAAGAGGAGAAGAGGCGAGTCCAGATGTCTGTGCCGGGCATTCTCAACCCACACGAGATACCTGAAGAGATGCAGGACTAATCCTAACCTAGGTCAGTTGTCCATTGCCAGATGTAATTAATTTAGATAGATTTTGTATGCAAAATCAACCTACTGTAATTGCTTTCATGCAATCACTTACCAAAAATGTTTGCACAATTTCACCATACATGAACTCCAGAGCCCAAAACCATACCTCATTCAAAGTTATACATATGAGGTGTGAGGCTATAAAATAAGCGAATTAGTATTGGTGGAGCTACAGAACAAACGCAATAAGGTTAAATATCATACAGTCGGTCACATGACTCAACTTCCCACCCCTTCTCGTGTTTCTTCTGTCTCCTGTTCTTATTCCGCCCTTAGCGCCAGATATGCAGTTAACCGAACACAAGTGTTTGAGTGGTTTAAACGATTTAAAGATGGCCACAAAGACATCAGTGATGCCACATGCATTGGAAGATTGTCATCATCAAAAATTGTTGCTAACATTGAAAAGATCGATAACCTTGTTCAACTACATTACTGATAATTAATCAGAATTACTTATTACTATTAGTGTACTTACTATCCTACGTACAGAGAAAGCAGAACGATTTGTGGAAAAGCAAGTCATGGATCCTCCTCCAGGACAATGCTCCAGCTCAGTAAACTTTGTTAGTGAAGACGTTTTTGGCCAAGCACAACATCCCGACTTGCTCACTGTATTTTTTTGTTCCCTAATGTCATCAGCTTTGAAAGGAATGAGATTTAAGACTGTTGAAGCCATTAAAGGAAAAGCAACGGAAGTCATGAATAGAGTTAGGGGAAATAATCAACTAAGGGTGGGACAATTATAGGAGCCATACAAAATACGAGGATGGGTGGGAAAGAGCCACTTAACCGACTGTACGATATCCAGCCTTATGTGTTCATTTTGTGGCTCCACCAATACTAATCCCGTTATTTTCTAGCCACACCGTGTGTGTGATACATACCATATATATATATACAGGGTGCACAAACTTTGTGGGGGATAGTACTCGTCATTTTAAACAAAACAATTTCATATTAATATAGGTCAGGAAATGTCTCGTTTAGCCACTAGCAGCTGTTTTGTATTTTTCATTAAAAAACTCTCTGGACAAAGGTATACCACATTATTACTCAGGTCATGACAATCACATTTCACCATATGAACATGGGCCTCTGATGCTTAGTTGCCCATATGTCCATCTGTATGTCTTTTTTATTAAAAAATTAATATTCCAAAGATCAATAAATTAAATTATACCAAATTTGGCTCAAATGTCTGTGATAACAAGGCCAGTTACTGAAAAAAATATAGAGTATTTGAAATTATCTTTAGTATTTTCAAAATAATGGCCATTAAAACTTATTTAACCCTTTGAGTGCCACAGCGTCGCTAATTTTGACGGTACGAAAAGTGCATAAAGTGCCAGCGTCGCCAATTTTAACGTTTCGTATTTCGATAATATTTTATATAGTACAAGATTATTTTGGCCAAATAATCAGACGGCTGTATTCAATAGGTTCTAAACTATCAATAAATATGTTTTATGTTGTTTCTCTACTATTGTAGACTATCTGTGAAACTTAGGTTGTTTGGGTACTTATCAAGAAGCCACTATTTTTGGAAGAGTTTTCCTTATCGGGGACAAAATAAATTACAGTATTAAAAACAACTGACTTTATTTAACCTATTTTGGAATTTACAAGTTATTACGACAATCAATTAAATCAAAAACTATAAGAACAACATTTCATTATTCGAAAATGTCAGGCCATTCGTGTGTCTATTTGGAGACGATTTGGAGATAGGAAGTATGACTCATCGAGTATTTTTCGATTCATTATGGAAGAAGGAACTATAATGAAGTTTATTTTGATCTCTGATAAGGAAAACTCGTCCAAAAATAGTGGGCTGTGATAAGTACCTGTACGATGATTCTGTCTTCCAGTCACGCGACGTAGCGGACGAGTACCGTGTTGCGTAACGGCCTTTCTTGTTGTTTATGTGCCGATAACCAAGCATTTGAGTAAATACAAAATAAAATAGTGACTTATGCAGTATTTTACTGTATTTATTTACAAAAGTAATGTATGATTTGAGTTGTGTTCAAGCGGAAAACGTGAATTTTCAGTGTAAATATTATTAGGGTTATTATTTAGTAAATGTAAACTTTTATGTAAATATGTTAGCAAGTATTTGTTTCTAAATTTACTAATCATATTTATTTGTGTTGTATTAATGTTTTATTAGATTTATTGGGAAAACTACATCATTACTAAGTAATTTCTAAACTCTGACAAATGAAGTACAGTTAATAAAATGTCGGTACCGGGCAGCATTTTGTTAATACATATAATGCCATGTTTTTAAAATTCTAGAATAAGATATTACCCATGGGTTTTATTTAGAATCATATGGCCTTTATCATGGTGTAAATAAAAAAAAATCTTAAAAATAACGTATACACACAAATTAGGTCGAAACTTAACTTTTTATACAAAAGTAAAAACCTTTTTTTATAAATACTGAAATTTTTATATTTTTATAAATCAAATTTTATTTTTAACAATATGTATCATATTCTGCATTTAATAAGAAAAAAAACAACAACAAAATGATGGAAATCTGTTTGGTAGTTATTTTACAACAGCTTTTTTCCCAAAAGCTTACAAATATGCGAAAAACAGCGTGGCACTTTATGCATATGCCTTCGGAAAATACCCGTGGCACTCAAAGGGTTAATGTATCTATGCGTTGACGGATTTTGTTGGACAAAGTACCATTGTAATTGTTTTAAAATAGATGGTATCTTGTAAAATTTGTATAACTGATGTAAAACAGCTGGTGCCTGTCAAAATACAAAATGTTAGCTGCTCTCTTATATTGTCATATGGTATTTTAATATTAATTGTAACAAAACTAATGTAAATATTTGTGAGGCGGAAAGCAAAAAGGGACCTCTTGTCGGGCGAGTAAAATTTTCAGTACAGGCCAAATGAGTGATTTGGGTCAAATACATCGATTTTCTGTTTTTTAGTCGATTATTGTTCTCTAACTATCATTCTGCAATGTAAATTCGAATGGTATGTTAGTATTCGACCAGATTAATACTCGAAAAACAACGAAAATGAGACATTATGTCGTGCTTGAGAAAAGGGACCTCTTGTCGTTATGGAGTTATAACATGGAGCCGACAACAGGTCCCTTTTCTAAAATGCTTGGATTTACGTAAAGCGCTTCAAAGAGAGGCTTCTCCTGAATTCTGTTGACATTTGTTGGAACTAGGACGAGCGGGAGCTAAAGGTAGAACGTTTTCTGGTCCTAGAAAACATTGCCCTTCAACAGAAATCCTGCCAGCTGTTGCGTTTGTGATTTAATCAAGTTGGAGTCTTTCTCAGCTAGTTGAATATTCTAGATGTATTATAAGCAACTGTTAATAGGATTTGTTTAGTGTTTCTTTTAAAATAATAACTATAATTAATAAATTATAGTAGTTAGTATTATTAGTAAACTATACGTGTTTTTACATTCAGTACAATTACTTACAATACGGTTTGGCAGCCATTAACAGCTGACAAACAAAGTGGTCATAATAAGCTAAATCAAAGCTTCCCTGTTGTTGTTGTGCTAGTTGTTCGTAAACATTTATCAGCGAAATGGATGAAGATAAGTTTTGAATGTTTTAAATAGTTTAAGTTTTGGTAACAATCAAAATATTAGTGATGAGGACTACAGTGTTTACGCGGATTATTTCTCTGAAAGGCCTTTAAGCAGTGACGAATCAAGTAGTGAAGATGAAGAGGAAACCGATAGGCCTACCCGAACAAGACACTTCAGTTAATATTGCTGACATTTCTTTGCTCAATGATATTCCAAAAGTTGATGAAATACAAAGATATGCTGGTGGCAGATGCAGGTAATAATGTTGATGTTATTAATATTGAAAATGTTATCATTGAAATAGAGGCTAATAATCAACAAGTGCTAGACGAAAACGATGGTGGCCATAACCTTGTAATGGTGGATGTTGCTGCCAATTTAGTAGACACTTTTGACGCGGTGAACGATCGCAACATAGTTCAGAATTTTAAAGGAACTAGTTGTGGTTGTAAGGGAAATTGTTTCTGGTATGTTTTCTGCTGAAGAATTTGTAGAAATGCGATACGAATGTGCTGAGCTAGACCATTACCACGGCCATGTAAATAAATTAGACCAAGTCATATTAGGCCAACTTCGTAGCCTAACGAATGATACAACACTAACCTCAAGATCTCACCGGGAAAAACACTGAAAGAAAAAATTCTCGAACAACGTTCTATCTCAAAGGTAGGCCAGTTTGCAAAAAACACATACATGTTTGCTCATAATATTAAAATAAAAAGGTTAAAACGCCTAACCAAGATGTACAACACTTCAGGATTGATTGCCACAGCACACGGAAACACAGGGAAAGTTAAAAAAAATGTTACATCATTTAAAGACACTGAGTTTGTGGTAAAGTTCCTGCAGAACTATGCTGAACAGCATGCCATTATTCTTCCCGGAAGAAGCAAGACAGTTTACAACACCAGCTTAAAACTGCTTCCTTCAAGTGATTCTAAAGTTAAGATTTATGACAAGTATAGAGCTTCATTCACTGATGAAATGCAAGAAAAGCCTGTGCATCAAAAAATCTTTACTAACATTTGGAGAGATATTTGTCCTGATATTGTAGTTATGAAGCCGAGGTCTGATCTATGTGCTATATGCCAAAAACATTATACATCTGGGGCAGAAAATGGCTTCAGTTCTGAAGAGATCAAAATGCAAACCTTGGAAAAAATGACACTACACTTGGAAACTGTTGCTAAAGAAAGAAAGCACTATAATGACACAATTAAAAAAACTAGAGAGAATTTAGAAAATGGTGACACATCTACAGTGCACTACAGCTTTGATATGGCACAACAAGTGCACATACCAAGCAATCCAATGCAGCCTGGCCCCATATACTTCTTAGTGCCGTTCAAAGTAGGCATTTTTGGGTGATGTGCGAAACGAAAATCAACAGATAAACTATCTCATTCCTGAAAGTGTCAGTACGACGAAAGGTTCTAATCTCATAGTTAGCCTATTTGACCACTATTTGGAAAGCAACAGTTCTGGAGAAGGACGTGATGTATATCCACGCTGATAATTGTGTAGGGCAAAACAAAAACAATATTTTGATGGGTTACTTAGCATGGAGGATTTGCGAACACAAAAATAAGAAAATTGTGTTGTCTTTCATGCCAGTAGGTCACACCAAATTCGCATGTGATTGGGCATTTGGTCTATTGAAAAAGAAGTTTAGAGTAACTAATGTGTCATCTCTGTCCGACTTAGTTGATTGTATTGAAAAATCAACACCATCTAAACGTAAACGTGTAAACTCAGCAGTTATGGTTGGAAACGAAAAAAGGTGAAGTAGCTCTAAAAAACCTATGACTGGTTACGTTTATTTCAAAACCATAGTGCCAAAAAGATCGCTCACATTACGCAATACAACCATTTTGAGTTTAGTGTTGAATACAAAGGCAAAGTTACACTGCAAAACTGAGCTAGATGGGAACGAGTTTTGTGCATCAGATATTCGCTTTACAAGATGGACCACACGGCTTCCCAGATGAAATCATCCCAGAAGGAATGACACGGCAACGCAGGGAATACTTACATAAAAAACATCAGGCAGTATTGTAAAGAGGAGTTCAAGGATACGTTATGTCCTCCAGTAGAACCTGAGCAAGCTACAGAAGCAATGGCAGGTAATTATTCTAAAATTTGTAACGTCAATAGATTGTTTAGGTAAAACTTTTATTGTTTTCATCTAATGTATTAATTGACAAATTCTTCTGTTTAGTTTGTAGAGTAAGTTTACAGAGGAACTTGTTATTGTTTCAATAACATAATTATCTATGTTTAAAATAATTAGATAAACCAGTATCTTGAAAAATGTTTTGTTCATCCATGACTGGTTGGGGGGGGGGTTACCCCATTATGCAAGTGAATTTAAAAAATATTAAAGATTATATAAAATATATTACATATGTATATAATATATTATATGCAAGTATATATGTAGTTTTATGGTCTATTAAGATCTTGGTTCTTGGTTTGCAGCAGCAGATCCTGAGCCTGACAATCCTGCTGCAGTCCTAGGACCTTCAAAGAAGCGCCGCAAGCGTTCAGTCTAACCACTACAATAAAACAAAATTTGGAGACATTTGAAAAAATACAAATATACCAATCAAAAGACAATAGTATAAGCTTTAATTTTATATAAAATTTATTTTCTTAAATATGATAAATAAATATTTTATACCTCTTTGAATTGTTTAAATGTGTTTTTCTCAAAAATCCTTATTTTATTTTTTAAAATTCAAACCATGATAACTCGGTCAAATAAACTCGTATCAATATGATTTTTGCACCGAATTGTTAGAAATTAATTGCTTATAATAAAAAATATAAAAAACACTCAAAATAAAAAATTTGAGACAAGAGGTCCCTTTTTGCTTTCCGCCTCACATTTATTTGTGGAGTCACCTGATGATGAAACCTTTACATAAAAAAATAGAAAAAAAAACAATTTGGAAAAGTATTGTTTTTATTAACATTTAATAATATTACAAATAATGTGTGCTATTTTTTATTTCTCTTTATTACAAAATATTATTTGTTACTATGTATCAATTATTAGTATTTACAAACCTATTCACACTCACTGTCGACTTTTATTGACATTTACATAGTGTACACGTTTGCGCCCACTATTAACATTTGTTTCCATGCCACAATTTGTATAAGTACTAGTTAAAAACAATGAAAACTTATTTGTATCTCTAGCAATAAAATATAAAGAGGAAAAATTAAAATAAATAAATTGAGCATTAACGGGTTAATCGGTACTGTGAAATATGCTATTGGTATTTTAAATGTTTTATAACAGAAACTTTAAAAATCATTTCCGTTACAAGTATGGAACATGTTTTGTTTTTTTTTCACATAATGTAATTTCTGTAGATAAACCCTGCCATATGTATAGGTTAGAAAATGTTTAAACATTTAAATGTGTTTTTTTTACAGGTTGTAAAGCAACGCAGCTGTGAAGATGAGGTGAGGCTAAACCCATGACGCCTGTCCAACCTTGGGACCATGTTAACATTGGACACAGCTCATAGGCTTTTCATTAATATTCATCAAACAGTGATTCTATTTTTCATAACGAAATAAACATTGCCTGTTGATTGTTTATAGCTTTATGTAAAACTCATAGTTGAATTTGAAGTTCCTTTTCCCTTATGTGAATGAAAAGGCTAGTAGTAAGTGAAAATCAGTGATCATTTTGGACTAAGTTTTTATTTAATTATTATTACCAGATGTTTTATACCAAAAGGTGAAGATGTGATGCATGTGTGTTGGACAGCGTATTACTCAGTACGGCCCGTGTCATGGTGCGTGCCCTCTGTGAGGGCATACCTCCCCATCTGTGTGTGAGTCTTGTTAGGTTAGTCCTTGTTTGGATGTAAATTATAAAGGACTTATGGTTAGTTTGTCGTGTGGCTGAAACATTATTTGTTTTTATTGCAAGAGAATGAGTGTGTGTGTTTTGAGAATAGGATTATTTTGTTACATATTTTACCTGTAAAAGTAATGTTGTTACTTATTATTTTCCTGTTCTTTTTTATGTTAATCTTGACTATTGTGGTCATGTTTATAAGAAAAACTTGAATTACTGTTCAAATTTAGCAATAAAAAAGACGAAAATAGTCTTCTAAAAAGTGTGACCAAAACTTGAAAAATAATTTTTATTGAATTTGTCAAAGTATAAATTAAGTAAGAGTGCTAAAGTTAATGAAAATCAAATTGCACAAACAAAGATTTCATATCAAAGTCAGGTATTTATTACATTCATTACTTTTTATTTGTAAATAGTGCATTTACCAGAAAACATTCCTGTCCTTGGATTTTGTAACCAATGTTCAGATCTAGTCAGCTTCTGTTAAAAGAAAGTAATTATGAATTGCATATATATATTTTCAATTCCATGTAATAACAAACAGTGTTATTTTTTTATTTTCTGACATTGGTTGAGAAGAAATGTAAATGGAAAGCTGAACTATGAGATTCACACTTACCTGACTTGTTTGATTCAACAGTGATTTTTAATGTAGGTGATATCATTGATCTCTCTTAATGGGATGTATCATATCTTACTTATTGTTTGAATATTTTGTTACTGTCTGTTATAAAAAACTAATTTAACACTTGATATCAAGTGTCAACTTTAATACAATCGAAGATTTAATTTAAATTCACATTTTTATATAATGCAGTATTTAACTATGCTGAATGAAAATAGAAAATTATGTACAGTACATTTGTGTTGATTTTTTCTCATTTATTCCTTGTGCCTGTCTTAGTAGTGTTTCTGTCTAGTTCATAATATGATATAAAGGCTAAGTAGTCCGTCTTTTGTCTTTAAATTAAATTTTATTTTTATTTAGTAGGATATATACATTATTTTTAATTACAGTAGTATCTTATTATTTCTCAGGGGTACCTTACGGGTAATGTGTGTGGAGCAATACTTCACAAAACGTTTCTGATAACTGAATTTTATTATTTAAATATAATATAAGTTCAACCGTTTATTGATTTTATATTTTACTATGTCAAATATTGATGATCAGTAATTATAAGTGATAAATTTAAACATACAAATGTTTTATTTAATATTATTTTGGAACTAAACTATTTATTAAACAAATGTTAGATATGTTTTGTTTTTATAAAAATACAAGTAAATATAACTTATTATCCTTTTTCCCCAAAATTTAAATGTATTGCCCAATGGTTTACTTACCTTAGCTGGTTTCTAGTGAGGAAGAAATCACCAATGAGTAGGGGACCAGATCCTCAATGGCAGCACAGAAAAACGACGAATGACGATAAAAATCATTGGTCTTTAGACATGATCCATTGCAACTACATTTTGAATTGAAATTCACTCACTGATTTATGAATATAGTCACACACGAATAACCAACAGTGAACCAGCTGTCAAAGATCAATTTTGGATTGGGTAGACGACTGAGAACTATGTCCACAAACTGGTTTGCACATCCACTCCACTTTTTATTTATGAAGACGATGACATCACACTACTCTTCAATTTAATTTCTGGATTTCCCCATATATTGTGCTATTGTGAGATCTAACCGCAGCTGCTTGGAACAGATATAACTTACACTAGTGGTTGAGTAGTTTAGCATACTATTAATTAACAGTGTCAAATTAAATTTATTATTCATCCGAGAGATGGCATTATTTAACATGTTACCATGTACTTTCCAAGATATCTCATATTGCCCACTTGTTCGTGAATTTTCTGTTGTTGTTTTTCATATTTGGCTTATTTTATATTTGTTCAAATTAGTAATTGAGAGAAAGGTGGAGGTAGTTTGGGGTTGATCAGACCTACACATTCTTTTTTCGTTCATAATTTCATTGAACTACAGTGTGCAGTCACTCGGTTTTATACAATATTTACTGTTCCTGGGGTTGGCAATCATGCGGGATTCACCTGACAGCTGCTGTACTCCCTCTCACTCCTCTCTCTTTGTCCACCAGCTTTCATTTGGTGTTTTTCATTCATCTATTCACCATTCCATTGTATACTAAATGGCTCAAAGAGTGATGGGGAAAGAGTTTATGAGCCACTGACGAATCAAGAATCATTTTATTGTCGTCTCACATTACAATGCCATGACAAAGTCAAAGAAATTAGATAATACTAGGTTTAGCACTTATGGTCATAAGTACATGTCTGAAAACATAAAAAACTAAATTAAAATACAATGTCAATACTGCCTGATAACATCTCATCAACAGAATAAAAAGCTTTTTTCTTAAGCCATCTTAAAACAACATTTTTAAAAACTTTACACGTAATATCTCTACAGCCTAATGGTAACTTATTGAAGAGCTTTTTCCCAATATACAAATACATTTGCTGGGTTTTGGTGAGTCTAACATATCTTAAATCTAGAAGATCTTGGTACCTTGTATTATAATTATGAGCGACACTTCTCAGGTTAAAAACATCTAGATTTTCCTTTACATATACCAAACATTGAAAGATAAAAATACACGGCAAAGTAAGTATACCGTGTTCTACAAAAATAGGCCTACAAGAATCACTAGTACTGACATCAAAAACTGTGCGTAAGGCCTTCTTTTGACATAAAAAAACCTCCTTGGCACCACTTGAGAGTTGATGGGAGAATCGTCAATTATTTTGAGGCAGCCATTAAAAATGCACTCATCCTGCTCTCAATTACGATTTAGTTAATAATGAATTAATATAAGCTGTATGTAGTGTGGAATTGAAGCCAACTCCCAACAATGTGGGAGAAATAATTCTTCCATCTCCATATTTTCAATATAACATTACTGTGTGGTGAATGACTGCCACTTTATATGGGTTGGTCACAGTGTAAAGTCTTTAGTCACAAGACAAGGACAGACAGGAAGTAAGGCAGTCTGTGGCTGGTTCCAATGTCTGGCCATGGTATGGAGCAGGCTTGTGGCTTTTGTGGTATCTAGCTAACATTGGTGAAGTTAAACTCTTCATTAAAGGTGGGTGGTACAAGGTATCCTGTGTAATTTTCGAATGAGGAAGCACCTTGTCATCGAAAAGATACAGTTGTACAGAGCGTGCAAAATGTTACTTTCATATTACAATTTAGAAAACTTCTAATAAGACTAGTAGAGTGCAAGGATCTTATGCAAAAGTTTCTTGGGCAAATGGTAGAAACACAAAATGTCTTCAAATATAAAATCCTTTTGTTCGAATGTGAACCACTTACAATACAATAAGGTTTATTTGGCAAGAAAATTCTGTCACCGTGACCCTGTGGATCTATTGTGACAACTGTGATATAGACAACTAGGTCTTGAGACTATTGATAAACCTCAATATATCCCTAAACCTAGTCCCACCTTTGCAGGTTTTAGTAAAGCTGTGCACATGTGGTTTCCAACTAGTCCACATTGCTTTGCAGACACATGATGAGTACAGTTGTCCCCTCACAGAAGCGAGGTGTGTCTGACTTAAAGAGATACATCTTTCAAAGGTGGTAGTTAAGTGGACAATGTTCTCCAATGTCAACAGGTTGGAGAATAATCTGACGTCTAAGAATAGAATCATTGTCTGTTGATAAAAAGATATGACAGCTTTTGCTAGTCTCAGACCTGAGGCATTTCCAGTCTGCAGCTACCAATTTCGTGACACTATAAATGACAACACAGCCAAGCCACACAAGAGTTCCGGGCCTATGAGTTGTGACCTACTTGTAGCTCATGTTGTCACTAACCTGCCGCTGTCTCATTCCCTACAATCCCCTCATGCCCATGCCTGTTTTGGCTAGTCAGGTCATTCAAGTATTCTTTAGAATCAAGAATTTTTATTGGTTATTAAATAATACTGTCACAATAGGTTTTGTCAAAATAATTTACAATTAAATGAAAAACTACATACCTGCAAAATTAAAATAATCCTATATTACATTTATGATACTATATCAAGATTAAAATGTATTTGGTCACATTAACTTCTTAGACAAGTTAAGCATATCACTTTCCATATACTCATCAATTAATTGAGTTAAAGGTTTTGAACTTTAACCCAGTTGAAATAACTATTTTTTACTTATTTATGGACAAATCTCTTTTATACAATGGTAATTTGCTGGAATATTCTAAATTGCTGACATCTGTAGCTATTATATGCCAGCCAGTCTTTCCTTGGGTGTTGAAAGATTTTGTTTAAATCTGGTGTTGTAATCATTTTAAGTAAAAAAATTTTCTTTAAATAAACTAAATTTGGAAAAATGTATACGCAAGTCAATGTCATAGTTTTAAAAACTAAAAAAAGTACGCGTATTGTAAAGTATTGTGATTCTCGAAGCGAAAGATCAGCCGTTATACTTAAATGCCTTTTTTCTGTAAAATGCTTTATTTACAGCAGTAAAGTTTTCCTCCCCCTCACCCAAAAAAAGCCACCAAAACAAAGGTACACATGGAAAAGTTCAAAGTAAGTCATGCACAAAACCTTAGGATTGACACAATACTCGAGTTTCGCACCAGAAAAAAAAGACAAAAGCTTTATAGAGATATTTTCTACATGTGCCTTTCATGAAAGCTTTACTACTGACAACAACACCAAAGAGCTTGACAGGTTTAAGGAAAACACCCAGATTTAAGTTGTTTCTATGCATACCAAATTTGCTATCAGTCTTATCATTTGACAATCCCAGACCAACCTTGACACAAGTGGCAGCTGCTGAGAAATCTTTGTAGCTTCAATGTTGGACAGGTTACAGACCTAGCTACTCTTTGATTTTTTGGATAAGTTAATTCAGGCACATAGATGTATTGTAAGAATTTCTGCTAGCTGGATGAAACAGAACCATATCAGAAAAATGAATTTGAACTAGAAAGGTCGGCTCAATTAGTAGAGCTTGAGTTGTTCAAGCCAAATCAAAGTGTGTGCCCTAATTGCATCCCCCCCCTACTACCCTGTGTTATAAGGCATCGTGCCCCTAACCTTGCAGTGTACCTTGCCATTTTTCAAGAACTTTCATTCATCAGGGATATTCCCACCATGTCTGATTCTGAGTGTTGTGCCCATTTTTAAGTCTGAAACCAGAGATAATGTTAAGGGGACTATAATAATACAACCCATTCTAGCTGAGATTTTTTGAGAGTATTGTCCTGAGTAGTGGTGCTACTCAACTCTTCCCAGTGCTCTGTTCGATTTTATCATACGACAATTCCGAACTTCAATCACCATATAACATATCACTATCTATAAACCCTTGGTACCGTAATACGGGGTGAATAGGGACAGTTTTTAAAGTTATTTAACATCCAAATGACATCTGACATAACTCACATGGTTAATAGTTGGTACTAATGTCTAGGCATCTAATCACACCCCTCTCCTTCCTCAATCAGTAATACCGATTTTTATATTTATTTTATTAATACTGTCCCTATTCATCCCAGGGTTGGGGTCAATAGGGACACCTATTTATTTTACATTAAAATGCCTATTGGGTGTTACTACGGAGTGTATAGGGACACTTATTATGTTTTTTTTTTATTCCATTTTAGTTATTAAACATGATTAGATATTCTGTTAACCATTATTTTGTAAACATATTGTCATAAATAAGGATAAATGATTTTGAAAATCGTTGCAAAGTACAAAGTTTTTATTTGTAAAGTAACAAAGTTTTACAGTAGGCTACTTACATTTCAATGGTTTTTAAATAGGCCTATATAAAATAATAAAATTTATGAAGACACACTTTTTACATTTGTTTTGGCCTACTTTAGGGGGTCGGATTCAAAAATATACCGTCCCCTCTGTGAGTGTGGCGGTTTTAAAACTGCCAAAACGTCATCCTTGTTAAATGGGAATTCATCAGGCACATTGGGAAAATAAAAAATATTGTCACATTTACTGGACTGCCGAAGGAATGTCCCAATAAATTCTGCATCTTCGATTCCTAAAACCTTCCCAATAAAAACCTTTACCCCCTTATCATACGTAAATCTCACTTTCACCCAGTCTCCTTCACTGATGCACTCCGCTAAATCTTCAGAACGCTCTTCATCGCTCTTTTCCATATCAAAACCTTCTTCATTAGAATCATAATTAGAAAATTCTTGATTGTCTGGTACATCTTCGTTTTCAGATCTTTCATTTTCTGTTTCTTCCTCGTCAGGGTCATCAAAATCTGCAAGAGTGACGCTGCGGCCAGCCGGAATGTTCAGTTTCTTTTTTCGGCCTACTGCTTGTTTTTCACTCCCATCACCATAACGCATCTCTTTCAAGAAAGTTGTTAAACTGTCATTTACACACTGCCATCAACATCTTCATCCTCACACAGCTCAGGGGGCAGCCGGTCCAACACACGTTTTCGGTTAAGAGGAAATATTCCTGCCTTGTCAAAACCTGCAATGATGTCTTTCTGTAAGTTATGCTCTAGTTTTTGTAGGGCTTTCCTCACATGAGATGGAAAATATCTCTTATCAAAGGCATTGCTATTCCTTTCATGAAATTTTGCTTCTTCCATAACATTACGCCAGCATTTTTTCATGGGACCGAACAGTGCTATATCCAGGGGCTGCGTCAAATGGGTTGAATTAGCCGGCAGAAAAACAAACTGTATGTTGTTTTGTTCACTTAGCCGAATAACAACCGGTGACAAATGTGAACTTAGGTTGTCACCTATTACAACTTTTTTCCCATTTGATCTGCGACAGTACGGGATGACAACTCTCTGAAACCAATCTAAAAATGTGTTTCCGTCAATCCAACCTGACTTGGTGCGGTTGTAAAAGCATCCTGGAGGTCCACCTTGGCACCGTAAATCGTACAAGTTAGTGGCTTTATAAATTATGTAAGGAGCCAGCATTTTGCCAGAAGCAGTGGCAGCAAACATCACAGACACATTGCTCTTACTTTCGTTCATAACTCGCTCAGGGTATTTACAACCCCTTTTAAAAATTAGTTTGCGACGGCCTGGGTCATCGGACAACGCAGTCTCATCATAATTGATTATCATATCGGGAGGAACATCTGTAACAGTGTCCTTCAACTCATCAAAATAGTCATTGATTACTTTTGGAGATAATTTTGCTCTACTTCTTTTAATGTTTTGGCACATTCTTTGGGACAGAATGGCCTTGTGTCTTGATAAAAACCCATCAGCCCAGTCTGCACCCGGAAAGTTATTTTTAAATTTAGATACATTCTTCCCTTCTCTATCCAAATGATACTTAACAAAACACCGGACATCAAATGTACTCAGAGGATAACCCCATTCACCACACTTAGATAGGCTAGCACTGATTTCTTGCTCTAACTTTGAGTCTAACGCGGTCTGTCCCCCTTTCTTTTTAAAAGTCAACTTTCGTCCACTTCTTGCTTTTTTTGCGTATCGGTGCAGCGCTGATTTTGAGATTTTAAACTGCTCTCCAGCTTTTCTAATAGACATGCCTTTTGCCACGGCATCTAGTGCTCGTTTTATGGCTTCTTCATCAACAGGGCGGTGATGTTTGGCCCTCGGATCTCTTTTATAAGTCCTCGGCATCTGAAATCAAACGACACAGATTAGGCTAAGTCTTAAAAATATACTTTAAGACTGCATAAATATCATTATAAAAACATCTAATAAGCAATTTCTTTCATTGAAGGTAACCTACGCAACAAACTATTTTATGTTAGATCACTTGGCTTTGACCACAAACAATGTCCCCATTCACCCCTTTTTTTCTTCGAAGTACGCTTTTTTTGTTTTAAAATTTGTAACATAATAAATTATTATCCTATTTCTACTTATATTACGTTATTTTACTCACCTTGAGTTATTTAAAAAGACTAGATTATTCTTGTTTCATAGAAACATCAACTTGGTTCACACCACAACAAACTTTTGAGGTTATGACAAATTCCTAAAAATTCAACAAAACACAGAAGTTGTAAACATAGAGTAATAAATGTCAACAAAGTTTTTTTCAGACACGTTTTCGTAGGGTATGTTATGGCTTAACTATTGACACTTTGTTTACCACTATTTGATAAAAAACATGTATGTAACAAAATAAAACAAAACTTTTTCCGTTTTTGTCTCTAATCACCTCGGCGTCCCTATTCACCCCGTAATACGGTACGTCCTTTACTGGAGTAGTTTTCGGTTTAATGGACTCCAGATTGTAGAGATGGGTTGAAGATTATAGAACATGAAGTAATGTTGATGGAGAAAAATGTAAGGATTTAATTCCGTTTGAATTTGTAGGAAAAAAAACTTGTAACCTTTGATTGTTGTGTCTTCATGCACCAAATCACAAATCCAAAGAACAACAAAGAGAATCACAATCCGTAATGAGCAGTTAACGATATAGTGGCGTCAGCAAATCTTGATAAGCTTTTCAAGACACAAATATATGATCTTCGTTTCCTACAGTTTTATCCACATGTTGATGAAATTTCAAATCTTAATTTATATTCCTAAGAATGGTGTGGTTTCACCTCATCTCAAATAAAAAAAATATTATTAAATAATTTGTACGGTATATGATAAAGACTTTACTCTTGGTAGTATATAACATTAATCAGCTTGTTATCAAATCACACTGTAGCACTGTACTGATATGCTTTAAGGCCAATATTTCAAGTTCGCTCGGGTTTAAACTGTTATTGATACCAAAGTATCACCCGCATACAAACATGCCCTAATGCTCGAACTAGTAACATTATAAGAGAGGGTTACAACGCCTAACAAAAGAAAAAGGTCAGTGCTGAGTACCGAGCTCTGAGGCACTCACTTTGTCATATGTACTTTCACTGACTGAGCAGATTGTTACCAGCTATTTACGCTATTATACGGGATCTGAACTGTCTGCACCTGTGCCTATAAGGTAAGAAGATATCCAAAAAATATAACACCCCTCTTAATCCAAAGATTAAACATTTATGGAGTAAAATGTCATGACTCACCATGCAAAATGCTTTTGACAGATCAAAAGATATTCCCGCTGCTGGTTTACTGGAATCTAGAGCTGTGAGAACTGAAGGAATAAGAAAGAGCGGGGTTTGTGTTGTAGATCTATTCTTGATGAATAAAAACTCAGTTTTAAAGAAAACATTAAGTTTATCAGAGAAGGACAACACTATTGACAAGAAAATGTGCTTGAATACGGTAACATTGGAAAGGTTGACAATAAAGCTATTAGCCTTTAATTATTTGGATTCCCCTTTTCACCACCATTATTCAGAGAATTTGCTGTAGCAGATTTAAAACTTCTAGAAACTTCCACTTATGGTAGCACTGTTCATAACAAAATATAAAGATCAAGCAATTTGTAGCTTATTAGATAGATACTTTCTCGGACGTTCAAGAAAGAAATATTTCTGGACTGGTCAACTCCTTCACGGTTTTTGACAATATTAAGTTCAAAGCGATTACGTAAAAGTGTGGTACTGTCATTATTACGCATAATTATATTGTTCCTGTTTTATTCTGTTGTCTGTCGTTATATTACTAGGAAGTATTTCTATGACAATCGCGTAGCGCAAGTATTTTTGACGTTTCCTACTAGATGACAGCACTTCCTTCGCCCTCTGTCATGAATGCATGCACTTTGATGCTTTCGCTGTAGTCACACAGTACAGACAGGTACCGCGTGTTGATACAATTAACCCTTCCTTGATTATTGCATAGTTTTATTTCTGGTGTTTATTGTACCATGGAAATATACGACGCTCAAATAGACGATTGGCTTCGTTTACGTGATGATAACATGAACACGGACAATGAAAATGACTTAGTGGACAGTATTTAAAAACTTAGAAGAGTAAGTTTTTTTATAAAAACGTATACTTCAAACGTCTTTATTTTCTCAGATGAATTTAAAATTTTTGTACAATTCATTGCATTAACAATACACACCAATAATCATTAAAGTAATATATGCAAGTGTACAATATGCGTTTGTATTAGTTTGATCGACAATACAAACAAAATCACAGCATATACAATAAAAATATAGATAAGTTAAGCGACCTACTGACCTTAAGTGCTTCCTGTAGGCTATAAAAGCTCTCCAAATGAAGTGGTTATTAAAAGTGTTTAAATGATTAGCACTTTTAATTTAAAGAATATGGATTGGATTTAAATGTCTTAGTTTCAAAACGAACACTGAATTTTGAGACAAAGAAAGACAGTAGCGACCAATCAAGCGACCTTGCGTCTAGTGTTGTAATTATGGCTAGGGGCTGAGAAGCTGTTTGTTTTTCAATACAAAAGCTACTGTGTGATAAATGAGGAGTCCTGCCAGGGTGAGAGTACCACTTAATCGGAAGAACTCCCTATAGCAGTCCCGCTGGTGCAACCTTCAGGCAATCCTTAATGCTTTCTTTTAGAAGCAGAAACTCCTATTGAACGAGTAAGCACTGTAGAAACCCCAGAATATAGTACCATTGATACCCGTAAAAAAATATCCCACTATAACCCAAACTGAGAGTGTCACTGGAGTCAAATGTAAAAAACCTCAATTCAAAGTAGAAATGAGATATTTAACTAGCAAGTTAATGTGGGATTTATATTTTGGATTTAAATCTAATTGCATTCATAGAATTTTTTAGAATCCACTTTGTTGTAAAAAAATTGGGTCAGGGTCTTAAGTTTTAAGAACGAAATTTCATAAGATTTGATTTAGAAATAACTTGTTTGCAGTGAACCACTGTGGGTTTCGAGAGGAAGTTAAATCAAAGTGCTGGGACAGTATCTCGTAACCGCTATGATGAAAAACTAAACTTGTCATCTGCAAAGAGGGTTTTTGACAGTAGATTTGTATTTTTTAGTATTTATGATAAAGTTGGGAAGATCGTAATGTAAAGTAGAAACAATTGTCCCTACACTAAGCTTTGAGGTACAACTGTCTTTACTAATGAGTAGTCCGGATATTGTTACCCTTGCTGGGTATTTCAACACACCGAACACGGCCTATCAGATAGAACCAAAACCTTTCCATTGCATCGCCCTTTATCCTATTCAAGTTTTTTTTTAACAGGATGCCATGGTTTACTACATCAAAAGCTCTGCTTAAGTCACAAAATAAACCCAGAGTGTGATTACACGAGTACAGTGAGGATAATATTTTTCAGTGAATGCTCTGGCAGATGAAGTATTTGGATTAGGTCTGAAACGAAACTGATATAGGGACAGTACTTTGTTTCTATTAAGCAAATTAAGAAGTCGGGAGTGAAGGATTTTTTGAATTGAGTACATGTAAACCCTATGAAAACAAATTAATAATATTTCAGTAGTCAGAAAATATAACTATTTCTTCCGCTTGAGCCGGAAGGACTATTTGTTAATATATTGAATGGTTTTAATTTGATTTCCTACTCTTAAGTTTTATTTATATTCCACATTGAACCTATTTTTACTCTATGTAAACTGTCTTACATATTGTCTACTATCACTTCCTTCCTTTTCCACAGCAACGGCAAAGCAAAGACTAGAATGTTGCATTATCGCATATTTTCCGATAGTTGGTATCGATAGTGCATAGAAAAATTCGTATCAACTCAACTCCCAAATCGTAACTGAAGTTACGATACTCCCTTATCGATACTAGAAGTATATTATCGATACTTTTGTTTCTTTAAATAAAACAGTTTTTAAATTAAAATGCAAACTGTGTAAACATGTTTTTAAAGAACCGAGTAATAAAACGTACAACATTTAATTGTTGTCAAAGTTAATGGGGTTGTACCATTAGCTGCTACTGTAAGTTAACAAGAGTACCGTAAAATTGGCAAACGTCTGTAACCAAATAGCACTACTTTAAACAAATCTTTTAGGCAATCTAGATAAAAAACAAATTTTTTCAAGCATTTAGAAGAAAGTAAGTTTCTTTTTTGGTTATAGTATCTTCTGCGTTAGAAAATAAACATCCCGAAGAAATTGAAGAAGCCATTTGTACGAGACATATTCTTGCTACTTGAGAGGTTGCACAGAAGACGGTCTTCATATAGTCCCAAGTTTCGAGAGGGTATTCTTTGATCTTGTTAACAGTGTTATTCATACAGAGGGTTTATTCTCGCTAATGTTCGATTCCTTTTGTTTGCCACGTGCCAGTTGTTTGTGTTAATGCTAAAAGTAATTAAATATCTGTTTAGTATTACTTTTTTCTTCTGAAAATTCCTTTAATTTCCTTGATTCACCTGGTATCCAAATTACAGTTTTTCTTATATTAAAGAAGGGGTTCAACTGGATTAGTAAAGTTGATAGTATTCAACCTTCAGTTGCAATTGGAACAAGTGGGTTTCGTTTAATTGTACCAACTCTTGCTTTAATTTGAGCGTTCCAATTTTGTATTGTTGGATTATTTTATATATGGTTAGATACTGTTCCCAAATATCTCTCTAGGTACAAACTCGCATGGCCTAAGGGAGGGCTCTGTCTTTCGTACTATTTAAAAATCAGACAGCGTGTCAGGACTAGTATTTTCATTTTTTATTAATAATATTTAACAACTTTGTTATTTACCTAGGACCATATTTATTTTCATGTTACCTTCAGGCCATGCCAGGACTTGCCACCCTTCCCCAATCACCCGCACATACAGAAGTTATAGGTAAACGCAGCTAAGAAGGGACTTAGGTAGGTTCCGGCTGAGGGGAAAGATTAAAAAAAGGCTATCCTATAATAACAAATACTTAAACAACCGTTTTTGTGTACTTTGGTGAATCATTGCCACTAGCGATTCAGTACAGCCCTTTTTGTTTTTCTATACTTATGTATGTATATAGAGCATAAAGCAAGAAATTTATTTTATAATAAAAATATACGTTTTTTTTATACATAAAAAGTTTATTTCACCTTTAGGTGAAAACTTCGTTCTCATTGAATAAAAATTTAATTCTTAGCGAGACTACTTTTCCGATTGGGCCCTACACCCTTGGTATCAATTTCTACTATCGGAACTGCCGACACCGATACTAGTGGAAACGAAACAAAAGTATATCGATAGTGATTGGTGCAGGTATTCGCCACACTCGTCACTCGATTTTCGATAGTCACCACATTGACCATTTATACGTCGCCATTTAACATTTCTCTAGGCTCTGTCTTTCTTACGCACGTGGCGCTAAGGTAAGGAAAGTTAATTAAATGTACATAAAGATTCATTCATTATTACTTTAAATAAAATGGGCTACATAGTATTTATTTTAGTATAAATAATGTCTTTAAAAAACATAGAAACGTATTAAATCAATTCAGATCACAATGTAGAACTATTTCAATACCTAACCCAATTTGTCGACATTCCCAAGGTAAAGGTTTAACAAATTTGGTTGATATTATTATTGTTTTGTATCAACAGGACTTAAAAGTTAATAAAATATTTATAGACAACATTGATGTAGCCTAATCTTAAAACAGGTAAATTGACTTCTGGCAGCCTAGTGTTGGAATTTGGAAGAGGTAAATCATAAGCCCAAGCAATAGTCAATATGAATGATAAGGATAGGTATGTGGCATATATTGAGTGTAAACTACATGGCTTATATAATTAAAAGTGACACACAGCATGGCATAATAAGACTTATTGTTTTATGTACCCCATCCCTACAGATCCATAGCAGTGTTTTAGTCTTGTTAGGGCGGATCTAAGGAACAATGGTGTAGGGTTGTTGGGATGTTCCAAATACAGTCTTTAGTATAAGTTAAGTTAACAGCTGGAGTTGCCTATCCTAATTTCAGCATCATTAACGTATATTGCTGTTCCATTTGAACAAACTAGGCCTAGGCTAAATATGGCTGTAGTGGGTGGAAATTACAAACAAGGTGGGGTAGTTACGATAAGCGGACCCGGTATTTTATATCGAAGAATGTAATCATCGATACCTAATATTCGTATCTCAAGTCCTACACTATCAATCGATATAAAAGTATAGTCCTCAACAACAATTATATGTTTCATATTAGAATATTAATTTAATATTTACAGTGATTAAACAAATTATTATAACAAAAAGTAGGAAAACTGAAGATAACCATATTTTCTCCTCTCACAGTTACAGTTGTTTCTTTCCCACAAATTTCACATAACTTAATGGATTTTTCGGTACGAGTCCAACATGTTGAAACCACGTAAAATATATGTCATCATTTTTCAAAGCAATGTCGTGTATTTTTTTAAAATTTACTGTCATTTTTAATGATCAAATGTTACTTATGTAAAATTGAAATATTACCTTAAGTGTATTATTTGAAAGTGTTTACAGCTGTTGATATAGATTATTTAAGTTAACTGTTCAATATAATTAATCAGTATCGATTGTTATGGTTAAGTAATATCGTTTGCCAATTTCAATATATAAAACCAGGTCCGCTTATCGTACCCTCCCCAACAAGGTGTCTACCGACCATAGAAGTCACGGGAAAGTCATGGATATTAAAGAGATCACAAAAGTCACCAAAATGGTATTGATTATATATGGGAACAAACTAATAAATACAATGTAACAAACAAACAGCTTTAACATGTTCAATGCTGACCTTGTTTTAATGTACCATGCTGTGTGCTGAAGTAGGTTGTACAACATTTTATTTGAGTAATTGGCTGCAGTGTATTAAGTGTCTAACACTCAAGTGGTTGGTAGTATTGAACCATCGATATTCATGAGTAAAGAATTCTCGCTACAAATACTTAACCCTATGCACTAGAAGGCAGTATTATAATTTGTCCTTGGACCAGCTACTCGCCACCATTTTGTCAGAAGCGCGGATTAATTTTTGCCCTAACTTAATGTTATCTTAGCTTGTATGTCCAGCTGTACTGGTCAAAATATAATACGTCCATAGCTCGTAAGGCCAGCATCACTGTCCATTAAACAGCAGTTATTTTCTAATGTTCTCTTTGTTTTTAATGAATGGTGAGTGCTGAAACCTATTGAGCAGTTTTATTTTAAAGTAATTTTTAAGGAAAGCAGTAAATTCTAAATTAGCCTATAATTTTTCTCTCAACATTAACTTACTGTGCAAATAAGATGAATGATGTGTAGTGAACCTATACTCTGAAGTTAAAAAAAGGGATAGAAACCTAGTCAATTTTACTGAAAGACTTCTGCTAACTTTTCTTGATTACACATATGTATGTATTTTAAAAAGTTTTATTCTGTAAGAAATGAAAAACAAAACAGTATAACATTTACCTATATTTTTAAGGATAAACATGTCTGACACAGATGAAACATGTGCATAACTACTGCACTTTATGGTAATGGCTATAACTGTTTCCCCTTAACAGTTAACATGTGCATAAGTTGAATTCTTAACATAAAAAATTCTTATTCAATTGAAATGTATATCCTGAAATAAAAAGTTAATAATTTTTTGTGCAAATATATGGTTCACAATCGCTAAAAATTAATTTCTGGAAAAGGAAGTATTATACTATTTAAAGACATTTTTAAAAGTGGTTTTAGATCATTTTAGGTAGCTAAAGTAAAAATTGTTCAAAGGTTGTTTTAGATAAGTTATTGATTTCATTCTGGTTCACTAGTTTGTAGGTGTTTGCCATGTTTACATCAGCAGTTGCCAGCAAATGATCAAACCTTGCTGTATATAAACAAGTAATTATATTAATTAAACTCAATTAATCCTGTTAGTCCCATGCTCGCATGTACACAAGTGGTGTTTGTTGCAGAATAGGCCATTAGGATTTTGGTGCTTTAACCCTTTTAATGTCGACGTGCGCCGTGAGCGCTCGTCACTGTTTATTCGAGAAATGCTGACGTGCGCTGGGGGCGCTCGTCCGGTTTTTGTTATATTGTAGTTTTATTTATTGACCAAATGCCACTAAACTTTGCATACTGTATCTAGACACTACTACTATTGATACAAACTCAACATGTGATGACGTTATCAGCTGTTTTCAACCTCATTTACGTCCAATCATTCAGTGAGCGTCTTTGGTTGCTGTAGTAATACGTTGTTGCTAGGTTATGTTTTAATGGGAATTATTCGTGCTTTTCTTTTGTTTATTTCAGTTTGCTTATATTATTATTAGTTTTGTGATTATTGTAAATAGATTTGACCATGAGTAAAAGAGGGGGATTCATACTTTGTGCTTCGGCAAACACAAGTGTTAAAAAATTTTAAATTATGTACCCTATATTGTAAATAATTAATTTTAATTTTAAGTAAACTACTTTCTTTATTATTTCAACAAACAATTTTATACATTGGGCTAAACAACACGTGTAAATAAAGTGATTTTGAACGAAACTGACCAAAATATGTCTTACTGAATTTTACTGTAAAATGTGGACTTTACAAGGTTTTCGATAAAATGCTGTAACTTCACTATTTTTCAAGGCAAGTTCTTCAAATTTGGTGTGTGTGTTAATAATTAAATATAGTACAATTGACAGTAACTTATTTTTAGTTAAGGCTAATAATAAAGGTACCTTTATATGTTCAAACTAAATTTTTTTTAGTTTTAGTTTTTTTGTTTTTTACAAATATAAAGTATATAAATTTGTAAAAATTTTAATAATCATTTGTTTTAAACACTCCACATTATGACATAAAAAAACAACACCTCAATGGATAATTTCCTTCAATAAATAAAAAATTTATACATTTTTAAAAAATAGTTGTCAAATTATGGAAAAAGGGTCTGGCATTCTTCGCATGTACTTTTTGAAAACAGGTTGGCATTTTTCGCATGGTCACTGAAAAAATGTCTGGCATTAAAAGGGTTAAACAGGTATTGCTGTATTTGTCTGATTCCACGATTTCTTGTGTAAAGTATTTTGTTTTGATTGTTAATTGACAGCATCACTACAGTGGATTAATGTGAACTAGTTTTGTATTAGCAACATGACAGAACAGGAGTTGACATTAAGTAAACAAGAAAAAGAAATATCAATTATTTTATAAATACTTGTAGCCTCTAGTTGTATTTTATTTTATTGATCTTCTGTTACAGACTTCTGATATAAGGTAGCCTATATGTAGGCTTACTTATAATCAGTTATGTTTCTATCAAAAAGTTTAAAGTATTAGCAATGATGTATAGACTGTTGGTATTAATTAAAAGAAACTATAGTTTCTAACTTATTTCATAAGATTTTTACATATGTATAGAACTTACAAAATTAATACCTGAAACGGGGTGTATCTAACTATTCAAAAAGTCATATGAATGGTGCAAACACTGTAATATATAATATTATTACTATGTGCTACGTCTTTTTTATGTAATAAAATCTGGGATTCAAATGTATAATGTCTCTTAATAGGCAGAAATGGAAATATTTCTCGATTGTAGCCTATTAAATAACACCCTATAAATAATTGACACATAAATTTGTTAATATTTGAATCTTTGTTTTGTTTTTAGAAAGACAACATGCAAATTTTTGTGAAAACCCTCACGGGTAAAACCATTACCCTTGAGGTCGAGCCATCAGACACTATTGAAAATGTCAAGGCAAAGATACAGGATAAGGAGGGAATCCCCCCAGACCAGCAGCGACTGATTTTTGCCGGTAAACAGTTAGAAGATGGGCGTACTCTCTCTGACTACAATATACAGAAAGGTATGGGAGCTAGATATTTACTTATGATATATTTATTATTTATCAATAATTATTAATCTCAATTGAAATGATCATAATAAGGTAATAATAAATTATAATCATAACGACGTTGTCAAATATTGTATTTATTGTAAAACAGCATCATGTTTATATAAAATTAATATTTTATACTCTTAGATTTTAGTTTCTTTTAACTGTTGATTAACAATTTATTTACAGTAGAGATTAGGTATCGTAAATATAATTCTGCAAGTAAAAAAAATAAAAATGATATATTTAAAATATTTTTAAAGCATTAATTTTAGATCACTAACATTGTGTATTTTGCACTAGAAAGTTAATCAGTTACTTGTGCAAAGAAACTTTCGGCACATTGCTTCAAAGCTAATAACTAAGTAGGAAAATTGAATACAATTCTACAAGTAAGTGGTTACACATTTGCAAATGAGGGGAAATTTTGTTGCTTGACAATATACAACAGTATTATTATATGCATATAATTTATACTGATCAGTTGCTCAGTGATGATAAACTCATAAAATTGAATTAATCATGATTATATAACGATTAGTCTTTCTGAGAGCACTGGTTATAGTTCTTTTAATTTCTATGTTAACATACTTTTAACCCATTGCAGATCGTATTGTTTTGGTGCGCGGGCACCAGCGGGCGCGAATTAATTCACGGTCAGCGGCCGCACGAACAGCAATGGTGCGCCACATTGTATCTCTCGCTATTGAATACTAGAAAATTCAGCTGCAAAGGTATTCGTTCAGATGGAACATGGGCCTGCTGGGGTATCCGTGATGTAGGAACGATAACACGCGAGCAAGGTTACGGCGTGGAAGGATGATGTCTGAATTATAGTCTAAATAAAGCGGCTCGGGCGAATCGATTGCAACATCTGGGCCATTGTCTAGACTAAACCGACCAACATGTACGTCTGCGTCGTTTAGTTTTGTCATTAACCTCAAAAGTATTATAATAACAACTGAGGAAAACACCCAATCAGAAGCGCTAAAAAGCAGAGAGTAAACTCATATGAATGATTTTTCAACTTCGACATACAACTGCGATCTGTAGGATATTTATAAAACTTTTGAAAATTCTAAACGTAGACTGTTGTTAAAAACTCTTAGTAGACAAGTGAAGACGATCGCCCGATCTATCAGACATTAACAGAACTATTTGGAGGGAAATTTAAAAGCATACCGCTTTTGCGACCTGAGCTCGTCACCATGCCGTTAGGCCCGGCCGCTGCGTGACGAGCCCAGCTTGTCAGTGATCCGCAATGGGTTAATGTTACTGAGTTGTAAATAAAAAAAACCTCAAATTTAGATATATCAACTGAGATCAGTTTCTAGGGATAGCACTGGTTGCTGTTTTTTAGTGAGTTTTCTGTTTTTGTTTGTTGTGTTTGTTACAAATTAAATATTTATTTTTATATGCCTTTGACATCGTATTTATTATAAAAATGGATATGAGGTTACATGGATACATTGTTGTAAATTTGTTAACAACACTAAACTGTTATTTAACCCTTTTAGCCCCGGCGTCCGATATATCGGACAGAGGTGGTCTAGCTAAAATGCCCAACGTCCGATATACCGGACGTCTCGAGAATTTAATGTAGCTGGCTAATAATGTCCAAATGCCATCAGTTTCGGTATAGTAGTCGGTGAAGAAACGGGCTACATGCAAAAACAATAAACCTTCCAATTGGCATCATATTTCGTCGTCGTTGAGCGTAGTTTATTTGTCGATGTCAGCTGTCAGACGACTTCAGTTGCATTGTTGTTGTATGCTGACTTATAACCTCAATTAGTTTGCGTGAATGAAAGCGGTTGTTTTTCGTGTGATTTATTGTATTATTAGTAAAAAAAAACATGAGTAAACGTCGTAGAGAAAAGTTACCAGTGAGTGAAAACACTTTGATAAACACTATTATTGGTACTTTGGGATTATACCGAACACACCCAGACATGAATCGTTATTTGACATTTTGCTTCTACTGATTACTAGATTAGCGTAGAACAATATTTCGTCAATATAAAACAGGAATTGTCTTATCGCAAACCCCTCCCCATCCTCAGACAGAGGTCAAAGTCGAGCGGTCTATAGATAACGTGATTGCAGAGTCTCGCCGCCCGTTCAGCTGGTGCGTCGCTTTGTTGTACTTCCGTGTTTTACCTCTACATTTCTCCAAACACAAAAATTCAATAAAAACAAACATGATCAAACTAAAACTAAACTCTTTATTGAAAAAACACTCGAAACTTGTTTTTATTCTTGATCACTCTCCGCCACCCAAAATGCGAGTGCCATGCCTTCGCGCTGATGTCAACGAAAGAAAAACATCCCTCGAGATAGTACCTATCAGTAAAATATCAAATTCTAGAGGATCTGATCAGAAATATAAATTGAATTGTAATGGAAAGGCAATTATGTACCGTGCAAATCATGTGATGCCGCGTGGCCTGTCGTAATCGGGATTCTCGAGAAAGATAAGATAACAGCGACAACAATACCGATCACAATGTCTGGAAATGCTTGTAATTTTGTAATAAAAGAGTTGTTTTTTCGTTCTATCATGTTTGTTTCTATAAATTTATATTTTTGTGTTCTTCATACTGGTGTAATCCCAAAGTACCCTATTATTAGTGGTGAATGTGCTATTTTTGAAGACAATGAATTGACTTGTTTATATAAAATGTACATATTGTAAATATTATTTCTTTTACTTTTTTGAAAAATTAAACAAGTTTTAGTCTTACAAACCATTACAATTAGTTTGTGTTATTTTAGAATTGTTATTATTTCAAAAGTGCAAAAACAAGTATACATATCTGTATACTTCTACTGACGTGTATGTGGAAATATGTGAAGAAGTGCTTACACAGCAATACAATTAATTGGATATATCTCCTGCATTTATCAAGGAAAGTTCTTCAAATTTTGTGTGTGTAGTAAGAAATATGTGTACAACAAAATTACTTCATTTTTCAGGGGCTACAATTTTTTTTTCTACCCTTTATGTATGTCCAAACTATAAAAAATAAAAATAATAAACAAATTTTTATGTATAAATACGCTGAAAAAAACAAATCATTCTGTAAAAGTACTTTTTTAACTATTACATCTAAGAGTACACTTATTTGTGAACAATTTAAAACAAAAACCTAAAAATTATCTTCAAAAATAAGAAAACTAGATGTATTTTCCCTCAATTCTGCACTACGGTCCCTTATCGCCATGGGCTTTCTGGCAAGTCCATGGAAAAATGGCTGGGGTTAAAAGGGTTAAAAGAACCTGTACAATTCTTGTAGTGAGCCTTTTTAATGCTGTTTCATTGCCGGCAAAACATTTACAGCAAGTAGTTATTTGCTAGGTTTTTTTTTATAATTCACTTTTGTGTCGGTCTTTGAGATATCTTTGATATCTCAATATCACTGTCAGGGTGGCCACCTGACCGGGAATGAGCCAGGAATTTAACGGACTGGGAATTTTTCTGAGAACCGAGAAAATTTTAAAAAAAATTTCCGTTTCTAAGAACATAAAATCAAGACCTAATCTGACAGCTTTTTGAATCAAGAACTGATTAATCACGAAACATCGTATTTTATGCGATGCGCCTCGTTAAATTGTGAATTAAGATTGACATATGTTCGTGAGCTGTATCTGACAACGGTTGATCTAAGGTTACCTCAAGTAATGTAGTGAATTTAACTTGTTTAGATCTACTCCTGTGCCGTGGTAAGCCTCCCCCCCCCCCCAGAACGTACCAATGCATTGGACAATTAAAGTTGGCCGACCGATTGTTTCTGACTTCGGCACTAAACTAGTTGTACGCTGTAAGCGGTAACGCGCCAGAGCGGTAGTAACCGCTATACAAACGGGTTTTTTGTACTTGAGTATTATTCAGTCGCCAAATTGGGATCTCTGGACGAAGTTGTCCAACTCTTATTCTTTAGAGAAAATAGTGTTTTGGAATGTCGTGTGTTAAAAAGATAGCACAGGCCTAAAATGTACAGTGTTATAAACAGGCTTCAAAGTTCAGTTCGTTGAATAATATAAATTGTTTGATGGTTTGAAAAGAGGTACAGCCCGAGTTTTTGAGTACACTGGAATGTCAGTTAGATTTATACAGAGCTCAATAAGATACCTTTTGGAGAAGAAAGTAGTGGGTTAGTTACAACAAGTAACGTCGAGAAGGGGGCGTTTGCGTCCTGTTGCAGAGCAATGACAGACCTATTTGAGGGTTGAGCGACAGGAGAGACATTTAATGTTTAGAATTGGCGGCGGATAAGCGCCATTGTGTGGTACTACCCTGCTGCTCACTTCTGCCATGGCTAGTGTCTGGTGTTCCCCATATGTACAACACAAACATTAAACTTTAAGTCTCCGCCCAATCTAGCAGTCACTGTCCATCGCTAACCGTCCCAAGTAAACGCAGTGCCGGACAGTTGGTTACAAGAACTGGAGAACAGTGTTGGCTATTAAAATTTCAATATGTCAACTTCAACTGTCGTGAGTGATCAAACTTCATCTTGATCCCTGGAACAACCAGCGATACAACTGTAGCAAGTACTTGCGACAGTTCTCATGAGTAAAATTGCTTATATTATTCACATTATGTTACAGTAATTATGCAAATTCTCTCACAACTTTACTAGCCAGTGTAAACGCAACTTAATGTTGTTGCCAGTCTACAAACGGCAGATGGCCAACCAATCGAATCAGCCACGCTCATCAGTGTTCGTCGTCAGAGCAACATTAGTTGGACGATGGCTGGAAATCCTGTCGGTTCTCCGGTCAACTATTTACCGGGACGACTTCTACTCAAACATGGCGATCGTTCAGACGATTCAAACTGTTCTACCAAATAGTCCAACGTGCATGAGGATCTTTATGTCTTGTTGTTTCGTAGTTCTTGACTGTAATCTAACTGAGTGAGTCTGTACTGTCTATTCATTTAAAAAAACAATCGGCAGTACTCAAATTACCGATTGGTAATACATGTTTTTGTAGTTCTTTGTGTATAAAACCATTTAGAAATGTATAGCAACAGAATAACGTAAGTTATAAATAATATTATAATTGAAGTTAGTTTTTTCTGTGTCTATTTTTCATCACTATCATGTCTGCTGTTTCTATGTGCGGACTTTAGCTCCTCAATAGTAAATAAGTAATAATTTGTGTTTTATCCGTACGTCCTACTTTGCTAGTTGTAAATAAATATATTCTCTATACATATGCATCCATACATTTTTACGTAAGTGTAATATATTCTGGAAACTAATTTTATACACTACTATTTCTATTACTTAAAATGGAAAAATGACAGAATTTTAAATATATTCATTTCCCTGTATCTCTAACTTGGTATTCTTAGGCTTCCGGCTCCCCCACAAAAGATAAATTAATTAAGTAGAGTTCAGATGAAAATATTTGGTTTATTTGTTGATTGTACTGAACTGACCTTGTGTACGGCGAAGTTCGGCCTCCACTAGACCTCTGGCCCGCAATACTGGGTTGCAGTCTGCCCCATGCTGCTGTGTTGGTATTTATTTGTTATCTTTGTACTTCTGATTTGGACACATGTATTTTCTAAACATCACAGAATGGAAAGTTTTTAGGTATACACAATGTTATGTCAACACATCGAAAGACAGAGATAAAAACTAAAGAGCTTAGTTAGTGATAGCAATAAATCGTTACTGAATTTCTCGCATATCGCTAGTGACGAAATGCAGATCACCGCAGCTTTGGGGCATTTCTTGCAAATACTGCTAGTGATGATAAAACCTCATCTTTGCACTTGGCGTAAGGGTTAAATACAGTACTACAGTTGTCTATTTGGTTTGAAAACTTCGAAATTTTCGAGAGGGAAAAAACCAGGAATTTGAAAAGGTTTTGAGTGGCCACCCTGACTGTGTTTTTAAAAACTTGAGGGTAATTTGAATGATATAAACCTACAAAATCTCTTATGTTACACCTTATAAAACAGCAATTATTTGGTTCCATGAATTTTGAATTTGTGCTTCATGATGAAAAAGTCTGTTTGTGAACACTATGAACTGTTGATTAGTCTTTCTGAAAGCATGAATTTATGATGACGATAGATATAGAACATGAACCAATCAACAGTTGGTAATTAATTAATTAGATCTTCTATCTAGCTGATGTCATCTTGCCACCAAGAGCTCGCCCTTGTCTCTTTACATCATGCTTTAGATTACTTCAAAATGGGAGTCAAAAACAAAACAAATAAGTAGTAAATGCTGCATGACAATTTTATTACACAGCTTCTAGATACAATAAACCTATGACCATCCGTAATAAAGTTACCCAAAATACTGGGTTATTCAATGTACATTACTAGAATTAAAGTTTTTTTCGTAATCTAGTATTGGTATAAATCTATATTAAACCAGAAGGTTAACAAAATCTTATATGAATTTGTGACAAATCATCGTGTCTGACCAAAAGTCTAATCTTGTGTGACTAAGTGGACAATAATCATAAGTAACTGCTCGACAATAGTCATAAGTGACTGCTGCTAGAAACCAAACTTAATTGTCCACCACAGCAATATTTCTGTGTAGCATAAAACATATTTTTAAGTTTGTTTAATGCGTTTGACTACTTTGTAATTAAGCTATATATTGTTCTTGAACTTTGTTTTTAAAAACTTGTGGATAAAAAAAGTTTGTGGGTAATTTTAGTAGTGATAATATAAACCTATAAAATCTCTAATGTTATATTTTATAAAACAGCAAAAATTTGTTTTCATGAATTTTGAATTTGTGCTTCATGATGAAAAAGTCGATTTGTGAACACTATGAGCTGTTGATTAGTCTTTCTGAAAGCATGAATTTATTATGACGATAGATGTAGCACATGAACCAATCAACAGTTGGTAATAATAACCTCGTAAGTTTTTAAATTATTTAGCAAATTGAAAAAGAACTATAACATTTAGTTCTATTGGTTTAAACAATAGTTCAGTATATAACAATATTTTTTATATGATTATTTATTATTGGCTATTAATAACAATCATTGCAGCTCAGAACAATTTAAAGTTAATTTATCAATTTTGTGGTGTTATGTTGGTTATTGATCATGCCTTTGAAGACTAAACATTAATTAAATTAAATGTAATACTCACAAATCGACTGTTCAGGTTATGGTTGTATAATTAAACTACCATTAATTAGATCTTCTATCTAGTTGATGTCATCTTGCCACCAAGAGCACACACTTGTCTCCTTACATCATACTTTAGATAAGTGACTGGTGCTAGAAGCCAAACTTTGTTGTCTACCATAGCAATGTTTCTGTTTAATATAAAACATCACATTTTTAAGTTTGTTCAATGTGTTTGACTACTTCTTAAGGGCAGTTAAACAGCCCATAAGAGCCCATGTAAAAAGGACAAAGTTTATGCCTGATTATCTCAGGTTGTGAACCTACTGAACAAGAATTATACTTGTAACTACATAAACAAAAATAATATTAATTATTTAAAATTCTCTAAAAAATTATAATTTTTTTTAAATCTATTATTTAAATTCCAGGTGCTTTTATTATCATATTGTTATTATCCTACAGTAGTTCCACATCTTTATAAACTTGTTTTATAATATTGTGTACAAATTTTATATATGAATCACTTATAGTTTTTTAGAAAATGATTCTTAATGTCAAAAATAGTAAACTTTCGGAAAAACAGTAAAAACGTACAGAAGACACATTTAATATGAAAAATGAAACAATATAAGGTACATAAATGAGTTTAAAAACCTTGGGCAGTAGTCATCATTTAGTTCTTTCTCTTCACACTGTAGTCTCCTTTTTTTCACTCTACCTTCCTTGGTCATCTCTTTCAAAGCCCTATCAACTTTTCTGAGTCTAACCCCGTCAAACTTTTGAAGAGCTAAAATTGTATTTTTGCCTAAATCTTGAGCACCTATTTCCTCTAAAACTTTTATCTTTCCCAAATGTCCATCATTAAAAGATATGATTGCATCTAAAACTCCTAACGCAAGAGTTTTTATGCCTACAAAATTGTTTTTCGGGATTCTGCTCCAAACAATGTTATTGAACGATTCATTGACATTTTGAGTACACCCATGCAAACATTTTTTTTGGAAATCTTTTCTACTTGTATCTATGTATACATGCTTTATTTCACACATTACAGGTTCTGGAATTGACTTTTTGTAGGCTTCTGTGGTGGACAAAGTTGATAATTAAGCATAAAATAGTTTCTAAAAGTGTTTAAACGCAAATTTTCAAAAAGATTTAAAATATTTCAAACCAGATTTATAGCATGTACGAGGGCTATCCGGAAAGTAATACCCGTTTGTGAAATAAAGACACAGAAGTAAATATTAACAAATATAAACATTTTTATTGAAAAGAGCATACCTTAAACTACTTCTCCACATAATCTCCAAGCAAATTTAAGCATTTGTCATAACGTGTGACGAGTTTTTGTATTCCAGCGTCATATTCCTCCGCCGCCAGCCGATTGAAATACGTAGTCACGCCTTCTTTAAGTTCTTCATCGCTGTCAAATCTTTTTCCTGCCAAAAACTCTTTAAGTTTTGTAAAGAGATGAAAATCTGAAGGGGCCAAGTCCGGGCTATACGGTGGATGGTCGAAAATTTCCCAATTGAATTGCTGCAGAAGTTGTTGTGTTATCCCCGCTGCATGAGGCCTGGCATTATCATGGAGGAGAATGACGCCATCAGACAATAGATCTCTCCGTCGATTTTGTATTGCCCGCCGTAATTTCTTTAATGTTTCACAATACGCATTAGCGTTAATAGTGTCTCCACGGGCCATAAAATCAATAAGCAGTACACCACGTCGATCCCAGAAAATGGTTGCCATAAGTTTCCTGGTGGACAGAACAGTCTTGAATTTTTTTGGTTTCTTTGGTGAATGAGTATGATGCCACTCCATTGACTGTCGTTTACTCTCAGGTGAAGCATAACAAACCCACGTTTCATCACCAGTAACTATGCGATTCAAGAACGTGTCTGCTTCATCAGAATAACGTTCCAAAAATGTGAATGCAGCAGCCATACGCTTGGTTTTGTGCTCATCTGTAAGCATGCGAGGGACCCACCTCGCACAAATTTTTGAATAATGCAGATGGTCTTTGACAATTTCATGAACAATTGTTCGAGAAACATTAGGGAAATGTTCACAGATGTCATCAATTGTGACGCGCCGATCGTTCCTCACGAATTCGTCTACTGACCTCAGCAGTTGATCTGTAATGACAGATGGTCTCCCTGAACGCTCATCATCGTGTGTGTTCCCCCTCCCCAAGTTGAAATTACGACACCAGCGCCGAACAGATGACTCTTCCATCACATTGTCTCCATACACTTCCTTTAATTGGTGATGAATATCAATAGGTCGAACGTTTCTTGCGTTGAGAAATTTTATTACAGCCCTCTCTTCACAACTGGCGGCGTTTTCAATTTTTTTAAACATTATGAACTGCCACAGAAACAACACAGGCAATGCTAGCGTCACGGAACTTGTAACAGAGAAGGCAGACAAGCCACTGAAGCGATCTGACCTTGACCGGCGGCTACTCGCGTCGTCAGCGCCTCACGCGGCGGAAACAGGTACTACTTTCCGGATGGCCCTCGTATTATACATTTTATATGACAGAAAACTCTATATAAACATAAATTAAAATAAAAAGAAAATTGGTTTTTGTTTCCAAAAAAAACGTTTCAATTAACATTTAGCTTCAACTAATTTTGATTACTTTTTGATATAGTATAGTATTGAAATGAAATGTAAATGTCACTAAACATTTTGATACAACAAATAAAAAATTAAATTTGTACTTTGTAACAAATAAAATATTTTGTTATTTTGTGAACTACACAACAAAGTTAGATTCATGCCGTATTATTACACTAATAAATTTAGGCTATGAGTAAAAATCACCTGCTCTTGCTATACTAGGTGAGTATGTGATGTTGCAGCTGAATATTTAGATATCAGTACCAGCCTATAGCAAGTTTAAAATGGCTGTCCACTTTGGTGGACCGATGCTTCTAGGTGTCAAACGCGGCAATGCAATCATTACACTCATCTGAGCAGTTGTTCCAGCTGAGTAATAGCGTAAAAACGAAAAAACGATACTTTATGTGAATAGGTTTCTAATGTTTATTTGTAAGTCAAATGGTGATTTTTCTTCACAATAACTATTTCTAGAACACAGAACATGATTTATATTGGAACATAGAATTAGTTTCACTTTTGTTACAAGAAGTATGAGAATGCCAGTATCAGTATGGAATCTATGTTATTCTTGATGTAAGGGCAACCTCTCACCTGTTTACAATACCAGGTTCACAACTGCAATATCTTAGACACAGACTTTGTATACATACATACACATATGATTAATTCTTGTTTACATGTTATAGTTTTGTATTCATTTTTATTTAAAACTTCCTGAAGACGGGGGTATTAAATCCCCCGAAATATAGAAGTGAAAAATAGTTTTTGTTTTCTTCTATTTAGTAATACACAGTGATTAGTAATACAAAAGTTTGAGATTGTGATAGATTACATTGTCATATGCTTTGGTTGTTGCAGAATCTACTCTTCATTTAGTTCTGCGTCTGCGAGGAGGTGTCATTGAGCCCACTCTCAGAATTTTGGCCCAGAAGTACAACTGTGACAAGATGATATGTCGCAAATGCTATGCCAGGCTCCATCCAAGGGCTACCAACTGCCGAAAGAAGAAGTGCGGGCATACAAATAATATCCGCCCAAAAAAGAAGTTGAAGTAGAAAATATACTTATTTATCACTTTACAAGGTCACTACAGTGTTAAACGTAAAAAAGTGAGAATTATGAAAACAGACCTTCAATAAATAAAATTTGTTAACAAATAAAATGTCTGTTGTTTTTAACTTTCCCTCTTTAGTAAATAATGTTTTAAAAACTCAAAAACAAATTTTACTTATAAAAAGTCTGTGAAGGCTGTTACAGGATTTTTTAAAAGGTTTTAGTGGGTTTTATGTGTATTCTCTAAACTCTAAAGCTTAAAAATTCAGGTTGAATACTGACAATATAGAGGTCATTCAAAATAGGAAGAACAAAATGTTCTCTAGCATTCGTTAGATATCAGTAATTAATGGTAATTGAAAGAAAACTATATTTCAAAAGGCTTTAATGTGTGACTTCTAATAATTTCTCACTTTATACAACATATGTTTATGTACAATCAACAATTAACGTGTGACGAGAGCTAATCTTTGCATTGTATAAGTACACAATCGGGTACTTCTTGAAATCGATAGAAATTCCTAAGAACAGCATTAATTGTTTTGGTGAAGGTCAAAAATGGAATGGTATCAAAAGGGTTAAATATATGGCATAATATTTTTTTCTCTATTCATGGCACACTTAAAACCAAACGACTTACATGTGAACAAATTTTACATCTAATGTATGTATATGTGTGTATATATACATACATTAATATATTTGCCAAATGCACATGTCTGTTTTGCTAAAAGCAGTTAAAAAAAAGTGATAGCTTATCAACTAATTTATATAGCTTTGCACAGGTGTGGGTGCAGAAACGACCAGGTTGTGACTCTTTAGCTTCTAATTAAAAATGTATGTTAATTCCTTACAATATCTCAAGTAACGCTCTTTGTCAGAAATTTTACACAAGAAAACAAATAAAAGAAAAGTTTTTTTGAATTTACACTATCGTGGGAATGCAGTTTGATGTCCAATATATGCAATATAATCAATATGCAATATAAGCTTATATAATCCATAAAGAATTAATGTGAAACTACCAATAGGTTATAGGTTTATTAAAAATAAACTATGAGAACACTTTTTGTGAGAAATATCGAGGAATTATAATTTGTCTTACGATAAATAATAAATATTAAATTCACAGTTCAAATACACTACAAGTGATCCATCTTGCTATGTATCGATTGCATTGTATTAGAGGAGTAACACAAAATATTTACCTGTTACTCAAATACATGTGTGAATACTGTCCAATCAGTAAAAAATTATTTCCAAGGTTTTATAGGTGTATATTTTAAGACGTTTAGAGTAAGATGTCGAGCATGTGACAGGCGTTGCTGGGACCCGGCTCCGTCAGGGATCTTTAGAAAAGCAAACTGTAGATTATTGCATAATTCTAAAATAGTCATCTAGGTATGCTTTCTTTTGTCAAGTAAAATATTTGAGTAAATGACAGAAAAAAAACGTCATATCAAGGATTCTGTGGATATTACAAACTGGAATGTCGTCAATAAAACAAGTCTGTTATGCTGATATTTTGTTTTAAGAGAAACTTAAAATTTAACACTTGTTAGGATATAATTGCAAGGATAAGTAGGTGAAATATTTGTCTAGACTCATACATGTAATGGCTTCTAAGATGTCTGGTTATCAATGAAAATATAATGTAGTATATTTAATATCATAATCATGTATCAATGTAGAGATATGAGGTAGAAGATGATTATGTAGTTCTGAAATGTACAGAGCAGAACATAGAGGACTTTGTACACAGCTTTGTGAGGTTCCTTTGCAAATCCATCTGATATAAGACTCGTAATATAAGCCTTGAAAAGTGAGTTTGAGAGTACTTTGTATTTTATTCGTAGAATGAACTGGACTGGAATTCCGTTTATATCATTCAAGTTATTTAATTTGGTCAGTATCACCGGTAAGGTAACATTGTCATAAGCAGTGTATGAATCAAGTGCTTCAATACTTGGAATACTTGTGATCTACGTCGCTGACCGACACTTGTCAGATAGACTGCGTCATTAATACACACAGTGTACAATAAATAGATAATTAAAACATGTAAAAAAATACATTACAAAATATTTACAAGATGGCGTACGACGTGAAAGTTAAAAAAGTGGCTCATGATTTAGTTCTTCCAGGGAGTACAGAGGCCTCTCAAGCAAACGATCCTTTAACACCTTTTTAAAATCTCTCATTTCCAGTACTCGCACATTCTGCGGCAAAGTGTTAAAAATCTTGATTGCAGACTGTGGGTAGGCCTTTTGAGTGCCACTGAGACGACAGCGGGGCATGTCGAGGTCCTGAGCTCGGCGGGTGTTATATTTTATGCACGTTGTCTCTGGTCACAAAAATCAGCCAAGTTCTCCCTAAGAAGCACCAGGGTGTTGAGGATGTACTGGCTGTATACGGTTGAGAACGCCGAGTTCCATAAAAAGGGGCCGGCAGTGTTCGCGCGGGGCCGATGATGTTAAGATTCTTAAGGCCTTTTTCTGCAGCAGCAATACATCCCGAACAGCCGGGGAAATGTCCCCACAGCACAATGCCATACATCAGGTGACTATGAAAAAGGGCATGATACACAGTCAAAAGATAAGGTCTGGTTATCAAAGCCCTTAGCTTCCTCAGGAGGTAAATGACTCGAGAGGAGTTTGGTACATACCTTTGATAAGTGGTCGTTCCAACTTAACTTAGAGTCCAGCCAGAACCCCAACAGCTTTACGCCTCCTGGAAGGGGACCCCAGTCTTCAGAGTGCAAAGCAGCGTCTGGGTTTTTTCTTCATTTATTCTTAAGTCTATTACAGTTGAACCAATCTTTAGCCTCCTCTAGTAGGTAACTGGCTTCCAAACGTAGTTGGGTGATGTCGCTCCCTCTGCTCATCAGGGTCGTGTCGTCTGCAAATAACAAAGTTTGGTCGTTCATATGCAGGTCATTGATCATGATGGTGAACAAAAACGGCCCGAGAACAGATCCCTGTGGAACACCATGCAGGATACTTTTAGTGTTTGAAGAAGCCCCCATAAGTGACACTAGCTGTTTACGATTGGACAAGTAATTGCAGACGCTGCTTAGCACTGTACCCCCTATCCCGTATTTTCGTAACTTTGCTGACAAAATTTCGTGGGAAACTACGTCAAACGCTTTACTTAGATCACATAGACCAAGTAAAACGGAATCTCTGTCCTCAAAAGCTTCAGTAATCCTATCAACTAGGCTAAGCATGGCTGTTGTTGTTGAGCGTCCCCTTCTAAACCCATGTTGAGCGTCAAGTAGCAATTTGTTCTGCTCAAAGTACTCCATAAGTTGGGTTTTCATTATGGTTTCAAAACACCTTGGAAAAGATAGGCACCAAGGAGATCGGACGAAAGTTAGATGGCAGCATGGGATCGCCCTTTTTAAAGACTGGTACTGTTCGAGAGGTTTTCAGAATCTCTGGAAATATCCCATTTCTGAGGATGCATTAACAGTTAAAGTAAGAGGCCCTACAATCTCATTTATTACAGATTTCAAAATAAATGTAGACAACCCATGAACATCCTGGCTCCTTGATCCTTAAATTCCCCTAACCATGCTTAGTACTTCAATGGTACTCACCTCCTTCCACTTAATAAGCCTCAGTCCTGGTATAGGGTCCATCATTGTTGCAACAGGGTCTGTCTGCCCACATCAGGCAAGCTTGAAATGATGTTATCAGCTACATTGGCAAAATAATTATTGAACTCATCAGGAGTCGCCATAGTCATGGGGACAGGACCAGATTTCCTGTGACTGTTTACTATTTCCCAAGCAGACTTGCATGGATTGGAAGATTGTTAAGATGTGGTTAGTATTACTGTTCTTTTTAGCCTCCTTGACCATCCAACTGTACTCCCTTTTCCTTTCACAGTACATTTTGTAATAAACATCCTTAAGAGCCAGGTTACCAGCACTCTTATGATAGTCATGAAGAAGCAAAACAGATGCACGCATTTTAGCAAGTTCAGGGGTGTACCATTGTTTAACCTTGGGTCCTCTGTTGGAGTAAGATGGTTTAGGCCTCATTATGCTTATGCTTGAAAAACTTTACAGGAAAACAAAGAGTCGAATTTGTCCTTAAATGTCAGAAAAAAGATTCAAAATTAGCAGCAGGGTCAATAGGTGTTTTGCTTAATTTCCACTGGGCATTCATTAATTCCCTACGTAGCAAGGACAGGTTATTTGAATTTATAACTCTCTTTTCATCCTGTAATTAGCAAGCCAAGAATTGGTGCAGGGTCTTACCATGTCTGTTGAAATCGTCAGCAACCACAGCTCCATGGTCAGCTACGAGGGGATTGACCACTTCTCAGTTTCTGTGTTCCACGAGTCAGCGTTAGTGGCCGCAGCGTCCAAACAAGCAGCCCCACGGGTGGGCACACGAGATGTTATATAGAGACCGTAGCTACGCAGAAGGTTTGAGAATGCGGCCTCTTCTCTAGAGGGTATCTCCAAGTGTATATTGAAGTCGCCACAGAGAACTATATTCTTAACTTTAAGTTTGGACAAGTAGTTTAAGCACAAATCAAGCAGGTCAATAAAATGCTCAAAGTCCCCAGATGGAGATCTGTACACTGATACAAGAATGGTGGACACATTAGACATCTCTACAGCTGTCAATTCCAAAACCATTTCAACACAATAAGCATCAAGATTAATTTGTTTGCAGTTTAATTTACTAGAGGAAAAAATGGCTACACACCTCCGTTTTTATGATTACTACGGCAGTAGATGTTGGTAAGGCCTAGGTTACCCAAGGTCTGGTAACAACAACTTTCCTCATAAGTTAACCAATGTTCGGATAAACATAGTACTTCACAAATTTACTTCTTGAATAAACAGAGTTATTAGATCACACTTATTTTTTAATACACTGAACATTTAGGCTGGCAATTTTTAGTTTACTAGTAGGCCTACATTGTCTATTTACATCAGAACTAGGCCTAGGCCCTAAAAGTTTGTTAACATGTCTTGGGTCGTTAATTGTAAGATTTAAGTCCTTAAGCGGCTCCTCTGCCATGGGGCCTAATCCTAAAAAATTTTCACCAGAGGCTGGGAGTGTACTATCAAGCCTATTTCGAGTTGGCCTACCTCTACGAAAACTGTAGTTACAAACCAAAAAGACCCTCGGGCCAGATGTCAGGTTTCAACAGTTTGTCCTTGTCTTCAAATGGGATACTTATTTTGTATGACCTGTATCCCGGGAACTTCGTTTTCACCTCTTCACAATCAACTTCACCAGTACAATATTGTTTGACGTGTTCAGTAATTTCACTCGATGTAACTTTCATTCCTAGACGGGACACAAACAAAACGGCTTTCTTGCCGGCCGGTGTAATGGTGGCGGAGTGAGTGATTTTGGACGTACCAACAATGACCTCACTTGATGATTTTATTCTTTCAGGTTTCATTTTATTTTCATTCCTGACTACAGTTCGAGTTATATTTCGTTGGTTGCGCCTTGTCTGTACAGTTTTCCATTTATTTACATTTTCGGGACGACATGTTAGATTTGGAACTACTTTCCATGACCGTTTCGTCCTCAATAGGTTTGACATAGCCACCGGTTTGATCCATGATTTCATGTTCGTCCATTACATCAATGACGTCACTGCTACTACAATTCGGTGATAAACGCAGAAGACAATGTCCTAGGCCTATTTTGAAACATTTTCAATTTTAGAAACTCTGGCATTTAATTTTAACAAATTTTCACTTATAGTTGTCAATTCATCGAGTACAATAGATAGACTTGCCTTCCCATCCTCTTCGCTATTTGCAACAGGTTGATCAGACTTGTTCTCTATCATCTTCTTAACCTCAATACGGCATGGTTCGCAGTACCACGATATTTTTTTATGGATACTTCTAAGATTTGCAAAATCCTTTGCTGATAATCCGACACACGCTGTATGATACCACTTTTTGCAAAAAGCATAGCACCCCACTGAGTTTTGCCGGTCCGTAACGGGGTTTATCACACACAGTACAAATTTGAGCCACTTTTGTCGTCGGCGCCATCTTGATCCCCTGTTGTTTCTCTATCAGATACATATGTTAGATGTAGAGTCAATAAAGCAGCCTTTCCTTTGAAGCCTATATACTCACGAGGTATAGCAAAAAGGCAATTTGTACGAATATTCTTTCAATACACATCACTATCAGATTTCATGGTGCCAATTACCCTAATGTTCTATACCCTAGGGATTTCCCTTATGTATATACCATGTATTAATCAGTATTACAAGCAAAAATGTGTGTTAGCAGCAAGGGCTTGGTGATGTCCCCTATGCCAGAGGTGTTTTCTTTTTCTCAATTGCATTAATAACAGCCATAATGGAGGGAATAAATTCACTGGGTTGTGAAATACAAAAAAACGAATTTAACTTTTGATATATGTAAACATTCTGGAGTAAATATTACAAGTGTTGTCTTCTTGTAAGTTTTCTGTTACCTCATAATGTATATCATCTTTCCTTTTTGCATTTTTTATTGTGAACATAGCTTATAACATTTTTTATATGCCTATTATAAAGGAAACCATAATATTGCAGAAAAGTTTAAAACTTCTCGTCTCAGCCAGTGCTCTATGTATCAATTAATAATTTTAATACTAGTGTTTTCACAAGAAAATAATCTCCTATACTCATGTGACCTTTAAACAATATATCTCAGAACTAAATGGATTAAACTACAGTTTATTTCCCACAACCAGGCTTCCTCTTCTATGGGGCGGCCTACTGCCATGCACTTAAGTTTCAAGGGCCTTTTGCGCACACCATGAGGCCTACCAGTCTTTGATTTAAGCAGTTCCACAAACCGCTGAAAACAACCTGTCAGGTCCTCCTGTGAAAATTCACCATCCCTGTCCAAATTACTAAAGATGGCATACCGCTCCCTTGCTATTGTAGGACAATCAAAGAGCAAGTGTTCCGCAGTTTCATCCTGCTCATCACACATTCTACAGAGCAGATCCTCCTGAAGGATGCTAACTCACAATGAAATGTCGGGAACTAGAGACTGGGTACCAATTACTCTAACGTTCTCTACCTCCGGGATTTCCCTTATGTATGAACCATATATTAATCAGTATTACAGGCAAAAATGAGTTTTATCAGCATGATGCCACTATGCCAGTTGTACTTTTATTCTTAGAATTGATTAGTAGTTCTAATTCCGAAGTTTAGACTGGGATATTGCCTTATTTATAACATCGTAAAAATCCTGTAAATTAATATTAATTATAATATTTTTAGACTCTTTTCTCTGGATAATTCCTCCATTATCCTGTTGAAGATTGACCAAATGTGCTTTAAAAATGTTATTTTACTAAGCGTGTGTGGAAGTTCGCTGGGTAATAGAGTATTAGGTGTCAATATGCTGACATCTGCCCATTGAGTAAACAAGAACCTCTCATTGAATAACCAAGTCATTCAGTACAGGTATTGGAAACAAATTATCAGTGTTGGTGCTTTGGAACACATTCCCTGCACTTGTGACACATTTCTTGTTAAACATAATATATTGCGAATACCTATATGCCTTAAAATTTTTGTTAACGTTCAAGTCCTGGGGAGTCAACCCACACCAGTAAGGATCACAAGTGACATATAAGAGTTATCTGAGAAAATATCTACCCATACCTTAAAGTCGATTTTATTAATTGTACAAATAAATTGGCCTCTGAAAGCTTATTACATCTACTTCTACCATATCTAAACAGGAGATACCTGTTTATTGCGTTTTAGCAAGTATATGTACTAAAATATACACTCACCCAAGTCTATCAATCTCATTCAAGCAAATAGGATAATCATCTTTCATTAGAGTAAAACCATTTTTCTTGTAGCAACACAATTGTGTCGTTCTTTTCCAAAGATATGGATAGCTCATCCCACCTAGGCTGTATAGGTTGTGTATTCCATTGGATTAATTAAGACTGTTTGATCCAGCAATTGGATTTAAGACTCTATGAGCTTATTGTTAATCCAACTAAAACGTGCTAACGTATTAAACTTTCCAAAAAAGAACTAAGAACCTCTTTGGAGTTTGAAAAGCTCGATGCAGCCTGTTTCATTAATGTTACTGTCAAAGATACCACCCTGTCAGAAGGTTTATCAAAAGCCTGTTTAAGTTGTTTCCAAATTATAGCAGTAGAGAGGTTTTGAAATCAATAATAGCATTGGGAGTATTAAGTTAAAGTTGGAGTTTGGTTGATAAACGTCAACAAAAAACAAGTACCCTTTTGCGTTGTTTTCGACATAAATAATGTAAGTTATTCTTGTAAATTTTATTGCTTTATATAAATGCAGAAATAAACAAGCTAAATTTTGAAGTAACTTCTGATATTGTAGCTACTTGTTAGTTTATGGTGACATTCAAACTCAAGTATGTATAATCTTTGATACAAGTTTAGGCTATAATAATGAAAAGTAGACCAGTCATATGAGTCAAAAAGCTATTGATAGTAATGGTTGTCAAGATTGGAAGTAACTTTTGACATTGCTTCACTTGCAGGGGAAGAACTATGAGGCTGTACTGAAGTCCTCGTTTTGTTCAAACATCATACAGCAGATTGCACATTGTTACTTTTTATTCAGTCATTAATTAATTTAAATTTAGTTTTTATGTCCTACCGTCAATCCAATCCAATTTTATGTAGTCTTATGATGACATGTTACAAAGGTTAACCATCATCAGACAAGTAGGTTTGGATGGCTTTCATAAAATTAAAAATTACGTGACACAAACACATATAAATAAATCACAACTGCGCATGATGTTACATGCATGCTGCAGTGCGGTATACATAATTGGAGAAGAAAGTAAGGTTGGACAAGAAGTCTTCAGATCTTTCCTCATAAATTTTCTCAAAACATAGTAAGTAGTTTAATCTTTTTTAATAGTTTTAAGGTACATGGCTTAGTATATAATTTTTAGGATTTTTATAGAATTATGTTCTATAAATATATACTTACTAGAGTTTGAGATATGGAAGAAGATTAGTATTTCCTAATAATTATGCTTTTGGATGTATTTTTAAAGGTGAAGATTTTGAGAAAGTAAAAGTTCAACAGGACTAAAAAATAAAATAATAAAAATTTGGAAGAGAATCTCTGCCCACTGGAATCAATTTTAAAATGTCTGGTAAAGTACGGAAAAATTGAATACTTATTCTGTGTGAATGGGTTGTTTTGGAGGGTTTTATGTAAAATATGTTTTCTGCTAAACCTAGGAGAATAATACTTCATGGCAATTCAATATAAGTAATTTTTATTCTAAAATTGTACAATAAAATAATACATCGAATGGTGACAATTATTCTAAAACTAATATCTAAAACCCATTAACAATATTCATCAATTGAATACAATGTTGAGTATAAAAACAAAATGTCTAACAATTGTTTATTATATTATTATGTTACTTTTTTATATACCAGGTCTGTCAACCTATCTCTCATAATAATTGTATATGTGTGTTGTTTTATGAAATGAGGGGAGAAAGATGGACATCAGTTTTATCTGTAATGAATAGTAAATAATACAAGGCATAGCCTTGTAGGGACCTTTTAAAAATGTGTCTCTTTTAAGGCCATGTCACACTGCCGTGGCGTCGCGTCCGTCCATCCATAGTATGTACGTCCGCGTATGCCGCGACGGTCTCGAATCCCGTCAAACTACCAGACACGCGTCCGCGTCCGCGGCCAACGCCACGTCTTTCTAGGAGTTGCTTATGCATTTCAACTACTTTGAATTTGTTTAGTTATACACTGATAGTGGAATTAACAGTTTGTTATAGCTGTACAAAATTAATTTATTGTTCTGAAGCGTATTCATTATTAATTATTATTATCAAAATTATATTTTCATTATTACAATATGCAATACTATTTCTATTATGAACTTAGTAATTAGGGCATTCATTACTTTGATATACCTCTTTAAAACTATTGGTTTTTATATATAAGATGCACTTGAAAGGATTATTTTGTAATTTTTGTGTTGGTGTTTTCATTTTTGTAATAAGTCTTTATGTTTTTTAAAATAAGGCCTATTTAATTTTGTTATAGATCAAACATAATATGAAAAATAACAAATAAAATGATTGCATATAAACATGACACCAGAGTATTCATTAACCCTAGAACTGGCGGTCATTTCATCCTGGAGTGTCGGGCTGTTTTAGAGCTTCGCGCAAGGGTTTTTTAAACAAATTATTAAAAATATAAAATAAAAGGAGTAGGCAGTGGCAAGAGTGCGCGGTGCCCCGGTGAGGGGGTTGGGGAGGTGCTTTATGCGCATGCGCGAGCCTTCGTAGCATCGCCGACGTCGGCCAAGGATCGCTCCAGCCGCATAGCGCAGCAGACGGTGGCCGACGCGACGAACGTTGCGCCACGTCGGTTATGTCAGTGTGACTTGTCCTATCTGACAACATGGTCAGCGATTATTTTAAAAATCCATCCGCAGATGGACGGACGCGACGCCACGGCAGTGTGACATGGCCTTTAGTTGATATCTCCAGCAAAGCATCAAAATGTAATCATCATACATACAACATGGGTTTTCTTACTCAGTATTATAATTAGTAGGGTATGTATATTTTTTATATAATGTTTGGGAAGAGATAATAAACTATGAAAAATCTCTGAAAGAAACCGCATTAGGATCAGGGGTAAATCGGGGCCAAAACAAGAGCTTATTGTAGAGTTTGTCTCCAGGACATGTTGTTGCACGTATTTGACGGTGGCCTATCAGCTTATAGAACCTGTTGATCTTTCCCTTGCTGACACCTTGCATGATAAGTTCTTTTGCAGCAGTCATCTGAACTTGAGGAGGATCAATTTCTGGGAAAAAATAGGCATATTTTTATTTTTAAACCTTTCAGTGAAATCACAAAGTTTGGTTTGAAAGACAATAGTATCAAACACATTTATTGGCTGAAAGTTATCAAATACCTATATGCCTTAACAGTCTAAGAAACATAAATTAACCACGACTTTTATTGGCTGGATATATTTGAGGAGGAAAATATAATTCAATATTAAATCCAAATTTTATATTACCACAAGTACTGTAATTATATGTGAAGGAAACAGGATATTTCTGGACCTTTGGCGTCTTTCAGTGATACAAGAAAATCAGTATCACTGTTACCAAACTGTGTATCACAGTTACTGATTTTCTTGTATCTCTGAACAGTGGCAAATGTCTGGAAAAATCCTGTTTCCTTCACAATCCTTCCATCATCATAAACACACTTCAAACAAAGAAGTGTATCATATGTGATTGTATTCTATACGTGATGATTAGTCTTATGCTGGATATCCAGATCAGTGGCATAACTCTGCCAGCTCATCATCTCTCCCAATATGAAAAGAAACCCTCCTATATGGCTATGAAGTTGTACATCCTTCTGCTAAAACAATGAACATGCCTCACCAAGAGAAGAGTGAAGACTGCTCTTACTGCATTGCAGGTCAACAATTCGTTTGACACACTCAACGAATTCATTGAAAGAAGTCTTAGAACTTGGCAAACTTAAATATTTTTATTTAACCTATATTATTTTATCTGATACCCTGATGCATTAGAAAATAAAGAATATTTGTAGGAAGTAAAGAATTATACAAGGACGTGGCTTTGGAGGTTAGGGGATGAATCTGACTGATGAACACACCAGGCCAGGGGTTATGGAATAAATGTGATTAAATCTAAATTCAAATAATAAAGATAGACAAAAATCAAAGTAAAACATTTAACCGCTGTGTTTCAAACAAGTTGGATTGTTGTCTTGTGCATATTAAAATGTGTTTTGTGGTTTGGAGAGTTCTATGACCCTCAACACCCCCTTTGTTAAGTCACTGATCAAAAATGGCTAAATTCTGCTTATTTTGTCACCTGTGTAATTGTTGGAGACATAGTTTGGGTACGATTGAACTTGCTATTGAAAGTTGAATCTATCCATGTTAAAGACGGAAATAAAGTTTAAAATTATCTCATTTAAAATCATTAGTCAAACTGTAAGACATCAAGGCATCTAGCTCCTCCTACAGATATGAAGTAAACATTGTCATCTACAGTAATGGATTAAAGAACTCTGTGAAATATTTCAAGTAAATAAAAGGGAATATTGAGTCCCTAATTGTGTAGAAATAGGTACAACAATCCAAACAAGGGTTGGTCGATCATGTAAGCCAGGTATGGTATGGTTGTATGGTGTTTCTAACTATAATAGCCAGTGTCCACTTTTCCAGTGTTATTATATTGATTAAAAACTGTAATAATAAAAACTGTATTCAGACTTCTAAATAAAGAAAGGAGATTTAAAACACACGGCTATAGCATATTCTTTTACTTGTCTTCAATTAGTTGGTGAAAGATTATTAGCACATACACAACTTTGAGGTCGGCAGCCAGGCAATTTGAAGAGAGGCAGCAAAGAGTTTTTTTATAAAAAAAGTGACCAATTTCGACTTTATATATTAGGACTACTAAATCATGCCTCCTTGCCTGTTTAAATCTCTGTTCCAAGGAGTTGTGAGAGGAAGATTCTGGAGGCTGTTTTGTTTAAAGGAAAATCTTTAATTAAGTAATCAAGAAATTAGTGAGAAGTTTTAATAGTAGCTGTATACTGAAATATTGGTAACCATTTTAAGCTTAACATTAAGAATTTTGGGTGTATTGAGTTACCTTTCCTGCTTGCTTGATACTTACGGTGATAATCTCCGATCAAGCAGATGCCGACACTCTTATGATTGTACAGTACTGCGTGAGCCCCCACAATGCCCCAGCCTCGACCCTCGAACACCTCTCCAGTTGGAGCCACTAGGAAGTTGTAACCGATGTCTGCCCAGTTCTTCTCGTGCATGTGGTAGTGTTGGATGTTGCGTACTATCTGACTGCAGGGACGGCCGGAGCAGTTGTTGTTACCTCCGCTGTGGTGGATGATGACAAATGGCACCTCACCATTTATGTAAGTTCGGGGCTCTGTAGGTTCTGCAGCTCCCCACTCACTGCGGGCCTTTACGACAACATCTGTTGGCAATGGTTTCATCATTCACAGTTCATATCAGGAACACAAATAAATATATTATTACTCAGAGTACAAATCATTACAGTATTGTCATCAGAATTACAAGAATTGATGGTCGGATGAATAATTTTCAGCTTGATCATTGCTAAAATTTCAATATATTTTATCTTAATGATTAAGAGATAACGTAACTTGAATAGTTCATGATATTTCTTATCTAAAGACTTAATGTACTTTTACAATCACTTCCTGAGGAGTATAAATAGTAGAGATAGCTAACCAAATTTTTAATTTGTATTTACTGTAAAGTATATAAATATATAATACAATACATTAGCAAATTAACTGAGAAAAAGTTTTCAACACAGTGTGGTAATAAGATTACCCCAAATAATTTTATCACAGCAGATAATTTATTTTTTAGAACATAATTATTTTGGAAGATTGTAGTGAAAAATTAAAATTAAGGATGGTTTATTTTACAGGGTGAAGTTAGGGTTAAGAAGCACTATCACATAACCTGGTGACCAACAGCTTAAAGATGACTGAACCACCACCAACGGCAGAGCAGGCGGGGTGCTTGCAAGGACAAGATCGCTCAGCATTATTCACCCATCCAAGCAGCAGCCATGCACGACATTACTTGATTCCGTTATCTTGCCATAACTGCTACACTGTACTATATTAACATTAATTGATTTTTGTTGGAAAGAAAATTTAAATATTTCTTTTTTAAAACTTGATTATCAAAATTGATTACAACTTACCTAACATATAAAGTCAACCTATTTCAAAAATCCCTCATTCACAATTTCTGAAAATTTGTTTATTGCCCCATTGCTTTTTGTGTACTACATAAAGTAGCTGGTATTTCATAAGGGGAAAAAAACACTATCTTTTTCTAAAACCGTGTAATTTGTAAATAACAAAATGGGAGCTGCAACAAAACTGTCTAAACCTCCCTATTTACTGAACTTACCAATTCCATTTGCTCAGTAATTGTTCCAAAACTCTTCAACTCCAAGATTCATTTACTCGTAAAAAGATTGTGTGATATTTCTTTGGTAACTGTATTTTTTTGCTCTTATGTTTGTGTTTTTATTTTGTTCACAATGTTCAACTGTGCATCTTGTAAAATGTTTGGTTTGTGGTTTGTCTAAAACTCTAGTCTGGAAGCATTAATAATGTTACTTCAAGCTAGAATGAAAATGTTTTAATATATGAAAATGCCATATACAACCAAACAGTGAATCTAACTTGGATTCCTGGAGGGCAGACATTTACCATTCATATGTTGAAGTTGAATGTGTTTGTTCACTTCTGATTTATAGTATAAAATGGATGATTCGGAGACAGCTGAGATAAGAGCTGGTAATGTCAATCTAATACAATATCAGAAACTGCTCCAAAAGGAGAAAAGAAACTTGAATACCTAAAAGAAAACCAAATACTAAAAGAAGAAGTAAACAACTTTACTTATTAAAAGTAACAACACATATATTTCTACATATAAAAGAAAGACAAGCTTATGCAGATCTGCTGTTGCAGTGTTGGCAAAGCAAGTGTCCAGCTTCTTATTTATTTGCTATTTTGTCGAAAACTCTGTTTTATAAGGCCATTTAACCAAATTGTGATTCTTGAGACATTCTGTCCAAGGATACCCTTTTTTTTCAATCTGCTGTTCTTAGGAAAGAGCAGCAGGGTCTAAACACTGGTTTAACCAGTTTTTGATTGATGATAAGACTCTAACCTCGTAAGGGTCTGGAATGGCTCTCAGAAGAAAAAGAGTTCCCCAGTTACTGTTGCCATATCATTGGATTTCCCTATAGCTCTTGGAATTTTCCAAAAAATGTAATTCCTTTTAAATTTTGTTTATAAAAATGCATTATGTAGTGGAAATGTTGTGTTGAAATCATATTTTAGAACGATACAAATTTATGTTTGCAACTTTATTATTACCTCATGTTATGATTTCCAAAGCGAAACATACACACACACACACACGCACATATATAAAATATGCAGAAAGGAGTAAAATCTAAAATGTATTATATATATATATATATATATATATATATATATATATATATATATATATATATAATTTCAATAAACATTGAATCACAAAAAGTAATTGCTCTGCCGGGAGTCGAACCCGGATCTCTCACTTGCCGGGTGAATGTGCTACCATTACACAACAGAGCGCTTACTTTTTCCGATTCAATTATTTTGTATTTGGCCGTATCTGTCACATATGTGTTTAAATAAGCAAACTAACATATGGTCGGCAGACCAAATATCTGTCAAACGACTTTTATTTACATTAAAGTGTATAAATGGCAAGAGCCTTTTATATATATATATATATATATATATATATATATATATATATATATATATACAGGGTGATTCATGAAGTTCTCCCCCCACTTCTACAGCACATTGTACTAGTAAAAATAATGAAAAAATGTTATATAAACATACGTCCGAAAACTCTTCGTTAGCGAGTTACAGCTAGCGAAAGATTTCGCCTGAATTCCTGGGTAAAGAGTAAAATAAAGCCATACTGAACTTTTGGAAAGGTTAATTAAGTAAGAAATATCGTGGATTCTTATGTATTTTTACCTGATAAAGCTAATAAAATAGGTTTCAGAACTGTACCTGTAGTAGTTTTTGAGGGATTCAGGGTTAAATGCAAAAAATTGGGGCACGAAACAATGTTTTTTTAAGTTTGATGTACAATAACTTTGTTAAATTGGTAATAAATACATAAAATCAACAAACATTAATTGTATAGAATTTAGTTCTAAGAAAATTGATATAATCAAAGTCTAAAATAAAACAGAAATAAGTACCAAAAAATCGATTTTATTCAGTATAATACATTACTAGCTGTAAAGAAATGCCGTACGGTATTTAGTTAAAATAAAACAAAAACAAAATGTTTGTTCCTTAATGATGAGATAAATTGAGAAAACAAGATTAAATGTTAAATAAATTTGTTTGTAAATAAAAATATCATGTTTTATTACGTTGTATTTTTTTTTTTAATAAACATTTACATCATATGTCCAAAAATAAATGAAGCAAACATTTTCCCATTATTGTTTACTAATCATCGAAATGCAGTTTTTTGTTTTATTAATTTCTAAGTTGGTAACGCACGAATAACAGCTGATCAACAATGGTATTCTGTACTGTTACATTAGAACTATGTATTAGTGGTGTTTTGCAAGCTACAGCAGGAGATCGGGTTCTGTTAATCGTGTTATTAAATGCAAATTTTCTGTGAGTTATAATTCGATTGTTTATTCAGCGAAAAAATGCCTTACTTATTTACATCAGAGGAATACGCTGATATGGTTTTTATTTTGGGTTACTGTAATGGTAATGCTAGAGCTGCTGTAGAAGAATATGAACTACGTTACCCTAATAGGAGGATTCCAGATACCAAAACAATTTCAGGAACTTTTTACTCTTCGGGAAACAGGATCAATACCAAGTACTAGAACCAATTATGAACGAGCTGTCCAACTTGATGATGATATTGTTATTAATGCTGTTCATCGCAGTCCAGGTGTAAGTACACGACGTATTTCTAGGCGGATAGGAGTTTCGCAGTCAACGGTGTGGAGGTCACTTAATCGAAACAAATTTTATCCGTTTCATAAACAAAAGGTTCAACATCTACAGCTAGGGGATGGTCCGCTTCGCTTGGAGTTTTGCAACTTTTTGAATATTAATAATCAACTCTACAAGCGTATTTTGTTTACGGATGAGGCACAATTCACTCGGGATGGTGTCAATAACTTGCACAATGAACACTCAAGGGCAGAAGAAAATCCACATGAAGTAGTGGAACAGAACTTTCAACACCGATTTAGCGTCAATGTCTGGTGTGGCCTTTTGCACAATCGGCTGATTGGACCTTTCATATTACCTGGACGCCTAAATGCTGAGTTCTATTTGCATTTACTTCAAGAAGAGTTGCCGCAGCTGTTAGAGAATGTTCCTTTACATCTCAGACAAAATTTGTACTTCCAGCATGACGGAGCACCTCCCCACTTTTCACGTGCCGTTTCTGCTTACTTAAATCATCAATTTCCTGGACACTGGATTGGTCGTGGAGGGCCTCACCCTTGGCCACCAAGATCACCAGATCTATCTCCATTGGATTATTGCATCTGGGGATGGATGAAAGACATTGTATACAAGACAAAAGTGAATTCTCGTGATGAATTAATTGCCCGTATTATGGATTCGGCTGTGCAGATACAGGGAAGCCCTGAAAAATGAAGAAACGCAACAAAAGCAATATACAAATGTGCTGCAAAATGTATTGATAATGATGGCCTCATTTTCGAACATCTATTATAAAAAGGTGCGTACGGTTGGCCCAACCTGATTAATTTTGCTTAAAACTAGTAATGTATTATACTGAATAAAATCGATTTTTTGGTACTTATTTCTGTTTTATTTTAGACTTTGATTATATCAATTTTCTCTGAATTACATTATCTACAACTAATGTTTGTTGATTTTATGTATTTATTACCAATTTAACAAAGTTATTGTACATCAAACTTAAAAAAACATTGTTTCGTGCCCCAATTTTTTGCATTTAACCCTGAATCCCTCAAAAACTACTACAGGTACAGATCTGAAACCTATTTTATTAGCTTTATCAGGTAAAAATACATAAGAATCCACGATATTTCTTACTTAATTAACCTTTCCAAAAGTTCAGTATGGCTTTATTTTACTCTTTACCCAGGAATTCAGGCGAAATCTTTCGCTAGCTGTAACTCGCTAACGAAGCGTTTTCGGACGTATGTTTATATAACATTTTTTCATTATTTTTACTAGTACAATGTGCTGTAGAAGTGGGGGGAGAACTTCATGAATCACCCTGTATATATATATATATATATATATATATATATATATATATATATATATATATATATATATATAAGTAGATATGAATATGGGGTTCCTAGACCACTTTTGGGACAGACAGAAAATCAAGGGAAAATACTGTTTAAAGGACAATAAACGAATCTGTAAAATCAAACAGTATGGCGGTTCTGGACCACTTTTGGGACAGCCCAAAAATCAATACAAATACTGTTCAATACACCATAAATATGTAAAAACAATTCACAATACAATTTACTTAAATAAACTATGGTAAACTGTATTCAAGCAATTTTTCATGACAGTATGACAACATAAATTGTGGAATTTATAATACTCGAATGTTGAATTTAGAATATGTTGGCATTACCGTTGAGCGAGAAATGTTGGTAGCACTGCGCGGCACACAGGAGAACTTAGTTAAAAGATTTTTCTATAATAAATAGAACAATCTGAAAACATTTGACCAGAAATTGTGCTGATTTGTGTCAAGTTGTCACAAAAATCACCACTTCTCAAAATTTTAGTTTACAAATTTTTGCTCTTTAAATATGGAGCGGAAAAAGATAGAGTGCCCATACTGCAAAAAAGATGTTTTTGAACATCATTACACCAGGCATTATAATTCAAAGAATCATCTGAAAAATAAAGATATTTATGAAAAAGAATTAAATTATTTGAGGAATTGGGCTAAAGAGAATCAAATCGATGGTCACGAAAAGATGTACAATATAGAAAAATTGCGTGAATTAAAGAAAAGCTTTAAGGAAGATAAAAAAGATCTCAATCTATTTAATGATGAAAAAATTCAATCAATCGCTGAGAAATTGTCCATTGAAACAAACGATAAAACTAAGTCTGAAATGATCTGTAATGTATGCGGGTCGACACTGTACTCTCTATGGGTCGGGAAGAATAATTAAACTACACATTTAGAGTAACATTGCTCTAGGACCGCTCGTAAAGGAACGGACGGGACGCGGAGGTTACATGACGGTGTCTGGTGGTGGACTCCGGGTGGACTGCTGGCTGGCCAGCTTGGACCGTTGGTTGTAGGGTAGTGGCGTGATGTGACGTCACAGGAGAGCAGCCTATGAGCATTCTTTATTCTTTTAGACCACATCGTATGTTACATCGCCTGACAATACATACTGCCAACATCACTGGTGCAGACATTAAATATCACTATGGATACCTACCAACTTAGTACTTCTCACACTAAATACACTACAATCCTCCCCCTTAAATACATAAGTCCCCTACAATTTTAGAAATTTATCAATTACAATTTGTTTTACAATTCTCCAATTTTAAATCAATTACAATGAATAAGAAAATTGACATTATACTCTTTTATTTTTGTAAGTATAGCTTATAGAGAACAAAATACAAACTCAATATAATCATTTAACACAAATCACAAACACTTCCATCAAAACCAATAAATCAGAATATAGCAATTAATAACACATTGAATGAACACAATTAACAAATCGATAATAATAATGCTTAAACAATATTAATTATATACAAGTCACAATTGGGTTGTATTTACAAGTCCATTTTGACTAAAGGTTTACGATCCCTTAGTGGGTATCGTCTAACAGGTGTCATTTGTTTGGGTGAAACGCTGGAACTGTTATTGTTTACATTTGTACGTGGGCTGGGGCTTTGCCCCTGAGCGTTTCTGTTATTGTTATGGTTTTGCGGAGAGGGGGGCAAGGTCGTTGCTAAAAGTACTGGCGACCTTGCGCTCGCTCTGTCCCGCGACTGTATATCGATCGTTTCCTGCGTGTGCTCTGTTGCCACGCTTGCGTCTGGGAGTCTAGGCATTGTTGTCAACTCAGACATTTCCGGACTACACTGTAAACCTACCAACTGGTCGATATGTCGTTTCCACCTCATGCCCGTATTCAGTTCAACTAAATACGTGACTGGTCCTAATCGTGAAACTACCACACCTGGTATCCACTTATTTCTACCTCTGTAATCTCTGGCTATGATTGGTTGTCCAATAGCTAACTGTCTAGTTTTACTACCCCTATAGTACAATCGTTGTTTTTCTTGATTATCTGACATTATTGCTTTAACATTTGGGCGAATTAAATCTAACCTAGACTTTAGCGATCTGCCCAACATTAATTGAGCTGGCGATAGATTGGTAGTAGAATGCACTGTATTTCTATACGTGAACAGGAAGTTACTCAAAGCTAATTCTAAATCCTTGGAATTATGAAGAGCTGTTTTCAATTTATTTTTAATAGTTCTGACTGACCGTTCTGCCAAACCATTGGTTTCTGGGTGGTATGGTGGTGAAAACGTGTGTTTGATACCATTTGACATCAAAAATTCTTTAAACTCTTGACTGGTAAAAGGTGGTCCGTTGTCGGACACTATGTGGTCTACAATACCATACCTACTAAATAATTCCCTTAATTTCACAATCGTGTGAACAGCTGCCGTTGAAGCAACGGGCAACACCTCTGGCCACTTAGAGTACGCATCTTTTACCACCAAAAATAACTTGGACTGAAAAGGTCCAAAAAAATCAATATGAATTCGAGACCAAACTCGTTCCGGAACATTCCAATGATGCAGGAAAGCCTTGGGCGGTTTTGCTCGTTCCTCCAAACAGGCTGCACAGCTGTTAGCTAGTTGTTCTATGTCCCGGTCGATATTAGGCCACCATACATATGCACGGGCTAATGCCTTCATGCGAACAATACCTATGTGTGAAGTATGCAATTCGTTCAGAATGTTTATTCTGAACCTTTTAGGTATTACCACCCTGTACCCCCACATTAGGATTCCTTGCTCCAAGGTTAATTCCGACTGTCTAATTTCAAATGGCTTTAGATCTGGTTCAGTTACAATAGGCCAACCTAATTCTACATAGGATATTACCTTTTTGATTTCACTATCTACCATTGATTCTCTTTTTATGTCTACATAGCTTAATGGTATGTCATTTTCAGCTAAACACTGCAAATAGGTACCTATGACATTAATATTAAGGTCATCATCCGAGATTTCATCTTTAATCTCACTATTTACAGGTAATCTAGATAAACCATCGGCATTGCCATGGTTTTGGGACTTAACATACACAATCTCATATTGGAAACCACTTAAAAACAAAGCGTATCGTTGTAACCTACTGGCTGCGAAAGCAGGTAACCCTTTCTTTGGTCCAAAAATAGCCACTAAAGGCTTATGATCAGTCTTTAACAAAAACTGTGTACCATATAAATATTGACTAAATTTCTTAACACCAAATACAATGCTTAATGCTTCCTTATCTATTTGTGAATAGTTTTTCTCAGCGCTATTTAACACTCTACTTGCGAATGATATAGGTCTTTCTGTACCGTCGTATTGAATCTGACTCAAAACTGATGCAATGCCATATGGACTAGCATCACTGGCTACCACTAGTGGTAATGCAGGATCATAATGCGCTAAAACTTCAGCAGAGATTAACTTTTGCTTAATCTCTTGTAGTGCCTTCTTACATGCTAAATTAAATACAAAATCGGTATCCTTTCTTAACAACTGATACATTGGGGTTAAAATAGTGGATATCCTAGGAATGAAACGTGAATAGTAATTAACAAGACCAAGGAAGGCTTTAAGCTGTGTCACATTTTGAGGTTCAGGTGCCTTGACAATTGCTTCAACCTTACTAGGTGCGGTATGCCACCCTTGTTTACTGATAACAAAACCTAAATATTCTAAACTGTCACAGAAAAATTTACATTTGTTCTTGCTCACTGTGAACCCATTGTCTTCAAGTCTTTGACACACTAGTCTAAGTCTATGCATGTGTTCCTCATTGTTTTTACCTGTTACTAGAATGTCATCTAAAAATACAGTTACCCCCGGGATACCTTGTAATGTTCGTTCTATTATTCTCTGGAATATTCCCGGTGCTGAACTGATACCAAAACATAGGCGATTGTAAGCATACAATCCTTTGTGTGTGCTAATTGTACAATACGTTTGACTATCTACATCTAGTTTAAGCTGCTGATAAGCTGAAGATAAATCTATTTTAGAGAATTTTTCTCCGTTTTGTAGGCTGGCAAATATTTCTTCAATTTTCGGTAACGGGTGTCGGTCTACCTCCAAGAAAGGATTTACAGTTATTTTATAATCCCCACAAATTCTTATTTTCCCATTAGCCTTAATAATTGGTACAATGGGAGTCCCCCATTCACTGGTATCTACTGGTGAAATAACGTTCTCTTGTTCTAGTCTAGTCAGCTCGGCTTCTACTTTTTCTTTAAGTGTAAAAGGTAACGTCCTAGGTTTAAAGTATTTTGGTACTACATTTTCTTTTAACTTTAATTTAACTGGTGCACCCTTGAAACATCCCAACTTATCCGTAAATACATTTGGAAACTCATTGTACAGTAATTCTACTTGTTTGTTGTTGTTGACAACAGACGGATTGACAGATGTTTGTTTGTTTACCTCTACAGGTGTGTTGTGGCTTCCACTGACAGGCGTGCATGCGTCTGCCGCGCTGCCGCCTGCAGTTGGCACAACCCCCACCATGCTCGTGCGATCAGCTGACTGTACATTGTTTACATTACTAGGCACTCTAACTGTTAAATCTAATGCTTGCATCCAATCACGCCCTAACAAGGGATTAGCCCCATTAGCTACGATGTATAAAGCTAATTGTTTCTCTTTACCTCTATGTTGTACATTGACCATAACCTTACCTAAAGGCCTGATCTTTTCATGTGTATATGAACTTAATACTAAGCTAGTTGGATACATGTTTATATTTCCTAACTTAGTCTTACAATCTTTTTCTGACATAACTGAAACACAAGCTCCACTATCGACTTCAAATACAATTTCCTTACTTTCCACTAATAACTGTACCGTTATTGGCTCAATTTTATTAATCTTAGTTTCTATTTCTTTAACCGTAAATAGATTGGAAATGTCATACACATCGTCATTGTCTTTATGTTTCCAGTGATTATCTGAACCGGACTCTGCTGATTCTTTACTTTCCTCTACATAGTGCTGCCTACCTTTATAAACATATTGCTTTTTATTGCTGTAAAACTGTTTCCCTTTAGCTGAAGGCTCCTTAGACCTATTTGTAAAAACATTTGGTTTGTTCTCATTAGGTTTGTTAACATAATTTTTCGATCTACAAACTCTTTCAAGGTGTCCCTTCTTTTTACAATGATTACACGTGTACTCACGAAACCGACATTGCGATGCTGTGTGTGATCCTCGCTTGCCGCAACAATAGCAGGTGATGTCTCCCAGCGCCTTCCCGCCGTCCGATGACCGTCTCGCTGCGATGCTCGCCGCCTGTGTCCTTTTCGGTATCGACCCGCTGCTCTGCATCCGGTGAATACGTCCTCCTGCAGTTGTCATCTGGGCCGCCCCCTTCTCAGCAAATTCCATTGCAGTAGCTAGTTGCACGGCTTTTTCATAAGTGAGGTTCTCCTCCCCGAGAAGTCTTTTCTGTATCTGTTGGTCTCGCAGACCCGCGACTAATCTGTCCCTTAAGTAGTCTGGCAATTTATCACCAAATTCACAATACTTAGATAACTGTTTTAAATGCACAATATAATCGCTAACCGTTTCATGATCCAATTGATTCCGCCTACTAAATTTAAATCTTTCCGTGATAAAAGAAGGCTTGGGATGCAGATGATTCGCTATAGTGTCCACAATTTCCTTGTACGACTTGTCAGACGGTTTGTCTGGTGTAATTAAGTCTTTCAGTAACGTATAGGTCCTTACACCCATAACTGTCAACAAAGTGCTTAGTTTCTTTGAATTATCGATATCATTACAATCAATAAAAAACTCAAATCTCTCTATATAAGACTGCCACGATTCTTCCGCACTATCAAAATAACCCATAGACCCGATAGTTGCCATTTTGTTTTCTTGTACACTCTGTAATAACTGTTTAAAATGTCCCCGGTAAAAATAATCGTCTAACGGCATTAATTGCAACGATTAAAATCAGCTTGTGCGCTGCTTACACCAAGAATAGTTTATATCGATCGGCGTACCTTACTACTCCCGACCGTTGGAATGTCCGGAATGTCCTTGCACATTCGCGGTTATTTGCACGTGTTCATTACGATAGTTGCCCTTCCGCACTATATCACTGTAATTCACTGTTTCAATGTCCCGAATGTCCCTGCACATTCGTTGTTATTTGCACGTGTTCATTACGCTTGTTGCCCTTCCGCACTAAATCACTGTAATTCACTGTTGCAGTTGTTTTCCTCGTCGCCACTGTAAGCGACGTTCCACTGTTGCAGTTGTTTTCCTCGTCGCCACTGTAATGTATGCGGGTCGACACTGTACTCTCTATGGGTCGGGAAGAATAATTAAACTACACATTTAGAGTAACATTGCTCTAGGACCGCTCGTAAAGGAACGGACGGGACGCGGAGGTTACATGACGGTGTCTGGTGGTGGACTCCGGGTGGACTGCTGGCTGGCCAGCTTGGACCGTTGGTTGTAGGGTAGTGGCGTGATGTGACGTCACAGGAGAGCAGCCTATGAGCATTCTTTATTCTTTTAGACCACATCGTATGTTACATCGCCTGACAATACATACTGCCAACATCACTGGTGCAGACATTAAATATCACTATGGATACCTACCAACTTAGTACTTCTCACACTAAATACACTACATGATCGAAGAAATTGACAAAACTCTTAATGAGAAACCTGAAAATATCATAGATGTAGAAGTTTTATCCTCAATACACGGTCTTTTCAAGCAATACATTTTAACAAACTTGAACGACAATTCCATGTCAATTTACAAATATCTATCAATTATGAGGCCAGAAATTAAAAGTTTAATAGAAAAATTTCAAGAGAATGTTAAAAATATGAAGGGTTATCTCTCGTTGGAATGTGAATATGAAAGAACTTTAGTGAACGGTGAAACACAAACGTGTCCAATGTACTTTACTATAAAAGCAGATGAAATCTTCGATGTAAATGATTTTATCACCAAACAATTTAATAAATTAACACATCGTGAACAAACAAATCATCCAAATAAGGGTTCTGGATGGACATTTAAAAGCTGCAAACAACTAGTTTTGAGCCTTAATAAACACGAAATGATGAACGCAGGATCATATATCGATTTGCCAAAGAAAATCAAAGATAAGAAAGCTTGTATAAATATCAAAAATAAAGATGATTATTGCTTTATTTATTCTATCCGATGCGCTATTGAAAAACCAGAAACTCATGTAGACAGAGCAAAACAATATGAAAAATTTGTAAATGACGAGATATTTTCAGGTTTCGAGTATCCAATGTCCTTAAAAGATATACAATTATTTGAAAAACGAAGTCACAATTCCAAGTATAAATATCCAAAAATGTCTATAAATATCTACAGTTATGATGAGAAACTCAATATTGTTCCGTTACAAATTTCTGAAAAATATGATGCAGAGTTAGAAATCGATTTATTGTATGTTAAACAAGAAGACAAATCTCATTATGTTTTGATAACCGATTTAAATAAACTCGTGAGTTCTCAGTTATCCAAGCATAAGGAAAGAAAATTTCTTTGTAGAAGATGTTTAAGCCATTTCTACAAATCTGGAGATTTAACAGATCATTTAGAAATTTGCAAACAACATGAAGTATGTAAGCCAATTATGCCGTTTCCAGGTCAAACAACAACATTTACTAATTATCAAAAGAAATTTTCTCATCCTTACGTTATTTATATGGATTTTGAAAGCATATTAGAGAAGATTCCCACATGCAAAAACAATCCACAAAGATCGACTACAACCAAGGTTCAGAAGCATATTCCTTATGGTTTTACTCTATATTTAGTTTCGAATGTGACCAATCGTATGTACAAGCCGATATGTTATCGAGCAAAAAATGAAGAAGAGTTGCCGAACGTTCCTGCAAAATTGTTTGAAGAACTCAATAAATTATCGAAGTACATAGCTAAAAAATATAATTCAAAGAACATGAAGCCCATGAAATTGACTGACGAAGAAGAAATTTCGTATCAAAATTCAAATCTTTGCCACATTTGTGAAGAAATATCGTATCAAGACACTGAAAAAACTTTAGGGTTTTTACCAGATAATTGGAGTTCTGCTTATGATGCATTCAAAAAATGCAGAGATCACTGTCATTTGACTGGAAAATTTCGAGGTGCAGCTCATAGAATTTGTAATCTGAATTTGAAATTTCCTCAGAATATTCCCGTTTTCTGTCACAATATGTCTAATTACGATACGCATTTGTACATAAAAGAATTGGCAAAACAATACGGTAATGTTGATTTGATTGCAAACACCGATGAACGATATATAAATTACTCTGTAAATTCTGGATACGGGTATGAATTTGATGGTGACAAACCTAGAAAGTTCATAAAATTCTCTTTCGTAGACACGTTTAGATTCATGGCGTCATCTATCGAAAAATTAGCGAAAAATTTAAAGAAAGAAGACTTCAAACATACAAATCATTTTATACAGGATGGAAGAATATTGAATGAAATTATAGAAAGACAGCCAAATGACGAAGAAGAAATCTTTAAAATTCTATCTGGAAAAGGCATATTTCCTTACGAATTTATCGATAGTATTGAAAAACTTGATTACACAGAACAGCTGAAAATTCAAGATTTCTATTCACTTTTGACAGACGAGAGCATATCTGAGAAAGATTATCAACACTACTTGAGCGTTTGGAACAAATTAAAAGAGAAAAATCTTGGAAATTACTCTGATCTCTATAACATTCAAGATGTTCTATTGCTCGCTGATATCTTTGAAAATTTTAGGAATATTTGCTTAAAATGTTATAAACTCGATCCGGCACACTATCTAACAGCTCCCAGTCTTGCATGGGACGCTATGTTAAAATTAACGAAGATAGAATTACAATTAATTAACGATTATAACATGTATTTAATGATCGAAAAAGGTATTCGCGGAGGCATTTCTCAATGTATTAAACGATATGTTAAAGCAAATAACAAATATTTGAAAGATTTCGATAAGACAAAACCAGAAAGCTATCTGTTGTACGTCGATGCAAACAACCTTTATGGGTATGGGCTTATGCAAAATTTACCATATAACGATATCAAGTGGATGGATCCTAAAACGTATACAACAGCAGAATGGCAAGAAACAATTTTGGAACTCACTGGCGACGAAGATTATGGCTATATTCTTGAAGTCGATCTAGAATATCCAACAAATTTACACGAACATCACAAGGATTTACCTCTTGCTCCAGAACATTTTAAAAACAAACTTTGCACAACTCTACTGGATAAAACTGAATACGTTGTTCATTCGAGAAATTTGAAGTTCTATTTGGAACAAGGTATGATTTTGAAACATGTGAATAGAGTTATTGCATTCGATCAGAAGCCTTTTATGAAAGAATACATTGATTTTAACACAAACATGAGAACCAAAGCTACAAGCGACTTTGAAAAGGACTTTTATAAGCTGATGAACAACTCAGTTTTTGGAAAATCTATGGAAAATGTGAGAAACAGATGTGATATTAAGCTTGGAAATGAAGAATTTTCAATGAAACAAGCTAAGAAAACAAATTTCAAATGCTTTAACATCTTTGACGACAACTGTATAGCGAGTCACATGTACAAACAAAAGGTTAAATTTAACAAACCGATTTACATAGGATTTTCAGTTCTCGACCTCTCAAAATTGCTAATGTACGAGTTTTATTACAACAAATTAAAGAAGTTTGATCCAGATTTGAATCTGTGTTACATGGATACAGACAGTTATTTTCTAGAATTGAAACGAGATCCTTTTAAAATTATTAAAGAAAATATAGATGACTTTGATACGAGCGATTATCCAAAAGATCATGAATGTTTCACTACTAAAAATAAGAAGGTAATAGGGAAATTCAAAGACGAATTGAACGGCGAGATATTAGAAGAATTTTGTGGTTTAAGATCAAAGATGTACTCGTACAAATATCTAGACAAAAATCCAGTTAGGTGTAAAGGAATTAAGAGAAGCGTTGTAAATAAAACAATAAATATCGAAAACTTGAAGAGATGTTTGTTCGAAGATAAAGAAGAATTTAGGGAGATGACTGTAATAAAAAGCTATAAACATGAATTGTACACAGTTACCATAAACAAGCTGGCACTGAACGCTAAAGATGATAAGAGAATCGTTCTAGAAAATAAGATCGATACAGTACCTTATGGCTATAAAAATGAAGCAAAATCTGATATATTAGATGAGTTTAATAAACTTGGAAACTTTGACATGTAAATGGAAGATGATTTGATTCACTGCCACAAATGCAAGAAAAAAACGAAAAATATAGATTCTAAAATCGTTCAAACTCAAAACGGGTTGTATAGAATTGCAGCAAAATGTTCAAAATGTAAGACAAATAAGAGTAAATTTATAAAGAATCCAAATGAAAAACAAGTAAAGAAAGAATCTAAGAATAAGGAAGAAATCGAGATTGAAGCTAGAGAAATTCATGCACCAGTACGAAAGAAGTTTAAAAAGAGAAAAATTATAACATTAGGAATTGACGATTTATGGGCAGCAGATTTAGTTATAATGTCTAACTATTCAGATCAAAATGATGGATTTAAGTATATGTTAAATGTTATTGATACTTTCTCAAAATATGCTTGGTCAAGAGCTATCAAAAGAAAAAACGGCAAGGATATTTCAAAAGCTTTCGAAGATATAGTAAAAGATGCCATAAGGATCAATCACAAACCTCCTAACCTACTTCATACAGATAAGGGTTTAGAGTTTAAAAATAAAGAATTTAACGATGTTTTGAGGAAATACAACATTAAGATTTATCATACTGAAAACGAAGAGAAATCAAGTATTGTAGAGAGATATAACAGAACTCAAAATGAAAGAATGAAGGTTCTTTTTGAGATTAATAAAAACTTTAAATGGATCGATATTCTTCAAGAAATCGTAAACAATTATAACGATACAGTTCACAGCACAATCAAAATGAAGCCCAAAGACGTAGATAAGGATGCAGAAAAGGAGTTTTTAGAGACCGTTTTCAAGTATGTTCCACCTGAAATTCACACGAAAACTAAATTTAAAGTCAATGATCATGTAAGAATTGTTAGTAAAAAACAAACATTTTCGAACAAATATAAGAACAATTGGTCAAGAGAAATCTTTGTGATTTATCAAATTAATAACACAGATCCTGTAACTTATAGTATAAAAGATTTAAATAATGAAGAAATAACCGGAAAGTTTTATGAATATGAATTGAAGAAGTCAAAACTGTAATATAAATTTTCTATATATAAATGGCGCATCAAAAGAAATGTACAAAGTGCAAAGAATTTAAAGATTTAAATGAATTTTATAAAGATAAAAATAGGAAAGATGGAATGCATTATAATTGCAAAGATTGTGAAAGGGAATATCATAAAGAATTATATGATAAAATAGAAAAATTAACTTTGGAAGATAAAGAATGTCTTAAATGTAAAGAAACTAAAAAAATTTCAGAGTTTAATAGTGATCACTATAGTAGAGATAAGAAAGACTCATATTGTAAAGATTGTGTAAAGAAGAATCTTCATAGATTATATTATGAAGATACTCAATGTGAATGTGGAAGAACTATAAAATGGTTAAATAATTATCAAAAACATTTACAAACCAAATATCATAAGTTAAGAGTTTAACATTTTCATCGTGTAATAATTTTTTATATATAAATGGAGTCTCAAAAGAAATGTACAAAGTGTCAAGAAGAGAATAGAAAAGACTGTTATTGTAAGGAATTATACGTTAAAATGAACAAATTAACTTTAGAAGAGAAAAAGTGTTACTTTTGTAAAGAAATTAAAAATATTTCTGAATTTAATAACTGGCAGTATAGTAAAGATAGAAAAGATGCTTTTTGCAAAGATTGTGCTAAAAAAATTTTCAGCGAAAGTTATAAAAACGAAATGCCTTGTGAATATGAAAAAAGAATTCTACGATGGTTACCTAGTTATGCTAAACATTTACAAACAAAATATAATAAATCGAGAGTTTTTAGTAAAATTTAGAAACATTTTCATCGTGTAATTTAGATATTCTATAAATCAGTCGAGATTCTGTCATATTTGTGGTAAAATGATTTCCGTTGTATAAGATATTCAAAGATTCTTTCATTTGGTTGTAGAGATTTATACTATTTGGATCTCCATGTCTTAATAAAATTTCCATTTCTGGGTAATCAATTTCAAGTTCTTTCAATCTTTTCGGTATTTCTCGTTTCTGAGCTCTGATAACGTAATAAGGATATTCCCACATGTGATTCTTCTTAATTAACACAAAAACATGGTGTTTTTTCTTATCAAAATCTTTACATACCATATCTCTCTTCATTATTTCCATTCGCAATTCTTGATTCTCTATTTTCAAGGATTTCATTTGACCTGAAATTTGTAACTGTTTTATTTCATCTTTTAACTGCTTATTTTCGTTTTTGAGTTTGTACTCACCATATTTTCTAATGGAAGGTAATACTTCTTTCGTAACCCAATTTTTAAACAATTTCGCTTCTGGTTTATGCGATCTCAAAATTAAAGAATAAAGTCCAGATTCATTAACGAAAACAGTGTTATTTTGGAAGTTTGAAGGTAAGCTATTTATAGCCCCCCTTATATTTAGATTAAAATAGAAGTTTTTATCATCTTCGTCAACGTTTATTCTGATCGTTTGCATAGTATTTTCATATTCTAGAATTTTTGCTACGTCTTTAGCCTTAAACCAGATCACATTGTTTTCGTCAACAATCGTAAAGATATGTTTGTTATTGAATTTTAGTTGATTATTGAGTAGGTCTACAACTGACTCCATTTAGATAGAAATAAAATTTAACTAGTAATTTTTATTTCAGTATAAAGTCCAGATTCATTGATAAAAACAGGGTCAGGATGAAGATTGTTAAGGGGTCTATGGGATAGACTCTTGTAATTTATACATTCAAAAGTTGTTTTCTTGAAAATTTGAAGGTAAGAACGATTCGTTCCCCCCTTGATTCATCATTCTTTCGACAATCTTAAATATATTGTTGTTTTACTCTCATTATTTAATAGATTTCCTTCAGAGTCTTGAATAGTCAGAACGATTTTTTGAATTCTTTTAATATTTTTTCTAATTGGAATATAATCGATTTCATTCGGTTTTTCACTGATTTTTGATCCATAAGCAACATTTGGGAAAAAAGTGTACAAAATTTCAGATTCTTTGTGTAAATGTTCGGTATGATTTTCAAAACTAGGTTCAACGAGATTGCAGTGCACTTCAATTACATCGAACGGTCTAAATTTTGGCGTTTTATTTCCTAAATATACCTGATTTGGCTCAATAGTTTCTTGAACAAACCCTAACAAATCTACTATAATTGCTGAAAACATTATTCTTACTGGTGATTTTATTTGAATTTTATTAGAGAGATAATTTTTTTGCATTTCAAACTTGTTTTCGTCAAAGTTTAAAGATTTATCTGATTGTTTGAATGTTTTCAGATAATTTTTAAGGGAATTTTTTATTTGATCGAAGGTATAATATCCTTTGTTTAAACCATAAAATTTTGTTATGTTCTTCTCACTAAATCCTATACAATAAGGAGAACTTTCACTAATATTTATTACAAAATTATCAGAATAAAAGCCGCTTAAACCGATAAAATAATTTGATTCTTCCTCTAAGTGTATAGGATGTTCCAAGTTTAAAAATAATTGAGAGCTTTCTGAAGTCAACTTGAACATCTTCATTTTCGCAAGCGTTGCTTCAAGATGAAAATCTTCTATTTAAATGGAGAAATTTTTAAAGCAAAAAGATCAGATAAAACTTCAAACGTTTGAAGAAAATAAGAAAGATCAACCAATCAGATTGTTAATTGTTGGTTCAAGTGGATGTGGAAAAACAACTTTATTATTGAATTTTATCTACAATAGGTTGATTCCTTATTCCAATTTGTATGTTTTTAGTAAATCTTTAGAACAAGACGCATATAAAAAATTACAAGAAAGATTTGAAAATATTGAGAAAAACTTAAACAAAAAAATATCACATTTTTATAATGCTTCCGAGGACATAGTTCCGTTAAGCGAATGTAAACCCAATTCGTTAATCGTTTTTGATGATTGTATTTTAGAAAATCAAGACGTTATTAAGGAATATTTCGTAATGTCCCGTCACAAAAACATATCTTGTATCTATCTTTCCCAATGCTTTTCAAAGGTTGATAAACAAGTTATAAGAAATAACCTGAATATGTTGTGTATTTTTAAGCAAGATGATCACTATTCGAGAAAGATTTATAACAATTATGTGGGATCTGATATGAGTTTTAACCACTTTATTGAGTTATGTGATAAAATTTGGAAGGAAGATTACGGATTTTTAACTATTAATCTAACTTTGAAGCCTAAAAATGGTAAATATCTGAATAAATTTTCTAATATAAATGCTGCTCAGTGGTCTGACAAATCTACTTGATAAAATATTTGTTACAATTATTTTTATATTATCTTTAATTTTTATTTACATTATGAAAATAACAGAAAAACGGTAAATCTGTTCACGTTCCACGTTCACGTTCCACGTTCACGTTCCACGTTCACGTTCATGTTTCACGTTCATGTTTCACGTTCATGTTTCACGTTCATGTTTCACGTTCGTGTTTACGTTTCACGTTCATGTTTTACGTTCGTGTTTACGTTTCACGTTCGTGTTTCACGTTCCACGTTCACGTTTTACGTTCCGTGTTCACGTTTCGTGTTCACGTTTCCACGTTCCACGTTTACGTTTCAAAATTTTCCTAAATAAATGGCGAACGTAACTTCAGAAGAAGCAAAAAAACTTGATCAAATAGAAAAGAAATTAATCAAAGAATTTAAAGAACAGATTCGAATTGATGAAAAAGAACAAGAATTTATTCAAAAAATCAATCAACCTGTAACTTCTGCAATAAAAAACGTTGAGGGCAAAATTGAAAATGTTTTAAGTGATAATCAAAATTTGATGAATTTGGTTCCAGTTGTACGACAATTTGCCGATATTTCGATACCAGAATCTGAGTTTGAATTGCCAAAATTACCATCGTCAACACCATTTAGACCTAGAATCATTGAAGACTCTACCATAGTTGAACCAATAAGTCCTGGAACAACGGATATAATAATTGGTGAAATTGGTAAAAAATTTCTTCCTAGAGCAAAGGATGATAAATTTGGTTTGTATTGGGACAGAAAAAAGAAAAGTTTTATGATTGGAAATTTGCCCGTGAATTTTGAGCATAATGATATCATTATTAATGAAAAAACATATAAAGGTACTCAGGGTTTATGGAGATTATTAACAGGCACTGATGTTCTAAAAGACGGTTTATATTCTGAAGAAGACTTGAAAAAGTATACAGAAATTTTATGGAAATCTGATTCAATTTACAAAAATAATGATCCATCAACTAAGAAACCAAAGTCAAGTAAAGGTAAAAAATATCTCAATTTGATTAAACCAATTTGGGAAAAACGAATCGAAGGATCAGGTGTAAGAAAATACAGTGATAATAAGATTGAGTACAGATATATCGACGATTTGACAAAACTCGATGGAATTATAAATTATATTTATGCTCAAGAGAAGGCTGGAAACAACAATTTTTTGAACGAAAAGAATGCGATTAAAGATTTTATTTCGAACAAACTTGATGAAATGATTGAAAAACCTGATGGAATTAAATATTTAAAACGAGTTTTGCCGGCAATAAGTTCATCTATGATTGAGGGTAGTGGACTTTTGAATGATTTTATCAACAATTTACCTTTTGAATTACACGTACCAACTTATCAGTATCTGGGGCCTGGCACAAAACTCGAAAAAAGACTAAAAAGAGGAGATCCTGGTATAAATAAATTAGATCAAGCTGCTATGGAACACGATATTTTTTATGCAAAACATAGAGACACAAATTCCAGACATATCGCAGATAAAGTTTTGCAAGATAAGGCAATGGATAGATTTTTATCAAAAGATGCTAGTTTAGGTGAAAGATTTGTTGCGCTTCCAACAGCTGGAGCAATGTTTTTGAAGAGAAAACTAGGAATGGGAATCGAAGAGAACTTGAAATTTTAACTATATAAATGGAGGTGAACGTAAACTTCAGCAAAAATCAGAAAGAAAAAATAAAATCCGCTTTTAAGAAGAAAATACCCGTTAGTATTCAATTTAAAATAGATCAACTAAAAAATGGCGAAGATAAGATATTTTTAACAAATAGACAATACAATAAACTCGAAAAACATAAGAAAAACAATAAAGGAACCAGAATAGAATTTTCTTATAATCAGTTGAAAGAACTAAAAAATGGTGGACTTTTGAAAGATTTATTAGATTTTGGAGAAAATATTCCAGTTGTTAAAAATGTTGTTCCTTATGTTCGTAAAGCTGCTCCAATCGTTAAAAAAGATGTGATTCCTATTGTTCGAAACATTTTAAATTGGTTAGATAAAGAGTTGGAAGATGTTACAGGATCTGGATTAGATGAGAAAACTTTGAATTACGTGAAATCAAACATCGGAAAAAAAAATTTGAACCTTTAACATTCGGGGAATTGGAAGAAATCTGCAAAAATATTAAACATTTTAGAGGAATCTTCATGAGAGATACATTACCTGAAAAAGTTAAGAAATTTGAATGTGGAATTGTGAATTTAGACTCGATTATGGGAAGTGGAACGCATTGGATTTGTTATTATAAAAATGATAAGAATGCATGTTATTTTGATTCGTATGGAAGAATTGAGGACAAACCACCGAGAGAATTGATCAAATATTTGAAAAAATCAAGCGTCTACTACAATGACTCTCAGATTCAAGACTATAACGATCCCCCAATTTGTGGTCATTTATGTGTTTTTGTTTTGAATGAACTGAGTAATGGTAAAGATTTTAAAGAAGTTGTTAACAAATTATTGCTTAATAAATATGGATTCACAAAATATTTTTGACGTATTTGGTACACAAATTATTCAAAATGTAGATAATAGTTTGAATTTTGATAGTTTGAGAAATGAGTTTGATAACAAGTTAGAAAATTTATTACAAAACCTTCCAGATTCAGATATGTTTGCTGTCGAGATTGAAGATTTTAAAGCAGAATATGATAACAAACTTGCAAATTTCATGAGTTCAAATGAAGTTGCTGATAAAATAAAAACATTGGAAAAAGAAGTTGATGATGGTGTAAAAAAATTATTTACCAATTTAATGTCTCATATCGAAAAAGCTGATGAAATTACTGAAGCGATCAAAGTTGAAAAGAATTATGTTAGTTTGGCTAATAAGAAAAGAATTGTCGGTGTTCGACCTGGTATTGACAAACATGATGTTGTTGTTAAAGAACAAATTTTAAAACCTCTAAAATTATCAGAAAACATCGATATTGTTGATTTACATGATCCGAATGTTAAAAATGCCTTAGATTTTAAAGGAAAAAGAATTAGCGGTGTTAGTAAAGGAATTAATCCATTTGATGTTGTTGTAATGATTCAATTAGAAGATCCTATTAAAATGTTTAATGAACTAAAACAAAATTATGAGAATCATAAACAGCATGTTAAAGATTTTACAACAGAAGTCTATGACAAGTTAGAAGCCAGAAATAGAAGATCAGTAGACGATGTTGGTGAATTACTTGATAAAGTAAATAAACTAGAAGAAAACTTTAATACATATAAAAATAGTGTTAATGTATTAGTTGGTGAAGTAATTAACAAAATTCTGGAAGATTTTGATACACATTTCAATGAGAAAATAAACTTTTTTGAAGATTTTGGTACACGTTTAAATGAGCAAATAACACATAATAATGAATTACTTAAAAGTATAGATGATCGATACTCTTTATATCTCGATAAAGTAAATAAACTAGAAGAAAACTTTAATAAATTTAAAGAAGATGTCGATAAAACTTTTGAAAACATCGACAACAGATTTAATGGAGTAGGTGGTTACGATGACTAATTTTCCTTATATAAATGGCGCTCATATATTGTGTGAGATGTAAAGAGAAAACTGCCACAAACGATATAAAATACTATGCAAACATTAACGGAGTTAAGAGAATATCTGGAAAATGTGCTGAATGTAACGCTAAAAAGAGCCAATTTATAAAAACTTGATTTTGAAATTTTTTCCTAAGAGATGGCGGGACATTACAGTGCTTTCGATCTTTTTATAATGCAACACGAAAGAGATTTGAAAAAAGAACATTGGGATGACATTTCTCAAAAATATGAATTATCCGAAGATATGATGAGATTATACGTAAACAAATTGAATTGGTATAACATTGCAAAATATCAAACTTTATCATCAGAGTTCATTCAAGAAAATATACATTATCAATTAAAAGATCATATGTCTGTTCTTTGTCTCTATCAACACTTGAGTATAAAGTTTTTGGATGAAAATAAAGATACAGTTGATTGGAACAATATTATAGATAGCGGTTACTATCCTGTGCAAATTTTATTGAAATATGTGACCGAGATCGCAAAATTTAAGGAAGAGAATCCTGAATATGACGAAGTAGATCATTAAAAATGACTCTAATCTTTTTAATTATTTTACTAAAATTTATATCTTTTCTTATAAAAACGTACATTAGATCGATGAAAAAATGATACACGATGTTTAAAATTTCTAAATTTTCTCTTATTAAATGGCGGACTACAGAAAATATGCTAGTGATATTGAAAGGGCGGAGTTTAAAAATTTCTATCCAATTAGTAAACAACATTTGAATGAACCAAATAAAAGAACTGAGTTTAATATTGATTTTGGAGATAACTTTTGCTCGTCTAACTTCCAGTTTTATATTTCTGGAACTTTAACAAAACAAGATGGTCAAGCATATCTTGGAACTGATAATGTTAGATTAATCGATAATTTTATACCGTTTTTATTTTCTAAGATTGAAGTAAGAAAACACAATAAATTGATAGAAGAAGTCGAAAACTGTGGCCAATTAAGCACAATTAAAGGAACTATTTCGTATTCAAAAAGTGATGTTATTTCTCAAACTTCTAATGGCTTTGAATCAGATTTTAAATTTGGTGTTTTTGAAGCAGCTGGAAATTTATCTCATTTTGGATTAGGATTTTTTGAAAATGTTACTATTCCGATCTATAAAGGAGGATTTTATCTAAGTTTTATAAGAGCAGAAGACGATGATGTGATTCTGAAGACTGCAACTGGAAATGTTATGCCTGTTGATGGAAAAATAACAATTACAGATTTTTTTATTAGAGTTCCAATGATTGATTATAAAATCACGAGTAAAATAAGGTTGATTGATGAAATTACAAAAAGTCAAAACATTATGTTTAATTTTCTAGATTGGCAATGTATTGAACAAAAAGGTATTTCCGGAACAACTTATTCGTTCGATATTACAAATATTTATAGAAATATCTTCAATCCCAAGTTCGTTATCATAGGTTTTCAAACAGATAGACAGAATAATCAAGAAAAAAATCCTTCAAAGTTTGATAGTTTGGATGTAAAAAATATCAGAGTAAAATTGAACGGTTCTTATTATCCAGATGAATTACAAAATTTAAACATTTCCGGAGGTCTTTTCAGAATCATGTATCAGATGTATCAAGATTTTAAGAAAGTTTACTGTAATAATAAGGAAATGTATTACAATCCTAAAGAATTTTTAGCGAATAGACCTATTTATGTCATTGATACAACAAAGAGTTTGACAAATATTTCTGGTTCAAAGAACGATATAATTATCAATATGGATTTTCAAAAAGCTGTTACAAACGCGATTTGTTATGTTGTTGTTGTCTCTGAGAAATTTTTAGCCTATGATGTGATTAAGAACGATATTAGAGAAATTCAGTAAAAATCACGTTATTTTCACTATTATTCATCGGATAATTTTAAAACTTTACAGAATTGTTAAAGACATTGATATAAGTATTCATTTTTAATTTCAAAAGAATATCTTAAAAAATGGGGGTGATATTAACAAAAAACTATTCCAAGGTCATCTTAAGGGTTGGACCGGAAGTTATGATTTTAAAAAATACTTTAATATTTACTGATCCTATATACCAAATTTCAGCAAAAAAGCTCCAATAGTTCTCGAGATATAAGAGTTTTAAGATAAGGGATGATTGGGGTAGTTTTTGAAAATTTTGTTATTTTCATGAAATTTTAAGTTGAACTCGCTTGTTTTTGAAGTTTCAGATTTTTCTGATAATTTTTTTTATTTTTTTATGAATATTAAGAAATAGGGGATGATTTCACCCTTATGGATAAGTTAAGTCGAAAGAGTTAAGTATTTACTATATGTGTACCAAATTTCATTAAAATCGGTTGAGTGGTTTTTGAAATATAAAATTATTAATAAACTTGTAAACTAGCACTCCTAATTGAACAACTTATATAGCAGAGATATAGCTTATATCTTTCGAGACTCTCCGTAGCTCAGTTGGTAAGACGCTTGCCTTCAAAGCCTGAGGTTCTGGGTTCAAATCCCAGAGCTTCAGGCGCGCTTTTTATTGAGGAAGACATGGTTGTCGTTCAGTGGTTGGGGACAAGTCTTTACACGAGTGGCCATAGTGTAATGACTATAGAACAAGCCGAGTAATGACAACTGTGGTTGGCGCGCCATTTGCTTCCTCACCTTTCCACTTCATTCCTTAATTCCTTCTCTTCCTTAATTCGTACATTCCTTCTCTTCCTTAATTCGTTCATTACATTCATCATTCACATCATTCATTAATACAACATTACACTTACAAAACACCCGACACAAATTCCCTAATTGTATCTCTCCATCAACTTCTACACAGTAGTTACCAAAGAAAAAATGAGACTTGGGAACAAAAAAATTCCAGAGTCTAAGACCCGAATTACAGCTCCTAGCCATTAACTTGGTTGGACAGTAGCAGTGCAGGGCCAAGTCTCTAAACAATAGACACCGTAGAAGTTGAATGTGATGTGATTCCCCATAGCGCAAACACGCACACTAACAACACTACACCAAAGACACAATCATTCATTTTGTCTTTTACAATAATTGATGATGTTCATATTATTCTCTTTCATTCCTTCTAAAACTTCAAAAATATACTCTTTCGCTGATGAAAAATCTCGATTTCTTCCGGAATAATCTTTGTAGTCATAGACAAAATATCCTAAATAGTTGTACAATAGAATGAAATTATTTCTATTTATCTCTGTTGTAGAAATGTAAACACAAACATTTGCGCTGAAAAATTTATATCTCGGCAGACTTAGTTCCATAATCTCCATTTATAAAAAAATCTTTTTGTTTAAATGGAAGAGTATAATGCCAACTGTTACAAGTGTTCTAATAGAGGAGAAATTATCGATAAAAGATATTTAGTTTGTAGAGGTTGTAATTTAATTTTGTTAGAAAGACCTAAACCTAAGAAATTTCGAAATAAATTAACACATTTGAATAACCTGCTTACAAAATTGCAATATGGAGACAAGAAGCAAACAAAATTTGTTACAGAATTTAGAAAACAGAATAAAAATTTTTACTTATCTCTTGGAACCGTTGACAAAATTATTTTCCTTTTCAAAGAATACATTAGGTTTGTAGGTATCGATACACACGTTTATTATGAAAAGATATTACCTGTATTTTTTCATTATCTGGATGTTGAATTTGTGTACGATTTTAAGCCAGAAATCCTCGATGATTTTATAGTACATTTGGAGAAAGTAAATGAAGAACCTCGTCAAACAATGAAGATGTTGGCAATTCCCTCGACTTCTCGAGTGATTGTTAGCAAATTTCATTTTTCCGTCTTTAAATTTTTTCTATTTAAATGGAGTTCTTGAAAGAGTTAAATGATATTGGAGAATGTATGTTTAAAGAGTATAAGAAGTTAAATGAATTGGAAGAAAGGAAGAAACATAGAATCTTGAATTTGGAGAAAATGAAAGATAAATTCGGGTTTACAATAATTGCCGAGTTGGAAGATTGTAAAGTACACTTGCCGAACAGATTTTTGACTGTTTTGGATGAGAAAAAGATTAAAGAATTAAACAAAAATGAAAAATTACACTTGGTTGTTACTGGAAAGAAGACTATTAAAGATAAAGACTGTGTTACTATCAATTTTGTAGAGTAGAAGATTTTTCGTCGTAGCAGACATTTCAAATAGATTGATTTGACAGCTCAAGAAAGTAGAAGCAAACAGCTGTAGATTTGGTTAATTTTTCATTCGTGAGTTACAGATTCGTTTATTGTCCTTTAAACAGTATTTTTCATTGATTTACCGTCTGTCCCAAAAGTGAGCTAGAACCGCCTTACTGTTTGATTTTACAGATTCGTTTATTGTCCTTTAAACAGTATTTTCCCTTGATTTTCTGTCTGTCCCAAAAGTGCGCTAGAACCGCCATATTCATATCTACTTATATATATATATATATATATATATATATATATATATATATATATATATAGGTTTGGTTACTCCTTTCTGCATATTTTTAGTAAGATTTACAATATCACAAACAAAATTATTTCATACAAAACATTTGAAAGTTATTGTCATAATATTTTGCAAATAGTTTGACTCTATAATTATTTTTATGTTAAAAGCATTAAATAGCACTTCTTTAAATTTCTGGTAAGACACCCCACTATTGCGGTAGTTCTTGTAAGCCAGGGGTGCCTGCAAAGGGGAGGTCATGACACTAATGACGTCATAAACATTTTAGGGGGGGTTTTAAAGAATTAACTCCATGAAAAATCAAAATGTCATTTGTAATTTCAAGTTTCGAGAGTAGGCTACAATAGTTAACAGAATATAGAATTGGTTCCAAAATTATGTAACAAAATAATGAACTTGTCAAGTATCATTAAAAAGTCTTGATGGTTATTATTGACTGCTGCAAATATCTAAGTGAGGAGATGCTGGCTTTTCGAGAAAAGAAAAACTGTCAGGAAAATTAATAAAACTATTTTGAATTTTTGCAAAAACTAACTCAGATACTAGAGTCTACTGTGAGAAGATTGGCAAATCTAGGCTAAGAGATAAAAAGATTCAACGACTGGCAAAAGTATATCTAGCCATGTAATTGACTCTGTGAACCAACCACCTTAACATCAATCTACAGTATATGATTGGTCCAAGCATGGACGGAGCTGTTAATATGAGTGGGAATACCATTGGTATAAAAACAATTATCCAAAGAGAATGCCCTTCTGCTTTATATGTGTGGTATTATATACATAGTTTTGCTGTAGTCATTGAAAAATCTATACGTATTTGTTCACAAGTAAGGAATGTGTTTTAATTTCATACGATGCCGATGCTATAGGTAAATATTAAGGCTTGTTAAAACAGTTGGCCGATTTAGCTATGTATATAGCTAACAAAATATTTAAAGTTCTTAACACTGTGATTTTTTTTTTTTGCGTTGGGGTATTGGGGTGGATTCACAGATCCTCACACGTCAACCTGAGCTTATTGTGTGCCCCTTTGATGTTAGAGGGGTAAGCCTATCTTTGTGCCCTTAATTAGGCTAAGAAGCTTTTCCCCGATACTAGCATTTGGTTCGTCGCCTGGTTGTTTATCACCGAAAAGAGCCCTTCTCCTTGCTCCCAGTCTCTTACAGTCCAGTATTATGTGTTTTGCAGTCTCTTCAGACTTATTGCAGAGTCTACACTCCGAGTCCTCATTTCGTAAACCTAGAGTGTTTAGGTGTTTCCTGAAGTGGCCGTGTCCAGTGATCAAGGCAATCACTTGCTTAACCTGATCCCTGCCCAGCCCCATCAGCCATCTGGTGAAGCCGGAGCTAGAATCAGTAAGCAGTCTTTTGCCGAGTGCTTGTCCTTGGTGACTCTGCCACCGCAAGCGGTGTGTCTTCCTGGACCATTTGTTTATACTTAACACTGTGATAGTTTGTATTCAAGTTACTACACTAGATTATGTAACTGTTTACTCGGTGATGTATGAAATAAATAAGAAGCTTAGTTCATTATGAAATGTGATTCATCATGGAATAATGTAGAGATAAATGTACTCTTAGACAAACATGAGCTTACCTGAGCTAATTAAAAGAAAAGTTTTAAGTCACTTAGAACTTGACACCAAAGATGTCATTGACAAACTTGACAAAAGTTTACTTACTCAGTTGTCAAATTGAGACAAGACTAATACATTACGCTTTAAATTAAGAAATTACCATTTTTGTGAAGAGTTTAGTAATAATACACAAGTAGTAAAATGTTTAAGCATACATTTAGACACAAAATTAAATTTTTCTGACCATAACAAATAAGAAACTGAATATATTAAATAAGAAACTTAATTCAACCAGGTATGCTTTGAGTATACTAGTTAGAATAACATCTTTGGAAGTTGGTATAGCTGTGTATTATGCCCATGTATACTCGATGTTGAATTATGGAATTACTTTGTGGGGTAATTGCTCAGATGTGCAAATACTCTTTATTAGTCAAAAATCAATTATTGGAATAATAGGTCATTGCAACTCAAGAGCAACATGTAAACTGTTATTAAAAAAATTTAACATCCTTATCTTGCCATGTATATATAATTTAATCATAGATATCACACAAGGAATTGTAATTTGTTTCAATATCCGGCACTTAAAATAAAAAAAATATACTAGTCCTCTTTATCTAGGATTGAAATTATATAATAATATTCCACAGTCATGTAAAAACTTCCCTTATCTACATTTACAAAAAAATTAAAAGAAGCACTTTGTTAAAAAACATATTATAGTGTAAATGAATTCTTTGAAGACGAATAATAGTTTATGATGAAAACGAATAATAAAAATATATCTTTTAAGAAATTGTAAAATGGGTTTAAGCCTTGGATTTAATCAATTTTTTTAAGTTTCATAAATTTTTTTATACCAATAAAATATGTATCAAAAGTAATGTTTTAGAATAAGTTTAGTTATGTAGTTTTAATCATTGACTATGTACCAGTTTTTTATTACATTGCGATAGCCGAAATATTTGTCTATTGTCTATCTCTCAAACACCAAAATATCACGGAAAAGGAAAAGATCTATTGATGAACTAGCAGTTGACGAACAACTGACTCACTAAGGAAAATTAAAGTTGATGTTTATTTCAAGATCCTTGACACAATGATTGGGCAGTTTTTTAAGAGGTAGAAAACATGACTACAACTGTGGATCTATGGATTTCCTAACTTGAATGAGCTTTACAAAATTCTGCTTTCTCTCTGTAACCAATTGCTCAACTGTACGAACTATGAGTTTGATCAAAATAGTAAAAACTGACTCAGAACAAGCATGAGTAAAACTTGGTTTAAGAGCAACTTAATTTTAAACTTGCGAGGCTGATAGTTTGATCCAGTAATCGTATGATAAAATCATTGTTCAGTTTTCCATAACCATTAAACATAGGCGAACGTTGTCAAAACGTTAAAACTCATTCAGTTAGTTTTCCTTTGATTTACTTTCACCTCTTTTTGTTTTCTTATGGCGTATAAGATGAATTTTCTATTAAAATAAACCAATTACTACATTAAAATGTTCTACTTATTTTATATTAGATAAGCCCATTTCCATTGCTGAACAGGAACAGGTGTAAAATATAAATATGAGAGGGGGATAGTTAGTTCATTCGGAGGGGGGGAGGATTAGAGGCATAGACTGGGGGGGGAATTGGCACCCCTGTTATAAGATATTATTAAAAAGTAAGAATTAAAAGCCTTGTAGTGAAATGACCTTAAGTTCTTCCCTGTAATAATGACGTTGAACCTATTGCACTTTTATACTCTTATTTTAGAATTTTAGAAGCATTATAGGAGATGTCTTATTTTGAATATCTCATTAATATGGATCCAAATGCTTTTAAGTTTTCCATGTAATATGTCATATACTTTAATAATTATATAAACATAATATCTAATTTTTTAAATTTATATAGGAAATTAAAAAAGACTCGTGATTTTTTTCTTAATAACCAATAAAAATATAAAAAAAACTAAAAAAATGTTTGGATGTTTATTAGATATACCTTTAAAATGAGACATATCCCATAATTCAAGGACTAAACCTAAGACCATAAAGGTGCAAGAGGTTTAACATTGTTCTTACAAGGAAAAATTAAAGGTTGTTCCACTACTACCGGCTCTTAAATAGAATTGTTGAGATCTTTAATGTGGGATTTGGATCACCATAACAGATAAATGTTCTGTCAAATTTTAAGTACTTTTTACAAAATGTACTTTCTATTAATACAAAATTTTAGAATCACACTTCAAATCTTAAGATTCTTTTACAAAATTTAGTATAACTCACCAATTAACTAATAACAGTTTTTTAAATCAGACTTCAAATATTAAGTTTTTTTTTTACAAAATGTACATAAGTTAAGTGTGATTTACTTAATTTTTACTAAAGATATTTTATTTATTTAAAACTATTTAAATTCTTTTTAATTAATTTTTAATGGACTTGACATTTGATTTTTATAGATTTTACATTAATTTTAAATAGAATATACATATATTTTTTATAGATTTACATTTTGTTTTTAAAACTAATTTACATTCATTCATATCAGATTTTGCATTGGTTTTAGACAGATTTTCATTAGTTGAAACACATCTTTTATTCATTTGAGATAGGTTTTACATTTATTTTCTCAAATTATGTTGATTTAATAGTAACTTTTCAAATATGGTTTCATTAAAAATATAGATCTTTTAAAGTTTTAGTGTTCATTTCAGTAGTTTTGTATATGGTATTTTGGACAGACATTTGGAATAGATTTATGTTGTCCCCAAAACTGTCCTGAAAACCTCATATTACTATCTACTTATGTATAGTATATATTTATGTTTGTATTAATGTATACTATTAGTTAGCTATATCAGCCGCTTTTGGTATAAGCCTACCCTTACATTCAAATTCATAATTTGTGTTGAAAATAAATGATTGTCATTTTTTTATGGATATATTCTAGTTTCAAATACAGTTATGTTACCTGCAGATGAGGCTGTGAAGAGACACAGAAGTAAGGTGTAAGAGACAGGCATGTTGCCCAGCTCAGGACTCTGGTCTGTACTTCACAGACTAGATTAGCCTAATCTATCAAGTCTACAACAACAGCCTCATCAGAATATCCTTGGCCTTTGCCCTTTTTATTGATTTTAAAGGGTAGGCTTGCCACAGCTGTATCAAAAACTTAAAAATCCATGATATGTTTTCGCTCATATTGTTAAATTAATTAGCTACTGTTTCTCAAAACATACTTTATACACTTATCTGTACTAAAGTTTAAACTATCTATATATATAAGTTTTAATAACATTTTATACCGAAAATCCCAAACCAGTTTCCTTTAGAATAGACGCAAATATGAATATTTTCTTTAAAAGATATTTAGAAATAAAAAGAAATTTTTTTGACGTTTGTCGCATAATTCATTAATATTGTTATATTTACAAAGTTGAGTAGTGCATACAAATCTATGGTGTAAACTTTTTTTATTATTTATTTCATTGATGTACCTTTTATTTTAATGCTAGTAAAGCTGAGTTATTGACAATTAATTAAATTTACCATTGTAAATAACTACAATGGTAAATACACATAATTAAATTTAATTGAAAACTAAAATAAATATTCTGCCTTTCAAAAGGTTTGTTGGATGTTCAAATACAGTGAGCTAAAAAATTAATTAATTTTAAATTATTACTAATCGTTTGGTGGGTTTTTATTTATTATTAAATATTAATCAAATGATAATAATGTATAGCAAAATTGTTAATACCAATTCCTTAAAAACTCTATTTGACATAGTATAGGATCAGAGCCCCTCTAAGAATTGACATGTTCTTCTACAAAACAACATGTATTATAGAGTCAATAATGTTAGGTTTTAGTTTCTGAATGTTTTCATATTCCTAATTAAAGGAGTGGACACATAAAAAAATAATACAATTTTTAAAACAAGGTAGGAGTATGCTACTACTCCACGGCTTACTTAACAAGCTTCCCTGGGGGTTAATGCGAGATTTAAAGTCTACCTTGATTGGCAGATCGAATAAAACAGACAATTATACGTTGTCGGTGAAGATGATCGGATTCAGGCTTGGGCTGACACAACAGAGTTGTCAGTGAAGACGTATATTACTCATATTATTCGGTTTTGCGGCTGTTGGCTTGTGTTGTCTGTGAAGATTATCGGATTCGGCTTTGTTTTTGACAAAATAGAGTCGTCAGTGAAGACGTGTATTACTCACATCATTCGGTTTTGAGGCTGTTGGATTATGTTGTCTTTGAGTATTATCGGATTCGGCCTTGTTTTTGACAAAACAGAGTCGTCAGTGAAGACGTGTATTATTCCCATCATCCGGTTTTGAGGTTGTTGGATTGTGTTGTCTGTGAGGATTATCGGATTCAGCCTTGTTTTTGACAAAACAGAGTCGTCAGTGAAGACGTGTATTATTCCCATCATCCGGTTTTGAGGCTGTTGGATTGTGTTGTCTGTGAGGATTATCGGATTCAGCCTTGTTTTTGACAAAACAGAGTCGTCAGTGAAGACGTCGGTTTTGTGGCTGTTGGGATTGTGTTGTCTGTGAGGATGATCGGATTCAGGCTTGGGTTGACAAGATGTTGCCGATGAAGACAGTATACTCTCCATATGAAATCATAGGCCGAAAAGAAGGTAGGGTTGATGCTAATGGAGCTGATGTTATTTTAATGTTTCGTGTATTGTGAGAAAGAGTTTAAAAAATGCAAACATAGAATGCATTTAGCCCAATGTTTTGGAGATTCGTTCTATTAAGACTCGACTGTAATAACAGTGCAAGTGGGCGTGGTATATAAAAGTGGAAGTAGTTTGTTGAGTGACGCGACTGCTGCAGTGACGGCGAGAGTGAGTGGTCTGTCTGTGACCGCATTCTCTGTTGCCCCGCCTCGACCTCACATCGTACTCCTGCAGTGATGTAACAGAGCTCTGTCCTATACCGCGCCATCGTCTTGACCTCCTCATCATTCCAGGTTATCATTTGAAACCTTTAAACTTTGTACAAGGGTATAAATGGTGGTTTTACCAAAATGTTGATGCCAATTTCAATTGTAGGCCTATATCAATACAAGAACCATATAATTGATATAAATTGCTATATAAATAGCAGTTACAAATTGCATTAAAATTAAGATATTTTTTCCAACTTCCTTCCGTAATATTTTTACAAAACTTAAGTTAATGAAAACATAAATACTTAAATACAATTATAGCCTAGAAATAACGGTTAATCGCCAACTTTAAAATGTCAAATTTCAAATTCTTTTAACAACCCTTATCAACGTTATCATGCTAGTCAACACTTTTTGTAAGAAGTATTCGTTAAAATTCTATAACAAACTTTCAGTAGATAATATGGATATTACAAAACAAACAAGAAATACAAATGTATAATTTACTTAACTGTACAAGTATCTCTCTGTATTGCTCTTTGAATGTTATTGTGTCATCAGACCCCTTTTTATACTATATGACTATAAACCGTAAAAATTGTTTTGCAAACAATATGACTAATTCAAGCAAACAAAAAACAAGGTAACAATGTATAGTTCTATCTTGTTTACGTCCGCCTGAAGTCGCTGCGTTAATTGACAAAACAAAACGTGAAACAGATAGTTGGAATCACAACAATATATTTTCACTTGATTTATTTATTACAATATAACTGAGAGGCAAAAATAAAAATTATTTTCTGTCTTGTAAACTTGGTGTTGTCTCCACATTTTTAGGAAAAATTATCGATATATTTAAGAAAACACAAGACACAGCAGAAAATACTTTTAATGTACTAAAAATAAAATCCTACTATATATGCGTAACAAAATTCGGGGAATTTTTGGAATTTGCTGCCATTAATTAAACAAATTAAATGTTATTATGTAAAACATTTACCATAATGAAACCAGACCAAACATTACATATGTTTTAAACTAGGATCGTCTTAAACTTATAAGAGAAGTAACTATGCAAAATTACAAAGCTGTAAATCTACCCTTATAAGAATATAAAATACAAGACGCTTTTATATAACAATGCAACAGGGAATCCCAACAAACTATCTCTATGAACACTGATATAACGAATTTTTGTCTCGTTTGGTTACTATTTATGTAGTCGACAAATTCCAAGAAATTGTCTTTGTTCCCTTATTTGCTTGAAAGTCATGTTGGTTGGAACTTATAATTTTGTTTTCGGCTAGTTGTGTAGACAATAAAACCATTTATACAGATATATTTAGAAATTGTAGTGACCTAAATTTCATTAAATTGCATGGTTACATAGACAAGAAACGCCATATAACATATTTCATATCTTACATAAAGGAATAGATCAAGGAAATATAAATCATTTCTTTTATTACTAATTATAGTAAAAATCCTAAAATATATGTATTTTAATGGTATATGTCGAAAATAACTACATTAAAAACAATAAATAGTTACATTTACAGATGTAAACACTGTAAAAGATTGTATTATTTCTAAACAAAAAAATCATTTGATAAAATACGATAAATCATGCTCAATATATCCCCTTTAGAAATAGTCCAACTTACGATGAAAATGTTGGAACGTCTTTTACAATCAAGTCGTTACTCACAGTAACATAACTCGCTAAGTGCTTAAGTGTATGCAATGGTGAGCGCTAGAATTAGTCACGTGAACATCAGCAGTTGGCGCCGAACAAACAGTTTCTCTTCACTATCACGCTTGCATTGTCGACTTACAAACATGACTGACATAACTCGCTAAGTGCTTAAGTGTATGCAATGGTGAGCGATAGAGTTAGTCACGTGAACATTAGCAGTTGGCGCCGAACATACAGTTTATCCTCACTATCATGCTTGCATTGTCGACGTACAAACATGACTGACATAACTCGCTAAGTGCTTAAGTGTATGCAATAGTGAGCGCGAGAATTAGTCATGTGAATATCAGCAGTAGGCGCCGAACAAACAGTTTATCTTCACTATCACGCTTGCATTGTCGACGTACAAACATGACTGACATAATTCGCTAAGTGCTTAAGTGTATGCAATAGTGAGCGCGAGAATTAGTCACGTGAATATCAGCAGTTGGCGCCGAACAAACAGTTTATCTTCACTATCACGGTTGCATTGTCGACGTACAAACATGACTGACATAACTCGCTAAGTGCTTAAGTGTATGCAATGGTGAGCGCTAGAATTAGTCACGTGAACATCAGCAGTCGGCGCCGAACAAACAGTTTATCTTCACTATCACGGTTGCATTGGCGACGTACAAACATGACTGACATAACTCGCTAAGTGCTTAAGTGTATGCAATAGTGAGCGCGAGAATTAGTCACGTGAACATCAGCAGTTGGCGACGAACAAACAGTTTATCTTCACTATCGCGCTTGCATTGTCGACTTACAAACATGACTGACATAACTCGCTAAGTGCTTAAGTGTATGCAATGGTGAGCGCGAGAATTAGTCACGTGAACATCAGCAGTTGGCGCCGAACAAACAGTTTATCTTCAATATCACGCTTGCATTGTCGACTTACAAACATGACCGACATAACTCGCTAAGTGCTTAAGTGTATGCAATGGTGAGCGCGAGAATTAGTCACGTGAACATCAGCAGTTGGCGCCGAACAAACAGTTTATCTTCACTATCGCGCTTGCATTGTCGACTTACAAACATGACTGACATAACTCGCTAAGTGCTTAAGTGTATGCAATGGTGAGCGCGAGAATTAGTCACGTGAACATCAGCAGTTGGCGCCGAACAAACAGTTTATCTTCACTATCACGCTTGCATTGTCGACTTACAAACATGACTGACATAACTCGCTAAGTGCTTAAGTGTATGCAATGGTGAGCGATAGAGTTAGTCACGTGAACATTAGCAGTTGGCGCCGAACATACAGTTTAGCCTCACTATCACGCTTGCATTGTCGACGTACAAACATGACTGACATAACTCGCTAAGTGCTTATACAAGGAACCACCAGAGAGTGCAGTTGGCGGCGACCAATAGAATGGACTGGCCTGCGCGACGTTGCCACACAACTGCCGCTGCCGCCCGGCACGGCTGGCGCATTGTGGCTGATAAACTGCTGCGCTATCACAACTAACACTGATACTGAACATTTAAAACTTATCAGTATAATTGAAAAACAATATTTAAAATGCGTTGACAGTTTGCTATATTATATTTAAATTACTTGTATAGTTTATTAATGTTATTACAAACTAACTATCGATTAAAACAAACAAATCGTCCCGTCAGTTAGTCAGAGTAAAGTACTTGCTTATTTCCATACGATACAACAATCTTTTCAGTGATTTTAAACGATTACTAAACACACACAAAATTAGTATACATGTTGCTTATATTGGACACTGCATGACGTGTTGCTTGATTAAAAATAATTAAAAAAATTTAACAATATAATCAATTTTAAAATTATCGAACAATTATATTTTTAAATTATGAAATAATCAAATTTTCCACTAAATAACTTTTAGGGCCTACTATTTTAAAACTTACTTTAGAACTTTATAAGAAAGTGCATTCATATTATAAAAATACTTGTGCTGAATGATTTTTCAACTATGGCCAGTTTAAATATTTAAATCACCCACGTGTGAAAACAATTTTACATAACACAGATTCAAGACTATTAATAGCCAGGTTGGAAAAATGCTTTCAAATGGTTATAAATTTATGAGAACCGAAGTGCGTAACAAAACCGTTGCGGCAACAATCCCCACCGTTATGTACTGAATAAGTATATTTATGGAAAAGAACATAATATGTTCTTTATGAATATATTATACATTTTAAATAAATATGAAATATATTATATTTCAGTTGTATTTGATAACTTTCTTACCAAATTGAAAATCCATTTAACATAACATGATTATACTATGCAAACATGTAATGCCTTATTATATATCAGTGATAATGGCATTATCTAACTGTTAAATACGGGAAATTAACGTTTTTGCGGTATTTTTATGTTTTCTTTTTAATTTATATTTCGGCTAAAGATTTTAATCCTACGATCTTCGTATATGAGTAATATAATACAATAATTTATTTCAATCCATTTAACTCAACATGGAAATAAGCTACAAAAATGTACTTTTTTTAAAATGACCTTAAAATTACATTTTGTAATACGTAGTTAATTAATTCAAGACAGCTCTAACATTTCTTTCGAGCGTAACGGTTAAGTATTTTAAGAACGCTGGACTCGCGCGGCTTGTGGTTACAGCGGGGAACAAGTTTGGCAACGTCGCTCAGTTCTCGTTGGCCGCTCCAAGGTCACGGGCAAAATAGGCTCCTCCCTCAACTGCACTCTCTTGTGGTTTTTTGTATAAGTGTATGCAATAGTGAGCGCGAGAATTAGTCACGTGAATATCAGCAGTAGGCGCCGAACAAACAGTTTATCTTCACTATCACGCTTGCATTGTCGACGTACAAACATGACTGACATAATTCGCTAAGTGCTTAAGTGTATGCAATGGTGAGCGCGAGAATTAGTCACGTGAACATCAGCAGTTGGCGCCGAACAAACAGTTTATCTTCACTATCACGCTTGCATTGTCGACTTACAAACATGACTGACATAAGTCGCTAAGTGCTTTACGTTATGCAATGGTGAGCGCTAGAATTAGTCACGTGAACATCAGCAGTTGGCGCCGAACATACAGTTTATCTTCACTATCACGCTTGCATTGTCGACGTACAAACATGACTGACATAACTCGCTAAGTTCTTAAGTGTATGCAATGGTGAGCGATAGAGTTAGTCACGTGAACATCAGCAGTTGGCGCCGAACAAACAGTTTATCTTCACTATCACGCTTGAATTGTCGACGTACAAACATGACTGACATAATTCGCTAAGTGCTTAAGTGTATGCAATAGTGAGCGCGAGAATTAGTCACGTGAATATCAGCAGTAGGCGCCGAGCAAACAGTTTATCTTCCCTAACACGTTTACAATAACTAAATATTTGGATAGGGATTGACACTGTTTAACAGAGTGCAGAATGAAACATTCATAATTTTGATAATACATTTAACATTGATTTGCATTATTTAATGATTTCCATGAATGGTATTAAAATTGGTACATATTTTTTTGTTAAATTTTAGACAAAATCGCATTCTACTTTAAACAAAATTGGTTTACAGTATAGATAGGATATATTTATAGTTTAATTGTGGTTGTATTTAAAAACTATCATAAAACAATGATTATGATTACAATTTTATAAGCATTTATATATATATATATATATATATATATATATATATATATATATATATATATATATGTAAATTTTAATATATATTGAAAGATCGTAATGAACTGAGTCAGACGTGTGGTTGTATAATCAATGTACAATTGACCGTTGACTTGGATTATTTATGCATTCTACTGTAGTATACTGTTGTTAATACACACACAGTTACAGTTACAGGTACAGTTATTAGTCGTAGGCAAAATAGTACAATCAAGTGCGATTTAGTCTTCTTTGTTATGTGAAATCTAAATATGATTAAATACGGTTATAAATAATTAAAACATTCCTATAAATGCGTTAACGGCTCTATTTCCTGAAAACAAAATATTAAAAATATTGTATGTGGAATACTAATTAATAAATAGGTTAAAGTAAAATTAGGTGAAGTAAAATTACACAACTAGAGAATTTATCGTAGGCCTGTATTAAAAAAAAAATATTTTCATGTAAGGCTCAAGATGTCTTGGTCTATCATTTCATATTTTGTTAACATATATTTGACATCAAATCAAGTTGTTATATAAACAGGGATTTCTTAAATATAATGAGTAAAGAAACCACAGATAAACAGTAGAAATGAAGATATGTTGTTTTCTTACAATGTGGTTCTTTATATTCGTAAAACAATGGAAATATAATCACTTCAAGGATACTCTCTTACACTTCAATTTGTTCTGATAGAGTTCGATGAGAGAATTTTTTGTGGTTATAATCTGGTGTCAGGTGACCATCCGCTAAAAATGATAGATTAGTACAAAACAATCTTGTAGTTATACCTACACCAGACAGTACGGTGTAGTATCTAATAATAGTTAAATCAAGGAAGAAATACGCTCATGTGTTGTGACAGCTGCTATGACGAAGGCGCCGCGCCGCGCCGCTTGGTGCCGCATATTTTCGAGTTGTTCCTGGCGGTTAACGCTAGAGGTGTAAAAAAGAAAAACCAAAGTCAAAACACAAACAGGTGTTTGATTTAAAAGATGATCTCTGCTGGATTGGTCAGTTTGAATTTGAACGGGCGCCACCTGCGATTGGCGAGATGCGCCCCCCTCCAACTCCGGATAGAGAACTGCATCAGTACCGAACAAGTTGTTCTTTGAACCGATCAGTGGCTGAACGATTAAGACAGCTCTCAGTTATGCGCCGTTCTTTTCTTTATCAACCAGTACCTTGAGTACATAATATTTACTGTAATGTAACAAAAATAAAGATTCAGTTCCAGAGAAGTTATTGATCTTTAACTTATTACATTATTATTTGTTATTTTATTACTGTTTACCTGGCGCACGACTATGACATACCTATTCGCGCCATAGAGTCAAATTACAGCGTGGGTTTCAATTTACTGTACAATACATATTGTAATAATATTATATATAATATATATTAAACACTGTTCATATACATTGTTATACATATTATTATTTTAATCTAGCTCCCTTGAACTGACGGTCATTCCACCTCCCCCCCCCCAGTTGCATACCACTTTTGATTGTTTTTTACCCGTACTTTAAACATTTTGTAAAATATAAATTTACGTTATAAACCTACATGTGTGTGTATACTTAGATGTTTTTCAGGAGAATGTTGAGATAAGCATGGTATAAAAATATTATGCATAAGTACTTAAACAACAAATTTTAACTATAGTTTTGATAATTTGTTTAGTTTTTGAAAAGTGTTGGGACTGTACCTTGTAAAATGTGATATTATAATAAATATTAGAACCTCAGATTGCCAATTTATTTTTTATTTCATATGGTTTCAGAAAACAATGATATGCAGGTTCCCTTGAAGAAACATTAAATATATCGTAAATATCACAAAATAGTACGCAAAAGGCTAAACGTTTACTATAGGAACGATATTTTCAAAGATTTACTAAAGATATAATTCTGATTGTACGTTGAGCCTTACCAGCTGCAGGCAGCAATTTTCAAAGTTTCTTAGCTTCTTTGCTACGCTGATGAGTTCCGAAAGAACGAAAACAAGATCACGCAAACTGGGTCTAAACTTTTCCCACTTTTCTTCGACGTTGTTTGCGAAAAAGTCTTTTTCACAAAGAGTTCGGTTACCCGTTTGTGATATGTTATTCTGAGTTTGACCAAACCGTGTTTCGACAACTATCGTTGCAAACGAAACTGTGAGCGTAAGCTCTTGTCGAGTTTTGGGGTGTGATCGGTTTCGGCTTTAATTCACATCTTCACAAGGAGTTTCTGTTAAAGTAGCAGATTTCAGCTACAACTCATGTACATTAGGACAGGATGGGTATGGTAAAAAAATACCTTAGCCACAAATCAATACTCCGTATTGCCAAACATCTTGTTTGATAAGTTATCTTTCAATTACGATGACGTTGAGCAGTAGCAGCTGCAGGGCGGCTATTTTCCAAGTTCCTGGGCTTCTTCGCCAAGCTTATGATTTCCGAAAGAATGGAAACAGGATCACGTAAACTGGATCTAAACCTTTCCCATTTTACTTCGATGTAAATCTTTAGATTACCCTTTTTGGGATCCACTACTCAGTTGAATAGACACAAAGAGATCGGTTATCCTTTTTGGGATCCGTTCCCTCTTGTCAAGTTTGTCTCTTGACCTGTTTCGGCTTCAATTCACCTCTTTAGCTAAGGGGTTTGTTTAGGAGTAGCAGATTTTATCTACAGCACTCGTCTATCTTAGGGCAGGATGCAGATGGTAAGAAAATACCGTTTCCGCTAAATCTAAAGACTAAAACAGACTTGAAAATAGCTAGATAAAGACTATATATGGCAAGTTTTATGACGTCACTGTGAAATCACTGTGGCCAAAACAGCAAAACAAATTTCACCATTGAAATAAACAATTATTTCTGTTTGAAATGGTGTATATATAGTGTTAGTAGTGTGGACTTATGTACTATTATATGAACTATCAAAACAGGTGCGTATCAAATTGACATTATAATCTAGATTGCCAGTTCCAGGGTTTAACATATAATTATTGTAAATAATGATGGCTTGGTATTAATTTTATTATAATAAAACCATAGGGTTCCTGACAAAGATTATCTAGTGGGTTTGGAAATAAAATCCAACATTTTTTCCTCTAATATTTAAAACAGGCGGGTCACCCGGGGCGTCGTTTAGGGAGGGCTGGGGGTGCCAAATAAAATAAAATATTGAAAACTTACGCTACAAAGGTAGTGATTATCTTAAATTTAAAATGATAATGATAGTTGATTAAAACAGAGTAACAGTTGAGAAAACTTCCTGTTGTGTTATGTTGTAAAACATTGTATTATGGTTGGTAGTACTAATCAGTTGTTATTTGTTCCATTTTAATGAAACAACCACTGTTAGATTTAGAATAAAGTTTACAACATTTTAATATTCTTGTAAATTTTTCATACAAGGTATCGATTTTGCGGAATTTAACATTAAATTATGATTGGCTGCCATTTAGAAACGGGTAAAGATAATTTGTTCATATTTTTTTCTCAAATGGGCATACAAAAGGTCAACACAACTGCAAAGTTTCATAACATTATCTTTACTGGTATAAAAGATATAACTTGTTTGGTAAAAATCACATACAGACAGATAGACGGAAAACTAAAAGTATTAGGACATACCCCCATATGAAATTTTTTGCTCTTTTTCACGTCTAGAACAAAATACTACAATATTGGAACACCTTTAGTAAACACCCTGTATACGTTTTCTTCGTTAGAACAACACTGCAATCTCTACTACGGTACCGGAATACCTTAGACTGGAAGTAGATTACAATGCCGGAAGAAGACATTTTTACTGAATTATACTTTTTAGAACAACATATTAATTTTCTTGATCAGGACAATTTAAATGTTACTAGAGCACCTGGAATAACTTAGACCGGGAGAAGATTACATGAGCCGAAATTAGATTAGAACTTTTTGACTAAAGTTATCCTTTTTTTACTTTCGTGGAAACGAGGAAAATTGTAATATGGTGATTACTTCATAAAATTGATCCGAACCAAAATGATTCTTTACGCGCTAAACCTGAAATGAGAGCCAGTGCAAATGATGTTTACTTTTTGAACCTCTTAGCAATGTTACCACCCGATAAAAATTGCTATAGGCCTCCATCCTATTACATTACAAGTGGTTCCATTAGGATTACTTCGGACTTAGTATTCCTCCACTCTGGCCTTAAATATGTTAAGTGTTAGTGAAATTGTTGGCACTATTCATTTAAGTATTATGGAATGTTGCAGAGAAATTGTGTTTTATTGGTACTCAGAAAAATTGTTTCACTCTCAGATTTTAGGATATCTAAACATTGTTCTTTAATCTTAAAAGTTAGTAATTCTGATTACGAGATTGGAATATATTGTCATGACAATCAACGATTTTCAGGAGTGTGTACTATACCATTATAAAGAATATGCCTATCACATACTATAACATGTTTAATAAGACATCGCATTCAGACATGAATAACTGCTATTATTGTATAAAAATCTAAATAATACTATTTGAGCAGCATTGTTATTTGATAGTATATCTGAATAAATAGATTACAAAAAAACGAACAATTTAATTTTTACTTCAAGGAATAAACTACAATTACAAGTAACCTTGAAAGGAATCGTTTGCAAGATGTGCCAACCAGGAAGTACTGATTGTCGTTTCAGTGCCAGGAAAGAGACATCAAAGACGACAATCTGCTGCTCTTAAATAATCTGACATTCCGGCTTACGGAATGTGAAATTGCATGTTTCTGTCCGCTGAGTTCTCCGCTGCTATGATGGGTTGGTCTCAGTATGAATGGCACTGTATATTACATATCATATCTCTAAATTAATCCAGATTATATACTAAACAAAAAAGGCGTGGAATATGACAAGGGATTCATTCCGGAACAACATATGATCACTTTTTATAACGGTTTTGGTTACATCTTCATTTTTACACAATGAATAAAAATAGGTAGGCCTACTCTACACGCTGGCTACTAAAACATGAGAAGTTAAATAAATGAATTTCAAAGAATTTTTAATTGCAGGTACATAATACTGTGGCATAGTGAATGTGTTGAGTAAGCGAGTTGAATCTATGATACTATATGACAAACATACATACATTACAACTAAACGAATTCTAACAATTATTTAAAACAAATTATTTGCTATATTTTCACATTTTTCCTCGTTATTTACAAAAAAAACTTTGTATTTCCTCGTTGAAACACTCAAAAAGTATGGTATAAACTTTCAATAACAAAGAACAAAAACATTTCCGATATTGTACGAATAAACCTTAAAAATATTGAAAAAAACTAAAAAAGTTTGGATGCAAATTAATTATAACCTCAAAACAAGACACCTCCCTTAACGCTGCGATGTAAATTAAGAACGTGAAGTGTATATGATTTAACATTGTTCTTATGAGGGGGGGGGGAAACTCAAGATCTTTTCACTACAGCCGGCTTCTTGACAGTCATTAGGATAATAATTTCTCGCCTTATTAATCTTTTTTGAGAGGACAATAGAGATATATTGTAATATTTTATATTAAGTGTTTAAAATGTGCCAATTTTTAACTTGAATATTTTTCAACACTTCTCGTGAGTACAAGTGTACATAATTCATAATGTCGAGTTTTAGATAAAATCAGTTGCATGTTCAATTCTTATCTTAAATCTGATAGTTTGATTGCGACTAAATGAGTCAATGAAGAACAGCATACTGTTAGAAATAAAGGAAATTGTCATAATTAGTTCTCTATAGTTAATTGTAATAGGGTTACGAATATTTGACGAGCGTCAACTTACAATGGCTGGAGTAAAATAAGCCTGGGCATATACTTTTTCATCAACAGGTCGAGTAAGTTCGCAGTTTTCTCGCAAATGAAAAATGACATGTTCAGTCGAAACAAGAAATACTTGATCAACCCACAAGTCTGGTATTGCCCTTGAGTAGTCCTATTCGTCCTATTCGATTTTTTAGTCTAGTAAAATTAATGTCTAAGTCTAATATCCAACAAAGTTCTAGATCGCGGCAATTTATCCTACAGTATACACTCCAAATAATTATTGATAAAATTTGCACAACCTAGAGCGTTGGGGTTTTGTGCGAGGTGATAAAAAGGAGGGTAAAATGATGTTTCAACAGTTTCTTTGTAAATACCCCGGAAACCATAAAGTTATTTCCAATACAAACATAGTGAAATACGAAATTATTATTTAAATTTAAAATTTACAACAGGTTCTATTTTTTTTTTATATGTCAATGGGCACGTATATATATATTAACGGAAACATGTCCATTTTAATTTTTCTTAAAAGAACTGCTAGAAAATACAGAAACCTCCGGATTAAATAGTGACCGATTAACATGACTTGTTGACCTGAAGGTTGATTGCGGTGCTCCAGGTGGGAAAATTCGCGAATCAAATAAGGTAAGCTTGATTGTTAAATTTTACTGTGGTACAAATGAAAAAAAAAAATGGCGTTTACAATGCTTGTTAATCATGTTTTTACATTGTAAACCTTGCTTCGACCTCAAAACACGTGTACTTAGAGTTAGGCATATCTTATCTATTTAAATTAGGATGTATAAAGATTTATTCACCCCCCCCCCCCTAAGAAAAGTTATAGTTTCGCCACTGATTACTGACTAGTTGGGCACCTATTATCAGTGGCTCAGTTGTATTCAATCCAACAACTGAGCAAGTGCTTAACTGAATACAACTTGTCCACTCTCATTTGAATATCTGCTCATGGGCACTTTCTCTAATTTTATTCACCCCACCCCATGGCGCGGCGGTGCGCGAAAGACTGGTGCATGGTGCCATCAGGACGTGATGGGAATATTCACACGCATGTGACCACAATACAATACACTGCAATAAATCTTCAAATGTAACAAGAAGTATTAACTTTGCCTATAATATGCTACATCATTTTATTCAGTATTGATGAAAACATCGACATTCCAGATATTTAAGGTTATCTTGAATATCAAAACGATGAATTGAATGATCTGAATCCTTTGAACGGTTCCTAACTGGAGAGTCGGTTCAGTTCGGACTGTTCTTCTCCCGGCATGCTTTGCGTTCCGAGAGACAGAGACAGAGAGCAAGCTCTTGCGTCTGTCCGTGTCTACTGCTGCTTCACTGAGAACGGCCGTTGGTTTGTTTACTAGTAAAAATAGATTGTTTACTGACTTAAAACCTGGAACTAAGCTGGTTCTATATGAATGGTGGTGTTTAGGCAAAAAAGTTAAATTAGTGGAAACACTGAGCATCGATTTAGTGAAGTGAGTGAGTGCATAATACTCTTATACTGTGTTTTTATTGAAATAGTTCTTCTGCTGACGTTTTATGCAATAGTTATTTTGTGTTGTGTTCACTGAGGACGACTGAACTGCAAGTTGTGGATTTGACGTCAACTTGAAGGTAGTTATTGATCATGTAGTAGCGCTATGTACATTGTGTATCATCAGCTCTTTTTAACTTGCTTTACGGAAAATATAGTGTCGTAGTTTAAAAAATATCTAATCGTTATATTGTTTTGATATTAAATGATTGATTGCAACTCATATTCTGTATTGCAGTTAAATAAATTTCCACAATCTGGCGTTGTAAAATGTTTGATTTAATTTCAGGGTAAATATACTTTTATGCTATTGTCGAAATCATATGTGTGGAACTATGAAGAAAGAAAATTGTATTTAAGGTAGTTTTAGTACATGTTGTCGTCATTATAAAATCTATATAATTTAAATAATGATAAAGTTAATTGTACAATTTTATAAAGAATATGTAAGATACAGCGATAAGGTATCCTTATAACTTTTATACTCAAAATGTAATGATAAAAAAACTAAAGAACTTTATTTAAATAAGCTACAAATTCTTTTCAAGTCAAATGAGAATTCTATTTTTTTCGTTGTATCAAAACGTACTACACAAATAATACTTACCTATTTATCTTACAAATTCAATTAATTATATGAATAAAATTCCCATTAAAAGTTAGATGTAACATATTTTGTGTCATAATTAAATTCATTTTGATCAAGTTAGGACTAAAAATGTCTTTGAAGGTCAACCGAAGAACGTTTTTCTCTATAAATGGACCAATATCAGTTTGCAAACACAATAAGTTATCAATCTTAAAAGTTAGATGTAACATATTTTGTGTCGTAATTAAATTAATTTTGATTAAGTTAGGACTTAAAATGCCCTTGAAGGTCAACCGAAGAACGTTTGTCTCTATAAATGGACCAATATCAGTTTGCAAATACAATAGGTTATCAATTAAACAATAGGATATCTAAGTATGAGATAACTATATCCAGCATACGCAATTTCATTAAAAAAGTTTTTTAAGAAGTTGTCTAAGTGAATTCATTTAAAATATATTTCCATCTTTGAACTTATTTCCAAAATAGATGTTTCACGACATTTTGATATTCGTGTAGTTTTGCAATGTTTATACAGATGGTAGCAGTTAAACATTATTTTTCATCAGAAAATAAGATTGGAATATTTTGTGCGCTGATTATACTATATAATGTTATTGATAGGTAAGAGAACGACGCAGTTTGACATGTTTATTTTCCAATTTAGTTTCCACAGATCAGTGTTTATCTAACGACTTTCCATCGCCAAATTGTCAGCCCATTTGCGGCTTTCTGATCGCCACGGTGCGCCAGCGTTTCTCTGGAGCAGCAATTTGTGGCATTGCGGTGATATTGTTTTAATGGTCGGAAAGTCACGCATCACGCGTGTTGGTCAAGGCGCGGTTGCAGCTCACAGCCTGCTGCACACTTTCTTCCGTTGTTCTAGACTCGTCACGGATATACTACATTAAACGTAATTCTGACTGTTGGTAAATACTTTGTTTAAAACCAGACATATTGGACGATTACGTAGTTGTTAACAAATACATCCCAAAACTGTTCCAATTAGATTGGTGCCAGCGGAAGAAATCATAAATAATCTTATTTCAGCGTTTCTCAATAATTTTATAAGGGTTGACGATTGGCTGAACGCAAGTGAAGCTTATCCTGCGAGAGGTATGGAAGCGTCTGTGAATATTTATTTGCCAAATTATCAACACTAGACTAACCGAACGGGTTTAATTTTCAAATATAGACTAAACTTGAAATTGGGTCGAATTTTGCGCTTTAAAAAATCTCCTCTAATTACTGCAGCATTAAGTGAAGAGCCACATTGGAACAAAAAATGTCTCTTAAAAAGTGAACAAGATGACGAGTTTGCTAATGCATTCACGTGTACAGTGTTGCACAAATATTTGTGTATTTCTCACTTGGTAGTATAAGCATAGGAAATAGTAATAAGAATTTTGAGGGCTTAGACAAATATCTCTCTTAAGTTAATTTAAGAAAAATTAAATACCACGTTTTACATAATTTAACTGTAAATGAAAATTAAGTACGGATTTAATTAAAAAAGAAATTATACAAACCATATGTTTGAAAATCTCATCACAGATGACAATAGCGATGTCTTAAGAAGTGCAAAGAGAAACGTTCAAATATTGATTTAAACTTTTAGCTTGGCAGCAAACTTGCATACAGTGTGGGGTAAATTTTTCTCTGTGTGGTTGATTTTCAAAAATCTAACGAGGTCCTAATACTTGATTGTGGGTTATTTTAGAAGAAAGTAGATTGTGGAAGGGTTATTTTGAATAGTAAAATCAGTTTTAAATTTAAGAAAACACATGCACAATTACCTAAACCATAGCAATAAGCAGATGATGGTTAATTTGAAAGTACACGTACGCTTTAGCTGCCAATTTACATATTTAAATATTGTACCCCAGAAGGACTGAAATGTAGCCTATTCACACAAAAAGTATTAGTGGTTTGTGTTTGGTTTTTAATGAAGAAAATGAAAATTGGTTTTTCAAGTAAGCACAAATTTGCAAACAAATTTTGTGACAAGTTGAAGAATCAACTTTTCTAATGGTCTTTGTGAAATTTAATAGTTTGCCATTAGCGTTCGAGGAGGAGTTTCGCTTCGAAAGTAACGACAACACGATTAAAAAAGTGTTTGCATAAACTAAAAACTGATGTGTCTTTCGCCAAGTAAGAGATTCGGTTCCATGCAGGTGTACCGGATCATTGCAGTCGATCTTCCGAGAGCGAGTAACGTCGCGCCGCATAACTGTTGACCACTCTAGTGGGGATGTCAGAACGGACCGGCTTGCTTCAGACAATGTATGATCCTCTGGAAGCATAAAATGTGCGATGAATGTGGTGCGAACATGAGCGCGAGGTGTACAGGCAGTGCCTCTGCGTTATCCATGAGATGATCTCAAACCCTACCATGCTGACCCGAGTCGGACCTACATCTGCCTCGTTAGTATTCAGGGGGAGTTTCAGTACAAAAATATTAACACAAAGAAGTAATTTGATAAAATAAGTAAACATGCTGTATGTTAAATTCTGGTATAGTACACCACCAACTGTATAGTAAAACCAGTAACTGAATTTACAGTATAAATGGTTTGAAAATTTAGTGGTTTGACTGAAAAGTGCAACAGTATTTTCTGTTATTACAGCCTCTACTTAATATCACCTTGTTTTTATTTACGGTTTATCGGGTTTCTTATTCAAATCTGTAATACATCAATATACAGCAAAAGATAGTCCAACCTCACTATAACTATAACAGTATGCAACAATTTAACTATCGTTACCTGCCTGTCTATCAGGCTCTGTATAAAGGTCATTAAGTAAATTTATAGATACATCGATTTCACTTCGTCTAAAAAAGAGCTCTATTGATTTTGAGGTCAAAAGTTCAAAAGACAAATAATGACAATTAATTTTTACATTGTTCTTATGGGTAACCATGATCACAACGAGGAAACGCCGAATACTGTGTTATAAATGTGTACTATACGGCAGTTTCCACTAACACATGTGATGATTTTTACTGTGTTGGTTTGTTTGTTTCCGTTTATAAAGATAGAATACTTTAACATAACCTGCTATGTAGTTATGTTCTGTCTAGTTAGATTTTAAGCTTTGTCTAGCAGCGATAGTTGAACACTGCACACTGCAAGGGAGTAAACACGAGAATTGTTGTCCATCGTACAGCGGATATAGTATTACGAGACCGTCACCTAGGACTATCCCATTAATGGAGGCATTTGGAGACAGTTTGTTAAAAACTCTCGAGATTATAGGCGATAAAATAGGGTTACTATTTCAAGATAAAGGTTTTGTCTGTTACGAATAAGAAAGATGATGTTTTTCTAAATTTTCATGAAGTTTTATCAGTTTAATTATTTGTCTCTAAAAACTAACTGATTGAGTAAAAAGGAATGGGTCGAGAAAAGTCTTAGGGCTTCACCATCCGGACCAAAGGCGATGTTTTCTTACAATAAATGTTTTTCTTAACAATGTTTAATTTAAGCTTGTCAGATATTGTAAATGAGCGTCGTAACATAATTTTTATAAAAGTTCCAGCATAGACAGGAAATAGACCAGTCAAAAAGCTTAGCAGGATGAAATCTCGATTGGTGCCTTTCAAGCAAACAGCCATCTTTGAGAACTATGAATTTTTCTGTTAATAAAAATGTGAAATGAAATGTATATTTAACACTGTTACAGATACATACTAGGATACGAAGTAGAGTCAGAAAGACAGCCAAATTGTTTGTCAGACTTTAACCAAAATATTATAGGCTACACAATAAACTGGCAAGAGAGGGAATCCAGACCGTTGCAAAACGGAACGGAATACACACTGAACAAGCAAGCTTAAGTGAGCAATCGCACACCCTTTCAACAAGTTAGACACCTAGAATTGTTCCATGTTGTACTATAGGAGGCATTAGGGAGCTACACAATATACATGATCAGTTGTATTATGTGCTGTTTCCACATGTTCCTGTTGTGACAGCAACGTCATCAGGTGGCGTTCAGCCCAGGAGATCCTTACAAAAGCCGAATTGGGGTCGCTAGCTGCTCGGGGGGTCGTGCACCGTCGACAAAGCGGCGCCCTGTGATGAAAACGGCCCTGACAGAAGAGAGGGGTGGGCCTACGTAACCTGAATTACCTCAGTGAAAAAGTTGACAAACATTTACTTCTCTTTGTTCCGAAGCTGTTTAAAAGCCGGCTGTAGTAAATTGACCTTGAGTGTTTTCCCATAAGAACAATGTTAAATCATATGCAGTTTTATTTCTTTATTTTTATATATTTTTTATATTTAAAATTAGAAATCTCCCATAATGCTACGATAAAACATAAGGTCGAAAAACTGAATGAGGCTTAACATTGTTCTTATGTAGCCCTTGAAGTCCATTTTTTCCTATACCCCTTTATATAGAACCAAAATATATAGATTTAACTATGGACTATTGCATCTATTCAGGCACGCTTTAACTTGATGTTCCGTATTCATCACAGTCGGTCAGGCAGAAGGCACGCTGTAACTTGATGTTCCTCCTTCATCACAGTCGGTCAGTCAGAGGTAACGCTGTAACTTGATGTTTCTCCTCCATCACAGTCGGTCAGTCAGAAGGCACGCTTTAACTTGATGTTTCTCCTCCATCACAGTCGGTCAGTCAGAAGGCACGCTTTAACTTGATGTTTCTCCTCCATCACAGTCGGTCAGTCAGAAGGCACGCTTTAACTTGATGTTCCTCTTTCATCACGTCGGTCAGTCAGAAAGGCACGCTTTAACTTGATGTTCCTCCTTCATCACAGACGGTCAGTCAGTGGTAACGCTGTAACTTGATGTTCCTCCTTCATCACAGTCGGTCAGTCAGAGGTAACGCTGTAACTTGATGTTCCTCCTTCATCACAGACGGACAGTCAGAAGTTGCTTTACAGAATAGTACAATCTCTGTACGATAAACAAATTAATTAAGTTGCACTACGATACTTGAAAGATATTTTGCAGGCAGTAAAACGTCATTTAAACACCCGTCACTTAGCTATTTATTAACATTTCTCTGGTATAATACAAATAAACACAATTTAACACTTTCTATTCGGTTATTCTCATAACAAAACGGGAATGGCAATATTGACATGATTATAGGGTTGTATTCCAGTTCTGATTTTCATACCTGTAACTATATATATATATATATATATATATATATATATATATATATATATATATATATATATATATATATATATGAAGATTCAGTTGTTATTTCATATACATTGTTCGGCCATTAATCCTGCACAGAAACCATTTAAAGCATCTGTTGTTATTTCTAGATGCTTTAAATAATGGTCCTCAGTTGTCCCCTTAGTTTGATGATTTCAATAGTAATTAAACATACATTTTTATTTTTTGAATAACATTCTACTTAGGTATTGTTGATGCAATATTATACATTTTAATAGTAAAACGCACTGAAACTCTATGTTATGTATACATTTCGTGATTATGTTCTTATTACTCTGACGATTTCCACTGTTTCCCACGTTATTTATGTATACATTTTGTAGTTAAAGCCATTTATAGTGATGGTGCGTCAACTCGTAGAGGTGTATAATAAAATAATGCATGGAATAATAATAATTAGCGATAAACACGAATTATTGTAAATAGCGTTCGATTAGGTAGAGAAAACGAAATAACTTTCTGCATGAGTGAAAATATATTACAGATTGTATTAAACAAGGACTAGTTCTGAATGAATACACTCTACCGTACACCTATACGAGTTTTTGATAAATAGCTGTTCTAGCCATGTTGTTCAATTGTATTCGTTTACATACTAAGAACAGTTATTGTTACCTTATAATCCTTTTGGGAGCAGATAACGCTAAGGTCCTGGAATCAAATAAGGTGGTACCTACAATCTTTCTCTTCGATTGCTTGTCTTTACAGTGAAATATCATAGAGTGTACCTTACCTCATCAACCTAAGCTAATTTAAAGTATATGCACGGGATATATATATATATATATATATATATATATATATATATATATATAAGCTAATTGTGCCATGAAATATTAGCGTTCGTTAAAAGTTTTTGTGAGCAAAATTCATTATATGACTAACGGGATCATTGTAAGCCTAATCATTCAGTGATATTATTTTGTGGTAGTTAAAAGTGATGCTCAGGCGTATCATGCTCCCACTAGTCATACGATAGACTAGTAATAAGATGTTATTATGGAGTTTTTACGAAATTCCACATTGTGTGTCGAAAGGTCAGATGATGAAGCCTTATCAAGATCAGACATTCGTAGTCTTGTATGACTCAATTTACGGCATGCAAGATATCTTTCTAGTTTAAATCGTACTGCAACTTTCTTAATTCGATTATCGTATAGAGGTTGTACGATTCTGTAAATCAACTTCTGATTAACCGACTGTGGCGAAGGAGGAACATCAAGTTAAAGCCTGCCTTCTGATACATAACGAATAGGCTACTCTGTTATCTCTGGTAAATGTTTCCTGATTTGTCCGATATTTAAATGAACAAATCAAACGGTGTATGATAGTAATTTAAAATAATGAGTAATTAGACCTCATTTACGATATTAGTAAAATTAATTAGGATCCTCCCGCTAATTTAAAAATTGGCTAGCTTAAAATGTTAACTGATTGCAAAATAATAATAGTGGAGGAAACAGGTTTTTTTCCGGACATTTCAAATTGATTTTTTGTATTACTGAGTGATGGCAGAATTGATTCTCGGTAATAATAGTAATTAAAACTAAACAAAAACTTAACTTTTCCTTTTTCACTTTACAAGCATAACTAAACCATTTTACTGAATCATATATAATATTTTACTTACAACATTATAAAAGGTAATGAAGAAAAAGAGGCGCCGCGGCGTGTTGAGGGAGACAAAATGCAGTTCTAAATATTCTACAGTAGCCGAGAATTTACGTTCTGGCGGGGAGTTCACGTCTATTGTTGCAAATTGAAGTAACGCCCTCATTTTCTCTCCTCTCCGCTTATCGGAACTGCTACGCTATAAACTACGCTTTGTTATTTTGCGAGTAAGTACTTGTGTACTTTGGCCTTTGAATATACTGTTTTAGATATTTTGGCAATGTGTTACCGTGCAGCATCTAACTTTTAATATGAAAATAAACATAAATAATATCTTCGATTGTATGTTTCTCTCTGAAAAATCCTAATGCTGGAACGACGTACTTTAACTTTTTGTATCACCTTATAAACATGAAACTCCCTCTCTAGGACTCTTTTTTTAATCTTTTAATGACGATTCCCGTATTCAGGGGGGAGAGAAAGGGTTTGTGAGGACTTTATAAATACAAGCATACATAATAAGCTAGTAATATTTTGATGAAATAATATGAGTGATAAAAGAAACTGTTTTTTGGACGATTTTAACTTTTAGTATTATAATGATCCATACTAAGTAAGCCATATCTAGAAGCACGTAATTTATAAAAAAAGGCTCAAGTATTGTTTTAGGATGGAAAGCTTTAAGTTTTTCGTAACAATAACATTTTAACCACAGAGTGTATTAATGCGTATTATTTAACTGCAAGACCTACTTTTTTTTACTTATACCACATCATTTATTAGCACTGAATAACTTACATTTTAAGTCACGTTTTTGGCAACCCGTCTGTGAGCTACGGATTGTCAAGGTTCTACAGGAGGGTACATTTCTGGCCGGTCATACCTGCCAGTAGAAAAGAACCTTACATCGTGTTCAGCCAAAACCGAAGTGCCACTTACATCTCGACAACCCAATGGATATCTAGAAGCGGCACATCACTAACCACATTTGTCAAGTTTTTTAGGTAAAGAGTCTAAATTAATAATTGAAGTTTACTGCGGAAGATGGCTGTTGTTATGTTGAGGGAGGCTCCTTAGCGTTAACGGTCTCTGCCATGATTAAATGTGAGGGAGACTCCCCTCTGCCACTTTTAACTGTTAGAGACTAAAACGGAAGCCTGCGTTTATTTGAAGGTGGCATAGTTGATAGAGTGGCCACTATCCTTCCTGCGCAGAAAACCTTATATGTTTGATTGCAGTGAGAGATTGCCTTTGATTTTTGTCTTGTAAAAAATTAAAACTTACAAATGGATATCATATTTTTTGTATCCGACTTTTAATTTATGACATTTTTCAAGTATCCGTACTCCAAACTGTTTTCAAAGTGTTAATGTATTGTGGGTCCCATATCACAAGAGCTTAAATTTATTTTTCCTATAGAACTGGTTATTTTCTGCTAACATTGTTTTAATGAACACCACCAGTTATTATTTGGTAGTTATTGCGTAAATGCAGTTAATATTGTATTTTGATACAAAAATTAATAAATAATGGAGTAGTTAGCAGCAATTTATATTTAAAGTCAAATACCTATAACTTTCATGTTCTAGGTTTCCAAATTGTGTCCTCATTCAGGTTGCACAACAATCGTATCTCAACCCAAATATTAAAAGAGAAAGCTGTTGAGTGTCGAGTATGGAAGTTAATCTGCCCCGTTGATGTGAAGATACAGGAAAGAAACTCAATAGAGTTGTGATAAAACCGTATGAATTTGTGAAGAAAGGAAGGGTTACTCGTATACTGGGTTGTGTAATGGATCTGCAACGGGCCGAGGATCGACCTTCAACCTCACATGATGTGGCTGCGGTCCTTCATCTTTCTAAACCAGAAGCCACGGTCCACGAACCAAGGATTCCAAGTGTAATGTTTACAGTTGGTGAAGGATAACGCAATTACCATAACTTGTAGTGTTCATTACGAATTGTTAAGGATTCGTTAATTATTTTCTAAACATTGGGATAAACCAATAACACATATTATAATTGTTTTAAATCAATAAAATATTTTGTTTATTGTTTTCTTGGGAAGATTACATAGAAATTCAGGTACCCCCTTTTTATCTAACGCATTTCCTTGGAGGGAATGAAAACTAACAGTATTCTAGTTTATCCCCCCCCCCCGTTGCTACTCAATGTGTAGGTTTACTGAGAGGCCGTTGGTACTAAGGGAATCCCAAGCGTCGACTAAGCCACCCCAATCCTGGTATCTTCACATTTTTAATCATATGTGTTGATCGTGGAAATGTATTAGGTTGCTGAAAATAAGCAAAAAAACGTTTCCTAGAGTCAGTGTAAATCCTATTTGACAAATATACATTGGCTAAAAATTAGCCATTTTGCAGCTGGATAAAAATTAGTTCTTGACATTTTCATAGTTATTGTTTTTGCCACAGTTGCAAATTTATTGAAACTTTTCTGTAAACGCTCTGAAACCCACATGCCCATTGTGCACTACTCTATAATCACATAGAGTATGTTATTACTGCTCTTCGTAAATAATAAGGGGTGCTTTTATTATAGACCACTTGCTTCAATGCTGATCGAGCGAGACAGGATGGAGTGACAAAATTACGAGTTTTATAAATATCATTGACTTAAGAGATTAAAAAATAAGAACACCAGACTCGAATGTGGAAGATGTGAGTTTGAAAATTATCAACTTGATACTCTGACATATATAAATGCATAATAATACTATTATCAATGTGGGATCAATTTAAGAATTGGTTGAATGGATAAGGTATATCGTTGAACGGTCTGAACTTGAATTTTATTTATCAAGGGTAATAGTTAGTCTACCAATAATAAATGTTGAAATATGAATTCCAACAGTATTATGGTTTTAGGGGTTTCCTTTATTAATAGACTTCTGAAATTCAGCTTTCAATGCCAAAATCTAGCCCTTTAGCGAATTGGACGTTAGTGCTCTACGTCATTAAAATGGTCTATCCGAACTTCAGATGACTCAATTTAAAAGTTATATTTCACTGTACCTAAATCATTCTTAAGTAATATAATAACCATATATTATTATCTTTTATTGTATATTCTCACCTTAAATTATCCTCAATTATATTGCAACAACCTAAACCCACCTGGTTCAGGACCTACTCAACGCTCCTATTTTTAGCTTTCAACCATCCACAATTACATTGGATACATGAAAGGTTACATTTTAACCTTTCTAAATTATATTACATTCAAGTGTCAAACTATTTTTATATTTAAACGTTCAACTAAAAAAATGATTACGTGTTTTGCCCTTATTATTAAATAATTTGATAGCAAATAAAAATGTCCGGAAATAAGCCGTAGTCGTGAACGTGTTAAATAGATGTCCAGTGAGTAAGATTGTACACTTCTTCATTCTATCAAATAAGTAGTGGTTATACTGTATCAGTTTGGATTTCAGTATATGAAAATCGTAAAATTACATGTAGACTACTGTGGTTCTTGCCATGGATATAGTGTTGGTTTTTAACCCCAGGTTCCTATCTGGCACATTAATATACCCTCTGACCCGCCGTTATTTCTGACTAAATTACCAGATTTCCGCTGACGCCAGTTTCACCGGACCCGAGTGTACAGCCGGCCCCGAGTGTACACCTAACATCTAATGTGCCTTATCATCTATAATGACACCCCGCCCTGCACATTGCAACATATTTCACTCTTTTTAGTTTGTTCTGCCTTGCTCATTAAGGATTTTCATCAAGAACGGTTTAATCTGAACTCACCTCAACATTTAATGTTTTAATAGGAATGGTATTGTTTACTTACTTTTTTATTAATACTGAAACAAAGTTGTAATTATCCAAGTGAAACATACCACAATACGGGAAACGCTACGTATGTGGGGTTGGCATTTTTTTAAATAAATAAAAATAAGTTATTAGATTCGTTTTGACACTTAACGATTTACACACGCAATAATAAAATTTTAACACTGACCAAACATTACTTTTCACACATTTAATTAAAAATTTATTTAAGTGTTGTTTCAAAATTGAATCCAAGCCCCTATCTCGTTTTTAATTTACACTTTATCACTCTATATCTTTTTAAACGCCATAAAATGTTGCTAATGGGAACATTTTCAGATGAGTTCAATTATATTGATTACAAAGTTGTAAACATTTTCCCATTATTGACCTCGTTTTAATTAACAAATATGATCTGATTGTGTATATCAGTTGTTTCCTTAACTACTCAATGAAAATCACAATGTTCAATTAAAATTATCACATAACCCATTACTAAACTGGAAAATTGTAGACACATTCAACTGTTTATAAAAAAGCAGAAAATTCCTTTTCCGTGTTTAATATTAAAGGAATTGTATTTGTACCTTGCAATTGTACACCCCACACCCTTTTAATTGTATTGTATCTTGCACCTGATATTTTAATAGAAGTATAACAAAATATCAAGGAAAACAGTCTGAAAATCACGTTTTCTCTACGTAGTAATCTGATCTGATGATTGAGAAAAATGAGTTGACCCATAATACTTGAAAATGGTGGAATTACAATATATTCCAACTACGTAGTTTTTAATTACATATAATATTTTAAATAAAAAAAAATAGGAGTTGAAGTAAGATTTTGTAGTAGACAAGGTTATAATGGTTGCTATATTATGTGAAAATTCCGTTTGCGTGTTTTAAATAGTAGTTACGTAATGAAACATAAGTAGAATGATTCTTTTGCTAGAAATTTATAGCCCGAAGTATACCATCTGAGCAGTACAGTATTATGGAAGGATGTAATCTCTTATAAATTATATGCAATCATAACATATCAGACTAACCTATATGTAACCCTAACATATCGGGCACTTATATTTTTAATAAACCTAATATGTGTAATCTTAATACATCATATTAGATATCGCCTATAGATATTCCTAATTATATTAGATCCACTATTAAGTGATTGCAAATGCTGTCGCTAAATAATCTAAAGCAGGGTGAAATATAATCCGATACATTAGACACGTCGATTGGCAGCTTTAACACGTCGATAATCTGTATACAGCATTTATACACAAGATCCATTAACTCTAAACATCAGTCTCGCCAACTAAACTGTAATACGTAAGTCACGGTGGTAAGTAACGTTACAAATTGGAACCAACGATAGTGATCGTAAATTTTCACATCCAATTTTACACAGAGATGTCTATAAAGTACCTAATATAAGGAAGCCAATATGGAAATAATGTATTAAAAAAACTACCTTTTCTGAAAAAAAAAGCTATACGGTTTTAAGAGCAAAATGTACACTTGTTTTATTTGTTATAAGTTTACATAATGGTGATCTAATAAGCACACGTTAAATTTTATAGTGTGTAATTATCACAATCAACACGTAAGCTCAGATGCCGCGATTGTTGTCTGGAATTAATAATGTGCTGCAAGTAACAGAACAAATCTGACGACCTTAGGCTATTACGTTATGCCATTGATTAATTATAATAATGCTAAAATTGATCCAATCCGAAAAAAAATTGGTTTGGTAGAATGAAACGTCCAGAATCTGACAAAATGAACGATTGAATGATGGCAGCTGCCTGCATGATTGCATCCGACAAATTGAAGTTGCAGTTAATCCGTCAACCAGTCATTGAACTCTAGATTACTCTCTGTCAGATGTCGGTGGACAAAGAGTTCAAAGGGAATCCGGGGCCGGAAACGGAAACAGCACACCTGCCTGTCCGTCCGCTGCGTCTAAAGATAGCTCAGTGGCAGCGTTCAGCATGACCAGTCACCGGTCTGTCGGCGCTAATGTCCTGCAATAGTAGTAGTAGAGCAGTGTCGGGATTAGTGTAGGCCGGAACCGGACCTGTTTGCCAAGCTCAGCTCCCTTTCCTTCCAACCCACATCCGGTGCAGTATTGCTGTTTGACCGGCGAGCTACAAAGGGACAGTAACGCCGGCCAATAAGCCTTGTTTTGTATAAAAGCGATTTACGTAATAAAAAATGTACACTCTCAGGGTTAAAATTAATTAAAGATGATTCATAATTCTAACAAAATTGAGTGAACGTCAAAAAAATAAAGCATTTACTAATTGAAAAATGTTCTATGATAAAAATAAAAACTTAATTAGTTGATATTTGTGTTACTTATGTCATACCAGAGTAGGCTAAGTGTTAGCGTTGAAATGCGAAACCTATTCTAAATCAAAGAGTATGTTACATGATTTTTTATAATACTATATTCTATCAAAGATGAGGGCTGATTTAGCTCGTGTTCCCTTACTATGTGGATGAAAAACAGACGATCAGATCATTAGTGTTAGGTTTATTAACATGTCAATTATAGTGTTTTCTCATGTTACGTTGAATTAGCTTTTGAAAGGTATATATTTAATTTACCAGTGGCTATAGAAACTAAGAGACGTTAGTCATACCGTATGTACCGTATCCCTTATAAGTGATTCTGGTCGTATTGACTAAGAAGTAAATGCTAACTCTAACTTAAAACTGTCCGAAGTCGCTCTTAATTTACATTTTGCGAGTGCAGTACTTGGCAACACTGTAGGGATGTAAGTCAAATATTTTCTATTTCACGCCAAACCTTTTTGACCTAATTATGTGCATTCCTGCCTAACGACGTTTAAATCGTATTCCAGTTTACAGAATCGTTGGTGTATTTGAAGGTTAGAGTATTCTCTAAGGCTTATAACTAAACCAACAGAGAAGCAATGAGAGGAAACATACAAGGGGTAATACGTTAATGAGAAGGTCAGACTGTTTATACCTCCCACACGTTGATGAAAGTAGGTTACAACGATCATAGAATCAAGGAAAACCTGTTACATTAGTGTTAGGTGTTATAGTTGGGTTGTTGCAAAACTATGATCTCTAGTTTGCAACTCTTTTGGTTCCACTTTTCCTTTTGGGCCAGTCTCCCCTTCGGCGTAGTAGCCCCTGATAGGGGTATTCCATACCCTCCAGCTTCTTTTCTTCAACTCAGCCTAATTTAATGACAGCCTCGTCTTGAAACAAGAATTGTACACTGATGGATCACACTATGAGTCCCAGTCCAAAATGACAGGATAATCGTTAAGGTATCCAGAATTGTTCAACCAGACATATAAAACCAGCTAAGATCCCGCAAGGATGACAGGTAAAGGTATACATCCCTAACCTCGAGTAGGGGTGAATGCGTGGAAAACATAGCGATGCTTGTCTTTCGAACACAGCATGGAGGTTTCCAACTCATTTTAGAATTTGTTGTTGAATTCCTCAAGTCTATCAAATTATTGTCCTGTGAGTGGCTGTATTAAAACATCATGCATTGAGGTAGTATATGTAGAGGGACTGGAGTTCTCGTATACGTTTAGTTAGTAAAACAGTCTGTGCTTTGATATTATACTGAGGCCGTTCTGTTTCTAATTACCACATATATGATATAAGTAAGTAAATACTTACGTGCGTATTATAAACAGAAAAAGTTTAAGTTAACAATCACGAGCGCTCATGTGATCGGAGCTTGAGTTTAGGCGCTATCTCGAGGGATGTTTTTCTTCAAGTGCGGGGTGGCGCTCCACCGAAGTCCGACGAGACATCCAATTGTAGTCGTAAGTGGTTGGTAGACGAATGCAGACGTATTGTGACCTGTATTCTGCAGTTTAGTGTTAATGATTAGTGTTGTGTTTAGTTTTTTAAGTGCATGTTTTAGAGTTACTGAAGTTGACACACTACATGGTGGTTGTGATTCCTGACTTAGGCGTGTCACAACGCTTTGGTATGATTTGTTTACTTTAACCTAGTTTGTAATTATGCATTAGGTTAGTTATTTACCTGAAGAAGATATCAGATTGCAGATCTCGAAACGCAGTGTTACTGATTTTTTTTGTTTCCCTAAACGATGGCAAATGTCCTTAGGAATAAAACAACCAGTGTTAATTACGGAGTTATAATCAATCTTTACCTCACTATTAAATTTTTTTATTGATACCTTGCAGTTTATAGAAGCCTGAAAATAAAATGTGTAAGTCAGTTGATCATACTTCTTGGTATTTATTATTTCTTCAAGACATTGTTTCCGAAAAGCGCCTTCTTACTCTTAATATTAATAGGTACATCATTAGAATATTGTAGCAGGGATCAAAACCAAGCAATTTGGTACAAATTGGACGTATTTAATACTCTTTACTTCTTTCTGAATATATCAACTGCGAGTAAAGATTCTCAGGAATACAATTACTTTCAAGATAAAATACAGGATATTATTATTGTTACCCCTATAAAACTTACAAAAACCTGTTCAGATCTGTGTTGAGGGCTGCAAGCAATAATTCTTAATGAGGTTTGTGTTGTGTTTTTATCTTCAAGGCGCTTTCCATTCTGATCATATTTCATCTATAATTTAAATACTTCACGGCGTTTATTTCAATAAGACTTGTAATATTTTAACTTATCTTGCAGTGATTTTGGTTTTAAACGCCTAGAAATCTAGGAAAGAAAAATTCCTCTGGGTTGAAACAATATTGTTTCCAAATAATGAGTTTCAAGGTGCATATACTTTAAAGTATACACCCTCAAAATTTGGAAATGCAAGTTGCATCACTGATCCAGACAGATTCTCAAAATTTCCTTTAGATCGTTCAAACGTTATTAGAAAGGGATTGCCATTATTACATGGGATTGACCATTGCAACATTATTTTACCTGTATACGTTTTGGTTCCCTGCATATTCCTATAACTTCCTAACTGTTTGCAAGGACTTGAAATAATCTGAACGCTTTTGCCTCAAACTGTACATTATGTACTATTAAAGATACAGTGATAGAAGTCTTTTAAGACGGGTTTCACATAATACAAAGACCACATCTCCAGCGTATACAAACTGGCACTTGTACTGAGACGAACCTACTACAGTAACACTAGTAAAAGTTTTGATAATATGTAGCCTATTTGAATTTTCGATCACACAGTTTTTTATAATTCTGTTTAGTACGATTTAATATAGAGCAATGTTCACAATAATATATTCTTAGAAGGAAAAAAGTAAATGGGTATTATAAGCTTAAATTTTTATCATTTTCGGTCCTTAACAAAACCAAAACTTTAACACATCAACGATATATAAAATTTACTCCGGTACAAAAACATACCTGAAAAAACGGCCATTTTGTACATAACAGGTTTCTATAAACTAGGAGTTGCTATATTATAATATATTATACTATATTATAAATGATAACGTAAAACAACCTGGCAAACTCCAATTAAGTGAGAGGTCTGAGTCCAACAAAACCAAACACGCTATGCCAATATAGTGCTCAAATGGCGCCCAACACCCCTTGTATCTCTTGTGTTGCCTATGTCTTACTTTATCCCACCCGTGGTGACCACAAGTTAGAAATTAACAGCGCTTCCTGTTATTTACAACTGTTTGTAACATCTACGATTATAATAGTTATCCTTTTTTTCTAAGGGTCACACTACTTTTTAATTTTCAGTTCTATCTTTTCTTTTATCCATCTTTCCAGTTCTAATGCCTAGTTTATACATAGTTTATAGTGACATATGTTCTTTTTAGATTTAAATAGCGGATGTACATAAAAGAAAATACAATCCGATTTTGTCACAGTATCAGCTATATGAAGGGAGCAAAATTTCTTTACGTTAAAATTAAACGTTATTGATGACTTTTCAATAGTTATCAGTTTGTTAGTTGGTAGTTATTACAGTTTAACTTGAATTATGTAGCCGCGATTTTACAAATGCGTACAATATTGGTCAGTACGATTAGCATAAGGAATTTAAAATGACAGTATGCCTGTGCAAATGGTAATATGTGAGGACCAAGAGTGTTCCACAAGAAAGTCAAGTGTTGTAAGGGAATCTACAAAGCATCCCCGCTTTAGAGGGGAGGTTTCTTTTTGTAGAATACGAAGTCCCAAAATGTCTGTTAGAAAAGCTAATCGTGTGCACGCAATATAAGTGATGAGTGTAGAGTTCACGAACCCACTAACGTACTTATGTTTCCTATCGCTTGCGACTATTACAAACTAAAACGTACATTACCTTGTGCGCTATAACTATTACGTCTTTCTTGAATGTGTTGAGTTCAATGAATATATCACCTCTTTGGTAAACTCATCACAATGTCGGAATCAGTAGATCTGAAAATCTCCATGAACCAATACAAAGCAAACAAGACCCAATGTTCTGATATGGCCACATCGATAAAATGAATGAACCAGTCTTTCTCTAACATGACGGGACTGACTTATCTAGATATACATCAAGAGTGATTCTTTCTGTCAACTGCAGTGCCACCCCTCCTCGCGGGTTAGCAATATTGTCGGCCTCGCTCAGTGGAGAAGGGCGTGAGTATTGGTAGAGCGCCAGGACAACCAAGTTCTTGCGCAGTGACAGAGGACTACTAAGATTGACGGATACCCAGATGGTTACGGTTTGCTCGGTAATAAGGGCGCCACCTTGTTGATGGGGTGTGATAGTCGCAGGTCTCCAACAAGGAACAGTTTCCTGCCCTCAGGTATGCTCAATCGAGACCACTACCATGCACGCAAGAACTATTAGGTTTACGACACTAAGCCTTAGGTACTTAAAATTAGCCACAGATTTTCGGTTGATTATTTTCTAATAGTAAGTTGCAAGGTCTCTAATTAAATATCAGGCAATTAGAAATTAAAACCAATATTTCACATATTTCATTCTGTATTGCCTATTTCTCTCACAGTGCTAAGGTCTTAAAAACTAAATAAACAAATATTTATTTAACTTAACTTAAACTTAACTCCTTGGCCAATTGAAATAAAAATACTAAAAATTATTACGGTAGGAGCGCTCCGATTACTAATACAAAATTACAGTGGCCAAAATCATGATGACCATATTCCTGAACTACAAAATTACAAAACAATAATTCACATGAATACATAATGGCTAGACATTAAATTAAAGTTGAGTCCCATTTGTCAAAGTTCGGAACTGGATCCACCCTGATGCAGTTATTCAGGCCTAGTCCGATAGGTAGAGGCTCCACAATGACATTGACGGAGTTAGTCCGACCTCCCAGGGGGAGCACGATGGAATAAGTAGTGTAAAGTCTACTCAACCAACTGGGCGGACCCAAAACACACACACGAGCCGTCGATTGTATCGTCCGTGCAAATCCAATATTGAAACTTCAACTTCATAAAGTCAGTTTTATTTCATTTTCTGCGGCTCATTGAAATCAGTAAAACTACTTATAATCAATCATGGAAACAATGCCAAACTTAACTTAAAAGAAAACAGCTGACTAAAACAGCAACATCTGTCACTATTGTTGGTGTGTCTAACATACTCGTATTTAGCTTACAGCGGCCAGTAAAATGTAAAGAAAAACGTTTAATGTATAAACATAAGTACATTAAAAAGCGCAGAAATCTGCCAATTACAATGATATACAATATTGGTCTTAAACACAAAGCATAATTATTTCTGACACAGAAAAAATTAATTACGTTTTGTTCTTACTTAAACTAATTAATTACAATAGTTTATAGTAAAGTGTATTGAAGTATTAACATAATGCATTAATGTATGCACTTTCATCACGGCAATGGTAGGTATAAATTTCATGACAACTGCCTTTACATTATTCTGAGTAAAACTAAAATAATATACAAACATTAGGACATAAAGTTACCGATTCAATATATTTATAGAACAGTTAACAAGTTTAGTAAGGAAAATTTATGAGAGACGATGCAATTGTTACGAGATAATATCTCGGCCTAATTATGTACAATTTACAGAAACAATATGTGGTTACAGTATTTTGACACTATGAACACGTTATTTACAACTATTTATCTCCGTGAACTATTAAAAGACTAGATTAGTATTAATTTATTACAGATAACATATTAATTTCCTACGTTTATCGACAGGACTTGACAATCTTACTACGAGGTCCAAGGCTTAGTTTTACCGTAGATATTTAATTCTGTAAAGACAAAATTATTATACTGAAATCTTACTAACTGACATACGCAAGCGACAAAATATCAATGGCATGGTAATGGCTCACCTTAGCCTAACTCCTTTATTTGAACAGCTGATTGGCGTCCTAATCAGTGACCGTTCTGTTATTGCAGCAACAATGACGCATTCATTTGGATGTAAAATTTCGTTATGTAGAGTGATTAGTTCTACATAACAATTGCTCAGGTAAAACAGAAAAGTACACGTCACAGCAGATCACTTTTTATAGCGACAATATAGTGCGTCACAACATTGGTATCACTTTGTTCACGATAACTGATAGCTGGATTGGAAGCAATGAACCCAAAAGTACTTTCAAGTATCAACCGATCTCCCACTACAAAGTATTTTTTGGTACTTTGGTATTATACGGAAGTCACTCTGTCCCTATCTCCTACTTGTCAATAAACGACATGTTACTAGTAGTACCAAAGTTAAAAATACCCTTTACAAGTGCTTACATGATCTGAGCTTCGATTTGTGTACTATCTCGAGAGATGTTTTCCTTTTTTTACCAGAAGTACGGGCGCCACTGATGCCCACACTGATGGCTAGGGGCATTTCCGATCGGTAATTCCCGATCTGAGATTACGTACCAGGTGGACCAACGTGATCGGGCGTCGGAGAAGTACCGATCGAAAATACCCCTAGCCATCAGTGCGGGCTTTGGTGGAGCGCCACCCCGCACTTCTGGCGAAAGAAGAAAAACATTCCTCGAGATAGCGCCAAATTTCAAGCTCATATGAGCACTCGTAAAGGTTACCTTTGGTACTACTAGTATCATCTTTGTGATAACCTAATCTAAACCTACTTATATCGTGTTATAACAAGTAGTATAAAGAGACAGAACGACTTCAGTATAATAACAAAGCAACGATCTTTTTCTTAACTAAACTTATACGGGAACTCCAGTTCCTCTACTATACTATCTCTTTACATGATGTTTTAATAAAGCCAATCAAAGGTCAATAATTTGATAGACTTTAGGAATTCAACAACAAATTCTAAAGTGAGTTGGAAGCTACCATGCTGTGTCAGAAAGACAAGCATTGCTGTTTCCATGTATTCACCCATACACGAGATTTGTTATTACTTTACCTCTCGTCCTAGCGGGGATCTTAGCTGATTTTATCCGTCTGGTTGAACGATGCTGGATACATTAGTGGATATATTTTACTCGTAATTTGTAATGTTAAAGGCTTTAACAGATTATGGATTGAAGACAACCGATGTTTGTATTACAGATGTACAACGTAATATTAATAAAGCACCTCAGACTAATGTACAAGTTGCGTTCAGTTCTGTACATAAATTATAACTTTAAGAACTGAATTTAGGTTAGAAATGTAAACGCCTCAGTAGTTACTACTCTCTGTATACTTTGGTAACTTCACGGATACTTAGATTGTTATCCGTATAAACTTTGTATACTCAAGTTTGTTCTGATCGCGTATAAACGGTAAAATTGTTCTTGCTGGTTTGGTGGCTCGAGGGTATGGTTCAAAAACATATGGCCTCTCCCTCGTTGGGCAAAATTTTAGACGCTACATAAAACAAACAATATGAAACGTTCAAACTTTGTGCATACATCAGCTATTATTACACTCTATATTACAACACAATATCGTGATTTCATGTATTATCATTATACCTTTTTTGGTTTAAAAATTTTGGATTTTTTTGTGTATTAGAGACCAAAAAGCAGTGTATTGAGTAGTGATTACACTAAAATATGGCATTGCTCTTGGAAACGAGATGAATACCTGGAATATTTTAATTAGAAAACCAAAATAACCGCAAATATCATTGATCGACATCTGAATATTTTCCTCCCGAATAGGTTGCGCCTGTAATCTTTGTTTAACTTTTTTGTTGGTGAAATAATTGGAACACTGGGTCTATGGATCTAACGAGTGTGTATCCTCTATCTGTAGGCTGAGAGAAGACATGGGGTGATGTTTACCATGGGGGGGGGGGGGGCTGTCTCGAGTGAACGCGCTCTGTCTGTCGGGTTCCCACACACCTGAATGCACTTCTCACGGTTTTATATGTGCCGCTTTTTGTGTCAGGGTAGGTCTTTCGTTTAGAAAAAGCGCGCCCTGCATTCTTTCACTCCGATCGGTCACCGCGAAGAAGGACGGTTGCAGCAAATGCGGGGGAAATTTATTAATTTTGAAAGAGAAGTCAGTCTTCTTTTGTAAAAAGTATATAGAAAACAATGCTCTTGGGTTTGTATGGAGGCATCATAAATAAAAACTTAGGCTATTTTGGACAAAGCTAATAAAAAAATAAGACATTTAGTTCGTTTTAATAAGATGTTTTTAAATTTCAATCAGTTGTATTTGATATATTTATTAAGAAATGGGGTTGTATAGTACATCACGTATCATTGACGCAATAACTGTGTCAGAGATGAATCTTGCAGTTGAGGATAACTCGTAGTCTTTGTTGAACTCACTAGAAAACCATCTGTAAGCTTAGAACTTACTATGTAACGAAATTCTATATGTATATTTTATTGAAAGAGACATTTTCATTAGGGTTCGGTATAACACGGGAACAATAAATTTTAGTTAAATATTCTAGAAATAGCAGATAGTACAGGCACAGAGTAAAAAAATAATCTAAAAATAAAAGATTATAAGTTAATGAAATTGACATATCAGCAATCCTACATATCCGTTTATTATTTTGTAGTACTGAATTTTGAAAATTTCGTGTTCCACTTCCACAGCGACGTAACGTACATCAGTCATAGTGACTACTGCATATCAATAAACTATAATAACTACTTCATATCAGCAATGAATTATTACTTCTGCATACATATAAATTTATTATTTACTGTGCACTTATCAAATATAGTCCTACAGAGTATATTTCAATTATTATAATTCCTGTATATCTATCAATTATAAGAATAACTACCTTATTGAATCTATTAACTACTGAATGTATATGAAGTACAGTAGTTAACATAATTGATTGAATGCAGTAAATTCCTGCATACCTATCGATTATTAAAACTACTACGTGCCTAATTCAAAGAGTAGGTAAACGCAAAACGGATGCAGCATTTATTTTAAGACTTTCCGAATTTACAGGATGTATTGAGTAATCCTGTAAATTCGGAGTAATCCTTAATTTAAAAAAGTTGCTATAATTATTCAACTTGTTAGCTATATACCAAAATGAGTCAAGGAAGCGGACAGTTTCTATAAACTCGAACTATATGATATATAAATATAACATACCATAGCATACAAACCACCTGCAGATCACTTTGTCGTTAGTAGAGATTATACTACGTGACATATTTACGACTATTGTTGACATACAGCGCATGTCAACGATAGCACTTGTGAGCGATAGTGTTTGTGAAGTTTAAGTTTGTTTATTCCATCTTGAAAGTCTTAGCGACTGATTAGCCATTCTAGGTATCGCTTATTCAGTGAGAGGCAATCAAAGTTACAGTCATGTTTAAAGTTTTAGCGGCGCCACAACTGCAGAAGTTGTTTGCTTAGCCATAACTCACTAAACTGTTGGTTGGTTTAGTTATACTATTTGTTACGCTTAATTTTCTGTTCTGCGTACCGTAAAGCCTCTGACGATTGTGAAACGTGCAAATAGACAGATAGATGAAAACCCTTCAGTAATGGCAGCAGAAGAAATTGTGACTCTTCGGGATCAACAGTCGCTTTTGTTTTGTTTTACATCAGTGAAAAATTTCACATAATTATTGTAATAAGCGTAACATAATTAGTATAGAGCAATAAATAAACCATGTACAGTATAAGTAAGCCGGTTGACAGTCGTTAATGTGCTACATCATGATTTAATTTTTCGAGTACTTTTTTATTTTTAATTTCGTTTGAGGCCCAGTATAAAACCTCAAGGGAAGGGGGATTTTATTCTTCTAGCCCACTCTTGCATACGTCACTTACATGATAGTCTCTACAATATCTAGACACGAGGGAATTGATAAACATTATTATTTACCTCATAGAACTAGTTGGTCAAATTTAGTTTTCAGCATAAAAAACGTTAAATAGGGAAATAGGCCTGTGGTTATTGTTATTACTCCGTTCTATTCGGTGATCAGTTAAAAGTGCAATCTGCAATAGCGTAGTCAGTGAGTGTGCACGTAGTCCTGGATAATCGAAAAGTTTCATTCTTTTTCAATATATTACCGGCAATGTGTGATTTGAAAGGTTAGCAGGTTTTAGGACATTTGATATCGTCAATTTTACGAAAATAGAGCACAACGTTTCGAGGATTAGAATCTATCCTCTTCTTCCAGGCGTCAAACACCTTGAGGTATAAGAATAAACATGCACAAAAAATTTAAAAGTAATTAGTATGTAGCGATGAATCTTGCTTAAGAACAGACATTTTTCAATATCAAGAAAAGGGTTTTTACATCCTTAGAAGAAAATACGCTCCAATCGTCGAAACAAAGTATTCATTTTTGTAACATTAAATTTACCAATGTTTGAAAACCTGCTATACTTTCGATAAAGAACACTTTGGAAATAAAATAAATCACTTGGGAACCTCTAATTGTGCACTTAAAATGGCTTATTACTGGCAGCGTGCCGGCGATGGGACAATTAACCGCTCTGAGATAAAGTGAAGGGCTCTTGATGTAATGAAGGGTGGGCGGTGCAGCCAGGAAACGGAGCCTCGAGCCCACGCCGCGCCGTGTCCCCGCAGCGGCTGACTCACAGCTCAGGCGCAGAGACCTACTACTGGTACTGGCCAGAGTAAACATACGGTCGTCATTTACATAAGGCATTGTGTCATTAACCTGCAGTTAAAATGTGGGTGGGAGAGTCTGACCAGCGCATCCTTCTTTCCCAACAAGACCTTGTCTCTTCAGGGACATTTTGGAATACATGTTAGCGCGAGGTAGAACTACGCTACACTACGTGTCACGTAACATGCTTTGCTAAGACGCATGAACAGTTTCAAGTCTATAGATACTTTCATTCTCGAAATGTCCTGTGGTCAGATACACAGTCAGATACCAGGTAGAAAAGAATTTGTACAATTCCTTGGCTGAAAAAAGTACTTGTGGCTACTGAGTGATATAGGCTGACCAAATTCGTAGGTTGTACAGTTAACATCGTGAAGCTCATTCTTGTCTATATAGAAATAAAGTTACATGCAAAACTTAAAGACCGCAGATGATCTTAGTCGAGATATCTTACCCCAAGGTGCATTAATATTTTTGTTTTTAAAGCTAGGTTTCATAGCAGTGTCCCGGTGAGGTAGGAAGGGTAGCTATAACGCAAGTTCCTTGAATTTCTTCAGACGAAATGACTCTAGATTCCAGGAGTCAGCGTTTTGAGACAGCGTCAGATACCAGACTCTGCAATAAACGGAAGGTGAACTGGAGCTAAACTCAAAATTCAATTGAATCAACCCTTTCTACCATAGCTACGTTATGCCTAACGCAACTGTGTGCTGTGTTAACACTGCTGTGTTTTCACTCTATTATATATTTTCTGTTTATATTGTATGAATAATCTATACGTGTTAATATGTCATATGTTAAAATATCGTGAGAGTGCTGAGTTTGTTTATTTATTTAATTTTAAAAACTTTTATTATACAATTTATTTATTTGTATCTTTTCTCGTTGCCATCATGACTTTACATAAGACCAATGTAAAAATATTCGCTAACGCTCAGCCAAATCCCATGGAGTATACCACAATCAAACTCAGTATCCCTCATGTATAAATGAGCTTCATGGAAAATTTCAAGTCTATAATTTCAGTTCCTTTTCAATATATCGTGCAGATAGACAGACGGACAGAAATTCTTTTTTTCCAGCCCCACAAGTGAAAGGCTTCGCTAAAGCTCAGCCAATTAAGACGCGACACACACACACACACACACACACACACACAAACACGAAAATATATTGTTGGTTCTGCTATATATTGTAAGGGAAGCTCAATGCTCTAATTGATAGAGATAAGGACGTATATAAATTGAAGACGTCTCACTCCAGGCATATTTCTGGTTGTATACTATTGGTGGTATTTAGGTCGTTTATTTGTAGCAATAAAGAAATACCGTTTTTTGTTCTCTTAGGACAAGAAGCTTATAAAGTGTACTTAGTCCTATAAGGGACCTTAGCTCTGCTTCCGGAGTGACAGGATATTCAGGATGGGTAAGGTTGGGAGTAGGGGACGCCTCCTATCGAGATCCACGAGGAAGAATTAGGGCACTAATCTCAAAGTCATGTCCCCTCCGGTAGAAAGGCAAGCCAGCTCTGAACCAGCCTCTCCAGTAAAAGCAGACAGGGGGTGGCACACCCTTGTTGAGGCTAGCAAGAACATCTGATATTTAGGGAACGAACCCAACCAACTCCAACAGTCATCCCCAGCAGTAGACTAGACCTATCGAATTACCCTTGCACCCCAGAATCTCGACATTTGCGGTCAATGATGTGCTGCTCTTTGACATCTTATAGTTGCACAGATTTAAGTGAAGCATCGGTTTTTGCTGTGCCCAGTGTAAGTTCAACTGGAAGGTATAAACCAGCCAGAAGTGATCCCTGCTGGGTAAATACTATATTTACCCACATCTTATTTATTTATTTTTGCGTGTGAAACTTAATTCTAATAGTATAAGTAATAAAACATGTTGTTACTTTCAAATAAAAACTTACTTCTAAAAGTGATGCGTTGGGAAGTGTGTTCATTGTTGTTTGTATTGAAAAAAATGAAACGGAGATAGGGATAAAAGGATAAAAGGTAACTAGGCACAGCGAGGGCTCTAAAATATTTCTCTTCGAAGGAAGTCTAAATATTCAGAACCGAACGTCCTTGTGCCTAGGTAGTTTGAACTGTTCTCACCTACGTGTTTGATGAGAGCAAATATATCCAGTAGAATTTCAATTAGACAATTCAATGTTTGTGAATTTACTTTAAACGTTAACGGCTGGTCGTAGTGGTAATACTGTGATGTAAAAACGTAAGCCAGCGCGCGGGGATGGCCTACCACTAACCGAGATAATTACAAGGTATAGGTGGCAATAAAGTGCACATTACACGCGCTACGGTAACAATGAACACGGCACGTCTGAGTATTAATGAGCGCAGTTAGGTCGTGCTGTTGAGCCAACAACCACCATTTGTTGATGCGGAATTAGCCCTTATGGTCTTGCGGTAGTTTCAGGGCTTAGGGAACGTTTGACCTCGTGTTTTCTGGTACGATAATACACCACAATTAAATCGCGACTGCCTTAGGCTGAACGTCATAAATTATAAATTTACTCTTGCTGAATTTTGATTCAGCGAACACCAGAAAAGTAGAATAGCCTGTTTAGTACACATTATCTTGTAAATGCAAATCTCAAGGGTAAGAGAATGTCAAGACCATTATGCTGATTGGACAAGATAGCCTAATGGTATCTATCCAGTCTGTTCTTATGAATTTGATGAGCGGAACCACAAATCACAGATATTACGAATTTATGATTTTTAGCCATATGATATTTTACGAATGGTAGTTACATAAGTTTATTGGGGCAGTTGTAGATGTCGAGGTTACCGTTCTATCAATATCTTAATTGCGTATACGAGTATACTTCTACAAATTCAAGGATTTTTGAGGATTTAAGCTCTTGCGCTTCAAGGTACAGACCTGATTCTTTCAATTCGATTCCAACCTTCGTTTGTCTGCTCTTAATAAGAAAAAGTATATAAAACAATTTAAAATATTTGGAGTATCAGTAGGCCCGAACTCAGACTGGTTTTTTGGAAATTTTACTAGGACTTTGTTCTACTGTATTTGGTTGGCCGGTGAGTACTGACGTGTATTATGTAGTTCCGTTTTAATAATTAGTGTTTTGTTTTTATTGAGTGTATGTTTTATAGTTAGTGTGCATGGAATAGACACATAACATAGCTGTTTTTCCTGACTTATGCGTGTCATAACGCTCTGGTATGTTTTGTTTACTTTAACCTAGGTTGTAGTCATGCTTTAGTTTTTTTTTGACTAAAAAAAAAATGCTTTAGTTTAGTCATTTACCTGAAGAAGAGATCAGATTGCAGATCTCGAAAGGTAGTGTTACCGATTGTATTGTATCACTGAACAATGGAAAATATCTGGAAAGATCCTGTTTCTTTCACAATCCTTCCATCACCAAAAACAAACTTGTTACGGGGGTGCGATGACAGGACATGACAGGGCCCGTCAAAGGTGAGTACGGCCCTGTGTATCAGTGAATAATATCGAAAAATTAACAACCAGAAAATGTCATATGATTTTGTTGGAATTATATCCTGAACGACGAGTAGACTGGTTCCTCACAAACTCTTCCAGTTCTCACCGTGTGTACCGGAATCTACGCAAATGGCATTCCTTCGTCGTGACTCCTGACATTTCCTAGAGACGAGAGAAGACTCAGCTCCAGTTTCCCATGAAGAATGGTAGTGTTGGTGTCCCCGGTCGCTGTGTGGGCGGGTCTCGACACGAGTGCAGGAGGAGAGTGGAGGGGGGATGACGTGCCCTTGCCCCTCACACCCTCGTCACGACAGTACGGTTCGGAATCTCTCTAATAAACTCTGATCAGAATTCGAACACTAATCACTGGCCGGGACCACTTTCCCAACAATCATCAAATTCCAATCCAACAAACATAGGAATAAGCAACAGACTAGCCTTGTCACCGATGACAACTGGCCCTGACGTAGATTTCCATCATGGTGAGGAAATAGCAGGTCTTTAGCAGAATTCTATAAGTCGGCTTTTTATTTTATAACAAACGAGATATAGAACTACACAGCTAGACTGGTATATTTATTCGGTGAAAAGCCCTTCTTCATTCAGCTATCTTGGTAGCACATGACGTACAAAAATGGAATATGCAATTATATAGTCTCTGGTCCTGTAGTCATAAACCGTGCCAAGTGCCGTTCGAAAACGGTAACCGTTCAGGTGACTAGCGGACAGACAGACACTCCAATCTCAACTCGTCATGGGCCAGGGACATGCGTGTGCAAGCGAAATCGTCATCACTGCGTCGCTGTCCCGCTTGGCTTCCATGTGACATACTGCTGGGCAGCTGTGACTTTACATTATACCTGTGTTAGCAATGTTATAACTTGCTTTATAAAATATGCTAGCTAAGGAACATGAATTGTCTCAGTTGGGATCGGTTGCGTGGTTCTGTATCCAGCTAATATAAATTCGGATTTGGAGGATGTTGGGGGATGAATTATTTGGTATTAGTATTTCAGTGTCAGTTGACGTTCGTAGTGGCGTTTTAAATTATATGAAGGCCTAACAGTTAAAGGGATAGTATTGTGTTTTTCCTTAAGTCCAATAAGTCCAAATACCATTACAGCCAAGTCGTATATTTCGTGATTCAGTTTGTGTACAAGGTAGGAGTTCGCCTCCCCTAGAGTCACGTAATAGACTTCGATGAGGTGCATGCAAAATTTAAAACCTATAGCTCTTTTCGTTTTTGAGATATCCTACGGACAGAGACACAGCTGTACAGAAAAAAATTGTACACCTCCTCATAAGAGAAATTGTATTGTTGTGCATGCACCATTGTATATCTCAGTATTTTCTATGTAGAAATAAATCTTCAAGCAAAACTTACAGTGTATAGATGAAGTCTTTCTTGAGATATCTGGCCAAACTATAAATTAACAGTCTTGTTCATTTTTTTGGGTTTCATAGTAGTGTTTAAATAATAAAAGTCTACACATCAAGGTACTAAAAGATGATGTTGTATGGGTTGGAGTATAACTGCATGTGTTAATAAGCCGCACTAATGTGTTAACGACTAACGGTCACATGTGTTAACATGTCACACGTTAAAATCTCATATGCTTGTTCTCAGTTTATTTGCAATTTTATTTATTCTGATATTTTTTCGTTGCCATCATGTATATATATATATATATATATATATATATATATATATATATATATATATATATATATATATATCCTTTTGAACCACAATTTGATTGAAGGGTTGTAGTTAGAAGTTACATTGATATGATCATTTCAAATTTGGATTGTTTACCAAATGATCAATAGGAGCCAGAGATAATCGTCATTTTTGAAATCAGGCCTACATTGTGGTTGTTTTTGGGTATAGAAGACTTCTCCCTTGCCAACGTATGTTTGGTTGGAGCCCGAGCAAAGTTTATTTAGAATCGAGTCCATTCAAGTAAGGTGCTTCAATTTTGTGGTTATCCTCCTCTCCACCAGCGCTTTTTGTGGGTGTTGTATTTATGACGAGGAAAATACGCGCAAACTTTTTCTCAATACTCGGGTCAAAACTTATGCACTGACCGTCATTACTCATTTTACACAAAGGCATGTCTAGCACACCTGCTACTGGTGCGAGTGTCTGAATGATCTTGTGATTTTTATGAATAAAGAGGATGCCATTTTGTTGCAAGTACAATCCCAAGATGTTGAATTACTGTGGCGATTTTGCGGTAAGGATCAACGTACAAGTGTCTTAAACTATGTTAAATAAAGAATGTTTTTAGTTGATTAATGATTTACGTTTATATATTTTACTTATCTACATTATGTTTTTCAATTCCCTTGTTTTCTATCGTATAAACGGAACACGAAAGTCACAATATTTTATATATATGATTATACGATCATAATTTCATCCACAAAAACGGCATTTCATTCAGTTGAAAAGGACGAAGGATGTAATAAATGTTTAAATGCAACGATAAAATACGCGTAGGGTAAAATAATATAAAATTACATTATTTTCATGCTGTAACATAAAGCCTAGTTAAGCCTCGTGTTCCACGTGATCACAGTACAAACGAGGGCGAGCCTATTGTTACAGCTCAACACCGCGAAATAATAAAACTGTAGTTATAAACCGTTTAAGCCACTGGAAGATACAATATTTAGTTTTAATACTTTAAAAATTATTTTCATACTGTAACATAAAGACTAGTTAAGCCCCGTGTTCCACTTGATCACACTACAAGAGAGGGCGAGCCTATTGTTACAGCTCAACACCGCGAAATAATAAAACTGTTTTTACAAACCGTTGAAGCCACTGGAAGATACAATATTTAGTTTCAATACTTTACACCACATTATTTCGATCGTAAATTGGATATTTTCTGTCGTTGAGAAAAGACCAAGCATTGATGTTTTATAGCATACAGAATGTTGAGCGACTATAACCCTTTATTAGCACTAACGTTGTAACAGCCGGTTGCATTTAAACAGAATTGAGTTTTGCTCCACAAAAATGATGTTGTACAGGGTGGAGCGCGGAAATTTGCTGATTTGGAAATAAAATAAAGAAATTATGAACCTTAGAAAAAAATACTTTTTATTTTAATGATATTGAACAGTAAGGGAATTTTTAAAATACCTGGTTTTAAATCATGTATCTGGCAAATGTCGACCTTCGGCATACACACACTGCTGTATAGGTTTTCTGAAGTTTTCAATAACTCTAACAAGCATGTCGACTGGTATTCTGCCAATTTCAGCCTCAATATTGTTCCTTAGGTCTTCTAAGGTGTTGGGACGGTTGACATACACCTTCGACTTCAGGTAACCTCAAAGGAAAAAATCGCATGGGGCTAAGTCTGGTGAGCGTGCCGGCCAGTTCACATCACCCCTCAAAGAGATAAGCCGTCCAGGAAACATTTGCCTCAAACAATTCATGGTAACTGTGTGCCCTCGCTGTGTGTGCAGTGGCACCATCCTGTTGGAACCATGTATCCTCTAATTGAATTGCCTCAAGAGCCGGCTGAAAAAATCATGTATCATGGTCAAGTACCGTTCGGAGTTTACAGTTATGGCACGACGGTTATCCTGAAAAAAGTAAGGGCCAATGATGCCTGCTCGTGATATGGCGCACCACACAGTGACGCGGTCCGAATGCAGAGGTCTCTGGTGGACTTCTCTGGGGTTTGTTTCACTCCAGTAGCGCATGTTTTGCTTGTTGACACACCCACTGAGGTGAAAATGTGCCTCATCGGAAAAGAACACAATTGCGTCACGCGGTATAGTTGTAAGCATGTCTTCACAAGAAGTACGCCGTGTCAAATAGTCCCGTGCTGACAATTGATGGACCACGCACATTTTATACGGGTGAAATCTCAGTTCATCATGAAGAATCTGGTGGAGAGAACAAGAGATTGCTTCCGAGCAGAGCGTTTTGGAGATTGAAGTACTGCTGCTCTAACTCTATCGATGTTTTGCGGTGTTGTAATCCTTCTCTGAGGTCCCCTTCGTACACATGACACATTCTCTGCTGTTCTGAATGCAGTTACCCAGATTAAAATTGATTGCCGTGCAGGAACACGTCCTCGTGGGGGAACAGCGAATCGTAAACGAAAAGCACGCTGCACTGCAATGATCGAGTGGGTATTTGAAAAATACGCTTCAACACAAAACGACCTCTCCTCTCGTGTCCACTGCATGATGGCAACTGGAACGCAGAGGAATACAAATCTCCCGTCAGCCACTATAAGCCACGCCTACTCTCCACTCTCTTCGACCAACAGTGCCGCCTGCAGTGCAAAAAAGCAAATTTCCGCGCTCCACCCTGTATAAATTGTACGTTGCGAGGCTTGCGGGGGGAGATGTCTCATTGCTGCAAGACGTGATAGTTACATCCATTTTGAGGATGTGGTGAGCATTTAATCATTTAATTATTTAGCGTTTAAAAACTCGTTGTTTTGTTGGAAAACCAGGCACCTTAACAACGATATATTTTTAAAAAACATCGATATATTTTTGTTTTTCGATCAACATCCAATAAAATAAAGTATTTTGAGGTGTAATATTGTTCCTATTCTGATAACACGTTTAAAATGAAGTGGCATGCGATAGGTTTACTGTTAAAAATGTATACCTTTCTAAAAGAAAGGTTTTATAGGGGATGTAATCGGTCCCAAGTCATTCCAGCCACAGTTCATTTGATTAATGTTCTTATAAAAATAAATATCTAACTTTTTTAAACTGGAATTTGTAATAATGTCCCTACAGTTTGTTTCTAAAGACAGATTTCAAAATTATACTATTACAATAAAATATGTTACTATATATTAAGTACTATGTACTATTAATATATATTATATATACTATATTGTACTATATATTAAATACTACATAATAAATTAATACGGTTTATATTAAGTAGTCAACTTTGGTAAAACAAACCATTAATTTGATCATATACGTAGGCTACACGTAAAAAGCTTCAACAATAAGAAAAATGGTTCAGAAGTATCTCTGTTAAAAATACGATGTTAAATCTACGAGTTCTATGTGATTCGTAACAATAATAATTCAGAAATTCTGAAGAATACGAACATATGAGTATAACTGTGTTCATTATAACTGTGTGCATTGCTCACGATAAACCTTAACCGTAAATATCCTAATATGAAATACAATCTAATACTAAAAGAGTATTTTTTGTGATTACAAAGGAACCAAAATTATAAATTTTGATAAAAAGGAATAGGTAGGTTGACACTAAAAAGCTTATGTTATAGGAAGAATGGATAAGCTATTGGAAGTTAGATATTTCGGTGGAGTTATTACTGTTCTAAAAAATTATTAGGTAGGTAGATAGGTTAGGTTAATGGTAGATTATGTAGAGAACGAGAATGCTTTTCTTCCTATCAGCCTAGTGTGATAAACTGAACAATTGGTGAGTAATAAACTTAACTGGCCCATTAGGAAAATAAAATAAAAGGAAAAACTTTAATTTTATAAATTTTGTATTTTAGATCTTTTGTAGAGTAATTGCTAAAGAAATTGGTCTAATTACTTTTGGTCTAACTTTTTTTGTAGAAGGGTACATGTACTTAGAGGTTGCAAACTGCAGAGTGGTAATTGTACAAGAACACGTCACGGCACAGTTTAACGTCACAGTTGACTAAACACACTAAATAATCACCAATTATCGTCCGCTTTGTGGAATTATTGAGCGGTCACCTGAGAACTTTCCTACAGCGAGCTTAATTAACGAATAGTGAAATCCTGTGGGAGTGCCCCACGGTTGTAGTGTCTAGATTCACTGTTGGGAGTCCAACATTTAAAACAATATGAAATAATTATGAATTTGCATTAGTTTTAACGAGTCATTATAACTTCATCACTTCTTTTACGTTACGTATAATTGACATTTAATTGAACTCTTTTGTAGTAAAGTGAAATTAGTAAATTAATACTGAAATAATCTGTGATTACAACTGTAAAAACGATGGTTAGACGAGATTTTGCAACGTAGCAATAATTTTAGATAGTTTAAAGTTTGTATCTAGAAGTGGCCATTATATAAAATAAAATCATAGGTCATAAATGAGTTATAAGCAATAAAAAATTAAAAACGAAGTTAAATGTTACATTTTCTTTCATAAAACGATGAAGATGGCATTAATGGAATGAGCAATTACTATCTGAGCACTCAAATCTGTACTGAAGGATGTGTATTATACAGTAAGGTGTAAGGGGAAGTACATGTAGCAGAGAGTGATATTTTATAAACATAACCCCCATGAGATGTTATGGCCTGTATCTACCCTTTCACGATACTATGCCTTTGCTTTCTGTCCAACTCCCTCCGGATATTCTGTTTCGACCAAGGATTCATCAGAAAAACTTCACGCGTTACTTCACATCCCGGGCTGTAACTAGTGATGAGGAAACTGGGGGCCGACAAATCAGCGAGGATACAATAAAGTAGGTTTCTTACCTTTAACAGTATTGTGTCGTTGCTTTATGTTTAAATTCTTTAAATATCTCGTTTTTAGCGAGGATAGATACGAATTCTTCACGTGTTATTCTACATCCAGGACTGTAACTACTAGTGAAGGAACCGGGGACTGAAAGAATTTCTAGGAGACTTTTAAGCCCGGTGTATAATCTTTGACAATATCGTGATTTGGATTTCTGTGGAACTCCGGTGGATGTCCCGTTTTAAGTGAGGTACCTCAGTAAATCTTCAGGTGTTACTTTAAATCCATTATCAAGCCAGTTATAATAGATCCAAGCATACAGCTATACATTTAGAATGATATTTATTAGTGATAGTAGTTAGAATATCGTGATTATTTCGTGTTGGATTCTGTGGAACTCCAGTGGATGTCCCGTTTTAAGCGAGGTACCTCAGTAAATTTCCAGGTGTTACTTTAAATCCATTATCAAGTCAGTTATAATAGATCCAAGCATACAGCTATAAATTTAGAATGATATTTAGAATGATATTTGTTAGTGATAGTAGTTAGAATATCGTGATTTGGATTTCTGTGGAACTCCAGTGGATGTCCCGTTTTTAAGCGAGGTACCTCAGTTAAGTAACTCTCCAGGTGTTACTTTAAATCCATTATCAAGCCAGTTATAATAGATCCAAGCATACAGCTATAAATTTAGAATGATAGTTTTTAACTCATAAATATTGTTATTTGATTTACTAACACAAAAGGTACAAGACGTGAGTACTCAAAGTGGTCTATCATTTTACAATAAGACTATTTTCACAGCCGACCATGTTTCTTTCAAAAATTTGGTTAACTGACGGGGGATTCAAAGAGAGGACAACAACCGAGAAAGACAAGAGACGTGTCCTATCAACTGTGAACGTGGGATTGTGGGTAGACTACTGGACGATAACGTGATCCTGTCAGCGGAAAACTGGAAAAAACTGGAACGTCTTCATCAGTATAACGATTGCGTCTTCTAAAGCTGGGTCTTGAATCAAATCTTCATCCTACCGCCTCGCTCTCTGCAAATTACTGGTCCGTGTAGTTCGTTAAAATGATGTAATAGATCAGCCAGAGAACGTCCTTTCCCGCTTAGCAGTGCAAAAAGGCTAACTAGATTGCCTTCTTAGCCTCTTATCAAGAACACATTTTTATAACTTTAAGCCTGTACTCTTTTATAATACCTTATGAATTAAAACATGAAAAGTTACAGCACTAAAAACGTCAGATAATTAAAAATTTTAGAACAGAGTATAGTATTAAAATTGGGTTTATTCATTATTTAAGCAATATTAGCAGCAGAATTGATTTGGCCATTGCGATGTTCAAACTGACTTAGTACTAAATTAAACACAAAACATTGCGGTGCCCATAATGAAAATATGGTGACCTACTCCCAGTTTTCCAGGACGGTCGACTTCATTTCTCTGTGACTTGATCGGTAACGGTAAACCCAAAAGATATCTTTGATCGCATTCATTTCCATCGTCTCATTTTCTAGAAGCCCCACTTCAGATGAGCAAACGGAGGTTCGTATCCTCTTGCTTCTCATTGTCCTTGTTCCTGTGTTTGGGGCATTTATTTAGGGGTAGTTCGTTTCCCTACATGATTAAAAAAAATTGGCGCTTGTTGAAAGAATTCATATTCACTGAGTCTTAAATTGAGTTTGCCTCATGTCATGTTGAGTTGCCACGACAGGACAGCTAATGGGTCAGCACGAGGGGCATTTGACGCGGTTCCGGATTGGTCCTGATAGCAGCAATGATTGATTAGTATGTAGGAAGCAGGGTCATGTGAAAAGGAAGGGGTCACGCCTGATGGGAATTAGAATTTTGCCGCTAAGTCTGACGCAATGAAGTAATGGTTTTGTACGGCTAAAGTCCCGCATGAGGCAAGGAGAGGTTTAGGTTTATTAGATTAATTAATAGGTGCGAGCCCAACACACTCAGCGGAACCCCTAAGGACAAAGGATATTCCTTGAGTGTCTGGTAGAGGTTTCCCCTCCCTCTCGAATAGAAAGTTATTGCGTGAAATTTTGCTATTCAGCATATCTTTTCTTCTTTTTTTTGGAGAGGCGGACTCCCTTTTAAACCTTATTCTGCCCGTCCTCGTGGGCCACTGGCCTGTGCGAGGATCTTACGTGATTACAATTCAGTCTCAACTCAATTTACTATCTTCAATAATAGTGTTTCTTTAATTTCTTTAATAATTATCTATTTTTATTTGAATACGGTACAATGAATGGCATACCACTATACACACTTGTGTGTGTGTGTGTGTGTGTGTGTGTGTGTATATGTATATATATATATATATATATATATATATATATATATATATATACATTTAAATACAGCATAGATCAATGTATAAAACTGTAAGATTTTAGCACATTTGGAAGAATCCAACATTTACGTAATTGAATCAGTAAATGTGTCCGTCTAACTTTATCGAAGCAGATATTGAAAATCAGTTTTTTTACATGTAATTGAATTAGTAAAATAACAAAAACAGAAATAAGGGTTTGAAACTATATTTGTGCTGAAAAAGTATAAAAAACAATTTCCAGATGAAAAATGTAAATAGTTTAGTACAAAAATGTTGAAGTGTTCTTCACTTTAAAACCGCTATAAGGATTTAGGTGATGTTTAGTGTAAATTTCTTAGCTTACGAAAGTGTTTTTTTAACCGACATATTTCGAGATCGTGGCAGTTAAAAAAAACTGTACGCTCTTTAAAGTGTTCGAAAATCGGTGTTGTGTTCGGTCGAACCATAAATTGGGCCGAACCATACGTTCAAGTCTCTGCTTTTAATTAATCCTTACATTTCCATAGTGAGTTAAAAAAAGTTTTGTCAGTTGAAGGATATGTTATGTCGCGTTTTCCTCTTATTTTACATACTTTAAGTTTATTATTGTTTCATATGTAAGATTAAGAGATTAACTCAGTCTGTCAAACATCGTAGCGCACCTGATGAGACAATGAGAATACCTATTCACTTAGATTACACTATATTTTGTAGTCTAGGTGTCTCTCTCTGATGGCGAATCTGTTCAGATGAACATGACCCCAGATTCCAGGAGCCATGTCTGTGACAGCGTCAGATTCTAAATACTACACTAACAGGAAGCTGAACTGGAGCTAAACTCAACATTCACATTTAATCAATCCTTCCCACAATAGCTACGTTATGTGAAGAAAACTCTTAGCTACGATGCTGCACCGTGTTTAGAGGTCGTTTGTATCACATCGTAGTGGGCTCAATTGTGTACCTGATGAGATTACTACTTCGCCTATTTATAGGACACAAAAAGACAACAACAATGACACAACAAAAAACAACAAACAATTGCAAAAAAACAACAAAACAACAACACAATTATGTAAAACAACAATGGGATACAATTTTTGTTTTGTTGTTTTTGTTGTTTGTATTTTTGTATTGTATTTGTATTGTGTTTTATTTTGTTGCTTTTGTTGTTTGTTGTTTTGTTGTGGGTTTTGTATTCATAAGTGTCACGGATGTCCAAACGATACAAATGTTTCGTTTTGAGCTTCTTCGTCGTCGACTCTCTTTGGATGAACATGACTCTAGATTCTAGGAGTCAAGTCTGAGACAGTGTCAGATACCAGACGCTACAATAAAAGGAAGGCGAACTGAAGCTAAACTCAAAATTCAAGCTACGTTATGTGTAGGAAACTCAGGTTATGCCAAACTATCCCGAAATGTTTGAAGGAGCCATGGTTGACAATGGTAACTTTTTTCTGACTAAATATAGTGCTATAAATAACCCCTTTGACAATATATTGTTAGGGGTATGACTCCACTTGTAAATGAAATATGAGTATAACACCAACTTAGAATTCAGCACTTTTAAGTTGAAATATCGATGATTTTTATTCTTCATTAAAAACAATTCAACAGATATGACTTGAATTTTTTAAGTTTCTTAAGAAATCCTACAAAACTAGTGAATGATAATTCTCCTTAGTGTTGCTTTTGGCAATCGGCAAACGGATTGGAAATGTAGATTTCATATATAGACATAGAAACTGTATTAAAACACGTTACGGCAAAAATGAATGGTAATAGTCTTTGATACATACAATAATCTTCCTTGTTACCAAGCCAATGATCTACGAAGCCACATGTACGGTATACCGTAACAAGTTTGCTTACATTTGAACCTAATGGCTGTAATGCGCAGCTGTATGTAGGAAAGCACCTGACATCCATATATTCGGAGCCGAGGTCGAGGCCAGGGGTCGGTGATGTTTACCGAGGTTATGCAACCGAGACCGAGTCCGAGAGTGGTTCTGCGGCTGAGGCGTGCTGCAGCGGCCGGCGAGTTGGATGAAAGCGAGCGGACAGCCTCCGGGTGCCGACATTGACCTCTTCTTCCTCCACAACCGCTGCTTGTGGGGAGGGGGGATTCCTCATTCCTTTACGTACCAGACTCGGTGTCCAGTTGCTGGGTTGGTGACCGCGCGGCGACCATGCGTTCGTGAATCATACTCCGCTCGCCCCCATTCTATCACACAGTCAATTATTTTAGTATTTTCCGTCATGATGAGTTATAAATCATATAGTAATTTGTCAATCATCATCATTTCTCTGTATCAAAATATAATGACTGTCTTCATCAAATATTAAAAATAACAGATATTATTATTTTTTATCGCGCATTTCTCCAGTGTTAAATGTCAGTGTTAATTGTAATGAAACGGTGTCCTGTGAATGAAAGTGTACATTTAGTTTACTTTCAACATTTACCTTGGAAAACAATTTAAGGTATATGGGATTTTGTATAATGTACTATAGAATCGGATGAAATAGTCAAAAATATATTTTATCATATGTAAATAACACTCATGGTTGTTTACTGTTGTTATAGTTAGTAGATTATAAGTTTTAAAATGAATAATTGGAGAGAAATATATTATAGGTGTATGTTTATGAACACGTTTTTCCTAAAAATAGCGAACCATTCTAATTTAAAGGGCAAAATGAACCTATATGCTGACTGAGTTTCTTTTCTCGCAATATCATTTAAATAACCCATCGTGATTAATGGTTCTCGCATGAATGTATGCAATACATAGAAGAACAGTGTCTATTATTTAAGACATATCTCAATAATATTTTATTTTAGGATAATCTAAATAAACACTCTTAGGTCTGATAGTTAAAATTAACCCGATTGGTGCCATTGCTACAGACATTTACAGGTTCAATACCTATAATGAATGAGAATTTTAATTGAAATATAAATTATTATCTCGTTTTAATATGTTTTAATACATAAATTCAATTTTAAACATTAAGATGATATATGAAAATTATGCGTTTCAGCAGTATTGGTATCATTACAATTTTAGATATGTAATTCGTGAAACTCGTTAGTTGAAAAAATAACAATAACAGTAAATAAAAATGGATTAAAAATGTATTTACTGAAATTTCGAAAACCGCTGTATTTGATCACATTTTAACTATTTTAAAATTAAAGTTTTTAATATAGAAGATATGATCTGGCAAGAGGAGTGTCTCAGAATAAACACATCTACAAAGTAGGAATTTGTGTGTTCACCTTTTAAAAAACTTGATCTCCCTTGATGTTAAGCAATAGTTGTTGATGTTACTTAAGGTAGATGAGAAATACATATACAGTAAAGGTAGGGTAGAAGCAGGTCAGCGACCAAAAACTTGTATTACCATACTTGGCACTTGTCAATACATAACTTGGATTGACTATTATAAAACACCTGCCAAGAGAACGGTTTCATATCAAAACAAGAGTGAATTAAAGAAAAAAACCTGTTTGCTTTTAAGGTAACCAATAATACTGTAATAGTGAAACAAGAAACCTCTTTTTATCTTAGTTAGGAACTATTAATGTCAGTCAGTAAAGGATATAAACGAGTTGTGTTGGTGTCGAGAAGCCATCAAGTGCTGCACTTTTTGCCACAATAACCCAGATCTGTCATAGTTGGCAATCGGCCTGCAGTAGCCGGGGTCTCCCACGCGCCAAGCTCCCACACGTACCATCTGAAAAACATATTCATTCCAACATCTTATTCCGACCGATCTCTTTCCGATCCATGTCGCACCGACGACCTCTTCCCAACCTATGCTCATCCCAATTGATCTCTTCCCAACCTATGCCCATCCCAATTGATCTCTTCCCAACCTATGCTCATCCCAATTGATCTCTTCCCAACCTATTCCCACCCCAATTGATATCTTCTCAACCTATGCCCATTCAAATTGATCACTTCTCAACCTATGCCCATCCCAATTGATCTCTTCTCAACCTATGCTCATCCCAACTGATCTATTCTCAACCTATGTTATCCCAAATGATCTCTTCTCGACCTATGTCATCCCAACTATTTTTACTTCGTACTTAATCGTACATGTTGACAGGAATAATTTTATTGAAGCAATGTAGTTTACATAAATTTATTGTGATAGGCTTGAGATTGTTGTTGTATATCTACAACGCCAGTCAATATGTAAGTCAACGTTGACGGTAATTTGTTTTTCGTACGAACAATTTCGATATCGCGCATATAGAACGGCCAACAGGATTATTACAGTACAATTGTACTGTGCCATGTTTCAGTCCATGTTAGCGTTTATGACGTGCTTGACCAATGATGTTACGTGCCATGTTACTGTTTAGTCGACCGAAACATTTGAGTAACACTCTTTCTCTAATGCATACTGCCGGCCACCGGTTAAGTTTCCTCCGACTCCCGTCGTCGCTACAAGCCAGTGTTCTGTTGTGGTATCCGTATGGGTATGCGATGGTGTGTAGCCAGTCACATATGCTATTTAGTTATAATTGATTAAGATTGAAACATACCAGAACATGCTCTCTAAGAATTCGATACATATCCGTGGAATGAGGACTAAAAACTTCGCCTAACCTCGACATGGAGTGAGTCGAGAATATCCTCCTGCCGTCTTCGTCTTTAAGTTTCCGCCACCCCCTCCATTCGGTGTCTCGCTTCACCAGGTTCACTGCCACCTGTTGGGCTCACCCCTCGAATTTCCTCAGGGAGACATAATTTACCTTCTGTACTGCACATTGTGTCATCTGGGTCAATTAGGAAACTTACAAGCCAGCTCGACTTTATGGTCAGAAGTTATAACAGAATAATTATAAAAGGGTGATTGAGATCAAATATTTATCCCTATGTGTTGAGACATTAGGTTTATGTTTTGTTATTCCTATCAAACAATATTATTGCTACTTTTAAAATCTATATATATAAAAATGAAACTGTTCGTGTGTAACAGCATCACTCACAAACGGCTGGACGGATTCGCCTAATTTTTTTTTAAATTTGTTCGTCTGGATCTGTAGAAGGTTATAGGATACTTTTTATCCCTTTCCCGATTCAGGATTCCGCCCCACTGGTTACAGAAATACCCGTAAGAAATGCATTGCAGCAAACATATGTTATTAAGTGAAAGAGTCTTTTCAAATTTTTAATCAGCTGTTCTTTGTAAACATATATAATGCGACAAAAAATATATTTATATATAATTTAATTACTACACTTATAGTTTTAAAGCATAGAGTAAGCTTAAGAGAAACGACAAATTTTGTTTAAACTGTTTCTGCAATCACTGTTAAACATAGACTTTACTATCCAGATAATACAATTCAAATTTGACGTAAAAATTCACCTTTAACTGCAATATTTATTTAATATAAACCATGCTCATGCTTGATCAGAAGAGCAATGCAGATATCATAATTACTATCTTACGTTGGCTACAAATATAAAGAATGTTATAAAATCAACCTTAGTTGTTTTTTTTTGACAGAAGTATCAGGAATGTGGTACATACCTTCATAATGCGCCCAAGAAGCTTACGAAGGAACGACTATCAATTATCTCAGCAATGTTTAGAATGTGATAGAAAATGAATAAGTGAATATAGTGTACTGTTTTCAACGGGAAATTGCGTGCGAAGCCGCGGGAAACTTATTGAAATGCGCAGCGAAGCGCGCCGGGTCCGCTAGTAATTTTACAATAGGGGCTTGGATGTGTTTTCTTGATTTCGTAATTAGGAGCTCTTCGAGTTAGTATCAGACTTGAGTGTGACTACCCATTCCACAGTGTCCTGGGAAACTCAAAATGAGCTCAATGAGCTTAAAAGCTAAATTATTACTGAAAAGTCAACCTGTTTTAAAGTTATTGTAAATGTTATTCTGTATCCGTGTCCCTGTTTTCAGTGTTATTTAGAAAGTTACATGCATTCCACTAAACATATTAGCTCATTTTTGAGGATCCACATTAAGCTAAGAGAAATGTTTCTATGAACGCCACTAAGTTAAGTTAGGTTAAAGTTCTTAATCAAACCCTTTTTAAATAATTTCTCCCTTTTGGAAAGACAGATCCTCGACTGAAACATTAACACTAATCTTACTAAAACAAACTTCAAACAAAAAATTCTACTAAAATAATCTGAGAATTTAAAGTATTAAATTTAAAAATTTTTGTTGTGTTCATAATTTTTATTTGGTTTTGTAAGTATATTCAAGGTAACATGTCATGAATGGCAGTAATACTGTTTTCACATGGGCATGCTGCATGATATAATACCTGTAAAGTCTACTTTTATTTCAATTTCATCTTGTTTTTTCGTATGCTTGATACAAGTTATTTCGAATCTAAGTGTTTATTAATATTATTAATAATAATATTATAAATAAATAAATAAATAAATATATATATATATATAATATATTATTAATAATATTAATATATTTAATTGGTTGCATACCGTTGAATGAATAAATAAATTACAATGAACTCTTGTTACATAGTTAAAATTAAAAATTGAAAATGTGTTAAACTTATTAAATATAAATATTATTGCCTGTTGTAGGTCTATAACTATATACATTATTGGTTAAAAGATTTTTTCTGCCTATTGATGTGTGTGTGTGTTTTTTTAAAATAAAAGAATCAATTGTTACGCATTTAAATGAATAACATAATCTGGCACCGCTTATATTGATTCTTATAAATCTCTCCAAGATGAATTTCTTTATTTATATTTAAGAAAAGCGTTTAGATGATATTCTTAGCGGTAATAATTTGATACAATTATTAGGTGTATAAATTGAAGTATTTTCTACCTGAGTACCATTTGTACTCGAATGTAAAACTGAATACGTGTTGAAATATGAATCGAGCTCGGTGAAAAGGAACGAATATACTGCAGCTTGTCAGCGAGAGCCGCCGCCGGGCTGCTGACAACGGTGGAACATCAGAAATGTGTTGAAATATTCAGCCCCCCGGCTGGTATTGACTTCGGGTGCGGTGTGAATTTTTAATGCATCATAAAACTTGTTTTTTTTTTTGGTTTGTTCAATAGTGTTTTAAGTTATTGATAATATGGATTATTAGTGATAAATATCAATGGATTTTTATGAAATCCATGAATATACTACATTGGTATTTCGTGGATCTAGGTTTGGATTAATGTAGTTAGAAACATTATATGGAACACGGTAAATTGAGAACAGTTATGAACAGTCTTTGAACCAAAAAGGTGGAACTGCAAAACCTGAAACGTCTTTCTTAAGAATTCATAGATTTTAACCAAATTTGGCATAGCTATTCTGTGACAAACATGTTGATAAACGATAATAATTTGAGCGTTTTTAGATGTCTAGGGAGTGTGGAGTGTCTGGCTAAAAAATACAGTGATGTTAAGTAAAACCTGTCTAAATGCATAAGACTTTATTATGGATAAAAATTGTGTCACAATCTATTCATTTATGCTAACCCAAGATAATTAATGAGTTCATCAAAAGCTCAGAGGATCTAAAATTCTAAAACTCCCTACATTCCAAGGCCATCAATTATAAGACGTGGACTGCGTTAATAGGCCAGAGGCTGTCATACACTGATAGTTTCTGGACTGAAAGCTCTTAGACGATGAGCTGTCATAGAGGATCTAAGAATCCATGGGATCGTTTAGAAGGCCGAGAAGTCTTAGACACTACATAGTAAAGTTGAGTCTTGTAGAGGCTTGTTAACTATCCACAATATAGAGGTCCAAGAGAATAGTTAATCTCAGAACCTAGGGTCTTCTATTGATTAGTGGTTTCAAACGGCCAGGTCAAGGCAGAAAAAGAGTTCTTAGGTCTTAGGCACTGGGGTTAAAAGAAGAAAGGTTGTTGGTTGTACCAACAGGCGAGTGTTCATAGATTAAACCTAAGTGCGATGGGGTTCAGGTGAACGAAGGTTACAAAAGAACTCGTGAGCCGATAGACCAGCCGCTCTTAGAGGAGAGATGGTCTCAGACTTAATACGGCTTCAGTCCCCACATGAGGATAGATAGTACTACTCTTGCATCTAAAAGTATAACTATTAGAGTTTGAACGTTAACCACAAACTATTTGGTAGAGCTAAAATCACGGGAATTACATTAAAATTTGGCTTTTTCTATTTCTGCGGTTTACTACATAAAGGACATTGTTTTCAAATAACACCTTCAAGTTTTATATTGTTAAGATAAAAAAATATAGGTTTTCGGTCGCTTTTCAATCTAACTGCAACTTTGAAAATTCATAATTCAAAAACTTGTGATCCTATCAACACGTCGTTAAACGCCTCCTCTGCAAAATACCGTAAAGACAAATTTTTGTTTATATTTTTTGTTTGGAGAAAGAAGGGTTGGTGCATCTTTTATCCTCATCCGCTACCTATTTTTGTTAAACCCTTCCAGGGGTCTTCGGCATCTGGTACTGATTGATCATTAATTTAATGTGTGAACATTTTGCTGACGGACTTGGCATGGCGGACTGTTATATCGTTTTTGACTGATGGGAGCAATTTCCAACAAGCGTATATTTACTTTATGATTATTTACTTACAATTATGTTTGTCCTGCAGTATGTTTAATTAGTTTATGTGTTATAGTGGCAGAAAAATGAGTCAGGGGCAAATTTGCCAACGTTGCGTGTAATCGCGGTACATTACGAAACGATCACATTAATTTTGTAATGTTGCAGGAAATATATATTTATTAATTGAGAAAAATTATTTCTATGGAAAAATCAGAATGTGTTAGAGACATAAAAGCGTGTAAGGACATGTTGAGGCCACATTTTAACTGAGACAGTTACAAATGTACTGTTTTTGAGTACGTACACTTTTATTCATATAATTCAAAAATTTTAAATTACATACTCAAAAACAGCATACCTGTGCCTTGTACCTATTATTGTATTAACATTGGTTTGAACAGAATTCACAAGTTTCCGAGTTATGATCTTCAAAATTGCTGTTTGGTTAGAAATCACCAAAAACACATTTACATTTTACATTTTTACCAACACTGAAATCAATGTTTGTAAGTAATTTACTTTAAATTTTTAACAAAGAAATAAACGAGCTAAATTTTAATGCAACTGAAAAAATAAAACTAAGGGTAAAGTAACGAAGAGGGGAGCCACCAATGGTTGGTAGAACCCGAAGAATGATAAACGGAGAAAATCATGTTGTATTCATCCAGGTGGTAATGAACCTGTAGGTTGCAAAAGTCTAAATCTCTTATGAACTGCTGCATAAATATATACTAATATTGACGCCATAAAACTAAAAGCACTGATAAATATAATTTCCCGAGATTTTACATCGATAGCTGATTGGATGTTCAGTGGGAAAAACTTTGTGAATATTGGTTTATCACAAATATGTTATTTACTCGCATTTATTATTATATCTAATGCCAATTCAGCCGAATGAATTCCAAGGCTACCAAACCTGCACAGTTAAATTTGAACTCGATAATTCCGTTTTAAGGAATTCGTAATAAGCTATCCTTTAATAGAAAAAGGATGTGTGGTTACACGGATCACCAGCTGCTCTGAGTAGTATTTGAGAATTGCAATGATTTCACTTGCTCTCTGCTTCTATTATTACCACTAGCAATTTTTGCGAAGACTTCGCCTAAAGATTGTCTCCATCTAAAAACACTACGTCCAGTAATGATGGACCATTATTCATTCACCTTTCGCTCTTGTGAACGGAACCTGGATGATTGTCCGGCTGTAGAGACAGGTACGGGACAATGAAGTAATTTCTAGTGAGTGAAACGTGACCCGGTGTGACAGTGTCACTGGTCCACATGGTCACTGAGCGTGACGGTCGTCAATGTCCTTGTGTCACTGTTTCTTTCTTGTGTTATACTCTTCAATCTCACAGAGGAATTATTTTACAATAACTGATGGTATTTTAACTTACAGTGGTTTGTAATTATGGGTTGGTTGTCAATTGTATTTGTTGCAACTACCGCACCCATTTTTGTTTATTATTGAATGAAATTGACAGTTGTGACTAGTGCTTTACACTTTGCCTAAACACAACGTTTGTTATTATCGAGTAGAACCCTGCATCATAGAACCTAAGGTACTGACAAAGATGAGAACGCCGGTCCGTGCGTGGACAACCTCAGTGCACCCTGCTCCCAGGCCACAGTCGGGCAGGATGTGGTGAAAACCAATCTCCTGATCCTTGAATCCTTCCAATTAGTGTTTCTCGTGTCCTTAAGTGGCCAAACCATTGGACGAACACGAGTACAGTTTTAATCAGCGCATTCCGTTCAAGATTTGTGGTCGAGCAAATTGGATTTACAGTAAATCATCGATCACATCATATTGGTTTCTTCCCTAATTCACAAAATCGGTGTGTTTCATCCTCTTCGGTTCCTATAATTTGGAATTCCTTCCTTATTGTATGCTATCTTATATCATTGACAGTCTTGTTGCTTCCCTAGACCTGCCTTATCAGTAATATTCAACTTTTCTCCGCAATCGATAAAATATATGTGGATTATCATCGTATATATAATAGTATTTCCATCTTAAGTATAGAACTTGTGCGTTTTTGCCTTTTTCAGTATTCAGGTCTGGAGACGATATAACAGCGTAATTAAGAGCAAGGAATGAGGTAGATTAATTCCAGCTCCGTACTATATTAATCTAAATATTATTATAGACAGGTCCACTTTACAGTACGTTTGAAATTTATTAAATATAATGTTGTTCAGCTAATATTATAGAGCTGCATTTTCTACGTTTTAATTTTAAATCCTTATGCTTACTTGTTCCATCTTATTCCATCCAAAGAGATATTTTAGATTTGAAATAATAGCCGAAAATAGAACAAAATTGTCGTAAAATAGCTATTTTCGATATTTGCTTGGCATGTTTATAATAAAATGTCTATTTTTCAGGTACGTGGGGCGCTACTGTAATATTGCAGCACAACCTCGCAAGTAAATATATTTAATTACTTTTATAAAAATCACAAACTATTGAGAATTATTTATTATAAGTGAACTTAGTAAAAAATGTACCCTGTACTTACTTTTGTTATATGTATTCTTATAAGTTTACAAAATACAGAAAACATAAATACATCCAAAGTATTGTCCTCCTATGATAAACACCAAAGTTTTTAACTTGATTTATTTGTTTTAAAAAGTTTTGTATTACTAAGATTATATATTATTAAAAATAAAATTATTGTGTTTAAAATACGTAACCATAAATACATAAAGTTGTTCCTTTCGGGAATTTGTAAAGATTGAATACAAAAATCGCTGCTTGCCTTAACCGCTTCCTTTGCAATGTTTCGCTAAGTATAGTGCATCATAATTTTACCAAATGTATATCGCTTCTACTATTAGATTTGTAATGTATGCAGGGGAAGATTTCAACAACTTTTTCAAAGTTATTGGTAATTCGCTCATGTTAGTTTCATTTCTCTGGGATTCCAGATAAGGGGGCATACCGAAGAAAGAAGAATTATACTTAAGAATATATGGAAGAATAAATAACATACTTAGTATCTCTCTTAAGAAGATCTAAAATTTAAAAATTCTTAGTAACTCATGAAGTTCTATTTAAAGTATGTATTTACGATTTTTCAGCTACCTATTTAATGTCTAATTTTAATAATTGGAAAAAATTTTAAATGCACAAACAATCAATCTTCAACTGATATGTTTTCCAATTCACAAAGGCCATTGGGTAATTTTAACCACTACAGAGTGAGAGCGGAGGAGATGGCAGAATTTCAGAACACATAAAGTGTTACTCGGTGAAAAAATTCAAAAATATATTTAAATATCGGTTCATTGAGAACCCGATCTTGTGTATCGTTGCCATCACGTCTACGTCTATATTAATAATAGATAAATGTATCCCTGATCTAAAAGAACTTTAAAACTCTATATTATATATAGAATTTAGCGACCGAGCAGTTACATTTACCAATGTTTACCAAATATATGGGACTTGTGCTATATGTTTCTCTAATAACAATATATCGGGCTGTACAAAATATCAATTGCGAAATCAGTATACAAAGTTGAGAATAATTAATGTTGGTACCAAACTGCTCCATACTAATCGCTTAGTATTGAGAAGTTTGTTTCTGCAGTCGTAAACATTGGTTTGTATATTTTTAAAGACTGAAAAAATACGAATGACTAGATCACGTCAATGGAATTGTAATTTGCCTCTTTAAAACGACTATTGTATTACTTGTTGCATACTTTATTAAAGTATAAAGACAAAACCCTCCATCATGTATGAAGTTAAATCATTGACGTGAGAATTGAGTTTGGGAACATTTATGACTCGGACATTACCACACCGACCGCCCAAGTGCCGCGGTGTATGAGTTATGGGTGTAATACACTAACCAAAGAGATGTGAAATTTATGTACCGCTGTACTTACGGGATCAAAGTAACAGTGGGCTGGGACCGGAAGCACTCGAGCGCTGCGCCACATATAAATCACACTCAGTGCTGGCACCCTGCACACTCCAGTCACATATGCTTCACTTGCATACCTTTAATCTTGACCACTTGTCCTCGGACATTTCCACACCGACCGCCCAAGTGCAGAGGTGTATGAGTTATGGGTGTAATACACTAACCAAAGAGATGTGAAATTTATGTACCGCTGTACTTACGGGATCAAAGTAACAGTGGGCTGGGACCGGAAGCACTCGAGCGCTGCGCCACATATAAATCACACTCAGTGCTGGCACCCTGCACACTCCAGTCACATATGCTTCACTTGCATACCTTTTATCTTGACCACTTGTCCTCGGACATTTCCGCACCGACCGCCCAAGTGCCGAGGTGTATGAGTTATGGGTGTAATACACTAACCAAAGATATGTGAAATTTATGTACCGCTGTACTTACGGGATCAAAGTAACAGTGGGCTGGGACCGGAAGCACTCGAGCGCTGCGCCACATATAAATCACACTCAGTGCTGGCACCCTGCACACTCCAGTCACATATGCTTCACTAGCATACCTTTAATCTTGACCACTTTTCATTAACTAATTTCACAGGCGACTATAGTATAGTATTTCCCACTTTTGAAGGTGTCTGCTCGTGGAAACTTTTCTAGGATGGAGAGTATATTACCTCTCATAGGCTATATGTGAAATTCGTAGCAACAAACATGTCAAAATAGCTGATGTTTCTCAACTGTAAACGATTGTTGCACGCGGCTCGTTCAAGCATACCTTCTAAGTAGTCTTGCTCTCTTATGTATTGAAGGATTTTGTTGAAACAAGCAGCAATTGATTGTAATAAAGTTAGTCAAATAGTCGGTATCTTGTAAATATTTTATAACTATACTGGTTTCTTTTTGATATTCGACTTTAACAATTTAACAGGCATTTTGTAAATATTAAATCAAACCACACAATTGTGTTTTTGAGTTTTCTCTTACTTATCAATACCTATGTCCAAAGTTTGGTATCTGTAGCTTTACAAGTTCTTGAAATATACATGTGTTTTATAAAAAAATGGCGGCTAGCGGCTAAACGAAACATTTCCCGACCTGTGTTTCTAGGACATTTTTTGTTTGAAGTCATGAGTACTATCAGCCAATAGAAGTGTATGACATCCTTTGCTAAAGTATTTATACATTGTCTAAGAACTAGAACAGTAGTGAATCAAGAATTGTGTTCACGTAGTTGTACATATGGACCACTGTACGGCGCTCCGAAAATTTGAGAATCCGTAAAGTACAGGTTTCTCTCCCGAGTAGGCTCGACCCGCTGTGGACGGAAACTCACTCTCAACTCTTAATGAATAGACTGTAGTTCTAACCCTTTTCTTAAATTTTAAATAAAGAACTATAATGTTATACGTTTTTATTAAATTATTCAGGCGAGGGAGTTGATTAATTTTACGTGAATGTCTTAGATAACTCACCCAACACTAGAAATAGAGTAACGGTCCAATATTTTGAGTACATAAAATACAGATTTACCTACTACGTCTTTTTTTAGGAAGCGTTAATAGTTAATTTGTACTTAAAATAGGGCTAAATGAAATTTGTATATACAAGTTTTTAGTATAATATATTTTGAATATACTGTAATTTGTTTTATTGGATATTTGTTCATTCGGACAATTCTTCTAGTTGATACTCAATGCTATTGGTTTTTCTGTGGCTAGGACTTAGACTGGGTCGTTGGGAAGTGTTCAAACAATGACGTTTGTGAATTAGGCAGCAGACAGTTTTGTATTGAAATAATATTACAATTTGGAACTGTTATTGTACGGGATTCTTATTGAGATTATTGCACCCTTAACTAATATTTCTTAATCTTTAAACAAACATTCATCTCTTAAATTATCGTAAAATATAAAACACTAACAATCATGACGATAAACAAATTTGCGTAAAAAGAATTACATAATATTAAAAAAGTACAGTAGGTTATTTGAAGATCCTATAGTTTTAGACTATTTTACACAAATTATGGTATTAATTCCAGTATAATTTAAATTTTCCTTTTATATGTATTCTCGTGATATCTTCAGTTATAATTTCGTGGCTTATACAACATGGACGAAAATAAACAATTTAATAAAGCAAGCAATTCTCGTGAATTAAAACCCCAAGATAATACCGAATTAAAGTTATATAGAGAGACGACCGATCCTTACAAGAGTATGGAGTCCTGGAAGACATATCTCAATCTGCCGTGTTAGCTTTTTGTCCTGTGAGTCGATTTCATTAACCATTGCTGAGCTCTCAATCTTGGAGTCCCTCCCGGTGGAAATATTGACGAGGGTGGTGTCATCCCGTGAGGTTTGTGTTTGTCCCAGACTCAACATTTATAATGCTGCCTGGAGGACACGAGAGAGTAACCTACAAGAAAACTGTAATGCACCTAAAACCTTTGTAAATGTTTTCGTAAATCTATTCAAAATTTGGGAAATTAATTACGGAAATTCTTGGTCTAGTTATGTACTTTTGGGTGTCATGAAACAACTCACACTTCATCAGATAATTTTTCAAATTAAACTACAAATGTTACATGAAATATTGTGAAATCTCACTTAGTTTTCTATCTGTATATGTGTTTGTGTATTTATTCTTTGAAAGGTTCATTACTTTACTGATATTATTCGTTTGTTTTATCCGATTTAATTAAACGTTTTATCTTTATAGATTACCGTTGATTATTTAATAATCAGAGAAGATTTGTTATACATTTATATAAGGACTCGTTGTGGGTATGTTTTCTTCTCAACTTGTATAAACGGGATATTTACTTAGTCTCGTGTATGGTAGAGAATCGCACATTGGAGAGAATAACTGTTGCCGGCATTTGCTGTTTGAATGTTTCCACGATTTTTTAGGTCTCTAAGAAATGAATGTGGTAATTTTGTGTACCCTTTCGTTAAAATCTTCGATGAAAACATTCGTGTTTAAGATTCGGGGTTTCTTTTATATTTAATTATTGCAATTGTCACTAATGATGAAGTTTCCGAAGGGGTTTTCGTATTACGTTAGATGACCACCGACGTTCAAGCTTACTTTTGGATATCATACTTTTAGTACATCGACAGATTCGATACACGGAATCATGTTAATGAGTCTCCCTTATCGATGATATTGTGGTGGATATCTATTAACTGTTCACCGATCTGAGTTGCACACAATGTACCAGTACTGGGTTCCCAGCGGTACCCACGCCCAAGATAATTGTGGGAACATCTCTAGAAGCTCCCACAGTAACTGAAGTTACATCGGTTTCGCTTCAACGTCCGGAGAAATCATCAACCTCACTTACTCGTGTTTTAGGGTTCGGAATAGGTTTTGATTATATCGAGTGTAGGAAATACGAAGTACTAGTTTGTCAGGTGTTTTGGACGGTGAATTGTTTAAAACAATTTAGAATTAATGTACACAATTAAGAAACCTTTATTACATTTTCAAATTTAGAATTGTTAATAGATTATTTATCTAAACCAGTATCCCACGAATTTCATGCTTGCTAGAGTTGACATCATACCTTCCTGTAACAAGAAACATTAGCGTGTTAGTTCTATAGTCATTTATTTTTACCGAGCCCTTAAACTATCGATGAGACTGTGATTTTTGAAAAATACTGACAGTAATTCTGAACATATAGAAAGAGCATAAAATGACATACTGTATACGATATCGAAAGAGGAAGGGTTTTTCTTTTGAACAAACCTTTTCACTTCGGTTACTTTTTGTTACATCTAAGCTTGTCTCCATTAAAATGCACTTTTTTAACAACTGATCAAGTTTAATTTATTAATAACTAAGATTAATAAATACACTAATCGTAAATAAGTTACATTATACGAGGTGGAAATTAAGTAACAGTTTTTTTGAAGGATGAGATAATTCTTCCATACAAGGTGATGGATTTGGTTTTTAAATTCTTAAGTTGATGGTCGCAAGATGGCAGTTGCTATGTTAATATTTTAAACTGTCCTCAATGGGAAAGGTTTTGAGATACCTTTATTTTGGGAAATTTAGACGAAATACATAAAATGTTTAAAACGAAAATTTAGGAAGTCATTGAACAGTACCTAAAGGTATAGATATTGTTTTTCTTGCTAAAAAACTTAAATGATGGGAGTATAATTTAGTCAGACCACATTCAGCGTGCTTGGAAATGATCCATGTTTACAATGTATTTTAATTTTTGCATGAATTTTGCGAGTAAGAAATCGTGTTTTAAATTAATTTTGGCTCTGTGATATAATAATGATAGTTACGTAAATCGTTCTGAACAATGTATGTATCGTTACCCAAAATCATATCTCTATTTTTAAAAACGTACTCTTTAAGAAAAGAAAATCACCTTCAAAGTGTCATATTATAGCGACATCTCACATAGCCTATATAAGATCATGGTCATCATCTTACACTCGTGGAAGAGAATTTCTTCAATTAGGGATAATATGTAGGCGCTTTGACAATAAACAGTTTTAAAAATTACCAAAATAAATGAAATCTTCAGGGTTTGTGTCTTAACAGTATGCACTTTATACCATCCTGGAGGCTGGTAAGTTAATGAATAAAAGTATATAGAGTTTATCCATGATTAACTACGATCCATGTGATAAGAGGTTAACTGTGAAATATATGTAATCCAATAGAAAATCGTTAAACCTATTGTTGAGGTAATCAATGGTACTAGAACAGTATATTGACACAAAAAGTTAGTTAGATGTAGGAGATGACTCTTAGTCCTAAGTTCTCCAATTATACAATTTTTGTATGTGCAATAAAGACATTATGGGCCAATGGCGCAGTGTAGTGGGTACGGCGGTTATCGCAAGATAACCAGATCAAGCAACGTCGAGGGTGATCGCTGCTTGGATAGGTGACCGCTGAGCGATCCTGTCCTTGCAAGCGGCCCGCCTGCCCGGCCATTGGTGGTGGTTCGGAAGTCACCTTTAAGCCGTTGGTCCCTAGGTTAAGTGTTAGAGAGGGCTTCTTAGGTAAAATAAGACATTCTTTACTTTACTTTTTTTTTACTTTACATTTTCATTTTATTTCATACCGTTGTGTGTATTTTAACGTCAATACTATCATTCGGCCATTACTTTATTCTTTATTTAACAAAGCTTTCTCATCGAGATTTTATATTGTTGTATCTATTTAAAAACTGTTATATTCATTGTTAACTTAAGATTCGCGTGGCATAGTCAAACAGTTTTAAATCTAATGGCACTTTGAAATATAAACTTAACACCAGTCTTAACGTAAACTATTTTTACAATGCATAAAGTAAGTATACCAAACGGTTTCAGCAGGGCAGATCTCGGGAAGCGGGGAGAGGCGTTCCATGGAGTGATTTTAAAAGATTTCAATACAATGATTTTGAATACATTTTGTAATTTCAATAAAACCAACCAAGTTTTACATGATCTTGATACAATAGTTTTGGCGTTTTCTCTTGCTGAACAATTTTGATGCACTACGGAAGCCCTGGGATTAGGCTGCGCGAGCCTATACGGGAGCCTGGTCTCAACTTGTAGAGATCCAATTTATATTACAAGCTCCTGATCCTGTAAGAGTATTACACCGGTATTGTGTTACGTAACGGGCCTTCCTCTTACCACGCAAACTTTCACACAAGGGGGAGACTTGGATCTGTTAATTAAAAGTAGTTTTATTTATTCCGACCAAAGTAAAAACAAAACCTCCGATATATATTGTGTGGTTGTGGTTGGGCAGAAGACTGCATGCAGAAGAGTACATTCATGATTATTGCCTGTACGGAAGTTGTAATGTAGTGCTGGAATTGTTTGAAATATCGATGCCTATCCTTTATAAATAGCCTGGTAAGTACTGCTGCAGGTGGCGGCCTGCAATCAGAGAATAATTGCGGAGGGCGGACACGCTCTGTTGGTCACTGCCACGTCCGGCATGTTGTTCGGAATCCAGTTGAATTGCACATCCTAGCGGCTTGTTTGCAGAATGAAGTACACACAATGTAGAAGAATAGTGAGGTGTGTGATCGCATAGCTTTCTGAAATGTCAGCAAATGAATCAATTCAAAACTCTTTCTAGGGTACATTATCATCGATAGTTGTTATCGCTGTACATTGTGTGAGATGTTATCTACTTGTAAAATCTAAGGTAACTGTACAGTTGTACTTAAGTTTTTCAGGAAGTGAAATCAGTGTTAAACCTTTCGCGAGTGTCCACTAGGATAAAAAAAAAACACTTATTCCTTCTTCAAAAGTAGTTTTGTAAATTTCTCCCCAAAAAAATGGCCCAAAAAAATATTTTACTTAACAGAGGCTCTAATGTTTGGCGAAACCTTACAAAATATTGGGTATGTTCCGAAGGAGAACTTTTAAATTCTCTTATCATTATATTTCTAGTGTTCCGTTATGTGGGGGAAAGAACAGGTTCGGTTATTATTATTTTACTGCTTTCAACTTTAGTGTTTTCCAGCAAGTTGTTTACACCAAGGACTATAGTTCTGGAAGACATCTGGAACAGAGGAGAGAGTGTTAGAGATCGCCTTTGAGAGTTGTTACACCTGTTAAAATACACCCTGTATACATGTTTTGTAAAGAGGGACGAATCATGTGAACATACTGAAAATAACTCGGTAAGGCTATCGCAGAGCGAGAGATAGTGTTTATACACCCAAGATAGATCCCAGCTATACATAGATCGGTAGCTTACAGTGCACACAGCTGGTTTGTGATGTACATGATTAACCTCATCAGTGAAGAAGATTGATATTCAAATACTATTATATTTTACATATGATTCTTTATATTTTTGCTATGTATATACTAGCAAATAATTTACTCTTATCTGTGCTAAAAGATACTCCATCACCATGTTGTTGACTTCTATTAAGCATTAACACGTAATTAACTCTAGTTGCCTATATGTAATTGTATACAAGTTTTATGAAATTAGATAGGTATAATGTACAACTTGAAAAATGTTACTACGAAAACTAAAAATTATGATTTAAAAATGTACTTCTTAAACAATAATTATACGTGCATAGAAACTAGGAGTACATCCTATTTGTGTAGAGTGCATTGAGCATGTAGATTAACAATGTAAACCTCATACCATGAAATACTCCAAATTTCTCATTAAAGTACGTTCAATTACATAGTAGTAAGTTTGAAATCACACTATGCACTGAATATTGTGTCAAAACTGTTATTTTAGCTATTTGTTATAAAAATAGTAATAGTTTTGGTTCGTTAGCCATCATCTACTCGCACATTTAACTGGTAGCTTATAACAAAGTTATGAAATCTGCTATGTCGATATCCCCTAGACTACAGAATCATCTTTTATTTTACTCCCATCGCCTGTACAGCGAGTAACCGGGGTCGCTGGTGCCGACCGATATTGACGCTTTTGTTTACCCGAGTGCCAACTGTTTTACTACAAACAATTGACGCTGAACAATGCGACAGTACCGAGGTCTAAACAATGACGCGGACATCGTTTATGTCTTTGACACTTATTGTTGATGACCGCCGAATCTGGGTTTTAGAGAAGTGAAATTTAAGTAACAGAAGTGAGGAACGTTTTTTGAAAACGATATCTTCGCATAAAGGAGGAAATGTCTGAAAATTTGCTGAACATAAAAACTCAACTATAATGGTCGAGAACCTCTAGCTAGTTGAAGCATCAGCGTAGCGGACTATCCTAAACAATTATTCACCATCTACAAATCATAAAATACATAAATAAATTATAAATCGTATGAAGGAAAACATTTATAAACATGATTTGTGAAAGAACTATCCTTAAACATCAAAGTTTTCCACCTATACAAGACAATACAACTAGCATTGCAGAATAAATGAAGCATTTAAATAAACCTATCTTATTACCACTTAATTTTCACCAAATGTTTGATTTTACTAATAGTATCGCTATAGCTGATTATAAAATATCGTGGAATAAAGTTATAAATATTTTTATGATTCAATAGTTTATCAAATTGCATGAAGTACTAAGAATTGTTAATTAAAAATAACACTTGGGCCTTGAATGCAAGACGCCAGAGGTCTAAAGCCAGACCAAAAGTAATTAGGGGGATCGAATCACAATTGACATGAAGCCCCAACTGTTGCTTCTCGTCCCATGTGGTGTAGTCCCCCGCCCGCCAGTTCCTGCGGCGTGACGTGGGCTGACTTTAAATAAGAGTCTTCTTTCAATACAAATTTTATTTTTGAGGACTAATAAATACCGTAAAACAACGTTTCAACTGCCTTGGTAGCTTCTCTTAATTAAAACACAGTACCTAATACAGATGTCTTGTTAGAATTGTCTAAGTATGTGCCGGTAATTGTAAAAAGTACCCAGGAACTCTGGGTTAATCCCGAAAGTACAAAACAACGCGTAAAAATTTAAATAATTGAGTGTATTACAATCGTTCTTTGGCGGAAATGTATTTTAATGAGGGAATTATTTCCAATTTAGACGACTTCCTTATACTAAAAATGTTAAAAATTTTGATCACTTCATGAAAAAGGATTGCTTAATATATTATGTTTGTTCGTTTTAAGTAGTATATTTCGTTAATTATATGTATGAATTTTAATTATTTGTGAGTGAAGAAAATTAAATTTGCCGCAATAAAGGAAATTCCTTCCCGGTTGTTTTTCCTTTCTATTATTTTTTATATAAATAGTGTAAAAATGACAAAAAACGTTCTTATCTCCGAAAAGGTATTTTAAAGAACTGTAATTAGTATTTTTTATATATAAAGAAAAAATGTTTAAGAACTCTGAATGGTCGACATCAACTTTTCCAATGCAAGTCCGTTGTGTTTTAAATACTTCTAATTGACTACTGTTGTTATAATGGCGAGTTCTGGTATTTGATCAATACAGTTACAATAACAGTTTCTCCGTTTCCTTGAGAAATTAATTTAAAGTAGAGGGGTGTAAAAAGAATTATTATCATAATTCTTTGTATATCATTATTCTGAACACAGTCAAGTCATTTTCTCAATGTTTCATCGTCAAACCTTTACTTAATTCAGTTTGTTAGTGTATGCCCTAAGTTACATGTGTCTGAAAAGACAATCATTATCACATCTATAGGTTATATTGTGTACAGTTTAGCAACGTTTACAATGGTTTTAATGTTTCGATCGTCCATTTTGGTAGTTTGCACGTTAATATTAAACATAATTTTGTGTTTATGTCAGACTTTAAATTGTATCAGTAAATTCACCTCAATTCAAGCTGTAGTTAAACTTCAAACACAAAGATATATGATCAAAATATCGAAATAGTAGAAATACAACATGAGAGAACAATAAGAACAACGTAACGGGGTTTTTGTTTTTAACTTCCATAATTATTGTCAATATAACATTTGAAACAACGCCGAAACAATAGTCCTCATTTTGCGTAATTTACGTACTTCACCATAATGTTTGATATTACAGTTAAATTCTGAATATTTTGTATTTTAAAGTAAATGTTTCAATTTAAATACTATTAAACATCATGTAATAAACTGTAATGGATTGGCACTGTATAACATGTCATCATATTACATAATCATAAGTATATAGTATTAAAAGATAACGTAAACAAATTGGTACAGAATAATAATACTAGAAATTTATATTCTTATGCAATAAAAATCATATATAAAAATCAATTTAAGACTAAGTTTATAAAGATGATTATAATCCGTCTCAATTAATTATTGTGATTAATTATTTAGATCCTGACATTTATAAACAATATTAAATTAACAATACAGTGACTCTATTATATAACACGGCGTTTCTTTTTTCAGGAAACTTAAAATATGAATTTAATCTTGCTGAAAACAACTAAATCACAAACACGTAACAACTTTGTATATAATACTATTATTCATTTTTCATTATGGCTGCACTTTCCTACATGTTTTAATTTTGAAATAAATTGTAAACGAGTTTACAATAGATAATTACAACAGGTTAATTAAATACACAGTTGTTACTATTCGCTATTATTATTACTCCGCCATCGGGTTATTTTAGGTCCTGGTCTTGGAAAGATTTTTAACTAAAAAAATTTATTTTATTTCAGAAACGGGCTTCACTTTCATTCATGCAAAGAGACCCAGTCAATATAAATGAAGTAATGAAGTCTAATTGGTCTACTTTGAAAGATTGACCTGGTGATTATTGAAATTTATCGCAGTATATAACATGTTTTAAACGTAGTTCTTAAGTTTATTAGGCCCTTGTCATGACTACCATCCTAGTTTTTTGGACCGAACCGTGTCTATATATTACCAATCAAATTTTGAGGATTTAGGCCTTCTATGGAAAGTGTGTTAGTATTTACCATTGGTTAAAGTATATTAAGAGCCTATAGTGAAATCTTGAGTTGTCCTCATGAAAACAATGATAAACCTCATGCATTTTAAACTATTATATTTTTACAATAGAGTTATGGGAGATCTCTTTTTAAAGATATAATACAAATTCTAACGCTTTTTAGTTTGTTGTAAAGTGTATACTTTTTGAAATCTTAAACAAGGTACAAAAAATATGGGATTCTTTTCTGATCATCCTATAGAAATATCGGAAAAACTAAACAAAATTATTTGTGCTCAAAAACATTGTGTAACAAAAAAGGTTCTCATTACAAAAAAATTCGTTCCTTAACTTAAAAAAAGAAAGAAGACTAACTGAAGAAGACTAAGAAGACACGGAGAAGACTAATTGAATTCTTACATGAGTTAAATGTTATGCAAGCTCAATGTTATATATTAGGAACTGTGAACATAGAACGGATTTATGTTCCCATATTTTATTTCTTTTATCGCGTATCGTGTGTTCAAATAGAAATAAAAATAAATTACTTTTACTGGCATTGTCTCATTACTGAAAGTCGTGGAGAAAGTAGACAATATCTTGAGTATTCATACCCACAGTTCACAGCAGGAGATTGTAATGAAAGGGCTGCAGGTTGTACAGGGAGCACTCCTGGGTAATATTCAGAAAGACTATTACATTAGAACCTTTAGATCTTTCTTTATTAAAAAATTAATGTTAAGTACATATTCTTAATCAAGAATAGCCAATGCATGCAAAAGCGTGTCTGTGTATTATATTTAAGAATATGTTAATTAAACACGTTTAAAATCCCGTGTAATACTACTAATATGGAGTAATAAACAGTACTAAAAACGCCAAATTAGAAGTGCGCACTAATACAGAACTTTTTCTACTCTGTAAACTCTGGGTGGTCTTGTTCTAGTCAGGCTTAAACGTTCCCTGAAGTGTCATTTGTGTCCAGTGGTTTAGTGATGAATGGCAGCAGAACCAATTCTCGAGCTATGAGCTGGAACAGCGTAATAACGATAATAGTAACCAACCGTAGCGAGCAATTTAGCAAAGATATTATGGAAGCCCGTGGTTAATCAATGAGCTGCATTGTATTTTAAACATATATATTTGCCATAATATATTAAAAACATATGTTCGTCAAGAAACGAAAAAGATGAATTTTACAAGTCTTACATAAAAAATAATGATTAAATATGAAATTATATATTTAAAATATTCACATTTCAGTAAATTCGATTTACTTGTTTAAATTTTTCAACACTGGTAGAAATACAACATTCATCACGGTTTGACTGGTTTTGAGATTTTAAGTATGAGCATTGCACGATTTTAAAAATTTAACATGAAGTAAATTTCAGTTAAATTATATCGACTATGTCTATCCTTGTCCAATAAATCGTTACCGGTAACAGGGGTTTTATACCATTTATTTTCTTCCTGTGATACAAAAAACAGTAACACTACGTTTCGTGATCTTTTTCTCGGCGGATAACCAACACAAACATAACTACAGGCCAAGTATAAAATGAAAAGTATCATACCGTAAGCTTAAGTCAGAAAATACAACATTCATGTTTTCGTCTACTCCATACACAATTTTTATAAAACAATCAGATTAATACTAATTAATATAAACTGGACTAAATAATGCACGTCGCAATACGTCTGCTGCAGTAATCAACCACAACGATCAATTTTCGACAAAACAGAGTTTTGACCGATTTTAGATAGATTTTGTATAGCCTATAAAATCAGCCTGTTGCAATTATTATCATGATTGACTTACCGAACATTGTTGCGTAACTCCTCTGAACATGGCCCCCTAAGGCCAAACACAACGCCATATTCAAAATGTTTTGTATATATAAACAGGGCGACCTTTCTCAAATTTCCCACCATTGTGATCTTGGATGCTATAAATCTGAAAGCAACAGCTCCGTTATTTATGAACCTACAGAAAAAAAAGATTTTTTTTGAATGCTTATGACATTTACTAAACATTTTGTTAGTAACAATATTTTGATATCTCGAACGGCTATCGATATATACCAAAATTGATCTTATAAATATCTCAACTAAGTTCTTTGGCAAGCTTGGTACGCCATTTCGTTTAACAATTCCCGCCGTTCAACATTAAGAGATTTATTTACTCCGTGAGTAAAGATAGAGAAAAACTAAAAAGTGTTCATGAATGCTTAAAAATGTATTAAGTTTTTCAATTCACAAAGTTATTTTGTATCTCAAACGGTTTTAAATATTGATTGCATGTAAGTCTGATGAGAATAAATAAACAATATTTCATTTGTCACAAAATCTACCTATTTCTTCCGAATGAGCAGGAAGATACGTTAATTTTTTTACACTCTTATAATTTTAAGTAGAGAGTTAGGAAATACAGTTAGTTTTATTACATTAAAAGCTATATGTATTGTAATGTTAGACCAATAATAAATCTCGCCCTTTTGGAAATTTCCAAACTGTTAAGGTCAGCGGAACGGATCTCTTAGACCAGATTTTATAGCCGCTTCTTAGCGTTTCTCATTACACAGTTCACTAATTTCTGAGGTTTCTGTATCGTCAGTAAATCGGTCAGTCAGCTGTGTGGTCTCTTCAGTTTATTGTACAAATGTTGAAGTGAACCTCTCTTGGATGTATTCTACACTTCAAAAATTTTTCTGACCGACAATGTTTGGGAAAAAGTTTGGGAACTCTACCGTCTAAAGCGATCCTAAGGTTCAAAGATGTAAATAAAAATAAACTAGTCCTTACCAAAATCAAACTAGGCTCAAGACAGTTAAAGCTCTTATGCCATTGCTACGTTCCGAAAAATTGTTAAAGTTGATTTGAAAGTTTCAACTTGTTGAAAGGTTTGCGATGCCAGTTCGTCTAGTAGTAGGATCATATACTTAGAAGCTAATAAACGAATCTCCCTTACGAAAGATATACACCGCAAACCTCTGGAACAACCCAAGAATTCAATGGAAACCCAGCAATAGTACTATAGTAGTTTGAAAGAATAGACAGTCCTAATCTCCTTTCGTACACTAACTGCACCGAGCTCAAGAAACTCTCTTCTCTGATTGTTCACGAACAGATTTTCCTCTACCTACCGTTGATTGCTCTGTGACATTTCTTTCCTTAATTGTATTGAGGAGTTGGATTGCATTGTATTAACTCCTACGAATGGAGTTACGTAAAATATTGGTAATTTAACACTTAATGGAATACTTCTATTGGACACATGGGTGATCAAACATACATGGCCCGCACTTCCTTTGGGGTCCACTTCTCATACCCAATATTAGGGACTCTATGCGTTATATAGACCGCGTGAACCTACTGATTAAGAGGTTTTCGAATATACGATAGTTTGCATTTAAAAACACTCCAACCTTTTTACACACTTGATCCTCAAACTGAATTAGGAGGCCGTACTTGTATGTATATGACCCCAGAATTCATTCCAATGCATACACACGATCATAATGTCTTGTTGTGTGGGTGTTTATTGTAATTTTTGTATCTTATAATGTAATTAATATTGAATAAATTATGATTGATGTAAACACAAAACTATACGAAACAGAAATAACAATCTAAAAGTACTCGTCAATTGACAAGTGATATGATCACGGAATCATGTAAAATATTGTTTTTAAAACATTATGCAATACTGATATAGAATACAAAGGTGATCACGAAATCACACGAGAAACTTGTCTACGCCTTGTTGCCAATTTATCATAGTGCTGTAAACAGGTCCAATACATAACTTGTTATATAAATAACCGTTATTAAGGACTCAATAGGGCCTCACTAAAATTGCGTCTTTGTCTGTCCTTGCGATAACTGATAGAAAGATCATAGAGACTTGAAATTTGGTGTATAGGTACGTCTGGGTTCAAGGAAGACCTATTGAGTTTGGTGATTAGAAAATGCAATTGATTAGAACATTTTCATATGTTATCTCAGCACATGTGTTGAAGTTAATTTGTTGGATTTGTTGGTAAGAATTTCGTTCCGTTATTAATCCTTAGATACTCTGTAGTCTGTTCTATCGGAATATTTAATTTATCTTTCCTAATAATAAAATACATTATGAATCCATTAATAAAATTCGCGACTAAAAACGTTTGAATATAATCAAAGATAAAAGTATATCCCATCTTTCCGTGAATGTTCCCGAACACCGTGAAAGGGATTTTGGTGCGGAAATTACAACAATGGAGACGTTGTTTTAGCGCTCGGCATTGTCGCATTGTTCAGCATGAATGGTTTGTTTGTAGTAAAACAGTTGGCACTCGGGTAAACAGAAGCGTCAATATCGGTCGGCATATTTGCCGATTGACGATAAAGACAACAATGGGCGCAGATGACGGGACTCGTCACAGTTTGTCACGAAACTGGGGTTTGACTCTGAAATCAGTTTAGTGACTTAAGTATGCAATCATGCTCTCATACTCTATGTTGTTAGTATGAGGCCTAATGAGCAACAGGCTAGGTAGTAACGGGTTTGCTAAAGAGTGCTCGACACATCACGAAAGAAACACGTTCTTCGAAAATTGTTCTTCAATATTATAATGATTACTAGATGAAGATTTTAATAAAAACAGTATGTATATATATATATATATATATATATATATATATATATATATAAAATATGTGTGTGTGTGTGTGTGTGTGTGTGTGTGTGTGTGTGTGTGTGTGTGTGTGTGTGTGTGTGTGTGTGTGTGTGTGTGTGTGTGTGTGTCTACACAAAAGATTTTACATAGATCTTAGCCTACAATGTATTTTCACATCAATTCATGTTTCTTATCTTATAAGCGTTTGCCGTATGGGTAAAGTGTGATATTCGTTGTCTTTCTTCGCCCTGATAACAATAGGACTGCAAGTTAAAAAATATTAACAACAATAACGAAAGGTCATAAAATACCCTCGAAAGGACTCTAGGGTTCGAATGGAGCATTTGTAATAGCTTCCAAGAATTCCATTCAGAGCCTTTGTTGAAAGATCAAGTTGTAGAATACGATTCGCCGTACGCAACGTTATTTCACTACACTTGCTATGTTGAAATTGAATATATTTAAAGTTACATACAATTTTCAAACCAGGACGAAATTTATTAAATTATAAACAGAAGATAGGCACAAGATGTTAAATTAAGAAATATCTCTTTTGCTTTCACTCGAAGTAATACACATATCTATGTCAATACACATTGATATTGAAAAAACGTGATTAAAGTATAGATTATATTTATTAATAAAATGTTGCACCTTTGTTACAAGGAGTTCAGGTTACGTAGTCAACACGGATAACGAAACTCCTGACGAAGGTAAACGTAACGTAAATATCCCGTGATGGGCAGGATATTAAATGCTCAGTTTCGGAGCCGTTCAGGACATATCGAGCAATATCCGGATCCTGGGCTCCGCTGATGGCACAAGGACATTCCTGCGAGAAGGATGGAATATATTCCTGGCGCATACCTCGTGTATAGAGTTGTTGTATAGCTATGTCTGAATAATTGATAGACTGATGATTTGAATGGACGATTACATATATTTGTCTGTGTTGTGTGTTAAAGAATTTTGGAAACAAGACATTTCGAGAACAGGTGTTTGTTCCCTTCTTCAGGTATTAAACCATTCAACACAAGACAACGCGCACTTAAATTAAAAAAGAACGTATCAATCAAGTTTAACAATATAATAGTTGTATTTGACAACTTGAAATCCAACGTAAAGAAAGAAATGAAAACCCCCTACTTAGTGTGTGCATTTTACTTTCTTTTTTCTGTATTTTTTTTTTTTTTTGCTTTGATTTTGGGTTTGAAATAATTGTTTTGACGTACAAATATCTCTCGTATTTAATGACATACTTATTGATTCTTCATTCATCTCTCATAAACTTCAAATTTAGGTTATTTTTGACACCAGTAAAACACAAAGGTAATAATTTTTAAAACGTGATAGAAAAATATGCTGAGCACGAAATGATATTAAATGTTTATAATTACATTATAATGCATGTTGAATGATGCATATTTCAGTTATGAGCCAACTGGCTGGGTTATATACGTCATAGCCTATTAGTAGTGAAGTTATTGTTAGAATATACATTTCTTCTATATTTTTGTTTTTGTAAATTACATTTAGAGTGGTGTAGATGCAAACTGATAAACTCCAATTTTTAAATCTTTCAGAAAATATAAGAAAACTTCGTTTTAGTAGAGGCTTACGTTTTTTCCTGATATATTATTTAGTATAAAATATCTGTTACTTAATAAATGGCTTTATTATGTACCTCGTTATGGCTCTTTTTCAAAAGTTTTGTCTGTAATTTTAGTGAAAAGTATAGAAAACACGAATTTTGAACCAAATTAAGGTCAAATGTGAGTTTTGCTCTCGTGGATAATGTAGCTAGTAAAGCAAAAAAGTTAACTACTTGAAAAAAAAAACGAACCAAGAATAATAAGATGGGTTACTACGTCACTGTGTAGATTACTTGGTTACATGGAGTTACTAGGTTACACGGAGTTAATAGTTCGGGTATAACAAAGTAAACAGAAAATTATAAAACAATTTCAAATTTTATTATTAACAAGGTTAGAAACTTCTTTTAGAAACCCAATTATTTCCAACATTAATTGCAGGAGAACCTTGGAAGGAACGCAATATGACGAATAAGAGACACATATCCGGGACTACATTCTAGGAGCCGTAATAAAAAGTTGATTATAGGTTAATAAAATTTAGGTTCTGGAAATGAATGTAATAACGTCACATAGCACCTAATCCAGTTGTAGTGTCTAAACGACAAATTTGAGTGTTGTAGAGACATAGAACGTGAGGGTGGGGAGGGTGAAGGGAGGGGAGCCTGATGTACATGTTTGACACTGCAGACTTGACACGTGACAGTATTTTGACAGCAGGAAGTACCGAGTCACAGGGTGGAAGTGATTGCTGCCATGCAAGGAACATAACCTTCAATTGTGTAACACTCTTGCATCACTTACACCTAATATGAAAACAAAGATATACAGTAACATTCTACAGTGTGGGTAAGTGAAATTCTTATTGAATTCATTAAGCAACATACGAACTCATAATGTTAAAAATCATTTATGATTACAGTTCCAACTAAACATATCAATAATACCACAGCATAAGTAATTATTTATTAGTTATTTTAAATCATAACCAACGACCAAATTTAAATAATTAAAGTTAATCTTATTAAATGCTTCTTCCTTAATTAAAAATTACACAGTAGAATATTCCAATCGAATTGTGAACATCGCAATGTCTCGCATTGTGTAGATATATTTTGGTTAGCTCTAGATTGAGAACTCAATAAACCGCTGCTCACAAAACTGGGTCTTTTCCCTCATTGCCTTTTCGCATGCTGTATGTCAAACCAACACACAGCAACTGGTGGTGCTGTTAGTGGTTAGGTGGAACAAATATAGAGCGACAAATAACCAAAAAACTTTTACCACCTGTTTACGTAGCTTTACGTACACTCGTTGAGTTTGTGATACTTCTTCTCTAAGGTTCGTGTGGACTTACAAACACTGGTCTGTAGAAGGAACGGCTGGACTGGACCAGCTACCGAATGTATGTACACTCTCACCAGAGCGCTCCACCTGTGTGTTGTATCGGAAAACTGTTACTGTCGAGCTGTCTCATTACTGAGACATTCGCAACACAAAACTGGTGCACGTCCAACACGTGGAGGTAACGGTAACGGACGTGATTTATTGTGTTCCAAGATTTTCGGCTCTCAGGCTTGTTTCTTTGTGCTTTTTATTTGATACTCAATTTAAATTAAGGCAAACGTGTAAATTGTGAGTAATATGAATTAATATTGTTTTAGATACATTTAGTTTGGTACTTTATTTCTAATTTCAATAAGAAAATGAGCTATTTCTCGTTCGTGTTTTCGCGTTCGGGGACGGCGGGTGGTGAGGCAAATCCCCGAGTTTCTTGACAGAAACATTAAAAATGAACTGTGAATCTACTCGAAATAGGGTTGTTTTCCTTATGTCCATTACCCGTAGTATGCATCGCATAACGAGAAGAGCCGGTAACCCCCCAAATCCTTGGCACACACTCACTTAATATTGCTTCAGAGTTTCTTCAGTATTCAATGTGGGTTTCATACTTATCACTGTATGTTATTAAGTTGGGCGTTAATGCAGAGTTAACTACCAGAGTCTAAACAGTTTTACTAGCAGTTGTACCGCTTGCTAGACGTGCGTAAGCAGTCCTGTGATCAGTAATGGCCAATGGTTAAATCATATTAATTACGATAACATACTTGGATAATGTGGTAGATGTGTATGTGTAAATTCTTTAAAGAAACACATATTTAAATAAAAAAAGACATACACACATAAAGGCAGAATATAAAAAAATCCAACTTGTATAGTTAAAAATGAGTTTACTGTAACCGTAGCAACGTTTCCCTAAAATATCCGACTAGAGATCTAACTTGTTCTAATTTCGTGTTGTCTGTAACAAACGAGTTTTTTTATACATTTCATTATTCTTTCAGCTATAACGATCATTTATCTTTTTTAGAAAACCTCATGAGGTATGTAGTGCACATTTAAAGAATATATTTTTAAACTTATAAATTTACCGAAATGTAATTAACTTCTTTGTGGAAACCGTTTTTAAAAACTTCCTCGCAATTCGTAATGTACAAGTTTGGAATTGTACTTTCTACCATAAACATGTACGCACTTCAACAAATCTCGTGCATTGTTTCGAATTTTATTGATACCCTCATTTATACTACTAACAAATAATACTAATGCTATTAATAGTAATAATATTAACCAATCACAATCATGGTAGTACACAGTGTACCCATGAATCACATGTAATAAGATGAAGCAATATGTTTTAGTGTGAATGAATTATTTTTAAATGTGATAGTTAAAATAATTTAAGACAACCTTCCTAATGACAGATACAATATAAATTTGTAATCAGGCCCAAATACAATCTGTTGAAATATTAATATTTTATTAGATTATGAATTTATGACTCGTTAAAAAGTGAGTGATACATTTTTTATGATTTACAACTTAAGGAAATGAAATTTAAAATGAAATAAAAAATGAAATTTTACTATTTCATAAATAAAAATGACTTGTTTATAATAAAATATTAGTTAACGAAAGTACATGTTTTATAAACTAAGAGACATGTCGTTCCCAGCTATTTATTTCATTTAGACTAATAAATAACGTAACACATCATTATCCCTTAGCCTTTTTTATGGTGTCTTAATTTTAAGATAACTCTAAATATTACATTGAAGTGCCTAAATTGAACGCCGAATAATTTAAAACCACTTTACTATTTTTACTTTCATTATGGAACGTAACTTAAAGGGACGTAATAAAGTTTATTACATTTAAATTTAATTTTATTACTTCTCTGTTCAGATTATTTTCGTTTGCTCCCCTTGCTCATTTCCGTTCAGCAAATCTACTCGTAATCAAGAAGTCTCTGCAACAAGCTATTCGTTTCTTATAATATAACATACACTGAACATGTTCCAAATGGGAACCGATGATAAAAACACATTTTTCCTATACGATTGTTTTACAAAGTAAGTATATTGGTATGAATTTTGCATGCAAAAACAACACAAACTTCATGGCCAGTCAAATGGAAACCAAATAATACTTATTTCATGACGATTATCCGGACATGTTTCTCGGAACCAATCGAACACAAATATAGATGACTAATAATTGGTCTACCTTGTGATTGTCGTGCGTTATGTTTACGTTCTGCTGTTGCTATGCAGCTGTCCCCAATCGCTTGTGTTGGCGGCATTACTAATGAGGATGTCCATTGTGCTGTGCAGATTTATACAAGCGCTTCTACATTCTGTTGTGTCATGTCGACTCTGTACTATGTATTTTGGTTAATCTCCCTCACGCAAAGCATAATTAATGGCTTCACCAGTATAAATAATTCATCGATACGTAAAGAACTCTTTATATCGAGTGCAATGTCAGAGGATGTCATTATTGTGTCGGACATTCTCATGCAATGTGTTTTGCAGAATGTGTACTCTTAAAGTATAGAGGTATTAATTCACACTGATGCCATTTATTTCATTATCATCTACACCTTTTTGGAGAAATAGTTTTTCTTTTCTGGAAGTTTAAATATGTTGTACTAATGTACTAATGATATTCAATATTCATCAATATTCTCTAACTGCCAATGTTATAATAAAGAGAATAATATAATAGTATGTGAGTTAGATATTTGAATAAAAATGGCTAGTCGATAAATCTGATTTGGCTAACGAAGATGACTATTTGAGTGGGGTGAGGGGCTTCCTAAATTCTCCCCTTAGTTTTTCCCACCCGCCTTGACTGGAAGGGTGTGGAATAGAGCTACTTCCAAGATGATCTAACTGAAATACTGCATGTTGTCACTTCTCATGGGAACTCGACAGAAAGTGGTGCCTATCCCCAACCTTACCAATCCTGAATGTTATGTCACTCCGGAAGCAGCTTAATGATTAGTCTTTTACGATTAGTCCTTTTTGGATTAATAAGTGTAATAAGCTTCCATCATCGTCCAAATTGAGTGAACACAAGTATTGCTTACGCTGTGACTAAACATAAGTATTTAAAAATACGTACCAGAGATATTAACATTGTTGAAGATACAATTATTTAAAATGTTTTACTGTATCCTGATTTTAACTTTAAGTTTTATAATTTCATGGGAAATGTATCCTTTTTATTGACTCAATATGATCACTAACCTTCATTATGTCTAACTTTACTTAAATAAAACGCAATAGAGTCGAATATATTTTCCATTTACCACTCCCTAATACAGAGTGTAACATATGAGCCAAACTGAATGTAAGATATCGTTGAAAGACAGGATATTGAGTTCTCAATCCAGAGTTATCCAGGATATATCCATACGACCTAAGGCGTGATAGATTTCAAAAGAGAAGTTATACTGAATACATGAAGGAGGAGATATCGGTTGAGATTAATATTAATTAGATAAATTGGTTCACTGGTTGTGATTTCAAATACTTAATATGAATTGCATTCATGATGAGGCATTGAGTAATGTTTATTTGGAACTGTAATCAACAATAATGTTAACATTAGTAGAGGTCCTAGATTGATTTATAAATTCAATAGGAATTGTATTTACCCATGTTGTAGTATAGTATGTATTTGTTTTATATTAGGCGTAAGTGATGCAAGAGTATTATAGAATTGAAGGTTATATTCCTTGCATGGCACCAATCACTTCCACCCTGGGACTCGGTACTTCCTGCTGTCAAAATACTGTCACGTGTCAAGTCTGCAGTGTCAAACATGTACATCAGCCTCCCCTCCCTTCACCCTCCCCACCCTCACGTGCTATGTATACAACACTTATCTTTGTCGTTTAGACACTACAACTGGACTAGGCTTATATAACGCTATTATATTTTTTCCGGAAATTAAATTTAATTGATTGTACTTTTAGCTTCCAGAATCTAATCCCAAATACGTCTTGCTTATTAGTCACATTGTGTTCCTTCCAAAGTTCTTGTGTCATTCACATTAGTTTTACACTTGTTAGTAAAAAGAACAGGCTATAAGCTATGTCATGGCATTTTCTTGAAAACAAAATGTAGTTAGCCAAAGTGATTTCAATAATAAATTAATTGAATATGTTTGTAAGGTATGAATTTTTTATTAGATTTATATAGTCTTTGTATATGTGTATTATACTGCAACAAGCGGATAGGGTATAGATTTTAAACCTAGAAAAGTTTACAACATCTTGGATGATTGAGCTGGCGATCCTTACAATGGGCTTTGAGCCTCTAGTAGTCTTGGGTGAGATCTTGGATAACAACTGGAGCTTCTAAGAGTCTGGAGAAAAATAAATGTTTCAGGGAAATCTCAACATTCAATCCGCTGCGTTGTGTTATTTTGCCACTTTGTCTTGGGAACTGATTTTGAAAAACAATTGTTGAGTGTTTTCCCAGTTGGTATTCTGCCTGGAGTAGATCTTCCCAGGAGGTTTGGACCTTTACAGATTTGGAGTATTGCTCACAAGAGTATGCTCGTAATGATTTTACTCGTCATTTTTCGAGAATATTAAACCAACCCTGGACTATCGTTTTTTATTGTCTATTGCTTGTTATTCCAAAATATTTTTTCTTGAACATTAAGAAACTTCTTCTCAGTAATGAAACTGTAAATAAAATATGTAGAATTATTGTTAACTATGACCTATAATAATTTGTATGGTAAGTTTACTTTAGCGTGGATAACGCTGTGAGAGTGCTATGAGTACTTAAAAAGTCTATTTCAAATATAACTAATTTTGAACCTAGACTGGAAATATATATTTATAATTAAGACTTATCACACAATCCATATTCTGTGTAACCGAACCGCTTTCTGGTATTTCAGGCATCTTAATGATCCTTGCCAATTTGAGAGCCCACGGGGAGTAAAGTTTTAAACATATTGCTGCAGGTTACTACTAACAAAATGTGTTTGATTTTAGTGATAAACCATGAAAATGATATAAAACATATAACTATTTTAGGGCGTTCCTGTGCTGTTCCTGAAATCGCTGTATTACTATGGTGGTTGTCATACTCATCAATATGTGATCACCAAAAATAGATTTCTACTAGGCAATATTAGTTTTTGGTGGCTTTAGAATTGTTTCCAAAAAAATAATATATACATTAAATCCTTTTTTCGGAGGTGTTATAATACATTTTATCAATGACATTAATTATTCAACACGTATTTTTATTAAATTACAGGCAGATACTACCTTGTTATATACAGATCGTATGACACAACCTTCACGTCACTACATCAGTATGATTGTGGTAAATTAGTTCTTTTAATTTATTTTAGTAGCTGATCTCCTGTCAGTAGTTTTCAAACAGTTCTGAGGAATCTAGAGTAACAAAATAAAATCTGGTAGAATCAACAACCACAATTCTTTTTTGTCTGGAGAAAAAATCTCTTATAAGCTGAATTTTTGTCGTCAACAAATGTAGCCAACTCTTTAATCCAGCCAGATTGTTTTATCTATCACAATACCTTTAACGTACAGTTTTGCTTAATTCGATTTGTGCTCTGATAGTAATTTGGTTTAACGGGTAAGCCAAATTTGCAGTTGCCGCAAGATGATTTTAAATATGAAAATTGCATGATTTTTAATATAATATATTGCATGAGGGATAGTTTTAAGTTAGAGGAAGTTTCAACTCATTTGCTGTCAGAGTAGAAATGTTCTAATAAAACCGTTGACTGCCTTAGTTAGGATTCTGTAAAAATTAAACGATTTTAGAGACCGTAACCGTAGACTAGCACAAAATAATTGCCAGCACCGTGCTAGAGTTAGTTTCTAAAAGGTGTGTGTTTTTTTTATAGAAACGTAGTTGAAACAACTTTCTTGTCAAAGGCTAAATTATTTTGTAGATGAAAATTTATTTTCTTGTAAATTGTAAAAAACTGAAAAAACAAGTCTAATACGTTTATACAAGTCTTCACGTAAATAAATTAACAATCTTATACAACTTAAAGGAATTTAAATTTCGTTGTTATTATTATTAAATTATTAGTACCTATTAGCTTAGATCAAGTTGTAAGTGGTTTAACTTGTGTTGTTTTATATTGTATAGCATCGTAACACTTATATAGCCGGATGTCTCCAATAAAAGTTAACAATATAATCGTCTCGAGTGGGCTGGACGAATATCGCGGTATCCTCCTGTTAGCAAAGCCTTATGGTCTTATCTAACGATAGTACTATTTTTATATTTTAGACTTATACAGTCCATTTTATAAATAAAATATAATGGACTATACATAGCCATCTTACAACCTTTTCAGAATGCTTAAATGTTATAATGTACATTGTTTATAATGAGGCAGAAAGACTAGTACTATCGTGTATGGAAGTAGTATTCCATAAGGTGAAATACATTGATAATTTAGTAAATGGGTATATTGCTGTTATAGTAGAGACTATCGGGATTCAGAAACACCGGGTGCTTTCTAACGTAAAGCTATCCTGGAAGTAGAGGATTTCAAAGATTACTCCTATGGACTTTGATCTAGTATAGAGAGTTTCAGCTCTGTTCGTCAAAGTAGTACTATTCTGTAGTAACGTTCATCTCATATTGAGAGGAAATTAATCTGATAGGTAATGGAGTTTCCCAGAGAACATACGATCCGATTGGAGGAATGAAGTGTCCGGATACATTAAGAGGCTAACAAGTTGTAAGTAAATTGTAAGCTGTGGAGTACAAGAGGAAGGTAGTCCGTGAGTCAGAATTATCAATGACAAAAGGTTGATGGGCCTTATTTCTTTGTGAGGAAGACTGAGTTCGATGATGGGGCATGTGACTCCATTGGATTTCTCTGAGCGTTAGCGAATCTTTTTACACTGGTCTTATGGGTATATTAATTTACCATCGTATGAATGAGCAGAATAAGTAGATTTGTAAACAAACTTAGTACACTCATAAGACCTCTTAATGTGGCATATTAAACAAATGTAGCCTAACTATTCCAACAAAATTTTATAGTGACTTGATGTGTTTCGACTTTAATAATTTAAACAATGGTATGAAACCCAATTTAATGAACAAAAGTGTGTGTATACCATATGGCATGATACCTCGAGAAAGATTTCGTCTGTAGATTTAATTTGTTCAATTATGCCATTTTATTTCTACATAGACAAGAATGACTTCTATGACGGTGCATGTTCAACCTTTCAATCTGGCTGAGTGTCATTGAAGCCTCTCCTTAAGCAGGCTGACACCATTTCAGTTTGCTGGGAAATGTAAAAATATCTTTTTTCTTATGATTGTCTGACGTTCTGTTTGGCAATAATGAAATGAGCTATAGACTTGAACTTTTGCATTAAACCTGAGCGAATCCTGTATATCTATAAACGTGTAATGTTCAGTAAAACAAAGGAGGATTGTGTTATGTACTTAAGAGCTAGAAGTGACAGGAGGTCTCCTGACCCAAAGTCTTAGAAACCGATTTGGCTCAAATTTGTTCGTATAGTATACACATATTATACAATATATTACATTATATTCTGCATCTAATTCGGTCTAATCAATAAGTTAGCCAAAATACTCTCGACCTTCCTATAAAGAAAAGTATCAATGCTTTCGATGTATAATACATCGATATTTGCGAGATGCTCAATTAAAAGTGATGCTGCGTTTAAAATAATAAACTGTTTGAAGAACTCATATCTGCCAAACATGTTAATAAAGTCCACTTTTTAAAATTGCGTTGCTTTTACTTAATTAATGCAGTTGATGTGGTTCGATGTAGTCAATTAATATACCATAAACAGATAGAACTAAAATGAATTTTTCAAATTATAATTTATCCACTTATATTATTATATTGAAGTCATGTTTTAAGATATTAATCAATAATTGTGTCATATTGGGAATACTAAGCATTATGTAAAAATCGGATTTATAGGCAAATTATGTACACTTTTTGTGCGGTTTCTAGGTATTGATTTGACATGATGGACTTGAACAGTCTTGGTAGTGAACTTAGTGGCTTATTCAAATATTCAAGCAGAGCTTGGGCTCTGGGTTAAAATTGATAGGAATTTAAAGTAATGATTGATCAAAGGATGAATTTAGCTGGAATGAATGTATATATGGATGGGGTAGGTCAGTGCGTCTTAATTTGGCTGTAGTTCCAACATTGAGTATATAAAGTTCTTATCAGACTCTAAAATAAGCTTTACATGTATAATATTTTCAAATGTACTTAAGGGGACTCGGATGGGCAAAACATTTTTTTTTACCGAAAATTGTTTTTTTTGTGATTTTGTATTCCCTGTTTCATTTCTTTTCAGAAAATACTTCACTTAAGATTTTCTGATGGTTAGTTCTTTTTTTATAGCTGTGTTTCTAAAGAATTGCAAAGAAATTTTGACGTGCAAGTACCAGAGAGCGATGGCCAATAAGGAGGCCTATGATCATAAGGATCATTTCCACCTGCCTAAAGTGGTAATGGACAAAATAAAACCAATTTTTAGGGACTTGGCTTCACCAGACCTTCTAAAGACATGTTTACACGGAGGTACAAAAAACCCCAATGAATCCGTCAACAACATAATTTGGTCTCGACTTCCTAAAAATACATTTATGCTAAGGTCAACCCTTGAACTAGGTGTATATGAGGCTGTTGCTTGCTTCAATCAAGGTAATATTGTGAGATGTTTAGCTTTAACAATTAGGCTACAAGCCTGGCAACAGTTTGGTCAGACAAATGAAACAGAAAGATAAGATCCGAATCCGACAAGCAGAAAATGCCATCGAGGAATTAGAAAAGAAGTGCCGGCAGAGGGCAAAATTAACCAAATTAAGACTGGAAGAGTTGCTTGAGGAAGAAGAGGATCCAAATAACCCAGCATATGCCCCTGGACACTATTAACTGTAGTTTATTTTTGTATTTTTATAGAGTTGGTTACAATGAACTTCAAATGCGATTTCTGTAAAACTATGTTTTTTGTTCGATAGGTACACTTTTCTCAAGAACTATTATAGGTAGCCTGTTGATTCAGTTTTAACTTGTTCCCTAAGTAATAATCTACATTTTGAATACATATTATTGCCTTATGTTAAGTACTTAATTTTATACATCAGAGTAAATTGTAGTTTTTTATGATATTTTTTTGCATAAAAAGAAAAAAATGTTACACGTTTATCTGAAAAGATTTTTTATAACCCTGTATTCAAAATGTTAAGAAAAGTACAAGGAGCAGAATAAAAAAAGAATTAACTGGCTACCATTTACAGTTTTTAAGATAATGGTACCTAAAATTCATCAAATTAACATTGCGGGGATAGGCCCATCCGACTCCCCTTAAGTAAAAACCAGTGGTCCAGTAATTGTACACGCACATGCTCTGAATTATTGGGTTCTTCTTCCGTTACACAACTACATTCCAAAGGTGACGTAATCCAAATTATTGTGTTTAAAACAATTCAACAAAGAACTAATCTCATTATTTGAGGCCATACGATATATCAAAACTTCTAATTTGGATTGTTGTTTTGAAAACAAAACCAATAGTTATATTATTGTAAATTAAAAATTACCAGTTACGATATTTACGACTAAATATACTTTAGATTGTGCAGAAATCATTTTTATTTGCCTTGGAAACAGTCAATATCATTTTTAGTAGATTTTACTGTTGCAAACAGACCTGGAGGTATGAAAGTCTCAAATTTCGGAAAAAATCCTGTTTCCTTACTGCAAACCACACGTTGGACCTGCTTGCATTCACTCCTTGCAGTGCGATTCATGGTGCATCCTAACAGATTAGTTATTCGTGTTGATTAGGTTCCGATGGTTTAATGTGGATTAATCATCATGGCCTCTAAATGAGAGTGTTATTGGAAATTCTGCTTTGGATACCGATATCGCGTAATATATCCATGCGGTTAATATTAGCGAAAATTCTACTTCACCTTTATTGGTAACATGAAACTTATAATTATTAAGAATGTCGTCGAGTGTTATAATATCCTAAGGAATAAGCTGGTAGTAACATGTTTGCTGCGACTCTATCTATACTAACTGGTATTAATAGTCTTTATTAGTCAGCTGGTCGTCTGCCCCAGTTAAGATGTTAAGTTGCTTATTGGATGTTGTAACCATTCAGCAGATGTTTCTTAGTTGACTGAAAATAACTGCCGTAACAACGCGTGTGTGTTTTGACAAATCAGCTGGTTTAAACTAAACAAAAAGCCTCTCGTACGGTAAACAATGGAACTTTGGAAGTCCGTGAGACACAGCTCTATAAGATGTATTTTAAAAGAAACATTCAAATTGTGAGAGATCTCAATTTATATTAAATGTGTATATCCAATTATAGTTTTATATACTAAAAATTACTGTGGTAAAATCAAGAAACTCTTTCATCAATACCCACCACGCCTGTAACCCTTTTAAAATATTCTGTACTATTGCAGAAACGTGGACGCGCGTAGAGCCTTGTGCAAGTGACATCATTGTGATCAGAATAAAATGTGATTGTTCAATTCGAATATCAGCAGTCATTGTTAAAAATGTTAATTGTATATTATTATTAATAATTTGGAGGCTAAATTTCTAATACTGAAGCTTAACTTACATAATTGTATAGTTACTGGAGCAAATCATCATGTACGGACTTCTATTCATCTCCTTGCTGAAGGGCCTCTTTTCGCGTGATCTCCCATTTGTGTTTATTTATTTACTTTAAGGCTTTCGTGCGCAAGCGGTACTCAGTGATGGTCGTTAGGTAAATCCTAATCATTGCACTCCACCGATTTTTGCTGCATCACGCCAACAGTTTCGTGGCTCTCAGCAGGATCGTCATCGGCAACTTCACATAAGCTATACTACGATATCCATCCAAGCAGAAATCAGTTATCGTGTTCTGTTAGAAAATATTCCAAGCATTTTGAAATGTGAATGTTCAGTTTAGCTCCAGTTCTTGACTCCTGGAACCTGGAGTCTTGTTCATCTGAAGAGATACAAAAAAGTCGGCGACGAATAATCTCAAAATTAAACCTTTACGTCGTTTCGACATCACGGTAGCTCTAGCGCGATTAGAGATCGCATCTACAACATCGTAGTGCACTCAGTTGTGTACCTGACAGTGAGACTACCTTTTCACCTATATTACACTACATTTTATTGTCTATGTCGGAACTGTGTAAAAAAGTTCACCTACCGCTTAGTGCAGTGTCAGCAATCTGATACGGTCACAGACTTGATTCCTGGAATCTGGAGTCCGTCTGGAGAGATAACCCCATCGTAGCTTTGTTATGTGTAAAACAGTCAGTTATGTATCTGATAAGACGATGAGTGCATCTATTCATAATAGATTATACTTTATGACTGCTGGGTTAACCAGCTCTGCCTATTTTGTAGTGTAGGTGTCTCTGATGTTGAGGCGATACAAACAGTTCGTTTATACGCCTTCGTCACCGATTTTTTAAGGATATCTCCATACCGTCGTGGACTCTAGGTTCGAGATCTTTCAGTATAATATTTAGTTTGATACCGCTGTAGTGTTTGAAGGGTCTCAATGCTACATACAGGAATGCCTTAAAAACTTGTTGGGGGGTTTCTTAAAGTAATTTTTATAATTTCTTATTTTTGCTCCTAGGACAAAAATTCAAGACTATTGTCTGAGTAAGTGAGAATGTTAATTTTATTTAATTCTATATTAAATAAACTTATTTAACGTTTCAGTCAAATATTTTTATTATTTGCTATGAGATACATAACATTTTGATATTATCCTAAATGATGCATGTTGTAAAAGTGTATGGGATCTACATGGTTCCATACTTGGTCAAGCTTAATTAAGCGATTTTAGAAGCACCCCATAAAACTACTTTATCAGCACCTTTCCAATAAAACCTGTATGGGAGCACTTGTACAGCAAAAGATCTTTTCAAAGAACTAATTTCGCTCATAGATTTGTTATTAAAGTAAAATAACTTACAGCTGCTTATTTCGTAATTTTAATAAACGTAACCCTAAAATCTCGATTTATAAATACCCAACACGCTGTTGCGCTAGTTTTCTCTCCTTTGATTTCTGAGCGTGGGGGACATGTTATTGTATCAATTGGGCTTCAAGTTGATCTGAGTTAACAACTCCAAACAGATAAGAAATGGATATAGACAGACAAATGTTTTAGGCAGGACTGGCCCACGTCCAGGTCGCGGAAACAGTATCTTTTTGAAAACTTTGACTGAACACGTCAGTTGCATAGGTTGGACTTGTACCATCTGTCACATACATATTTCGACGAGTCCCCCTTGCATCCTCATGAATTTTGTTTAGTTTCTTCAGTACATATTTAAAACCAATAAGTCAGGGGTAATTTTGTTCATGGATAATCTTAATAAATCCCTCTTAAATAATAAATTGGTTGTTTAGTTGTAATTGTTTTGTTCGCGGCTTGCTAATTTTCTTTTGGGCTAATCTAAGCTAGCAAGTCTTCACCAAGTTACTTGTACCTTATGGTATGTAATATTGTTAAATGTTCTACTATAAATATTACGCGTATATTAAGACAAACAATGAGAACATGTAATTTATCCACTATGAGGATCTATTTACAAAGTAAACATGAATCAAACAGGATTTTTCCGGACATTTGCCATCGTTTAGTGAAACAAAGGCCCACTCATGTCCCTCTTCCTTTTATTTCCGCCAACCTGTTTCTTTCTGCCGTGACGATTGCCATTTGCTATTGGCCTCTGGTCAGTCGTAGGTGGTTGGTAGACGAATGCATACGTATAACCTGTATTCTGTAGTTCAGTTTTAATGATTAGTATTGTGTGTAGTTTTTATTAAGTGCAGGTTTTACAGTTAGTACACAACATGGTAGTTGTGATTCCTGACTTAGGCTTGCCCCAACGCTTTGTTATGATTTGTTTATTTTAACCTAGTTTGTAATTATGTATTAGGTTAGTTATTTACCTGAATAAGAGATCAGATTGCAGATCTCGAAATGTAGTGTTACTGATTTTTTGTTTCACTGAACGATGGCAAATGTCTGGAAAATTCCTGTTTCCTTCACAATCCTTCCATTGCTGAAAATAATCTTCAAACAAAGAAAAGTAAACATATTTGCATTACAAATGCAGAGTTTTAAACATCATACATTATTTTGTATTCAGTAAATCAAACAATGCTTATTTCCTTACGATTATTCAAATATATTTCTCGGAAATAATCAAGTATTGTAGAATCTAGTTGTAATATAGGCAACAATGAATTAATCTGCATTGTAAACCTTATGAAAGTCGTGCATTATGTGTATGTTTTGTTGTTGCTATGTGGCTGTATGTAATCATTTCTGTCGGCGGAATTACTAGTGGGAATGTACATTGTGCTTTGCAGATTTATTAAATCGTTCATACCTTCTGTTGTATTATATTCCTATGCATCTATCTGTTTTAAAGCATAATTATTGTCTTTGAAAGTAAAGACGAATTATTAATTCATAGTGCACTGCACGCCAATATCAAATGTTGTGACATTATACAAGATAGTAATTATAAAGTATCTTGTTTGGGTTGATTTACACAGTCGTATTTAAAAAGTATCTTAACTTTCTAAAATGTATCAAGGACCCTACATGAATTTATTGAAACAGTGTTTTTTGTCCGTAATTCATGATAGACAGGGCCTAGAGACATAGATTCCTATTCTGAGGAAGAATCCTATTGATTTTATAATAAAAAGTAAAAGGACATTCCGTCAGTGTGTCTACCCGAGCGCTACCCCTTTCGTAATGTTGAGTCATCTTCATAGAATCTCAGTTGTATCGGTTTATATTTGTTAAGCTATAAATTTATTATGGAAATAACATTAAATGTTTGTTAGTAATTCAGATATATGAGGCCACGATTTAAATGCATGGTAACTATACCTCTATTATACATTTAATTTTAAATGAGCCATAATCAATTTTTTTTTTCCATTTTACAGAAGAGGTTGAAATTGTCCTTACCCTAGATTGAGCTACTAGAGAAAATTATTCCTCATTCTGTATTCCTTAAAAACGTGTTATGACTTGGTCAGTGTATAATTATTTAGTTCTGTGATTTATTTTTATCACAAAGCATTTGGTAAATAGAAATATTAATAATTAATAGTAGCAATTAAAACCAAATATTATCACATATGTTGTTGCCTATACTGTGAGCTCTAATTTGAGCTTTGTACCGTATTGATTGAATAACAAATTTGGCAGAATTGTATCTACATTACGTTTTAATAATGTATTCGTTGCGTCTGAACAGCAGCTATGTCCAACCATGTCTCATACCGCCTGCCGATAGGTCTATTTGTATTTGTGCAAAGGCGAACCTACGTATTTGTAAGCAGAGAGAAAGAAAGTATGTTATTACTATACTACTTTTGGGAGCGAAGAAGTGGCCTATTGACTCTAATGTTATTGGTATAATTATTAATATATTTAAATAGTTTTTACATAGGGGACGTGGAGGGAAGAGCAAAATTATTGGCTTTTCCAATAATTTTTGAATAAGTCACCAAAATACATAATAATCAAACATTTTATACTTGTCACCTTCATTAAAACTTCTTTTATAACTTATTCAGAGCTGTTCTTTAGAATTACTTTTGCGTCCTTTTGTTTCATTAATGAGTATTAAAATTGAGGCAGCACTGGATAGGTATTTTAGGGTGAAAATTCTTTACATGTCTCTCATAATGTCTGCTTGGTAAGAAATTGGTGAAACACGCAATTTGAAAACAGAGTAATGAAACACACGATAAAAGTATGAGGAGTTAGACCACCTGTTGACCAGATTATACAAGAAGAGTAACTACATATTTTTATTAAGTAACATGTAATATTAAAACTGTTGGTAGACTTTTGATAGCATATTATTATCAAGTATTTGACAAGATTTACTTGCAAGTTGTATGATATACGAGTATTACATCTTTGATAATGATATAGTAAACAAGAAATTATGTTATTTAGATGTGTTTGGAATTTTTAGCAAAGGAAAAATAAATGATCAAATTTTATATTAATTTTAATACGTTTTATTTGGTGAATGATTCAACGCTTACATCCCAGGGCGATTTTAAATGTGGGTGTAATTCTACGAAATGAGTTGCGGGAGAACCATGTTTTGCATATTTTGCTGAATCCTAATTATCGGCACTCTAATAAGTGTAAAATTCCAATTTGGGTATTGTGGATGAGTTCGTCTTGATTGTACAGGGATTTTGGATTAATTAGAACACGAGTTTGTGAAATAATTACATATTTATTGTAATATAGTAAATTAAGAACTGCGATATTAAATCGATATTTTTAAAATGTCGCCATGATGAAAATTGTTACGTAATTTTTTGGAGTGAAATTTAAAGATATAAAAGGATTTAACAGAATACTTACTTTATAACTGGAGATCCTCACACTTGACCACACAGAGTAGTGTTGTTTCTATCGGTAAGCTGTAGCTGCCAATGCGCGTCTCACTAAGAAGACATCCACCGACATAACTGGAGATCCTCACACTTGAACACACAGAGTAGCGTTGTTTCTACCGGTAAGCTGTAGCTGCCAATGCGCGTCTCACTAAGAAGACATCCACCGACATAACTGGAGATTCTCACACTTGACCACACAGAGTAGTGTTGTTTCTATCGGTAAGCTGTAGCTGCCAATGCGCGTCTCACTAAGAAGACATCCACCGACATAACTGGAGATTCTCACACTTGTACAGACAGAGTAGCGTTGTTTCTATCGGTAAACTGTAGCTGCCAATACCCGTCTCACTGAGAAGACATCCACCGACATAACTGGAGATTCTCACACTTGTACAGACAGAGTAGCGTTGTTTCTATCGGTAAGCTGTAGCTGCCAATGCCCGTCTCACTGAGAAGACATCCACCGACATAACTGGAGATTCTCACACTTGTACAGACAGAGTAGCGTTGTTTCTATCGGTAAGCTGTAGCTGCCAATGCCCGTCTCACTGAGAAGACATCCACCGACATAACTGGAGATTCTCACACTTGTACAGACAGAGTAGCGTTGTTTCTATCGGTAAACTGTAGCTGCCAATGCCCGTCTCACTAGAAGAACATCCACCGACATAACTGGAGATTCTCACACTTGAACACACAGAGTAGCGTTGTTTCTATCGGTAAACTGTAGCTGCCAATACCGCGTCTCACTGAGAAGACATCCACCGACATAACTGGAGATTCTCACACTTGTACAGACAGAGTAGCGTTGTTTCTATCGGTAAGCTGTAGCTGCCAATACCCGTCTCACTAGAAAGAACTCCACCGATATAACTGGAGATTCTCACACTTGTACAGACAGAGTAGCGTTGTTTCTATCGGTAAGCTGTAGCTGCCAATGCCCGTCTCACTAGAAAGAACTCCACCGATATAACTGGAGATTCTCACACTTGAACAGACAGAGTAGTGTTGTTTCTATCGGTAAGCTGTAGCTGCCAATGCGCGTCTCACTAAGAAGACATCCACCGACATAACTGGAGATTCTCACACTTGACCACACAGAGTAGTGTTGTTTCTATCGGTAAGCTGTAGCTGCCAATGCGCGTCTCACTAAGAAGACATCCACCGACATAACTGGAGATTCTCACACTTGTACACACAGAGTAGTGTTGTTTCTATCGGTAAGCTGTAGCTGCCAATGCGCGTCTCACTAAGAAGACATCCACCGACATAACTGGAGATTCTCACACTTGACCACACAGAGTAGTGTTGTTTCTATCGGTAAGCTGTAGCTGCCAATGCGCGTCTCACTAAGAAGACATCCACCGACATAACTGGAGATTCTCACACTTGTACACACAGAGTAGTGTTGTTTCTATCGGTAAGCTGTAGCTGCCAATGCCGTCGTGCGTTCTAACTACAGAGACAGATTCTCACACTTGGAGATATCACTCTGTACACTTGTACAGAGAGCTGTAGTAGAAAGAACTCCACCGATATAACTGGAGATTCTCACACTTGAACAGACAGAGTAGTGTTGTTTCTATCGGTAAGCTGTAGCTGCCAATGCCCGTCTCACTAGAAAGAACTCCACCGATATAACTGGAGATTCTCACACTTGTACAGACAGAGTAGTGTTGTTTCTATCGGTAAGCTGTAGCTGCCAATGCCCGTCTCACTAGAAAGAACTCCACCGATATAACTGGAGATTCTCACACTTGTAACAGACAGAGTAGTGTTGTTTCTATCCGGTAAGCTGTAGCTGCAAATGCCCGTCTCACTAGAAAGACATCCACCGATATAACTGGAGATTCTCACACTTGTACAGACAGAGTAGTGTTGTTTCTATCCGGTAAGCTGTAGCTGCAAATGCCCGTCTCACTAAGAAAGAACTCCACCGATATAACTGGAGATTCTCACACTTGTACAGACAGAGTAGCGTTGTTTCTATCCGGTAAACTGTAGCTGCCAAATGCGCGTCTCACTAGAAAGAACATCCACCGATATAACTGGAGATTCTCACACTTGTACAGACAGAGTAGCGTTGTTTCTATCCGGTAAACTGTAGCTGCAAATGCGCGTCTCACTAAGAAAGAACATCCACCGATATAACTGGAGATTCTCACACTTGTACAGACAGAGTAGCGTTGTTTCTATCGGTAAGCTGTAGCTGCCAATGCCCGTCTCACTAGAAAGAACTCCACCGATATAACTGGAGATTCTCACACTTGAACACACAGAGTAGCGTTGTTTCTATCGGTAAGCTGTAGCTGCCAATGCGCGTCTCACTAGAAAGACATCCACCGATATAACTGGAGATTCTCACACTTGAACACACAGAGTAGCGTTGTTTCTATCGGTAAGCTGTAGCTGCCAATGCGCGTCTCACTAGAAAGAACTCCACCGATATAACTGGAGATTCTCACACTTGAACACACAGAGTAGTGTTGTTTCTATCGGTAAACTGTAGCTGGCAATGCCCGTCTCACTAGGAAGAACTCCACCGATATAACTGGAGATTCTCACACTTGAACACACAGAGTAGCGTTGTTTCTATCGGTAAGCTGTAGCTGCCAATGCGCGTCTCACTAGAAAGAACTCCACCGACATAACTGGAGATTCTCACACTTGAACACACTGAGTAGTGTTGTTTCTATCGGTAAGCTGTAGCTGCCAATGCCCGTCTCACTAGAAAGAACTCCACCGATATAACTGGAGATTCTCACACTTGAACAGACAAAGTAGTGTTGTTTCTATCGGTAAGCTGTAGCTGCCAATGCCCGTCTCACTAGAAAGAACTCCACCGATATAACTGGAGATTCTCACACTTGAACACACAGAGTAGTGTTGTATCTATCGGTAAACTGTAGCTGCCAATACCCGTCTGACCAGGAAGGCATCCACCGATAAAACTGGAGGTTGTCCAACCTGCAGCCGTAATTAATATGATTTGTGGAGTAATTAGGTTAAAGTTATAAATAACGTTTTTTTGGCTGTGCTATTGGTTGCCAAACCATTTGGATATTAAAGCGTTACTTACTTTCCATGAAATGTAACACAGTGTCATAGTATTTTGTACCAGGAAACAAGGTTGTGTTTTAAACAGCCTTTTTTGAATCCTAATGTTCAATACAAGATGTAACATCGTTCGATAGGGTTTTAATGCGAATAACAAGCTATATAAATGTTATCGAATCGTTGGCAGAAGAGTGATGTGTAATATACCATTAATGCCTTCCAAAGATTACCAAGCAGTTGCTTGGTAATCAACATAGTTATGTTGATAATCCGCCAGGATTAAAGTTTTTTTTGAATCGATAAAAATATGTCTTTCATAAATCAAGCATGGGTTCTAGGCTATATTACTTGTATAAAATTATTAGCTAGCCGAATTGCTTTAGGAGGAATAGAGAGTGTAATTTCGTTAAAAGATTAAAAAACCCTACATTTAGTAAATAAAAAAGGTTATTTACATCACGACATACATAAAACTTTAACTGATAAAGAATTTCACCTGCGTCCTTCTTAAAATTTAACAAATTGAACGCTTGCACTGATTTACAAATTCTGTAAATCAATGGAAATTAACTACGATACAGAAATATATGCATTCAATCGAATGCCATATCTCATACGTTCTAAATATATCGTACTGACATAGAAACTATTTTTCGTTTCCCTATTTCATGTTTTATCAGCCAGCATAATAAGTCAAGCATGTGTAGAACCTACACACTTTTAGAACGTAGGTCATACAACTTTTTAAACGAACTTTTAGTTAATACTTTTTACTTGTTGTGATTGTTGCAATTTCTTCCTCTTTTTACGAAGCAAAACAATTTAAACAATAGATTTCTTGACCCATATGATACAAGAAAATTTAATAATTAGATTTTGGCCCAACTCATTAAAAAAACAGCAAACAGACATCTTTACATTAGAAATTTTAATTTATATAAAGATGCATATTGAATTCAAAAGCCTTTTTTTGACATTTATTCCATTACATACGTCAGTATGAGCATTGCTCTACAACATCCTTAAATTTACTCTGGTAGTCTGTCACATGCAGTCACACGGGAAACGTATGTATGTTCCATTTACTTCCTTAATAGAGTGTGGCACATGAGCCAAACTGAATACCAGGTGCCGTTGTAAGACAGGATATTGAGTTCTCAAATCCACAGATATCCAGGATATATCCATACGACGGGAGACGACGCGACATTCAGATTGCGAGGGACATTCTACTATGCATATTCTGTTAATACAGAGTGGATGGTTTATTGAGATGAGATTTTATTTTAATACTTAATTTTGCCCATTAGGATTGTAAAAACAGTTTTTATAAAAGTTGAATAGTCATCTATAGCTTTAAAACTGCGTTACGTTACATTGTAACTGAAATATAAAAATCGGATCCCATATACAAATGATTTAGGATCTATTCAGACTTTAGGGCAACTGTGTAGTAGGTAAAATCTACTACTGTTATTGTACGTAACTTGGATTAAAACCTTTGTTGATTAAGGTATGTCGTACTGAACTGACACTGTATGATTTTAGAATAGGAGAGTAGAAAGCAATACAATACACAAATTCAGCACTAACATTTCTGGAGATGACAACAACTGGTTTTTGTTGTGTTTGCTTAAAGGATGATATTAGAATTTCAATTACCCTACAAAATCAAATCACGTTCAAATCTTTTTGATTTGTTATGTAGTACAAGTGGAGTACAAGCTAGTTTGTGGAGGGGGGAGGGTTATGTACGTCGCATAGCGGCAATCACTTCCACCCTGGTGCTTCTGCTGTCAAAATTGTGTATTGTCAGGTGTCGTACATGTACGTCAGCCTCCCTTCACCGTAGCGTCGCCCACCTCACGTACCGTGTCTATGACTCATATGCATTGTGTAGTCACTGCAACTGTAATAAGTGTTATGTAATGTTATTCAATGTTAGAAGTTACATTATATTGTTTATGTATTCGACTTTCTAATTCTAGTCTCGATATGTATTGCCTGTTATTCGATATAACTTTCAGAAATACAATGAATGTCTTTGACATGATTTCGCATTTTGTGACTTAAAAGCAAAATATTATTACGAAAGAATTTTGACGTGTCTGTTTGTAATATATAATATAGAAAAGAAAAGAAATATATTTTGTGTTTGAGCCAGGAAAACACACACACACACAAACACACACACACACACGCACACACGCACACACGCACACACGCACGCACGCACGCACGCACGCACGCACACACACATACACACACAAGTTAATGAGTAGTGTATACATTATATATATATATATATATATATATATATATATATATATATATATATATATATATATATACTTTAAAGGTATTAGTTCACCATTTATTATGCTTAAATATATATAAGTAAGTATATATATATATATATATATATATATATATATATATATATATCGTTAAACTAAATTGAAGAATTGATGTTATAACAATCTCAGTTAAATTCATTGCTCTGCTACTTCTCGTTACACCACTCCGTTATTTATGGGGTTAGAGAAGTTCAATTTATTATTGTTATTTATGCAATTTATCAATTGCATCACAATAAATAATAATAATCTAAGACACTCAAAGACCTAAATAATAGTTTCATTGACCACTTAAGAAATAGTTTCTAAGTTATATTTTGTTATAATAAGTTATATTTGGAGTCCTATGACGTGTTTATCTGATGGATGGATGCACATGGTAAGTTGTGATCCCTGACACGCTTAACATCAGAGATGATTGGGCGCGCGAGTCTAACAATGGGTCCACTTGAATCTCAACAGTTGGCTTGCATAGCTCTCGGACAAAAAACCGGAGTTCCAGCGCCTGGAGGAAAATGAATATTTCAGGAACATCTCTACATTCAACCCGCTGCGTCGTGTCACTGTGACGTTGGCTTTTTGTCCTGGGAGTAGATTTCATAAATCATCGCTGAGCTCTCAATCTTGGAGTATCTCTCCCAGTGTGCATACTAACGAGGGCAGATGTCCCTGGGAGACTTGACCTTCACAGATTAGTACATTCATATTCCGTTAAGAGCTATGCGATAAGAGTTGGCTAAAAACTAGATTGCGCTCTAAGTTTTCCTTGCTAGTTAATAAATTATAGCAACTAATCTAAACTAGATTAGAAACATAACCTTTGTTGTTAAATATGAGAAGATTGTTTTAATTTCATTCTGTTATGAAACTAAAACCAAAATAGCCTGAACTTCATTGGCTAGACAAATTTATAGAATGAATAGCTTCGATCATGTAAGACATGTTTAGACTTAGAAATTATATCCTGCGACTTAACAGATGATACATGTATCTATATGAAGATTACGCAGTCTACGTAAGAACCTATGATGCGAAGTGCAGTTTTCAAATATATTGGAGACTATTAATCTTATCAATAAAGTATGGTTTACGTTACTAATAAAGTACATACAACAATCAGCATCTCTCAAACTTTAATATCAATCCGACCCGATGAGAATGTTTCTGTATACAATGATGTGTTTTAGGGATTAAAATGTAGATGGACTGTATAGGCCTATTACCCAAAATAAGTTTGCTAGACTATTTAGACTTCCTCATAATCTTTAATAACGATATTTTTCTATTTGGAATTTATAGTCCACGGAAAATCAAGTTATCTCTCCACCCATCAGCAGTTATTTAAACAAATTTTGTTCTGCAAATTTAAAACATTAAATTTTATCTATGACGTTCTTGACTTAACAAGCTTTAACTGTTGTCTGTGTTCTTAGAGTGTTTCCTTAAAAGAGGCAGTTTCTGAGTCGCAGATAATTTGAAATAATTCCAGTTGTTCCAGCTACTTATTTTTATGTATATAGCTATCCCATATGGACCGCTTGCGACACTTGCCGAATGTATGTACACTCTCACCAGAGCGCTCCACCTGTGTGTTGTATCGGAAAACTGTTACTGTCGAGCTGTCTCATTACTGAGACATTCGCAACACAAAACTGGTGCGCGGCCAACACGTGGAGGTAACGGTAACGTACGTGGTATATTGTTTTCCGAGATTTGTGGCTATCTTTTTACCCTCAGGTCTGTTTCAATGTGCTTACACACCCACACAGCGTGAGAAATATGCAAGACATGAAGTTTTTTTTCCAGGGAAAGTTTTTTTTTTTTACTGTATTACTTTTATTTTATGTGAATAAAAGTCGTTTGACAGGTATTTGGTCTTCCGATCATATGTTTGTTTGCTTATTTAAACACATATGAGACAGATACGGCCAAATACAAAATAATTAAATCGGAAAAAGTAAGCGCTCTGTGATGTAATGGTAGCACATTCATCCGGTAAGTGAGAGATCCGGGTTCGACTCCCGGCGGAGCAAGTACTTTTGGTGATTCAATGTTTATTGAAATTAAATAAGGATATTGCCATTTATACAATTTAATGTAAATAGAACTCACTGATTAGATATTAAAATGGTGTCGAACAGAGCATCATTTTGGAGCATTCTTCTTATATATCCAATGTTGAGGCGGGCCTATCAAATAATCCAAGGACTTTTTGGAGCTATGTGCGGAATCTTAGAAGTAATAATTCTACTCAGAATTATCTTAATCTTGGCAATCAAGTGGCTAGGGAACCGCACAAGATCTGTGAACTATTTGCTGATTTCTTTTCTTCCATCTACAGAGTGCCCAGTGCTGCAGTTCCTGAATACTCCTTTACCAACAACTTTAAATCTTTCGACTGTCCATGTTACAGCCACTGAAGTGGAAGGGATTTTGAGGAGTCTGGATAGTTCTAAGAGCCCAGGTCCAGATATTGATTCCCCCGCGTGTTCTCAGGATGTGTGCAGAGGTTCTGGCTCCCCATCTATCGATACACTTCAACAATTTTACTAAGCCAGGGAGTGTTTTTCCTACTAACCTAAAATCGGGATATTCTTGTACCTCTCCACAAATCAGGATCCCGTTCTAATGGAAAAAATTATAGACCAATCGTCATTCAACCAGCTATGGCTAAAATATTTGAGAAATTGGTCTTGGACAGAATGACTTTTACATTTAAGAATCTGATTATCCCTGAACAACACGGATTTCAGCGAGGAAGATCTACTGCGACCAACTTAGTGGAGTTTACTAGTGTTGTTCTTCCTGCATTGTCGAGAGGAAAACAGGTGGATTGTGTTTATCTGGACTTCAGCAAGGCCTTCGACAGAGTTGGACATTCCCATTTTGCTGAAAAAACTTGAGGCTTTTGGTGTAACTGGAACCTTACACGCATGGTTTCGAAGCTACCTTGACGGGCGTACTCTTCAGGTCAAGTATGCAGGAACGCTCTCCAGACAAGTTAATGTTTTGTCTGGTGTTCCCCAGGGATCACATCTGGGACCCTTTTTGTTCTCCATGTTTATCAATGACATTGGTACTACTTTATCGAGCCAATATCTCCTGTTTGCTGATGACGTTAAGATCTTTGCTGAGATATCAAGTATCCAACATCAGCAGGAACTTCAAAGGGATCTACAACGAATTCAAGACTGGTGTCAAGCAAGTGGTATGGACTTAAACACTGATAAATGCAACACTATGTCGTACACCAGAGCTCACGAGATCCTGCAGTTCAATTATACGCTCTATGGTGTCACCCTTCAGAGAGTTACGAGAACCCGTGACCTTGGAGTTCTCCTTACATCAACGCTGGACTTTGGTGAGCACATTCGCAGCATCGTCAGTAAAGCAGTCTCAATCCTAGGGCTTTATATGCCGCACCTGTCGTCGTGGTTTCTCTGCTACTGTAGTCGGGACCCTGTATGCTGTTCTGGTCCGTCCGGTCCTCGAGTTTTCTTCTGTGGTCTGGTCCCCCTACCAGGTTGGACACATCTCAATGCTTTGAATCTGTTCAAAAGCGTGTGTTCAGAAACTGTTGGTGTGAAGCTTGGTTACCAGTATCTCGATGTCGATTTGGAGACAATGTCTAATTTTTCTTCACCTTCCACCGCTGTCAGTTCGCAGAACCTTAATGGACATGGTTTTCCTTTTTAAGATCTTGAATGGGATGATCGAATGTCCAGCCATTCTTCAGGCAATAGACCTTCATATACCTCGTAGTCAAGTACGGAGCTCCCAACTGTTCACCAGACGTCACCATCATACCAACTACCTTTACCACGGTACGATCCCGAGGCTGATGAGAACGGGCAACAGTATGTGTTCTGACGTGGACTTCTTTGATCCGTCTTTTCGTCACTTCAGGAGAAACGTACTGGCAGCTATAACTTCACCAACTGGAGCCTGAAAATCGACAGTGTGTTCTAAGTGATGAGTGCCTGGGTGGTGCCTTTAAAGGGCCACATCGTGCTTTATGCACGAATATTGGCTGTGATAGCAAACTTAATAAAGGGTCCACATAGTGCTGCGATGTTATATATTTGCTATCGTTACTGTTATCTATCTGTTATCTATATTTTATTATTTATGTTATTGTTACAATGTATTATATAGTTTATGTCCATTGTTTATTGTCCTAGTTACTTATATTGTTATGTACTGTTATTAATTTATTATTCTATATATTATTGTTGCACGCTGCTTTCTGTTACTAGTCCTCTTCTGAGCTAATTATTGATATTTTGTAAAATGGTGTATTGCCGTAAATGAAATAAAATGAAATGAAATCATAGAAAATTCGTACTTGAACGCCAATGCGTTCTAAGTAAGATATGAAGTTAGCGCTACTCGTTCTAAGAAATCTGCATTGGCCACATGACAAATTCAGCTTATTTTAAGACAGTGTTTTTAAGGGCGAACCACTACATCCGAATTTATACACTACTCCTTGCACAAGGATCTCTTAGCTCCTGAAAGGTTTTCTTAGTTCAATATTAAGAACTGCACATTATCAGAGTTCCTTCTTGAATCAAAATATGCCAACATTTAAGCATTTTTATTGTATCCATAGTTTTATCTATTTCCTACATCTATTTAATAGGGTGTTATATCATTTTGGGCAGTGGTGGTAATAAAATATTTACAATGTTTTAGAAACGAGGAATGAATTTAAATTTTTAAGATGATTTCTTTAATGTTTATTACAGATTTTAAGCCCAGTCTAATGTAGCAGTTTTCTTATCATACAAATTTGAAGTTATCAAATGCAGCATATAAAATGTGTAATGACTGATGACTTGTGTTGTAACCCACGAGTAAAGTATGTGGTGCTTAATAGTGTAACCGAATTTTGTGAAATATTGTCTATATTTTCATCGGTGGTTTAAGGACAATATATTTTATTTGGAATTTTTATAATAATTCCAACTGTAATTTTCTCAAAGAAACCCGTCAATGCATAAGCGAGCACGATCACTGTGGAGGTATGCTTGCACAAGCTGGGAACAACAAACATGTCACAGTGAGGGGGATTAGCTTATGCGTTGGCAGATTTAGTTGAGAAAAGTACCGTTGGTATTGTTATAAAAATTGCAAAGTAGTTGTTATGTTGTTAATTTTTTGAAACTATATATTTTGTTTATTATTAGATTTAAAGAATTTTCAACAGGCGCCATTTTGTTAGTATTAAAGCAAATTAATGTTTTTGAGTTCTTTTATTTATATAATAAGATATGTGCAACCTTTGATATCTAAAGGTTTATTAGTTCTAGAGATAATAAGTTTGTTATAAAAATGCAACATTTTGGTCAGCGGCCATATATGAAGAAAATTACAATATATAATATATTAACTAAATTTTTATAAACGGCAACAGCTTGATTTAATTTCAATAAAGATTGATTCTAAAAATACTTGCGCCGTCGGAATTTGAACCCGGATCCCTAAGTTGCCGGGGGAGCGTGCTACCACTACACGACAGAGCCTCTATTTTTTACGTTTAAATTACTTTGTATTTAACCGTTTCTGTCATATATGTGTTTAAATAACCAAACTAACATATGGTCGGAAGACCAAATACCTGTCAAACGATTTTTTCATATTTTACATCGGGAGGTAAGTCCCGGTTGAGCAACTACTTTTAATTATCCAATCTTTATTGAAAAAAAATAGTCACTCGGGCTTGCTCGCCAACTGTTACTAGTTTAGCTGGAGCCGTGGACAGCAGCAGGCTAGGGGAGAGATATGCTCTGGGCCTGTTAGCAAGAGTCTTTTGTGAAATTTCCATAATGTTTTGGTAAGAGATGAACAAGAAACCTGCTCCTCGACTTAGAGCTCGAAGATCTGTGGAGAATGTTAATTAACAGGAGTCTTTCTTCTCCCTTTATTGGTCCTGACTGTACGTCCTGAAAGCAGGTACTACCACATCACAGTACACTAAAAAGGCAGTGCTCTAGCTCAAATGTTTTTTTTAATACAAAAAACGTAATGTCACTGTACTAATGTATCCTAAAATAAAAAAAAATATTTATTTTTTTATCCTAAAACTAATTTTAATATCAACTGTTTATTCTCGTGCATTTTTACTACTTGATTTATGAACAACAGTTTCATGATTAAAATGCCGTTTCTTATAATTTTGGAAAGTAGAAATGATGCATTAATTTTGTCCAGGAGTTTATAAAAAAATCTTTTTTTCTGTTAATATTACTTCCGTATTCCAAGAAACACGCTCAGTCAATAGATACCGAATCTGTTCCTAAGATGTTTTTAGTAAACAACAAGCCAGTGTAAAGGTGTATACTGTAATCGCTATAGAAACTATATGAAGATCTCAATGTGTTATTTTTTTTATTTAATATCCAAAATGTACGTATTAAATGAGTGTGTTATATGTACATTAAAATTTCTTTCCCGCCGCAAGATTGTGATAATATATATTTACAAGAATTGAATTACCAAACATTACAACAGACTAATATAGTAATGTTTTGTTGTTTTCAGGTTGGTTTTGGAGCACTGAACTGAACCAGCACAGTAGAGTAAGTAATACAACTGGGAGTGTGCCTTACTGAAAGGCAATCAATACGAGTTCAATCATTTATAATAACGAAAATAATTAGATATAATTGTATACTGAGTGATAAAATTTTAATTGTGATGAACACTGAAATTGATTCCGTAACAGCCATTTTAGTTTGTTTTGCTAGCGAATACCATGAAATGAATAAATAGCTGCATTTGTTGTTCGCAAATGTAATCCTTGATTTCAATTATTTCCGCCCAATTGTTGCATAGCGTTTACATATTAGATTACATTTATTTATAGATTGGCGTTTATAATGTGTCAAATCAATATTTCCTACAAACATTACCGAACCCTTCTTATTTGTTTATTTGAAGTTGCCCAGGGACGAAACAGAAACATATTTTAGAAATTAAACATAACTTTTTCACTTTTATTTTAGAGACTGAAAAACGGAAAAAGCATTAAAAGTTAATTGGGTTGGAGATTTAGAGGTATGCAAGTAGAAGAGGAAAATAAAGTATGTTTCGGATCTTTCAGAAACCAAAATTTATTTTGATTGCAGAAGATAATGAATGGCATTCGATGCTAAATTTAAATATAAAGATGCTTTAGAAGTATCCTTGAAATATCATATAACTAAATAAAAATAAACAAATAGATATATGATATAAATAAACTATTTATATTAGGCAGGGATCACGAGTTTGTTTAGTCAAAATACCCTTTTTAAAATTAAAACCATATTATGTTTATCTACATTTATTAAAATAAGTCGTAAACATATTAGTTTAAAAAAATTATTTTGTTATACAACTTTTAATTTTATAACGTGGCATTATATCCAATAGGACAATTACATAGTTTGCAGCTTTATATAATTGTTCACAATATTATTTCTGTCAAACATTCATTTGCCATGAGTAAACTATCTAATAAACATGCAAACAATATGTATGTCTAATTGTTTTTAAATAAATAATACATTATGCCTTGTTAAAAGTACATTTCAACCGACATAAATTGTCAACGTCATTACACAAGAAAATCAAACATCACACTATCAGGCTGATTAGCGTTGTGTATCGGTAAACTGTTGCTGCCAATGCCCGTCTCACTAGGAAGACATCCACCGATATAACTGGAGCTGGTCCAACCTGCAGCCGTCATAAATATGATTTGTGAAGTAATTAGGTCGAAAGTTATAAATAATGTGTTCCGACTGTGCTATTGGTTGCCAAACTATTTCGATTTTAAAACGTTTCTTACTTTTAACAAAATGCAACAAAATGTGATAGCATTTTATAATATGAATAGCAAGTGAGAGTGTTTTTAAACATGTATAATCGATACGTGTTTAACTTGCCGCATTGTCTTAAGAATTATAATGTTACATAGTACATCATTTTAAAGTGTAAAATTATTGAAGTGACTTCTGTTTTTGTCACTATAGCTACCGTAATTAAACGTTTGTGTATGACGAACTTGCTTGTACATTAGTAAGTGAAAACAAAATGGGTAAACCTGAGTACTTCACGTAACAACTTGAGCGCTCGCCACTTAACATTTTAATTAAGAAGTAAATTTTTATAAGAAATATTAATAATTATAAATCAAACTATAAATAGTGCGCTACATCAAGTTACCAGAATACTATAAATCTGTGAAGGTTCCAAGCCTCCTGGAACATACACCCCCATCAGTATCTCTACTGGGAGAGACTCCAGGATTGAGAGCTCAGCGATTTTGTATGAAATCTAATCCCAGGACAAAACGCCAACGTCACAGCGGCACAACGCAGCGGGTTGAATGTAGAGATGTCCCTGAAATATTCATTTTGCTCCAGGCGCTGGGAAACTCCCATTTCTGTTCAAGCTAACTGTTGGGATTCAAGTGGAGCCATTGTTGAGATAGCCCAGATGTTTGAAACGTGTCGGAACTTACAATGCGCATGATATTTGTTATCCTATGTGGTGTAGCCACATACACACATACGGACAAATATGTCTTAGTTAGAACTGCTCTATTTATAACATACTATAGTAACAAGCTGGGACGTATTCGATAGATTTATTACTTACATGTGAAAGGAAGGAAATTACTGAGATAAACACAATATTGAAACTGATACCTTGAAACCGACTTTACAGTTTTAGTTTTGACATTGAGTAGAAATAACATTACTTAACACGTAATCCAGTTGTAGTGTTAAAATGACAAATTTGAGTGTTGTAAAGACATAGCACGTGAGGGTGGGAGGGTGAAGGGAGGGGAGGCTGATGTACATGTTTGACACTGCAGACTTGACACGTGACAGTATTTTGACAGCAGGAAGTACCGAGTCACAGGGTGGAAGTGATTGCTGCCATGCAACGTACATAATCTTCGATTATTTAATACGTCCTTTATTGCGTTACTTTCATATCCTACCGTTAATATATTTGTCACCATAATACAAGTGTCGTAGATAATAAACATTTTAGTAAAACTGCAGAGTAAAAAAACCCACGAACCACCAGAGTTTCAATAACTTTGGCATCAGTGTTAACTAAAAACCATACCAACGCCACATCATAATTTCATTGCATTTGAATTAACAGTCAAAAACAATTTTGAACAATTAAAACTAATCCATTAACCCTGATAAATCCTCGCTCCTGCACAGTAGAAATGGATCGTTGTCTCGTATCGTATGGATATATCCTGGATAACTCTGGATTGAGAACTCAATATCCTGTCTTTCAACGCCACCTTGCATTCAGTTTGGCTTATATGCCACACTCTGTGTTAGGGAATAAATGGAACATAGATTCATCTCTCGCATGTGACAATTTATCTCGGTGATATTTGAGATACTGAAGCTTAGTCATCATATTTAGTTAATTAAGGGATAAAACTTCTTAAAAATGACGGGTTTTTGAATTAATAGTCAGTACATTTAAATAAAAAAAAATAATTAATATTTTCTGTATGGTTTTCGCAAGATTCATGCTAAATGATACTGTTTAAAAGCTTCGTTTGTCAAAACAATAAATAATTACATTTATCTCATTGTTCTATTTTTTTTTATAAAATCAAAACGTAACATGTAAAAATTCTATTGGTTATTCACAGGATATGCACAATTCTTTCAACACAATTGTTAATAATATATTTGTGTTATTTAACCGACGTCAGAAATTATTTCAATGTCAGGTTTAAAAAGTATACTCACATGGGCAGAAGTTAAGAGGTTTTATACACACCATTCAAATAAAGAACAAGCATTAAAGCACATTTTATATTTCAATAATTTACTAGTAATAATAAGTATTCCTCGGCATGGGTATTTGAAGCTACCAAATTAGGGGATCGGGACAATGCTTGCCCGATTGTCAGCATGACTTTGAGAACCGGCTGAGATATAGTAGTCGAAGTTATATTAATGTCGTTATTGTTGAAATATTTTTCTTCCTAAATAAAAACTTTAATAACTGACATTGGGTTTAATAAACTACGGCTGTTAAATTTGGCTATAACAATACCTATACCACATATAGTTCCTACACACTCACGGACACTTTAAACTGTATAATTTATAACCAATGAACATTACCTTTGCTTATTTGATTGAGGAACCTTAATGAACAAAGAAACACACAGATCGCTTAGCCATGTACGTGATGGATGTATAAATCCTCAGATTTCACTCTTTTTGAAACATATTAAAAGTATGTATCCATGCAATATCAAAATTATTACTATTAGAACTAAAGTTTATAACCATTTTATTTGGTACTTTGATTTGGATAGTTATGTTATGTATAGCACTATCACTTATAGTACAGCCGGATGCCTCCAATAAAAAGTTAACTATGTAATCGTCACAGCCTCGCAGGAATAGAAGGACTGAATATCATCGTACCTATCAGTCCTGTAGTGTGTTGCCTTGTGAACTTTAGATCTACATAATGGTACTAGATTCTCCGCGCCTATTACAAACTATGCGATGAATAGATTTTTCGATTGATTTTAACTATTCATTGTAGTATTTCTCGAGATAATTTCTTTTCAAATTAATTTCGAGTGCAGTGAGTTACTCGTAGTTATAGCTTTGTCAGGAATGATGTAACTCAGGCCATGTCAGTTAGTCTCACGACATTTCTTTCGTAACGTGTACATCCTACACATAGAAGGACACCCAGAGGAAAATTAGACGATAAACACAGTAAACCAAAGACACGTTGGGGCCAGCCAAATCACAGGTGATACGTTAATTTGCAACAAAGACGCTCTGAGCTGGGTAATCATAACATTTACGTTTCATGCTAAGGACGTTACTTTACCTTACGTTTGTAAACCAAGAATTCACTTGCCTGATGATATGCAATGGAACATACGAGATTGTGTACTTATGGAGATAGTGGCGAAAGAAGATTTGAGTAACCGAGGATTTCAGGTCAAAAGCTCAGAAATAGATGGATAATAGATAATTAACATGACGCAACAGCTTTGTATATATGTCAATTAAAGTATTAGGTTCACTTTAAAAGCTCGTCCATCTTGTAACGAAAAGTATTAACGGTTACGCAGTGTATTTTATAAACACTTCTCTTCGAATTAGGAGGTGGTTTTCTCTATACACTGACATAAATGTGATAAAGTAATGAAAAATGTGAAAAAATTCAAATCAGTATAACATGTTAAGGGAGTCTACCTTTATTAAATTGAATCACTTTAGTTACCTGCAAAAGTTTTAGAATTTTTGAAGCAGTCAATTAACCAACTACGCATAGGCTGAATGAATGGGTTAAACCCCTTTTGAAAATCAGGAAGTTTTCAGCCACATTAATGGATTCATCAAATTTCCCAATATATGTTTGATTTATTTGAAAATTAAGGAAATGTTCTCAATTAAGATACAGAATAAAAATTTAATGATCCAAATCCAGTTGTGTGTGGTTTCAAATTACAAATTGACACCATTACATTTTTGAAATAATTGACATGCCTGAACAACACGTAACAACTTGATTGGTCTTGTTAGTGAACTAAAGGCTTATTCAAATATTCAAGCCCTACTCTGACCTGCTTAGGAGTTAGTTGCAATTAACATAGAGCAGGAAATGTAACTATCTTGCACAACCCAAGCTGGCCAGTACTGCTTTACTTCAACGTTAACTTGGTCAGCTCAAATATTGAATATTAAAAATATGAAACAAGATAGGAGTACGTCACAACACATGCCAAATAGGTTTCACTGAAGTTGAATGTAAAATTTCAAGTCTATATTATTTAATTATCTAAATGCTCTGTGGAAAGATAGGCAGACAAGCATAATACAGAAAATAAATGTATACACCTCCCTTCTCCGCCAGGAACTAGAAAAAGTACGTTAGCCTACTTAGTAACAGCCTTGATTATGAATTCCTCAGAAGGCCAAATTCCGTGGTTGGCCATGCACCATTATAGATATCATTGTTGTCTATGTAGAATTGAGGTCTCAGTAAAAATTTAAAGACTACATGTGAAATATTGAGAGATCTTGCCACACTTTACAATAACATTTTTGTTCATATTACATAGCAATATATAAAATAATACAAGAAACGGCGAAGTAGGGAGGGCTCTACTTTACTACAGTGTGCTGACTTCCTCGTTAAACCTTTTTACCTACTTTGAACATTTGCATTCCATTTAGTCATTTTTTCTTTTGCTGTATGAATAGGCTGTATGTGGTAATATGTCAATCTTTAAAATCTCATATGATTGTACTCGGATCGTTTAAAAATTTACTTATTCTTTACCGAATAAGTAGCATTAGGTTAAACATTTTCTCGTTGCTATAATGTTTAACCTAAGAAAATCGCATGGAGTGACGTGCACCATCATCAAAACTCAGTGTTGTCTATATAGAAATGAAGCTTAATGCAAACACATATTGAACTATGAGTTGTCTTACAAATGTAAGTTTCTCTTCTGCCTCGTACGGATCGTTCACTTGAGGAGCAAGAAAACTGAAAATTTATACGATTATTATTATGGTCAAGGTTAAGAGTGCATACTAACATATGACTGGTCCGATTCAAACTCTGGTATTTCTTATGAATTTTATACTGAAAAAATTAAAGTAAGGGTTATGTAACATCTGAATTTATATGTCTGACAAAAGTTGTCAAGAGAAAATTTATTAAATGTTCAAATTAGTAGTTGAGTTTATTGGCTGAGCGTTAGCGCATATCACTTGATGGGTTGGTAAAATTTTATTACTGCCTGTCAGTCAGCCTATCTGTGTCCCTGGACGCACGAAATGTCAAGAACGAATTTACTTATAGACATGGAATTTCGCAGGAAGATTAATTTCTTCGTCGAGCTCGACGATGGTGCTTGTCATTACAAGGAATTTGGCTGAGCGTTGGCGAACAGTTTTATATTTGTCTTATGGGTACCTATGATGGCAAAGAGAATATAGCCATAAACAAACTGATATACAATCATATCATATGGTATAGTAACACAAGTTAAAAATGAGCTCTAGACTTCGCATGCAACCTTAGCGAAATTTGTTACGCGACAAGGGGGGTAGCGTACTCTGTTTATTATAAGCACCACGTTTGACTTTGAGATAGGCTTGTTAATCTATTTGAAAATTCTTGATGAAGCAAGAGTTTATTACGTAACAGTTGTTCTAATCAACAATTTTAGTACAAAAGAATCTTATTGGTGAAACTAAAGTATATAAAATACTAATAATGCATTTCTAAAATGTCATATTGATACCAAATCTATTAAAATAGTACAATTATAGTGTAAGTAAGTCCTGATTTGTTTGGAATTTTCGCTTTAACAAAATATATGTGTTTAACTTCGAGATAAGCTTGTAAATCCATTTGAAAATTCTTAATGAATCAAGAGTTTATTACGTAACAGTTGTTCTAAAACAAATTATAGCACAAAAAAGCGTATTAGTGAAACCAAAGTATATAAAATACTAATAATGTAGTTTTTAAATTTCATATTGATACAAAATATCTATTAAAATTGTACAATTATAGTTTAAGTAAGTCCTGATCTGTTTGGAATTTTCGCTTTAACAAAATCGATGTGTTTATATAGTTTATGTTTTGTTTTGAATCTGTATCCAAAGTTAAGCACAGTGTTTTCTGAGAAATATATTCGTTGGGCTATTGTGTGGTTCACAATAAGAATTAATAAAGATTTTTCATATGCAGCAATTGAGAAGTAAGCAGTTAAAATTAGTATGACATAAAATTTTGAATGGTTGTACATGTTTGTACAGTATAATATTAAAAAACATGAATTAACGATAAAATCTGTAATGTTTTGAGAGAAGATTAGTATGCTCAATACATAAATTATTATCGGTAAATAACAAAATATTTTATTTTATAATGTTGGTAGAGAAGTAATGTTTTTAGGGCAAATCTCCTCCACTGAACGAGGAGCGCCTTACTTAATGAGCAAATTTAATGAGCGCCTTACTACGGAAGCAGCAAAGTCTGCAGTACAATCTCGTGTGCAAAATGTATCTGACGTGTTTGCAGACGCTTAAGATATAATCATTCAGTTGTTGTGGAAGTGAATATAAAAATATACGTTAGCGCGCAAGCAAAATTGATTTAATACAAAACAAATCGTAGTCATTTACGTAAGTGATTATATGTCGAAGTTTTTTTTCTATATCAATGTGCTGTATCCCAAAATATTTAAAAAATTGATGAAATATCTATCTTTTGTACATTAATAATCTAAGCGATTTTTTGCAGGGAACTGCAGTTTATTAACCGGTTTTAATGTTTGATGTGGCATGTAAGAGTTCAGTGAGTAGAATTAAAAAAATGTAATTATAATTTTCTTATCACGCAAGGGGGTTTTTATTATATGTTACTGTAACTTATATGTAATTTCGGAAAGAAAATCTAAGTTAAGCTTATATTTATAATTGTGTTACTAATTCAAATATTTATTTTAAATCTTGTATTTAAGTAGCATTACATCATGAATTTATTCATTTAGTTAATTAATGAAGAAATAGTCTGAGGGGGAGGGGCGATAAGGAGCCCTATCCGTTAACTCTTCAACTCGTTCAAGGTCACAGAGTATTCAATGTTCTGTTATCTTATAAACTGGTCACTATTTTTGTGTTCTTGTGAGATGATTGCTCGTGTGTATATTTACAATGCCAAGTAGCCTAAATGCCTAAACTTAACTTAAAAGTAATGATACTTTTTGCTACGAGTTCACTTTTAAATCATAAAGAAGAAATGTTAATCCTTTAATATAACAATGTTATGCACTTTATTTTGGCTGTACAGTGGGCAACCAGGATTTAAATTTGACACCACATACATGCTGTGTAACTGGCTCTAGGCTCTTGACTGGCCGGACTAACGATTCCCGCCATGTGCTATTTTGGGTTGACTGTTATTACTTATGTATAACTATTATTCATTCAGACTGTTACTCTTGTTTTTTATAACACGTAGTAGGGGTGACAAGTAAGTACAAACCTATTTAAAATATCCTTAACTACTCTAAGCTTCCGAGCCTGTCCTGCACTGCCAAGAACACCGATACTCTCTCCTCCATTGTCAGAAGAAATCAGGGAAAGTATGTACACGTTGTGAGATACAGCAAGAAGAAATTGAAGACCCTAGTTTTGAGTTTACTGAACCTCATTTATTAACTCAAGGGGATATTGACGATCTGGATCATGATTTCACTTGTCAAAGAAATAAGCGGAACTTTTGTGGTCATGCTTGAAATTTTGGAACTTATTTTATAAAGTATCTATGGTAGAGGGTTGATTCAATTGAATTTTGAGTTTAGTTCCAGTTCACCTTCCTTTTTTGCAGCGTCTTCTATCTGACACTATCTCAGACGACTCCTGGAATCGGTAGTCATGTTTGTCTGAAGAGATCAAACGAAAGTCGACGACGAAGATGCTCAAAACGAAACATTTACATCTTTTCGACATCAGAGACACCTACAAATAGATGAAGTGAGTTTCATTGTCTCACCAGGTACACAAAAAATACATCTATTACTTGATAAGGGTGTCAAAGTATGTGATCTTAGAAATCGGTAAGAGGATTTTGAGGATTTTTTCCCAAACTGAGTAATGCCAAGATAAAATAAGGCGTCTTTGTAGGTTTGTAGATAAGGCAGTTTGATTAAAGATGATAATTTTGAGATCAAACAAAGATTTAGAGAAAAGGATTTGGACCTGTTTGAAACGGGTGGTAAAAGATATCTCAGGTAACCATAAAGTCAACTATTATGAGGAATATGTGAACAACCTGTTGACAGCATATACTGATTTTGGCTCTAATATCTCTAAAAAGATTCATTTCCTTCATTTCACATGAATGTTTTCCACACAAAAATAGGATATATAATTGACAAACAATGAAAACATTTCCATAAGATGTTTTAATTATGGACAAATATAACTATAAGAGGAAATGGAGTTAAAAAATGATGGCTGATGATTGGTAGATCATTAATGATAAAAAGCAAAATATTTAATAAATCCTCTCCAACCACCTTTTAATGTACTACGTCCATATGAAAATTGTCGTTATTTGTTAAAAATTAAATTTATTCTTTTTCTTACTTAGCATGAAAAATAGGTTAAAGGTTGAGATAAAAAATCTTTGGCACAAAAATTAACACGATTAGTATGATAGTTTGTTGACTGCTCAGCCAAATTTTATGGTTAGACATGCTCCATCATTGAACTCCTTCTTGTAGATATGAAGTTTCGTGCAAAATAAAAGGTATTCATATGAAAACTTTCTCGTGATATCTTGCTACATGATTCATACACATTTTGTCCATTAAATTAAGTATCATAGCAATGTTACAATAATAACAGTTTCGATCAGCTAAGAGGATACTACGACGCTAAAGTGCGCTGAAACAAAATCTTGTGACTAATTTACAACATTGCCTTTACACTCCATTATTTTTCTTTTTACATCTATGAGTATCAATGTCTCATATGATTGTACTCAATTTGTAAAATTTATCTATTGTGCATAAATGAAATTTTTCCAGCCTCTGGAGTTTTTCGAGCCTCTTCACTAATTCTTTGTCAATTAACATTAAATACGGGATCAATCTGTTTTATATGAATACTAAATACAATACGAAGAAGAAAAACTCTCCGAATTGAAAAAAGTCCCAGCTTTGGACATAGACAAAGGACGGGAACGCTATTAATTAAAAATTGTGACGACAGGACACAAGTTTAGAACAAAGCAGAGCAGATAGTGTTTGAGCAGGAATTACCTTTTGGGTGTAAATAAATGGACGAGAAATACTGACGCAGCACTATTCTACTATATAATTGAATATAGTTCTGAGCAAGCCTTTATTTAGCCTTCACTTAGCCTTTAGGTCTGTTCATGGCTCTTGTTAAAGAATACTTTGTTTTGGTTAGTATATATATATATATATATATATATATATATATATATATATATATATATATATATATGACTGTTTTAGATTATGGCAACGGTTCATGAATATACAATATAACAAAGATCTTAATTGCATTCAATCTTCCTTTGGGTTTGTACAACATGCAATGCTTAAAATCCTAAAAAATATTGTTTGTATTGAGTGTTTGTTTTTGAATATTGAAACATTTGAATGGTTTATTTAATAAAATTAACAATACTAAAAATGAATTAATTACGGACAATAATCATTCTTTTGTTCATATATTTATATTAGGCCTAAATACCCATCAAAGATTCCATAAAAGTCTCACTCTGAAAACGTAGAAGAGTTGCTAGTCTAAGTTGAAGCGTATTGAATGTATATTTTCTAACCACCGAAACCTAAGAATCGATAGTCATAGTAAAACTTACAATTTATTATTCGAGAAATAAACAGGAATGGTGTAAATAAGTTTTATTTAAAACTAATGTTTTGTATAAATTATCATTTTGAAATAAAACAACTAGTAATTTAAATCATTAAATAATTATAATTTTGGACAGATGTTAGAAGTTTAGCGTAAGGAATTGTATAATGTAGTAGTATGTGTATAATAGATATTATACAAAGTAGCCATCATAATAGCACTTATCATTACACTTTAAAACGTAACTTATACAAAACCAACAAAGGGTTCATGAAAAAAGCTTTGTATCCAAAATTGCCAAAATGAGAGTTTCAATGGGAGGCTGCTGTTTATATTAACATTTAACTCGATTTCACAGAAATGCGCCGCAGTTTGAGTCGTAGTAGTGAAACTGGAACACAAATACGGGTTTGTCTTCAAAAGCTGATGTGGGGTTGTGTGGAGTGGTCAGGGAACTCTCCACTATTCGACAACTCTTAATAATATTTCCTATTGGTTCTGATGAAACATACAAGGGATTTCCTGTTTTCCACAATTTGTTATTTAAAAAAAAGTTACCAACCAAATGGTGGTCTATAATTCTTGATTTTCTACATCTTAATTTACATTAGATTGCAAATTTTATAAACTAGTCTTAAAATTTAAATGAGCTAATTAATAAGTTTATAAGAGTAGGAACCTTTAGAATATGGATATTTGTTGGAACATATTTGATGTTACATTTAATTACGCTGTCAGCAATACAATTTTAATTTGCAAGCTGTATAGTTCGGCAGGATACATTAGGGACTATATGTTTAATGTATCTCGAAATTAAAAGTTATGAACCACAGTATATGCTGACATATAAATATTAAACTTAAACTTATCTGTTTTAGTCAAGAGATACTGGAACAATTTAATTTCTGCCTATCTATTTGTATCTTTGGTTGCATGATATCACGAGAACAAACTAACATATAGACACATTCATTAAATTTAATTTCTATAATATGCGCAACATAGACGTAGATGACGATTTATGTCACTCGAAGAGACTTGATTGGACGTTAGTGAACTTATTTACATTGGTCGTATGGGTAACCATTATGGCAAAGACATAACGTAAGGAAAAATAAATTTAGAAACAAACCGAATACAGCATATGCTATAGTAATACAGTAGCCTTATGAAATGAGCCAAAGACTTTTTTGCATTCAGCCTCAGCGTACCTTTTTTAAACAACAGCTGTTTGAGACAATCGCTGTTAATGTTGTTTCATAATGTTATTTAATACACAAAGTTAAAATTCTGAACAATAATAAACAACGTATAGATAGAAAATAAATGAGATATCTCAGATTTGTTGGTAAATATTTGAGGCTTTTAATACTGATGATTAATTAAATTAAAATTATTGTGAAATCATTATTTTATTTGTTTGGTGACGATTAGTTTGAGAGAATACGACAGTTGTGTGTACCAATATTATTTTCTAAATTTCATAATTTGTCTAAAATAGGATAAGTCAATACACCTTTGATGTTGAATCCAACGTTGTGTGATTCGTATATCATTATTATTTTTCAAACAAGGCTGTTAAAAATGTTATACTTTTATGAGAGAAACAGTTTGGAAATGGCTCTAGTTGGACCTTTGAAATATTTAGGCTTAAGCTGTCAATACAAGTTAGAATGTATTCTGGTGTTCGAATGGGTCCTGAAGGCGATAGCTAGGGCGTTGAAATGAGTTGGATGTAACAGCTCCGGAAGTTTACTTTTATTGAATTAAACCTACTCGTAGCCGTATACAACTGAGCCTAACTTCCGTGTTCTTAAAATATTTCGGATTAGAAATGAACTTGTTAACAGAGCCATTTAAATATTCAACCAGAATCAAGAGAAGTCTTTCTATATGACGATTCAGACGGATTTCGGCCAACAGGCTTGAAAACGTTGATAACAGTGAACACTTACTGTAGTTTATATTTGATTCCTTTAGGCATATTCGTAGGAGTGGTAATTTTATTTGCAAACCAATTATATATATAAAACAATGGGGTAACCGGTAACGAACACGTACTTTTACTGACATTCCGTGAGTATGAGTTGTAATATTCCTTACAGTACAGACGAAAGAAGGTAAATTTCATTAGCGGCCATTTTGAAATACCAGATTAAATATGCGTCAGATATGATTGGCAGTTTAGAAAAAGACTGTTGCTACGATGACTTTTAAAGACGACCAAATAAGCATTGTTTCCAAAATTGTATAAGTTCACATCTTGAAACTTGAAAGTAAATAAATGGTTTACAAACGTTTAAATATTTTTACACCTTAATTTTTTTGTATATACCCGTAGTTTTATGACTTTGACAAAACTATTTGATTAATGTGAAAGCTCTCCATTTTAAATCATGAAAGGCCGAAAAAATAATGTTTTACAAATTATTGCAAGCGATAGTACTAATATTAATAATCACTACGTTTAATGAAGATGGCTTACGGACTTGTTCAGTGTATATCCAATACAATCGTTCCAGGATTGGTTCAGATCAGAAAACATTACGGTAGTGATTGTATTCACTAATACCCCTGTTATTATTAAAACACTCTTGCTAACAATAACATTAAAAACTTACTATGAAATGTTACACAAAAAACGTTGCTGTAAAAACCCCAATAATTCTAAAACCTTTTTCAGTTTCATTCTTTGGTACGTAAGAACTGGTATACAGCTATATTATTTCAAACTTCAAAACGACTATCACATTAAAATGTCAGGGTGTTTAGTAAGTTTTTAGTTATGGAATTTGCTTTAGATTACTAATAAACCCAAAATAAAAACACATAAACTGTAATAGTTTTGGTTATAAATTGAGTTTTTAAACCATGAGGGATTTGTGCGTCTTGAGATCTTGGTGTAACAAACGGCCAAGATATGCTAACACTCCCAGTGAAGTTGGTCATGAGGATGATTGCAATGAAGATCTCTATGGGGTCTACTTGTAGTTCAATAGAGTCCTACTAGTTGAGTTCTATACACTTCCAGCTCTCCAACGGTCACTGACTTTGCGTCGGTAGCAATCACTATAACGAAAAGGTTTATTGTCGATGTATCGGCAATCGGACATTGTTCCAAAAAGCCGGCTGTACCTTGTTCCATACTCCACTGAACGCTTTATAGTCGGTTGGAAACTGCACGTGTCTTCTTTCTGCAATCGAGTTATACTGAATGACACATAGTGGTGCTCAAAAAGTAGTAGTAGCTCCCTCGTACAGGCATTGTATGCGTAGTGCATCAGTTTGTCTTTTGTTTGTAACTTTGTGGGTTACATTGTTCGGAAACTTGTTCTCATTGTTTCAGCAAATGTTTAAAGAAAAGTGGCTATTTCGATTTCTTAGGATTGTAGCTATTATATTGTGGTTTCTAGTTTATTTTGTGGATAATGTAACATTTACTATTTTTTTTTCATACGATACCTAGAAATCATTACAAACTCTAGCCAGAGAACCCAGGGGAAGTACCAATCACGGCACTGCATAGAACAAACGTACGGAAGAACAAATTATCATGCAGACACTATAAACCGCGAAAGACTGGCAAGTGCATTCCTCTTAATGTATTTAATGTTTGTGTACAGTATAAGTAACCTTATGTGACACAGGTTTCGGTAACTGATGAAGAGGATAGATTTAAACCCTCGAAACTTTAGTTCTAATTTAGTAACATAATGATGGCGAAAATATGTTACCTTGTCAATGTTAGATTACGATTTTATAAATTACAGATAAAAAAAATCGTAATGGAACATTTATTAGATACGCTTATATGTTACAAGCATCCTTTATTCAACCGCATACACAATATAAGTAGGAGCTAATTATTCGCACCACAGCGGCAGATATAACAGAACAGAGTCACGTGCAGTTAGCTGTGTAACCTGTGAAGCGCTCTCCGTTCTCATTACCCAACGCTTCCAATTATTGTTGCACTAATTAGATTTTTGGAGGTGGGGTTGAATCACGCCCTTTAGGGTAGCGCCAAGTACAATAACATTTCAGGAGGTCGCTTCCACAAACAGGCTGCAATGTAATTAGTTATTAAGTAACCAAGACGAATCTTATATGTAACAAAATATTTGTATAATATATAAATATAAAATAATTTATATACATCTTATAGTCAACAATATAATGTAGTAAACACTATATTTTTGTCTCAATGACCGATAATGAATTACATCCAGACAAGTAGTGAATGTTATTCCATTTCAATACTAAAATGAGTTAATATTGAAGTTGCGTTTAATAAGCATAGTTTCAATTTTTTACTTTGGTAGTTTCGTCGATGTCTTCCGGGTTCATCCCGTTGTTAATTTCGATGATTCTAATGAAATATCTAAAGTGTTTCACAAAGAAGTATAGACAGCAATACAAGTATGTTGCAGAAGTTATTCACACCTCAGGGACAAAACCATCGTTACAACCCAAACCATTCAAATCATCGTTACCTCGCTAAATACATACCAGTTGTGACCTGCTGTGAGAGGCAAGTATATATTTACTTACAACAGTGCAAATTAAATGTTGGTTCACATGTTTTAGTGTTACTGAGTTTTACTTTAGTTTCTTCGTACTTTACCTAAATATCAGGATGAGATAGTAGTAGTTTATTAAAAACATTACAACTCAAAATTCAAATAAAGTATACCATACACTACCTTTCAGCAAGTCGATGGGACCCTTTAGTTTGCAGATGGAACAGTTGGAAGAGGGGGAAATGCCGGAGAGAGTATTGAAAAGGATAATCGCAATGGCAGTGGATTGTTACGTTCTATCTAAATTTCGGTATCAGACATGGATAAGCTTTTGGATAAATTAAGTAGTTTTTCAGAGGATGGAGGAATGGTATATTATTTGGTCATATTCAGTTCACTGTAGGCTGAACTGTGACGCTTACCTTTACTAAGAAGTAAAATTAACAAGGACTCTCCACACCACGTGTTACATTTAGGTGATGTTATATGCAAAAATTTCAAGTCTGTAGCTCATTTTAATTCTGAGATGTCTGGTGGCCAAACAGAAGTTATTATATTCTCCCATAGGACAAAGAGAAATTGTGCCAGCCTAGTGAGTGACGTACGTTGGACATACACCAAAGGAGAACTCAGTCTTGTATTTGTAGAAATGAAGTTTAATGCAAAATTAAACATAAAGTCTATTTCTATCCAAGTCTATATTCGATAGCACCAAGGCAATAAACTATTCTGAATCTTGTAGTTAGTTCCAGTGTGTATTTATTTTGCTATTCTGATAAGCTCACAATTGTCAATAACCCCTCATAACTGTGCATCCGGTGGAAATTTCTTATTTACCCTAATTTACAAACTCAAAAATATAATAGTTTTATTTTCCTTCTATTACCATCGACCAGACAAAGAGGGCCGTTTAAGAAACCAATCGTATCGTTAGTTTTTTTCCACATTTGTGCAAATCCATCCGTACTTCACTGTTCTATCAATAAAATGTGACTTTTGTCCAGCGTGCATGTGCAATATCATATTGCGTTGCTCAAAACATTGATTTACCGTGAGATTAAATGTCAGGCGAGTGTAATATTTACATCGTTACAAAATTAATGTTCGCTAGTATTTGCTGAAGAAAATGAGATTTGAGATTTCGTTGAACTCGTCAACAACTGCTGGTCACAGGACGGCGCTTTCCACTCGGCATTATTGGTTTTCGCCAGCGTTACAGCCCTCTCGAATCTGCCAATACGTATTTTATCACCTTTTTCCAGCGATATTTTAGGAAATTATATTTATGACATACTGGTTTCTGGCTAGTTTACAATAGGAAAGTAATTGACAAAAAGTAGTTGGAACTCATATTTCCCCATTCATTAAACCACCTCTTGACGTAATGAAGTAACCAAATCGTTCAGTTTATATAAACTCTCATATTGCACACTCATTGCACGTAAAATAAAAATTTTGTATTTTACAAATTAACTTTAAAACGATTTAAAATAAATGAATACAACAAGATAATATGTAATTCAAAATATACTGCTATCCCCTTGTCCTTAACTCTTATCCTATATATTATAAATGCGTTTGAGAAGATGTTTAGATATCTGGATGGATCACAAAAAACCTAGGGAACGGATATCGATAAAATTTGCGTGCACGAGAGTGTTTTGATCGGGGCAGTAGATCCAACTAACATTTAGCATGTGCTCCTGATACATTGTATATGACTACTTCCGTTTAAAAAATATCGTATTACGTTATAAGTGCTTTCACTAAGAAAGCTACGGAATTCGGATTTGGTGTTCCTCCACATTGATTAAAAATAGTTCAAGTGTTACTGAAATCGTATGAGCTAATCAATGACATACCTTTCTAAAGTACTGTTACTATATTTCATTATCTTTAAGATTTCTTAACGTTGTTAATAGATATGTTTTAGACGAAGAAAATCAATTAATCGTTGACCTGAACATGATAAACATCTTTTAGTGGACAAAGAATAGGATATATATATATATATATATATATATATATATATATATATATATATATATATATATATATATATACTTATAATACTTATAACGTATTCAAGGACACTGTGCGAGCGGTATACTGGCATCTATACTATAACTATGGAGAATACACTTTGCAAGGCTCTGTAATTAAATATGGCGAAATACAAAAACATACCACTTGGTAACCTAAATACAGGTATTAATAATTTATTCTCCATCTTGTCATCAAGCACAATAAAACCTCTCTAGATTTGTGTACGAAATGATTAATACTGCTATAAGAATTATTGCCAATTAAATATAACTGTGGGATTGATATATTAATAAGAAAAGGTGTATGGTCAATATCTTGCCCGTTGTAATTATTTGTTTCACTCGTACTTGATCCTTTTGAACGTACCAAAACTTCATGAGAGCATTTAATATCTGTGCGATATCTGCCCATGTAATTTAACATAGATGTGTGTTGAAATTAAATATGGGATAGTTTTAAGGAAACACATTTCATGCAATTTTTTATATCCAAAATTTTTTCTCTAAAAAAAAAAAATAATTTTATTCAAAAATTGGATTTTTACCGTATTTGAAGCCCTTACGGCTCACTCGGAAGAAGTAGATCGATTTTGTGACAGAAGAAATAGTAATGATTAATTTCTTATAGGATGTACATGTAATCAATATCTCAAAACAGTTTGAGATTTAAAACAATGTATATGAAAAAGTTTAGAACTGTCATCAGCATTTCTGAAGAATTTTTACTTTTCCTCTAAAATTATTAAACAACTGAACTGTGAATTAAAAAAAATTGTGATGGCCTCACCATATTGGAACGGCATAGTCTACCAAGCTCTCCAATAAAAGTGGCCAAAAATTGTTTTATAACATTAATTTTCATTTTTTAAGTTTAAATATTTTTATACATGTTTCAGAATTTCTTTCACCAGCTTAGGTGATCGCGAAATCGGGATCTTCATGAGTGATCGATATCTTAAAACCCATTCGAGAAACAAACAATGTTAATTACCAAAGGTGTAGGAAATTTTACAAACATTCCATAAAACTTTTTATTTTTTCTCTAGATAATAAGTAATGCAGTTGGGAAGTAAAAGTAATTTTAAATGCTGCTGTATTGGAACTGAATGAAGTGCTGCGACCTGACGAACAAACTCAGCCGTGGTAGCCTTGGTTATCATACAATTAATTTTCGTACTAAGTTTGTTTAAATTGTAATATTACGACTTAATGGTAGCATTCATATTTCATTGCTATGCACGTTGGGTGCAGTTTGTGCACCACAGGATTATACAGCAGACATTGTCGCTCTCCCAAGTAAGGCACTTCCATAAAATTTAATCTCATGCAGTGGAATAGGTATTTTGTCATAAATCTTTTTTTTTTCGGCAAATACAGAAAGAAATGCATATAAAGTATTGAGTGTCTGTTCAATAAATTTAGTACGTGTTAAAGGTGTGGGTCGCCTTCATTTCAACGCACACAGTTTTATTTCATTTAAATTAAATTAATTGAAAAAAATCCTTATTATTATCCAAGAGTTACAAGAGGGATCTTAGAAATAGTCAAGAAAGAGATTATCTTCAACAAACAAGATAGCGTTCGATTTACGAAAGTGCAAGTGATGAACTGTTGATAATGTATTGATAATTGGTAGCTAAATCTTCAACCAATCACGATGAAGCTCCGCCCCTTCAACTCACCTTTACACACGGATGCGTATTACTGGTAGTTTCCATGCAAAATCTGTACAGATGGCCTCCATGACGAGGCTTTCATTTTTTAAGAATTTAATTGTGTAAGCAATATTCCGACGCTCCCAGAATCGAAAAACGTAATTGGCAATTTTCAGCTAGACAGTACATATATATTAGGTATCAACTTTAAAATTATTTATTACATATAGACTCGACTTACGATACTTCTCGAAAACTAAGAAATTTCACGCGCTATAACACACTGTATACCATTTTCCAGACAGCGAATATTACCATGCAATATACTGAATTCAAAAGGGCTGTGTTCAAGATTTATATCTATTTATTTATTTGACTCTCAACGGTAATGCCATTACATTAGACAAACTTAGTAATTAATATTGTACTTAACAAGTAATAATCAATCAGTATTGAACACTAATAGAAAATCATGACTACATAACAACGAAGCGTGCTTAGACCTATATAAATTAAATAATAGCGATAATACAGATTTGACCAAAATCAACAAAAGTATGTCATCAATATATACTTAAATTTGTTATAGATATTAATTACAATATGTCGTATCGTAATGTATCATTGGATTTGGGAAGCTTATTTATTTCTGATACAAAAATAAGCGTTTCTATGCTGTATGTTACTTTCTTTAGCCTACCTATTTATGTTTGTGTTGTTCACTTGAATATGCATAGCTCATACATGATTAAGTAACATGCATTTAAATATTACATGAGGGTTTGTTTTGTAACTAATAAAACATTGTAAAATAAAGTAGTTATACATGGAACATATAGGTTTGTATATGGTGAGACAGCACAAATAAGATATATGTATTTAATATTAGTGTATACGAAAATTATTGTCACAAAACGACTTCATTGTTAGCATCTCATGTGTTGTTGTGATGGAGTGATAAACAATTGAGTAAATAATTTTGACAAAGTAACAGTAGTATTAGATTTATTTAAAACATTTCTGTATTATTCTCGGTTGTTACCGTAACTACAACAGAATACCAGAATCCGAGTTGTACTAGAATATTTAACAGTAAGTATTAGAGTTATTTAAAGCAGTTTTATGTGATTCTCGGTTGTTACCGTAACTACAAACAGAAGACCAGAGTCCGAGTTGTGCGAGAATATTTGACAGTAGTATTAGAGTTATTTAAAGCAGTTTTATGTTATTCTCGGTTGTTACCGTAACTACAAACAGAAGACCAGAGTCCGAGTTGTGCGAGAATATTTGACAGTAGTATTAGAGTTATTTAAAGCAGTTCTATGTTATTCTCGGTTGTTACCGTAACTACAAACAGAAGACCGAGAATATTTGACAGTAGTACTAGAGTTATTTAAAGCAGTTCTATGTTATTCTCGGTTGTTACCGTAACTGCAACAGAAGACCAGAGTCCGAGTTGTGTGAGAATATTTGACAGTAGTATTAGAGTTATTTAAAGCAGTTTTATGTTATTTTCGGTTGTTACCGTAACTACAAACAGAAGACCAGAGTCCGAGTTGTGCGAGAATATTAGACAGTAATATTAGAGTTATTTAAAGCAGTTTTTATGTTATTCTCGGTTGTTACCGTAACTACAAACAGAAGACCGAGAATATTTGACAGTAGTATTAGAGTTATTTAAAGCAGTTCTATGTTATTCTCGGTTGTTACCGTAACTACAAACAGAAGACCGAGAATATTTGACAGTAGTATTAGAGTTATTTAAAACAGTTTTATGTTATTCTCGGTTGTTACCGTAACTGCAACAGAAGACCAGAGTCCGAGTTGTGCGAGAATATTTGACAGTAGTATTAGAGTTATTTAAAGCAGTTTTATGTTATTTTCGGTTGTTACCGTAACTACAAACAGAAGACCAGAGTCCGAGTTGTGCGAGAATATTTGAATAATAATTTAATTCACTTTACAGACAGAATACGTTAACGTTGAAGTAACGCAGGAGCAGCCAATTTACATCTATAGCTGAAGTTGTTCAAAGCTGTTCATCCTTTGTTCGGTTGTTACTGTAAGTACAACCCCAGCCACGGCCGGAGTTGTGCGAGAATATTTGAATAAACCCAAGTTTACTGTCGTGACAGAGGAAGTTGAGGATCGGCAACATAACGAACATAGTTCCGCTTCCTTATCAATATCAAAACAACATAAGTAACATTGTTTAACGTACATATTACAATACTAACCAATAAAGATATTATTTACATCATATCAAACAGTAGAAGTGTACAGTTTAAAACTAAAACTCAAACAGATGATTATTGATTCAGTTAATAGTATTAAAGTATTTAATAGACTTTGGCCTAAACATGCCTGTTTTGCCATGTTTGCGTGAAGCGATTTGCTGAAACACTACTTGCATAAAGTACTTTGAAGTATTCACTAAGAAAATTGTAGAGAAATAATTGTAGTCCATGTGAAGTTTTATTTTTGTAGTTTATTTTGAACGTCTTTATTCGGTTTTTAATTAGGAAATAGCTCCGAAAGGCCTACTTGTACCGGACTAGTGCGAACAACAATATTTGAGCAAAGGTATGTATATATACATACTGTATCTATTTATTTATTTACGGACAACCCATTTTAACAAAATATAGTACAAAGTTGCAATGGCTAATATAGATAAGCTGCAACACAAAACAGTAATATTAACAAAGTACTGTAGTATGATAATAGATACAAAAACAACCTAAGATGAATTAATACATGTAAGATGCAAAAGACCAAATGAATTAGCAAACAATAGAGGTAACAATAATAATATGAAGCTAATGATCAATATGAAGAATAACTAACAGACAACAAGGCAATAAAATATGAAAAAGCTAACAATGATAAATAATTTAAGAACAATGAAACATAAATAAATAACAAATGAACAGAATATCAACAAACGAAAGAGAAAAAAACACAACTTTTAAACATTATAATAAGTAACAATGATAAATAATTTATGAACAATTGAAACATAAATAATTAACAAATAAACAATTTGGTACTAATGAGCAGTGCAAGCAAGCAGAAATAGAATATGAATCAATAAATTTTCTTAAACCGCGATTAAGGCAACAAATTAGTTAATATATTAAAAAAGATAGAAATAAAATAAGTATTAACAGTAAGAAGCGTTAAATAAAGTGATTACAAGCAATAAAGAAATCTAAAAATAATAATAAATTAATAGTAATAACAAATAACTCAAGCAAATACGAACATAAAAAAACAATGCATATTTTACATGGCGCCTTCCTTTCTTAATCTTCCATGGAGAGCAGTTGGTTAATCTGTCTCTTAAACGATACAGCACCGGTGTTAAAAATGTCTCAAAATCCAGTCCTCTAAAGCTGCTTTATCTGCTGTTAACCAGCGCTTTGGAAATGCACACAAGATACATCTTAAACCGTCTGGGTTTCGCCATAGATATATAAGCACTATTTCGATACTTGTGTCAGTTCCGTACTCATAAACTCTGTTAAGTTATACATCGACTGTTTGGTCAAACAGGAGCACTGAATGCAGTTGGGTAGTAGACGAGAAACGAGGGCTAAAGACGCAGAACTTATGCGTTGGCTCTTCAAAATAACACATTTATATTATTTTGGTTCTGATTCTGGCTTTACGCGCAGTCTTTTCTACTCAGCTTTTAAACGTCAAATGTGACATATGGGAACTTGTGATGCTCATTGTGGTTGAGTTTTACATGTCTAAATGGGCATTTAGTTTAAATTAAGCTGAAGCAGTCATAGAAGGATTTGTATTAAAATATTCTTGTATGATGGAATAAAGTATTTTGGGATAAAGTAGCTTCAGTCCTTGTGGTAGTTTGCAACAAGATCATCCGCATAGATGGTCTCCCTAGGCTGTGTTAAAGGTAGGTGAGCAGTCTATAAGTTAAAAAAGTAAGGGAGCAGAAACTGATCCCTGTGACAAACCATTTTTAAAGGTTCTCAAACTGTTATTTTTATGGTCCAAGGAGACTAAACTTTCTGCGACTCAATATAGAACGGGAGAAAGTGTCATGAACCATTATAAAGTCCAAGAGAGCGAAAAAGTTTCTCTCATATCTCTTTTCCCTTATATGCCTTTGGTGTAAGGACCTGACCAGGTCGGAACCTAGCGTGTTCGACAGGAATTCTGGGGTTGAGAACGGGAGGGAGTCGAGCGTATAGTGAATTTTCAAGCGACATATTAAACAAAGCTCAAAAGTATAAATTGGGCTTTCAGCTTGCTCTGGCTCTTTGTCTGGCTTTAGACTGCCGTTATATTACAAACTTGCATTACTTAAACTACTAATTGGAATTTAGATTTAGGTAGCCTATGCTGGGAGTGCGGGGTATAGACCAAGAATCTCCCCATCCTTAATCATCAGTTTCAAAACCCGGTAACGTGACCAAAAGTATAACTCTGGTGTGTAACCTCTTTGCCACCAAGCTGAAAAGAAAATACTTACTTCTTTAGAATCAAACGCGAAAGATATATGTTATAATCTTCAGCCCAACTGACAAGGCAAGTGCCATTGTTATCGTCGAAAGTGTATCAGCATTTGCTATGATGACTGTTATAACTCATAACATAGATGCTATGTTGGGTAAACGATGGAAGCATAATATCCGGTCATTGCAAGTTAGTACAGTGGTCTTCGAGGAGGTTACTTCGTGTCTATTAAGTTTAGGTAAACTATTCATAACAGTTCGAATATATTAAGTCAAGAACAATAAACAAAAATCGATAACGCTGAAAAATTGCAATTTTAACAAATTGAGTAATTTTAATACGGGCTTAAATATGATGAATATTCATCAACAAAACCGATCGTATGTAATAAATATATATTCTATATATTCGAGATGTATGTTCAGGAAAGGGGAGTCTCCCTCTTTATTCTTGCGCGAGAGTATGAAATCGATACATAGGGAGATTTTCTGTTGTAAATAAAAGCTTCATTGAGACTTTCCAGAATTACCTTGATTAGACCTGGAATTTCCGACATACGCTCGTCAAATTTGTATCCAAATTACAGATCCATAGTTCAATTCCTTCTCGAGATATTTCCAAATACCATGGACTCCAAATGTACCATAATCAAACTCAATCTTGCGAATGTTAAAATGTTGATTCGTGTAAAGTTTTAACTCTATAGCTCAATTCATTCTCGAATTATCTCCAAATACCATGGACTCCAAATGTACCATAATCAAACTCAATCTTGCGAATGTTAAAATGGTGATTCATGTAAAGTTTTAACTCTATAGCTCAATTCATTCTCGAATTATCTCCAAATACCATGGACTCCAAATGTACCATAATCAAACTCAATCTTGCGAATGTTAAAATGGTGATTCATGTAAAGTTTTAACTCAATAGCTCAATTCATTCTCGAATTATCTCCAAATACCATGGACTCCAAATGTACCATAATCAAACTCAATCTTGCGAATGTTAAAATGGTGATTCATGTAAAGCTTTAACTCTATAGGTCAATTCATTCTCGAGTTATCTCCTAATACCATGGACTCCAAATGTACCATAATCAAACTCAATCTTGCGAATGTTAAAATGGTGATTCATGTAAAGTTTTAACTCTGTAGCTCAATTCATTCTCGAATTATCTCCAAATACCATGGACTCCAAATGTACCATAATCAAACTCAATCTTGCGAATGTTAAAATGGTGATTCATGTAAAGCTTTAACTCTATAGGTCAATTCATTCTCGAGTTATCTCCTAATACCATGGACTCCAAATGTACCATAATCAAACTCAATCTTGCGAATGTTAAAATGTTGATTCATGTAAAGTTTTAACTCTGTAGCTCAATTCATTCTCGCGTTATCTCCAAATACAATAGATGGTCTTGCAATTACAACTCGATCGTCCCGTGAGTTAAGTGTTCCTATGCTAACGCTTTCAATAATGATTTATGACAGAAAGTTTCTTAAAACATTCATCTCATCAAACAACACTTCTTACTATAAAACAAATTTTGTTCATACGTCAACCGATGAGTGTTTTATATCGCAGCAGCACATATATCACTGTTACTACATTAATAATGTGACCTTTTAGGTTCAGTTATTGAACAAAAGACCGATTGGATTATCTCGATGACTCTGACCGCTTAAACGTCCCCTTCATCATGTTCATTGACCAATTAATAATTGATGGGGTGCAATTAGGCTTATATAATAACCATGTTGCCACAGAGCGAGAGAGAGAGAGAGCAGGGTATCCTGTATCTAGGGACATATCGCTGCCAATGGCAATGGTATTGCACTTACACTTTTTGAGACGGGTTCAAGCAATCAATGTTGTGTTTGTTGTTGTAATACTAACTTTTATATTCTCATTCTCCCTCTAAAAACTGAAAAAGCAAGGCAATGGGTAAAATAATGGCAATTAAAATGGGAAGCCTTCAAGTGGGTATTCAAGTATTGTTCAAGTTGGTTACTTAAAAGTTGAACATAGCGTTTTGTTCTGTTTAGCTATTTTGATCCCACGGAAACATTACCTTGAATATTATCCATGCAAGTATTGGGTTCCATTTGACTATTTTCTACCAAAAGATTTAGAAAATAAGGTTAAATAATTTTTAATTTTATTGTTATTTTGTGTTTAACCCATTCAGTGGTTTTTATACGAAAAATGTAATATTGCAAATATATTTACAATGTATTTGGACTGTAACCAACAAAAGTGTATAATACTAGATTTAACAAAAATAAACCACCTTTATCACTAATTCACCTTAACTTACTAATATACCTGATTATGAATTCACTAAATTAAAAATATACATAGTAAAAATATAAATAAATACAAAATAGTAAAACTTGAAGAGGGTTTATTTTTGTTAATTATATTTACAATTTTAGGCTATTTAAACCATACATTTATGCTTCTTCAAGCACTTAAAACTCTTTCAGATCTATCAATGATAATCTATAGTTTGATTTGCTTTTAAATATATTAAAAAAAATGTCTATCAAATATATTGCGTAAACATTTTAGATTTATGTCATCGCGATTACCTTATTTGTCATTTTTTAAACATAGACGAACTAAAATAATATATCAGGAATTTTCAGGCTGGAAACTCGTTTTTAGGAAGTCTGTTTTTCAGATCTTTCAAAGGTATTGGGTATATTTTAAACTTTAAAATCTTAGCTACCAAAAACGTTTACTTCTTAAAAACCAAATGATTTTTTAACCTATATTAATTTTAATATTTTAAAGTTATCCTAATTTAATATTTATTTAGTTAAGTATGTTAAAACAAAAGTAAAATATTTTAATTCCTTTTTAACATATTCGATAATATTTGTATTCTGATATGGTGGTTCAGAAATTACCTGTTAAGCCGTTGTTCCCCAGAGCTCTAGAGCTCTAAAGAGGGCTTCCTAACCATGACTACTCCCGGAAATAAGACATCCTTTATCTTTCACGTTTTTACCATATGGTTTCAATTAAAAAACGAAGAGTAAGAGACGAGATCAGGAATTGATATCCATGACGTGCTATAATGGGTAGACATTAAATTTATTTTTTATTTAGGATCCCAAAAACCCGGTATTTCTACATTGTTTTATACATGCTAGATACTTGTCAAGTTTATTAAGGTTTAGTAGTCTTTTCCTAGAGAAATACAGGAAATCGCTTTCCCTCGAAGTAATGACTTTGAAAGTAAGTAAGTAAATCAGACTGTTCAAGCTGATTATAGCATAATTACTATGGTACAGTTTACTTGTAGGTATAATACTCGTCGATAAGTTAACCGGTATAGGTATCGCGTTCGAGTCCGACAATAGATGTGGGAAAGATAGCGTGGGTATAAATCCTATCTGTGACAGTGGGTAGTTTTGATCCATTCTACTTTACGTATTGTACCAAAACTCCCCCTAATTCTGTTTGATACGATCTTCTTACATGGTGTACGAGACGAGGCAGAGTAAAGTTACATTTAAAATAAACCTCTTTTTATCAAAAAGTATCAAAATAAAACTCTTAAAATAAATACTCCAATGTGGGACTGCGTTTGTGAGTCGTTCAGATTATCCAGGGGCGTAGTGTGAGCTAACACCATCACTTTTATCGTCCAATAATTTTCTGAAAACAAAACAAAAAATTGAATTAAACATTACAAATAAATGTAAATGCAAAAAACCGAGGAAATTGTCCGTGAGTTAAATAAGGTAGTGTTTAAATATTTGCTAGCAAAGAGGTTGAATAGACTCGGAATAATTACGCTGCCCTCTTTTAAATACACTGCGCAAATTAAAGAGAATCATGCATTTACCTTTGTAGTGGTTATTTGAAGCGTAATTAATTTAACATTAAAGATAATTCTAAACGGGTTTCCTTTGAGGGGAATTAAAGTGAAGATGAAAAACTTTGTGTAGTTTGGATTCGGACAAAGAATGGGATGGCAACGCAATTAATTAATAATTGTTACAACAGGGCGAGGGTTCAGGACAAAGAGCAGATACACTCTGAGCAAAGAGCGACTTTGTAAATCCAAACAACTGGATGACAAATACTTCTGCTGTTCTATTTTAATAAGGCATTGGGTCTTGTTTGGAAGAATGGATCTCTGATTAGTATTTCGGAATTAGAAATATATCTGTAAACATTATAAGAATATAGATCTTTAAGACATGAAGCACAGTTGCAAGATAAAAATTTTACATACACAGTATTTTAGAAGATGGTTTCTGAAATAAATGCAATTAAATGAAAAATTAGTGTCATCTTGATTCCCCTTCATGCATACAGTTAGTTGTCTTCTATGGAACTTCAGGATGTCCTAAAACCACTCAATCCTTAATGGGTGACTTTAAGGTCTTTCTTAAAACGATGTCCATTGTCTATCTACCCATTTGCCTAGGGTGGCCTTGATTCAACTTCATGATTACAGTTGTCTTCTACGGAACTTCAAGATGTCCTAAAGTCACTCAATCCTTAATGACCTTAACGTCTTTCTTAAAATTATGCCCATTGTCTATCTGCCCATCCTAGTGTCGCCTTGATTCACTTTCAAGAAATACAGTTGTCTTCTACGAAACTTCAAGATGTTCTAAAACCCCTTAATCTTTAATGAGTGACCTTTAGGTATTTCTTAAAATGATGTCCATTGTCTATCTGTCCATCTGCCTAGAGTCGCCTTGATTCACATTCATGCATACAGTTGTCTTCTACGGAACTTCAAGATGTCCTAAAGTCAATCAATCCTTAATGACCTTAAGGTCTTTCTTAAAATGATGTCCATTGCGTATCTGCCTATCTGCCTAGTGTCGCCTTGATTCCCCTTCATGCATACAGTTAGTTGTCTTCTATGGAACTTCAAGATGTCCTAAAGCCACTCAATCTTTAATGAGTGACCTTAAGGTATTTCTTAAAATGATGTCTATTGTCTATCTGCCCATCTGCCTAGTGTCGCCTTGATTCACCTTCATGATTACAGTTGTCTTGTACGGAACTTCAAGATATCCTAAACCACTCAATTTTTAATGAGTGACCTTTAGGCATTTCTTAAAATGATGTCCATTGTCTACAAAGATGCTACAAAGTTCCTCTTGATCCAAGGAAGAACTCTATTGATTTTCGGTTCAAAAGGTCATAGGGCAGTAAGGTTGTATAACTTACAGAAAGTCACTAATCCGGGGAAAAAGGCTACAGTCAGTTTGGTAAAGTCTTTCCTTGTGTTCTGTTGGGTTCTTCGATACTCCAGTGAATCGGTTTGTTGGTTAAGTATATGTTATCTTTATTAAACCAAATGTAAATCTGTCAGACAGCTGCAGGGCTTTGCAATTTGTTTGGGAATAAGGGAGTGAAACTTAATTTGAATCTCCCTGCCTCATTGGTGTATGGTATTTTGAAACAAACAAGGCCGATACGTCATTAACTGTGCAATATCGACTTGTAGTAAACAAGGGAGCGCAGTTGATATTGTTATTTTGAGATTTACATTAATATAGTAAGCAATATACTTTGTATAAATATTATATGATTATAACAATGTTCCGCGCAATGTTGTACAGTATCGTTAATAAACAATAAAAATTGATTTGATTTGACTTTCTACCAGTCTAAGCCTATAATTAATTACTTTATGGATTTTTGAAGTATTATCATAAATGTAGTATATGTTAGTGTGACGTAAATACAATAACTGTTGGTAGAACAAAATTTATAAACTGCTGTAGGACAATAGGTAGCTCCAAACTTATTTGTATTAAAGATACAGTTATAATACAAGTGTAAAATAGTATATTTTTAATCATTCAGAAATAAAAAAAAACTCATTACAGGCTGTGAAATATAATAATCAATTGTGTGCTTTACTGCCAGAACTTGCCAAAGAAGAGTTGTAATAGGGAGATCTGCTGCAGAAGTAAAAATGGAATTCAAATATGGGTTGTTTTCAAATGCTGATGTTGGGGTTATGTCGGAGTAGTCAAGGTGGGGTGGGTGGGAGGGGTTGACCTCCCCCATGTCCTGGCCAGTGCGATTCGATCAACTCTTTTAATAATGCAAGGCTTCCTAATGGCTTGGATGAAATGGACTAGTGGGATTTTTAGTTTCCACTTTTTGTACACATTAAAATTACGAGTCATTGTCGTGATGTATAAATATTGATTAACTGCTTTTTCAGAAATATACGTTTTACATTTTAAATGGTTTGCAATATTATAAAACTGTTGATGTAACATTATATCATTATGGCACGTGGTCTTCATGTTGACTATGTACTTCATTTAACATCTGCGTACACTAGCCTACCATTCATTCAGCTAGCTAATAACATAAAATAAATAAATATATATATATATATATATATATATATATATATATATATATATATATATATATATATATATATATATATATTTGAACTGGCTTAATGTGCCTTATTATAACAAGGCAAATTCCGTGTAATAGCTATCTTTACACGAACACACACACACACACATACATTTAAATAACTAATTTTCCATTAAGTAATTAGTACAGTTTACAGGAACACAAAATATCTGTTGAAAATTTTAAAACTTTTTTGAATACACATTTTGAATTTTATTCACAAGAATAAGGCCATTACTAAAAGATGTAAAGAGATTATTCTGAACAAAATACTGTATGGTAGTGCTACCTACGTGACACCGGAAATAACTAGGTCTACCCTTCCTAATATCTGCCTAACCCCCATAAAGATGCCAGGCCCTATTCTCTTTTCAAGTCAAATGTGTTAAAAATCTAATTGGGATTTAAGCTTTAACATGTAAACGTATGTAAGTGTCTTTAAAAGCACAGTAACAAGCTTATAGAACTTTAGGATTGTAATAGATTGAATTTAAAATTTATTGAATCGTATTAGAAATATTTTAATACTAATTATAGTAAAACATAATTAGGGGTTTAAAGAGCATCGTACACGTGTATAACAGAACAGAGTCACGTGCAGTTATGTGTGTAACCCGCGACGCTCTCTGTTCTCATTATACACCGGTTCCAATTATTGTTGCACTAATTAGATTTTTGGAGGTGGGGTTGAATCACACCCTTTAGGGTAGCGCCAACTACAATAACATTTTAGGAGGTCACTTCCACAAACAGGCTGGGATATAATTAATTATTAATTACCACAAAAGAAAGTTATCTAAGTCTTTGTAAACTACGATAACATTTTAGGAGGTTACCTCCACATACAGGCTGGGATGTAATTAGTAATTAAGTAATCATGACAGAACAAGGCAATAACATATCTTGAATCTCTGAGAGATTCTGAGAGTATTGACATTGCTATTGTAATATATGATACCAGTTTCTTACATTAAACTAAGGTTGAATCTGTAGTTACCGGATCGTATATAACAGATTTATTAACATCTGTATTTCTTTAAGTAATTCTGTGATAAAGTGCGTACAACGTCACGGGTAACGTCTAGTAACCCTCATGCTTCTGACTTGCAAAAGGAACTATTTTTATACTTGTGTTTTAATGAATATTGTTATAACTATGCATACAGTACATGTAATCTTTAAAGTCTTGCACATACTCAAAGCACCAACGTACTGGAAATAATATAAGTGTAAATGTAAAAGTAAGTTTGCAATTATTTAAGTAGTTTATTTAAGTTTTATTTAAGTATGAGTTTTTTAATAAGTTTTCTTAAACGCTGCGCAAACGTCATTGTTTTGCTGTTGTAAAAATATTATATTAGTACATTTGGGATAAATGGTGAAGTGTATCAATAGAAAAAATCAAATCAAATCGATAAATCGACACAATAGACTATCGAAGGACCCGAGATAATGTAACGAAGTGCTGTCGCACAGATGGACAAACAAACGGACGGACTGGCCTGTGACCTTTTGGCTCTAAAATCAAAAAAAGGTTCTTCTTTGGACCAAGAGGATTCTACATGCCAAGTCTCAAGTTTTTATAGTTGTTCTCAAGAATTTAAGGTTTTTTCCTTGATCTAATGGAACCTATGAATTGCCTCTGATTATATTAGTCTAACTAATATAGACTGTAGTTCAACTACTATCAAAGATTGTACAAAGTTGCAAATCTCTATGACCTTTCTTTGAAGAATAATCACACGGATGGAAAGACAGACCGACGGTTACCTCAAAATCAATAGAGATCTTCTTTGACCTAGTGGATCTTTTATGTATTGCACTTTTGATTATATTAGAGTAACTAACATAATCAAAGATTGTACCAAGTTTCAAGAACCTTTCTATGAAGGGTAATCGCACAGAGGATGGATGGACAATGAGATTTTAAGAAAGTATTCCCATAGTGTTTGAAGCAACGAAAGTTATATGTTACAATTCCATTGATATAATATAAGTTTCCTCTTTGGTGTTTCCTTATTACTGGCTTGAGAAACAGTATTTTCGAGTCTGGGTGCCGTTTTCGCCTATGAAACTACCTTGTTATAAGTGAACTATCCGTTATGGATATACTTCCAGCGAATATATCTTGCCTGTTTTTCGTGTAGGGCTTGGAAACGCACACTTTTATGATTTAACTAACTTTATTTGGTTCGTGATCCCTGTCTCGGTCAGTTCTTCAGTCATTGTTACTAGTAACGTTATTTAAATATATGTTCTCTTATTTTATTTCCCATTAGTTGAAATAAAGTAATAAATAATGTGTATATCTTATTTTTATTGTTGCTCTTTATTTTTTTTCCAAATGTGAATGATGTTTGTTTGATAAAATGTGAAATTTGATATTATTTATTGATTTTATCAACTATTAATGAAATTATTTTTTTAAACCTTGAAATAGCAAATTAATATAATGCGCAACAGTAATTTAATGAAAGCGGAAGTGCGCAGTAGTGATTTACTAGCGAGTAGAAAGTACTGGTAAGGATGGAAAATTATTGAGCAACTAAGGAGAGTTTTGTGTTCAAGGACGAACAACATCTTTTATCACGCTGTAAAAAGTCTTAATTAAGTAGGTGGCTTTAAGTGGTGTGGGATTACCATTACAGATAGATAAACTAGTTAAAAGTCGTAATTTACAATTTTTATATCTCTACCTTTAGTTGAATTCCTATACTTTCATCATACTCCACTTGTCTGACGTAACATATTGGAATCTAAGTAACAAAAGTTTCCAGTTTAAAACCTTTGATTAAAACATTTTTAGGAATCCAATAATTGCTTTTTGTACACTCGTTGTTATTGATACAACAATACCAAAGTTGACATGCCAATCTGTCGAAAACAGATGTTTCGTGCAGTACAGAAGAAACAATATTTTATTAAGTCGAATACCTAAATCTTAGTTAATTTTCTTGTATTAGAAACTAGGGGCTAGTCAAATCTGGTAAGATAACACGAACTTTAAAGGTTTTAGTAAGATTGATATATTATACGGTGACCTGGAACTATGTAAATATCTAAAGTTTACCAGATAAATGGAGTGAAGATTTACATATACTGCAGACTCCTGATCCTGTCAATAAAGTGTGACGGGTTCTCTAGCGTTAGTTGTAACGTTTATGCTGTCGAGATAAGTGGTTTATTGACATATCTTATTTATATTTTGTATTGTAACTTAAAAGTTTTTTATGCGTGTAATAGTCAGTTCAGTCTCTATTTAAATTCGACGTAGGATTTTTAAAAGTTATCAGTCTAAATTATTTCGCTTTAAGGAATTTTGATGAATCGAGAAGTTAAGTAATTGTGCATAGTATAAAAAATTAAATTTTCCCTGGTTTCAGGGGCAGGGTTATTTACTCATCAACAACTCGCCGCAGAATCAGTTTCCTCTTGACATTATTGGTTTTCACCAGGCCCTGGCCATATCGTACCTGTCAGTACGTATTGCTTCGTTATTTTAATACCTTGATATTTTGTCGTACTTGTTGGTGAGTGGGCAGTTATTTACTCGTCAACAACTCGCCGCAGAATCGGTTTCCTCTTGACATTATTGGTTTTCACCAGGCCCTGGCCATATCGCACCTGTCAGTACGTATTGCTTCGTTATTTATTATTACTTTGATATTTTGTCGTACTTGTTGGTGAGTGGGCAGTTATTTACTCGTCAACAACTCGCCGCAGAATCGGTTTCCTCTTGACATTATTGGTTTTCGCCAGGCCCTGGCCATATCGCACCTGTCAGTACGTATTGCTTCGTTATTTATTATTACTTTGATATTTTGTTGTACTTGTTGGTGAGTGGGCAGTTATTTACTCGTCAACAACTCGCCGCAGAATCGGTTTCCTCTTGACATTATTGGTTTTCGCCAGGTCCTGGCCATATCGCACCTGTCAGTACGTATTGCTTCGTTATTTATTATTACTTTGATATTTTGTCGTACTTGTTGGTGAGTGGGCAGTTATTTACTCGTCAACAACTCACCGCAGAATCGGTTTCCTCTTGACATTATTGGTTTTTCGCCAGGTCCTGGCCATATCGCACCTGTCAGTACGTATTGCTTCGTTATTTTATTACTTTGATATTTTGTCGTACTTGTTGGTGAGTGGGCAGTTATTTACTCGTCAACAACTCACCGCAGAATCGGTTTCCTCTTGACATTATTGGTTTTCGCCAGGTCCTGGCCATATCGTACCTGTCAGTACGTATTGCTTCGTTATTTTAGTACTTTGATATTTTGTCGTACTTGTTGGTGAGTGGGCAGTTATTTACTCGTCAACAACTCACCGCAGAATCGGTTTCCTCTTGACATTATTGGTTTTCGCCAGGTCCTGGCCATATCGTACCTGTCAGTACGTATTGCTTCGTTATTTATTATTACTTTGATATTTTGTAGTACTTGTTGGTGAGTGGGCAGTTATTTACTCGTCAACAACTCACCGCAGAATCGGTTTCCTCTTGACATTATTGGTTTTCGCCAGGTCCTGGCCATATCGTACCTGTCAGTACGTATTGCTTCGTTATTTATTACTTTGATATTTTGTAGTACTTGTTGGTGAGTGGGCAGTTATTTACTCGTCAACAACTCGCCGCAGAATCGGTTTCCTCTTGACATTATTGGTTTTCGCCAGGCCCTGGCCATATCGCACCTGTCAGTACGTATTGCTTCGTTATTTTAGTACTTTGATATTTTGTCGTACTTGTTGGTGAGCGGGCAGTTATTTACTCGTCAACAACTCGCCGCAGAATCGGTTTCCTCTTGACATTATTGGTTTTCGCCAGGCCCTGGCCATATCGCACCTGTCAGTACGTATTGCTTCGTTATTTTAGTACTTTGATATTTTGTCGTACTTGTTGGTGAGTGGGCAGTTATTTACTCGTCAACAACTCACCGCAGAATCGGTTTCCTCTTGACATTATTGGTTTTCGCCAGGCCCTGGCCATATCGTACCTGTCAGCACGTATTGATTCGTTATTTTAATGCATTTTATTTATGTCGTAGTCTAATTGATGGAGCTTTCAGTATATTAAGTTTTACTTTCGACAACACATTTTTAATTTTTATAATGATTTTAAAACTATATTATACTCGTAAATGACTGTTTAATTTTGGGAAAATTATTAGGTGCCGTTAAGTTCTTGAAAACCATGCTTTCCATTTGTAGAATCTTGACACTCGCGGACAAAAGCTTTCCTATCCTTTTCGTATTGGAACAACTTTCCGTTTATAAACCTAATCAAATAAAACATTAAAACCAAGGATTCATTCAAAAGTTTTGTATTTTGAAACATGAACAGATATATTATGTTTTATAATTAATGTTTGTCTAACTCATAAGTGCGATAAACAATTTATGATCCTTCCGTTACGAATACATACAACAAGGTAGTCAACAGTTCAACTTTTCTATACAATCCATCTATCATTGGGTTTTAACATCTAGGTAAAATAGTGAACATTGCAAGAAAATTGTAACAATCACCGATATCCTGCTAGCAATAATTGTAACGGATGTTCCTCTAGTCAGATGGACTAGATGAAGGAGAACAGGTTTGAAATATTTTAGAGGAGGCACTTCCTCAGGAGGTAAGTAATTTATAACATCTCTAAAATATTGTAATTTACAAAGACCGTTTTGTTTAATAGTTAAAAAATTGATAGTTTCCACGTTTTATTACCATTAAACGCTCCATTGCAGTTTACAAGCGTATCGGTGTAGTAAGCGTTGCTGGCCATTGGATTGTATTACATAAAACATAGGTTTACAAACTGAAGAGCTCAAAGCTAAAAGGATGAGGATCCTAAATAACAAGTTTTGAGAAATCAGGACTTTAGGATTTAAAACTAAATTAACAAAATAATTAAAAATAAAGAGCTTTTCATTTTGGTTACTAATTCATGCAGTACCCTTACTGGGAACGTATGTTATGTATTTGGGTTATAATTATAAATTTTAAAATTAAATATAGTAATTTTATTTTTTAATGCCACTAAAATCTTAGGCTAAATGGATGAGGGTCCACTAACAAGTCTTGAAATGAAACAAAACAAATACAGATAAGATAGGGACTATATTTTCAAAAATTGTTTACAGATCTGCTTATGTTGATTACAGCTACAAATTCAATAACAAGATTGTTTGTAATGGATACATTTAACAGTTTAAGGAATATGGCAGTGTGTCAAAATATGATTGAGACTTTACAGAGCAAAATCTTTTTAAATGTTGAATATCATCCTATTTTGCTTTTTTTTAAAGGTAAAAAGTCCCACAATATGCAAGCTCTGGCAGGTGAAAACAGCCTTCTGGCAGGGAAACGTGTTTCCTTTTAGGCTTAGCAACAACACTTTCTTCATTTATTGCCATTAAAAGACTGACGATGTAAACATCATTCGAGGGTGATGGGAAACTATGCTTAGTTTGCCGTACAGGTCGTGTTTTGAAAGGACAAAATTTTTGCATATTAGGAGAAAGAAATTTAGTCCAAGACTTAAAAAATTCCTTGTTGTCGCAAGAAATCACTCTAAATGGAGTTGGTTTGGATCTGGAATTTTCGATACTTGGTTCCACTCGGAAGGAGTTTCGACCACAGATTTTTGATCAATCAATGCCATATTCCTGTCACACTCCAGGTATGAGTGGCCCCTGATTGGAAAAATCATTGTTATTTTTTCAAGTCTCTTAGTATAGTGTACAATGTAGTGAAGCATACGGGAAAAACAACATAGTTTTTGTTTTGTCCTTCGCAGGAGTCACAGAAAATTTTAAGTTCTTTTACTTGCAAGTCAAGGTGGTTGAAAATGAAAATCTCAAAGCAAGGAACAAACCTCATCTCCTCCTTTTTTGGCATAGATTTCTGCATACGTATAAAAGAAAAGATTCAGAGTCTGAAAGTTTATGAATATTAAATAAGTAAAAAGATAGTTGCCTACGATAATAGACATCGTTAGTACTAATGTTTGGGATTGGCAGATTCTTCTGGTAATCCATAGTAATCGCTTCTTTTGTTTTATCTCTTTGTGCTTCGAGCCTAGCATTTCCTCTTAATTGTGTAAAAAGAATCAGCTCTCCTTAAATGTAATTCTTTTTTTTTTTGTAAAAGAGTTCACAGTTTAGTTTTGCAAAATCATTATGATTATCGGCAAGTAGGGCCAACTTACTTTGAATTGATTCAATATTTACTGTAAGTTCGTCACAGGTGCTGCAGGTGTCACATCTGGGATAGCCAAAAGACAAGTTAAAGTTAGTATTAAATATTTGTCTGTACGTTTTCCAGAGATACTTTATTTTTTGGATAATTTTCTTTGTATAAAGAAAACATTTTACTTACATTAAGCTCTTCAGGTAAGTATTGTTTTTTGGATTTTGTTAACGTATAGTGTGAGTTTCTTGGTTTTAAAGGATTTAATGTCGTCAAATACTGAGGCAACAATATCATCTGGAATCTTATTAGGCTTAGAAGAATGCTTTCCTCGCATGTCCAAAGGGGCTACGCCTGTTGTTTTTAGGCTCTTTTGGTAAATTCTGTACTCTTTTGGCCGTGATGCCGTGAAGGGACAGAAATGCCTTATAACAAACAGGTATTTCTACTACCTGGTCATTTCTCATTACTCTTACCTTGTGAGTATAAGAAATGGTGTGAAAATCTGGCTTCAGCCTCGGGACTTTTTTGGCCTATGGCGCGTGACAAGACAGCATAATATCAGACCACAAAGATACATTGATTGTTTTTCATGTGATGAAAGTAGGTTGAACTTAGAAATAATATCTTGTCTTTCACTTAAACTTATGTTTTTAAAACACTCAAGTCTTAAAACATTTACAGTCTGGTCCTAACTCATGGCTACATAACCTCAACCTTTTTCATTACATCTTGCATACGGCCAAAAATTTTTCCTTTTTCTTTGCATAGTTTTCAATTGTTACAAAATTTTCGTTGTTAGGACATTTTAAACTGTACAAAACAACACTAATCTACACTACAATTAACCTGAAGCTGTAAATAAACACTGGAATGCAAATTTCCAAAACACAAACAATTAGCAGATGGGCAACAAACAACAGCACTAAGAGCAGAGACCTCTGTGGTCAGCAATCTGAACAATCTGAGGTGGACTCATCCTTTTTAGCCAGCATTTATAGCACCTTCATCCTTTTAGCCTAGAACACGTATTTTTCAAACCTCTATAGCTTGTGCACCTTCATCTTTTCAGCTTAGTTAGATACCATGCACTATTTTATAAGAAATAAAATACAAGAAAATCAGTGTTAGCTCCAAAACGACAATTAATGGACCCTCATCCTTTTAGCTTTGAGCTCTTCAACTATATACAGTATATTCAATTGGAAACATAATTTTTAAAATGTACCCCGTAAATATACTACAACTTGTTTGTTGAAGGGTTTAATCTACCTAACTAGTTATAAAATATACTTTTCGTATAAAACGTGTAAAAAATAATCAGTATTTTCAGTAGATATTTCAATGTATTTGGTATATTATTAATGTTTTCTTTTTTAAACTTATCTCAACTATGTTAGCTTATTCAGTCTAATGAGTATATTTCAAGAATAATGTCTGTGGATTTCTTTTGAGAAATATTGGATCTTCATTTAAATGTAGCAATAATAGAGAAAAATTGAATAAGAGAAACGTATATGATTTTCGATTATACTTGTGGAAAGATTATTATTTTTATTACTGAGCGTCACGAAGGGGGCTGGAAAATATTCATTTCTGTCCGTTTGTCTTTCGATATCGGTGCATGTCACTTCATTGGATTTGACTGAGCATTAACATATATTTATACATTGACCTTTAAGGTAACCACGATGGCAACGACAACGATGTAAATTAGTTAAATTTGTAAACAAACTGCGTACAAATATGACATTTATGACATTTGAACATGTGAAATAGTAACTTCGGAAATGAACGATATATTCGAAATTGTAAAACCTCAGTGAATCCTTTTACACGACATGTGGTGTGACGTACTCGTACCTTGTATTGCTTTACAAGGACTTAATGCTTCATTGAATAATGAAATTACCCTTTTAGTATGGGGTTTTATAAATATAGCTTTCCATATAATGCCGATTAAATTTACTGCAGATAAATTTTCAGTCCTAATATATAACCGAAAAACAACTTTTTACATACAAAATTATAGAAGAACGTTTTAAAAGACACTGTCTAAACCATCTATATAATGATGACGAATTTTTAACTGTGAAGTTTTTGTAAATCGAATTATATTAGCGTTATATTTAGTAAAATTTAATAATTTGATCTGTAACGTCTGTAATAATTTATGATTACCTATGGCGTCTAGATGGAGAGTTTGTCTTCATATCGGACAGAAAGTGCCGAATACAGGAATGTGCTGTAGGTTTTGCCGCTTTCCTAGTAAGGCGCTCTCATTAAGCTCCATTTCGTGCAGCAGAGAAGATGCGCAATCATTAACATTCCGTTTAATTGACATGAAAAAGTAACTATCGTGCTACTTAATTATTCATATTCAATATGATGGCCTTCTCATTGTAAAGAAGTTTAGTGGTTGGTGTACTGTATAACCATTTAAAAGCAATTAATATTTTATTTTAAATATTTTAATTACTCAATTCGTTTGTAAAAATAAAACAGGTTATTATTGTAAGATATTCTTTACTTATTCCAAACATCTACAAAAGCTTGTTAAACGTATAGGCTGCCCATCAATCAGGGGACTAAAACAAATGATTGGTTGGGAAGGGTGGGGAGAGTTAATAAAATTGGGGGCAGAACCTTTTGGCAACCGATGGAGATTCAACTATGGCGAACGCATCATAAGTACCAATCACCGAAGACTCTCATGACTTGTTAATTATAAATACAAACCTTGTTCGCTAATTTTAAAATTGAACAATAAGTAAATAATAACAGATACTATGTTTGTCGTCATCGTCATACTAACTTTAATAATAGGTCTAACTGTTTTTAATCTTTATATGTAAAGGTGTCTGGGTAGAATAAATGCTCAATTGATTGTTTTTTATCTAAGCGTTATGGTTAACAAGCAATGCATTTTATAATATAGTGCATCATTTTATAGCACCATCCTCAGACTAAAAGTGCTTATAAACAACATAAAAAGTATCTTCGAAATTTTTTAATCGTACGCAAAGAAATTCGAATGGTTGTTCTGTATTATACAATTCTGTTGGCGTTACATGAGCTCATCTAATACTTTCCTTTTAATTTACTACTTTGTTGTAGTAAATATTTCATAAAGCACATTTTCAGGCAAATTTTAGATTATTAATGACCTAAATATCACGACAATCTGATTTCGTTCGTATTTATATTTACAATTTAGTTTGTTGAAGATTTATATTTGTTAGTTTCATAATTAACTTTCTGTGGAGTTAGTGAAGGTTGTTTCCTCTAACATTTATATAAAAGTGATGCTCTGTTTAGACTGTGTCAAACTGTCAAAAGAACTCAGCTCTGTAAAACATGTTAAAGGGAGTCCACCTTTATTAAATCAGGTCGCTTTCAGTTAGCTAACGCAGTTTTCGTGTTTTTAAACAGTCAATTAATCCCACAAGAGTGGGTGGTGTAAAGGAGATAAGTCGTTTTTACAAATCAAAAGCTTTCAAATTACATTACAATACACAAGAAAACTTTTTAAGATGTGATGTATTATTATTCAACTTGGTCTAAGCGAAGTAAAAGCTTATTCAAATATTCAAACACAGTTTGGCTTTCGGTCAGGGCTTGTAGTTACTGTAACTGCTGAACAAAGGATGTAACTTTATATTTTACTTGCAGACTTGATAGTTCTTGTATCATAAGTCAACCATTTAGCAAATAATTTAGTTTGAGAAACAAAAGTTTAACACCAGTTATATTGTTTCCCAAAATGTACGATATTATTGAAATAAAACACGTTCCGCTTTATCAGATGTTACATACGCGATTAATGAATAAACATTTTATTATCCTGGAGACGGCTTCCACTGGCCACAATTTAGCAGCATCCTCACAGCGTAGTACGTGGTTAAAGTGTACATAAAACATAACGGATGACATGGGTTTGAAATATCTGAACTCATGAATGTGACCTGGACGAGTCGATATTAAAATATGCAAGATAGCGTACTTTAATAACAGGATAACAGGATTTCGGGCATTTGCCATCGTTATATGTTACAAAAGATATAACAACGTTTCGAGGATCCGAATCTATGATCTTCGTCAGTTGAAGGGAAAGTATTAATACATACAAAAATAAAAAACAACAGAAAGAAGAAAAGGTTCAAACATACCCGAAGCTCCTTGGAATCTAGTCCAGGCGTTATCACTGAACGGGATGTAAGTCCCGAGCACAATATTCTCGCGGGACTGAAAAAATATAATTTTTGTCTGTATGTCTGTCTGTCCGCACGATATCTTGAAAACTAACCGATCTATAGACTTGAAATTGTTCATTAAGGATTATTGAACAAATAATTTATGATTATTATCATAATCGTATTAATATTATATATTAATATGATTATTACCACATCAAATTTCTATATGAGGACCTGAGTTCGATTATAATGTATGTCACTACATGAGATTTGGCTGAGCGTTAGCGAATATCTTTACTTAGTTCCTATGGATAACCATGATGGGAATGAAAAATAGCAGAGTAGATAAATTTATAAAAAAATGCAGTATACTCATAAGACCTTAAAACATGTGACATACGTATTAACACATGTAGCCTAACTAACCCAACTCATACAACATCATTTTATGGTGACTTGGTGTGTAGACTTCCATTATTTAAACACTGCTATGAATCCTAATTTAATGAACGAAGATGTTAGTTTATCATTTGGCAAGTTATTTCGAGAAAGATTTTATTAGTAGATTTTACATTTTCAAAGGTTTTTGAAACTTCATTTAACATGGAAAAGTTGTGACTTACTTCAAATTACATGAGTTTTAAGTAAGTCCTGGCATGAAATTTGGCTGAGCGTCGTTGAAGTCTATCACTCAGTAGGTTAACACAATTTCTTTTGTCATAGAACGAGACAAGTTCTATGATTCTTGCTTTTCAGTAATAAGAACGATGTCTCATTGTAATTATTCTTGCTTAAGTTCTTTTTCCAAGGTAACCTGAACAGCATTTTAAATAAAGCAATAGAAATGCATCTTAGCTTGCAACATTTCTTGATTTGAACTCAAAAGCTATTGGGTAACAATCAAGAGTTTACAACTCTGAACTATAAAATAAAATTGCCTCAATAAAATCACAAAACTGATTTGTCAGAGCAGTTCAAGTAATGTTACTTTCATTGCACTATCCATAGATAACCCATAAGATTTTAATATAAGTTAGGCTCTATTACTTTTAACAAAAAATATTCCACTAACTAACTTTACAACTATACGAGTACTTCAATAAATTATTAAATATTGTAATTGTAGTTTAATATTTTCTGTAGCCTTAAAACAAGGGAATTAAACAATAAAAAAATCTACGTATACCATGAAAACTTGAAGAGAGTGTTTTACCACAGTTTTGTCATATTTCAACAAGCCACTCAATAATTCAACGTTCGGATATGTATTACACAAACGAGAACCAGCGTTTGACCAACGAGGTGGATCGCTCATTTATTATGGAAGTTGCTAAAACAGCGAAGCCCGATGCATATTTCATACGTTCAAATGTATTTTGCGATAAATGCGACCAATTATTGTGCCCATTTAGCTTTTAAGTTTTACGTAAGGGGTATTAAACAGAGTTATATGAAATTTATGTTCCAATCACTCCACTAGAACATTCAATTATTAAAACTCAGAAACTTTGGAAATTCATGCATTGATAATCGGGGCATATTGCTTAGGTTAAAAAAAAAACATGTTGTGTGGCTCAACATAGTGGGTTTTATAAGTTACAAGTAATATCTCAAAAATAGATTTTGCACTCAAACCGAACAGTTTAACTCATTATTTAAAGAGTCAGGTAGTTTTAAGAACTACAAAGACTAAATCAGAACCCGTAAGTATGAACTGCGAAATATTCCAAATAAGATAGAGTTAGAAACGTGTCAGAAACGGACTAGACAAACTCATAACTCGCGAGTCAGAACTGCGAAATGTTCCAAATAAGATAGAGTTAGAATCGTGTTAGAAACGGACTAGACAAACTCATAATTCGCGAGTCAGAACTGCGAAATGTTCCAAATAAGATAGAGTTAGAAACGGTCAGAAACGGACTAGACAAACTCATAACTCGCGAGTCAGAACTGCGAAATGTTCCAAATAAGATAGAGTTAGAATCGTGTTAGAAACGGACTAGAGAAACTCATAACTCGCGAGTCAGAACTGCGAAATGTTCCAAATAAGATAGAGTTAGAATCGTGTCAGAAACGGACTAGAGAAACTCATAACTCGCGAGTCAGAACTGCGAAATGTTCCAAATAAGATAGAGTTAGAATCGTGTCAGAAACGGACTAGAGAAACTCATAACTCGCGAGTCAGAACTGCGAAATGTTCCAAATAAGATAGAGTTAGAATCGTGTCAGAAACGGACTAGAGAAACTCATAATTCGCGAGTCAGAACTGCTAACTATGTAGATAGATCACAAACCAGATAGATTTAGAATCGCAGATCACAATGCACTAAAATCGTTGTGTTCACAGTACATAGTTTTTTACACTAATTTATTAGTACTGATTGAAACGAGGTTATCTTCACTCCCTTTTCTTGTTTGATTATTGTGGGCGTAAGTCTGGAGTGATTTATTATTGAAGTGAACACTGATACAGCCTGCATAAATAAATGAGGACGGTAGAGAAAAGAAATGACCTCGATAAAAGAACCCCTATTAAGACTAGAAATTATCCTAATCGCTATCGTTTTTGTTTCATCTAAATAATCTTCAAAAAATACACGGGTACACTCGAAAATAACAAACCATACAAAGGTGTGGAAAATATATTTTATTTCTTATATGCATCAAAAGTTTGCTGGGTAGAGCAGGTGTCATTTATTTTATACCTTAATTATATTTAAAAAAAAACTTGGATTTCCATTACGAACTATTTTTGTTTGAATTATTATTTAGTTCACTATTTACTTTCATTTAATATTCTCTCCATGCATGTAAAATTTAAACACACAAAATTGACTTGTTTTTAACAAAATAGTAAGACGCGTATATATGAATTTTATACCTGTAGTTCAGAACTTATTTGTGTATATTTACTCTGTTGCCCGTAGTAGCACACCTTGTGCGTCTTACTAAACATTTAGTATAGGCTGTGTTCAATTATGGAGCCAAAGGCCAACTAGAATGTCTCAGCGAAATCGTTCTCAAACCATTCCTTTCATAGTTAGTATTGATTCATTATTAGCTTATAAGGTACAATTAGGGTTATATAATAACCAGAGGGAAGGTGATAGCGTATGAAGGGATCTTCTGGTAAGGAGTGCTAGCGGCATTACTCATATCGTACTTGAGCCGTTCAGAATACTAATATCGTGTTATTGATTTATTCACACTCATTTAGTCGTTTGAAGAGTGCAACAAGATGGTTTTGGATCAGTTGACTGAAAAGAGTTTTAGAACAGTTTAGCTACAACACTCCATTCACTCTGTGGTGAAATCTATGATAAGCCGTCGCGTCGGTAGCAGCCGATGGATCTATATCCTGCTAGTTATAGGTTACAGAACCAAATCAGGATGTAACGACAACTTACGGCTTTGTTTTCGGCAAACAAGAGTTGCATTATGAGGCTGTTGTTTGAATTGCAATTTAACTCGATTTCACAGAAACGCGCCGCTGTTTGAGTTGCAGTAGTGAAAATGGAACACAAATACGGGTTGTTGTCAAAAGCTGATGTGGGGTTGTGTGGAGTGCGGGGAGGGGTTGACCTCCCCCATGTCCAGGCCAGTGCGATTCGATCAACTCTTTTAGTAGTGCAAGGCTTCCTAATGGCTCTGATGATATAAACTGAGGGAATTAATGCAGTCGATTTATGGAATTTTGAAATTGTGTTATTATTGAAACTTACTATATTTGTAAATCACTATAATAGGTTTTTATGTCTAGCAAACAAATAATTTCATAAAATAATTTGTCCTAGTTGACAACAATTTTGGAATCACATCTTGGAAAGGTTTAATAATATAAATATCTAGATATATATATATATATATATATATATATATATATATATATATATATATAATAATATATGATAAAATGTTCAGAAATAAAATGCTTAGCTTAAAATATATTAGTAAATAAAAAGGAGTGTCATATAATACTGAAGCTACAGTTGAATAAGAACATTAGAAGAATCCAATCGTGACCATGTGGATAGTTTGTGAGTATTTAACAAATGTAGGAACGTTTGAACGTTTATATAGAATGTTTTAGAGGATGGATCTTAATGCTGTTGTCTATTGTTTTTTATTAAATCAAGACTTGAAAAGGAATAAAAAAAACTTCATACATAATAAAATTATTGTCAGAACTTTTATTTGCAAATGTTGGTGGGCCAATTTTAATTTGATGGAAAGACATAACGCTCTAGGGAAATTAATTTGTCTGTTGAACTTCTGTAGGGGAAATATAGCTTTAATATACTCGTATACCAGAGTTAACCACTTATTAATTTTCAAAATTACGGTAAACATTTATGTTTGTTTGTATTTATTTGTGTTGTATGTATTTTTGTTTGTTTGTGTGTATTTGTGTGAGTGTGTTTTCTGTACAGTAAAACAAAACTTTTTCCTATGATTAGAATTACTAAATTTCAATAATTTTTAAATTATGAAAATATTTTAGAATTAGCTTTCAATAATTCGTATGTCGACTATTTCAACAGCAGGTCAATCAATTGGAGTTAAAACCTGCGAAACAACACTTTAGAGCTACAACAACTTCGCTAACACAAGTAATTAAAAAATATTTAAGGGTAGCCTATTTAGAAGTTCGTGCAACAACTGTATAATAAGGTATATGTTACCGCTTTCAAAACACAACAATACTATAATTCAACTGACTATGGCGGTTGAATTTAAACGCTAGAAAGTAATAAGCAGAAGTGAAAATAAACATAATTTAAATAAGTTTTACAATTTTAAATTACACTGCATTAAAAGCAATTGCTGATGAAATAATTTTGGCATCAAAGTTGCATCACTTTTATATTACTATTTATAAAAGACGTTCTTAATAAATCCTACCATCTTATCGCTGAGCACTAGTTGAGCCTATCACTTGAGGTGCTGGAAAAATTTCATTTCCGGCTGACTCTCTTGAGTACGAACTAACTAAGCTTCATTTCTATTTAAGCAACATTGAGTTCGATTGTGGTGCATGTCACGTCACTCCATGGGAATCTTACGGGTAATCATGATAGCAACGAGAATATCGCAGATTAGGTTGTGCCAAATACAGCAACTTTTCAGAAAGTTGTCTCCTCAAAAGTACTGAAATTAAATTAGTTTCGCATAACTCTCCTTTACTGAGTGATGCATTTAAATATTTGTGATCTCATGACCTATAGAGTATACCCCCATATTGGATTAAAGATCCGTAATATAAACCATAGCGACACAATATAAATTATATAAAGAACTATATTCACTTGCTGTACACTAATGTAAAAATATAAGTATAATCTCGGCCACTTGATTCTTTCCTTAGTTTATGAATAACATTACTTTCTCTTGAATTACCTTTTTTGTGTTTAACACTTGATCTATACTAATGTCTAAACCAACTTTGTTTTCACCACCTGCAGCTAATTGGAAATTTAACACGAGTATGTGCAAATATATTCTGTGTATGTGTGCGAATGGGAAAATAATTAGAATTCCTGTTTTCTCCAATGGATTTTAACAAGAACAATATTAATTGGCATAGCATACACATGGTGTATAATATGTGGTTTGATAGCATATAACAGTGGATAGTATTAAATCTGCAATATTTCATTGTTTTTGTAATAATTTACTTTGCGCTTCATAATCAAACTGATAAATATAGTGGCATTTACTTTTATACATTTATCGAAATACCCGAACAAGTAGCAATTTTCTGCATACCAAGTTGTAGAAGAAATACACCATAGTGAAACCGATTGACAAAGACAATCTAAGGGCCTAGTAACGACATAAAGTCAACAGAATTCGCTAGTGATGCGTAATGTTCCGTAAATGGTAATACCTAGTTCTAACCGTCAGGTGGCGTTGTGAACATTGTTTCAGGGAAACTTCTGTGTTCTGTTTTATCTGGACCGATTGTGAGGACTTTGATAATGTCATATTTATATTAACGGAATTTATAACTACAATAAGAAGGGTGTATAAGACCCCCAGGCCTTCAACATCCCTCCTATCGAAGAAACTGAACAAACATGTTTATGTTGAGGGGGTTGATAAAAGACCTGCTGGTTTACCATTCTAATCACTGGATCATAATTCTTTGGTCCGCCACGATGAGATAGTTTAGGTGTTTAGGTTACTTTATGTTAGGATGTATTATACGTTTCAGTCATGCCCTTAATGGACAGATCTATCGATCTCTCTGTTACATGTTCTCGTCGAAACTGCGGTTACTGTCAAGATGAACCAGTTAAGCGACAACAAGCATGGTGGCTCTTCGGATGGGTGACCATCAAGTGATCCAATCCTTGCAAGGATTCCTCCTTCGTGATCGTTGTGTATGATTAGGAAATCATATTTTTCGTGTTAGTCTCCAGGTTATGTTGAGGAGGGCGTCTTAACCTTCTCCTGGCAAATAAAACCTTCTTTAACTTTGTAATAGGCTGCTTGCAATTTCGTTCTCTTGACAGATTAGGGCTACAATAAATAATAATAATAACAATGACAACAATGATTTAAATGAAAGTGATTTAAGCACCCTCTCTAATGGTGCACCTTTGTACTGTTAACCTTGTTTGTTTGTAATCGATTTAATATTTACCCACTTTAGAAGACCAGAAAATCACTGCCAATTAAAAATTTTGAATACTGGGATGTCCAGTAACGTTTGGTATTCATCTTATAGTCTATTTAATACCCTTATTTGACCCATCAAAAGCACTTCTACTTCTGGACTATGTTTGAGAATGTCACTCTTGTAAGTTGTTATGGGGGAGGGGGGGCAGGAGATAATATTAAAAAGAATAATAAAACGATTAATCATATTATAATTATGTGTCCAATGGCATACTTGCCAGAAAGCATTATTGTCTACTGTCACAAACATCACACTTCACGCTAGTATAAATAAAGGTATTTTATTTGGGATATAAACATATATAATTATTATATAACTTCTGAAAAACCTTGTTTGTTAAGATCAGTTATTTTATTCCTGGCAAATGTACTCTTACTCAATGTTTTATAAGTGTCCTCTTTCAGAATCTTTATTTTCCAAAATATTGCCACTGTGTTCGTTCTTAATCACGTCAAAAGTGGTCTGTACAGATGAAAAATATATTAAAAAATAGAAAAGTTTAACATGTAAGTTAACTTTGTGTCTTATAATATAAACCCCTCTAAAGGCTTTTTGTTTTCAAGAAAGGTTGCGTAGGCCTTACACATTGTTTTAATCAAGCACGGAGCCAAGTGTCCTCTTCCCCCTGACATTTGGTGACCTTTCCGCCTGGAGTCTAGACGGCTTGTAACTCTCAGTGCTCTACCCCGGATAATGACCTCATTACACCCGCTGTCTGTCTGTCTGTCTGCCTGCCTGTCTACTATTGTATTGGGTATCCGTCACTCAGGTGACTTCTAGAGCACAACGTACAACAACTTATATATACTGAATGTTTTAATTATCGAATGTATTCAAATTAAACACATTTTTCACGAATACGCTGTCTTCTTGTTAATTCATACTTTTAGTCTGATAAAGTACTAGCTGAGCGTTAGCGAAGCCTTTCCTTGAGAGGCTGGAAAAAATTAAATTCTGTCTGTCCGTCCGCACGGTATCTCGAAAACGAACTGACCTGAAAGACTTGAAAGTTTGCATGAAGCAAACAAAGTCTGATCAATCAATTAATCAGTCTTTATTGCCGAGACAGGATTTACATGTATAGCAAAAGTCGATATTAAAAGTTTAGAGCTAAAATTGTTTCAGAGCTAAAATGTGCCTGATGATAGTACATGTCAGATATTGGATTTGTCTTGATCTTTAGAGAATATTTTTACATTGATATTACGGGTAACGGTGATGGCAGCGTGAAAATAGCAACATAAATAGGTTTGTAAACCTACTGAGTACAATCGTGAGGTTGCAACCTGTGACAGTTTTTATGCATGAAAGAAAATAATTATAGAGTGGAAAGAAAATGTTATACATTGGTGAGAAGATTTAATTTTTCCGCACTCTTACATTGTAATACCCTCCCTAGATCTCCGAAACTTTAATTATTTGAACACTGCTATGAGTCCTAACTTAATGAACAAAAATGAGAATGTATCATGTGGAAAGATATCATTTGTATACATTAAATATTGCATGAACCCACATACAAAGAATGAGTTATGTGATGGTGCATGTCCAACCATGGAATTTGGCTGAGCGTCCTTGAAGTATATAGTCCAGTAGGCTGACAAGTTTCTCATTTGTCTATCTATCTTCACGACTTCGAAAATGAACTATTTGAAATTTTTGCAAGCAACCTCGGTGAAGCCTGTTACGCGACTCGGGGTATGACGTACTCCTACCTTGTAATAAAAAGACGAGGAAGAGTCGTACGATGAGAGTTTCACTAGACTCTTATCACAAGAACTTTCACCTGTTATGTATTTATCACTCTGCAACTTGTCCTTCACAAAAAGTGACAAGTCAAACATAAATATTCAGAAATTATTACCGTAGCGCATGTCAGAGTTACTGTAGAAATGTTAAACCGGAGAATGTAGTACAGATAAACATTTAGAATATACATTAGGTAATAAGCTACAGCATTGTCCACGCCTGTTTCCATGTAAATTAGTATGAAAGTGTTCGTTTCGTAAGTTCTTGATACTTTTAAAACACTTAAGAATTGTACCAGAACATACTGAAAATTCGTGTATCATTGTTGACATTTAACACAGTATTAATGGGCGCCGTAATAAGGTTTAAAGATAAATGTCTGAAGATAAAAATAAGAATTCTTTCCTATACGTATATGAAAGATGACTTCAGAAAATTGTACGTTTTTTATTTATTGACAACATAATTTACATGAATACTATTTTGTCATAAATATGAGATTTTCTTAAATCTCAATACAAAGAATTTTAAACAATATTTTACATACGTACTGTGAAATTTGAAATTTTTATTTTGAGCAGTTATGGAGGCCTAGTTATACAAATTACCAAAACCAGTACTTTAAAATAATTTTCTATAATTTCTCATGCAGTGGTGTAACATTTTTACTGTTTTTCTGACTTCTAAGAAGTTTTCTTAGAGGCGGTGAGAATGCGATTTAAAAGAAAACCCGATCAAGGACATACTGTACCACCCTAAACTAATACGGCTATAGTTCGAATAGACTCGTTTATGCCAAGACCTTCAGTGAGAGTTTATTAATTGAAAGGGGGGGTGTTATAGAGTGTGATACTTCGTGTAGTATTTAATATAATTATTTAAGACTGCAAAGTAAATTAATTTAATTTTTACTGATTTGTTGTATTTATTACACGCTGTAAACTCTATCAATATGAAAACAATTTCTTTACGTGTATCCCGTAAAAAAGTGTTTCAGTCCTATATTTAAATAAAGCGTAAACACTCTTGTAAAAGTATTCCATTAGTTGTTTTTATAATATTTTGTTATGACATTGAGGAAAAAAGTTGGTTAAAAAAATATTATTTTCTCCTCGTTTCAATCATAACATTTGCATTTGAATCGTTAATTAGCATTCCGGTCTCTCATTTAAATAACATGGAGCGATATGTAAATAAACTTCAACAGCTCATTTCAATTTCAAACATTATTTTTAATATTTTTGTTTTTAAGCAGGTTTTGAAAACTTTATAGGCTTCTACGGAATAGTTACAAATAAACAGAGGCATTTACAAATGATTAATTACGGTTTCTTAACTGATTAAAAAATGTAACTTGTGTTCCTGGCTCATAAATCCTTTTCCAAGCACTTAGAGGAAAATACGAGTAAATATTTCCCTAATGAATAAAATATGGCTCGAATATATTTTACTATAGTTATTTAATAATGTATGTGTACTCTTATGATTGCACATCCAGCTGTAATCAAAGTAAAAAAAAATCGATAGACTTTGCATGTTGGACTAATTTTTGAAACCATAGTTGAAGATGAAACGCGTGTGTTAAATATGATCTCTGACATCAGTTTGTAAGTAAATGTTAATCATAAGTATTTTCACGATAATGACCATAGTTTCATTGTATTGGTACTAGTTCGCAAAGAGCCTGATTTTGGAATCTAGCGCTTCATAAGCACGGGCGTCTTGGTGGTGTTTACAAAGTACAGTATATCTTTTAATCAATGAAGTCTGTTTTTATTATTTTATATGGTACTGAATCTTGTATATAGGTACAAAATTCCTTTGTTAAGCTATTTAGTCAAGAAGATAATAACTAAAAAAAATAAGAAATATCAACGGCAACCTTTATAGTTGACGTTCCATGTGCAGAGTAAATGCAGGCTGTTATAATGAAAAATCAACTTTTTAAATAAGTTGCCATTTTAAATTTAGTACTTTTTTTTAGTTATGGTACACTTTTCAACAACAGTAAGTGGCTAATTCCAAGGGTTTTACGTCCCTAATATGCTAATGAATAATGTCAAAAAGTAATTAGCTATTTTACTTAATACCAACTATCCAAACAATAACGTCACCCAAAAAGTAATGTTTTAAGATTAAAAAAGTGTATTAACCACCAAAATGTAAAATAAAATAATAAATTACCTTATTTTAACATAAGGTACTTATAATATATAACACGTATATAAAAATATCAAATTTCCAATCGGAGAGAGTTTTTTTATGACACTGAAATTTGGAGAGTTTCAAAATGGTCGGTATTGTATTGTACCTGTCCCCATATGAGTAAATGTAAGTAACGGTGATCTAAAATTTGATATAAAATATTTTCTCTGCGATATTTTATGGATTATGATTTAGAGCGTTCAATACAAAGAAGGAAATATTAGTGAGATTTTACGAGCCTAGTGTTTAGATTTTGTTACTGTTTATCATTATACTATACCCAATCCTGCAAGAAAGAGAGTGTAAACGTATTATTAAGTTTAATGATCCCATGAACCCGATAAAGGGCACTGATACAGAATCCAATTACTGTAATTGTCTGAGGGCAAAGGTTGGAAGTAAATAGCACGTGTTATGTACAGTTGGATCGTCAAAGTCTTTACGGAACTAAACCTATTCTCAAATTCCGGTAAATACGTGAGGTGAGTACACAGACAAATACAATTCTGTATGAACAGAGAAATGTAACAATGGGGCCATGTGTAACACGGAGATGCTTTGGAAGTAGTGAATTATGGTCTACTAAATCTCGTACAATATTTCACCGACAATGTTTCTCTATGAATTAACAGATATAGGTTTGACGGGTCCCTCGTCATCAGATCTATTACAAACTGCATACACTGACAATGAATAGTTTCAAATTTATGGATAATAAATACTTTAAATTAAGGGCACTGTCATGGGAACTAAAATGACACCATCATACCCTAACTTATACTATAAATTGGGCTAAATTAAAGAGTACTTCCTATTCATACAAACTCAGAAACCAACCGTTTACTTGGGATAAACCAATGATATATTTTTAATTTATAAAATAATGAGGAAGCTCTACACACATTTTTGGAAGAACTTAACTCACTCATAACGATGACGATCCCAAAGCACGGTGGAGCTACTGAGTAGTGATGGGAGAATCGAATACTTAAAAGAATCGAATACAGTGAATTCGAAATTCACCCCTGTATTCCAATACTTTTGCTCAGCTGAGCGTTTCTAACAGACAGGTCTAAACCTGTCTTACTTCTTTCCCGCAATCTATTGTTCCTCGGTTATTTCACTTTTTTGTCACGAATTCACCCCTGTATTCGAATATGTATTCGAATACTTTTGCTTTTTGTGCCTTTGGCTTTTGGTGCCTCGTATAAACAAGTCATAGCCCATGATATACGAACTTCAGAAGATATATCTTTGTTTACCCGCTACTTCAGTTCCGTCTGAAAGACTATTTTCCACAGCAGGTCTCACTAATTACCGTAGTCTTGAAGCAAGAAAACCTCAATAATATTTTGTTTTTACACAACAATATGAAATACAACATTCATATTTGTCTTTATTGCTTACAACACTGTAACTATTAAATAATATGTATTTTTAAATTTAATAATTATACAATTATACATTTTTTCAACTATTAAAATTTGTAATTATTTTTTCAAATTATGAATCTCCCCTACATTATTCTTTTCAAAGTCTCCATATATGTATTCATTTTAAACATCATATGAATACGAATACAGCTCTTGAATATTTTATTTGAATACTATTTGTCAGAATAAACGAATGCTCCAGGTTTGAATTCAATTCTTCCAGAGAAATTGTATTCATTTCAAAAGTTATCGAATTCATTTTGATGTATTCGAATATGTGAATACTCTGGTTGTATTCGAATATGTGAATACTCTGGTTGTATTCGAATATGTGAATACTCTGGTTGTATTCGAATACGTGTATTCGATTCTCCCATCACTACTACCGAGTCTTCTACACATAACGCAGCTATGGTGGGAAGGGTTAATTTCATGTGCATGTTGTTATGCTCCAGTTCACCTTCCTCTTACGTGCATCAGCTTAGATCCGATGCTGTTGCAGACTCGACTCCTGAAATCTAAAGTCATATTCGTCTGAAGAGATCCAAAAACAGTCGGTGACGAAGAATGAAGAAGCTTAAAACGAAACCCCCCGCACTGTATTTCCTTATATATGTTCATTTCTCAGAATGATGTTAATTCACGAAACTAGCTATAACCTACAATAACACTTTTTGAGAATAAAGTACACTCTTGAATATTACGCACAATTGGTGCAATATCTCACAAAATTACAAACAAGCAAGTAAAGTCAAACTACCAAGTCACTATGTTTTTAATAATTGTTTATCTTTGTTTCAGGTAACGCTTCTCCCACGATGTCTTCGAAGACTTTCTAAGAAATAGTTGGTTGCTTGCCACATCTCATATTGCCTAGTAAGTAATGAGTGTCACACATTATATGGAACACAATCATATAATAATTAAACTTTTACTATTTTATTTGTTTACCAAATCAGATCCGTATAAATTAGAGAACACGCAGGTAATAAAATAAAATCTTGGTATTAAAAGACCAACAAATATTACTTGAAGAAAGGGAATCGAGATCCAATTTGTAATGTATAAGCACTTACGTAGCTTTTCGTGAAATCGTTAATAAGACAGGAATTAATCATTATGGAGGTTATCCACCTTCACCTCCACCAAAAGGTGGAGGTGGAAATGGGAGGGTAATTTAAGGGTTAAAATGCCAAAAGATAATTTTTTTGACAGATCCTACTTTTTTATAACTCAAACCCAACCGTAGGAAACCTGAGCCAAAGTTGAATCAGTGTTAGCCTATACGAGTAACTATTAGCTAAAAATTATGATTTTTTTTTATCTGGTGAGCTGATACAGATGTAACACAAAAAGGTATCAAACAGTTTGTTATGAGTGTGTAAAGCTCAAATAATATGTGTTATTTTATATACGAGTGTATACGAGAACACATATTTTATATTTCCTGTTTCGTTCTCCGCTAAAACTAGTGTGGGTCTCAATCCTAGAGAAAATTATCTATAAGTTGTACGAAAGACGAGGTTGTTGCTTGTACAATGATAAATATATTGGCTCTGAGCTCCCTTCGCTAAAAAAATGCGATTACAAATTATATATACAAGCGTCTTCATTTAATTGTTTTTAATTTTTCACCCAGCGGCATCCTGTTTTTTAGAAGAAGATTTATGTAAAATTAAGTATAAATTAAATATGACATACAGGTTATGAACTAACATAGCAATGAAAAAATATACGCAGTTGTATGCGCAGCCTTACCGTTATGAATGAAGGATCCTCACCAGAATTTCCTTCAAGCATATTATGAATACTTCCAGAATAAGTGGAAAATTAGACTTTTTATTAATTGAAGTAGTCTTTTTTAATTACTCTCGGCTCCTGAATTGAATATATTTGGTAGCGTAGATACAAATCTATTGAGTATTGAATATTCAATATTTTAAGGACGATGTAAAACATACGCAGAGGGGTGTGGCGTGCTGACCCATCAATATTGTAGATGAACGAACCACCTCGTTGGTCACATGCTCGTTGTCATATTGTTGAAACACATCCAAATGGTGAATTACCGCTTGGATCGTTGAAATATGGCGTAGTTGACACAACTGCAATAGCTCGCCCTTCCAACACCCCCTTCCACCACCGACAGCCACTACTGTATATAATTATTGACAGTCATTTTATGCCGACCTTTCATCCAGCGGAAGTTATGTTTATCGAAAATTTTATCAAATCAGATTCTGAGAAAATATTCAATGTACGGTCAAACATCTATTCCATTTATTGACAGACCAAACATGAAACCACCCATCTCGTCAGTACACACTTCTCTTCCGTATTCGCTTACTCGTAAACATTAAATTATTTCTCGCTTTTCGTTTCCGATCTTGGTTGTTGAACTGAAAATAAACAACTGTTTCAGAGCAATAATTCAGTTTATACATTTGAAATTCATGGTAGCCTATATATCCCTGAAATTATATAAATAACTAACATACGGTTCTATAGCTTGTCAAACAGTTCCAAAATGTTGGAGATGTCGTTCCATCGGTGGTTATGAAAAGTTAAAAGTGCTCCACATGGGATTATCAAAGTTTAAACATTTAAAATAACACAAATACAGCAAGAACAACAAATAAGTACATACGAACATTGCGACGGTAGGCCTAACACTTTTAACTTTTTAACCACCTGATGATAGAACAAACGATAATTCCTGAAACATGTGGACATCTACACATTTTGTCATGCTTAGATTTAATAATAATTAAATAAAAATGTTTTTTATTTTGAAATTTTAAAATATTCAGTTTAAAACGTACAATTGTTTGGAGATGGTTTGGGGGGAGGGGGGTTAAGTCTCCAAATTCCCATGGCGGCCTCAAAATATAGTGAAAGAAAAAATATTTAACTATGTATTTCATACTAGCCTTCAATATAATCACAACCATGTTGTTTGGGTGTAGACATCGCATTGTATATATGCACATTATACCGTCATTTTGATCGGTTTATCTCATATTATTAAATGTTATAGTATATTGTAACCATTTCGAGAAAATATTGCTCGCTTCAAAACCGAAATATTGCAAAGGCACTCACAACGGGTGTTGGAACATAACTAACTTGTTCACTAATGAATTATAAGCTACCTTCCCTACTCATATATGCATGAAAGGTGCCAGAAGGCCACTACCTGAGATCGGTGTGTAAATCGGGCAACTGTTGACAACGGCTCTGGACTAAGATTATGTCAAAATTAAGATCAGCCCAAGAGGTTTTTAAAAGCAAGCTACCACATTTATTATGTTTCAGAAAATTGTGCATCGTTTGAGACGAGACATCGTATGGGTGCGAGACGTTCAGAATTGCGAAGATGCTGACAATAATCTAGCTTGCATCTAACTAGTCTGTCAGGTGTACTTTTATAAAAGAACAATGAAGCGTTTATGAAACGAGATATATGATAGGTTGTAAACATATAATCGGACTGGGTTAAATTTGTTGTTGCCTTGAATGAACTATCATTCAACTTTCCAATCTACTGAGATAAGTTTCGAAGAACTTTACAACCTTTTCCTATTTAAATAAATCGATTCTCGCATCTTTTTAAAACAAATAATTTTTAGCAAATACGGCTGTGAGCATTATTTAGCTTCCACTTTATTTATTATCTACCATAATCAATACCAATGTAATTGCCAAGTGAATAAAGACATAATAAAGAGTGCAATAAAACCTTGCAAATATATGACTAAGTAGTTTTAAAAATAAACCATAAATCTAAAATTTTGAATTAAGTTTAAGATTAATGTTTAAACAAGTTCTTGCTTTATCATTTTCGTTTATGACTGTTAAATAAATTTGTGTTGTAAATTAAATTTGTGACCATATAAAGATTCTTTGTGTAATCAGAATATTATACTTTTTATTATTTTATATTTTCTTGAGCTATCTTGTTTATAGATAACTAAAATTTAAAGTCTAATTCATATACAATCTTTTGAGCTCTAATTATTTGGGAAGAGTTTAAATTATATAATTGGTAGTTCTGAGTGAGTGGGTATTGCAAAATTACATTTTTGGCACTCATAGTATGTTTTTTACTGTATGTTGAGAAGTCAACATGCGTGCAAATGTGTACAAGATGAAACACCGGGCAGTATCAGCCATCTTGTTCAGGCTGTAATATATAACGATGGCAATTGTTGAAATTCAGTTATTATGAAGTCATTAATCGTCAGTTTTAAAAGTTCGATTTTGTTGTTATACTTAACATATAGTGGCCTAGTCCACCTAGTTACCTTATGTGCTTCCATTATGTTGTTAACAAGCCCAAGTCGGACAGCACAGACAGAGTTAGTTATAGCGTAGCAACCGTTACGTTACGGCCAGTCTGGCTTGAGATATGGTTGTAGCCGTGTCTCGCCCTTCCGGCCCTTGCTTCCTCTATACTCTTCGACATGCGCGTCTGCTTCCTGAAGATCTTGCAGGCCTATAGTCGTTCCACCTCTTTTTCAGATGAAGCATCGAAGGAACGTTCATACTTTTCCTCCGATATATAGCGTGTCCATTTCAACTGTGTCACCATTGGTAACTCTGAAACTGCTAACTATATCTACAAGTTTAAAATTGGAGCTTCGCCTACCTTTTAGTGACGATTAAACTTATTAATTTGGATTTAGTGTTGGAAAATGGCGGCAAACTATGGAACATTATATTTTCCCATAAGAACGAAGCGACGGAAAAGGAATATAATTTTACTTTACAGAATAGCTATAAAAGAAACACGATCCAAAAAAATTTAGGCCAAATATGTCTTTTTTACTTAAGAAAAGAAGGTGAAAGAACCTCAATTGCACCTAGTTGTAAAAGATCATTTGCTCTGCTTCTGGTTCCCGGAATAACAGGATATTCTGGATGGGCTACCTTGAAAGAAAACGAGGCTAACTCTGATAAAACCGTAATATTTCCTTCAACGCACTCTCTAACAAGTACCAATATTTGTTACCTTTTTGGTTTAAATATTCTATGGTAGTTTGTGACAATTGTTACTTCAAATAAATATGTATAATAATTGGTTTATTGGATGAAACTGACGTACAAAGCGAGATCTTGTTTTAAATTCATTCGCTTCTTGTTAGGCTGCCTCTTAAACAACACGTGCAATACGATTTTAACTAAAATGTTTGTAATAAATAGGCTGATCGAAATACGTGAAAGATATGTTAAGACAATTAATATGCAATTTTAGGAATATCCGTTAATCCGTCTGGACACAGCACTACTAGCTCCATACCGCAATAAAGAGTAAATACGCACTTTGCCATATGACTTCTAGAATCTAGTAGGTATTTTGTATAGACGGCAAATTATGACATTCTTCCAAGCTTTTATAATTACAATATCGTTTCAGTTTATGTATCAATGGATATAAAGGTTATTTAGTACAGTGCATGAAAAAGTAGTTCAAAAGTGCATCTGAGATGAAAATTTCACAACAATTTTTCAATAAATCTCTCAGTAAATTTTAACTAAACTTAATTAAAAACATATAGAAAACAACTATGCGATAATACACAACTAAGAGTTAATTTAGTAATTTAAATTTCCTTCCTTTTTTAAAATCAGTCATAAATTAATTTAATTTATATAAGTATACAAAGATGAATTCGGTCTTCAATGGTGATGTAGGAAATTTAAATCGAAAAAAATAGACGCCAGTAACACAGAATGTTAAAGGAGGCGCACTAGTGCATGGTTGACGGTGAGGGTTGGGGGGGGGGGCGGTCGGGAGGATAGTCTGCGCGCGTACTCGACAAAGATAATACAACTCTTAGCTCCTAATGAAACCAAGAAAGTAAGGCTTACTCTCGCTTCACTTAACAATACAATAAACTGAATTAGTTCAATTGGACCAGTTGGGAGGTTTGTACACTACTTTTTGGAATTTTAGCAGAAGGGATGGGGTCTTCAATGAGTATACTTTGTAATTATTGAAGTAAGTGAGTTAGAAAACCGCAATGAGAAGAAAAGTAAGAATCTATTAAGGGATAAAAAAGAAATGATGTTTGATTAATTGGACTTGTATGGACGGGAGAGATAACAAGATATATTGGACTACTATTTTCGTAACAAATCTGTCACAAAAACCTTACAAGAGTATTTTTCAAAATACAGTACAGTTTTCATAAAAGTTTTGCTGGAGAACATTGTAAAAAGAAACTGGCGTAACCTTCAGTTCGTCGATATCTCAAAAAGAACTGCGGTGTCGCTTGTGCTCAAGGATACGAGTTTTAATTTTACAGTTTTGTACCAATCATTGTGAGAGTTACCTTGATCTTTGTACTTGTCTAAACACGTGTTATTCGGTTCAAGATGATCGCCAGAATTGTTATTGTAATGCTAAAATATTTCCCGTGAAATTAAAAAGTTGGGCCAATCTCAATTAGGTGGTCCCAATAACGAAAATATGCAGTGCTTTATGGGGGTTCGGTATGCCCTATCCTTCCCATGTTAATTTGGCCAATTTTATGTACCTTTTTCTCAGAAACCTTTAAAGCTATCATCATCAAACTTTAGGACACTACTATTTAGACCTTTGTTAACATTTAGAGCGGAACAAAGTTAAAAAAAAGAAGTTTTTATTTAATTTGTTGTAAATAAAAAAATTTATTAATTTTTTGTAAAATAATTTATAATTATAATTTTTTTTAATAAAAATTTAAAATAGATTTTTATAATGTCTTCCGCTCTAAATGTTAAAAAAGGTCTATATAGTAGTGTCCTAAAGTTTGATGATGATAGCTTTAAAAGTTTCTGAGAAAAAGGTACATAAAATTGGCCAAATTAACATGGGAAGGATAGGGCATACCGAACCCCCTTATTCAAACGAAGTAATTAACAGTATATTGTAAGTTTTTGTGTTATACATTTAAAGTAATTGTCATGTTTATCGATCAGACACGATCTGTAACCTGTAGTTGCTAGTGTGTCGGGAATATATGATCAGAGAGAGGCCCGGTAACATTTCAGTTGCCGATATAATCAGCGTGTATGGGGTTGACACGCGACCACTTCACTATCGGGTTTAACTAGTAGGCGAGAAACACATCGCAAGATAAGCTCAGTACATCACATCCTGTGTTTATACCACAATATTAACTGTTTAACCTTGCATTTAGTCAATCTATTATTTCAATAACCTTCCCTACTCAATGACATTAATATTAAAATTGATTTTGTACTGTTTCGGCGATGAGGGTTAAAATTACTACATGCACATAAAAACTTTTAGTTTATAAATTTTAAGACCACAAGATTTGAATGAATGAATTTTTTGTTTGAAGTTTATTTTTGACGATGGAAGAATTGTGAAGGAAACAGGATTTTTTCCGGACATTTGCCATCGTTCAGTGAAACAAATAATCAGTAACACTACGTTTCGAGATCTGCAATCTGATCTCTTCTTCAGGTAAATAACTAATCTAACGCATAATTACAAACTAGGTTAAAGTACACTAATCATACCAGAGCGTTGTGACACGCCTATGTTAGAAATCACAACTACCAAGTTGTGTGCCCACAAAAAGGACCCATTCCTGTTTCCATTTCTATTCTATTGCCGCCATTTTGTTTCTGCCGTGACGATCGCCTTTTACTTTTGGCCCTTTACGTAGATGGTTGGTCGACGAATGCATACGTATTGTGGCCTGTATTCTGTAGTTCAGTTTTAATGATTAGTGTTGTGTTTAGTTTTTTTTTATTAAGTGCATGTTTTAGAGTTAGTGAAGTTGACACACAACATGGTACTTGTAATTCCTGACATAGGCGTGTCACAACGCTTTGGTATGATTGCCTTTCACTTTACGGATCGAAACAAATTCTCTTCGTAAAAAATTTCTTGTACCTACTTTTAATAGTGTAATAAAAAGCTTGAGTCTTACTAGTGCTAATTAACAAGCTTACTGTTTGAAAGGATGTTTTTAACATTAGCCGTGCAGATTGTATTAGTTTAATAATAACATACTGAAAGCCAGTAAACCTTTTATAGACCAATCATATTGTTAACCCAATAAAGCGAACCCAAATAGAATCCAATTAGGGTAATTGTTTGAGAGCAAAGATGGGAGGTACAGTCGGGGCCGTCAAAGGCACGTTGGACTAAACTGGAGCTCGTGTTATCACCAAATATCGATTATAAAACCTTTGACTTTAACAACGTTGACTTCACAAAGAGGAGAGTGTTAGTCCAAGCGTTTTATGGTGCGATAATTACGATTAATTATTTACACAACTAAGAGGTTTAACTCATTATTACAAGTTGCGTCAGTTCTGGTGTTGAAATAACTGACAGTAAATTAATTTAAATATTCAATTTCCTGTTTTTATGTGAAAAATATTGCTTCCTTTTTTTAATTATACATCAATTTTCGTGTCAAGACAGTGTAGTAGATAACTGAAATTAAGAAAACAAGGTTTCCTAATCTTACAATAAATTGTTTTGCTAATGAATAAAATTAAATGTATGTATTAACTTTCTGTAATATTGAATTTTTATGTGAAAAGCTTATTGTGATTCCATAGTTATAAAACAGTTAGTCAGTTTAGATTAGATCACATAGTATTAAATCCTAAAAAAATCACAAAATCTTTTTGATGAATGAAGATTTCCATAAACATAAACGAAATAGACGTATTTAAAAATATTGATTTAGATCACTTAATTTTTTTAAGACGAAATAAATGCTAATTTTTCTGGGTGTAGGTTCTACACAAGAATAACATGGAACATCTATACATTCTTTTTAAGGTTTATTGACTACTTGATTATTACACCGCCTTTAAAACGTAATGTAAGAATAATACAAACGTCGGTAGCAAACAGGTTGTAAATAGTCTTAGGAACTCTAAGTAGTTTCCAACCAAATTAGTCATTTCGTTGAGGAAGAAACATTATCCTTTCAGGAAATTAAAACAACTGTAGTGTTTTATTACTATCCGTGTGTTTATTCCGGTCTAATAAATGTGACATTGAAGAAAATGGGAAATTAAATCTAAAAAGACTTATGGTAAATGTTTTGAGAAATTGAAATCCAATCAATTTTCTTGAAATGTGATAACTGATTCAAGAGACCTCTTTCTCTGGTCTACACGTAGAAGATACGTTCTTCTCATCAACCGGTGTCATGTGTATGTAAGACTACCTCCCCTCCATCTGTCGATTATGTGACTATGAATATGTGTAAGAGCAAGGTGATACTGTTACATTATTGAATGGCTAACTGTAAAAGAACGGCACTACCCTCTTATTGATTTGTTCAATATACTTAGTTATTTAAGACTTGGGGTAAACGCGTGACTTGGTATTCTTGCACTACCAAAGGGAGATTGTCACTTGATAAAAATAATTTTGTAGACGGAAGGCAGCAGTAATAACGCTGATAAAAGTTCGCTAATTCATCATAATTTTGTAATTATTTGTCTTTACTTTCATTCAATAGTTGACCATACTGAAAGTATTTATGTTTATACAAGATTGTGCGACTTTATATCTTCATAGCGTAACTATTTGACTTATACATACTTAACGTTAATTCTGTCTGTGGTTGACCCACTGCGCAAAGCAGGGCGAGTGCAGACCTGTTGTAACCTGTATTCTGTAGTTCAGTTTTAATGATTAGTGTTGTATGTTTTATTTTATAGTTAGTGAAGTTGTCACACAACATGGTGGTCACGTTTCCTGATTTATGCGTGTTACAACGCACTGGTATGATTTTTTCAACCTAGATTGTAGTTATGTGTTAGGTTAGTTATTCACCTGAGTGGATCAGATTGCCGATATCAAAACGTAGTGTTACTGATATTTTGTATCACTGAACGATGGAAATTTCTAGTAAATCCTGTTTCCTTTGTATAAAATATCATGACTATTTTTACACGATTTTAATGTTAAGTATGTTGTATATGAGTTTATTACTAAAGTGTTGTTTGCTAATGTGGGCTGTGTCAACATTTAATTGTAGAACTTTTTTTATTATTAATTTACAAGTACTTTTTGAATCGTCGTGAGTGTGTCTATACTCACTTATTTAAATATTGGGGGGGGGCGTAGAGAGCATTCCACATTGTATAGATGTTCCACATCCAAGGCTTGCTCAGATTTTATAAAAAATACGTGTTTACTACTTTTTCTCCAGTCATACGTCTAAAATTCTACTTATATAATTGTCTCTATCCGTATAATTCCGTAATAAAGTAGAATGTTATCTCTGTTGTATTAAATTACTAAATTTGATAATATATGAATTTTTCCATAACGATCTTGGAAAGATGGCTTGTCTTAAGATTCGGTTTTCAAATGCTGCGAGGGTGAAGACTAAAACAGGTGACTTTTGAGAGATGTACACACAGTCATCATTGGCAATGGGTGGAGTACAGGGATTTACTTAAAATAACATATTTAATTCAAAGCAAGTAATCTCTTACGGTTTAAGTAATGAGTATTTTAATCTCTGCACAATTAACGGTATTATCGTATCTTTTTCTGCACATGATTTTATTCCCAAGATCGTATTAATCAATAAAATGCTTTGGGGTAAAACTAGTAGAACGGTAATCCGCAAATATAAACAATTGTAAACGTTTAGGAGTTTCGAAGGTCTAATAGGCTTCTTCGCCAACATTGGCGTATTTAATTTTAACAGCTTTCAAATCGTATGTCCTCTACAGAGAGCGAGCGATAACTGTGATGAAGTGCTGCTGTAATAATGGCTGCTTCGATGAGCGGTGCGAGTCGCTGATGTATAAGACTCACGTAAACCCGTGTGTGCTGTGGACTGCCTAGCCCACTCAGCAGACGGCGCAATGCACCATGATATTGCCTCTAATGCGGTTATGTCGCACCACCTTGTCTAATTATATTTCCAATTGCCGAGCTATAATTGAGTTTTTGGACCAGCAAACTTCCGCCCCTCGCCGCTTGTTGGTTAGTGTTGCCCCTCGATTCGTTCGTATTGCGTTCTAAGCGATACTGTAAAAAATATGTATTAAACGAAAACTGATTAATACATTATCAAACAAATAACGAATATATTGTTTTGAGTAATATTTATTACCCATTTTTGAAACCAAGCGCCGATGAACAATCCCCAAATAAAGTATAAAAAGGCTAATACAAACAATGCAAAAATACATGATATGTCATATAAGGTTTTATCAAACAGTCAGTTAAGCCTGCTTGCGGGAAGTACGAGAAATAAACCGACCAGAAACCACCCTTTGTTAATTTTACTTACGCACTTTTACCGATTTATTTGCTGGACTTAACGACAAAGGATTTCAGTTATAATTTATAACATAGCTTTTCAGACCTACAGTGTATATTCATTTTTAATAACTGTTTTTATATTCTTGGCATTTGCTTATTCGATTTTGTATCAATGCCTTTTCTTTATGCAAAAATAATTGTGATTGAACCCAAGATATAACAACGTAAAAAGTTTTTTGTATATATTGCATAATACAACCTCTAAATTTTTTTGTAAAATGGTTCATTTATCCTATACATTGTAGTATAAGTTGTAGTACATAGTAATGTATCTGTAGTACTTAGTCATCTGTAGTATCTGTAGTCCTATACCTGATTAACTTTATACAATGAAACTCCTCCTTGTATATGCAGAATTTTCACACTGCAAACTATAGAGCTTTGGCTAAAATTTGTTAATAAGATCGTCAAATAGTATTTATCTTGTTTTGTCTAGTGTATTTATCTTGGATTTTTTTAAATTTACTATTTATTCTGTACCTTGAAACCTCCAACTTGTAGTCCTTTTAACATTGTGTTTTAACCAAGGGTGGTTTTGAATGGATTTAAAGACCTCGTCAGTTAAATATTTTTATTTATACTTACTATTTTTAATATTTCTTATTAGACCAGAAATTGTTTTATGCTAATATAGCATTTCCATTTTGATTACGTAAAAAGTAAGTAGTATCATAGTCTGTGTCAAAATTCAAGATTGTTGTTTTATTTCTATTTCAATGGAACATTAGTTATTTGAATGTTGACGGACACAGCTTCCTCTCAAAACTTTCTGCTCGAATATTGCATCCCGTTAACTTATAAACCAGTTGTCACTGCTTATGTCTGCAATGATGCAATTAATAGGCAGTGGACGTTTTGCTATCTTGGTATAGTCCTATGGGTGTTCAAACGTGCAGGAAATAGCTTTGTGATGTTGTAAGTAACAAATACATTCAAAACTCAATGTATTACCGAATACAAGCTTTAAATACTATACATAAAGTCAAGGATGGAAAAAGTTATCTCGAAGATAATTACGATTTCAAAAATAATCTAGAAACTGCGAGAGTGTTGTTTTAGAAGTGAGTTATTTGTGGCTCCGAGATTATTAATTTTCCGGAAGCATAAAACACCACTTCTGAACTTTGGCATTAATATTTATAGCGTAAGAGAAAGGTTCCGGCAGATTTGCTTTACGTGGGTGGTCATTTTCAGATTTATACGTTATTATTACTTTACGTTATGCTACTTCAAAACATTGAATTGAATATAAAGCTCACGTATTTTGGCAACACACAATTTGGTCAATAAATGGAAAATAAATCCGGATAATATATGTATAAAATACATGGAAACATATATTTTTTTAATTACCAGATAAAATGTATAAACTTAACAGAACGTTAGCTGTATTCAGTATAAAGTTGTGGGTGTTAAAATATCAACATTTAACCCTAAGCAGCCGCCATTTTGTATAGGATTAACGTTTTAGGAATCACTATTAGATAACACTATCAATAATAGCGTTATTCCAAATCATTCATCCCATACAAAATAGGGAGCGTTTAAGTTTCTATACTGATATTATTTCAACAACCGTCATTTGGTAACAAATAAATGTCATTAAGAGCGAGCAGTTTCTGGCTGCTATGTTTTAATAATAAATACTTTTAAAACTGTATAGTCTGCGTATTGATTAACCTGTATTTAAATTTACAAGGCACTCGATACGGGCCGTCACCCCTCCCCCCTTGTAGGCATTTGAAGGTTATTTTATACAAACCTAGTTAAGATTGCCGCATAACATTGTGCGAAGCTTATACATTTTATGTGCTAAGGCGTAAAAATGTTTAAGTTTTTTTCAGACATTTTACACCTGTTATCTGATTTTGTGTTAGTTATGTTTACTAAAAATTTTGTAGTAATCAGAACTTTTTTTTATTGCCATATATGTGAATATAATAACAAAAAAACACAATATTAACAACATATACAAACACAGACTTATGAATTGTATGAAGTGTGAGGCAACTGAGGATACAATTACATTCAAGGGATATTGTGGAAATAAATCAAGGTGTTCCGCAGGGTGCAGTTTTGGGAGCAATACTGTTCTAATTAACGTCAACGAGTTCTTTAAAGGCATTTTCCTGACAGAGAAACTGTTTCTTTTTCTGATAATACTGCCTGATTCTATATTGTAAACAATATATTATATATTGTATATATTTGTGATTATTCACAAATTAACCATTTTATCGTAATAAAGAGGTTGTTACCAATAGCTGCGTGGTTTTAAACACTGAGAAAAACAAATATATTAACTTTAGTTTGTTAACTGACTTTCAAATAAACTTTATCATGCTTGGTCAATAGATCTCTGTACATTCTATTTAAAAATGTACAAATATTCTACACACATCTAATTGAAAACCTCTTGTTTATAGTATTAATTTGTAAACATTATTTGTTATTACATATTTTTGGTTTGTGTTATGTTTATTTTGTCGCTTTGTTAATGAGTAGTTTTCTGATAAGGAGTTCTGGTAACCCGAAAATTAAAAAGATGAACACTGATATTCCTCGTTTTCTTTAATTTCAACGTTATATATAAAATCACATATACATTTGTTTACATGTACACGTTTAAATAGTTATATTTTTTATTAAAACAATAGTATTATACTCCACTAAAAGTTTAACACTAACGTAAGCAATAGAGTTTTATCAAGTTCAATTAGTTTGCTCGGTATAACGTCCTTTAAGATTTTTTTAAAATATGAAAGAGGCGACTCGACAATAGAAAACAACATTAAGAAATGACAGCCACACTGCAGGAGATAAATTGCTGAAATTTATTCTCTACTTCTTCTGTCATCCGTTCAGAATTAGTCCAGTCTGCGGTCTGTATGGCGAGTAAACGTACTGGAAAGCACACTTTTATTTTAATTCCTCTTTTGTATTTGGCCACCATTCAGTCACTATTTATTCTGATTCAACATCGGTGGTCAGAAATAAAGCTTCGGTCGTTTTATAACAATGGAAACCTTATTCAAGCAGTCTATTATTTAAAGCTCCTAATGGGATTTATATGATATGAAATTGTGTTTTTATTGACACGGTTTTGAGGACAAATTGGTGACAATATTGTTCTAACTTTGCTGCTAAGTGATTCAACTGAATTGAGTTTCGCATCGAAACGAGCCCGAGTGTGTGTATAAAAAAGAGGGTAAATTGTTTAATATTTTCTGTTTAATTATTGTCAGTGTTCATGATTCAACTGTTTATACAATAGCACAATAACTCATATCTTTCTAAATGGCTATAGTTACAGATAAATAAGTTTTGATTTCTTCCTTTTGTTTCTAGACAGTTTCCCTATTGGTGAGAATTGTTTGATAAACACTTTTGTTACTCTACATTCAATGGAGATATTGCAACGCTAGACGTCCATCGTACATTACGGATAAATCTGCCAAGAAAGAAGAGGGTCTTGATGTTGTTCAGTGATAACACAAAAAATACACGATGTGGTAGTTCCTGACCTATAATACATTGTATTTATCTTCCAAATTATTGCATGTAACATGTTAAAAGGGAGGGTGGTAGGGAGGAAGGGAGGGAGTGAAAGAGAGGGAGAGAGGGGATGAACAAATAAATGAATTCTTTCTTTATATAAAAATAACTTCTTAATATGCGATTGTTGTCTAACCGTTTTCTGACCTGGCTCTATTTATTGCAATGTGTTATAGCTTATATATATATATATATATATATATATATATATATATATATATATGCATACATAATATATATATATATATATATATATATATATAAATGCTATATAATATAATTTAAATAAGCATTGAATCACAAAAAGTACTAGCTCCGCAGGGACTCGAACCCGGATCTCTCACTTGCCAGGTGAATGTGCTACCATTACATCACAAAGCCCTTACTTTTTAAGATTCAATTATTTTTTATTTGGCTGTATTTATCACATATGCGTTTAAGTAACCAAACTAACATATGATCGGAAGACAAAATACCTGTAAAACGACTTATTTACATTCATTAAATTTGTATAAATGGCAATAGCCGAATTTAATTTCAATAAACAATGAATCACAAAAAGTACTTGCTCCGCCGGGATACTATATTATATGCATATTGATATATATATTAAAAGTCAACTAAAACCCTTTTAAAGTGCTTTTATTGCCATACATGTGTTTCTGTATTCAACCATCATCAGCGTACATTGACCTCTAAATAAATAATAAACAATTAAATATACACATGTGGATAATTTAAACATATGTTAAATTTAAATGACAAAGTTGTAATTTTTATTAGTAATCTTTATTTAATATATTATTTTTTCAAAAATGTGGTTTATTTTGTTTTTCAGATTACTATTTAAAATGTTATGAGGATAACTATATGTTATCCAGTTGTTGATGTATTAATATAGCAAATGTTATTATTTGCAATAAACAACATTTCAAGACACATACTTTAAAATCTCGTTATTACATTGAAATGAATAACATGTATCACTTAAATTAGTATTTAAATTTAAAAGAGAAAAAATAATTTAACATACTTTAGTGTCTTAATGTAATAGAAGTACTTTTTATTTTTGTTATAGAAATGAATATAACTTCAAATACCAATTTGTTTTTGTAACATTCAGTAGAGTGTGAAGACTGTAATTCGTGTATTAGTATAACTTTTAGTTAGATTGAAATCTTCACTATCTATTTTATCTAAAAACTGTTTTTGTAAAACTTACATTAAAATGAAATTCCTATAAGCACATACTTGCCAAAACATTGTACATAATGATAATATATTTATTCGCAACATTTCAGTCAAATTCTAAAAATAGTCTTTCTAAGAATATTTTCCTCTTGTTGTTTCAGCTCTAGTTCAATACAGTTTAAAGATTATAATTATTTATGTGCGAACACACGATACATTTTAATTAACACTTTGTGAAAAAATGGAATACATTCACAAGTCTGATTATTCCAAATAGTTACGCAAGGGAATATAACACAGTTATCCGATTTAGGATCATCCACGGTCAGTTGATTAGATCTTTTCTTACGTACAGATGTACAGGCACCGCGGTATGGCGTTTACTCGTACACTTGTACGCTTGAGGTTGGGAAACTGCGTACTGTTCCGTAAATATATATTTTGTTGATGATTTCTTACCAAATGAAAAATCCAATAACATTTTCTGAACGTGCGAGACAGTTGAATTTTGTAGTTTCAGTAAACTAAGTTGCGTTAGAGATTTAATTAGGTTGTTTAATATTTTAATATACTTTTATAACATTATAAAATATGAATAAGTTAACATTTTATTATGTTATTCTGCCCAAAAATGTAATTAACATTCGTTTTTAGACTGACCTTGTGAGATATATTCTATATTTCACTAAGCAGCTAATTCCAACACTATTTGCCGTGAAATGTCATTCAGGTTTACCAACAATCCGAGTAGAATAAAAACTTCCCTTCAAACAATCATATAAAGTCAGGATTCATGAATTATTGGACGAAACCCAAAAGAAAAGTATGACATATATGGTATTTTCTTTCTTAAATACTTTCTTTTTAGGTTAATAAAAAATTAATATAATTTAACAACTTGAACCCTACATCCCCTTCGTGCAGGTCTTGAAAAATCTTGCACTACAATATTTAAAAACTAGAAGAAATATCATACAGATTGCAAGGAAAAACATTCCATCACAGGCACTAATAAGAGAGCTGTTACAGTTTGAAAATTATGACCAAACACAGTGTTTTTAGCGCAGCGAGTGAACGACGCAACCTATAATTAACTAAACCACATTGATTTGTTGGCCTTGTTTGTTATTCCGTACACATTTGTTCATTTAATCTTTGATGTATCTCTTAAAGTTTCCATGATCCCTTCAGAATGCATAACATTTGGAGCACTCGGTATATGTATTCTACTTTTTCAATATATTGTTAGGTTTCGAGATGACGGCCGATCAAATTTTTGGAAAAGATTGGTTGCATCCTAGTTGTTATGCATCGTCGAGCAAAACAAAAAATTGATTTGGAATTTTCAAAGTTTGTTCCTGCGTGTTTCTCGACATCTCGAAAATTATATGATAGTGACCGTACAAGATTACGAGTAGTATGCATCAACATTGCGAAAATAATTACCGTAATTGTCAATAGACCCAAACTAAATTTGATACATATACAGTATCTGCAAATAGCTTAGGTATCTTCGATTACCAATCATAACGAATCATAGGTATCAAGACGACAGCTATTCCCATTTCTGTAAAAATATAACTTAGCTACTTATCAATATCAATTGAAACTGAGAAGTGTTTTTAAATTGCTTAACTATTTTAACGTTTTTTATTTTTAAACATAATTTGATATATCTCAAGGTTTCACGATGGTATACGTTCAATCTTTGAAAAAGTAATAGTTCATAGTTTAGTTATTACACACTGTAGAGCAAAAATGTGTTTTGTAATAAAATTTTCAGGTAATTATCCATAATGTAAGTGTATATATGCATCTCTGAAGTGGTCTCAACTACCAGTTATACAAAGTTTCGAATAGTAAGCTATACAGTAACATTAAGGAAACAATGGTGAACACTAGAGTTACCGTAATCTCCGTCCGATTCAAACTGAACTTTGTACTAAAGTCGGTATTATACATAGCAGCTCGTAGCACTACATACTATCAACATATAGTTGCTCGTGAATTGCAGTACCTACGCTATTTAATTATGGCGGGCGTTGAATGTTCTGAAATGGAAAAGTTACAAATGGACGTTAGAAGTATCGTTTTGTCGTTCATAACACCTTTAATTCATATATGATTTTCGATATCTCGATCGACTTCAAGATGGTGGATGTAAAAGTTTACAAAGGATAAAAAATAACAGAGGAACATGACAAGTGAACATGATCAACTCCTGAAAATTGTTATGATATAACAGATTGCAATCACACTTGGCATGACTTTATTTATAATTATTAAACGGATTTTTAAACCATATCCATTTAATTAGGTTTCATTGTGGAAGCCTCTTAAGTTGATTCGTGTAACATTGTTTCTCGTTTATTTCGTTCTTTAAGGTAATAAATGAAATTGTCTAGGATTAAGAGTTTCTTCACTTAGTCTATAATTTCGTAGGCACATTCATAATGTTTTTTGTAACGATTGGCGGGACTTCCATAGAAGTGGCTATGTTTGATGATAGAGGAGCTTTCAGATTTTTTAAAAGAATTTATCATCAACCAAGACGTGTCTTATCAACAACTTTATATTATATAGAAAATTAATAGCTAGGAAAATAGATATTCATGTAGCGTCCTTTCAGAAATATGTTTGTACAAATCTTCTCATGGTAGCGTTTAAAGTCATAACCATGTCTGATTAAACTAGACAGTGAAGTAACACGTTTTCAGGTATCGTGTTTGCCGTACAACACACTTAGGCTTTTGCGGAATGTCAATATTCTTCGATCTCCGTGAACTCCAAGATATATAGTGAGGGATCAGGGGAGTATTTGCCCCGCGTTGGGCTGTTTGCCGGCCACACACCCAGGCTCTTACCAGATCAAAACAGTTCAATAAATCTTTATCTGGAAATACTTTTACATGTAATTACAATTATCACTCCCATGTGCCTCAAGTAGCCGTTAAACATACCTATGAGTCATACCTATAATGTTATAAATAATAACATATACCTTACTTTATCAGTCTATGAGTATCCTTTACAATTTAAATTGTATCTCTTCATTTAACATGTTATACTTTTAACATCAATGTACCGTAACTTGTTCATAGCCATTTGTAAATACATCCAATAAAGCTTCGCACAACACGTTTATATAAATTTATTATAATAAATAACACGCATAAGTCATTGAAACCTGCAAATAAAAACAGTTAATAGCTCATGAGTAGCTGGTACATTGTTTGCTCTGATGGTGAGTGATATATATATATATATATATATATATTAAAATATATAATGATCCAAAATTAATAAATATAATATTAACATTTCATACAATCACACGCGCGCGCGCGCACACACACACACACACACACACACACACACACACACACACACACACACACACACACACACACACGCACGCACGCACGCACACGCGTGCACGCACACACATACACATATACATATCAATTGCAGTGATTATGACGGTTTGTGAAATCGAATGCAGAATTCTTAATTATATTCTTATACTCCATAAGTATATTCTTATAAATATGATAAAACTGTTAAATAACGTACCTCTTAATTGGCAATATTGATGTATATTAATTTATACTAATTTAATAATTTAGAGCAAGATTTTTAGCATATCGTGTGATCCTTTCCCTTTGTAAGATAGTAAAATTATTTAGGCATTTATGCGTGTACTAAACCATATTCATGCATTTGCTGAAACGTTAAAAGGTTCTGTTCTTTACTAATATGGCATACTCTGTTAAAACTGTTTAATTTACTTGTGGTTCGAACAGCATATCTCTGGCACATAATGACGGGTTTTAATATCGGTAAATTCCCAATACAAAAAAAAAAGAAACAAAAACCACTCCACCAGCCTGACTGACAGGTCGAGGCTGAAACAGTATGCTAAAACCAGGCAGTTGGCTATCGCTCCTGCTCCTCCTTCACCCAGACCTTGGCAAAACGTTAATGTCGTATGAAGCTGTCGGACTATTTTGCCAGTTCATCCTAATGTTTTCTGAGCCTTTTTACATATATATAAACAATTGTAGACTCTGTATGTTGGTTCATAAAAAGTTCTTGTATTTCACTGAAAAACAAAAATTCACAAACAAAGGTCCCCACACTACACGTGCATCTGTTCAATGTTTCCACCCACCATTTTGTTTAGATTATTAATTGATTTTATTTGAATCCTTGATGTATCTTTAAGTTTCCTGATAAAAACGTTTCCCCCATATATATATAAATATATATATATATATATATATAGGGTTAGAACTTTAGCACGTCTTGTGGGAAGTCTGTGGATTGCTTGCAAATCCCTATCAATATCAGGCATTTTTTCAAAATTGTTAGCCATCCGCATATTGTTGCTCTATGGAATGCCTTCGATCTGTAGATTTTTTGTTTCTGATAGAATTTCAACATCCATAGATTCCCGTGAACTGTATGATGTATAGAGAGAGATCAGGGGAGTATTTGCCGCGCGTTGGAACTGTTTGCCGCCAACACACCCAGGCTCTGGCGGAATATCAACATCCTTAGATTCCCGTGAACTCCAAGATGTATAGAGAGGGATCAGGGGAGTATTTGCCGCGCGTTGGAACTGTTTGCCGCCAACACACCCAGGCTCTGGCGGAATATCAACATCCTTAGATTCCCGTGAACTGTATGATGTATAGAGAGAGATCAGGGGAGTATTTGCCGCGCGTTGGAACTGTTTGCCGCCAACACACCCAGGCTCTGGCGGAATATCAACATCCTTAGATTCCCGTGAACTCCAAGATGTATAGAGAGGGATCAGGGGAGTATTTGCCGCGCGTTGGAACTGTTTGCCGCCAACACACCCAGGCTCTGGCGGAATATCAACATCCTTAGATTCCCGTGAACTCCAAGATGTATAGAGAGGGATCAGGGGAGTATTTGCCGCGCGTTGGAACTGTTTGCCGCCAACACACCCAGGCTCTGGCGGAATGTCAACATTTATTGTTGTTACATTGGAGCAGCACCAAACCATGTTACTCACCCGAAATTATTTTACTTAGCATATGGCCGTATGTCTATCACAAAAACATGTTACTTGCACAGTATCGTATTATTAACACTATAAAACCATGTTACGAGCAACACTACGACATAAGTTATATTACTAACACAAGGCCATAATACGATACAAAATGTATGTTACTATCATGGAACCATGTTCATTAAACAATTGCTCGTACTTACAAGTAATTGATAAGGCTATTAACAAAACAAAACAATGCTATTCATTACAGTACTATGGTTATGAATGTAAAGTCGTGTTACTAACATAAGACCTAAACCTAGGATCCTGTTGGGAACACGATCTAACGAAGTCATGTTAAATACGTATAATAACGTACTACTCTTAAGACCATGTGTAATTAACACAACATTTTGTTACGCACATAAAGCGATGCTACTAAAACGTGGTAATGTGAATTTATGAATTTGTTGGAAGAAGACGATTTATATAGGTATAAAAGGAACGATTGTCAGTGAATCGGTAGCCATAATATTGATTTTTTTTATTTGCTTGCCTTTTAACATGGGGTGAGTTAGTTTTCACTCCATACAGTCTATGCGAATTTGTGTTCATCCTATTCCATCTAGTGAAGTTCAATGGTACTTCGAGGACTTTACCGTTATTCTAAATTGTAAACTTGAAAGTCAGGAGTACCGTACATTGAGTCAATGAACGTAGCAATATAATATTGTTGGCTAGTAGCCAGCCTCATTGATGGTCTATTTAGAAATCTAATTATATTCGTAATAGGAAATTCAATTTTCACTTTTTTATTGTCTGTACTCTTGTTGGAAGGCGAACACCTTTCTTAATTTTGTTAATTTACCGCGGCCCTGGGCTGTCTGGCGGTTTGCGCATTCAAACGAACAGGCGCCGGCCGCAGTACATTAACAAACCCTCTCAATTAAAGCTGTGTTAAATATGAACGTTTCAAATAGTGGTTAAATTACACGCCCAAGAGGTCCATAATGTGGCCCACGCTGTAATTTTTGAACCCCCCGGGTAAGAAAAAAAGTTAAGATGGTAATTTTATAACAGCTATTTAGTTTTAAACATAAATACTAAGAAACAATATACTTTTTCATGTTTTGTTCAACAATTTAATCTTAATCGTATCAAAAGTTTCGAATTATGAATGTTAAAATTTACAGTTTGGTAGAAAAGTGGTAAAACCGGTATCTTTATACCGGCATCAAAAATATAACGTTATTGTGTGTAAAATGATTTGCGTTATGAAATAAAAAAGTAAAATTTTAATATAACTTCCGTTATTGTAACTAGTTAGCTTGTGGTTAAAGTTCGAACTCGGGTATCTATACTTTTTGATCTGCGGAATGTCAACATCTAACATTTTTGTCTGCGGAGTTTGTTGTGAGAAATATCTTATCTCATACAAAGATTCACATTTAACATTGGCGTATCTGCTCTTGTTTATAAATAACCCGAACGAATGTACTTTTTTGTTTTGGAAAACATAATTCAAATTTCAGCCAGTTTTATTATATTTTGTACTTTATAATAACAGGGTTTCTTAAATTTATCATATTTTAAAATTCCTTCCCATAAAAAATGGTAAAACTCACGGCATTAAATCTAACTAAAGTAATATTTTTAGATGTGCTTAAACTGACTGTCAACTCCGTTAGCAAAAACAAACAACAGTTTGGATTTTATACAAACAGTTATACCTAGATTTGTAAATCACGTATTGTGCTGAGTCATATGCCTTATTTTTAAGTTTATATATAAATAAAAATCTACTGAACCTTCAGTCCAAGGTGAATATACGTAATAAATACAATAATATGCTAAATATAATAAACGCATATAGAAAACCCCAGTATAATTTTCCATTAAAATACTTCTTAATCATATTTTTATTGTCAACCTAATTCTATAAATATATAAGTTTCAAAATATATAATACACCGGGTAACCGGTAACAAAGTGGCGTTCAACATAGTTTGGTCTAAAGTAATTGAGCGTATTACGTAGTGATCACGGTAAAATTAATATTAATAAAAATAATAATTAAATGAAATAGAAATTCTTAAAAAAATAAAGATGTGCATAGCATCTTATAACTAATTACGTAGAGTTTAAGTAATGCTGTGACGCAGTGTAGTGGTAAATATTCGACATTGACTGTGTGGAGAGAGGGTAGTATACGATTATTGTAGCAATGGCCAAGAAGGACGATACGGTGGTTGGAAAGTGCCTAACCCTACGCAGGAACGAGGCCGGCCAATATTGTTACAAATTAGTCACATAAGGTCAGCTGTTATCCCTCAGCACATGGGCCGCTGTGATTGGCCAGACTCGGCCAATACGACCACGTGATTGGCCAGTCACATAAATACAAACCATTTCTATTCCTGGACTGTTTTACTGATCCTAGCTGTTGTTTGGAGTTTTTAACAAACGTTAATCCTTTTAGTATGTTTATTTTCACTGTCTAATTACAGTATTCAAAAAGCTGACAAAAGCTTTACTACCAACGTTAATAACTATAACATAATTTATATTTCAATGAAATGATGATTTGGTGGCAGGTTTAATGACATTTGAATACGAAAATATATCGATTCAAATTAGAATTAATTTATCAGAAAAGACGTAACAAGCTTTAAAGTTGGTTTAAAGTAATGGTTTACTTAATTGTGAATCTTTAAATGGAATGTAATTACGTAATAATAACGAATAAATAATGGCTTATATAAGCACTATGAAGCAGTTACGGGACACGAAGTGTAAGTATTTCGTTGTAAATAATAAATAAGATAAAATTGTAACAACTAAGAGTATTTGTAATATTAGATATACATTTCACGCAAATTGTCATACATATTTTCTAAATGTTACAGGATCTACAGAGCTCATTTTAAAGTAGTCAATCCTAGCCTAACACAGAACGTTCTGATGTCCAAACGGCACGGCTCTGATTTCCCATCGGATTATTAGTTGGTACTAATAAACGTAATGATTTAAACTGTAGATTACAATATTATTTAAAATTCTAATTGGAACCCAAAAACGTTGTTGCAAGTATCAAAGCTAACCTTGTTTTGAAACGAGACAACAAATGCGCAAAGAGAACAATCTGAAGATAAACAAAGCACAATTTCTGTTCTCATTTTTAACCGATGGGAGCTTCTTCAAACAAAGGATAACGTTGATGAACAGTTTTATGGTTCAACTCTCTTTGACTCTTGGGAAAGGAAACGATAAAAGTTTGAAGAAGCTTAGAGAGAGTTTGTGATCTGTTTGCGGCTGGGGAGGAGGGTTGGGGGACAGTGTCGTCTTGGAGACAATGGAAAGCCTCTCGGAACAGTTCTGTTCGGACAAGACCTAACCTGCACACCACCTCAGCTCTGCGTCATGCCATAACATGCCGCGTCGTTCAGGTCAAGGCTTTGTGTTCAGCGTTAGCGGCGGATTGTTATCTCGTCTCTTCTCTTCGCGACCATTAATTTTTATAACGTTTTAACATCAGTTTGATTAATTCATTGTAACCGCTTGTCTAAATTCAAGTAAATAACTATTTAATTGAATTAGGCGCAAATTGAAGGATCGTTATTAACAATTTCGAATAAATTACAAAATATTTGTACATGTAGTTGCAGTTTACCATATGATACTAAGCGTTTATAAAGAGAAACTGGTATATACGGTTATTATTGTATATTGTCAGGAACAGGTTAACTGTGTTGTCTCCTAATGTACTTTTACTGGCCAAAGAGTGGAATTCTGACAATTGGAATCAATAGCCCCACATTCATAAGAGTTATAGAAACCAATCATTTGATCGCCATAACCAATAATTAAACATTGCAGAACAACCTCGCTTCTACCTACGACACTTAAAAAGAATAAAATAATATTTTGAATTCAATCTCCATAGTCTAAAGTAGCCGATTTAACAATTATTTACATGCCTGACTGTCGGTTATAAGTGTCCCAAGCTATAATCGCAGATACAATTATAGTATCGTTGACAAATGACAATACGAACAGAGAATCAAAGTTTAAGCGTTGATCCCTTTTGGATCATTAAAAATTTACAATATATTCAAATACGGGGAAGAGCTACTCTGCTGTCTTTTTTAATAAATATCATTTAATCTAAATAATGAAATAAAAATTCCGCAGAAGCATAGAAACTAGGGCAATGGAAATGTTAATTGCTGGGTTTGTTAACTAATGTTAACTAACACAGGCATAAAACAACAATATCATAGGTATAATGAAGTGGTTATATCTTACGTGGGGTGGCCTTGTGTTATGCTACTAACATATTTCTCTTTTGGAGTCAAGAATGTAGCCAGGAAAAAGAATTGTGGGAGGGGGGTTCAAGACGACTGATATTTCCCATAGTGGACAGAAACTAAGCCAAGTGCAGTTAACCGCTCATTCCCCATTTTGTCCCTTATAAAGTTCTTGAACTGTTCGGCTGTTGAGAACGATCTTTTAGTAGTACATGTCAGTAATACTGAATTATTTAAATAATAATAATCATTTCCTAAAAAAGTAATTGAAAGAATTAAAATTTGGAGGGGTCCGGATCCCCGGGACTCTCTCGCTGGCTACATCCTTGTTTGGAGTTAAGAAAATAAATTGTAGTAAATCATATTAAATTTTAAGTGAGGTCTAATTTTATGCTTATTAAATAATAAACATATCTTCAGACATTTATAGATTACCTTAAGTGAGTAATCACGTCTTAAGTAGGTTTTTAACTACTAGCAATTAATTTTTCGACTTGTTCTTTACCAAAAAAGCCTTATATTTATCATTTCACGCTTTTGTGACGGAATGGAACGCAAAAACACTATTACTTGTTTGTCTTTCTTCTGCTCTATATTTAGAACACTACATGTTGTAATATCACTGTTTCGCTAACAAATAATCGCTAAAAATCATGTTCTATAATAAATATTTTAATATCCACGTTTATATTGCTTAACACACTTTCAATACTTTTATTTATGTTGCTAACCAACCTTACACATATTGCTCTTATAAAGTAATTTGACGCAATAACAACACGGACCTGATTCCTATATATTTTTTAAGCCTTTGCTAGTCCAAAAATAATGTAAAAATTACTTCATTAAAATAAGATCTTGAGAATTCTATTATTTAGAACCAAAAGTAAAATTAGCTCTCTCTTATTGATAACCCCCTTCAGGCCCTTGAAATTGTGATTATTTTGCATTTACTGCCACAAGTATTTAAAATTTCATCTCTTAAAATTAAAGTGAAAGGCACAATACAGGCTGTCTATACTTAATTATAAAATTTAAAGATTTCTACTTCAATCAAAGTATAAAGTACAAAACCGCTTCGGTTTTTGGTAATCTGAATCGAAGAAAATATTAATATGAGATCTAACATAGACTAGTATACTTTGATTAAAAAACAATATTTTGCTTTACATGATGCGAAAAAACAACGGTAGTGCGTTAAAAATCTATTTACAGCTAAATTAATTTTCGTTGTTCGATCCATGAATAAGAAATGTTAATAATTTCAGGAATACTTTGGTTAAGTCTTTCACGAAATTCTTCTTCATCCAGAGGGAACCATTTTAGTAGGTTCAAACCTAACAGAGTTAGACATTTGTTTCAGTGAGCGCCGTATTGTGCGCTGGGTGCACATGATTTGTGAGATTTTGGTTCTCAAAAGCAACGAGTTGTTTTGTTCCACTGTTGCCAATTTGACAACGGCGTGGCACGACACAGACCCCCCCCCCCCCCCAATGAAGTTTGATCCTAGTACTGGCTAAGCAAGATCAGTGTATAATTAATTATCAATAGGTTTTATCCTCTTTGTTTGCGTAAAAATGAGTGCGGTAAATGAAAATCTTTTACCGGAGTCTATACAATGTTAGTCTTTGGAAAGAAACTGGTACCCACGTTGGAAACAGGCTAGGTTCGAAAAACGTGGAAGTAAAAAAACAAGTAAATCATTTTCTACACTATAGCTCTTGTATTGATCAGAGTTGCCTAAACTAGTCATTTCACTTAAAGTTTGTTTTAATTATTTATTATAATATCATTATATATTCGTGCTTTAAAATACAAAAAAATCATGTAACACCGTTCATCAGTCTTGTGTACTTGCTCTCGCGTTTTGGGAGCCCGTTGTGTTTAATATTCCGTCAGTAGCTGCTTGTTTAAGTGGTAAGCAGTCTCCTTCCAGCCACCGCGGTAAATAAATGGTCTACTCTCCTTACTTAACAACCCGTCTACCTTGGTTTACCATTGGGCAAAATCAAGTTGCTGTCATGTACACAGTTTCTCCAATTTCAACAGTTTATCTTTGGTGCATGAAATGCTACGATATTATATATCAATATCAGTTCAAAACTTATACATTCATATAAGAACCTAATATATGTTTAAAATATGTTTCATTATACAATGTTTATTGTAATTACAGAATTTAATTTTATTTGTAGTAAATCTGTCATTAGTGCTAAAATTCCACTGTCTTCTCAGTGTTTCGTCGTCTCTGGTGCGTTGCGGATGCTTGTTGTGTGCGGTGACGTGGTTTCTGCTTGCTCCAATCACGGTGGATCCTGAGATATATGCTTGAGCGCGTTAACGTACAATTTGTTCTTTTGTCCATCATTGAAGGACTATGGAGAGTTCTTCGCCAAATCTGAAGTAATTTTTGTGTACGATTAACCTCTTCTGATTTTCTACCCTTGAAGAAGTCTCTGGTGCGTTGCAGATGATTTTTGTGTGCGGTGACGTGGTTTCTGCTTGCTCCAATCACGGTGGACCCTGAGATATATGCTTGAGCGTGTTAACGTATAATTTGTTCTTTTGTCCATCATTGAAGGACTGTGGAGAGTTCTTCGCCAAATCTGAAGTAATTTTTGTGTACGATAACCCTCTGCTGATTTTCTACCCTTGAAGAAGAGGAAAGATTCCAATACTCAGTACGTAGTGTTCTAATTTTGTAACATTAAAGATGTCATCTGTTACAAATCCCGATATCCTTGCAAATCATTTAACATAAATAATAAAATTTAGAAAAATCAAGGTATTAATGGAAAATATTGTTACAAATTAAGTTCAATTTTTTAAGGTATTGTGTATTCGTTTTCGTTGATCGTCATGGACATTGCAATAAAAGGATCAAAGTTAGACGTTTTTAAAAAACTTTACACAATTTATATAACTTGTATCTTTTATATGTTTTCAACATCCCTTACGGTTTCGAAATACCGGCCATTGTATCTATCTGGTGTTTATAGTTGTATCTCAGCTATCGTGTATTGTAGAGAAAAATGGAAGTCTTTAATAATACTGTATTGGGTGACTACAATAACTTTTGTTATTCTAGTTATTGTGTACCGGAAAGGTTCAATATGGCGATAGTACAAAGTTTTGAAAGGTATCTCGTCCGCTCTGGTATGTGATGTATGTGTTCTTTCAGTGCGCCTGTTCTTGCAGTAACTTGGTTGGTGATTATAACAACCTCTCTGGACCCTTAGACTTGAGTTTTTCCTTGCTTGCCGTGTTTTCAACTTTGAATCTAGTCGGTTAAACGTAGAGTAATTCAATTGTTTGGTTTTCTTAACATTATATTTTAAGTTTTGTTTTATATCTGAATAAGAGGATGGATTACAATCCTCGAAACGTAGTGTTCAATGTACCGATGGCAAATCTTCGAAAACCTGTTGTGCTTTCAAATCAACCATCCTCAGTAATAAGCTAAGAAAATGTAGTAATAACATTAAAGCGATTGAACACAGATAACTTAATTCCGACCTGATTTCCCAAACTTAGTATCGATATACCAGTTACACGTACCGAACAAGTCTGTACGCCAGTACCGCCGCTTAAAACTTCATGGTAGTTGGTACAATTTTATTTTGCCTGCTGCAAACTACAGAGAAGACAGGAGTACGCCACACCACGTGACGCATAACCGGGTTCGCTCAGGTTACACGCAGAATTTCAAATCTATACGGGAATTTTATTCTCGAGATGTGCCGCGGACAGATAGCAAATCATACAGGAAAGACATTTTTATGTCCTCGGCAGACGAAAGAAAGATTGTCGGACTACTGAGTGATAGCCTTCAATGACGCTCAGCCGAATTCCAGTGTTATACATTTATAGAACTCATTCTTTTCTTAGTAGAAATGAAGTTTCTTGCAAAGTTTAAAGTCCATAGATAAAATCTTTCTTGTCACATGATACATTCACATTTTGGTCATTAAGTTCGGTTTCAAAGCAGTGTTCAAACAGTTCTGTTGAGCTAGGGAGGGTACTACAATGTGATAGTGCCTTGAAATGAGATATTGGCACCGTATTGTAATATTTATTCTTCATTTTATTATTTTTTTGACTCTAAGCTTAAAAATGTTAAATTTTAAAATCCCACTCTTTGATATCTAATTTATTGAGCCGTTTTCATTAGTACAAATATGATTTAGATAATTTCATCCATCCAAATTCCACCTGACATGCACCTAATTGAATTCGAGATTGCCTATATAGATAAGAAGCGTCACGAAGCAAAACGTAACGTCTATAATTTAGTTTCTTTTCGAGATATCGTACGGACGAGCAGACAAAAATAAAATTCAGCCCCTCAGATGCACTTCCAGCCTTTCGAATGATAAGCTTCGCTGACGCTCAGCCAATAAAAAATTCGTGCGTTAAGGAATTATATTCATATGTATATTTATATATCTTTTTATATATCACTTAAGATATATATTTGTTGAAATATTACAATGTTTGTTAATAGTTCATTGGATAGCTATAATTAATAACGATTGTTTGTGTTACTCGTTTTCGTTATAACTAAAGTTCATATGATGCAGAACAGTCCGAATATTACAATGATAAAACAGATGGGGTTTTATGAAAAACCGCAGATATAAAACCTCAGCGTTATGGCCCCCGAGGGTCCTGGCCTTAGCATTAGTCACATTGATTGTTGGCTTGTCTTCAGCATTCTCTCAGTCAATTTTCGTTATTTTCGAGTACTCTCAAACGTTCCGGTGTCAAACACAACGAAGGCTCTTACACACCAGTAGAGTTCATTCGTCATTGGCGATGATGAATGATCTGATTGGACAATTGTATCGTGTTTTATTTTATTGTAATACTTATATATTATAAGGGCTTGGATATGTTTTTCTGTTACAATGGAAGAATACACTTCCTAAGTTTAGTCTACACTGAGCATTTGTAATTCACCAAGAGTAATAATTAGGCCTAATGTTTATCTAATAATAATCATCACTTATCGGTTGCAAACATTAATCTTAATATAAAATGAGCTCTAAGACTTTGTGAATTAATCATAATTTTTGAGAAATTAACACATAGAGTTATACTAATTAAAATTGTAAATCTTCAATTTATGCATGTTGTTTTTAAACTATTTGTGAGAAATGGAAACAGATTTTTTTCATAACCAATTACTGCCTAATTTTCAAATTCCGTTATTGATTATAATTACGTAAATCAGCAATTTTTAAGCAATTCTGGATTTTATGAGCAACTGTGACTTTACCTTCGGGCCAAATGGGTAATATATAAATCACGATGACATTATTATATAACACATTTGTTTTTTAAATGTCATAACCCCATAACGTAAAAGACATTCAATTTATGCACTAAATGTAACCCTATATGTGGATTAAATGCCACTGAACTAGGAACATAAACTAAACATATTGACTGAAATTGAAAATAAAACAGCAATGTAAAATTATGGTACTAATAAAATTAAGAATCACATTTATTTAGCTGTATTAGCAAATTTGTCAACTCCTGCAGAAAACAATGTAGCGTTTCTCTTACTTTGACCTTGGGGGTTGATTATTCTACAACAGTAGTTGATCCCATTCCTACCTCATGGTCACTGGTCAGCCAGCGCTGGACCCGGATGCTCCTGTAGGTGGGTAGGGGGTGTAGGGAGGGAGGAAGGGGGTAGATATTGATCAACTCCCCACAGGAAGTACCGGATCCCTCACACACCTCGCTTCCTGTTTGTGGTCTGGATACCAGTACCCACCCCGATTCGCGTGCTACTCAAACAACAGATCTGATCTTCTGTGTCAGTTTTAATCTTTCTTTTCAGGCTCAAACGTTTTCCTCTTGGCTGAAAATGAGACGAACATGTGTCTCTACCTGGACTGTAGGAAGGTAGAGCAGCTCATAGCTGACTTTAGACTAGAATGTTAAGCAAATTAAGCTTTCTTGGGCTAGAAACTAACTAAGAAATTATAAATTTTGTTTTTACCTTTAATTGTAAAACGCATGTATACAGTGAATACACGTATCTGTTTAAAGGTATGTAGTTATTTGTTGGTTCGTGTTAGTCCAAGAGCCAATTTGCGTTGTAATACCAGACATCCTGGTTTGTCTTGAAACCCATAGAGAAAATTCTCCTTAAAAGAAATCGATCGTCAACCAGGCTAGTTTTGTTACAGGTAAATATTTGAGGGTATCGGAAGGGTTACAAATATGAAACGATATTTATTTACATTAGTGGTAAAAGTAAATAATACTGTTACCTGTAACAGTTATAACAATAAGAATAGGTAATAAATTCATAGATCTGATATTTTTCTCAGATCATATTGTTCTTAACTTGATGTACTTCAAACGGGCCGACATCACACAACAGAAGTCATTTTATTGTCAGTCAACTACATAAAGAGACTGGAACTCGCCACTTCTAAATAGTTAGTCGTATGTGCTTAGCTGGCCATGATATAACACTTATTTGCATGTATAACGATTGGTTTTGAGTTATTCAAAAACTTATCTGAAAAAATGATCTAAGAAAAAATATCGTTTCATATTTTTAACTCTTGATCCGGTCCAGTTTCGATCTCCACAATACTAGAACGGCTGAATCCATTTATTTCTTAGCGTGAATTTCTAAAAAAAAAACAAAAAAACAAACTGTGTGCTTATACAGGGCAAATTGGCGTTCAAAACTTGGGCTATGTAGGCTACAGTCATAAAAAATACGACTGCACATCGAGTTGTCACCTATTATCCCTTACTTCCGGTTACTCTTCGATCTAGAGGTGTGATTACTTCACAATAAGGGTTAGTTCTAAGCTGAGAGTTGTTTCGGGTTTAGAATTAAAAAATTTAAGAAAAGAGTGATTAGAAGCGGAATTTTAAATTTATATAAGAAAAATTGAAATATATGATAGTAAAAGTAAAATGGTAAATTATGAAAAAGATAATATTGTTTGTAAGAAATAAACGTTTCATGGTAAAATGTGTTTTTATGTAGTCATTCGTAAGCATGAATACGACTAGATTTTAAAAATATGTAAGAATGCAATTAGTACAGTTATTGGCTGAGTGTTAGCGAAATCTATTACTTGAGGTGCTGGTAATATTTCATTTGTCAGTCTGTACGCACGATATTTCGAAAATTAATTTTCTTATAGACCTGAAAATTATTTTGAAGCTTCATTCATTAGGCAAAACTGAGTTAGATGATGGTGCATGTCATTCCATGAGGTTTGGCTGACCATTAGTGAATATTTATACATTGGTCTTATGGTAACCACGATAGTAACGAGAAAATTCCTGAATCAATTTGAACAAAAGCAAACTGAGTACAATCATCTGAGATTTTAACATATGGAATTTTTATTTATAGAGTAAAAAGAGAAATAGATTAAAAATCAGGGTTAAAAAAAGATTGATGACAACATTTGATTCTAGAGCACCCCTAGCACTGTAGATCAGCGGAACAAAGTATTTGCACATTGCTATGAAAAATAAATAAACAAAAATGTGAATTTATCACGTGGCAAGATACCTCGAGAAACGTTTCATCTGTATATTCTAAGTTTCTGCATGAAACATTGTCTCTACACGGACAAGAATTGTGCTTGCCAAACCATGGCATTTGGCTGAGCGTCATTGGTGTTAATCACTCAGTACGCTGACACAATTTCTCTTATGTCTACGGGGGATGTCTAAATGTCTGTTTGTCTATCTGTCTGCAGGACATCTTGAAAATTAAATTTGCCATAGATTTGAAATTTTGCAAGCAACTTTAGCGAAGCCTGTTTCACCTGTTACATACTCCTACCTTGTAATACAATGATAAGATTTTAAATATACCTACAAGAACTTTCACCTGTTGTGTGTTTATCACATTGCTGCATGTTCTTCAAAAAGAGACATTCAGATATTATAGTGATGTATGTACTATGAACATTCTGTCTTTACATCTATTATCGAGAATGAATTGAACTATAGATTTGAAAATTTACATGCAACCTCAGCGCCATGTGGTGTGGCGTAATCAACCTTGTAATATATGCTCATTATAATTTACATTTCTAATATCATACAATAGAGGTACAATGGTTTCTTATGAAGATTTCACGTCGAGGTGAATTAGTGAAACAGAATTATGACGAAATTATTATTTTGTTTTGTTATATTTATTAACTGATACACTAATCTAAATTGGAATCAATATGCGATTAATAGTGCGATTTTATCAAAGTTGTTAGTGTAATGTAAATAAAAAGTACAACTGTTGTGACCTTGTTACGTGTAAGGCTGCTGGTAATGTGCGGTGTAAACGATTAAGAGCGGTCTCGACAAAAGACAGGATTTGGTACAGGACCTATCTGTGCACTTCCAGCTCAAGTTTCCCCCAGATTTACCGCTGACGACAGTCTGATTGTAATCGTCGCTAACAACTTCTCCTACATCTCCGTAACTCGAGCGTTGTGACAAAAGACAGGATTTGGTACAGGACCTATCTGTGCACTTCCAGCTCAAGTTTCCCCTAGATTTACCGCTGACGACAGTCTGATTGTAATCGTCGCTAACAACTTCTCCTACATCTCCTTAACTCGAGCATTGTGACAAAAGACAGGATTTGGTACAGGACCTATCTGTGCACATCCAGCTCAAGTTTCCCCTAGATTTACCGCTGACGACAGTCTGATTGTAATCGTCGCTAACAACTTCTCCTACATCTCCTTAACTCGAGCGTTGTGACAAAAGACAGGATTTGGTACAGGACCTATCTGTGCACTTCCAGCTCAAGTTTCCCCCAGATTTACCGCTGACGACAGTCTGATTGTAATCGTCGCTAACAAATTCTCTGTAATAAGCAAACAAACATTTTTAAATTATCTGTCAAAAACCAATTCTCTTGATTACATGTTTAATAACAAATCAGATAACAAATATTCTTAAACTTCTCATAAAAAATTAAAATTGTTATACGGCTGTTCTGAAAGTTTACTGAATACTTAAAGGAATTATTCCTATATTCTAAATATTTCCAAATATAACAACAATTTGCGTACTAAACAGTTGCTAATAACGGCCATTTTTTCATTCTCTACTTTTTACTGAAATTTCCGACATTATTTATTATTGTCTACTACAATTTAGTATACATGCGTATAGTGTTCATATATTTTTAAAACAATAATAAAATGCTTGTAATAATTTCAAAATGAAAACACAAGATCGAGAAGGTTGCAACGAGTCTTTAGGAGTTATTATTTTTTATTTTCACTATAAATCTAACGTCATCACTTGTTTGAAAGGAATCGTATGGAAAAATTAGAGCTAACCTAGATTCCCATATGGCCTGTTCTTAACTACCGAACAAATAAAGTGATTACGCAGCCGCGTCTCACGCCTCCCGCACAAATACAACGATTACGTCGTCGTGTCGCGTACCTCCTGCACAAATACAACGATTACGCCGTCGTGTCGCGTGCCTCCTGCACAAATATACAGTTGTTACGCAGCCGCGTTTCACGCCTCCCGCACAAATACAACGATTACGTCGTCGTGTCGCGTGCCTCTTGCACAAATACAGCGAACTGTATTGTATAAGAGACAATGATTTTATATGTTATAATTTGTGAAAAAGGGGTAAAGGCTGATTTTTTTCAAGTAAAGCGACGATATAGGTGTTACATTTATGTTAAATTTATACCATTTAATGCATCTATTGTAAATAATTGGTAAATGTGTTTTATGTAAGTTTATTTGTGTAATTTACAAAAATAAAAACTCTTAAATACCTGGAATATAGCAAGTAAAGCGCTGAGGCAATTGTTTATGGAGCAATAATAATTTTGATTCAGCAACAATTGATTTCTGCTTCCAAATATTCTCTACACAATATACCTAGTATTGTAAAAGTGGTCCAAAAATAAAAATATTATTGATAATTTAGTTAAAAGACTATTCAATGTTTACCATTATGTTAACAGTGAAATAATCAGAAAACTACAAGGTAAATTTGTTTACTAAATGATGATTAATGCAATAATAATTAACAGTATTTTATTAAAATCAATTAATACTACATAACATTGAATATAAAATACGTGTACTTAAGTAATATGTGTACTGAATTAAAATAAATTGATCAACATAAATAGTTACTTGTGTGTTTAATTAATATAAAAATTAATAATATTGAAATTTCTGTATGTTTAAAATTATAACTAGTTTAATTGATTTTAGAAACAGTATTAAAATAAAGTAAATTCAAATAGAGGTTACTGTAGAGCAAGATACTTCCACTACGACCACTTAGATCATCGTGGTAAGAAATGTGTCACGTTTGGTTTTGCACTTACAAATCAGGATTGAAGGAATTGGATAAGTCTGAACTGGAGTTCAGCATAGGGGAAAGTTCAAATGGATATGTAATCGGTTAAGAACTATCGGTCATGAACTGTCCTAATTGAAATGTAACACTTTAGGGTGATATCTTCGTCAACTTATCAAATAAAAGGGCACACAAATTATAATAATAGTTTATAGTAATATAATAATAATATAGTATAATTTTTGTTTTCTACTACAGGTAATCAATTATCAACTTAAAATTGTCCAACTATTGTCTTGATTGCTGTTATTGGATAGAGGATTGACCACCGTCGGAAAAATTATGAGCTAATTAATTTTTACCAACATCAGAATTCGTCGACTAAATTTAGGCTCTGGGCGTGATTCGATTTGCGTGAAATATGGATTTATGTAGTGATATTATTTAACTGACATCAGCGTTGTGTGCTGATGTTAGTAATACAAAATGGAATCTAATATTGGTTCAAAACCGTTAAACCTGAGTACTTGTGGCTCATCTGTCTCAGGTAAATATAATTTAAGGTTAGCCTACTTTGTACTTTGCTTTGTTTAAAACTTATTTATGGTATACATTTAGCGAGAGGCTTTCTATTTCATGAAACAATCATCAATCTTCGAACATACAATGTTAAAATGTATAGAAACGGAAGTCTCAACAGCTGGACAGCGGTTTTACGATTTTCAACTTTGTTGGAGGTGTTGTAAACTTTGGAGAACCGTAACAGTTCACGCATGTATATCCAGTTTACGTACTGTAACGTACAGTCGTTAGAGCACAATATTGATGGGTCCACCCCTTCCACTTCAAACTTACAGCTACTAGTGTGTAACAGTTCACGCATGTATATCCAGTTTACGTACTGTAACGTACAGTCGTTAGAGCACAATATTGATGGGTCCACCCCCTTCCACTTCAAACTTATAGCTACTAGTGTGTAACAGTTCACGCATGTATATCCAGTTTACGTACTGTAACGTACAGTCGTTAGAGCACAATATTGATGGGTCCACCCCCTTCCACTTCAAACTTACAGCTACTAGTGTGTAACAGTTCACGCATGTATATCCAGTTTACGTACTGTAACGTACAGTCGTTAGAGCACAATATTGATGGGTCCACCCCCTTCCACTTCAAACTTACAGCTACTAGTGTGTAACAGTTCACGCATGTATATCCAGTTTACGTACTGTAACGTACAGTCGTTAGAGCACAATATTGATGGGTCCACCCCCTTCCACTTCAAACTTATAGCTACTAGTGTGTAACAGTTCACGCATGTATATCCAGTTTACGTACTGTAACGTACAGTCGTTAGAGCACAATATTGATGGGTCCACCCCCTTCCACTTCAAACTTATAGCTACTAGTGTGTAACAGTTCACGCATGTATATCCAGTTTACGTACTGTAACGTACAGTCGTTAGAGCACAATATTGATGGGTCCACCCCTTTCACTTCAAACTTACAGCTACTAGTGTGTAACAGTTCACGCATGTATATCCAGTTTACGTACTGTTACGTACAGTCGTTAGAGCACAATATTGATGGGTCCACCCCTTCCACTTCAAACTTATAGCTACTAGTGTGTAACAGTTCACGCATGTATATCCAGTTTACGTACTGTAACGTACAGTCGTTAGAGCACAATATTGATGGGTCCACCCTCTTCCACTTCAAACTTACAGCTACTAGTGTGTGACAGTTCACGCATGTATATCCAGTTTATGTACAGTCGTTAGAGCACAATATTGCTGGGTCCACCCCCTTTCACTTCAAAACTTACAGCTACTAGTGTGTAAACAGTTCACGCATTTATATCCTGTTTACGTACTGTAACGTACAGTCGTTAGAGCACAATATTGATGGGTCCACCCCTTCCACTTCAAACTTATAGCTAATAGTGTGTAACAGTTCACGCATGTATATCCGGTTTACGTACTGTTACGTACAGTCGTTAGTGCACAATATTGATGGGTCCACCCCTTCCACTTCAAACTTACAGCTACTAGTGTGTAACAGTTCACGCATGTATATCCTGTTTACGTACTGTTACGTACAGTCGTTAGTGCACAATATTGATGGGTCCACCCCTTCCACTTCAAACTTACAGCTACTAGTGTGTAACAGTTCACGCATGTATATCCTGTTTACGTACTGTTACGTACAGTCGTTAGTGCACAATATTGATGGGTCCACCCCTTCCACTTCAAACTTACAGCTACTAGTGTGTAACAGTTCACGCATGTATATCCTGTTTACGTACTGTTACGTACAGTCGTTAGTGCACAATATTGATGGGTCCACCCCTTCCACTTCAAACTTACAGCTACTAGTGTGTAACAGTTCACGCATGTATATCCTGTTTACGTACTGTTACGTACAGTCGTTAGTGCACAATATTGATGGGTCCACCCTTCCACTTCAAACTTATAGCTAATAGTGTGTAACAGTTCACGCATGTATATCCAGTTTACGTACTGTAACGTACAGTCGTTAGAGCACAATATTGATGGGTCCACCCCCTTTCACTTCAAACTTACAGCTACTAGTGTGTAACAGTTCACGCATGTATATCCTGTTTACGTACTGTTACGTACAGTCGTTAGAGCACAATATTGATGGGTCCTCCCCTTCCACTTCAAACTTATAGCTACTAGTGTGTAACAGTCCACGCATGTATATCCGGTTTACGTACTGTTACGTACAGTCGTTAGAGCACAATATTGATGGGTCCACCCCTTCCACTTCAGACTTATAGCTACTAGTGTGTAACAGTTCACGCATGTATATCCTGTTTACGTACAGTCGTTAGAGCACACTATTGATGGGTCCACCCCTTCCACTTCAATCTTATAGCTGCTAGTGTGTAACAGTTTACGCATGTATATCCAGTTTTACGTACTGTAACGTACAGTCGTTAGACCACAATATTGCTGGGTCCACCCCCTTTCACTTCAAACTTACAGCTACTAGTGTGTAACAGGTCACGCATGTATATCCAATTTACGTACTGTAACGTACAGTCGTTAGAGCACAATATTGATGGGTCCACCCCTTCCACTTCAAACTTACAGCTACTAGTGTGTAACAGAATGTCAGTTACAGCTGCTGGAATTGTTATTACCGTCATGATAAATAGTTACACCTATACTCACTGCTCGGAGATTAGAAATTGGAATGGAATACGCATTCGTAATAAAAAGCAGATTCCAAAACAGAACATAGGCTATTACAACTAAGAACTCAACTAATCATCATTTGATTTATTAGTGTCTGAACAAAAATAACAAATTTAAAAGATATCTCTGAAAGATTCGGAGTTCCGGTATCTGAGAGTTTCTTCCTTCTAGAAGCTACAGGACTCTGGATCCTCCAACCTGTGTGAGCTCCCGGCCTCGTATGTTAATTCCAGCAATTTGGATTTGCAGCGTCTAGAGACTTATGGCGTGCGGGATGGATACTGCCTCTGAGTCATTAACCAGTTTGGCTATATACAAAATTACTCTTTAATGCTCATCAAAACCAGTTGTGATAAAACTTAGTTATGCCTAAAGGCTTCCTCCTTTCGTCGAAAGGGATATGTTAACCTGTTTGACTACATACAGAATTACTCTTTAAACCCACGTACTCATGAAAACCAGTTGCGATGAAACTTATTTATTCCTAGAGGCTTTCCTCTTTTCGCCCAAAGATATGTGTTAACCTTTTCGACTATAGTTTGTAAGAATTTTATGATAGTTATGGAAAATAGGTTTACCACTGAGGCTCTGGTATTTCGCTGGAAGAGTGCTGTAGAACACTGTTCCTAATACTATAAACATCTACAAGACGTGGTGGGGAACTATAAGTCTAGCTACGTAGAGACCTTGAGCTCAGCACCTTGGATCACTGAAGATTTGTTCTTTGCCACCATTAATTCAATAAAATATCCATACCAAATTTTGATTAACTCCAGTACAAGGACCGAGGAAGTGGTTTCGACTATTGGGCTTTTTTGGTTATGATTTATCCTCGGTTAGCATAATTTGTAACATAAAAAGAATTTATTTAAGATCCATTAAGAATTACAGAAATAATTATCTTGTTGATGTATATTTAAATAGGAATTTAGTTGCACAAAGACAGTAATTACAGTAACAGGGTTAGAGTGCAATTGCGAAATCTGGACATCTGACATTGGAAATATATCTAAAATTCTAAAGCTAAAGTTGTGTGATAATGATAGCACAAAGTTATTATGTAGTGCGCTAATATTACTTTACAAACATTAATCGTTGACGAATAATCATTATTGTAGAATTTTGCACAAAGAAACTAACCTTATTCAATACCATTTACTTTCCTATTAATTATGAATTTTATGAAATAGTTTTATGGAATGAAATCGATAAAGGCTGCAGCTAAAATGCTGTTTTTAGTACAACTATGCAAACATTACATGGATGCAGGGATAAAAAAATGTCAGATCTAAAATGTAAGAAGAATATGAAAAATAAGCTATTTTCATATCGCATATTCTGTTATTCCATTACAAAACAGAATTCAATTAAATTTGGCTTGAAAATTGCAAGAGTCTGTTTTGGTGGTTCTGAATACTTGGTTAAACTGCAAGACTCTTAATTAATTCTGGACGCTAAAAAACCTGTGTTTGCTATTCCAAAGGTTATTTGGGTCGCCGCACAGCAGCTATGTAATATAATGAAATCCAATCAAAACACAATGCATGTGTTTGTAAAATGTAAGCAATTCCAAGTAAATTTTTCCTAAACTAGAGTAAAGTAATAGAGGAGTTGAGGTATTTTACATACTTCTTAGTAATGTTTCACGTACTTCTTGCAATTAATTTGTAAAGACAATAATTGACAAATGTAGTGTTTTCAAAAACTTCCAGGAAAGTGTTAATAAACCCCTAAAGAAAGAGATCCAACCCATAACCGGTAGTGAATGTTCAATTAGTGAAGAAGATTAATTTTAAAATAACTAATCTCGTAAGTTCTAATTTTTGACTTGTTGCAACATTATACTTTTTTTTATTAAGTGAGTTTAAATTTTGTAGGTGTAAATAATTTGTATATAAGTTATATTTAATGTTAGTTCAATATTTGAAAACATCGGCAGATTCTCGTAGTTATGAATACGTTCAAAAAGATTATGTAGTAATTAAATTTATAATTAACAGAAAATTAACAGACCTATTAACAATGGATAGTTAAACCATATGTAAGTCTAATAGTGCCAACTTATAGTTGACCGAAATTGCATTACATAATTTTAATTAAATTTTAACTATCTTAGGTGTATCTCCTAAAGGATAAAGCCATGTAATTCTCTCTACACGCCATACACCCTATCAGAGCTGAGTAATAAAAACACAACCTATATGATCGTATGATCGTTCAGGTATAACCAGTCGATACGTTTAAGTGAGGCCGAGCGTGAACTTGGTTGAGTGGACTGAAAACAAATCAAACGATTGATAAAAGGTCACTTACTTACAGTATGAACAGTTATTACTCAGCTGAGCTCAATCTACCTTTTTCCATTGGATGTAGATCCTACAGGATGGCATAAATCCTCGTACTCTGATATTGTCCGGAGGACACTCTGTTCCTATCTACTATTTGTTATTTGACCTCAGGTCACATTCTAGATCGTTCTTACAACGTGATCTGAACTGCGGGCATCGGCGAGATGCCTAAGTTCAAGCCCAGATCACGTGAGCGCTCGTAAATTTTTACTCTAACTTTGATACTACTAATAACATTTATGTGATAATCTAATCTAAACGTACTTATATCACGTGATAACATTTAGTAGATAGGGACAGTGTGACCGGCGGATAATGCCAAAGTACCAAATCTTCTTCTAAGAGTACAGTGATGATGTTGCACTTGTGCTGGGATGAGAGCTAATGGGGTTTTAAACCGTCTTCCGTTACTCCACTCTAACTAGCGAATGAGTTCACTCATTCGTCATAAAGTTCTATAACACATCTCGTTACAGGGGTTCATCTTCTCGAAACTTCCCCTCTCTCCCCGTTCTCCTAGTTCTTTTTGTTCCAGATTCTTGTACGTCAGTTATATAAGAAAGTTCACGTATGTTATTATTGAAATGGATCGATGGATCCAATAAAAAAAAACCACAGGCCCGTTCCCTACAGAGTTAGTTTATAAAAATTGTAAAAAAAATCGTATTTTAAAATTTCAGTAGGATGCATCAAATATTTATCGGAATTACAGGAGCTGCGCAGGGTTATGAGCCACATCATTATCCCATTTGGCTAATATACGTATCCTTTATTGAATTTTGCATATCCTATTTATCTCATTTCCCCCTTCTTTATTGTTCATGACATACACTCTTATGAAACTAAAGATGCTTCTTAGGCAGGAGTTCAATTTGTCAACCAATTGCATACGCGTAATTCGATCAAAAACACTGCAATGCCTAAGGCATTTAAAACTCGTCTAAAACGAGTTACAGGAGAAGGAAAAATTTGGAACGAATGAGAATCAGGGTCCATGTAAAAGTTGTATGAATGAGATTCAGATGCAAGGGTTGATTAAAAAATGTTGCCATTTTCTTCACTATGATGGTTGCGATAACATTTAAGTGTTCATGCGCAAACAATATTTACTTGTTTATGTTGCAGAATTGTGATGGAAGATACATTAAAACCTTTACCTATTTATCTAATTATATACTTACTCCAGTCGTTAACTCCATCTATTAACGGAACCCTTTGAAAGTCCATTGTCCATGCCCAACAGAACGATAAGGGCAACATAGGGTGGGGAATCGATGTGACACACTATGTCTAACCTGACCTGCTTATTCGCTACTCTTACTAATCCCATAAATTGAGTTTAGTAGTTATAAAATTGTTGTAATGATTCCCAAGAGAGAGGGTTACAGTTTCATCTCCCTCGGGATTACGAGCTGATGGGGTTGCGTTTGTCAGTGATGTAGTAGAGAGGGGTAATGTGACGTACATTAATTTGAACCTCTCCGTCACTCTATCTGCTTCGATAACCTCCATTCCCCCTTCTTCATTTAGACATCTTTAAACTTTTAATGCCAGCGTCCTGCCCCTTATCTGTCTAGACGTTGTGTTAGTCAACTCGTGCCAGAGGTGGCAGTAAACTGGTTAACGGGTTAATCCTAAATAATAGACAATTATTTCAAGCATCACAACAGAGGAAGGATTTATTCTAATTTGAATCAATATTCAAGAATAAATATAGATTTACAAAACACGCTGCGTAATCATGTATAAACGTTATTAAACACAGAGGTCATCATGACCAACAGAAATAGAAGTCAGTGGCGAAGCCTACAGCAAAATAGTGTATACGGTGGTGATGAATATGATTACAAAGTGGTAGTCTATGATTTTGATAATTTCTCTTCCTTTGTTAATCACTGATTATGCTAACATATTATAGACAATTGTCATATCTGGACTGCACTTAAAGAAATTCACTATGTGCTCGTAGTTACTGAAATGTCCAACTCCACAAAGCATTCCTGCAGGCCGTAATAGACTCGAGAACCTCGTAGCCTGCAGCTGAGATTGTCCTCAACAGCGACGATATCAAGAACCTGGACAGGGAAATGTCCCAAAGAATTACTGACAATGTTAGTCGTTGGTTGATATAAAATATCTCTTTTTCCAAAAATGGCCTGAACATTGCTGCCTAGCATAAAGTCACCGTTCTGACAGCTTAACGGTTGTATTGATTGTATCTGAGAAGAACATGTTGTAAGGTTAAATATTAGGTACTGCAATTTAAGGCGTCGTCATTTTCATTATTACGATGTTCTTAGTCATAAAAATTAGTTGGGTCTCTTGGGGAGCCACACAGTATTATCTATTACACAAAGTTTGGGTTTTTATATTCGTGTTATCAGTGTAAAAAACATAATAACTTTACCACTAAATGTGCTAAGTCATAATAAAGGTTCGATCAATCTTTTCAGTAGGCTCAATATCTTAACTTTTACAAAATTTGGTTTTTTGATCTTTGGTGTCATCAGTTATGTGAAAAAAAGGATAACGTGAACCGGAACGGTTTAATTCCTCTTGCTCTTCGCTACCCTAGCAAAAGTAAGTTCACTCAGTTGATGTAAAACCGCTTTAAGGGTCTCACCGATAGTCTCATCTCTTATAGAGTTTACAAGCTGATGGGGCTTTATTTGCCGGGGATGTGGGAGAGGGGAGGTAATGTGACGTACAATGCTTTACAGCCACCCCCCCCTCACACCGCTGCTCTTCTGCTGCGATAAAAGCAAAGTTGGGTGGCAGCCATTAATATTGTTGTCCGTGTATACCACCACGTCGCTGTCGTGTTACGTGTTCTGTGTTTAGTATCACCTGCTTCGGTATCATGGATTGTGTCCATTCATAATAACCCTACAGTTCAATTTGTTCAGTTTCCACTTTATTGATACTCATGTCGTATCATTTTTCCCTATAAGTTTCTTTCTGCCACTGAACTTTTTGTCTATATTATTATTCACTTGTTTAATAAAAATTTGTTTAAGATATTGTTCAATAATAATATTATAGTTAGAGAGCAATAAAGTATCCAAACGCTGTTTGAAAACATTAATATGAGATTAATCAAGTAACAATTTTTAAATATTCTACTAACATTCTTAATTGAAATTTATAGTAATAATTTTGCATATTTAAATTACAGGTATATTTCTATTACAATAGCGCTTGAATTTAATTGCTTTGTAAACGATCACACTGTTTTTCAACTCACAATAGTTAATTAAAATGGATAAAGGTAGCGTATCATTTTACTGAACAAAACCGAGCCCTCACATGAAAACGAGGAAATAATAATGGTTGTTTACCCAAACAGAGGGAGTTTACTTTCAATTAAACGGTTTCACTCGAATAGTGAATCGTGTATAGGTAGACTTTGTGCTATCACAGCCCAGTACACAAATGTATTAATTGTTTTCATCAAGATTTTGCTTTATAAGGGTTTTTAAGTTCGCTTTACATATAATAATTGTTTTCGTAAACTAGTTACAGTTTCAAAAGTATAAAGTTTAGATTATATTAAGGAAATTCAGCAATCCTTATGTATTATAAGTTTTTATAATCAGAAGAATGGTTAGAAATATAACGTACTTTCACATTTCTAGCCACATTTATATTAAACGATAAGGGAAAAACAAAAGGTTCATGTTATTATAAAAGGTTAGGAAAGTCTACAAAAAATGATCAATATTTGTTGATATATCAAAAAAGCAGCCCACGTTTTTTATTGACCGGAATTCATTATCTTATTTCTGTAAAAACGCACCTTGAACTTATTTCTTTCTTTCTAAAAGCATGCCGCAATAATCATATCTTAATACTAATTACACGGCTTGAGTGCGACGGTCCACAAACCACATCGTACTTACCTCTCCCATCGCATTGGCCACTCTAAATCCAACAAATCGCTCGTGTCACAGACACGGCTTGAGTGCGACGGTCCACAAACCACATCGTACTTATCTCTCCCATTGCATTGGCCACTCTAAATCCAACAAATCGCTCGTGTCACATACACGGCTTGAGTGCGACGGTCCACAAAACCACATCGTACTTACCTCTCCCATCGCATTGGCCACTCTAAATCCAACAAATCGATCGTGTCACATACACGGCTTGAGTGCTGCGGTCCACAAACCACATCGTACTTACCTCTCCCATTGCATTGGCCACTCTAAATCCAACAAATCGCTCGTGTCACATACACGGCTTGAGTCCGACGGTCCACAAACCACATCGTACTTATCTCTCCCATTGCATTGGCCACTCTAAATCCAACAAATCGCTCGTGTCACATACACGGCTTGAGTGCTGCGGTCCACAAACCACATCGTACTTACCTCTCCCATCGCATTGGCCACTCTAAATCCAACAAATCGCTCGTGTCACATACACGGCTTGAGTGCGACGGTCCACAAACCACATCGTACTTACCTCTCCCATCGCATTGGCCACTCTAAATCCAACAAATCGCTCGTGTCACATACACGGCTTGAGTGCGACGGTCCACAAACCACATCGTACTTATCTCTCCCATTGCATTGGCCACTCTAAATCCAACAAATCGCTCGTTTCACATACACGGCTTGAGTGCGACGGTCCACAAACCACATCGTACTTATCTCTCCCATTGAATTGGCCACTCTAAATCCAACAAATCGCTCGTGTCACATACACGGCTTGAGTGCTGCGGTCCACAAACCACATCGTACTTACCTCTCCCATCTCATTGGCTACTCTAAATCCAACAAAAACACTCGTGTCACAGACACGGCTTGAGTGCTGCGGTCCACAAACCACATCATACTTATCTCTCCCATCGTATTGACCTCTAACGCCAAAGTCTGTGTCTTTAAGATGTGCAACATAGGTATACTTCTGAAGGCTCTTGAGCAGAAGTTTTAATCTCATATCAGTGAACTAATGGGCTGATAATACTTCGTATCTGCATACACTTATCATCCATGTACTGTTATTGTGACGTATGGATTACCTGACATATCGATATGCTGCTTACGAAATGTGCTATGTTCAACCCCGGTGGTATATTCACGATAGTGGCCTTCATGTGGGATGGGTAAAACAATCTCATTAGCTGAAACAAGGTGAATGTGCTAAAAGGGCAGTAATTTGGTTATTGAATTAGTGACCGGCCAATGCAAATTAGATCATTCCAGGCAATATCAGTTTATATTTCCGTTTCAACAATTTAGCTTTCATGTGCTCAATCGAATTGAACCGAGGCAATTTGTGCAAATGCAAGGTCTAAAAAACTCAGTATCGGTTATATTGGCACCAGTGAGGTTATACTTTTTACCACAGTATTTTTTCTTTTGTTCTTTGCTATTTTAATTTTGACAAGTGTAAGACGTAGTATACGATACGCGATTTTACAGTAGTTCTGAGAAAAAAAAAGATTTATAAAATATTCCATCCACAAAAATCCGTGATTTAGTTCAAATTAACTATTTGTTCAAATATTCTTCTTATTTCCATTGCTTCTTATTTCGGGGGAAATGATTTAGGGTCTGCCAAGATTTAGTTATACACAAAAATTAAAAAAAGTTAAAAACATGTATACTCTGGTAAAAATGAACTAGTATGAGAAGAGCTTAATGATTTCACGATAATTGATGCAATCCCTCCCCCCCCCCCCCAAAAAAAAAAATGAAAAGGTTTCTCTTAAATTTCCTTATTGTGGTCATCCACAATGGATCACATGTGATCAAACTCTGCATATTTTTTCTTGATGTTTGTTCATTTTAAATAACCAACAAACTTTTCATACCAAGAATTCTGTATAATATACAAGAGTAAATTTTGCTTTAAATAACTGGTTACAGTTTTTCATAATTCGTTGAAATAAAAGAAAAATTTGACTTTCAAATACGTGTTTTTAAATTCGATATGATCTTTCACCACCTTATTTTGATAGCCTTTTTTATCATTTTAAACCAAACGCATGGGGATAGATTAGCTATTCATGATAATTGACGTTTTAATCTAGTTTGTAATGAAGTCTTCAATAAATATTCATTAGTGATTAATTCACTTTTACAGGCACGGTGGTAAAAGTGGTCGTGGCTGGTTCTTTCATTCGGTGTCCGCTGCTTTGTTTTAGTCCAATGAATGACCCTTTCTCCCTTTGAGTTTCATGTTACCTTAATCAGCCTTTGAATAGGGGTTGGTTTGTTAAACCTAATGGAAATGACTTATCCTCACAAAGGAAAATGTAACAAATGTATGGTTTAAACAGTGACTGAACTTTCGTTAATAACCGACATCGAGGTTTAATGGTTTCCTACACGAGTATTAAAGCGTGGTTTAACCACAGATCTTTCAACTGCTATAAGGAGTCATACTGGTTTAACTGATCTTTCGTTAATAACCGACATCGAGGTTTAATGGTTTCCTACACGAGTATGAAAGCGTGATTTAACCACATATCTTTCAACTGCTATAAGGAGTCATACTGGTTTAACTGATCTTTCGTTAATAACCGACATTGAGGTTTAATGGTTTCCTACACGAGTATGAAAGCGTGATTTAACCACATATCTTTCAACTGCTAAAAGGAGTCATACTGGTTTAACTGATCTTTCGTTAATAACCGACATTGAGGTTTAATGGTTTCCTACACGAGTATGAAAGCGTGATTTAACCACATATCTTTCAACTGCTAAAAGGAGTCATACTGGTTTAACTGATCTTTCGTTAATAACCGACATTGAGGTTTAATGGTTTCCTACACGAGATGAAAGCGTGGTTTAACCACAAATCTTTCATCTGTTATAAGGAATCGTACAGCTTAACTTTGACATTTGACAAAGAGGTGAGTAAATTTAGTGCACGATTTTCAGCCATGAATTATTGTCCAAACCCAATGGCTTATGTACGTTAATCTTTACTTTAATGCCAATGTTATAGAAATTAATGCAATATTTCTTTTGAAGCGGTTGTTATTTTGGTACTGGTAAAGAAGCCACAGTATATGGAATTTTTTCCATATACTGGGAGCCACAGCTTTCCAAATTCAAAATTTTGAATTGTGAATTGGATGTTGTGTGTATGTTTAAAAGTCCTCGTAACTCTGTCATGTCTTGACAACAATTACACTTATGATCTGCAAAAGTTCAATTTGATTCACATGATTATGGTGTAACATAAAACCTGTGATAATTTAAAAGTGTGTCTTTTGCGATTGTTGCTTCATAACCAGACTGAGAAATGTTATGTCATTAGTTAGTAAAGCTTTACAACGATATACAGTTATGAGCCAAACAGTATACTGAGAATATGTCATTAGTTAGAAAGCTTTACAGTGCAGTGCTGTGAAAGCCTGAGCCTGAACTAGCATTAGTTAGTGAAGCTTGATAGGAAATCAGTGCTGTGAAAGCCTGAACCAAACAGTAAGACTCGTCACTGAGAAATGTTATGTCATTAGTTAGTGAAAGCTTTATAAACGATATAATATGATAGGAAATCAGTGCTGTGAAAGCCTGAGCCAAACAGTAAGACTCGTCACTGAGACATGTTATGTCATTAGTTAGTAAGCTTTATAAAGATATAATATGATAGATAGAAATCAGTGCTGTGAAAGCCTGAGCCAAACAGTAAGACTCGTCACTGAGAAATGTTATGTCATTAGTTAGTGAAGCTTTATAAAGATATAATATGATAGGAAATCAGTGCTGTGAAAGCCTGCTCCAAACAGTAAGACTCTTCACTGAGAAATGTTATGTCATTAGTTAGTGAAGCTTTATAACGATATAATATGATAGGAAATCAGTGCTGTGAAAGCCTGAGCCAAACAGTAAGACTCGTCACTGAGAAATGTTATGTCATTAGTTAGTGAAGCTTTATAAAGATATAATATGATAGATAGGAAATCAGTGCTGTGAAAGCCTGAGCCAAACAGTAAGACTCGTCACTGAGAAATGTTATGTCATTAGTTAGTGAAGCTTTATAACGATATAATATGATAGATAGGAAATCAGTGCTGTGAAAGCCTGAGCCAAACAGTAAGACTCGTCACTGAGAAATGTTATGTCATTAGTTAGTGAAGCTTTATAAAGATATAATATGATAGATAGGAAATCAGTGCTGTGAAAGCCTGAGCCAAACAGTAAGACTCGTCACTGAGAAATGTTATGTCATTAGTTAGTAAAGCTGTCCCTAATGAGCTATCTGCCTCCTACTCACAGATACCTGCTGGGATATTTAAAATTAAACCATTCATGATCTTACAAGTTAATCGTATAAAATGTAAAAGAAAACGTTTAAGTCTTGTCTGAAATATATCAGCTGCGTTAGTAGAAAGCTTTAATAATCATCCGCCAAGGTGTTTCACATTATCCATAACTTAATAAATTCACGTTATAATTATGTGATATGTTGTCGTTCATAGTGCAGTAAATTTACCTAATTTATTACAAACTAGTAATAAAAAGTGTATACAGATTGTAAAAACGACATACAAAATTTGTTTTGACAAGTGTGACAAATATTGACTTTGGTTTTACATTTAAACATAAAAAATTAGATTTTTAACACAATATTTTGTAATACGGTAGACCTATATTTAACTTTTTATTTTTTGTAATATATAGTATATGTCTCATTTGCATATTTATGAAATGGTGGTACAGACATTTTTACTTAAAAATTACTTGCGGTGGCAACTATTCAAAACACATGGAGTTCATTAAAACGCATGTTGCAATATTTTCCATAAAATCAAGTATACCAACCAAACCCAAACATATCAGCAGTTGGAGTTTGTGAGCCCCTAGTTTGAAATGTAATCATATAGGGAATCTTCTACTTCTTCTTTGTAGGTTACCATTTGTAATTTGTATTTCAATTACAGTGTTCTTAATACTAGAAAGTCGTAAACGTGACTGTTTAAGAAGGTTATAGTAAGCAGTTAACCTACTTATTCTTGATAGTGGAATTAGACGTAAAGCTTTGCCGATGTTTACTTGTGGAGTTGAACACGACAAATGTGCTTTTATACTTTTCAATTTGTGATCTTACGTAAATTACACCACGTGTTGAATTAACACTACCGATCTATGTACACATTGGATACGAAAACTGTCTCAAAGATACACTGTTGTGTGTTGTGCTGGGATGTTCAACGAATGCTGCACTAATGTGATATGTTGTTGCACAAATGCTGCACTGAAGTGTTGTGCTGTACTGTGCCTGTTCACAAGCTTCACTGTTGTGCTTTGGCGTGTTGTTACATGAATGCTTCATTGTGAACTTGTACAAGCTCCAGAAATCCTGCACTGTTTTGTTGTGCTATGATGTTCCACGAATACTACACTGTGCTACTGACTTATTGTGTTGTTGCACGAATACTACACTGTGCACTTGCAAAAGCCACTGATGTATTGTGGTGTCGCACACAATGTGCAGGAAGAATTTAACTCCTGCTCAACAATTAAACTACTCAATTAATTGTTTTTACACTTTAATTACAATTTTTAAAGATATGTTTATTTATTAATCACAATATACTATATCCCATACAATAAGTATATTTCGTGTAAATTGTTAATATTGGTAGTAAACATAATATGTTTGTATTGCAAAGTTATATTTGTTAAATATTATTACAATCCTTTAATTTGGTAAATATTCAGAGTTTAAACTTATAACGTTAATTAATTTAATTATTTTTTTATCAGATGTTATGCTATGTTCCGAAATGTCTTAGCTCTTTCATGCTAGACAACAAACTTGTTGAGGTATGAGTATAAATTTTAGTTTTTTTTTTTTATTGAATTAAACAAATCCTATTCAGAAATGTATTCTTTTTAGAAGATACAGTACAAATCCATGATTTGGAGTAGGTTATTTTTGACCAAATTATTCTATATCGTAAACCCCAGAAACGTCTGCAAATCAAGAACAGAGAGGTTTTGCTTTCTGGAGCACGAGCTTGTCAATCAGAGGTGGGACTATAGTTGAACTTGACAAGCCAAGCCCTTCCTCCCAGGATCCCAAGAGTCCACTAGATAGACCCTTCACCTTCACCCTTCAGTCGCCTTCAGACCCTACACGCTGCTCTACCTCTCGTCTGTTTATCGTATAATAGACATTAACTTAAATTATGGAATAAAGAAGTTTATCATTTTATTAATTTGAACTACAAGATCTTGTAACTAGTCCCTCCATGAACACTGATAACATGTCTCTATTTCATTTAATATTCCCACTTTTCCATTTTTATTACCGGTTCACAATACACATTTAATTTGTTCCAACACTGTACTAAAGATTAAATGTTAAAACATATTCCATAAAAATGTACAAGCACAAAAAACAGATATAAGTAGTGTTGCAGGAATAAAAATATATAATAACTGTAGTTAAAATAGTAAATTAAACCTTCTCTCTTTAAAATCTTATACAAAAATGCATTTTATGATTTACCAGGTAAATACCAGTTTTGCTACACATTTGCAGATTATTTATGATAAAGCATATAAAAATATCCAAAGCTAAAATTGATTTTTATTAGTTATTACAATAAAATTGAAGTAGTAATCAGAATACTGTCCACATCCACAAACTTGTTACTTTTAAGCATGTGTTGTCATAATCAAAAACATTAACACTATTATATACGTGCATAAACAAATTGGAAAATTTCATAAAGCAGCGAAGTAGCTGCAAACAAGTATTTATGAGAAGGAGATGCGCAAACAGTAGAGATCCCACATGTGCAGCCGGAGCATGAATCTGTTTACAGAGGAATTGAATAGAAATTGGACAAAGAAGCGCGTGATTGATTGTTGCACGTACTCGCTAAAGGAAATATTTTATTTCTCTAACCTTCAAGGTGTTTTTACGCAAGGTTGTCTTTTGTCTGCAATAATTTATTATTAATTTGCCATTAAAAGAGAAGAAATATGCCCATTTGGTGTATGTACTGAATACAAATCTAAACGTGTATATTCCTCTCATGCGAGTCTTCAGGCGAGTTAGGTTCAAATTTCACTAGCTATTCTGAATATATAATGTTTATTAATTTGAATGCATAAATTAATAATTAAATTAAGCTTGGAACAATTTTGTCAAATATAGTTGTTCACCCTTTAAAAGTGAAACTTAGCTTGAACGAGAGTTTTAAAATCCTCTGCTTCTCTCTTTGTTCTGCCTGTAGCAATTAACTATTTACTTCCTTTCTCTTAGAATCGCCTTATAAATTTGAGTGGTGAAAATTTCATACTCTAAGTAGACTTTCTGGAGGTCATTTTAGGACATGAACAATAAGATGAGAAAAACGCTTTAGTGACTGTCTGTAACGAGGTTGTAATTTAAAACTGTTGGATGTGGGACACCAAATAATAATTTTTTGCATTTATGAATTACAAAAATAATAAAATTGGAACAATGATTTATAGTCTTGTGAAAGATACAGGTCGTATGGAGAAGGTGCTATAATTCTTACAATTCAATTATTCATTCCCTCCTCGCATAATCGTGTAACAGGGAACCTCACTTTTATATGCCCACAAACCCTAATAGATAATAAATTAAGGAATAATAACGATTACAGTTATGCAATCTGTTTTCCAATTGAGCTACTTTTATTATTTAAATATAATAGCCCTTTGAAATAGCGTCTCAAAAGATTATTCCTTTTTGATTATTCCTCAAAGAATTTTAGGCATTTTGAAATAGGAATTTATTCTAATAACATAGAACTGAAAATTGTTACCTTTACATAGTCAATGACGTAGTACTAAAAAGTATTATCTTCACACAGTCAATAACTATCACGATAAATCTTATACAGTTTACTTAAATATGTGATTAATATATGTGTGAAATATGAGCGAAGGAAATTACACATTTTCAGGAAAAATAGATGAAAGTTTCTAATTTTCTTGCGTAACATTTAATTAACAAGCATATATCATCCTTAAATAAAGATTTCGTAGTCATAATAAGGTTATAAGGGTTGTTTTTTGTCCTTAATCTCTCTGGATCGAAATCACAGAACAGATAATCTTGAAATATTCAACATTCGTCATACTCTATATTGGCTCCTTGAACACGGCTACACCCCGTTGTTGTGAAATTTCATACAGTACTGGAGAAAGTACTTCCATTTTATGTAGACATCCAAAAACCTTAGAGGTTGGTACTGAGAAATGTCAATGATCGTCAGGTTCACAGCTCTCCCCCACTGGCTACTCAACTAAATTCCATGGCATTTTTTCTAGATAAGTTCTCCAACTTCTGTTTTACGCCACTGGTCATTCAGAAGATGTTCCGGGGAAGGGAATACTTATATTACATTTAAGCAGGGTTTATCTATGACGTCATACGGTCGGAATATACATATATATATATCTATATATATATATATATATATATATATATATATATATATATATATATATATATATATATATACTACAGCTAGTAGGTTTGAGAATTTTAACAATTCGTATTTTAAATATTTTTTATTGACGGTGACAATAATATTCTTAAACATTGTAATTTGAAAATCAAACTCTATAGTAATTTTTAGTAGTAGTAAGCAAAATAACTGATGCAACCACAGTGACATGGACGAGCTCTAGTGATGGTTATAGTGACAGAAGCTGAGTAATCACCTTATGTTGACCGAGTTATTTCATTAGTGACAGACGAGACCAGCGATAACGAAGGTGGAGGAACCCGACAAATTGACGTATATTTAAACAGTGCGGTGGGAAGCGGCGTAACCATGCCGTGTTAGTGACGTTTCAACCACTTCTGTCTTGAATATTTAAGGAAATTGTGAGCTATTCATGAACCTTAACGAACATCTTGAATCTAATTGCCAAAAAAATTGGATACAGTTATTACAGTAAGTAAAGTACATAGTCATACGTTTACCTAAAATTGTTTTTAGGAGTGAATAATTAGCAACAGTTACAATTATCCCAAAGTTTTATATAATGTCAAACGTCTACTACGTTTTTAACTGGAAATGTATTAATAAAACTAATTTGATGTGTTAATGGTAACTTTATCGTGTAATATAGCATTAGCATTAATATTGATCATGTATATTGAGATAAGGAATGTTAGTGATCAAATCGACCTATTGGTTCTTTACATTTTATTAATTTTCAAAGGCAGGAAATTGGTTTTCAAAGAGCTTAAGTACCTGAATATCCTCATAAACACGTTTACAACCATTATAAGTTGCTGCAAAGAATATTAAAGACTGGTAAAAACCGCCGAGACGTTCGCGCCTTTTATCCATCAATATAAAAAATCAGGCTGCCTATGAATTTATGGTGCTAGTAATATGGGTTTATCCACAGATGGTATTTGCATAAACAGTAATGTTATGTTCCTGTATGCTAGATTTGGTGCAAATGAATTAGTTAACGATGTATACAGTTGAAAGAAATAATTTATGTGTCTACGTGCTTTAAAATTATACAATTTGTTTTTGGGTTATATTTGGTTAAATATTAAAGTCACATCCCTTACATTATAGAGCTCTTTTCCTATTGCAATTTTTAAGAAATTTAAAAACAAACACTGCAATAATATATGAACTGAATGTGATATGTGAGTCTGATGATGTGTTTCTTGAACACGAAAGCCCTCACAAAAATAAAAAAGTATATTATGGAGTGTATGTTTTCAAATTTACTTATTAACATACCTTAATACATGAAAAATTAAATCATATTTTTAATTACTTTAACGGGCTTAAAATATGTGAAGATGTGAGTATTTTACATGTATGTGAATTACGATTTCCAATAGTCATTACATATTTTAATATTTTTTTACATACGGAAATTATATTTGTAATTAAATGTAAATTAATGAATTTTTTTGATGAGTCATTATTAAAAGAAGTTAATTAATTTTATTTAAAACGTCCCAATTTATCTTTCATGTTTCATAAATATCATCGAGATCTAATTAGCCGTGTTCAGCATTGCAAGACCGGGACACGGGCTATTATTATTATTATTATTATTTATGGGTGATATTTACGGCACGTGAAATTATCGTTTTAATTGCAAAAAGCTTGGAAGCAATAAAAATAAAAAGGCTCTGAAAAGATTAAAGTAACAATTTGACTTGTTTTCTTTGAGCACAAAAGTTGGACGTGAAAGCCAGCTTTGTTGATGTTTACCAGTTGACAAAGATTAATGTCCCTTTATATATCTGAGCCTTTCCTACAATTTGTGATCACTTCTAACTGTCATTTGAAATTTTGTGGATTTATACAGGCACGGTGTTGTTGTTGTTGAACTCAAATTGTAAATTTGATTACTTTTATAATTCTCCATAAATATTTATTTGTTTTAGTGATGTAAATAAATGTACTAATAACTGACTCGCATAAATATAACGTGTTTGCGATAAATCTATGAATAGCTTGTAAAACATTAAATTGAATACTTAAGTACAAAAATAAATACAATATTGTAGACTTCAATTTTTTGCTTAACTAATGTTAAAAATGTATCTTGAACAAATATTTCGCACATATATGCGTATTATAATCGTATAAAATGCGCATAGTTACATACACATCGCTTTACAAATTATACCTAATGTAAACAACACATTCAATAACTATTACGATAAACATTTTACAGTTGAAAAACAAAGATGTTCTAAAAAGAACACTTGGTATGAATGGGGGCGGAGAGAAGTAGGAATATACTGTAGAAAGATGAGGGTTTATGCTGGGGAATTGGACAGAGATTGGACAAGAGCTGTGTATGATTGATTGAGTGCCAGTCGGAAAAAGATACCCTTTTCTTCAGATGCAAGATGTGTTTGATTTGGAAACTTTTGTGCTGTATGCACATGTTACAGATGCCCGACTACTTAATAGTGTACGGTAAGTATATTCTACGCCGTTAAATAGTAGTATTATAGTATACTGGTTATAAGTACAAAGAAGATTGTTATACAACTAAATACTAACTAACACTAGCTGTTATTCTGATATAATCTTGATGTCCCTCACTTTTACGCAGCTTGACCTTCAAACTGTGGTGTAGTCTAAAGGGATTTTGGGTATTAATTTCTGTTCACTTAGAGCAAGAAGCTAAGGACATCCCCCATTCAATTTCCATCTCTAAAAGGACCTTTGCGCTGCTTCCAGATTGACAGAATATTCAGGATAGATAAGGTTGGAGGTAGGGGTCACCCTTATCTAGATTCCATGAGGAAGGCTAGAGGCCACTATCTTAGTCATGGCACTTTGGAAGAAAGGCAGGTTAAGAAAGTTCCAGCCTCTTGTTATAAAAACGGGCAGGGGAAACGATACTACTTCATGTTTAGGTTAGCACCAACGTTTTACATTAAAGGAGCCTCATCTGTTCATGACAACAGTCATCTCCCACAGTAAGTTAGAACTACCAGCCAACCCTTTTACCCCAATATATTTACATTGTCGAGTAGTTATGAACCGCTCTAACGGGTTTGTCCTGTACCCAGTTTAGGTTATTTTTACTACCATGGTGGTGGGTTGGAGGGGAGGGGTTTCGTGCAAAACATGTGTGAAAAATATTGACGCTTCCAATCAAAAGTTGCTGGGGTTTTCCCATTGTACTTATATAGAAAGTCCCAATAAATTACACCTTTTGAAAATCCTACGTCTAAAGAGACTATCGTGGAACCTGTGAATCGGAAAGTGAAATGCTGATACAGTAGTTGTTTGTAATGCTATGATACAGATGATAATTTCATTTAAATGGTAAAGAATATATTTGATTTAGGAATTTGAAATATGTATATACCGATCTTACCTAAGATATGGAGTAACGAAATACTGCAAGAAATAAAATCAGTCCGTGAGTACTTGCCGTACTACAATGTACATCGGGTTGGAAGGAGGCTTCCGATTCTAATAAATACTACTCAGGTGAGGAGCAATAGGAAACTATTCATCCTGATCCCTCCCCTCCCCCGGAAGTCTTAAAATAAAACATCGTCTACAATAAACTGCTAGTTATAGATCAATCAAATCATCTGTGCGTGCAACAAACTGGCATTATGCCACTTGCCAGAGTAATACAGTAGTTATTTCATATAGATTAGCTAATGTAATTGTCAACAATGTTCTCGGCTTGTATGGAAATTATAAACAATTGTGTTTGCTAAGCGTTTCGGTATTCATACAGTTTTTCTCGAAAATATCGTTTAGAGAATCTGTTTCTTGAAAACATACAGTATTTTGCAAATATTTTAATCTGAACAAGCTTTAAATTCTAATAGTTTAGTTACATAATATTCACTTCCTCTTATTGGCTACGAGTATAGAAGTACAGAGTATCAAGGAGTAATAAATTATAAGTTAAATTTTTAAGTATGAAATGAAAATTAGAGTCTGTTTCTTCTTATTCTACTTTCAAAGACGCTCGTATAATACTTATAGGTTTCAATCATGTGAATTTTAATTACTTTACGTAAAAGCCAGTACCCTACTGCCTGGTTTAACGGGACTACAAAACTAATCAAAGCTACAACACTCGTGTAGGTTTTCCTGGACATTCCAGGATGTTTGCAGTTAGTCACGAAAGGATGCAGTACTATTTAAAGTAAAAGCTCTGGTATGTTAGAACTAATTTGCAATAAACAAAAAGTTCCGGGACAGTTGAATATTTTAAAGAGATTTAAGTTGGAGCTAAAGTTAGTACAAAGTTACTGAACATAAAAATCCGATTCGACACATATTTAATGACCCGCTACTTTCTTAGGGGTGGTGCACAATGAATCAGAAGAAAATCTTAAGTGTAAGCATAATTTCTTTATTAGTAGAGTACAATGCTACAAACCTGACTTCAAATGGACAACCGAGGAAATGACAATCGTTCGCAGATGGCTTGAATTTGCAATTAAGCACTGTAAATAATAAATAATAGACGTGCTATTTCATCCCTAGATTGTGCCATTGTAATGGGATTCTGCAATCATCAATTGCTCATGTTTGCTTGTGAATAAATTAATCAACCTACCACGAACTAGATTGCATTTACCCAATAATTATAAATTCAAGCTATCTTTGAATATTAATTCAATTGTTGTTCACATGATTTTTATTATTATATACTTGTTTTTTTTTGCTTGAATTGCATTTTATTTTTTCTTACTTTCATGTAATTTAATTCCGATTTCCAATTTATATAATTAGTTTTAATAATGTACCATTTATGTAAACTATTTGTTTTACTCGAAATCATGTATCATTATGCAACTAACTCCTTAGAGAAATGCGGTTTAAGGTGTGATTTTAAATATACAATATTGAAATCCTCAAAGTTTTAATACGTTTCTTCATGAGCAGATGAATATTCTATTGTAAGAATAATTTTCTTATATCTTTCTAGCATTACAAACCAAGCACACTGAATACTTTAATACAGTGCTTGCCACCCTTCTGGATAGAGTGGCGAATAAAAGAACATAATGAACTGAAAAATCTAAGTGAGACATTGCATTATTAAATGTACAGTTTATATTCTAAACGCCTGAGATTAAAGTACTATTTAAAATACCATCTCATTAGTCGCAACCCCCTCCACACTCCCCCTCTCTTTTTCCTCCATACATCGCAATTCGCCTCCCTCCCTGCCAGCACTAATGATGTAAAGGCGTAAGTACATTCTGTAGAGAATCATTTGTCTTCGACTGCTCTTTCTTGTTATATCTCGTGACGTTTCCTACCCGACGTTATCACAGGAAACGTCGCTCACGTTCAGGGCTGATTTTAAAATACGAGAAATTCTCGTTTTATTGTTTCTTGCTGTTTTTTTACCATTGTATCTCATTCTATGATATAAACCCTAGGAGCTAGACTTATTGTTATCACGTATTGCGAATAATATTGTAAAACGTAGTTTATGTTAGTTAACACGGTCAAATATAACTCGAGCATTAAGTGCGCGAATGAATTATAAATGGGTTGCGCCATGAACTACAGAGAAGCTGGAAGCACGTAGCAGACCCTAAAGCCTAAAGCGGCAAGAAGCTTCAATTCCCTTCGACCCTGAACACTTGAAAATAAAACGCGTTTTACTCAACCCTCGAAACGTTCCAATGTGTTTTATATTGTATTTAACTGGAATATGAATAGTAGGCTTACAGTATTACCTAAAACGTAAACACTTTATGTAATTAGTTCAATTTTTTGTATGCAGATGTGCAGTATCTGTTATAACTGAGAATAAAAAGGAGTACGCGAGGATATCTTGTATTTTCTAGTCATAAAATATGCAATCTTAATCTTGTGACTAGCGAATGAAGACTATATTAGAGCTGCGATTATTCACCTCTAATCACAAGCTGTAACTATCTACACAAACTTTAGGATATTATTCCTTGAGTGAAATTAAGAAAGATATAAAATGTAACCAACGTTTTATCTCTATTTAACACCTGTTTCTCAGCTGTATGTGGTTTTATTAACCACATGTAATAATGTAAGTGAACTCTTTAACTGACTGGATCTATAAATAAAAAATATTGGTTGGATTTGCAAATAAATTTCTAAGGCGGCGGCCATTTAAAAACATTTAAACTTAGATATCTTTAAAAGCACTAGTTTTACAAAAAAGTGACCAAATAACGTTTTGTAGAATATGTTTCAAGAAATTTAATTATGCTGTACGTACTGAAATTTGATTACGAATAATAATTATAATTGATTTACTGCAAGTTTAGTCCATTCTGGCATGTCAAATCTCAGATTTTTTCACAATAAGGTAATAGTTTGTTAATTGAACAAATAACAGACACCACTTATTGTGTTCACTTGTTGTGTTATTGTATATTATTGTGTTCATTTATTTACACTGTTTCATTGATAAACTGTTACCTTATTGTGAAGGAACTGTCCCGTCAACATAAGGAGTTTAAAAATCGTTACTAGTTTGGATAAAGTTTGTGGATTAGTTTTTAAATATTATTTCAATAAATAATATTAATAATACAGAAAGACAGACTATTGGTTGCATTTGAATTTTTGCTTCCTTTACCTACAGGACAATATTCTTTAGTTTGTGTGGAGAATTTTGTTACACCCTGTATGTAATAAAAATTCACATATATTTAAATTAACTAATAATATAAGTTTCCTATTTCTCAAACTACTGTTTCATTATCTAAAACGAGGCTTAGGACAGTGATCAAACTCCTCCAAAAGTCTCATGAGAAATAATTTGAATTTGTTTCATCATGTTTAGTTTGATGAAATTATAAATACAGTTAAAAACACACCATTTCATTGTAATTTCAATTTTCCAACCGTGAACTAAAGTAAAACAAAACTTGGAGTAGAAAAATAAATTTTTGAAATACACAAGTTGTTTAGTCTTATTAAATTAAATCATATTGATAATAAATACCAAAACACGAGTATCCAAGAAAACCTTGTTTGAACAATCATGGAAGTATAAACTTGCTGTTCTTCCTAAAGAAGTTGGCATGGGCATTTGCCACACATTTACAGGCACAATATTGTGTTTGTACGGACTATGGTGTTAGTGCTATATACATCTTTATGTTGTATATATATATATTACATTTTACCAGACTAACCCTGTAAATCAAGTATTTATATCTCATGTACTTATAATTTAAAGACTATCGCACAATTTAAGCCTATAATATTTACTGAACCCTTAAAAAGTACGTATATAGTGTTTAATATTTTGCGTTTAGTTATTGAAAAACAGGCTAAGAGGTGCGCCAGTATTTTGAAACTGTAAAAAATTATCTGTTCAAATGTTATTAACGCAATTAAGAGGTAATATGATAGGGTTTGTGTAACTACGATGATTTGCGTAGTAAAAACCTGCTACCAAAGTCGCACCAAACTAGCGAACATCTGGCAGAATATCAAGTCAATAAAATGCTACTGAATCCCATTACTCAGAGAGACTGGTAATTGAAAGATTTCAAATGTTATTAAAATGTGTATAAACACGAACTAAATACCTTAATTCCTCGACCACCATTGTAGTTTTGAATTTTTTTTAACAAAGATTTTTTGTGTACAAATAAAGAATTCTAAAATACTATATATTGTCAAAACAATAATCTGTAATTAGCTAATGCAAATTTAGTTTTATAGATCGCTTAATACATGTAAAATGTAGACTAGACTAAAACTTGATACTTGTAAATGGAGCGCAATGGAGCGCTGATTAAAAACACAAAGCTATAAACAGAGTAGTGGGAGAGAATAAGACACCACGGAAAGACGTAGGAAACGGTTTTGTTTGACGAAGGAAACAAATGAGACGTCGCCAACTCTAATCACGGGGAGGAGCGAACAGCACCGTCACCTTGATGGGCTCAACTCTGCTCTCCTCGAGCTGTATCACGTTTTATTCCTGCAAATCGAGAACAGTTAGCAGAATTCTGACGCCACGATTACCTCAGTCACATCATGTAGCGTCACCGTCACCTTGATGGGCTCAACTCTGCTCTCCTCGAGCTGGATCACGTTTTATTCCTGCAAATCGAGAACAGCTAGCAGAATTCTGACGTCACGATTACCTCAGTCACCATCACATTGATGGGCTCAACTCTGCTCTCCTCGAGCTGGATCACGTTTTTATTCCTGCAAATCGAGAACAACTAGCAGAATTCTGACGTAACAATTACCTCAGTCACATCATGTAGCGTCACCGTCACCTGAATTGGCTCAACTCTGTTCTCCTCGAGCTGGATCACGTTTTATTCCTGCAAATCGAGAACAGCTTGCAGAATTTGGACGTCACGAGTACCTCAGTCATATTATGTAGCGTCACTGTCACCTTGATGGGCTCAACTCTGCTCTCCTCGAGCTGGATCACGTTTTATTCCTGCAAATCGAGAACAGCTTGCAAATTTGGACGTCACGAGTACCTCAGTCATATTATGTAGCGTCACTGTCACATTGATGGGCTCAACCCTGCTCTCCTCGAGCTGGTTCACGTTTTATTCCTGCAAATCGAAAACAGATAGCAGAATTCTGACGTCACGATTACCTCAGTCACATTATGTAGCGTCACCGTCACCTTGATGGGCTCAACTTTGCTCTCCTCGTGCTCACGTTTTTATTCCTGCAAATCGAGAACAACTAGCAGAATTCTGACGTCACGATTACCTCAGTTACATCATGTAGCGCCACCGTCACCTTGATGGGCTCAATTCTGCTCTCCTCGAGCTGGATCACGTTTTATTTCTGCAAGTCGAGAACAGCTAGCAGCATTCTAACGTCACGAAATAGTTATCGGCCAGACTGAGAGACGGGCGGGTGAGACAACTTTTTAATTGTTGGCCCTTAGATCAATAGATTTTCCCCTTAGCCTGATGTAGAAAAGTTTTAATACCTAATACATTTCTATAAGAGTTATCGAAAAGACTAACAGACAACACGACACACGGACGTTGTGCTCTTTAACTGTTTGACCCGAAAATGAATATGTGTATTCCTTCGATCAAAAGAAACCAATATACAAAATTCTTCAGGATTTTTTATCAACAGTTATAACACAGGCCCAGACGGTGTTTGAACTTTTCACTCCAAAATCAATACCGTTCTTCCTCGTTCCAAAATAAACCGATGTACTTTCAAGTGTCTAGGATATTTCTATCAAGAATTATTAAATGTAAACTGGTAGAGAGAAAGATAGATAGACTGTGCCACAAAAAATGGATATTTTATCTGAAAACCAATATCCGATAATTCCATCAACACATATATTTCAATTGAACATTATTTTGGTAAACTAAGTGCAATTGATTGGTAACCCAGTATGAGAGCCAAGAATTAATCGCTGTAGTATTCTCATTTGGTATGTGAATGGTAATAATGTTATCCGAGACGTCGTACCAGAAATGTCAAAAGATCATAAAGTCTCTTTTCTACCGTATCTCTTAAGCAGTTGATCATGTTCCAACAACAGGATAAGGAAGAACATCATTAGGAATTGTTTTGGGTTTCCAACCTTTTTTAATGGGCTCAAATAATTTTTGGTCTATGTTAAAGTCATAACGCATTTAGATAACTTCACTGAATATAAAAGTATAAAATATTGTCTCGTTACCCCACGTGAATGTACAGGCATTCAAAGTAGGAAATTATGGGAATCGTGTGAACAAGCCCAAATAAAAAATGTCTGAAGATAAAAACGTGATATTTGTACAGTCAGAGCATGGTTTATAGACGCAGGGATTGAAAATGTTTTTATTCATTTATGAATTACATTATGAATAAATGTAATTAAAAAATGACATAATTTCTAGTATTTAAACTTTTACTAAAGAAATTAAATCTTTTTATCCATAAACACCTGTTACTCCCTAACTTAAGTACTAATACTGTAACAACTTCACATATTTATCGTCAGCAGTTTTTATTCTAGCCTTTAAGGAGAAAGGCCTCAATTTCCTACATTAAATACCTGTAATTTGAGTTTTTTAAAGTTTTTATATATGTTTTGACTTTGGTAAGAGCTATATGAATTTAACATAAAAATATTTTCCAACCCTAAAATCGATTGAACCACTTTAAGTGACCGGAGAGTCATGGACTTTACTGATGGCACTTATAATAGCTCTAACAAAATTCTAGATGAGACAAGACAAACAGTACAATATTACACGTGACACATCATAATTTGTCATGTTTTCTTAGATGTTTTATTCCACATAATGGATGAATGTAACCATTTTAGATAAAGTAATTTGAAACATATATTTCACTTTTTATTTTATGAGTTTAGACTTATCACAATATTACACAACAAATATATTAATTTAGAAAGCTTCTGATTTGTTTTCTCGTGGATTAAAGCTACTTCAATGTTTTTAATAATAAAATCAAATATATTACGTTGGTTTTAGTCGTAGGTTTTATTTGACGTCTTACTTAAGCAGACTTTAAATTTAAAGTTTCTGAGATGTAATTTAATTCACAGGATTTTAGGATTGAAGGGATAATTTTGAAACCTAACGCGGCCTAGTTTATGTCATTAATGTTATTAGAAATCACGAAAGGGCATTATAAATGCTACCCGCTAAATATATAAAGCATGGGTGAGGGGGGCTTTTGTATCACCAAGACTTGCAGGTAGAAATATTTCTCCGTGTGATGTGTTAATGCTCTTGTAATAACAAACAATAGTCAATGATGAATTTCATTACACAATAGTTGGATGTTTTACATTCCGCTGAAATGCGGATAACGAATTCCTACTCCATTTGTCAAAGAGCACTTCAACTCTTTGGTAAAGCGTTCGCATGGAATAAAATTATTATCCTCTTCAATGTCAGCAGGTGATGCTTTTGATACCGCATAATTACACACTCTCCCTACTAATAATGTTTCATTGATTCTTTGTATTTTACTAGATGTTTTATTTTAACACCTGTACTGACGTGTCAAAAGTAACCTAATTTCACTGATCCATCGTAGAAAATGTGCCAGTCAACTGATATAAAATGAATATTTTCTGTTCTTGATAAACTAATATGAATATGCTCCTACATATGTTCTCAATTCTGTCAAGCAAAGATATCGATCTCGGTTGTATTGAATTTGCAGAATTCAATTAGCCAATCAGGATGTCTGACTGAAGAAGAGTTGTTGAACAGTAATCTACCTATCTAAGTGGGCGGACGGTAGGTTCTGATTGAGTGGAGACACTTGTGCTGTCTGAGGGGGTAAGGAGACTTTGTCGAATTTGATTATCTTTTGGTTAGTTTAGGGTTTGTCCCACTTACTCTGAAAGCCTCTGATTAAACGTTATTAGCATGTTGAAATTGATCCAAGGATGCTGTCCCCTCTCGTACTTGTCTTGACATCCAATGAAGCGTGTATAAGATGATTGTCACTGACTGGTAAGTTATTACATAATTACCACTTAGGTGAAAACCTTTCTTTTTGATACCATGTTTCAATACGTACATTCAGCAAAGATAAGGCAGGACTGTACGTTCAAATATTTAAAATACCTATATATTACTAAACCCGTTTTATTCTTTCTGTTACAAGCCAGAGATCAGAGCGATTCAACAAATTCACTACCGCTAATACGAGAAGTGAACGTGAAAATGAAAAGTTGAAGGTAAAACAAAACAGAGAGATAGAGAGAGACAAGATACCGTGTCACGAGCAGCATTCAAAGTTAAACATGAGGCTTCACTTTGACGCAATAAGGGAGTGGTGAGGGGGAGGCTATTTTGGAACAAAATTGCTTTTAATTTAGACAAATCGACCGAGTTTTCTTTGTGCCTCGTCTGGGTAGCATTTCAACATCTGCTATACGCGGTGTAGCATTTACTTACTACCTTATCTGGTTTTAAGATTGGTTTAGTTTTAATGATTTATCAAATGTCAAGTTATACTAATTACTATGATAAAATGATTATATGTTATTATTTTATAAATTTAAAATTAAAATTAAATATTTTATCTCCTTGTTACTATTATTAAATATCATAACATGAGTTTATCATTTGAAGAAATTGTCACTCTTCATTATTAAAATATTTTAGTTTCCTCAAAACCAACAGGCTGCATTTCAAATTATGCAGGTAACTACCTATAGTACGAGACGTATCATTCCTGGGTTGTGGCAAATACATTGTTGTTTAATGCAGTTAGGTTCGAGATATATTCTCTAAACTTTGCACGAGTATGGAAGATTAGTTCCTGTGAAAATACTTATTAGATTACTAATTAATAACAAAGCCAAACAACCAGTCTTGGAATGACATGTCTCGTACTTTAGTTTATAAACATCTTCTAAGGTATCTAAGACAATATAAAGGTCGATTTTATATATATTATTATATATAAAAGCTATATATATATATATATATATATATATATATATATATATATATATATATATATATATATTCACACTCACCCGGCAAGTGAGAGAGATCCGGGTTCGAGTCTCGGCGTAGCAAGGAATCTTTTAGTTTTTAAGATGTCTGGGGGCTTCCAACAGCCAATCTCAGAGGCTGAGAATTTCTTATGGTTCGGAAAGTTCTAGAAACAGGAATATTGCAAAAACTAGGAGGTTTCACAGGTTGGTATTTGAATCAAAAAAGATGACGAACGCTCGTAGACCTTCAGACTTCTTAAAAAGTTTAACTTTAGGAGATAAAGATACCATATTCTGCAATTTTCTACAATTCGGAAGGTGCCATAGATTTGAAGCTACAGAACACCTATTCTTATTGGATCAATGGAAATTAAAACAGTTATTTTGGCCAGATTTTCCCTTAGGGAGAGATCAAGAATATACTTGAAGAATATACTGGAAATCAGTAAATAAAAAGCCATATACATGTTTGATATGTTTTGTATGTAAATGTAACATACGGTGTGTTACGGAGAAAGAATGGGAGTTTACTCTTGAGATTTTTGTCGTAATATCATATGGTAGTTTTCTTACATTATGTTTAATTTTCTTTGTAATACTTAGCTAAATCATAAAATAATCATACATGTAACATATTGCCTATTTATTGCAGTAAAATTAAAATTTTAGCTTCTATTACAAAAAAATAAATGAAAAAGTATGTACGGAGATTGCGATGTGATTTAGCTTTTAAAAAACACCATTACATTTATTACGGTTATTTCGTATTCTGAATGCAACCAGAAACTAATAATAGAGCAGTATATTTTGTTTCTATATGGTTACTTAATTTGTATTATATATTATTGAATATTTCTTTTCATTATTTTATTTAATCAATAAGTCAAATAAATCGCTAAGTTTGGTAAATTATGAAACTAGAGATTAGAAATTCTAGTAGCCATATGCATTCTTTTCTTATATCTTTTACCAATATTTCTGTAACATATTCTATAGAATTACAGTGTAAAATTTTCTTCTGTATATTGGTATACAAATAGATAAAGTAAGAATAAAGGTAATCCTACCTTGTATGGAATGTACTACTCATAGTCTTATAACAAGATCCGACGCCCAACGCTTAGAAGATCCCGAAACAATGAGTAGCAGTTAGTAGCGTGAGAGAGCTCAAAGTGAGTAGACCGAGAGAAGCACGAAGGATCTCTACTCTCAGGACCTACTCTTGCTGACGTCACTTGATTGTGAATTAAAGTCCTTGGAGAGTCTTTAGCAACGCCAAACATTAAAGTACTCAGAAGTTTAAAGTGAAAACGCTTCAAAGAGTATCCCCCTTGTATGAACCCTTTCAGCCGTACTTTCCTAATTTGAAATAAAGTTTCTTATCGCGTGCTTAATCGCACGGTATATTTGGTACAATAATTACACGAATATTAGATAATTACATGATGGAATCCCAATAATTACATAATGGAATTTGTACTTTTTTCACAAAATGTACTAGTTCTTACTATATATAAATAAATATTGTTGTTACCATATCGTTACAGCAGTGATTGAAAGTCTTATATGTTAAACCACATATCTCTTCCGTAATCACACCAGCTCGATTGCATCTCACTTATCTGACTTTTAATAATGAAGCATGAGTTTAGAGGTATCGGATAAAACAGAGGTTACTTCTGCATTGTCTCCTTCCCATTTCCTTCTTCTTCCGGGAGTGCAGATGGCCGAGCAATCTAAGACGTCGGACTTTGGATCTGAGTTAGAGATTGCGCAGGTTCAAATCGTATATGTGATCTTAGCACTTTTTATCAGTACGATCGGCTTTCTGTGGTATCGATTCTCCCCCTTATTCGGTTTGATACGGTCCTTGCAAAGGCCTGTGGCCAATCATTAGTAAAGAGTTAAGTTCTACAGCTGAACTACACAAATTCTCATCGTATTTCAAAGTAGACAAAGCAGGACAAAGTCCGACAAAATACTCATGGAAAACAACAGCACAAGTAGCTTTTATACGCAGATAAATGGTAGCTAACCTTGTAAAAAGTTCCAAATTGTGTTTGATGCAGTTTTCACACTTCAATGTTTTGGACGAAAATCTCATCGTCATGTGTTACGCTTTTATGTTATTTAAAAAGCTGGAAGTCTAAAAAAAAGATTAATTTGATAACAACAAAGTTGCAACCAACCTAAAGACAATGGGTGCCATTAAAATTATTATAATACTGTTTAGACTTCAACATCTCTTCCATAAATTTCTGTCCTTACAACAAGACATGAAAATGAAACGAATAAGGGATTTACATATTAGAAACACAAAACATGAAAGATCGACCCGATTTTTCACCTCTATAATAAGATTCATAAAACAATTCGACCAGTTCCTGGTAGATCTCAATTCTTGGGACAATACATGATCAAGCACATGGATGTACAGCGTTTGTACGTTATTCCGAGTCTGTTTTGTAGATATTACTGAATAATTTATAAGTAAATATTCAACCCAATCCGGCTTGGAACTGGATTCATTTAAATGAAATTTCTGTTATAAAACCTCTTACCTGATACCAGCGCACTCATGGTTCGTGGACACGAATCAACGCAGTAACATCGAAGGAAGTAAATTTAATTCTACATGACAGATATAAAATGAAATACATTAGAGTGAGAAGAGAAATCAAAAGCTGCATGAAATTCAAAATATAGTATGCTTTAAATTATTTTTATGTTCCTTTACAACTTGTGAACAAATTACCGTTTGTGCTAACTTGCCGTTACAACACAAAAGGGACAGGCAACTAGCGCACAATATCCTGCACACCACACAAACCCACTGCCGATATACACATAAACCCCAGACTTTGGGGAAGTTTATTACAAAACGCTTTCCAAAATGGCATTTCCCCTTATCAACAACTCTTCCAGTTCGACCTTTTGGCAGGTTTATTCTTTCATAACTGCGCCCACTTATCGCCGATACGTGCTTAGCACAAAAAAAGAATATAGTTCTTTAATTACATTTATATCTCAGCATTTTACAAAAATGATAAGTTACGATTTAATTGTATTGTATTGAGGTTCTTTTCAAAATATGTGGCATTCAATACTAAGTTATTTCAAAAACTCTTAAGATGTTATCACCAAATTATTACGTATTTCAATTAACCCGAGTTTTAATTGAACCAGTTCCATAATAGTTAAGCGCGGGTTTATAATAAGCTATGCATATTTGTTAGCAATATTTATAAGATTAGAAATAAACTTACCAAAATTATATTTGGTCGCCTCTTATTTATAGAGGTTTTTCAGGAATTTAGCATTTATTAGTGAAATGGTCGTCATGAAAATGTTCATAGAACTATCTTTCATGAATATTGTTTTAATAGCACTGTTATAGTTCGCTAAAATAATTTATTATGTATTACTCTAAGGTAACTGTACCTTTTAGCGCAAAAATTTCATTCATAACGTTTTGCAATACTATTTGGCTAGAATCTTGAGGTGAGAAGAAAAAGTATTAAAAGGGTTTCAGAGTGTGACCAAGTGGATAAAAACGGTGGGGTGTATTATGTGTAGGATTTTATAGAACTAGAGGGTTAAGGATGTCAAGGGCTGTTTATGCAGGGCTGAGGGTGATGGACGCTACCATTGAGTTGGTAACCATTCCTCAACCGAGATCGTATATTCCAAATGTGGTGTATTATGTGCAGGATTTGGTAGAACTAGAGGGTTAAGGATATCCAGGGCTGTTTATGCAGGGCTGAGGTTAATGGGTGGTACCGCTGTGTTGTTGACCTTTCCTCATCCAAGATCGTATATTCCAAATGTGGTGTATTATATGCAGGATTTGGTAGAACTAGAGGGTTAAGGATGTCAAGGGCTGTTTATGTAGGGCTGAGGTTGATGGACGCTACCATTGAGTTGGTAACCATTCCATCAACCAAGATCGTATATTCCAAATGTGGTGTATTATATGCAGGATTTGGTAGAACTAGAGGGTTAAGGATGTCAAGGGCTGTTTGTGCAGGGCTGAGGGTGATGGGTGGTACCGCTTGAGATAGTACCAATCCTCAACCATGATCGTATATCGCAAATGTGGTAGATTAAATGCAGGATTTGGTAGAACTAGAGGGTTAAGGATGTCAATGGCTGTTTATGCAGGGCTGAGGTTGATGGGTGGTACCGCTGTGTTGTTGACCTTTCCTCATCCAAGATCGTATATTCCAAATGTGGTGTATTATATGCAGGATTTGGTAGAACTAGAGGGTTAAGGATGTCAAGGGCTGTTTATGTAGGGCTGAGGTTGATGGACGCTACCATTGAGTTGGCAACCATTCCTCAACCAAGATCGTATATTCCAAATGTGGTGTAATTATGTGCAGGGTATGGTAGAAGTAGAGGGTAAAGGGTGTCAAGGGCTGTTTATGAAAGGGCTGAGGTTGATGGGTGGTACCGCTGAGTTGTTGACTTTTTCTCAGCCAAAATAGTATATTCCAAATGTGGTAGATTATATGCAGGATATGGTAGAACTGAAAGGTTAAGGATGACAAGAGCTGTTTATGCAAGGGCTGAGGTTGATGGGTGGTACCGCTGAGTTGGCAACCATTCCTCAACCAAGATCGTATATTCCAAATGTGGTGTAATTATGTGCAGGATATGGTAGAAGTAGAGGGTAAAGGGTGTCAAGGGCTGTTTATGCAAGGGCTGAGGTTGATGGGTGGTACCGCTGAGTTGGCAACTTTTCCTCAGCCAAAATAGTATATTCCAAATGTTGTAGATTATATGCAGGATTGGTAGAACTGAAAGGGTTAAGGATGACAAGAGCTGTTTATGCTGGGCTGAGGTTGATGGGTGGTACCGCTGAGATAGTACCAATCCTCAACCATGATCGTATATCGTAAATGTGGTAGATTAAATGCAGGATATGGTAGAAGTAGAGGGTAAAGGGTGTCAAGGGCTGTTTATGCAAGGGCTGAGGTTGATGGGCGGTACCGCTGAGTTGGCAACCATTCCTCAACCATGATCGTATATCCCAAATGTGGTCGGTTATGTCAAAGCTAAATCTCTAATATTCAGGTATGACAATGTTTATGTAGCAAATACATTTTAGAACCAGTAATTTTATTAAACAGCTAGTTGTAATGTTTTATTATACAGAATGACATTGTAAAATAATTATGACAGATAATTTGTTGAGTTCCAATAAGAAACATTTTGGAGCTAAGTACTTCGAAATTCTTATAATGTTTAATGCACAATTAACCTTAATTGTGTAACTTCCAACAATTTACTCTTTATGAAAATGACTTTTAGCGTTAAACGTTGTGCTATTTACTATTTATTAATATAAGTATGTGAAGTTATTTTTTAACAGAACATGTATATTTAAAATTCTTAGAATATACTTAACTGCAAACAAATATTACGTCCTCTTATCTAGAGGTTAGTTTAGAGGTTAGATTATGCCTGAAAATCTAATGAACCTCTTGGATAATCTTGAAGGCGGCCAAGTAAAGATGAAGGTGGCGAATTGATAGAGGTTTTAATTGAAAATGGATTTCATAAATCATCCAAATAACAAATACCGTTATCCCTGTTGATATGTCTCCATTTAAACCTATATGAATGTTGTGAGTAATTTCTTAAATGTATTATTCATTGTTATTCTCCATTAAAATGCACGTATTTGGATTTGTTAATGTTTACAATTGATATTATAAAAGTAGGTTTTGGTGGTGTTTAATAGAATAATTTTATTGAGTAAGGGAGAAGCAAATCAGATCAAATTTCCTATTGTAATCCATTGTTAGTTGTACAATTATTATGTTACAACCCCTTATTATAATGGCAATGCACGTAATCTGATACCCTTTCAAATAATTCTCTTGTAAATAGTTCTCATTTTCAGAAATACAAAATACGCTCAAAATTAAAACTCAAAAATATTCGTCAAAGCATTCGTCAAAAGATAACAAATTTTTTAAGGATGTTCTAGTAACCATATATTATTTTCATGTACGTAAATGGCGAAAGAAAAATTATTAGAATGATAAGAAAAACTCCCTTTATATATTTTTGAATCAATGCTGAAGTATACTGAGGCAAAACAGGTTTTGTGAAACAAATTCTCATATTTCCTCTAAAATCAGGAACTGTTTATGAAATTTTGTAGAAACTTGACATCTAGTGTTTGGGAACCAATTAATTATTTTTAATATAAGTGCAATCCAATAATGTTGTATTGAGTTGATAAGTGGAATAAAAGTTTGTTGCATCACATGTTTCTTTTAGTTATCAACTGTTTTACAGTTAAAAAAAGATAAGATTAATACTGAAATTTGGCAGCCCGTGAGGCTAAGCTCTGTGGCCGGATGTAAAATCGACAAAAGACATCAAGAGTGTAATACCTTTCGATTGATACCAAATATTTATATAAAGTAATATAGTTGTAAATATATTAAATCTTTCTACGAAAAATCAAGAAATTCTGTTAATAATATTTTTTTAATCTTTTTTAGTAACAATTTTCAAGTTTATACTCAACGTACGGATTTATTCTTTTGCTTTATTTTTATCCTTAAATAAAATTGTGATTTGAAATACGATGTAAATTTATATAATCTATTTTTTGTGTCGATTTCAGTTACTTGTGGCCGTGATCCTGCATACATTAAATCAACGATTATTCGATTATATTAACGGTGTCAACTTTCGTATCATGCTTATAATGTGACACCATCACTAACTCTTTACGAGGTGTCTCAGTGCAACCCTTGGATGTTCTGTAGGTGGAAATTTATTCCTATCAGAGCTAATGAATAAGTTAAATGTTTCGTTCAGTGAATTAGACTGCTGCTAATGCCCTACCATGGTGAAATCTATGTTAGGTACTTTTTGTATACAATTTTGTTATATATTTATTGTTTTCTCCGTATTTTCCCTTTATTTGTCTAGAGATGTAAAATATTAAGCGCCTTTCTGTCTCAGCAGATATTTTTAGGCATTCGAACGTACTTGTAAGAGAAGTACCGATAGTCATCAAGCTAAAATTGTATATAAGCTAAAACGTAACGTGTATTTCACTGCTGAACAGCAGACCTGTAAAAAGAAGTCGGATCGATTAATGGAATCAATGTGTTTCCTGTCTAGTTGTACCTTAGCTCTCAACTGGGACAGATATGGTTAAACTTACCGTAATATAAGATCTGGCTGGTTAGTAACTTCTTTATATTGGTTTGCAATAGCACTAAACGAAATAAAAAGGCCCATCGTATCTAATCACTGGGAAACGTATTCCACCAACATACTTTATACTTCTTTACGGACTATATTTATTTGTGCAAGAATAAATGAATTTGCTGTTCAAATTTCGTTAGCTACATCCAAGTATTTAACGTTTTCCTACACTACTATTTAACGCTTAAAAGATTTCACTCATTATTTTCTGAGCTTAAGTGAAGCTCAGATATTATCATTCGAGGGCCAGAAAAATGTCTTTCCTGTCTGTTTATCCGTATGATATTTCGAGAACGAACTGATCTATAAACTAGGACCTTTGCGAGAAGGTTCATGTCTATTTAGTAACATCGAGTTCGATTATAGTGTAAGTTAATATCTATCCATGGGATTTGGCAGAGTATTAGTGAACATTTCTACATTGTCCTTTGGTTAACCAAGATGGCAATGAGAAAATTCCAAAATAAATAAATTTGTATTCAAACTGAGTACAGTATGTATGGGATTTGGTTGATTGTCATTGAAACTAATCAACCAGTAGTTCTATTATCTATTATATATTATGTGTGGCTTCTGTCCGCAGGAGACCTGAAAGATGAAATGAGCTATAGAATTTACATTTTGCACACAACCTCGGCGAAGCCTGTTGCGCGACATATGATGTGGCTTATTCTTACATTGTTCTTGATTATCAAGTATCAAAAATACTTTACGGCATTACCATTGAATCTATCCGAGTCAAACGTTAATTAACTTCAAATTTATTAAACATACTGGTCAGCTAGGCTTGGCTTTTTTATATGTAAACACCTACAAATAAGTTATTTAATATAAGATAGCTGAGACATTTTTGATCAGACCCTCTAAAATTATATTCTATTACGTAATGGGCACTATATATAGATATATGTGTTTCATTTTATGGTATTAGTGCCAGATCGTTTGGAAACTAGAAATATTTTCTAACCTTGTTTAAACAATCATAAAGATAGTGTTTCTTGGTTTTTAAATAGTCATTTAAAAATGTTCAAGATTTGGGGACCATTAGCGGAATCTGACAGGAAGAAACAGTAAAACTATCAAATGAACATTTGGAGTTAATTTATTTTGGATAAATAATTTCTATTATGTTTACTGAAGTTCTGAATACCTTTTATGGTTGTATAAACTAATGGAATCGAAAGTGAAAGTTAAAGAGAATATAGAGTGAGTAGGGGTGTGTTTGGCAGCCGGCGAGGTGAGGTCGAGAGGGTGAAATACAGTTTTGGAAAGCGGCCACGAGAAGGGTAGCTTTATGGGTTTCTCTCAGAGTGGCCACGGGAGCGGTTCGGTCGAGAAAAACTGCTGCCGGAAGTAAAACGATGGTGCCAACAAAATAACAACTCATATGTTTGTCCATAAATATTTATTCGCTAATTTCTCAAATTACGCGTAATTCTGGGCCCGTTCTCAAGTTCTCAGATTGGATTTAAGTAAACTAATATTGAGATTGTAAAAATAACAATCAGTAGATTATAGAGATTGGTCCAATATCGTGAAAAGCGATGGTGGTGGTTAATCTACCTACACATTTAACTTAACATACAATAAAACCGAAGTACATTACGATTTAAACTAAGTAAATTAATTGAACTATTGTTTAGACAATTATTTTATAAAGATTAAATGTCAATGGAGTAATAGTGTAGTAATAAAAATCTCCATAATCACTATAATAAAATAAATCAATATTGACAATAGATAATTTTAAATAACATATTTTGGAAATCTTCCATAGTTTTATGTTGTATATTTTTAAGATAACATTATTGTAAATGCCCGAAATCCTACTATAAATTGGTAATGATTGCATGCTCCTGCAAGATTGCACGAAACCTGTCCCGATATCAGGAAACCTGTCCCGATTGCACTTAATATGACCTGAATGTGATATAAATATTGTCAGTTTAGTTACAGGTTTCAATATGGTGGCCTTTGTATTAATTTATGAAAAGCTTTTCTTGGTTATTTCACAATATGGACCTCCAAATAAATTATCTATAATAGCGGGGGCTTTATTTTTTTGTATGTTTTAAAACACACACACACACACACACACACACACACACACACACACACACACACACACACACACACACACACACACACACACACACACACACACACACACATCCTGTTCTACACTTGAAAACACTTAGTATGTGTCTGTAATGTTTAGTGTCTTGTCCGTTTTCAAAATGGGTTACTACGATATATTCTTCAAAATAATATATTACCGTGCAAGCCATGATAGTAGAAATTAATTTTTAAACCCTATTAATAATGCATCTTCTTAAATTTATATTTAAAGATTATAAACGCACAAACAATCTGCCTATTTTAGAAATGGATGCTAAAAGGGATGTTTTGTGTTTAGATCAGACTACCGAGGCAAGTTTGGATATGCGAATAAAAGTAAATATTTTTCACAGTATGGACGTAAAAGTACGAGTCGTTTGTCGTACTCATTGATTCCTTATTCAATTTCTGGTCTTTGCTTTGAAGAACATCCAATCTCCTCCCTATACTTTGTGTCAGACTCGTCTTTTGAGTCCTTTGATTCTAAAATTAAATCTTTTGCTCAGGACATTTATAATGTCCAGAAAATCTTTTTACGTCAAGGAGATTGCCAATTTCAATAGGAAATATAGTCTATATAATGTATTTGTACGGGTTTATTTAGTCGAATGGTCTGCATTTATAGCAACACTTCGTGACGCTGTTTATTGCATGCGTTCAAACCATAACTTTCCGTGATAGGTTTAACGAAAAAACTATTCACATTCAAGGAGTGGACGATCCTACGCAGTGCGTGCTGAAATTTCCTTGTCTGCTTCTTCAAAAATCAACAGTGGAATCAAATTTAGTCAGTGTTTAACATCTATTCTCCTTATTCATTATATTCTACACTCGGTACAACAATCTTACAATCTTTGCTTGCTCTTTAACTTCCCTGGATGAGTGTTATTCAAATTTGACTGAAGCCACTTTTTTAAGTGTGATGAAAAATGTTGCTGGAAATTCATGTTTTGCTATAGTTTGTTTTTTATACAGTTTTGTAGTTTAAAATTACATTATATTGCAAGCCCTCCAATTTATAGTGTTTCTTTATACTCTTGTAAATTTTTAGAAAATGTAAGTCTGGTTAGAATCTATCAGTAGTAGCAATTAAAAATTATGGTTTTATCCAAAACTTAAAATGAGGGAAGGTCTGGAAATACTTTAGTACAGAGGAAGACGTACCATCGAAAGACATATTACTGATACTACTGGAAGCCCGATGATGTCTCATTTTTAATGTAACTCATTCTAAAAGTGGAGAATGTTAATTGTTTGAAGTATTAATGTTGATGGTGAAGAATATAATTTAGAACAGTTTCCATTGAGGTTCAGAACAGCAATGTTTGCAGCAGGAATTCGCCCAAAAATAGGACACTATTTAAAAAAAATTACAATACTTTAATTTGCCAATATTTAGAACAATATTTGCAAATTCATCGCAAACTACCATATTTCACATTTGAGAAAAGTAAAACATATAAGTTGATATAGCTTATGAAAAATTCGCAATTGAACAATTAAATTGGTTCGGTGAGTTACGTATGCGGTGTTACATCGAAAACTATTTGCTAAATGAAAAACGAGAAGGAAATAAGTGTGGTAGAGGTGAAAGTGTGACTAGAGGCTACCGAGTTTAGAAACTGCTCGCGTACGCGTCCAACTCTAGCTGGCTGGGATTTATCGCTACTGCAAGAGACATAATCACTAGGCTTTCCGAGAATTCTGACCAGGCGATCTGAATAAATCATATAACTGTTTCATTTGTTAAGGTTAGGAAAATATTGGTGGGATCTGGGAGCGTAATTACAAAGAACAAATCATTTCAATTTTTTATTCTGTATAAATCAACTGTATACATTAATAAGTAGATTTGTCAATAAAGTTCAATGTGGCTTGTTTGTTAATATTCATTGAAACAATTGTCAACCTCACACAAAGACGTTAATTTTGTAGTATATTTCGTATCTTCGATTTACTTCTTAGGTTAAAACTTGTTTGTCTTCATAGTAATCCACAATATATTTTGTTTAAAAACAAAAATTGGTCTTAAAAGCGTTGGATGGGACTCCGCGTTCCTTTTAACTTGGTTTGTCACGTACATTACTTAGTTACTTTGATTAAAATGAACTAACTTTCTATTTGTTAATTTTAAATACATCGTGAATTACTTCGCAATTACACACTAGTTTTAGTTATATGATCATCCTAAAAATTATTTTTATTTTTAAGTTTTTTTAACGTTGGATTATAGACGTTATGTTAAATATTACTTTCAACCTGTTGTGTTACTCATTTTATTTTCGTATTTCTCTTTGTTAATTATCAATTACACAACAGGAACTAGTTCGAAGAAGTGCGGCGGAATGTTGCACCGCCTACGCTTTGAATAACAAAGAGAAACTAAATAATTAAGCTGGATTAGATTTGAAAACAGAAAGTTATAAAAGTGTTGTACAGACTACATAAAAAAAATAAAAGAAACAGTACCAAACACGATTACATACTTATTCTATTATCATCAGAAAATGTTTAGAGTTTGTTTATTATCGCTTTGATGGTGCTAAAAGTAGAATTAATGCTTAAGTATTATCAGTGTTATAAAACTAGCGATAATGCACCATGTACAACAATTTTCAAGTTATAATTGATTTGATTGTTACCAGCTTATTATATACAGTATAGTACAAAACCCGTTATCCGTTTACTTTAGTATTACTTATTTACTTTGCAAGATTATTAAAAGCCTTATATACTAAAAAAGAATTCTATAGAAAAAGTGTTTGAAACATTTTTATGTGAAATAAATTGACTATGGTTTTAAGCATCTCAGCTGAAAATATTTAAGTCAAATTTCGTAGTTTAATTTTTACATAAATAACTATAAAAATAACAAAACCCCAAATAATGTTGGTAAACATGAAGGACTTTTTCTTTACGGATTTTGTTTCAGTGTGTCACAATAAAATATACGATGTTGTATTTATTGTAAATATTGAAAATAAGAAAATGCCAATTATAAAAAGCTCAAAAACAATTTTAACTCCTAACAGATACACTACACTTTATTTCCACATCTCTACAAGTTAGAAGTACGACGCGCGATATGTTACAGGCACTGAGGTTGTATGCAAAATTTCAAGTCCAAAGATTTTTTTCTTTCTTGAGATGTCCTGCGGAAAGAAAAGATGCATCATAGAACTCTGCCTTGTAGAAGTAAAGTTTCATCCAAGATTTTTTAAGTCTTTATATGAAATCTCTCTTGACATATTAGGTTTCATATCAGTGTTTAAATAATAAGCTTATACACACCAAGTCAATATAAAATTATTTATGTTTGGAATAGTTAGGCTGCATGTGTTATTATGTTACATGAGGTGATATTCAATGGGAGTGTTGTTTGTTTCTAAATTCATTTATTCGGCTATATTCTAGTTGCTATGATGGTTACCAATAAGACGATTTCAAATATATTCGCTGATGCTCAGCAAAATCCGATGGAGTAGCATGCATTTACCACCATTGAACTCAGTGTTCATCATATAGAAATTAAGCTTCATGCACAATTTTAAGTTTACAGGTAAGTTTGTTTTCAAGATTTCATGCGGACAGATAGACAGAAATTAAACTTACCTAGCCCCATCTTTGTAGTTTTAGTTAAAGCTCAGCTAACTAGAGATTTAAAATATCCTGTATGAGAGTTAATTGAAAATTCTTTATTTCTGAAATAATTTATATTAGGGAATTTAAATACAATGTTGATAAAGGAGCCTTTAACTCCAAAAAGTTATTTCTATTTTCTAAGAATCATATCTCAACTTAAGTTTTGCTTCAACAGCTGTATAAAACTGTAAAAAAATAGAGAGCTTTTTATCCTGCGGCCCTGCGTGTATTTATAAATTTCTAATTATTATATGTGCTACTTTAAATATAAAAAAGTTAATCACAGCAAATTCAAATCATTTGATGCCATTAGTTTTCTGCAACTTGTTTTGTACTACTGCACTAACTTTTCTTAACAGCTCCGTAAAGCGAACGGTTGCCAAGCAATAACGTAAGTTTTAAAGTAGCAATCAGGAACTCGTCAGGTCGTGGCTTAGCTCAGTAACATTCAGAGGTATCACCGGATCTGCTCCTTCTCAGTGGTTACATTAATAAGCGAACTGCAAACCTCTTTGTGCCGCTGCTTTGCTATTGCTTTGTGGAGCCAAAACAATATCGGAAACTCGAGTGAGGAGTTGTTAACGGTGGTTGTGCTCATTATCCGACTCTTGTTGTGAAATGTTCTCGTACTTATATTTTGTTGCTCGTATCTAACATCTTTGAACATTTAAACTAATAGTAATGACTGTCTCTTCAACAAGCAACGTACTCGGCGAACAATTCTAAACAATTCACTATTATATTATATAGTGATAGTTATTAAATTCTTTATTATCTATTACTATACAAAATAAGTGCAAATTAGACTTATTGTTGGTTGGTCATCGTTGCAGGTTTTGAGTTTTTGTACTTCTCACACTCATCATATCCATGTCTTCCTTTGTTCAATTTATAGTTCATAATCCTTTGTATATTCTTATTGTTGTTATATTTGTTGGTGTAACTAGTTCGGAACAGTTTTATCACATTGCTTTAGACTAGATTCAGAATTTTTAGCACGCAAAAAGCCCTTGGCCTAACCGGGATTCGAACCCGGGTCCCCGTATGAACTGGGACGCTAACCACTCGGCTACTAGCGACGACGGTTCAGCACTGTTGTAACTTGACTCAAAAGTCGCAATTCAGAGCCCCAAACTGGCATGGTCATGTTCGGGATCCCTTGTGCGATGCTAAGAGACGCGATGGTCTCCTTATCCTTAGGGCTCTAATGGCACACTTCCTCTGTACATGGACACAGAAAGTAGCTTCTAATTGGTTTGCTTATAGTTTTAACTATCTCTCCGATTAGTCTTTAGCCGTATGGTTTGATGCGAGCGTTTATTTCCAAGCACGATGTAGTATATGTATGCACATCGACGGATATTAGTACTGATTTATATTTTCAATGCTTATTCAAAAATATTTTATAAATTCCAGATGTTCATTGAAAATTGTTTTTAAGTGAAACGTTTCAAACTGTTCGGGATAAAAAATGTGAATTATACAACAAACTGATTCAATATTAAATGTTTCAAAAATAAATTTATCTTTTACTTTAGGAAAAATAATTTGTATCACTCTCTTACTCTCTTTCCCGATATTTATCACCGCCTCTTTGACTAAATGTCTCCACATAAAAAGCCTGTATGTGGTTAGCTGATGCTGATTTAATATTTATTTACGTGCCTTACGGATTGTCAAAACCATCGGTGGTGGTACGGGTGGACCTGGAATCAAATTATGGTATGAGAAATATTTTTGTTTTTAATTTTCAACTCTTTTGATACACTCTCGTTTTTACTTCTACGAAAATTAGCGCTGTTAACGATCTTTTTCTTTCTCTTCTATCGATTTAAAGAAAAAGTAGGTTGTGCGGTTGTACGACACAAATTGCCTCTCGGCTGTCGTCTAGCACAGAAAACGCAACCGCCTACCGTAAAAGACCACTTTAGGTACAGTGGTGAAATAAATTATAAGTTCTATTTATCAATTATCAAAATTATAAGCTTTCATATTGAGTATCAAAGTTCAAATCTTGTAATGTTATCCCCATAGAGCTAAAGTCATCTAGTTTTAATTGTATTATTGTGTTAGTACAGACATTTGTGAAAACATGAAGTAGTAGGTATAACTTAAATCTTTCTGTCGTTATCTTTCAGAAACAAACAACAATGTGTTTTATACAATGTGAGTTGATTGTAATAAAATAGTCAACATGACTGCATTAGTTAGCTTTCAGTTAAGTCATTGTTTAGAAATCCCACGAAATATTTCTTACTAATACTCATCTACGTGAGTTAGTCTTAACATATTTTAATTACTAACTACAGTATAAAAACTCGTTGGTCTGTTTTAAGCGGTGTTTGTAAAGTCTCTTATCAAAGAAAACGTGTTATTTGTGTCCGGTTTGCTTTGATCTTTATCAATGCTGTAATCTATCAGCTTGTAGATTTTATGATATTATGTTATTAAATGGAAATTTCTCTTGATTTTAAGACGGTGGACAACATATTTTTCTGTACTGGCAACAGATTTAATAACTTGTATGGCAATATATTTAACTGTTTAAATGTATTACGGCTTTAAATGGTGTCCGGTTGTCAAGATCAGATTTTTTTATGGCTGAAAGTCACATTTTATTTATTTATTTCAAAGGTGAATTGCATTTATGATTTATTCATTTTTTACAACAGACAGAAGAGTATAAATAAAAATTGAAGAAATTCTATATTTGATCGAACTAGGTTATGCTGTTCAATGTACCGTCACTGAAAGGAATTGAGCAATTCGATTTTGTTTAAAGGGACCCGTCTACTCAGAGTGACACTTGAGTTGTCAGGCGGCAGTCGGAGATAAGCCAGACGAACACCTCTGTTTTACCGTGCGAACCCTCTTTGATTAAGTTCATCGACTTTGCTTTGTGAGGCAAATGTTCAATAGGTTATTTGGTGTGCATGAGTTCCGCTGTTTTACTTAGCACAAGACTGTTGTTGCCTCGATATGTATACTAGGCATACGATTTTCTTCTGTGGTAAATAAATTAAATGTGATGTAATGTAATAGTTTCTAACCTAGGTAATGTTATACGTATGAATGTGTACTTCGTATGTGTAACTTTCCTCTCCAAACTCATTGGCATATTTGTTTGTTTGTCACATGATGTTTGATTATTTTGTTATCTTGACGTTTATTCAGAGAATGGGATGGGAACGTAGTTGTATTTGTGTTGGGCGTTGTTTACTTTAATTAGGGAAGAGTACGTATCTAACCACTCTGTACAATAAGAAATAAAGTGGAGGAAAAGCTGTACAAAATTTACTCTTCATTCGACTTTAAAGAGAACCAGCGTTGTCACACCCGATTTTCTATACGAGATAATCGAGCTCTATGTAATGCAAATATACATAGTTATTATTACTTTGATTAATATTACAGTACTGTTATGTAGGTCCATCATGAAATTATTAGACATATTTCCACAATGATGAAGCCCTAAACTGTTACCAACATCATTAAATAAACAAGTGTAAGATTAGCTGTACATGTTTGTGACCTTGTTTAAAACTATGAAATTAGGTTTCAATTGTTATTGGTCAAAGAATAAGTAAAGACGTAAGAATGCACATTACGGAAGAATAAATCATATAACATAGATTAAAGAACAGAAATGGTTGAAATTCAATGCTCAGGTAGTTGCTTAAACAGAACCAGGATCAAGCAATCCCTTAAAAACGATGTATTTATTTGATTAGTAAACTAAACTGTTCCTTACTGACCAATAAACTATTTTCAAATTACACTCTAAGTATCGAAGTATAATATTCGTTGACAAAACATGTTATGTACGAATATTAGTTATTTAATTGACCATTTACTATTTAAGTCTATATTAAATATTAGTTGAGTTCTTAAATTGCCAGTTTAATAAGAATTTATTCCATGGTTTACTCGTTTTTAAGACTGTTGGTTAATTGTTTCGTAGGTCGAAATGAATGGTCGTTTAATTCCATCATGAATGCAAAATATAAACGCAAACTTTATTTTATTTTGCAACTTTGTGAGATATACTCGTACGTCTAAAACTGGAATTGGACAAAGCGAACAACTTTATGTGCAAGTGTGGAATTCTTTGTCACTTCTACTTCGGGATGTGCCTATATCAAAGAAGAAGGCAAGTGACATTCCAGTCAAAAGACAGGATTACTCATTAAGTTTGTTATCCAAGTAATGCCAATTTTGGTAGAAATATTGTTGTGGAATTGAATTTTTGTTTTCAAACCCATTAGGTAAATACTGAATCGAATTGTTACAATTGTAATTTTAAAATTTCTATCACCTTTTACTCACTCCCCAATAATATTTAATGTGAACTCTCAGATATGGGAACAATAGTCCATTATTAAGAGTGCACACCGCTAGAAAAAAGCGGTGTTTAGCTTCCATACTTGTGGCGATCTGTTTGGAATTAAATAGTTTACATCTGTACAATATATGCATAATCTTACATGCCCTGTCAAAATTGTATTTAATAACCTAATGTACTCATGAGATAGTTTTACAGTCATCTCAACGTCATTGAATTTATAAACGCAATGTAAACGCTTTAGTATTATGTAATCAATTACAAAATCAAAAGGTAATGCTATATTATATTTATTAAAGGTTTGAAAATGTACAATGCAAATATCTAATACAGATTGTGTTTTGCAGGTGTTGAAGAAGGACCTCGCTATTATCGTCACGAACTGGTGAGCAGTTTCTTTTCGCACGTTACATTAAATATTGTTATTATCGTTTACGCATTTTAAAAGCTACCTCTGAAAACCTGCTCTCAATTAGTAATCTGTGAAAGTTGTTCTAACATAATTAACTTACATAAAATATAATGATAAGCATTTTTGTTTGCATGTTTGTTGTTGTATGTTTGTTTGTTTGCATGTTGTTTGTATGTTAGTTAGTCCCGAATCCAAGAGCTAATTTGCATTGTAAAAAACTTAATCGATTGGGAAATTTACCCTACGAAAATAATCGATCGTCAGCTGTGGTAGTTGTGCCGGCGATCTAATTAGGAAGGTATCAAAAGTGTCAGAAATACGAAATGATTAATTTTATTCGTATATTTACTAGCTGGACGCACTTAAACCGGTCGTTAGGTACGTTTATAAATGTTTAAAAAAATGTCAACTAACCATATACAGAACCGAAAATGGCGAATTTCAGTATATTTATCCAGTTATCTAACTGTGACAGAAATACGAGAAATATTTACGCGTCTAACGGTAAGTCTTAAGTATATCAAGCTAAGTCGAATATAATCTGAGAAAAAGTATTGTTTTACATTTACCTTCTCATTTCTACCTCTACCAAAATAAGCGCGTGTGACGTTCGTTTTCATTTATTAGGAGAAATTCCTCTACAGTTTTACAGAACAACTAGATTGTGCGCTTATACAGTGCAACTTTGCTCTTTGCGCCTAGACTATAATTCCAAGTTGTAGCCTACATTAAATCATTAATATTTACTTTTCCAATAATTAATTGGATACTTTAAAAATTTGATTTCTTTGAAAGATCCTCTTTAAGAACAGTTGATGAACAATATATTGGCATCGTTTGGTTGGATACACGTAGATTAAGTTTTAGATAGTACTAGACGTTAAAAGCTAAATATTTGATAAGGTTATTTCAAAATAAGTAAACTACATTACAATCCTTACGGAACTTCATCAGATTTTGCGATACAATTGTCGATAAGTCTCTTAAGATGTTCTTAGAAATACTGATACGGTTTTTAACGATGCTTGATTTTATAGTTACTGGATAGTTGACACGTTTTTTTATTTCTCTGTGTTTATATGATATATTTGGTTCAACTGACGGATATTTTGTACTTTAATAACGCAACTGGCTGGAACAATTTATATTCAGTTAGATTATTTCTCTCTACCTCAATCTGTCTGTCCGAACCTTTAATTCCTCAAGAACGATTTCAGCTAACATTTTGTATGAATCTTCAGTTTAGTCTGTTACGCGACGTGTAGTCTGAAATACTTCTGTTTAGTAATACAAATATCCATTAAATGGTGATCGTGAGCAATCCGGGATAAATGTCAAATTATGCAAAATTAAGTTTAAAGTACGTAGATTAGAGATGCACGAGCATCTCGATCATATTCGGTGGCGCCACGTGATCTGATCTTAGTAAAATACTTCTCAGTTACAATAGTGTTATGTTACTGGAAAACTTCACAAAGAAAGATATCTCAGAAAACATTCCAGATTATACATTAATAAAAATTATAAATTATAAAGAATGAAACATATTTCTGAACTATTTAGATTCAGTTTTATAATAGTTTGAAGACAAGAAACACGCATTCATTATTATAGACCTACTAGTGTGCAGTAAATAATAGAGCCAATACAAGGGTTAGGAGCGGGCCAGTACACCAGCAACTATCCCGGTGCTCCAGGCCAGCTGCGGGCAGACGGGTGTGGGGCAGAGGCGAGGCGGCAGGCCAACACCTCTTGCCAATTTCACACCAAACTTGATACAACTCAAACAGCTCTCGCCGACACTCTGTATTGAGGGTTGTATTGTTCATACACTGCACTGTGCCGTCCCTTGACAATCTAGGAGGTATTTACAATATAACCGTGGACATATTTATTGTAATATAGTCGTCTGTCCCTGAATGGATTTTCCAGGCAATACGCTCGGAGATAACAATATACTCGTACTATGAATAATTTAGACTAGGAACGCCCAAGGATTCTTTAGATTTAAACATGAAAGGAACTCAATACAACATGAGGGTTGTACATCCTTAAAGATACAGCCGTAAATACCTGTAGAAGTGGTTCTTGGAATGATTATTTGAATTAATTTGTTTCGATATAATTGGATACTGAGCGTCCTTCTTGGATAAGTGGTTCTTGGAATGAATATTTGGGTTTATTTGCTTCGATATACTGTAATGTTATGCGTTGATGAATGGTTTTATTCTAGAGAAATGACTAGTTTCACTGAAAGTTTCGGTCGACCGTAAAAAGTAATAACTAGTAAGTAAGTGGCATTTTCTATTACAGATCCAGTAACTAGCATTAACTATTAATAGATCCAGTGACTGGCATTAACTATTAATAGAAAGAGTAACTAGTATTAACTATAGATATATCTAGTAACTGGCATTAACTATTAATAGATCCCGTGAGTGGCATTAACTATTAATAGATCCAGTGACTGGCATTAACTATTAATAGATCCAGTAACTGGCATTAACTATTAATATAAAGAGTAACTAGTATTAACTATAGATATATATATATATAACTGGCATTAACTATTAATAGATCCCGTGAGTGGCATTAACTATTAATAGATCCAGTGACTGGCATTAACTATTAATAGATCCAGTGACTGGCATTAATTATAAATAGAAAGAGTAATTAGTATTAACTATAAATAGATACAGTAACTGGCATTAACTATTAATAGAACCAGTAACTGGCATTAACTACGAGTATTAAAAGATCTAGTAACTGGCATCAACTACTATTATTATTATTTTGTTGCGCTCCACTGGTATTTTTTGTCGAACCAGTCATAGTTCTCTAGGACAAAACCATTCTTCAACGCTCAGCATCTAAGTATATCGAAGCAGATAAATTCAAATGATCATTTAAGAACCACTTGTACAAGTCTTTAGTTCTGTATCTTCGTGGATGTCGATTAAAGCAAAACAATGCGAGTACATTGGAATAAACGTCAATCGATAAGTTATTGTAATAATAGTTACGAGAATTTAAAAAAAATTGAAAGATATAATACCAAATGAAGTTTAGATTTATTTCTATAAGGAAGTCATTATACTTTGGTATACAGTTTCCATTGGTAACCGATTAAGCCAGAATGGATGTGAGGGTACACAGCTCAGAGCCAAAGTATATGTTGGGGCTGAAGAAGGAAACAGCTTGATTTAGCCACGATATATGTTGATAAGTAAGAAATCGTCAGGTTTGGCTCGAGCTCTCGCCAGTTGGCAAGAGAAGGGTTGTAAAGGGTGGGTTTAGGGTGAGTTGCTGCCGGGGAGGGGGAGAGACCCAAAGTTTGACTACCTCACTCTCTCCCCGGCTACACCACAACTTTGGTTTCACTCTGAATGTAGTCCCAGTGCTGTGTGGCCACAGAACAAGTTGTATGTCGCGTCGGTTCTTGATTTAACTACGTACCAAACTGTTGTGCAAAGAATTCATTTAGCAACAACTGCACATTTAATTTGCAATATTAATAAAACGATTACAGTTATCGTATTGTTTATAAACTAAGAAAAAACACCTTTATTATCATCAGTCATTTTCATCGTTTCTCATAATTAAACAGTTCAATTGTAGTTGCAGCAGTAGTGATTAGAGGTCCTAGGACCTCCTGGAATGTACTCCTGGGAGTACATTTGTTCACTTTGAACAGTTATCTCCACAGAGTGTCATGAGTGTCACGTTTGTGAAATATTGCTTTTCTAAGTGACCGTGTTAAACGGATTCTTTAATCAATCTTGGCGCTCAGCAACTGAACGTTTTCACTCCTCCCGCTTTTGACTGAGGACTTTAACGGACTCTTGTGTTTTTATTTGATAAAATGTTAACGTTTGAGATTTTTACAGTTCTGTTTAATATGGCATTTTGTAATTTCAGAAAACACCGGGTACGACTATTTTTATTAACTTCACAGAAATGTACGAATAATTTGCTTCGTACAGCCAATTATTCACTTGCGATTCTAATATAGGTTATTCTAACGTTTTTGTTAGAATTATGGAAAGGGGATTGCAATATGGAGGCTAGTACAGGATGTTGGTTCATAAGAAACGTAATTTATCATATAACCATAGGCTTTTCTCGCTTCGTTCTATCCCTCTGTATATACATTGTATTTATAATACAATTCATAGTTGATACTGATTTACCAAATTAAACCAGATTTGGTGGTCCATTTCCATTTGGCAACCATTAACATATAAAATGTCCACAAAACTAAAGTTTTTACAAAACTGGTCAAAGATTTTTTTGTGGAAATCTGAATTAAATCCATAGTTGCTTCACATTTTGGTATTGGAAAAAATAATTTGGGTTTACTCTTTTTTGAATTTGTGTAGTTGTGTAATTTACTTTTCTTATGGCCTAACGAATTATTTCCCAATGAGTTACTGTAAGAGATTCAATTCACATGGCATCAGAAGGTTAGTAATGAGGTTAATAGTTGAGTTTAGAAGGAATAAAGCAGTTTTTTTATATGAAATGTAATTTATATAATTTAAATTTATAACGATCATTTAAGTTATGGAATTGTAATAAAAATCATTAATAATTATTTCAACGTGTTTATATCGAACGTTGAATAAAATTGATCGCTTACTGCCGCTCTACCTTGCATGTTTAAGAGACTTTTAAAACAAAAAACGTGTACTAATTTCTTTCATTAAAGTGCTGCCGGTTAAATTGTTCCTGTTCACTTAAAATAAGAAAATGAGAAAGCCCTCATTGCACTTAGTTTTAAAAGGACCTTTAGCTCTTTATGGAGTGACGCAATGTTTATGATAGTTCAAGTTGAGAGTAGGGGCTTCCTCATGTTGAGACCCCAGGAGGGGGTATAATGGACTCTCAACGGTGTTATGTCACCTCGGAGGAAGGGGAGTCTAGCTCTGTTCCAGCCTCTTCCAGTCCAAGAAGACAGGGGAGACAGTGCTCTCTCATGTTTAGGCTTGAACACTCTTTAGCATTAAGGGAGCGCCAACCACTCCTACAGTCATCATCCGCAGTAAACTGAACTTGTTGACTAACCCTTTTTACTCCAGTAACATGATATTTGCGGTTAGTGATGTGTCGCTCTTGGACATGTTGGACATGGTTGCTCAGATTTAAGTGTGTAAGACATATGTAATTATTAGTAAAATAAAATTCATAGAATCGATGTACAGATAAGTTGCTGGAAAGGAAGTCTTGTATTACAATTCGAGACAAACATCCTCCGGATGTAAGTGGATACGCAAATCCGCCCAGACACCGATGGTGAACAAACAGGAAATGCTTATATAAAAAAAACCGTGCGACGATGTAAGGGGCAGCCATGCTGATATGAAAAATTGGTACTCACCAATTATGATGGAGAGATTTGGCAGAGGTCATGAGCTGGCGGGAGAATAACATCAAAACTGAAGAACAAGGAGGAGAGAGGGAAGTCGAGGACGGGATTTCAAAAAAGGAAGTTCGGGAGTGCTAGTGCTTGTGTTCGTGTGCGGAAAAATATCTCTAGGCGTAATAAGTGTGAAGTGGAATAAAATGTAAGTAATTTTAGGAACTTAGTATATATCAGGGTTCATTAATCATTTACAATTCCATATCTATTTAAATGTTCACAATTTCGAAAATGTAAATTCATGTAAATGTTTAGCTATTTTAAAAGAAAGTTTCTCACGTTAGTCCATGAACTCATAATTATTGCAACACTACAAAATTACTAGTAAATGTTATAATGAATTAAATTAAAAATAAATTGTAATGAATAATTTAATATTAAATATGTCTTCAAAGTATTAAGGTATTAAAATTTGTGCTTAATATGTCGGTTGACGCAATCAATTGTTAATTACAATTTTTAATCCATTAATGAGATGTTGTCAAAAATAAAATATGTGTTGGTTCATTTGAGGGTATTGTACTGCCAATCTAACCTATTATTAAATCCTCTCACAGCAGCCCTTGATCATAATATGTCACAACCTTAATCTTAAACTAAACCAAACTTAAAAACCTTACAAGTGACACGCCGGTTTTTCCTGTACATATACAGGTATAAACCCAGTCAGAAGTGAACATGGAAGTTATTTTTACGTAATTTTATCTATGTAATAATGAGAACGAATCATTTTCAATTAAAGATGGCGGAAGATACATAGGTGGAGCAAGTGCGAGAGGTTAGTTACGAGTACATGCCTAGCCAAGTTTTATTAATTCCGAACTTTAGTAGATTGAGCCCAGTTCAGCTCGAACAAGAGTAGATGAAGAAAGTTGGGACAGACAACAGCTGTACTTGTCACACTGTCTATCCGCTGTACTTGTCACACGCCCTGTCTGGCTGGTGTAGATACCAAGTGTTGACCTCTCCAGGCTGGAAGAGGCTGTCATTTGTCTCGTGCCATAAGTTAATGTTTATCTTCCAAACTTAAGTGGTTCGTGAATTGTACGTGTAAACGGGGGGAGCTGTACAAGTAAGAGGTAGGCTACAGTACATCGTTACAAAAAGCAACTTAAATGCTAAAAACTTTAAACAGATTTTCTATTTATTGTTTGGTTTCTTCAAATGTGCCCTTGTTTAGTATAGTTCGTCTTTTATTATGCACTTTTTAAATATTTGATCAAACTTCGAAAATTTTCATATCGATGAAAAGTTAGTTAATGTAATGGGGAAGCCAGTAGGTGAGACATTAACCAAACAGCTGCGAGCGGCTGAGATTACCGGGAATTGCCCCGAGTCACAGGTAGCTGAGTGTCCAGGAGACAGGTTACATCATAGAGACTAATGTTACATCATACAGCTTATAGCTGAGGCGGTTAAGATAAGGAGACAACACTGCAGATCTGTAGTGCGACTTGTAGTGGCATGATATCAGATGGGCAAACGTAGAACACGACTTGGGCAGTGCAGCCTATGTTGTAGTCGTGTTGAGGTTAGCTGTAGAGGGGAAGGTAGGGAGACAACCCTCCTCATCTGTAGTGTGACTTGTGGTGGCATGGTATCAGTTGGGCAAACGTAGCACACGACTTGGGCAGTGCAGCCAATGTTGTAGTCGTGTTGAGGTTAGCTGTAGAGGGGAAGATAGGGAGACAACCCTCCTCATCTGTAGTGTGACTTGTGGTTGCATGGTATCAGTTGGGCAAACGTAGCACACGACTTGGGCAGTGCAGCCAATGTTGTAGTCATGTTGAGGTTAGCTGTAGAGGGGAAGGTAGGGAGACAACCCTCCTCATCTGTAGTGTGACTTGTGGTTGCATGGTATCAGTTGGGCAAACGTAGAACACGACTTGGGCAGTGCAGCCAATGTTGTAGTCATGTTGAGGTTAGCTGTGGAGGGGAAGGTAGGGAGACAACCCTCCTCATCTGTAGTGTGACTTGTGGTGGCGTGGTATCAGTTGGGCAAACGTAGAACACGACTTGGGCAGTGCAGCCAATGTTGTAGTCATGTTGAGGTTAGCTGTGGAGGGGAAGGTAGGGAGACAACCCTCCTCATCTGTAGTGTGACTTGTGGTGGCGTGGTATCAGTTGGGCAAACATAGAACACGACTTGGGCAGTGCAGCCAATGTTGTAGTCATGTTGAGGTTAGCTGTGGAGGGGAAGGTAGGGAGACAACCCTCCTCATCTGTAGTGTGACTTGTGGTGGCGTGGTATCAGTTGGGCAAACGTAGCACACGACTTGGGCAGTGCAGCCAATGTTGTAGTCATGTTGAGGTTAGCTGTAGAGGGGAAGGTAGGAAGACAACCCTCCTCATCTGTAGTGTGACTTGTGGTGGCGTGGTATCAGTTGGGCAAACGTAGCACACGACTTGGGCAGTGCAGCCAATGTTGTAGTCGTGTTGAGGTTAGCTGTAGAGGGGAAGGTAGGGAGACAACCCTCCTCATCTGTAGTGTGACTTGTGGTGGCGTGGTATCAGTTGGGCAAACATAGAACACGACTCATGTAGACTATAACCCCAACATAGGCTGCACTGTTCAAATTGTGTTTTATGCTTGCCCCACCACAAGTCAGAGTATATAGTAGTTATTTTATAGTAAATATCCTAATCAACTTATAACTATTTTTATTATTAGTGGCATTGTGTGTGTGTGTGTGTGTGTTTGTAATGTCGAAAAATAGTTAGTCTATGTAGCTTATGATTCACTGTGTATTTTTATGTATGTATTGATATATAGAACGTGGCTCAAGGGACACTGAATAACTACTATGGAGCGCTTTTTCCTCTCCTGTGTTTAGACGATTTTGGTTAAAATTTACGTATATTTAAAAAATTGTATGTCCTGTACTTCCATGTTATGCGCTAAATCTGTACGCCCTTTTAGCTCCATTGAGGTATATCGGGAATTTTTAGGCGTAAAGATAGTTTTGAGGTATATCGTTCTCTGTCTATTTCGTGGTCCGATTAGACCAAACGACTCAATCTTGCTTATTGGGCGTCCTTGCAAAAGTCCGTTGGAATTGCCGCCGTTAATGTGTATTAAATACATAGTACTTGTAATATCTAGATTTATCCTACCCTCTAAACGCCTTAAACTTGATATCCATTGTCTGAAACGATTTGAGATTTTTAAATAGCAATTGGTCTTTACTTCCACCATACGTTATTAATAAAATTGGGTTTTCTTATAATGGAAGGTCTTAAAAAATTATAATATTGTTGTAATAGGTCATTAACAAAGTAGTCATTAAATCTATAAATTCAAATACCACCAGTTAGTACTTTGAGTGAAATAATATTAAAGTAGCGGAGCGTGAAATAAGAAGGAATGTAATAATACTGCAAGTAGGTTTTATAATTTATGGGAGCAAATGATATTATAGTAACTATTTTCTGAAACATTATCAAGAGATAAGTGAAATGATCGAAACGCGCTGGTATTTATGCTGCAGAGGGCATACACTGCATCGTGAAAGTAACATGAGAACGAAGCGTGTGATTCGAAACGAGAAGTAGTGTCCCCTAGTTATACAGGCTAATTTGATCGAAGAACTTAATTTACATCTGAAATGTGGTCATTAAGATTTCTTTGGATATAAGCTAGACTTTATTATCTGGCAGAGACTAAGTAGTGTAGATACAGGCCGTAGCCACTATGTTGTTTAGTTGGGGTGAAAGGGAGGGTCAGGCTATGAATATATACTGTCTCTAATGTGACCAGGTAACGGAATCACAATGTTGCTCAGCAGTTAAACTGTTGTATTGAAACAAGATTGCACACTTGTAAAACTGTGGTCTGGTGTCAAATTAAGGTGGAATCTGTTATCTGACAGACAGTAAGTGGTATAGATACAGGCCGTAGCCACTATGTTGTTTTAGGTGGGGGTGAAAGGGAGGGCCAGGCTATGAATATATACTGTCTGTAATGTTACCAGGAAACGGAACCACAATGTTGCTCAGCAGTTAAACTGTTGTATTGAAACAAGATTGCACACTTGTAAAACTGTGGTCTGGTGTCAAATTAAGGTGGAATCTGTTATCTGACAGACAGTAAGTGGTATAGATACAGGCCGTAGCCACTATGTTGTTTTAGGTGGGGTGAAAGGGAGGGCCAGGCTTTGAATATATTACTGTCTGTAATGGATCAGGTAAAAGGAACCACAATGTGGCTCAGCAAGTTTAAACTGTTGTATTGAAAACAAGATTGCAAACTTGTAAAAACTGAGGTCTGTGTCAAATAAGGTGGGTAGCTGTTATCTGACAGAACAGTAAGGGTGGTTTTAGATAAAGGCCGTTGCCACTATGTTGTTTAGGAGGGGTGAAAGGGGAGGGCCAGGCTATGAATATATACTGTCTGTAATGTGATCAGGTAACGGAACCAACACTGTTGCTCAGCAGTTAAACTGTTGTATTTGAAACAAGATTGCTCACTTGTAAAACTGTGGGTCTGGTGTCAAATTAAGCTGGACATCTGTTATCTGACAGACAGTAAGTGGTATAGATTCAGGCCGTTTGCCACTATGTTGTTTGGAGGGGTGAAAGGGTGGGTCAGACTGATGAATTATACGGTCTGTAATAGTGACCAGGGTACGGAAACCCAATGTTTGCTCAGCACGTTAAACTGTTGTATTGAAATCAAGATTGCAATTTAACTTGTAAAAACTTGAGGTCTATGGTGTCAAAATTAAGGTGGAATTTCGTTATCTGACAGACAGTAAGTGGGCTAATTAGATACAGGCCGTAGACACTATGTTGTTTAGGTGGGGGTGAAAGGAGGGTCAGGACTATGACTATATACTGTCTTGTATGTTACAGGAAACGAAACCACAATGTTGCTCAGCAGTAAACTGTTGTATTGAAACAAGATGATTGCAAACTTGTAAATCTGAGGTCTGGTGTCAAATTAAGGTGTGGATGGATATTGTTATCTGACAGACAGTAAGTGTATAGATACAGGCCGTTGCACTATGTTGTCTTGGTGGGGTGAAAGGGAGGGTAATGATATTGAATATATACTGTCTGTAATGTTACCAGGAAACAGAACTCCACAACTGTTGACTCAGCTGTTAAAACACTGTTGTATTGAAACAATGATTGCTAACTTGTATAAAAACTGTGGTTCGGCTTCGGGTGTCTATATTTAAGGTGGGAATCTGTTATCTGACAGGACAGTAATAGTGGTATAGATACAGGCCGTAGCCACTATGTTGTTTAGGTGGGGTGAAAGAGGAGGGTCAGAATATGAATTATTTACTGTCTGTAATGTTACCAGGTAACAGAACCACAATGTTGCCTCAGCAGTTAAACTAGTTGTATTTGAAACAAGATTGCAAACTTGTAAAACTATGGTCTGGTGTCAAATTAAGGTGGAATCTCTGTTATCTGACAGGACAGTAAGTGGTATAGATACAGGCCGCGTAGCCACTATGTTGTTTAGGTGGGGGGAAAGGGGAGGGGGCCAGACTATGTTATATACAGTCTGTTAATTGTGATCAGGTAATCGGAACCACAATTGTTGCTCAGCAGTTTTTAAACTGTTGTATTGAAACATGATTGCCACACTTGTAAAATCTGTGGTCTGGTGTCAATTAGGTGGAATCTGTTTTTCTGACATGACAGTAATTGGTATAGATACAGGCAGTAGCCACTTTGTTGTTTAGGTGGGGTGAAAGGGAGGGTCAGATGATGAATATATACTGTCTGTAATCGTGATCAGGTAACGGAACCACAATGTTGCTCAGCAGTTAAACTGTTGTATTGATAACTAAGATTGCAAATTGTAAAAACTGTGGTCTGGTGTCAAATTAAGGTGGATCTGTTATCTGACAGACAGTAAGTGTATAGATATACAGGCCGTAGCACTATGTTGTTTAGGTGGGGTTGAAAGGAGGGTTCAGGATATGAAATATATACTGTCTGTAATGTTACCAGAAACAGAACCACAATGTTGCTCTGCAGTTAAACTAGTTGTTTTGAAATACCAAGGAGTTGCAAAACGTGTAAAAACTGTGGTCTGGTGTCAAATTAAGGTGGAAATCTGTTATCTGACAGACTGTAAGTGGTATAGATACAGGCGTAGCCCACTATGTTGTTTAGGTGGGGTGATAGGGAGGGACCCATGAGGCTATGAATATATACGTCTGTAATGTGATCAGGTATCGGATCCATCAATGTTGCTCAAGCAGTTAAAACTGTTGTATTGAAACAAGATTGGAATACTGTATAAACTGTGGTCTGGTGTCATAATTAAGGTGGTTGCTGGTTATCTGACAAGAACAGTTTGGGGTTTTAATAGATACTAGGCCGTAGCCACTATGTGGGTTAGGGGGGGGGTCGGAATGGGGGGTGTTGGGGTGTGGTTTTTTGTGTGGATGGTTAAGTCTGGTGTTGGTGGGATGTGTCTTGATTGGGTGTGGTGGGGTTTGTGGGGTGGGGCTGTTGTTATGGTGATACGTGGGTTGTTGAGATTCTTTGTTTGTGTTGTTGTGGGGATTCTATGGTCTTTGCGTCTTGCGTTGGGAGTTGGTGGTGATGATTGGTGGGGGTTAGGTGGTTTTGTTTGGGGATGGGTGTGGATTGTGGTCTATTTGGAATAATGAGGGTGTAAGTGAACATGGCATGGGAAGGGCTAAGGAGGTGATTATAGGAAGGGGCGAGAGAGGTCCCGTATTGGAGGGTGGCAAGGGGCGGTCTGGCGGAATAGGACAAAGGGAAGAATATGAGAGGTGGGTCAGGGTAGGGAGGGTGGACTAGGAAGGATAGAGGTGGGAAGGGTAAAGGGACGATGGGTCAGTCTATGAAATAGGTAAGAGAGGAAGGCAGGAGGATAGGTGGAGAATTTAGTAAGGCGTGGGAGCAGGTACAGGTAGGCAATTTAATAATGAGACATAGGGGAGGGGCAGGTAGGAGGTGATAAGTTGGGAGGGATGAGGGTGAGTTAATAACGAGAGAGTTACAGGGAGGAAGAACTAGGTGAAGGGCTAAGGGTCATATTAAGAAGGGCAGGAGAAATGAGGTCGGTGAGGGAGCAGGGTTCATCATCACGAGGAGCGGACAAAGGGTGGGGGAATTATAAAATGGTATGGGAGGAATCAAGATTGAGTGGTAAGATTAGAAGGGTAGGCGTGCTTGGAGGGGAGGAATTGGGGACTGGGATAGGAGTGGCATGGTTGGGGACAGGAGTCTTAAACGAGGGTTAGGAGGGCGTTCCGAGAGAGGGAATCTGTTTAGGAGGGATGGGCAGAGGTAGGAAGGCTTGGCGGTGTCGGTTTGTGGGTTTGAAGGGAAGGAGAAAGGAGGAGCAGTAGGGTCAGACTTATTGAATATATATGTCTGTATGTTGATCAGGTAACGGAATCCACAATGTTGCTCAAGCCAGTTAAAATGTTGTATTGAAAACAAGTTTTGCAAACTTGTATAACTGTGGTCTGGTGTCAAATTAAGGTGGAATTGTTATCCTGACAGACAGTAAGTGGTAATAGTTACAGGCCGTAGCCACTATGTTGTTTTAGGTGGGGGTGAATGGGAGGGCCAGGCTATGAATATATACTGTCTGTAATGTGACCAGGTAACGGAACCACAATGTTGCTCAGCAGTTAAACTGTTGTATTGAAACAAGATTGCAAACTTGTAAAACTGTGGTCTGGTGTCAAAGTAAGACGGAATCTGTAGTTTTGGTGGAGGTCGAAATAGAATGGTATCAAAAGAGGTAAAGACAGTATTAATTTCTGGGTTCAAAATTTTCATATATTGACACACTCAAATCCGACCGCTAGAAACATAAATAATAGCTATGTCATCATCAGCCTACAAGATGAACAGACTAAAAGTTACCATTTTCAGTCAAAATAGTCGGTATTTATAATATTAGTTGATACTGGTATAACTACCAGGATGATTGTATTTAAACGTGTAAAGCTAAGAAAAGTTTGAACTAAGAAAACATTTATCGTTTTATAATTATTACGCTCCCATTTCTACCTACAATAACATGCACAATTAACGAAATGTGTCTTTCTTAGGCGAAATTCCTCTATAGATTTCAAAAAAGGCGGGATATGTTTTTATAAAATGTACACGTATATGTAATAATCTAAAGAATGATCAACTTATTTGTTTCAAAGTTTGATCTTGAGGAAGCCAGTTCTATTTGAGTTTATTGTAACCATTGAAATCCTTGCCGACACCTTGCCATCTCAAGTATTCCATTGACGAATCTTTTGGTAGCGAAGAACTCTACCACTAGGGAAACTAGGGAATTTGCTGTCATTCATATTTTTGTTTTATGACCTTCACTGTCCATATGCTTTAGGATATCTTGGCATACAGTTGAGAGTTTTTTATGGTTCTCAATGAAGAGGATACTATATTCAATATTTAGTCACTGGGGCGTAATCAATTAGGTCTGCGAATATCTTGACAATGAGATTGAGTAGACGAGCAATCGCGCGTAGCCAAGGGGTCCAATAACAGTGAATGTTCTTAATATTAGTGTTGTCATATTACTTTTATTAATACAGTTACTAATATCGTTGTTATAAATGTTAGTAATAATGTTTCATTATTTTAGACTCGTTCGTAATTATTAATTGATAATTAATTAAATCAATTCCTCGGTTGATAAATTCAAAGTATCAGAAGTCACTAAAAAATTTACCGTCTCGACGATATTTCCACCTTTATTTCGTTAATGAAGTGAAAACATTTTCAAAGAGAAATTTTGTTTTCAAATCAAACACTGATTGGGTCCACCTCGTGTTTCATTAAATCTCGTTCAAGTAGTTGACAGTCAATTAAGAGACCCTGGGGACCGACCGGTCATGTTTGGCCGTGGCAGCTGCAAGTTGTGGGAGTGGGTGGGGGAGGGAGAGAACTTGGCACAGTAAAGGATCAGTATTGGCTCAAATGGTCTCCCAGTTTAGGTTTTCAGCTGTATATCTCACATTGTAATAAATTGTAGAGTCCTAGTTAGTACCTTCAAAACCTACTTTGGTTCAACATTTCAATAATCAATAAAATTTTCTTAATTACTGGGGAAGTGTATTGTATTAGTTGAGTTCATAAGAAAACAGTTCCTTCATAATAAATTTATTATATATTTATAACATAATTTTATACGTACATCTTTTTTCGCAAAACAAACTTAAATAAATTTAGCGTGTATTTTTGTTTCGTAAAACACACGCATTTCGTAGATGTTCCAAATGTCTTGATAAGACTGAGATACCCTGGATAAGTTTGTTGATAAATTTAATATTGAGTTACTTTTTTCAGAGCTCAATAGCGTTAGTAACATATTACGCAATTTCAAAATTAAAAGTTTTGAAATGAGACTTATTTCGGTTATCTCGCATATGATGCTGACCCAAAGTGTCTTATTCCTAACCAACCATGGACACTATTTGGGTGTCACTTAAGAAAAGAAATGTTTGAAGCATACATTGCCCTTTAGTTGGCTCGAGATATACTCATAGTATATAGTTTTAAACAATAAGGCGGCTAAAACATGGCAATATTACTTATTTATTATTATTTGGTATTTATTTTATCAAAGTTATTAAACTATTATTCGCGCGATGTGCAGAATTTACCGGTTTTTAAAATTTATTATTAGTATTTATCGTATTGAAAAGAACGTGTTTGATGTGTTGCAGTTTTGATGTGAATAAAAATTTATTCTCCAAACCATTTTATGTCCAATAAACACCATTCACATTGTATGAGCGTTTACTGGATTTCAGTTTAACGCACTTGAACGGTAGAAATTACAATTACATTTCAGTAAGTCAAAGATAGAACAATAATTTGTTTTTTGTTAAATAACCAATTTCAAAATTTTATAATGAACTTAAATGAAACGACGCTTTGTAACGGAAACTAGGACTACCCGATTTTCCGATGGAGGTTATGAAGACCAGATTTGTTTAACTATTTTAATTTATAATCGTTGATTTTGAGATTCCAACGGAGGTATAAATTAGTTTGAGCGATCCTCCAGTTTAGTTTTCACCTGTATTTCTCACATTCCTGAGAATTTATTAATGACAATGCGCATTAATAAATTAAAAAGATATGCCAAACAAATGGTGCAGAACCGTAAACAGAGAATAGATACAGTAGAACAACTACCGAGAAGAGATTCATAGATTTCTACACTCTTTATATATTGTTGTTAACTTTTTACTCAGAATTGATCGTTTGTGCGTACCTTTCTCGTATTATGAATTATTAAAAAAAGTGTGAACCTTGAATAATAAAAAACTGCATAAATAATTACATTAAATCTATCAGTTATGTTTAGAGTAGAACAACTAACTGTTCCATCTGGGGTTGCAACATAGTGAGACAGGCAAGTGTGGGTAAATAAGCCGAGCTACGGTGTTGGCTAGACAAATATTTGATCAGGTAATCTGCGCGGGGAACTTTATGCGCACCCGCTCCCGCTCCTGCTTCTGCTCGTGCTCATGCTCCTTTCAGCTGAAGCGCACGTCACCACACCTTACTGAGCATTGGTGCAGGAGTGTCTGCTGGAGGGGGAGGAACATAGTGAGACAGACAAGTGTGGGTAAATAAGCCGAGCTACGGTGTTGTCTAGACAAATATTTGATCAGGTAATTTGAGTGGGGAACTTCATACGCACCAGCTCCCCCTCCTGCTTCTACTCATGCTCATGCTCCTTTCAGCTCTAGGCACACCTCACTACAACTCACTGAGCATTGGTGCAGGAGTGTCTGGTGGAGGGGGAGCAAAATAGTAACACAGACAAGTGCGGGTAAATAGACCGAGCTACAGTGTTGGGTAGACAAATATTTGATCAGGTAATCTGCGCGGAGAACTTTAGGAGCAGGAGCGGATACTGCTCCTGCAACTCTAGGCACTTGTCACCATACATCGCTGTGTATTTGTGCAGGGGTAGAGTTGAACCTTATGTGTTGTAAGTTATTACGTTTTTGTTTTTATGAATTTAATTTATTTGCACTAAGCTAGTACAGTGGTTATACTGTTGTATGCTGCTATAAATCAATATATACTTTTGTATGCTATCTAATGTTTATATTTAATTTTATTTGAGTTAAAGTTTACGTTTTGAGAATTATTTACTATAAATTAAATGTACATTTAGTCAGTTGTGATGATACAAATATTGATAACATCTAAAACTGAGCCGTCTACACTTGTTTACATGATATAATTGATCAAAAACTTCAATATATGTATAAAAATTCCTAAAAGTAGTGAGTTTGTTATTTATGAGGAATAATTAACACTGAATTGCTTTAATAAATTCATGCAACTTGACCAGAATTACAATTTTAAATTAAATATTTAAATGCATCGATCATAAATAGTGAGGAATTGCTTAATTAAACAACCGCAATGAATGGAGATTTGTTTAAAGAATGATATTTCAGAATGAAATTAATTTCCGTTTCAAAGACCAGAGTGTAAATAAATGATGGAGACTGTGTTGTCGACTAGCGGTCCGCGGTAGCTTTGTTTGAAGCCAGGGCTAGGTGAGACAATGGGGTTCCTTCCGCAGTCGGTGTAGTATTTTCTAGTGTTACCCACACACAATGGCTACATTATGATAAATAGCATAACTGTTTTCGAGAATTGGATACAAGAAATGAAATACTGTTTATTATAGACTCCGAGGTTAAAACTATTTGTCAATATGATCTTGTACCATTTGTTTAAAGGTATGCATATTTCTTGATAGTAGAATGCTCATGTGTGTCACCATGCACACTCTTAGGTGTCGCAGGTGACGGGGTCTCTCTCCTATTAAAACATACATCGACGAAGTAATGTCAAGGATCGTCTCCCACTCAGAACCGTGTTCAGCAGAACTTTGTTACGGTGACTACTACGAGTAATCGATTCACCCAGTGTTGAGAGTGGTGCGCCGCCCACACTTGCCGTGACGTGGTGACAGGCTGGTTCACATGCGGTCAACAGTAGCACCAGTCAACTGCTTGAACCTCTATACTGTTAGTAAACATTTCATCATTGTATGACCGGTAGATCGTTTGTATAAGCTGCTGAATAATTGTCAACCTCATTGACCATATGAATGGTAAATTTCTCATGGAAAAGAGCAAGGCGAAAGTAATCAGTTGTGATTTCTGTGACAATCTGGGAATTCGCACGGTCTACTTGGACTTTCCTGGGTTTCTCTCCTGAATTGTTTACAAAACTCTTGAGGATCAGCGCGTTGTGGACGGGGCATAATTTCCAACTCTCGGTGAATCTAGTACAGGAAAAATTCATTTCTGTTTATTCATTTGGGCTGGACTGCACCATCACCACAATACATCATCCTTTTATTTGTTTGTTATCGGCAACATTTCAAAAACAGATAAATCAGATGGTTTCTCTTGAATAAATTGATCCAAATCAAAGACAATTTTCCGGACGATAAGCTGCGGGAATTATTGACCAATACCTATATCGTGCTATATTCCTTTCTTCTTCTTCCCAACAGAAGAATGCATTGAATGCGTCACTACCCTCCCGTAGTCCGTTGATCGCAAAAGAGAATATTTGAGATTACGATTGGTTACTTTTCTCTGAAAGACCGAAATGTGGATGCACGATGGGGTTGTTTTGTCTGCGAGCAGTTCACGGTACCTTTGTCTGAATCCAGGACGAGACAATAGCACAGTTCCTTCTCTCAGTAGCTGTAATACTGTCTAGTATTATTTACACAATGAATACCGGGTGATAAATAGTGTAATTGTCATCGGGCACAAGATTACAAGATTATAGCACTGATCTTTATAGATTGAGACTAAAACTTTGTGAAAGAATAATTGGTTTACAATTGTGTCTTTAACTGTATGCATTTTATGAAACCCTGAATACACTTTACATTCATTGTTAGTTTTACCATGGTGAACATTACATTGAAGTATTTCTTAACAGTATGTACCACAAAGTTAAATGTACAATGGAGATTTGTTGTAATTTTTCGTATTCAAAAAATGAAACTCATATCCTGCAGAACACTGCAGTGAAGGTTTTTCGTTCGTGTTAAACATTGGTTATGTTCCTAACGGATTTTACCATCATATGCAATGTTTTGAGTGTATATAATTTCTAAGAGGTGACTTTGAAAATTGTCGGTGTTTGGATATTTTGGCAATTTGGGACTCATATGATGTTTTTTACGAGATCATAATTATGTTTTTTTTTACAAGATTTACGATTTATGGAAGCACTCTATCCTTGGAACGGTCCTATTCCTTGTATGTGAACAAATTTAAATCATCGATCCTGACGGGAAAAATGTATCAATATTGCCAAATTCTGTTCTGTGGATAAACAAGGAACGGTGTACTCTGCTCTTGTGTGTCCTCATCCATACATACGGCTTCAGGCTGTGGGACAGTTGTTCTAAATACAAATTTTAAAGAGTATTTAGAAGTAAATAGTAAGCTATCTGGATCATTTGAAACTTAACTTCAGAGATTATTGTAAAATGTTCAGGGAGGTTAGATTGCTAACATCGCCCTGTCTTTGTATCCTTGAGGTGGCCCTGTACACCCGATTTAAGTTTAACTTGATCCAAAGCAGGAACGTTCACCAATACGGGACTAAAGGCAGGGGCAACTTCCAGTTACAGCAACACAGAACTGCAACATTTGAACGTTTGCTGTCCGAAGTTGTTGTCAAGCTGATCAATAAACTCTCTGAAGAAATAAAACAATTGAATGACCCCAAACAATTCAAAGCTTGGCTAAGACACCTCTTGGTGTCGAGGATGTTCTATTCAGTTAACGAGTTTAAAATGAGGCGCTGGGATGCAATTCAAAACAAACACGATAAATTCTCTGGTTCTGATGTAAAGTGTATCAAGAACGGCTGAACAAGAGTGAATGGCATATGTGAGTTAATTAGAAAAATTGAGTCCGCGTGAGTGAGTGGCGGGCAGTTCTTTGTAAACATTTTATGCGTTGCCTTCTGTATTATAGAACTGTTTTATGCAATTGTAAAATATGTTGCTACAATAAAGATCTATCACTATCATTACTTCCACATTTATGCCATTGTACGTTTGAATACCCACTTAATATTCAAAATTTTTTATTTACATTCTGTCACGAGTACAAGCTTAAAGTAGTATTTCTTATCTAGGTCAAAAAGTAACATGTTGTTAAGTATAAGTAACAAGGAAGAGAATCTCCCATTTATATAGAAAAAGACGCTGTACATTAACGAATTGTCGGAGTAATTGAAAGTAACCGACGCTAGCGTGAAGTCCAGGAAGTTGTACAGGATAAGGGGTTGGATGTGGACGTGGGGTGAGGAGAGGACGTGAGAAACTAAGTTTGACCGCTGTCACAACCATTTGTGCTTTTCGGTTGCGGTCAGACCGAGAAGTACGTGAGTGACTAGCAGCAACATTTGCCTGGTAGCTTGTGACCGCCTTACTGTTACTGTTTGTATCCTTATGTCAGTAATGCAGGTTGGGTATCATTAAGGGATCATCTAACCACCGTATGATGGGGTAAATCAAGCGTTTACATGTAGCTTGAATTTACAATTAAGCACTGTAAATAATAAACTGACGAGCTGGTTAATTTTAACATTAATAACCCCAAAACTGTTACAATGATACTGTTGTACAATAATAAGTTCATTACTAAGAGGGAGCAAACATAATTCAAACAAGGAAATGAATGAAAAATGATAATAGCTTGTACAATTACAAATTACAAATCACAATTAGAAATATCCAATTATAGATCCAAGTCATTTTGTGAACTGCTACTATTTTCAGCTCAGTTGTTCGTTTGAGGTCATGTTTGAGGTATTATAGTCTACTAATAAAGAATCTATGCTTACACTCAATATTATCTTCTGACTCCTTATGGGCCGTCCCAATGAGATTAGCGGAAGTAGTGTTAAATAAGATTTGTCCAGTAACGTAAACCGTATTTTTACTAATTCTTTGATCTTTTCAAAGATATTTATCCTTACCCGGAATCTTTGAACACTTTGTATAGCAACATTAACTATTTTAACTATAGTACAGATATAGAGTTTACGGACGTGTGGCATTGGAACACATACAGTATAAATACAAGACCAAAATAAAGAAGAAATCTCGCGGACATGTAACAGACTTGAAGGGATGGAGGGACTAAGGGCTGAGGGTGGTTCACGCTCCAGTCGCCCACAATTGGCCACAATGAGCGGTCAAACTGTTAAACCCACGTTGACGAAATAATCCCCGCTCCTGTGGCTTTATCACATTCTGCTCCACACGGCCGCCGCGCGCCACGAAGTTACGTTACGCACCGAACTGTGAATGGGTGGGGGTGCAGAGGGGGACACGCTCCGGCAGTTCTGCGGATTCGAGTCGAGCTTTCAACCAGTTATGTTGATAGACTGGATTAGCTAACCATCATTAGCTCAGACCTTTTTTCGATTAGACTGGACACTCCCCAAGACGCAATTAAATAACTTTATTTTAAATGCATGAGTTATTTACTATTAAAATTGAACAAATATTTATGTTTTGTGCACAGCGACAACATTGACTGAATGGTATTGACACTCCGTTTAATCATATTTTTTGGAATTGTTTGTTGTGACAGTCTTTGTATATTGGGCAGAGTTTTCTAGGTTATGTTGTTTTCTATAACCCTTCAGTAATTGAAACTCTTAATGAATGAACAAATCAATTAACGAGTATGATCCGTTGTAAATTTAATTAGTAAATGAACAATATAAAACAAAATATTTTCACGTTACTACCAATATAAAGGATATTATCACTAGTGACGAAACGACAGCTGTTTATTCCATTGTGTTATTAAATGAAACAGCTGCTTTGAAAATTCAAGAATTGCAAATCATTTGACTTCGTTCAGATTAAGCCAGTAACTTAATCAATACTCGTATTGATCAATCATTAATCATCATAGTATATTTTATGATGTAGTATCTTCAAAAATAGTGTTCAAAACTCTTGGGAATACTGTAAATTTCCAGTGCTCGTCTTTTTAAAGTGCGAGTTGAATGATTAACACAAATTACTCTCACTAGGAAAACCTCCATTTCTCCTACTAGTTGTGAAATATACTATTAATTGTTCATTCTTATTAAATTTGAAGTTTAGGATTATGTCTATAAATGAAATAAATATACATATGAAAATAATAAAGTTTGAATGAAAAATTATTTGGAACAGCACCTAGGAGGACAGTAGATACGTGTGAATACAATTTCTAGACAGATAACCATAAAATTTAAGAGGTTTTTTGCTTTTTGCTTCTTTTTTGTTTCTTGCAACATATTCTCATTTCTGCTACCTATATCATAAATAATAGTCTGTTACCCAAAGACCATTCCCTTCTGAGGAAGGACATTCCTCAATGTTTAGTATTTATACTATACATTTGTTGTTGTACACTGGTCCCCTCGCGTTACCCTGCAGTTTAGTAATTAGGGTTAATTGAATAGGCATATGTTATTGTTTATTGTGATACTCTGTTCTATCCAATCTATCTATCTCCACTAATATATATTCAGTATTGATATCTGATTATATAAAATTAAAGGATTTATATATCCATTTTAGAAAAAAAATCTGAATTATATTGTATTCAAACACGATCAAAAACAAAAACAACAATACTCGAGGATTTTTTTTATAATTGAGGAGAATAGTATGTTGCACACAATACTACAACTGTCTCATGGATTATTTTCCTATTTTAAAAACTAATCAGCCATCTCCCACACGTGTGGGTAGTTGGTCACACTGCATGTCCTCACAAAGCTCTTTCAGATCTGGCGATCCTCTTGTTATATATGAAAAAAGCCATATAAATATGTCAAAAACCTATTAATAACCTAATTAATGGAGTTTCTTCGGCAAAAAAGTTACAAATTATAACTCTAAATATACCATTATAACTATTTGTTTATCAACGCTACAGTGTTCCAAATTTTATGCACATCGAAGGTATCTTGGAAAGTATGTACAGCAAAGATTAAATTGACAAAGTTGTATGTAGTAAAAATACCAAAAAATCTATGTGGTTAGTTAATTATTGGTTGCGTCGTTCACTCACTGAGTTAAAAAAAACTGTTTTTATTCAATATATTCAAACTGCCACAGCTATCTTATTAATAATTATAATATAACATTTTTACACGAAAACTATATGAAATGATTTTTTTAATTTTGAAATACTATAATGAAAAACTCACAAGACCAACAAGCAGGTGGTGTAGGGCTCAAGTAAAGTTGTGAAATCAACGACCCATTTTTTAGTTAATCACAAAAAAATATATTTTTTTACTGATAAAAAAAAAAAATTATATGTGTTATATTTTCCTTGTGTAGTAATTTTTATGCTTTAGTGGGTTTGTACGTATAGTAAAGTGAATTGTATCAATGAATACGTATATATGTAATTAATTCGAAATTATAGTTGTTATTCTCACGCATATCGTCCAATCATAAAATGTTTTAATATACTTCCCGTAGTTGGTGATAATGGATAATACATTGCTGAAGTTTTAAGTAACTCAAATGCGCATAGTAAATTTTCCAACATATCGTCCCAGTAAAATATACTTTAACCATTGAGTTCAATTGGGTTGAAAGGCGCAGGCTGGCAAAACAGTTGCTCCGGTGTAATACAGCGTTAGCAAACCAAGGCCACATACATATCCAACACTTCACACGTCTATTATCTGCATGATTACTTATTCTTAATGTTCACTAGAGTTTATTTATTTTCGTTATAAGCCACAAAGATATGTACCGCCCGATAACTATGTAGCCAATAATGTACATCTGCTTGTAAATAAAAATGAATCGCAAAATGTGTTGGTAAGCGCAAATCTCGAGAACGGCTGGACCAATTCGGTTAATTCTTTTTTTTTAATGTCCAATTGAAATCCGAGGAAGGTTTTTTTATGAAGTAAAAGTTAAGAAAAGTTACCTGGAATATTTTGGAATTCAGAAAAAATATCCTGTCATATTACATCATAAATTGGCTTTTACTAAGTAATACAAGGATTTCGGGTTCTAAAGGTTGCGTGCGAAGCAGCGGGTAACAGCTAGTCTACTTATACTGACTACTCAAACAGCCTTCAATCAATATGACCAATAAGCTGTCAATTAGACTACCACCTTTTTTTACAATCCGACGCTGACTGAGTGTATAACAACAAAGCAAATAAATCAACAAACCTAAAATAATTGTAATTGGATGGAATACTGAATCAAAATTTATAATAGTAAACTAAAATATTAGCAAATTTAATATAACTCTTATTAGTACAATTAAGTCAAGAATAATAATTAAATATTTACAAATTTCTTTAAGGCACTACAGAAAATGTTTTCAACTCACTCATACATCACAAGGGTTTGTGACTTTACTAGGATGAAAAATGATTTAAGCAATTGTAACATGAACAATTGTTCATATAAGTGCTCAACACGGTTTAAGACATAAATTGTTTTTATTACTTTTTTTGTTACATAGAACTTGCAGTCAATCTTGTACTTATTAACTAAGACTTGCAATGATAATCAAGTCCAGACAGCACCTAGACAGTCAAATAAGGAACATGCGTGTCCTAAACAAATAAGGGCAAGTGAGTGTGCATTGTACAGTAGTTTGGCCAAATGGAAGTACAAGACCAAAATAAAGAAGAAATCTCGCGGACATGTAACAGACTTGAAGGGATGGAGGGACTAAGGCTGAGGTGGTTCACGAATTGGGTTGAAAATTCAAGAATTGCAAATCATTTGACTTCGTTCAGAATTAAGCCAGTAACTTAATCAATACTCGTATTGATCAATCATTAATCATCATAGTATATTTTATGATGTAGTATCTTCAAAAATAGTGTTCAAAACTCTTGGGGTACTGTAAATTTCCAGTGCTCGTCTTTTTAAAGTGCGAGTTGAATGATTAACACAAATTACTCTCACTAGGAAAACCTCCATTTCTCCTACTAGTTGTGAAATATACTATTAGTTGTTCATTCTTATTAAATTTGAAGTTTAGGATTATGTCTATAAATGAAATAAATATACGTATAAAATAATAAAGTTTGAATGAAAAACTATTTGGAACAGCACCTAGGACGACAGTAGATACGTGTGAATACAATTTTCTAGACAGATAACTATAAAATTTAAGAGGTTTTTTGCTTTTTGCTTCTTTTTTTTGTTTCTTGCAACATATTCTCATTTCTGCTACCTATATCATAAATAATAGTCCTTTAGCCAAATACGATTCCCTTCTGAGGAAGGACATTCCTCAATGTTTAGTATTTATACTATACATTTGTTTGTTTGTAGACTGGTCCCCTCGCGTTACCTTGCAGTTTAGTAATTAGGGTTAATTGAATAGGCGTATGTTACGGTTTATTGTGATACTCTGTTCTATCCAATCTATCTATCTCCACTAATATATATTCAGTATTGATATCTGATTATATAAAATTAAAGGATTTATATATCCATTTTAGAAAAAAATCTGAATTATATTGTATTCAAACACGATCAAAAACAAAAACAACAATACTCGAGGATTTTTTTTATAATTGAGGAGAATAGTATGTTGCACACAATACAACAACTGTCTCATGGATTATTTTCCTATTTTAAAAACTAATCAGCCATCTCCCACACGTGTGGGTAGTTGGTCACACTGCATGTCCTCACAAAGCTCTTTCAGATCTGGCGATCCTCTTGTTATATATGAAAAAAGCCATATAAATATGTCAAAAACCTATTAATAACCTAATTAATGGAGTTTCTTCGGCAAAAATGTTACAAATTATAACTCTAAATATACCATTATAACTATTTGTTTATCAACGCTACAGTGTTCCAAATTTTATGCACATTGAAGGTATCTTGGAAAGTATGTACAGCAAAGATTAAATTGACAAAGTTGTGTATAGTAAAAATACCAAAAAATCTATGTGGTTTAGTTAATTATTGGTTGCGTCGTTCACTCACTGCGTTAAAAAAACTGTTTTTATTCAATATATTCAAACTGCCACAGCTATCTTATTAATAATTATAATATAACATTTTTTACACGAAAACTATATGAAATGATTTTTTAATTTTGAAATACTATAATGAAAACTCACAAGACCAACAAGCAGGTGGTGTAGGGCTCAAGTAAAGTTGTGAAATCAACGACCAATTTTTTAGTTAATCAAAAGAAATTATATTTTTTACTGATAAAAAAAAAATATTATATGTGTTATATTTTCCTTGTGTAGTAATTTTTATGCTTTAGTGGGTTTGTACGTATAGTAAAGTGAATTGTATCAATGAATACGTATATATGTAATTAATTCGAAATTATAGTTGTTATTCTCACGCATATCGTCCAATCATAAAATGTTTTAATATACTCCCGTAGTTGGTGATAATTGATAATACATTGCTTAAGTTTTAAGTAACTCAAATGCGCATAGCAAATTTTCCAACATATCGTCCAGTAAAATATACTTTAACCATTGAGTCAATTGGGTTGAAGGCGCAGGCTGGCAAAACAGATGCTCCGGTGTAATACAGCGTTAGCAAACCAAGGCCACATACATATCCAACACTTCACACGTCTATTATCTGCATGATTACTTATTCTTAATGTTCACTACAGTTTATTTATTTCGTTATAAGCCACAAAGATATGTACCGCCCGATAACTATGTAGCCAATAATGTACATCTGCTTATAAATAAAAATGAATCGCAAAATGTGTTGGTAAGCGCAAATCTCGAGAACGGCTGGACCAATTCGGTTAATTCTTTTTTTTTAATGTCCATTGAAATCCGAGGAAGGTTTTTATGAAGTAAAAGTTAAGAAAAGTTACCTGGAATATTTTGGAATTCAGAAAAAATATCCTATCATATTACATCATAATTGCTTTTACTAAGTAATACAAGGATTTCGGTTCTAAAGGTTGCGTGCGAAGCAGCGGGTAACAGCTAGTCTACTTATACTGACTACTCAAACAGCCTTCAATCAATATGACCAATAAGCTGTCAATTAGACTACCACCTTTTTTTACAATCCGACGCTGACTGAGTGTATAACAACAAAGCAAATAAATCAACAAACCTAAAATAATTGTAATTGGATGGGATACTGAATCAAAATTTATAATAGTAAACTAAGAATATTAGCAAATTTAATATAACTCTTATTAGTACAATTAAGTCAAGAATATTAAATATTTACAAATTTCTTTAGGCACTACAGAAAATGTTTTCAACTCACTCATACATCACAAGGGTTGTGACTTTACTAGGATGAAAAATGATTTAAGCAATTGTAACATGAACAATTGTTCATATAAGTGCTCAACACGGTTTAAGCCATAAATTGTTTTTATTACTTTTTGTCACATAGAACTTGCAGTCAATCTTGTACTTATTAACTAAGACTTGCAATGATAATCAAGTCCAGACAGCACCTAGACAGTCAAATAAGGAACATGCGTGTCCTAAACAAATAAGGGCAAGTGAGTGTGCATTGTACAGGTAGTTTGGCCAAATGGGCATAATCAGCAGAACTGCTGCCACTGTCGTTCAGGCAGTTTACAAAATTGCAGGGGCGGTTGTTTGTGTACAATATCTTACTTACAATTGCGGCTTGTTTTGTGGGAGATTACAGTTATAAGTATTGTTGTGTTGTTTTCCCTTTTGGTTTCTTTTGCGGTACCTTAAAACGGGGTGAATAAAACTTGTAAGTAAATAAATACTTAGATTCGCCATCTACTTATTATAGACCATAGACGATAAAATCTTTTGATATTTTATCAAGGTTAGTGACGACGACCAGTCAATTTAGGAATTTACCAGTGTTGCACTACGTTTTTTTCATTGATATTACTAGGCCTAGCCTTTTTATTTGTGGTATTGTTTCAGGTGAGACTTCTTTGTTTTCTATTTTCTTATAATTTATGCACTTTTAGAACACATTTTCTTCTTTTTAAGTGCCATAGAATGCCATCCGAATACGGCGAAAGGACCGTTTTGTCTTTCGTTTTTTTAGCTCCATACATTATTATTATTATTACATTATTAAATACATTATTATTTATAACTTATTCTATTTAAGCTTTAGCGTGTTTCATGTTCGAATCTTTCAGCGCGTCGTCGACGAATAAAATGTGTAAATTCATTGAAAATAAATAATTAGGAATTTTCAAATACTTTAAAATCGTAACTCTGTAAGTTTAATTGGTGTTTATTAATATTACGTGAAATAAAATGGTGAGTTTATTATGACACTACTCTGAGTTTAATTTCGATTCCATTACATCATAAATGTAATGAGTTAGGCAGAACTAAGTAGTGTTATTAATTAGATAGTAGAAGTTGTTCCATTTATAGTTAATACTTTGAATGTGAATAAAACAATTAATTAGTTTCTTATTCTAAGAATTAAAATTTACATTAAAAGGACACAATTTGCCCCCGAATCTCCGTCACAAATTTGGGTTATTTTTATTGTAAAATCAATTTATAAGTTCCTTATGTGGAGATCAACATTTTTGCAAAATTTAAAAGATTTAGCTCAGTCCGTTTGCCTATTTCATATATATATATATATATATATATATATATATATATATATATATATATATATAGATTTGCAAGTTCCATAAAATCCCTTTACTTTAAGTCACAAATTAGTACCTTGTACTTGTTAGATATTAAGATTTAATTCCCCAACACTTACACAACCACTTGTAATGTAAAAGTTTTCTTAAGAAAAGACTTTTTCTTTAAAATAAAATCAATTAAATTAATTTAACTAAATTACAGTTAACTCCTTGTTTCAAATTTCAAAAATAAAACCGAACTAAAAAACTTCCTGAAAGATTCTTCGCACCACGCGTGTCACAACCTGTTACTGTTGGTACAGACTCAAGCAATACTCGTTTAATAACTTCAAGTTATCTTACTTCAGTCTATAATTGATAGTAAACTCTAATTTTCTAGAAGACCATTCTCCCACAAGTTTTAGTGCACGTATATAATGTTATTAAAACATAATTATGATGTTTTAAGCCGGTTTTAAATTTTTAGGATGGACCTTGAAATGTTGAATATTTTTATTAGATGATTATTATTAAAATTATTTAGGAGTTCGTGATAATATAATAACAATATGGCAACTGTTGATTTTCATTTACAAGTATTATGCGATTGAAAATAAACATAAAGACTAATGTTACAGGATTTAATTTAAATACTCCATACCTTAATAAGTATATAATGTTCTGTACAAGCGCAGTGCTACAAAACCTGAAAGTTTTCATTTTTCATAGAGTTTACTTCATAAGAGAGGATAATTCTCCTGTAACAAAGTTAAGCCAGAATAAATTCTTGTTGTTCGGAGCGTAGCTAATAAAGTTGTAATGCAAAGTTAAACACGTCCAAGGCCCAACAGAGTGTACATTAGACAACCGTTTGGCCCTTCGGTGATACAGAAAGTGAGAGAGTAACTGTCCAGTCCATCTCTCCATCTATTTATCCTCATTTTGCACTTAACACAGTCTAGTTTCCTAACTACCTTCTTTATAATGTAGTTCGTACTATATTTGATTGCTCCACCTTTTTAAGGAACTTTGTAATGGGAAATTCATTAACAGTAATCTTACACCTTTAATTAACTAAACTGCTTTCAATGATGTCATGATATAAATATATTATAGTAAAATAAAGGGTTTGAAAGTGATTTAACCGCACTGTAACTGGCTTATACCCCAAAAAAGTCAACATATAAAAATTCGATAAACTTTTAGTGATTACATGTTTTTAATTCATCACTGTTAAAGATAGTTTGTTTTACTTAAGAAAATGATACTTCTCCCTGTGGGCCAACTTTTTGTCCGTACGCATTGTAAAACACTAACAGCGCTTACAAAGAAATTACAATGATTTCTATGTAAGAGTCATCTAATATATTTTGAAGAGTGAATTTGAATCATTCTGATGATGTTTTAAATTTTTTAACATTTGAACCATGCTTAAATTCAAATTTTTTTCGTGTTATGGTGTACGAGCAGAATGTACTGTCAGTTACTAAACATAAAAAACAAATTCAATGCAGTCAGTTGTTAAAATTATTAGTAAAAAATGACTAATTCGTTTCAGGACTGATGGTATCAGACGTTATACATAGTATCAAGAGCGGCACATAGCAGACAATCAGTTTTGTTTGATCATCAGTGTCAATAAGTGCACGTATTCATCGCGGAATCCGCTCTAACAATTTCGTTCCAATCCTAGGGTTGTTTGGAACCAAAATGTATAATGTCGACGATTATTAACCTTTTAATGCTAATTCAAACTTCCAAACCAGAAATCTTAAAAAAAAATCATAAAGTAAATAAAACAAATTATGGAGATTACATTGACATTTCAAGAGATATACCAGGGGCACTGGAGATAACTACGTCGCTGATTCACTCTATTAAGTCTAACTGTATTTAAGAATTTAATTTGATACAGTTTCGAATTTTTCTGAATCGCATCTCTTTCATAAGGTGCAAAATCGAAGTTTAGATCTTGCTTTGGACTGAACCCCCTGGGGAAAGCCATACCGGTGTCATATAAGCTAATATTCATAAGGGTAATTGTAGGAAATTACAGATTAAAAATGTTTAAAAAATATACTGCGGTAAACTGTGTGAAAAAGGTATATACAAATTGACTTCAAACAAAAATTATAAAAGTACTGACATTGCAATAAAACTTATTTATAGTAATAATTAATAATAATAAAAGTAGGCTACTATGTAGAACCTATCGGGCAAGTCGCAAATTCTGTTGTGACAGAAAATTTGTTATTGATATAAATGTAAAATTTTCAAATTTGCTCGTCTTTCTCCACGAAATAGGAAATTATCTTTGCAAAACATTGTTCGGAATTAGTAAACATGTATCTGATCTTTATGTAGGTTAATAAGTTTAACAAGTGTAAAAAAACGTGAAACATTACTTTTAAATGTTCACATTAATAACACAGTACACTTATTCAACTCACTTTGTGTATCTCAAGGCAAACCGGAAAATTACTAGACACAACCAGTGTCCATGTTTCTCAAATTGTGGCTTGCAGGAACATTTCACTTAAGTGTAAGAATTTAACAACCTGGAATTTAACCCTTACCTTTTTTTAAACAGTGAAAAATAATAGAATCAGAATTATGGCAAGAAAAATAGTCTTTACTAAATCGATAGTATCCTTTTTCTTGGTTGTATTAAAGAATCATGGATTTTTGTTCGTTACTAATTTAATGTTACATGTTTGATGTTAGGAGGGGTTTATAGAAACCACACTGTTTAACAAGTTTACATATCTCAATGTCACATGAACAGTTCTTTGTATACTTGGATCGTTGACGGAGGCAAATTAATCTATACGATATAATATAAATGATCCCTGAACAGTCACCATTGTAAAATCTTAATCTTGTTGAAATCTTACTACATTGTACTCAATTCAACAATCGTCAGCTAAGTACTTTATTATTCATTAAAAAATAAAATATATCATAAACATAAGATGGAGAGTGATGATAAAATATCGTCATATACAGGGTTGTCCCATGAAGAAACGGAGAAACTGTCAGGACTTGTTCTTACGGTGAAAATAATGAAAAAAGTTCATATAAAACATAGGTCCAGAACGCTTAGTTAGCGAGCTATACAAGGTGAAAGATTTCGCCCAGATTTCAGTGCCACAGTTAAAAGGGAGCCCTATTAAATTATTTTGGGCGTTTACCCAGGACGTAAAATTTAATGTATATTATGCAAATTGAACTTAAAAATTAAATAAAATTAGTACCAGACCTCTAGATGCAGTATTTTTAAGATATCTGAAGAGAAATACGCAAAATTCCGTGTCCAAAAACAAGTTTTATTTAGGTTTCAAGTAGATTAACTTTGTTAATGTGTAACAAACACGTAAAATTCTTTAACAAAACTTGTAAAGAATTAATTTCTTAAAATAATGATGTAAAATAAACCAATAAAAATTATACGTAAACTTTAAGAAAATCAATTTTTAATTAAATAATAACGTACGAAGAATAGACAAAATCGGTTACACTTTTTTTTATTGCTGATCGTACATGTTTTTATAAACTTTTATTTTCACTTACTATTGCAAATAAAAATAAATGCTAACAAAATAAATAACCTTAGTATAGTAACTGTTCGAAATTCCCTCCTTCACAATGCACACAGCACTCTGCCTCGACGTAAAATATTTGTGTTGGCTCTGCGGAATTATGTCTGCATTGTTTTCTTATACTGTCAAATGCGTTGCGAATTCTAACGAGTTATTCTTCCTTGGTATCAACTTTACGTTTATACACCATAGCTTTGATATGTCCCCATAAGAAGTAGTCAAGAGGCGATAAGTCAGGCGATCGTGGTGGCCAGTTGGATTGGTTTACCACGCCCAATCCAGTTCAAGAAATTAGCATTCAAATGATTTCTAGCTACTAAAGAAAAATGAGGAGTTGCACCATCGTGTTTTGAAAATCATTTGTAATATTTTTTGTAAAGGGATATCTTCCAAAAGAGCCGGTAAATCATTTTTCAGAAATTGTTCGTACATATTTCCTGTAAGTTTTCCTTCAAAAACGAGTGGTCCTAGAATTTTGTCATCAATAAACGGCACACCAAACATTAATGTGAAATCTGTGTTGGAAAAAGGTTTCTACGGTACCATGTGGATTTTCTTCGCTCCATAAATGACTATTTCTACAATTGAAGGACCCGTTTCTCGTGAAAGTTTGCTTCATCGGTAAATAAAATTGAATTCACCCTATCAGCATTGTCTAGAAGCCAATGAGAACCGTAAAGGGTAATCTGTCGGCAGCAAATGTTGTACCTTTTGCAGGTGAAAAGGATGAAGTCTCTCTTTACGCAAGATGCGCCACATTTTGTTTCTCGATAAACCAGTGCGATACGCAATTCGCCTCGTACTAGTACCCGGGCTACGATGAATATGTTGAATCACTTGAAGTTCATCGTTAACGCGATGATGTGCCTGCCTTTCAACCAAAAAACGAAATTGTTGGAAATGATCCATTCGTTCTTAAAAACTGAAACACTGAAGAAAAAGGTTTTCGCATTTCGGAATCCGCCTTGCGGAAAATCTTTCCTGATATTCACGTCGAGCAGCTTCCGCATTTCCATTAGCATATCCGTAACAGAACATTATGTCGGAATATTCTTCATTAGAAAATTGAAACTGCATATTAACTTTTATACTGTATTATTAATAATTATAATATAACATTTTTTTACACGAAAACTATATGAAATGATGATTTTTTAATGTTGAAATACTATAATGAAAACTCACAAGACCAACAAGCAGGTGGTGTAGGGCTCAAAGTAAGGTTGTGAAATCAACGACCCATTTTTTAGTTAATCAAAAGAAATTATATTTTTTACTGATAAAAAAATTATTATGTGTGTTTATATTTTCCTTGTGTAGTAATTTTTTATGCTTTAGTGGGTTTGTACCTATAGTAAAGTGAATTGTATCAATGAATACGTATATATGTAATTAATTCGAAATTATAGTTGTTATTCTCACGCATATCGTCCAATCATAAAATGTTTTAATATACTCCCGTAGTTGGTGATAATTGATAATACATTGCTTAAGTTTTAAGTAACTCAAATGCGCATAGCAAATTTTCCAACATATCGTCCAGTAAAATATACTTTAAACCATTGAGTCAATTGGGTTGAAGGCGCAGGCTGGCAAAACAGTTGCTCCGGTGTAATACAGCGTTAGCAAAACATATCCAACACTTCACACGTCTATTATCTGCATGATTACTTATTCTTAATGTTCACTACAGTTTATTTATTTCGTTATAAGCCACAAAGCTATGTACCAGCCCGATAACTATGTAGCCAATAATGTACATCTTCTTATAAATAAAAATGAATCGCAAAATGTGTTGGTAAGCGCAAATCTCGAGAACGGCTGGACCAATTCGGTTAATTCTTTTTTTTTTAATGTCCATTGAAATCCGAGCAGGTTTTTATGAAGTAAAAAGTTAAGAAAAGTTTTGGAATTCAGAAAAAATATCCTATCATAATTACATCATAATTGCTTTTAGTAAGTAATACAAGGATTTCAGTTCTAAAGGTTGCGTGCGAAGCCGCGGGTAACAGCTAGTCTACTTATACTGACTACTCAAACAGCCTTCAATCAATATGACCAATCAGCTGTCAATTAGACTACCACCTTTTTTTACAATCCGACGCTGACTGAGTGTATATAACAACAAAGCAAAATAAAATCAACCAACCTAAAATAATTGTAATTTAATGGGATACTGAATCAAAATTTATAATAGTAAACTAAGAATATTAGCAAATTTAATATAACTCTTATTAGTACAATTAAGTCAAGAATATTAAATATTTACAAATTCCTTTAGGCACTACAGAAAAATGTTTTCAACTCACTCATTACATCACAAGGGTTGTGACTTTAACTAGGATGAAAAAATGATTTAAGCAATTGTAACATGAACAATTGTTCATATAAGTGCTCAACACGGTTTAAGCCATAAATTGTTTTTATTACTTTTTGTCACATAGAACTTGCAGTCAATCTTGGTACTTATTAACTAAGACTTGCAATGATAATCAAGTCCAGACAGCACCTAGACAGTGAAATAAGGAACATGCGTGTCCTAAACAAATAAGGGCAAGTGAGTGTGCATTGTACAGGTAGTTTGGCCAAATGGGCATAATCAGCACAACTGCTGCCACTGTCGTTCAGGCAGTTTACAAAATTGCAGGGGCGGTTGTTTGTGTACAATATCTTACTTACAATTGCGGCTTGTTTTGTGGGAGATTACAGTTATAAGTATTGTTGTGTTGTTTTCCCTTTTTGTTTCTTTTGCGGTACCTTAAAACGGGGTGAATAAAACTTGTAAGTAAATAAATACTTAGATTCGCCATCTACTTATTATAGACCAAAGACGATTCAATCTTTTAATATTTTATCAAGATTAGTGACGACGACCAGTCAATTCAGGAATTTACCAGTGTTGCACTAGGTTTTTTTCATTGGTATTACTAGGCCTAGCCTTTTTATTGTGGTATTGTTTCAAGTGAGACTTCTTTTTTTTCTATTTTCTTATAATTTATGCATTTTTAGAACACATTTTCTTCTTTTTAAGTGCCATAGGATGCCATCCGAATACGGCGAAAGCACCGTCCTGTCTTTCGTTTTAGTAGCTCCACACATTATTATTATTACATTATTAATTACATTATTAGTTATAACTTATTCTATTTAAGCTTTAGCCTGTTTCATGTTAGTTAACGAATAAAATGTGTAAATTGATTGAAAATAAATAATTAGGAAATATAACATACTTTAAAATCGTAACTTTATAAGGTTAATTGGTGTTTATTAATATTACGTGAAATAAAATGGTGAGTTTATTATGACACTACTCTGAGTTTATTTTCGATCATAAATGTTTATGAGTTAGGCAGAACTAAGTAGTGTTATTAATTAGATAGTAGAAGTTGTTCCATTTATAGTTACTACTTTGAATGTGAATAAAACAATTAATTAGTTTCTTATTATAAGAATTAAAATTTACTTTAGAAGGACACAATTTGCCCCCGAATCTCCGTCACAAATTTGGGTTATTTTTATTGTAAAATCAATTTATAAGTTCCTTATGTGGAGATCAACATTTTTGCAAAATTTTAAAGATTTAGCTCAGTCCGTTTGCCTATTTCATATATGTAGAGAGATCTGCAAGTTCCATAAAATCCCTTTACTTTAAGTCACAAATTAGTACCTTGTACCTGTTAGATATTAAGATTTAATTCCCCAACGGTTACACAACCACTTGTAATGTAAAAGTTTTGAAGGAAACAGGATTTTTCCGGACATTTGCCATCGTTCAGTGAAACAAGAAATCAGTAACACCACGCGAGAGTAAAAGTTTTCTTAAGAAAAGGCTTTTTCTTTAAAATAAAACCAATTAAATTAATTTAACATAAATGACAGTTAACTCCTTGTTTCAAAAATAAAACCGAATTAAAAACTTCCTGAAAGATTCTTCGCACCACGCGTGTCACAACCTGTTACTGTTGGTACAGACTCAAGCAATACTCGTTTAATAACTTCAAGTTATCTTACTTCAGTCTATAGATTGATAGTAAACTTTACTGTTCTAGAAGACCATTCTCCCACAAATGTTAGTGCACGTATATAATGTTATTAAAACATAATTATGATGTTTTAAGCCGATTTTAAATTTTTTAGGATGGACCTTGAAATGTTGAATATTTTTATTAGATGATTATTAAAATTATTTAGGAGTTCGTGATAATATAAATAATATGGCAACTGTTGATTTTCATTTACAAGTATTATGCGATTGAAAATAACATAAAGACTAATCTTACAGGATTTAATTTAAATACTCCATACCTTAATAAGTATATAATGTTCTGTACAAGCGCAGTGCAACAAAACCTGAAAGTTTTCATTTTTCATAGAGTTTACTTCATAAGAGAGGATAATTCTCCTGTAACAAAGTTAAGCCAGAATAAATTCTTGTTGTTCGGAGCGTAGCTAATAAAGTTGTAATGTAAGTTAAACACGTCCAACTTTGGCCCAACAGAGTGTACATTAGACAACCGTTGGCCCTTCGGTGATACAGAAAGTGAGAGAGTAACTGTCCAGTCCATCTCTCCAACTATTTATCCTCATTTTGCACTTAACACAGTCTAGTTTCGTAACTACCTTCTTTATAATGTAGTTCGTACTATATTTTATTGCTCCACCTTTTAAGGGAACTTTGTAATGGGAAATTCATTAACAGTAATCTGTACATCTTTAATTAACTACACTGCTTTCAATGATGTCAAGATATAAATATATTATAGTAAAATAAAGGGTTTGAAAGTGATTTAACCGCACAGTAACTGGCTTATACCCCAAAAAAGTCAGCATATAAAATTCGATAACTTTTAGTGATTACATGTTTTTAATTCATCACTGTTAAAGATAGTTTGTTTTACTTTAGAAAATGATACTTCTCCCTGTTGGCCAACTTTTTGTCTGTACGCATTGTAAAACACTAACAGCGTTTACAAAGATTACAATGATTTCTATGTAAGAGTCATCTAATATTTTGAAGAGTGAATTTGAATCATTCTGATGATGTTTTAAATTTTTTAACATTTGAACCATGCTTAAATTCAAATTTTTCGTGTTTATGATATACGAGCATAATGCATACCACTGTCAGTTACTAAACATGAAAAACAAATTCAATGCGGTCAGTTGTTAAAATTATTAGTAAAAAATGACTAATTCGTTTCAGGACTGATGGTAGCAGACGTATATTTACATAGTATCAAGAGCGGCACATAGCAGACAATCAGTTTGTTTGATCATCAGTGTCAATAAGTGCACGTATTCATCGCGGAATCCGCTCTAACAATTTCGTTCCAATCCTAGGGTTGTTTGGAACCAAACTGTATAATGTCGACGATTATTAACATTTTAATGCTAATTCAAACTTCCGAACCAGAAATTTGTGTCTTAAAAAAATTCATAAAGTAAATAAAACAAATTATGGAGATTTCATTGACATTTCAAGAGATATATACCAGGGGCACTGGAGATAACTACGTCGCTGATTCACTCTATTAAGTCTAACTGTATTTAAGAATTTAACAGATACAGTTTCGAATTTTCCTGAATCGCATCTCTTTCATAAGGTGCAAAATCGAAGTTTAGATCACGCTTTGGACTGAACCCCCTGGAGAAAGCCATACCGGTGTCATATAAGCTAATATTCATAAGCGTAATTGTAGGAAATTACAGATTAAAAATGTTAAAAATATACTGTGGTAACTGTGTGAAAATAGTATATACAAATTGACTTCAAACAAAAATTATAAAAGTACTGACATTGCAATAAACTTATTTATAGTAATAATTAATAATAAAAGTAGGCTACTATGTAGAACCTATCGGGCAAGTCGCAAATTCTGTTATGACAGAAAATTTGTTATTGATACAAATGTAAAATTTTCAAATTTGCTCGTCTTTCTCCACGAAATAGGAAATTATCTTTGCAAAACATCGTTCGGAATTAGCACACATTTATCTGATCTTTATGTAGGTTATAGGTTTAACAAGTGTAAAAAACGTGAAACATTACTTTAAATGTTCACATTAATAACACAGTACATTTATTCAACTCACTTTGTGTATCTCAAGGCAAACCGGAAAATTACTAGACACAACAGTGTCCATGTTTCTCAAATTGTGGCTTGCAGGAACATTTCACTTAAGTGTAAGAATTTAACAACCTGGAATTTAACCCTTACCTTTTTTTAAACAGTGAAAATAATAGAATCAGAATTATGGCAAGAAAAATAGTCTTTACTAAATCGATAGTATCCTTTTTCTTGGTTGTATTAAAGAATCATGGATTTTTGTTCGTTACTAATTTAATGTTACATGTTTGATGTTAGGAGGGGTTATAGAAACCACACTGTTTAACAAGTTTACATATCTCAATGTCACATGAACAGTTCTTGTATACTTGGATCGTTGACGGAGGCAAATTATCTATACGATATAATATAAATGATCCCTGAACAGTCACCATTGTAAAATCTTAATCTTGTTGAAATCTTACTACATTGTACTCAATTCAACAATCGTCAGCTAAGTACTTTATTATTCATTAAAAAATAAAATATATCATAAACATAAGATGGAGAGTGATGATAAAATATCGTCATATACAGGGTGTCCCATGAAGAAACGGAGAAACTGTCAGGACTTGTTCTTACGGTGAAAATAATGAAAAAAGTTCATATAAACATAGGTCCAGAAACGCTTAGTTAGCGAGCTATACAAGGTGAAAGATTTCGCCCAGATTTCAGTGCCACAGTTAAAAGGGAGCCCTATTAAATTATTTTGGGCGTTACCCAGGACGTAAAATTTAATGTATATTATGCAAATTGAACTTAAAAATTAAATAAAATTAGTACCAGACCTCTAGATGCAGTATTTTTAAGATATCTGAAGAAATACGCAAAATTCCGTGTCCAAAAACAAGTTTTATTTAGGTTTCAAGTAGATTAACTTTGTTAAATGTGTAACAAACACGTAAAATTCTTTAACAAAACTTGTAAAGAATTAATTTCTTAAAATAATGATGTAAAATAAACCAATAAAAATTATACGTAAACTTTAAGAAAATCAATTTTTAATTAAATAATAACGTACGAAGAATAGACAAAATCGGTTACACTTTTTTTATTGCTGATCGTACATGTTTTTATAAACTTTTATTTTCACTTACTATTGCAAATAAAAATAAATGCTAACAAAATAACTAACCTTAGTATAGTAACTGTTCGAAATTCCCTCCTTCACAATGCACACAGCACTCTGCTCGACGTAAAATATTTGTGTTGGCTCTGCGAATTATGTCTGCATTGTTTCTTATACTGTCAAATGCGTTGCGAATTCTAACGAGTTATTCTTCCTTGGTATCAACTTTACGTTTATACACCATAGCTTTGATATGTCCCCATAAGAAGTAGTCAAGAGGCGATAAGTCAGGCGATCGTGGTGGCCAGTTGATTGGTTTACCACGCCCAATCCAGTTCAAGAAATTAGCATTCAAATGATTTCTAGCTACTAAAGAAAAATGAGGAGTTGCACCATCGTGTTTGAAAATCATTTGTAATATTTTTTGTAAAGGGATATCTTCCAAAAGAGCCGGTAAATCATTTTTCAGAAATTGTTCGTACATATTTCCTGTAAGTTTTCCTTCAAAAACGAGTGGTCCTAGAATTTTGTCATCAATAACGGCACACCAAACATTAATGTGAAATCTGTGTTGGAAAAAGGTTTCTACGGTACCATGTGGATTTTCTTCGCTCCATAAATGACTATTTCTACAATTGAAGGACCCGTTTCTCGTGAAAGTTGCTTCATCAGTAAATAAAATTGAATTCACCCTATCAGCATTGTCTAGAAGCCAATGAGAACCGTAAAGGGTAATCTGTCGGCAGCAAATGTTGTACCTTTTGCAGGTGAAAAGGATGAAGTCTCTCTTTACGCAAGATGCGCCACATTTTGTTTCTCGATAAACCAGTGCGATACGCAATTCGCCTCGTACTAGTACCCGGGCTACGATGAATATGTTGAATCACTTGAAGTTCATCGTTAACGCGATGATGTGCCTGCCTTTCAACCAAAAAACGAAATTGTTGGAAATGATCCATTCGTTCTTAAAAACTGAAACACTGAAGAAAAGGTTTTCGCATTCGGAATCCGCCTTGCGGAAAATCTTTCCTGATATTCACGTCGAGCAGCTTCCGCATTTCCATTAGCATATCCGTAACAGAACATTATGTCGGAATATTCTTCATTAGAAAATTGAAACTGCATATTAACTTTTATACTGTATCAATATTTACACTTAACTTATCTGTATGACACTTCAATATAAAATATTCACAAAAAGTACGTAATTGTGATTGTTGAACAGCTGTTAGTACTGCCAACCTATGAAAATAATATTTTTGTTACAAAAGTTATAGAATAACGTAAATTAATTCGCAACTATTGTTAAGTTTCAGATTTTATGACACTAAAGTTTTTTTACTAGTATGTAATTCATTAGAAAAAATAGAAGAAGGTTTCTATAAATAAAATCTATACATAATTATTTTCAATAATATTTTCAATAATTAACATGTTTTCTCCAAATATTAGGATGTAGCCTACATTCAGTAAGAAAAAAGTGTAACAGAGTTTGTCTATTCTTCATACTTTATTTATTTAATTAAAAATTGATTTTCTTAAAGTTTACGTATAATTTTTATTGGCTTATTTTACATCATCATCTTAAAAAATTAATTCTTTACAAGTTTTGTTAAAGAATTTTACGTGTTTGTTACACATTTAACAAAGTTAATCTACTTGAAACCTAAATGAAACTTGTTTTTGGACACCGAATTTTGCGTATTTCTTCAGATATCTTAAAAATTACTGCAGCTAGAGGTCTGTTACTAATTTTATTCAATTTTTAAGTTCAATTTGCATAATATACATTAAATTTTACGTCCTGGGTAACGCCCCAAATAATTTAATAGGGCTCCCTTTTAACGGTGGCACTGAAATCTGGGTGAAATCTTTCACCCTGTATAGCTCGCTAACTAAGCGTTTCTGGACCTATGTGTATATGAACTTTTTTCATTATTTTCACCGTAAGAACAAGTCCTGACAGTTTCTCCGTTTCTTCATGGGACACCCTGTATATAGTGTAAGTATTTGAAGTTAAATGCAGCTTTACTTCAAGTGTACACAGTATACAGAGAGTATACATAGTATACACAGAGTTAAATCTTTACAGCAAAAAATAGCCTAAAACAAATTAAGCTTTAACGATTTTCTTATCATAGACTACATTAGAACTAAGATTAGTTTATAGTCTAATATAAGTCTAAAACCATGTCATTAAAGTCAAAGCTTAACTGTTACAAAAAAGGCTCTATAAATGCTGAAGATTGTATGTTACTTTAAGAAAACTGTACAAACAAATTATTTCAACTACGTTAAACCAATGTAATCAAGAACTTAATGATCAACATCTAAAAATTGTTTTGTAACATAAAGTTTAGTTATTGTATACTGCATATTTATTACATGTGTTTGAATAAAAGTTTAAAAAAATCTGTAACAGTCCTTAAAGTTGTACACTTTTCAATTATGCTGTGTCAATATAGCATAGAATAATCACAGCGATATTATGTCACAGGTGTTCTTTGCAAAATTAAGTATATCAAAATTCATTGGATCTTTTTTTATTTTTGTTACAATTTTTAATGCTCATTGACACAAACAGGACGAGGAGGCAGACAGTGTAATGAAAGGTATAGGAGATACAGAATACTCCTATAGCCCAGGTCGGGTCGTGCTGCTGTCTCTGAATTTTTCAACCCGTCTATCTGTCGTTCCCGGAGGGCACATTCAGACCCTCGCTTGTTAAGACCTCCTCTAATTCACAATAGCTTCCAGCTCTTTAAATATTCCATAATTTCCAAACACTGCTGTTTGAACAGTCTAGCTTTGCCCGCCAGGTACCAGGTGACGAGACTGCAAGTAGGATAGTATGTCTACAGCCGACTCGGCGCTATGGGAGTGTTAGTAAATATTTATTCAGTTATATCAGTAGTTTCTGTCAGTATTTATTGAGCAAGTTTAATTCGTGTGTGTTAATATAAAACTAAGAGGAGTACTTAAATCTTTTCAGTAAGTATCGATAATTATCTCAAACATACAAATTAAAAACCTTCGGTACCTTTGGATGAGCTATATAAAAATCTTTATCTCCCATTAAGTTGAGCAATGTTTCTTAGCTATACGTAATAAGCAGATTTAAAAATAAAATACTGTTAGTAATGATCCGCGATATATCACGATGTTTCATACCAACACATTGTTTACTCAATACATCATTTATGCTCACCATTAGAACACATATTTTACTGTAAATAATTGCAGGTTAAAAATGTTTCTCTCCATCCTAGTATGTTCGAAATATTTCAGTACATGTTTATTTCTACTTCATACTATACATACGACGTCATTTTGACTACATCGCATTGTAATGCCTACAGATACCGCTATAGTATTTGTTTGTCATTACAAATAACGGACCTTAGTTTTCTTAAATAAACAAGGTGTATCAAAAGAACACACGCAGTGGTCATCGGTGATCTAACTCAACAAGAGAGGCTTACTCATTGTGAGATGGTTTTTGTCATTACAAAATAACGGACCTTAGTTTTCTTAAATAAACAAGGTGTATCTAAAGAACACACGCAGTGGTCATCGGTGATGTAACTCAACAAGAGAGGCTTACTCAGTGCGAGATGGTTTTTGTCATTACAAATAACGGACCTTAGTTTTCTTAAATAACCAAGGTGTATGTAAAGAACACACGCAGTGGTCATCGGTGATGTAACTCAGCAAGAGAGACTTACTCAGTGCGAGATGGTTTTTGTCATTACAAATAACGGACCTTAGTTTTCTTAAATAAACAAGGTGTATCTAAAGAACACACGCAGTGGTCATCGGTGATGTAACTCAGCAAGAGAGGCTTACTTAGTGCGAGATGGTTGCCTCTGATATTGGTATTGACCGGGTTTTCCCGCCGCTACAATGGATCAACATCACTCCGCACATCAACCCCTCTTACGGTCTGCCTCCTTCTTAGGATGAGCGCGGCTCAATTCTCATGTTTATATTTATTTGCCAAACCACCACTTCTTTATTTGTCGAAATACTTACATTCAAGTGTTCAACAGTATTCCCAGAATGTCCATATGTTTTGGTAATTCAAAGAAAACTATATCTCAGCATCTTATTCCGTCTCGTACTTTATGTTATGATTCATTTAAAGGACTCATCCAGGACTCCTAATGTTGAATAAGAAGCTTCCCACAGCAACTTTGATGTGTCTTATAATGATTGGAAAGATTCCAACCCCTGCAATCAATTTTGACCCATTACTAAAGAATTTTACATTATGTACCTCTAACAGTGACTCGTACCATTGAAAAATGTTCTTTCCCTATCATCTGTAAGGTAAGTTATGACCCTTTAAAATATATTTCGGCATCTTATTGCGTCTAGTTGCTTCATGTCACATTTCAAAATACTCCTTTAGGAGTATTTTCTGGAACCCTGTTGTAGACTAGGAAACCTGCCACTGTAACTGTGATGTAACTAGTGATTTGGAAAATTTCTAACTCCCCTCTAGGACGGATTATTATAATTCTTCCAATAGGGACGTAATTCTGAAGCCTAACACTAAAAGTGATGTTTTCTGGCACATTTGAGGTAAGTTGTATAATTTTACGAAAATGGCATGTCTTTGGTCTGGCTTTTCTTTGTGGTTTTATATGTAAACTTTTCCAACATCACTGGAGCAACGCGGCAAGACTGAGTGCAGAGATAGTATGTTTTTTAAATCATCATGGGTTACCTCCGAATCGCTGCGAGAAGATCTTTTAGTCTATATTAGTTTTTTTGGATAATGTTGGAGTACTTTGAAAAATGATATGAGGCAACAAGACAGAATAATTGCTGAGATGTAGTTTTCTTCCTATAATCGTAACCTACCTTGCAAATGCATCTATGTTTGTACAGAGTAACGGTCCTTGGACACTTGTGTTGTCTCTGTTAGAGCCAACATCTCGAGCAATGATACCTCAGAGTTGTTGTAGGAAGCTTCTCAGGTTATTCAGGATTCCAAATGACGATATTATGAATCCTTTGAATCATGGCACGGAACAAAGAGACAGAATAAGTCGCAGATATACATATTTTTCTTTTAACGACCATAACTCTCAGATACTAGTGGATAAACTTTCGTTCATATTTACTTATCATTTGAGTGACATTTCTATTGCAAGCAGAATCTGTCTTAGAATAATAAGATATATGGGAGTCCTTCTGCCGATATATTTAAGAATATTTTTAAATATAAGTGCAGTGTACATGTAAAGTTCTATATCTGAAAGTGTTTTTTAGTTGCGTATGGCACATTAGACATAATATTTATAAAGACTGCAATAAGGAGGAAATGTTTATAATATATAAGTACAAAATTAACTGTCTAATACTCTTTAATTAACTGTCTCTTAAATTTGCGCCACTTTCAAAATTTGTGGGTTATTAGCTTTGAGTAACTTTTATTTTATTAAATTAAATTTGTCTTTTACTTTTTCGTTGTCTGATTTTGTCTGATTTAGTACGAGTATTGAAGTCGGTTCATTTTTATTTAAAACAATGGTATTTATGACCAGGTTTCCAAATGTAGTCCTTTGGGCCCAAAAGTCCCGTAAGGTATCTACTTTCGACACTTCTTAAAATATAATTGAGGTAATTTATTTCAAGGCAAATTTAAACATGTTCACATAACGCTATTTTCTTATCACAAATAAGTTTCAGTCATAAGCGCTTAGCTGACCTGGATTGTATCAGGATTTCCGTGTCTCCGAGCGCCTGGATCTTATGAAAGTATCATATTACTAGGAGAATGCAGATGGATTCCTCTTAACCTGATAACTCTACACTTAGAAGACGGGATATCACTCGTACAATCTCTGGATCTCCTCAGTGTTTTATTAAGCCATCAGAAGTTGATGATTCTTAAACTTTTAACAACAATTTGATATCTATATCTAAATGTTGATAACATCTGCAACTAAAGAATAGGAAAATAGTACAGAGTATTGGCAGACATTTTATTGGAAGATAACCTAATTTACATTTATTGATAGAGCACCTGGTGAAGAATACACACACTATTTTGAGAACGGAAATAGTAGTTTAAAAACACCGTAACGCCATTTAATACTCAAACGTAGCAAGTAAATCATAATCACCTAACCCAGTAACTGCTAGAAACTATGTACCAGGGCAGAGATGGCCCTATATTATTGTACAGCACCAAGGTGGACAATAAAGCAACAATAACCAGTGTAAATACCCCATAGATATGAAGTGTTGGTTCCGTCTATGAAATAATAGCATCTGGCGGTTATGGCACAGGTGTGGAATTATAGAGAACCATTGCCTCAATCAGTGAATTAAAAGTGATTACGTTTTTATGTCTAAGCATCCGAAATTATAGTGGAGTTTCCGGTATTTTGATTCTTCCTGGGTTTGATAGTAAAGGACGTCCCTTGGTAACCTGGTTGTTGCGGGATTCTGAAAAGTGTATGAAATCTACACCAGATCAAACTCTTGATATATGTGTTTATTAACAGCGAAGGTGGGATTTGCTCATGAAGGGATTTGTAACATGAGATTGATTGACCCGGGATGATAAAAAAACCATACTGGTGGGAATTGCCCGTCAAGGGATTTGTAACATGAGTTTTTTTGAGCCGGGATGATAAGGACCACACTGAATCAAGTACCAAGGTTTGCATAGTTTTTAGTTACAAATGTAACCAAGCAATTCTGCCGTGCCTTCTATCTTCATTTGTAATTGTGCGCAGTAATTAATTTTGTTGTAATGTTGTAAGAGTTCAGCGTCATCCTGATAAAGCTGTTAATCATGTTATCGGTGCGGAATATAAAGTACACAATATAGTGGCTAGCCAGGTACGTAATCTACTGCCAGTCCAGATATTGATAAAGTTTCTCGCCGCCTCGCCTCGCCGCTACCCGAGATTAACGTCACAGCTCTCACAATGAACGTCTGCGTCTCTCACTCTTCCTTCAGTTCAAGGCGGGAGCGTGCACCACGTACTGCGCTGCCGGCTCTTGCGTGTCGCTACAAATCTGGTTTCAATATGTCAACTGAGAGCGCTAAATTGTATTACACCGCGGCATTTCCACCACAATACCTCCTAATTTTGTGTGACTCCTTCGCTATAATACGCTCGCAGCTCTCTGATTTGTATATTTTTACACACCGATATAATCTTATTTGAAAAACGAACGTCTTTTGTGTTTCTATTGTTTTGACCGTTTTTATAAGTTTCCTTGTAGGAAAAAAATAAAAAAGACATTGAGTTTTTTTTATTTACATTAGCGTGACCATGGAAAATGGACTTTTTCATGGGTTGGGAATTTATAGCCAAGTATTATTATCACAGGTGCATATGAAACTGGGGGGAAAGTATATTATTGTATTATATTGGCGCCTTTCGGACATTATTGCGTTAAGGAGCAGGGGCATCACGTGATCTGGGATTCGACTTTTGCAAGCTCGAGTTATTTTTTTTCTAAAAGAGCAAGCAGTGCGCAGCACTGCGCAGCGGGCAGGCATCGTTGACAGGATGAACGTATTTCAGTTAGTGTTGCCAGAGGTACGATAATTATCGTAAAGGTACGATAATTTCATTGATTTTATGCGCCGATAAGATACACGATGGGTAGTTATTATCATACCATGAAAGATTTTTGACAAATTTATACAAGTAACAAACCAAAAGTTAATTATAACATAATTTATTATACGAACATAACATACTTTTTCATTAAATGTGTTTGGTACGATTATTTTATATCAAAGTACGATAATTTCTCGTTGTTGGTATGATAATCAGTTTTAAAATCTGGCTATACTGAGTTTGAGCAGACGCGGTGTTATAGCAAACTGTCAAAAACGGAGTTTTCAGAGGATTTAAAAAAGTCGTAGCTCCTTAGATTTTCGTTGCCGACAGTTTTTTCTTCAATATTGTTTTCAGGAAAAATTGTAGTTTTCAGAAAAAAAAGAACATACCTTTCCATGGTCACGTTAATATAAATTGATACCAAAACATTAATATTAACTCCTACGCGAGTCGTGTGTCATTATTCAAATTGTGTCCTTGTTGAGTATAATTAGATTATTATATTAGGCATGATTTATTAATTTATTGATCAGAATAATTAGTTGGTATCAGACAGGGGATAGTCGAGTTCTATGTATTGAACCCCAAAATATCCTAAATCTCTGACTTTATTCTTTGTAATTTTAAATATCCCTTCTGGCACAATCCAAACATTTTTTGTATGTTGTATGATCTTGAAATTTCAAATTTCAGATGCATAAAGGATAATTGTCAGGAAGCGTGCTTTTTAATAGGTGGTATGTTAACATATCATTTGCAAAAAATTAGAAGCCCAACTTTCTTAGCAAGTTGCAATATATTAATAGCTATTAGCTCATAAGTAGTACAAAATATTCGGTACACTATTATAGCACTATATGGGTTAATGACCTAAATAAAATAATGTATGGATGTAAACATCTACAATTTTAAATTACTAAACGAGCTACAGTATGCATATCGTGTGTCTCACCAATGAATAAAATTGCCGTTATATTTCAAATTTTAATTGGATGGGTATGGGTTTTGTGTTGTTCGTGGTATATTGCATAAAGGTTTGGTTGCAATCAGCTATGGTAGTGACCTTGTTGTAACATATAATATGTATTAAATATACTGCAAGATGCCGACTAGTATTTCTGCTTGCTTGGAGATTCTAGGAGTACTGGAGAATTCTGTCCGTAGTAACCACTTAGATGCTTTTCGTTGCCAGACGTTATGCTGCGATCTGGATTTGTACAGATAATTTTATCCTAATTTAAATGCTACGATAATTCAAACGTAGCCATTACAATCAACAATTTATTTTATATAAAAGGAAAAGCCCTGATTCACTCACTCATCACTAACTCACCAACTTTCCTTGATATCGTGAAAATTGAAATTTGGCACACTTATACCTCATTATATAAATAAAAAAACTAAAAATTTTCATAATAATGAAACACCCATTGGGGTTCAATGGGATTTGAACCGCTAGAAGAGCTATATTTTTGTTGTTGTTAAACTTCCCAATGTTCTACTACGATGAATTTTGACACACATGTACCTCACGATTTCAACAGACAAATAAAAGTTTTTATGAAGATCAACCACGCAAAGGGGCTGAAATGGGGTTTGAAACCCTAAGAGAACTAATTTTTTTTGTTTTTCCAGTTTTCCTATGTGTTCTTTTAAGATTAAATTTGACACAAAAAATCCTCAATAATTGAAAAGAAAAAAGATCTACCACCCATAGGGATTTAAAAGTGGTTGTGTTGCACCCGTAGAAAACCCGTATTATAGTTTTTCACGTTCCCTCTCTTCTAAAGAGGTTTAGTTTTACTCACATGTGTATTGTGCACTTAAAAATACTATTAAAAATACATTAGACTTGAAGTAGATAGAAATTACCGAAAGTAGTTGTTTCTTTCATTTAATAGATTTTTCAGACCAATATATGTTTATACTTTCTTGATCGAGACAACTAGGCAAACCATTTTAGCTAGGACGTCGGAAATAGTTTATTATGATTGGAAGTAGACACTTTTACCGAAGACTTTTCAGATGTATGTATGTATATACTTTTTTCATCGGAGCAATAATGCAGACGCTACTAGAGCATGGGGAATATAGCTTAGACTAGAAGAACACAAGTGCTAAAAATAGGCCATGGACTTATCTTTAAACCTTGAGGTTATATTTTTTTGAAATTTTTAAAACAATTTTTTTTTTAAATTTATCAAATTTTAAAGTAAGAAGCTAAAGGTATGGCGCGTTAAAAGTGTTTACATACGTACATAACGTAAGTTTTATGAAATTCCATTTACTACTTTTGGGATATTTTGTGTTAAACAGATAATATTTTCAGAATTACGTTGTTTTTGTTACTGTGTGTAGTAATGTTTAGCAAAACAATTTATTAGCCTAATAAAAATACAGATATAATCCTCAGCTCGCTACGCTCGATTGGCCAGCCTGCAGCTCTAGATATGGGATAATTAGCCCCACAACCGGAACAATGTTTCGGTGTATTAAATTCTACATTTATGGTTTGATGGATCAAATCTTTGTTTTGTGTTTTTCACTATTAATTTCCTCACACAATTACAGTAACTGCACATTTATTTTAGAAGTATCAAAATGCATACTGTATTTTAATACTTCTTTTAATACCTCTGTAATTTAATACTTCTATATAATTTTAATACTTCGCCAAATAATCGATAAGCAAAAATTGTATGACAAGTCTAGTGTTAAATTCTAAATAAATAAACTAGCCACTATAAAGAATGTTTTTCAATATTTTGGTTTTAGTTTTTAAATGTCTCTAGATGGTACCCGTGGATTCGCTAGCAATTTTTAAAATTAAAAGTCTTTAGTCTATTTAGTTAAAGCACTTTGGTGAAATATAATGGTCGCTATGATATTTTTCAAACGTAAGTAGGCATACGTAAGATCACGTACGTGTTTGGGATGAGAGGTTGAGGGACTAACTCTTATATCACGTTCTGCGCGTATAGGAACATGTCTGGTTAAAGCGAATAATATTTCCGACGCTAATGTTGAGTTTGTCTTGTTACCATGATCAAGAAAACACGCCAAAAAGATTATATTTATGGCAGTAACTTACTTCGTTTTTAGTATGTTTTGCAGAACTTGCCTTGTTGCCCAATCATGAAAATTTACATCACAGATCAGAGAAGCCTACTTCTATCAAAAGAGAACCAATATGAGTTTTATATCAATATTTACATGTGCAGTAGTCACAGACATGCAGCGCCTACTAAATTTAAAATGTTATGAATCCTATCTTAGTTGGTTTTTTAGACAAAAGTAGGCTTCTCAGGGCAAGAGGAAAAATCGGGGAAGAGGCAAAATCAGCTATAGAACAAATAATGGGGTGGGGAGGGGGGGACTGAAGATCGTATTAAATTACAATGACACTCATATACACTTTTTAACAAATTTCTGGATCGTTGGAAAGTAGGTAAATTCAAAATTGGCACCGGAAATTTAATTCACTTGAATCAGAAGTGCCCATTCTGATGAAAAGCTTAAGAAATTTCGTGTGAAGCCGCGGGTAACTGCTAGACAATAAATAAAATTAATGGTTGGGCAAGTTAGCTTTTATGAACATTTCAAATCCGGCATACAAAATTATTTAAAAAATTAAGTCCACTTTTTTCATGCATGTCCGGTATACATAATAGCTTCTAACCATTTGTAAACGACGGATACTGATAATTCTACAATGACTTTGTAACTTATTGCTGTTAATTTTTGGTCTGGTGACAACAGTGTCATTTCAAACTGACATAAACTCAATACATCATCGTCACTGATAATCATCGTAAGGAGTAATAATATCGGTTCGAATCAAACATAATTAGAAATGTTGAAAAGAAAATAACAGATTACATTGGACTGTTTCAAAGGGCGGTTACGAAGCGAGTTCCCAATTCCGATAAACCAATTGAGTGTTGCACAATAAGAGAAACCAATTCCGCAGGTCTCGGTAAATAAGCTGGTGAATCGACTTTGAATTTGGGAGAACAAAGGGTAGGTAGACCTTCGGGGGTTAGCCTAGATTTGCAGAAGTGTTTTACAATAATTCCATTGTTTTCATTTAGTTTCCTGCTAGCTGCAATTTTCAAAACTGATAGGATGAAAAATCAATTCGGGCCGATATAAAAGTTGTATTATGCACGCTATACATTACAGTACTTATGCATAATAGCATCAGTTACAAGCGAGGGGTGGAATGAATGGGCTATGTAAAATATGATAATGTTCACTGTATACTGTACACGTAATGGCACTAAGTAATGGTGAGTAATGCGGTAGGCTATACTGCTTACTTGGATTACTATTCATTATACACTGATTCTTCCTAGGATTGCAGGTCTTTGCAGTAACATAACACACTGATCGCTTGGTGTACATTGTACACTAAATTATTTCACCAACGTAGGCTATGTAATGTTATATAACAACACTCAGTCAAATTCTTGTAGTGACCCAAAAATAGTTGTTAATAATATGAGTAACTATATTGAAGGAATTAAAATACGGTTCTTTAATCGTTAGATGTAGTACAGATTTCCAAGTCACATGAGATTACTAACTTGATGTATTTATATCAATAGTAAAGTCTTTAGTAAACTCGTTTGTACGTTATAATAGTATAACTTTTACCAAGTAAATTTTAGATTTGTGTTCCAATTCAATACTTTTCCAATATATAACAATTTTGATTTATTCTTAATACTAAACAATAAAAATATTATAACAATATAGACAAAGTCTAAAAATATTATTTACTTGCAGTTTTCATTTTAATTTATGACTGTAAAGACGTATTTTAAGCACACATTTAGTAGCACTTTTGGAGGTCAGATTCCGTTATATGCCCCCAACGCTTAAACTTTTTTCAATGAACGTAGAACGTTATAAAACGATGTAGTTTAGTAACAAAACTAACATTACGCCCCCAACGCCAATTTTTTTTTTACGGATGATTATAATGAATTACAATTGGTTATTAGCTAAGAAAGAAGGGTACTTACGTATTATATCGACCACATCCCTACATTTCTCCAAACACAAAACTTCAACAAAAGCAACATTACCAAACAAAAACTAAACTCTTTATTGAAAAAAACACACAAAACTTTATTCTTGATCACACTCCGCCACCCAAAATGCGAGTGCCTCCAGCCATCACTGCCCCGCGCTGATGTCAACGAAAGAAAAACATCCCTCGAGATAGTACCTATCAGTAAAATATCAAATTCTAGAGGGGTTGATCAAAAATATGAATTGAATTGTAATGGAAAGGCAATTATGAACCGTGCAAAAAACCTAAATAATCATGTCATGCCGCGCGGCCTTCCGTAATCGGGATTCTCGAGAAAGATCAGATAACAGCGACAACAATACCGACCGCAATATCTGGAAATGCTTGTTGAGTGATGGAAGGTTAGTTCTGTTACTCAACTACATCGCTTTATAACGTTCTAAGTTCATTGAAAAAAGTTTAAGCGTTGGGGGCAGGTAACGGAATCTGACCCTTTTGGATTTTAAGTCATTAGGACAAAAAGAATTGTTGTCAAAGTATTCCTTATTTATTGAAATACTATTCTTCTGTACTTATATAAATGTTTTTTGCGCTTATTGAAGTAATTCATATTTTAAATTAGCGGAACAACACCTAGATAACCATCAGTTAACGTTAGTCAACTATGGTTACGTACCGATGAATACTTAAACAGTCCAGTTTTAATATTGAAAAGAGAACTTAAAACGAAATCTAAAACATAAAACCGAATGTAGAGTCCACAAACAAAACGCAGTCACGGTATGGTGTTAACAGTGTCCCTCTACAACCATTAATAAATAAATTCCACACCGTACCCTAATTTACCATCAATTTGTTTCTGCCATGATGATTGTATTTACTGTCGGGTATCGGTCACATAGTTGGTGATTACTGCAAGCAAACGAATTGTGATCTGTCTTTTTAGTTCGCAATAAATACCCGTAATTATTATCTTTTATTATCTTTTAATACAGTGTGCGTGGAATGGACAAAGAATTGTTATTTCTGACTAACGCGTGTCAACACGCGTGATTTAGGTTTTAGTATGATATGTAGGTGTGTATGATTGTATGGATGATGTTATGATTTTTAGGTGTGTATAATTGTATAGGTGTTGTTACGTTTTGTAGATATGTATAGATGCTGTTATGATTTGTACTTGTGTATGACTATATGGACGTTTTTATGAATTGTAGATGAGTATGATTGTATGGATGTTGTATGGATTATGATTTGTTTGTGTGATTTTATTTTGCTATGTAGCCATATTTTGAGTTAGTTATCCTCCTGGAAAATATATCATATGTCATATCTTGAAACGTAGTGTCACGGATATCGTTCTTCACTGATCGATGAAAATGTCCGGAAGAATTCTTTTACCATCACATACCTTTCACTGTGAAAAGCAAATTTTACACAAAGAATTAGTTGTTGTCTTTGATTCCACGATACAAGTTAGGGTTGACTAGTAACCTGGGGAACAGACTGGCGAATTGGGACGGGAGGATATGAATGCACGAGGCGTGCTGTGTTCTCTGCGGTAAATAGCGCTACCGACACCGACTGCAAATGGTGAACAAAGATTTTGGTCTTGTCATACTGCACCACAATCCTGGAAAACAAACGATCTAGTGTGGAGTAGCATGGTACCTGCACAGGCACGTTAATTTTTAAATCGAAATGGTAAGCTATTTCTTTTGTATATCGAATACTTTCTTTTATTGAGAGGCGGAAACATGCTTTATGGCCAGCCTGTACTGTCGGACTCGTCTAGGCGGTGGGATGGAACGCACGGGTTACCCACTAAAAACCTCCTCTATGCTTTAGGGATGTAACCAAGGACTGCTTTTGACATTAGTCCAGGTTAGGTATAAAATTTGGTTTACGCCCATGAGGCTCTCTCCATTGAAAGCCGGACGTTTAATACGTTAGACTACAATACAATTTAATTGGTAATGTTTTGTTGTGTGTAATGAAAACTAATAAGTGTATAGCACGTCACAAAGAGAAAAAAAAGGAGAAATTATTTCAGCTTAAGATTATATATATATATATATATATATATATATATATATACATATATACGTTAAATTGTATAATTGGCTATAGCCTTATTTAATTTCAATAAAAATTGAATCGCAAAAAGTACTTGCTCCGCCGGGAGTCGAACCCGGATCTCTCTCACTTGCCGGGTGAATGTGCTACCATTACACCACAGAGCGCTCACTTTTTCCGATTCAATTATTTTGTATTTGGCCGTATCTGTCACATATGCGTTTAAATAAGCAAACTAATATATGATCGGAAGACCAAATACCTGTCAAATGACTTTTATTTACGTTAAATTGTATAATTGGCAATAGCCTTATTTAATTTCAATAAACATTGAATCGCAAAAAGTACTTGCTCCGCCGGGAGTCGAACCCGGATCTCTCACTTGCCGGGTGAATGTGCTACCATTACACCACAGAGCGCTCACTTTTTCCGATTCAATTATTTTGTATTTGGCCGTATCTGTCACATATGCGTTTAAATAAGCAAACTACCATATATATATATATATATATATATATATATATATATATATATATATATATATATATATATACGGTATAGTGAGGCATCATACATAAAACATCGGCTTAGAAGACGCGACGAGCCGGCTGTATGGCTTTCTTGGATTTAGCAACATAAGATCATTGTACATTTAAAAACTCTTAAGTCCTTATCTGAAGTTTTAGAATAATGGAAATACCTAGTTTTAAAAATACAAACAATACGCACCACAACGCGTATTGTTTTATAGATATTTTGATTGGTTATTTAGGAGAAAACTCTTAAACATTGTTGTAATTCGTAGTTTAAAATAATCGATACAGAATACAGTTTTCAAGTGAACCCAAAATATTTACGATGCCTATCTATCATAACTTTGAAATGAGATCATCCATAAATTGTAATCTTTTACTTCTATGACCAACAATGAGTGTTTGAATCTTCACATATTCTCATGGTGTTTCTTTACAGTCAACTTTAGTGTGACGGAAGAATGAAAACCGGAAGAGAGCTTTGTAAACGGTTTGTGTATTAATTACATTTATTATATCCAAGAGCTTTAGGAAAACCGATGATGAAAGTCAACGTTTAATTAAAGCCCTTTAAACTAGGAAAGTGTATCGATATAACTGAGGTAAGAGGTCTTAAAAAGAGAGAATTTAGATTAGTCGCAGATCTAAATGCGAGGTAGTAAGCTAAAATCTAGTGTTGGCATACTAACCTGTGTCCCGATGATAAAGAATGCTTCAGATCAAAACCCCTAACTGTCCAGGCAGACCAGAAAAGGCCAAGTGTTTGGTGGAGGGAGGGTTAGGTGGCGGGGTCCTGGGACCAGCTTTAATTATCCATTGAGATCATATATTAAGTAAGGCATCTGATTGGAAGTTGGTGATATAGATTGTACTTTTGGAACCAAAATTTAAATGCTTGAAAGAAGGAGCCAACAAATCTACCCAGCAGCTGAAAATTTTCTTCAAATTATACGAGTACCTAATGGCGTAAAACCCCAATAAATTCTTTTTGGCCAAAAAAGACAAACTGAATGGGGTATGAAAAATGTATATGATAGAGATTAATGGGGGAAAAAGAGCTTGACACCCCAAAGTGTTGTGCATGGAATGCGGAGAGCTGTGAGGTAAAGAAGGAAAACAGCATGGAAATAGCTTTTCTTATACTTTGTGTAATGCAATATTTAATCATGGTATTTCTTCAGAATTTGTGTTTAAAATGTTAGCCTAGTGTGATATAAGCCAAACCGCTGAAATTTTCTTCTTTAGTCCAAGCTAATTTAATTAATCGGTGCTTTTTTCTCTTTCATTGGTCTGGGTTCATAATTAGCTCCCATAACAGCACATTAATTATTCTAAAGCAAAATCGTGGCACTTTAAAATATATATTTTACTTTAATTATATTCATACATAGATTTTCAAAAAAATAATTTAATAACAAAATAATTTTTGTATAAATAAATAACTACTACTATCTTTTACACATTTCCACATAGAGTATATAGATTGTCTCTCGTCCAAGAACTGTTTAGTTACGGTTTTCGATTGGAATGAACTTATTGATGTGAGTGTTTATTGCAGGTTAAAATTAATTCATTAGTAGTACGCTACGAAAGATAAAGTATATTTTAGTAGAATACTAAATTAGCAATTAAACCCATGTAAAAAATAAGTTTGTTGCGATGTTTGCTGGAAGAGAATGGCGCGTCGGGTGGGAAAAAATGTTATCAAGCGAGGGAGACGTGTGATTGATTGTATGTGTTGTGTGCCTCCCTCCCCACCCATCACTCCCTCAACACACCCTGGCCTCACCCCTCGCGTCTCTGCAATTGCATCTTTATATAGATATAACTTTAATTGATTCAATTATGAAAAGTTAAATTAACTGTTACGGTATTTGGCACGTGCAACATTAGTTGAAACCTTTAGTTGAACTCTTTAATGAATCTTTGAACAATTCAAGCTTTTGTTTATCAGATGGCAAGTTTCGTACTGAACATCCGAGGATTCTTATAAACTCATGCTCGTTATAGTTTATTTGATTCTGTCTCTTTACATTTTGCAACTACAAAGCCAGTAAGTTTACATTTCATGCCTATTACAGTAGTAAAGTAAGGAGACTTAGACTAATAACGTTGTAGTATTTTATAAATAAATAATTTAAAAATATAATAGAATAACAGATATCATAGTTGATTTTAAAACGTATAATGCATTATACAATCTACAAATGTATTTTATGTTTAGTTACTTGCGGCTTGTGGATTTATTATGCTTGCGTCAGTAGGCGGTAAAAATAGTAATGCAAGTAAAGTAGAGCGTTGTAATCAGGAATATGATTTCAATGTTAACGGCACTGCAAAGTATATCACGTTGTTTTTTCAGCTGTCAATATTCCAATAACTGTATAATTTACAAATCTTACACATCAAAAGATCAATACAATTAACTGCTAAACAAGTTAGCGGAAATAAATAATGCTAGTGAAACCGTGTGTTTGTAATCAGGGATATGAATTCATTGATTGTTGTTACTGCAAAGTATATCACGTAGTATTTTCAGCTGTCAATATTCTAATAACTGTATAATTTACAAATCTTACACATCTAAAGATCAATACTTATAACTGCTAAACAAGTTAGCGGAAATAAATAATGCTAGTGAAACCGTGTGTTTGTAATCAGGGATATGAATTCATTGATTGTTGTTACTGCAAAGTATATTACGTAGTATTTTCAGCTGTCAATATTCTAATAACTGTATAATTTACAAATCTTACACATCTAAAGATCAATACTTATAACTGCTAAACAAGTTAACGGAAATAAATAATGCTAGTGAAACCGTGTGTTTGTAATCAGGGATATGAATTCATTGATTGTCGTTATTGCAAATCATAACACGTAGTTTTTTCAGCTGTCAGTATTCCAATGACTGTATAATTTACAAATTTAACTCCTCTAACATTCCAATATTTATAACTGGGAATTTAGTTAATGGAAATGAATAATGCTGGTTAAACCGTGTGTTTTGTAATCAGGGATATGAATTCATTGATTATTGTTACTGCAAAGTATATCACGTAGTATTTTTAGCTGTCAATATTCTAATAACTGTATAATTTACAAATCTTACACATCTAAAGATCAATACTTATAACTGCTAAACAAGTTAGCGGAAATAAATAATGCTAGTGAAACCGTGTGTTTGTAATCAGGGATATGAATTCATTGATTGTTGTTACTGCAAAGTATATTACGTAGTATATTCAGCTGTCAATATTCCATTAACTGTATAATTTACAAATTTAACCCTCTAGCACTCCAATATTTATAACTGCGAATTTAGTTAGAGGAAATGAATAATGCTAGTGAATCCGTGTGTTTGTAATCAGGGATATGAATTCATTGATTGTCGTTATTGCAAATCATAACACGTAGTTTTTTCAGCTATCAGTATTCCAATGACTGTATAATTTACAAATTTAACTCCTCTAGCATTCCAATATTTATAACTGCGAACTTAGTTAGCGGAAATGAATAATGCTAGTGAATCCGTGTGTTTGTAATCAGGGATATGAATTCATTGATTGTTGTTACTGCAAAGTATATTACGTAGTATATTCAGCTGTCAATATTCTAATAACTGTATAATTTACAAATCTTACACATCAAAAGATCAATACAATTAACTGCTAAACAAGTTAGCGGAAATAAATAATGCTAGTGAAACCGTGTGTTTGTAATCAGGGATATGAATTAATTGATTATTGTTACTGCAAAGTATATCACGTAGTATTTTTAGCTGTCAATATTCTAATAACTGTATAATTTACAAATCTTACACATCTAAAGATCAATACTTATAACTGCTAAACAAGTTAGCGGAAATAAATAATGCTAGTGAAACCGTGTGTTTGTAATCAGGGATATGAATTCATTGATTGTTGTTACTGCAAAGTATATTACGTAGTATATTCAGCTGTCAATATTCTAATAACTGTATAATTTACAAATCTTACACATCAAAAGATCAATACAATTAACTGCTAAATAAGTTAGCGGAAATAAATAATGCTAGTGAAACCGTGTGGTTGTAATCAGGGATATGAATTAATTGATTATTGTTACTGCAAAGTATATCATGTAGTATTTTCAGCTGTCAGTATTCTAATGACTGTATAATTTACAAATTTAACCCCTCTAGCATTCCAATATTTATAACTGTGAATTTAGTTAGCGGAAATGAATAATGCTAGTGTATCCGTGTGTTTGTAATCAGGGATATGAATTCATTAATTGTTGTTACTGCAAAGTATATCACGTAGTATTTTTCAGCTGTCAATATTCCATTAACTGTATATTTACAAATTTAACCCTCTAGCATTCCAATATTTATAACTGCGAATTTAGTTAGAGGAAATGAATAATGCTAGTGAATCCGTGTGTTTGTAATCAGGGATATGAATTCATTGATTGTCGTTATTGCAAAGTACATAACACGTAGTTTTTTCAGCTATCAATATTCCAATGACTGTATAATTTACAAATTTAACCCCTCTAGCATTCCAATATTTATAACTGCGAACTTAGTTAGCGGAAATGAATAATGCTAGTGAATCCGTGTGTTTGTAATCAGGGATATGAATTCATTAATTGTCGTTACTGCAAAGTATATCACGTAGTTTTTTCAGCTGTCAGTATTCCAATGACTGTATAATTTACAAATTTAACCCCTCTAGCATTCCAATATTTATAACTGCGAATTTAGTTAGCGGAAATGAATAATGCTAGTGAATCCGTGTGTTTGTAATCAGGGATATGAATTCATTGATTGTTGTTACTGCAAAGTATATTACGTAGTATATTCAGCTGTCAATATTCTAATAACTGTATAATTTACCAATCTTACACATCAAAAGATCAATACAATTAACTGCTAAACAAGTTAGCGGAAATAAATAATGCTAGTGAAACCGTGTGTTTGTAATCAGGGATATGAATTAATTGATTATTGTTACTGCAAAGTATATCACGTAGTATTTTTAGCTGTCAATATTCTAATAACTGTATAATTTACAAATCTTACACATCTAAAGATCAATACTTATAACTGCTAAACAAGTTAGCGGAAATAAATAATGCTAGTGAAACCGTGTGTTTGTAATCAGGGATATGAATTAATTGATTATTGTTACTGCAAAGTATATCACGTAGTATTTTCAGCTGTCAGTATTCTAATGACTGTATAATTTACAAATTTAACCCCTCTAACATTCCAATATTTATAACTGTGAATTTAGTTAGCGGAAATGAATAATGCTAGTGAATCCGTGTGTTTGTAATCAGGGATATGAATTCATTAATTAATTGTTGTTACTGCAAAGTATATCACGTAGTATTTTCAGCTGTCAATATTCCATTAACTGTATAATTTACAAATTTAACCCCTCTAGCATTCCAATATTTATAACTGCGAACTTAGTTAGCGGAAATGAATAATGCTAGTGAATCCGTGTGTTTGTAATCAGGGATATGAATTCATTAATTGTTGTTACTGCAAAGTATATCACGTAGTATTTTCAGCTGTCAGTATTCAAATGACTGTATAATTTACAAATTTAACCCCTCTAACATTCCAATATTTTATACCTGCGAATTTAGTTAGCGAAAATGAATAATGCTAGTGAATCCGTGTGTTTGTAATCAGGGATATGAATTCATTAATTGTTGTTACTGCAAAGTATATCACGTAGTATTTTCAGCTGTCAGTATTCAAATGACTGTATAATTTACAAATTTTAATCCTCTAACATTCCAATATTTATAACTGGGAATTTAGTTAATGGAAATGAATAATGCTAGTGAATCCGTGTGTTTGTAATCAGGGATATGAATTCATTAATTGTTGTTACTGCAAAGTATATCACGTAGTATTTTCAGCTGTCAGTATTCAAATGACTGTATAATTTACAAATTTAACTCCTCTAACATTCCAATATTTATAACTGGGAATTTAGTTAATGGAAATGAATAATGCTGGTTAAACCGTGTGTTTGTAATCAGGGATAATATGAATTCATTAATTGTTGTTACTACAAAGTACATCACGTCGTTTTTTCAGCTGTCAATATTCCATTAACTGTATATTTTATAAATTTAACCCCTCTAGCATTCCAATATTTTTAACTGCGAATATAGTTAGCGGAAATGAATAATGGAAGTGAAATCTTGGGTGTAATCAGGCGATCAATAATATTATCGTCACTGGAAAGTACATTACGTAGTTTCTCCAGCTGTCGATATGCCAATGACCGCATACGTAATCAATTTAACCCCTCTAACATTTTAATATTTATGATTGCGAAAGTAGTTAGCGGAAATGAATGATGCAAGTGAAGCAGTGTTTTTGTAATCAGGGATATTCGTTCAATTATTAGCTTCACTAGCGCACTTTGCTTTTCCAGCTCGCGATATTCCAATGATCACATACTTAGCCTAATTAACCCATGCAACATTTTCATATCTGTGATTGTGACAGTGATTGACAGAAATGAATGATGCAAGTGAATTCGTGCGCTGTAATCAGGGATATTCATTCAATAATTAGTTTCACTAGCGTATTTTGCTTCTCAGCTTGTGATTTCCAATGATCACATACTTAGCCTACTTAACCCATGCAGCATTTTCATATCTGTGATTGTGACAGTGATTGACGGAAATGAATGATTTCAGTGCAGCCGTGTGTTGTAATGAGTAATTACAATTATGTTTTCAGTATTGAGATGCTGTTAACTAATCCAAATTAGTCAACTTAACGACTTCCACATTAAGTTGGTTCTTTGAGTATTTTGGTACAATTAGTATTTTGTTTGATAAACCATGAAGACGCTAATATTTAATAATAAATGTTCAATTATTATCTGTGCCGCATTTTTATACCTGGAGAAACTAACAACTTTATGTCGTTTTTGTAATGATTCTTTGTTTTTTGGCGTAATGAAATAATATTTATTATTTTAAAGTATAATTTTTCACGCGGTAAAATATTTCCTGTAACAACTATGTATATATATATACACACACATAAACTGTCTATATATATATATATATATATATATATATATATATATATATATATACACACATATTTATATAAACTGTCTTGAGCTGTAAAGTTCAAGTAAATTTTTTTTATATTTAATGACCCGTTTTTACGTTCTGCTAATAAGAGAACTGTGTCAGTTTGAAAATCTTTACCAAACACAGTTTTAGAGCACAACGAGTAACCAATGGTCAACTTGACCAGATTAATTTGCTGATCTTTTTATTATGCACAACTTTGTCTATTTAATCTTTGTTGTGTCTCTAATATTTCCCAAGGTCCCTTAAACGTGCGTAAAATTTAGAACACACACACACATATGTTATCGCTTTTAAATTTATTTTTGTATGAATGCTATATTACTGATATTTTAAAGCATATACGTTTACATACAAGCCACATAACGTATTGCTTTATATCCGAGCACGAGTTATTCATTGATATGAGTCCAGAATGTAAACAATGTTACCATCGCTTTTTAGTCAAGAATAACTCTAACACAAACTTGTAGTTGTGTTATATCATTCAATATTTTATAAACGTATTCCAAAAGTGGTTTCCGTAGGGGAATATATGCAACAAAGCAGTCTGTTGAGTAATGTCGTTGAGGAAAACAGCTGTGTAGGGAAAGTTCAGTGAAACCCGTCGTTAAACGCAAGACACCAATAACTTATTCAACGTTTGATGTCTTGCGAGCGGAAATAAATTTCCTTTGTAATATCGCTCTTTAAATAAATCTTCTTTGCCTTCGTAGCAGTTTTTTAATTGCTTGCTCGTCGTAAAAAAGTCTGCTATTCAATGTGATCAAAGGAGGAAGGGTTTGTAGAATTGATAATAATTACTTTGTCTTTAGTCTACTTTTTATTTATCTTGTGATAGTTTCATAGTTACACGGTCAAAACTATGTTATCAATGGGACATTTATTAATCTGTCTGTTTTCTGTGAGTTTTCTGCATTTAGTATATGGAATAAAGACTGTATGGTCACCATATTATTAAGCTCATAATTGCTTACAGCCGAGCCAATTAACGGCCGTAATCAACAATATCCGATAGAATTAAATGATTGGGGTAAAATAATTTAAACTTTCGAAGTAATAAAAAAAAAAAAAAAACAGAAATGTGTATTACTAGTATATTACAGAGTGTCCAACGATATTCACGCGAGGTTTTAGCATTAAGAGAAAATATATTTTCTCTTCCTTCTCTCCTATCCCTATAATTTTTAAACTGTAATAAAAGTTTTGGAACATTATGTTTAAGGCATGTTGGGTTCTTCATCGTAATCGTGAATTATATAAAACAATTCTTTTTACTAAGCAAAACCACGTAGTATTTTACTATCGGAATACGTTTTTAAAGTGTTAATGTCCTTTTAAAAGTAAGTATGCTTTGTTGGTGTTGTGCGGTTTTATGGAATTAAGTGTAAACTGTAAGAAAACACATTCAGAGAGAATATAAACCAGTACAAAATAGAACTACACTTAACGTAATAGGATTTTAATTTTGACACTTTTCGAAATTCCTAAAGTAATATGTATTGTACGGTAAAACACGGGGTATGTTTTATGAACATTCCTTGCCAAACTGCGTCCATTAATGAAATTTCTAGACATGAAGAAATAATTTCCAATCTCTGTGAAATACATCTCAAACGAATGTTGGCGTGTCAATATATTAAAGCCACTGTGAGTCCTGTTTGCCGCGTTTATATAATAAATCAATCTAATTCCAGTAAAAGCAAAGATAAATGTGACCGCGTACACCGCTGAGTTTGGACTGAGAGAAAAATATTTTCTGACGAAATTGGTGATTGATAGTTTGTGGAGCTTCCTCCCTTCTCTCACCGCCACCACTCACCAATAGTACATCTCTCCGGCGACATGCCCAACCGAGTGTAATACACTTCCAAGCCAAACACGCAATTTCGATATAAAACTCTTAATCTTATGATTCTGAAAGAGGGTAATGCGTAAAATTTCCACCGGAATGACTGATAAATAGATTTAATTTGCCTTTTTTGTGTAATGAAAACCCCTCTCGATGAATTATATTAAGGTTAAAGCATCCTTACAAAATTGTAATAAACAACGGTATCTGATACAATTCCTTAAGCTCAAAAAGGACTTTAAGTGAGAAATATTAAATCTTTTGTGAAGGCTTCGTGGAAGTTTCCGGACCGTTTCGATAAGTTAACAAGGAATTGAAAAAGGCAATGTCTTTCTTACAATACAACTTTTTTTAACAAAAAGATCCTACTACATAAGAGTTCTTGCAAAACGATACTCGGAAGTACTTGTATCTTCCTTGCAGTGAGATGTCATATACCATGGCGGTGTGATTGAATGACAAGAGTGAAGCACAAAATTGTAAATTTAAACTTGCGGCTATTTGGAAATATCAAAGGGCAAATTCAATTATTTTGAAATCTAATGAAAATATTAAAGAGGATAATATTTTATTGCAGCTTCTAAAATATAAAAAAAATAACTGTAACAACTCTCATTAAACCATGAATAAACAGTGTAATACCTGTGTGTGTGTGTTTATATATATATATATATATATATATATATATATATATATATATATATATATATATATATATATCTATATAAACACACACATATATGTGTGTGTGTTTGTGTGTGTGCGTGCGTGTGTGTGCGTGCGTGTGTGTGCGTGTGCGTGTGTGTGTGTACATATTTTACATAATAGAACATTTTGTAGCTGAAAGTACTAAATGATATTTCCTAAAATTTCATTGAAATTAAAAAATTTGATTAAAACAAAAATGACTATAAAACTATTAGTTTAACAACTTTTTAAGATCATTTTTTTTTTAATAATTTGTTATAGGTTTATAATTGCTTGCCTTGTATTCATGTAATACAGAAAACAGTATTTAAATGCGATACTGACCATAAAATCCCGTAAATCTGGGATTGTTTGATCGAATAGAGAACAGTTATATCCGCCAAGCTTAACAATTTGCAGATGTTATTGTCCATCAATATAAGCTCTGGATTTGTTTTGGCGTGTTTATCATTCTTTTTTTGTCATTTTTGAGGCTTATTCAAATACAGGTTGGTTATCACATGTTATACGGGTTATTGCTCATTCTTGCAGATGTTATTGTACATCAGTTTAAGGCCTGAATTTGTTTCGGAGTGTTTAACATTTCTCTTTTCTCATTTTGAGAGCTTTATTTAAATACAGATTGGTTAGGGCATGTTATAAGAGTTATTGCACATTCTTGCAGATATTATTGTTCATTAATGTAACCTCTGGATTTGTCTTGGCGTGTTTACAATTAAATTTTTTGTAGACAAGGCTCTGCAATAATCAGAGAGATGCTGGAATGATTATCACTTTATTACTTGTGTACCAAGCAGTAAGTACTAAACAGTAGTACAAGAGTAGGTTTGCATTCTGTGAGAATTGGAAACGGTCGCGTTCTTGTCCGCGGACCACAACAAGTGAATGTCACCATTCTGATTGCGAGTCTGGGAGTCTGATGAATAATAAATGCAATTATAACAGACAAGGCCCTGCAATAATCAGAGACCTGCTGAAATGATTATATATTATTAATTGTGTCCCTAGCAGTAAGTTCTACACTGTGGAACGAAAGTAGGTTTGCATTTTGTTAGAATTAGCAAAGGTCGCATTGGTTGTCCGCAGACCACAAACAAGTGAATGTCTCTATTCTGATTGCGGGGTCGGGGAGTCTGATGAATAATAAATGCAATTATAACAGATAAGGCCCTGCAATAATCAGAGACCTGCTGAAATGATTATATATTATTATTAATTGTGTCCCTAGCAGTAAGTTCTAAACTGTGGAACGAAAGTAGGTTTGCATTCTGTGAGAATTAGCAAAGGTCGCATTGGTTGTCCGCAGACCACAAACAAGTGAATGTCTCTATTCTGATTGCGAGTCGGGGAGTCTGATGAATAATAAATGCAATTATAACAGATAAGGCCCTGCAATAATCAGAGACCTGCTGAAATGATTATATATTATTAATTGTGTCCCTAGCAGTAAGTTCTACACTGTGGAACGAAAGTAGGTTTGCATTTTGTTAGAATTAGCAAAGGTCGCATTGGTTGTCCGCAGACCACAAACAAGTGAATGTCTCTATTCTGATTGCGGGGTCGGGGAGTCTGATGAATAATAAATGCAATTATAACAGATAAGGCCCTGCAATAATCAGAGACCTGCTGAAATGATTATATATTATTAATTGTGTCCCTAGCAATAATTACTAAACTGTGGAGCGAAAGTAGGTTTGCATTCTGTGAGAATTAGCAAAGGTCGCATTGGTTGTCCGCAGACCACAAACAAGTGAATGTCTCTATTCTGATTGCGGGGTCGGGGAGTCTGATGAATAATAAATGCAATTATAACAGATAAGGCCCTGCAATAATCAGAGACCTGCTGAAATGATTATATATTATTAATTGTGTACCCTAGCAGTAAGTTCTAAACTGTGGAACGAAAGTAGGTTTGCATTCTGTGAGAATTAGCAAAGGTCGCATTGGTTGTCCGCAGACCACAAACAAGTGAATGTCTCTATTCTGATTGCGGGGTCGGGGAGTCTGATGAATAATAAATGCAATTATAACAGACAAGGCCCTGCAATAATCAGAGACCTGCTGAAATGATTATCACTTCATTACTTTTCTCTCTGAACATCTGGGAGAACACGGTTGGATACTTGGATTAACTTTGAATAATGACGTCATACATCTACAAGTTAGTTGCATGAGTTCGCAGGTATAATTCAACTTCGGTTGGTATTATGGTTGGGCAGTTTCAGACGCTGCATCACTTGTTTTATTCAAAACTTCTAAAGCTAAAAAGACATCTCACTTGTGTTTCGCAACTATTAAGTTATCTTTCACATACAAAAATCACTAAATTGTCTGCCATCTATGTATGTATCAAAGATCTAATTTCCTATTTTGTCAAAGTAATTTTTTCTCTTTAATCACTCTAAAATTGGATTAGCATCTCTTTCTTACTATTTTATACGCCCTTTACTAAAAAGGGGGCTTGGCTCGTCCAGACGAGGTCTCCTGCAAAAGCACATGGTAGCATTAATAAAATAAATGTGGGTTTTAGTTGTACACATTGTATTTTATAACAGATTTCATATTTAGATGCTACATACCCATGAAAAAATTAAAAAATATGTATTTGGTGAGCGTTAGTAAACCTTATCCTAGGAGAAGCTTAACATTTATAATTTTTTCTGTCTGTAAGTCTGCACAAAATCTTGAGAAAGAATCTAGAGACTTGAAATTGTGCACCAAGCTTCATTTATATGTACGTAACATAGATTTAAATGATGGTGTATACGTAATATATATTTCTCATATAGCCTACGTAATATACCTTTATAGTGACACTTGGATAAGCTTAGGAAACTGGAATGTCAAGAATCAAAAATTTATAAATAAAAGAATACGTCTTTATTTTAAGAGTTCATAAAACAACATGGCTACTAGGAGACCGTGTTTTTAATTACTATAACAAATATAGACTCGCCATTCTGTCCCGTTATAATCTATTTTTAAAGAATCTTTATCATAATTATAGTGAGAACATAACTTACTATCGTTAAGCGTATTTCTAGTCTTCATCATAACGCCCTTCATGAAAGATCCCGTCAAGACGATTACATTAAGAAAATAGAAGCGAATTAATCCACTTTCATCAGCGCAGTTTATGTTTACCATAATGATTGTATCGCATTATATTTCTTTTGGAATTATATTTTGGATAAGTGAAGCTTGCGGATTGGCTGGTATGGCAGCCGACATGTGCCGATTTATTATTTTCATATGGTATAAAAATAACAATATGTTTGATATTTTAACAATTTATATATTATCAAATAGTTATATATGTATATATATATATATATATATATATATATATATATATATTTTGCACCCGATATATTATTTAACATCGTTATTTATAGCTCTCGGAAACCACAACGTTTGGTCAAAGATACTTGCAGTGCCATATTAGGGGTTTTCTTGGCGCCCCAATGAAGTAAAATTATATACATACGTATGACTGAGAAAGCCTACTTGCGGTCGTTAAAATTCACTAATGGTGCCAAAGTTGACCTAATTGCTCCGATCCAAACAAATACATGTATGTAGCTTTCAGTAACCTACATCGCTAAGAAAAGTCTACTTTTGTACTTAAGGCCATATAGTTCAGTTTCCCTTGATGTCCCGATAAATAAAATATACATGCATACGCAGAACTGAGAAGGCTATTATAGTCTAGAGTAAATATTTCTTACTACCGTTATAAAGGATATATTCTTACCAATTTCATGGAACACTAAAAAATAATAACTTGTAAGGTTTTATGTCTTTTCTTTGGATTGTATTCTTGGAATGAATGGATCTCTGAGGCTTGTTAGTGTTTATTTCTCTATTTTTCTTAAGCTATTGCAAATATGCCAAAATATCCAGAATAGTCCATCAGTTTCGAATATCTTATATGAAAAACTCACAGCTGTGTTCATTAAGGTTGGTAATTTAACAGTATTTAAATATTATTTACAATCCATTCGATGTTTTTAAATTCATTACTGGCGCAATCCGGAGAGTAAAAGTTAGGTGTTACTAATTATTAATGTCTTTGCTACCCATCCCCATCACTAATGATCAATCACTGTTCTATATATAAACCAAATATTTCAGTCTTTTTAACGAACTCCAACTGAAAGTATCAACAGCTGTTTTAGTGTCAGTTAAATTTGAATTTGAAACATAAATGCTAGAATTTTCCCTGATTTCCAAAATATTCCAAGTTACTTTTATAATATTTTTTTCATATAAACCTTCCTTGGATTGCAATGAATACTATACAAAAAGCATTAGCCGAATTAGGCGTTCTCAAGATTAGCGCTTAGCAACACACTTTGCGATTAATTTTTATTTATAAGACTATAATTTAAAAATATTATTTATTTTAACAGGTTAAAATTAGTATTTGTAGTAACGATTGGCGCCTGTCAAATGTAAACGGAACTAAAATATTCAGCTGGTAGTTGGGTGCTTGTATATTTTCTTAATCTAATCGTAATTTATTCAAAGCGTGTCTTCCAAGAACAAATTTCCTTAGAAATATCGTTCCTTTAAATAAATCTTTCTGGGATAATTTTTAATTACACAACCGCTCTTGAAAGATCAATAAAATTAGCATTTAAAGACTCTGCTTTCCACAATTTATGGCCGGTTTTATTGAATTCTGAATATATATTTAAAGGGCATAAATGATTCAGCTCTAGATTATTGGTACTTTTTAAACATTCGTTGTAGAATATTTGAACACATATTGATACACGATTACTCAAGTTCCCAAACACAACTTACTATTTCTTCAGTAATAAGTTTGTCATTGATTCAGTGAAATTGGCGTTCGATGTCCTATGTCTGTAACAGCCTCGTCATTGACTACAAATCACTACTTAAAACACAAGGTTATATAATTTAAAGAATACATATGTATTCTTAATAAATATAAATATAAGACTTTATAATCACTCTATCACCTTATAATATTGTATAACGCAAGTACTTCAAACTAAAACAGTATTAAATACAATTTTATTTCAAATAAACAGTTTCCGTTGTATTGTTAAACACAAAAATAAACAAAAAGATTAGCTCATTTAAAAAATAGTTTATGATTCCTCAACAGGGCTGTGACTGTTAATGACGTAGCCCCGGGGCGACGCTAGGGTCGATATGTGTGACGTCACTAGCACGTCATGCCACAAGGTCAGTGGGGAGGGGGAGGGGAAACAGACCACACGTGTGCTGTGGTCCTGATCTGCACAGTTCCAAATTGTCATGTGTTTGTAAAGCAATAGCTGTAAATTCTTCAAGTATTAACTGAGTTTAATAACAACAGATGTCTTTGTAACATTTGGTTTTTTTGATTTCTATTAAATAAAAAACTCGACGATTTTGAGACATGAAATATAAGCATTATTATTGTGCATTCAAAATGTATATGTGCCACGCCTAATAGTGTATTACAATGTTGTACGATAGTTGTATTCAAAATGGACTCAAACTCTTCTTCCATACTTACTGCTCCTACTTTAAGATTCATACTTAAATCTGTTAAATTACTTCGAGCATGTCATCTATTCCGGAAATTAGTTAATAACATACAATGATGTAATTTTGTACTGCACAGTACGCAAAGCCTCATGTCGCGTAACGTGCTTCGCTGAACCTGCTTATAAGTTAAAAATGTACATCTCAATTAATTCTCAAGATATCCTGTGGACAAACGGACAGGCCATCTTACAGAAAAGAAAACATTTAACGGCCCTTTGAGTTGTATGTTCCAATAATACTGAGCCAAAGTACATGGTGAAACATACATCGCCATCGAACATTGCATCGATTTTCTACACGAACATCTTGTTCGTGTAGAAAATCTTTTTCATGCCAAATGTAAAGTCTACAGATGATGTATGTACTTGAGATATCTTGCAGGCTTTGTTAACGCTCAGCTATTCAATTGTAGAGCGGAATACAGAGAGACAGATAGATGAATAAACAAGCTACCAGATAGATGGATGCTACCAGCATTCTTAGTGATAGCTAGCGAACTATACTCGTAGAATTTTTTAAGTTGTAACTCACTTCGTTCTATAAAAATATCCTGTGAAGAGTTATGCTCCGCTGACGCTCAGCCAAAATCTAGAACAGACTTTCTTTTCCGATTCGTTAATGCATATTTATCATACTATAAATCTCTTTAAAATAGCTTACGATCTTTTAATAAATATTTAAATCACACGTATACTTACACGAGTCTGTCGGAGCAGCAACTTATTCAAACATAACCAAAACCATTTTGCTATGAAAAATAGTTGGTTTTCATTGTTCGTTTCTATTATAATTAGTTTTTTCATTTTTAATTTAATCATATTTACAATTTAATATAAATGTGTTGTTAGCACGATTGTTTTGACAATGGTGTGTAAGGTTATATAGCGCTGTACACAGAACTCTCCCAAAATTCGTAGACGAGAAAGTAAACCGAGTGATTTACAGATAGTTTTATTATTTAAGCCGCGTTTGTTTACAAGCGAGGCGGGTCGGACCGGACCCGGTCGTAAGCACGTTCCTGATATAAAGGGTTAGAGGCCCATTCCCCAAGAACACGCATCAGCAATAGTACTCTCCATTGTCGAGCGTTCCATGTATGGAATAATATTTGGACTCACTAAGGTTTAATCCAGCTTATTTTTGTATTATCCTCGTTAACTAATACATTATTTCTTATTCAAAGCAGGACACTCTGCCAATAACCAGAATACATTAACAGAAATTACAAAATAATTAAGTCATGTAAGAATTAGTAATTCTGTTTAAAGAACATGTTTTGTGTTTAGGGTGGCTCACACATATCGTAAAGCCTAGATTCTAGCAGGTTATGGTTAAATAATTTTTGTTGAATTTTGCATGACACTTCATTTCTACAAGAGGATGGCTGAGTTTGATGGTGGTTCTATAGAATTTGGCTGAGCGAATATGTTTAGATTGGCTTATGGGTAACGGTGATGGCAACGAGAAAATAACAGAATATATAGTTTTGTAAATAAACCATATACCATGAGACATAATAACACACTAGCCTAACTATTTTAACAATGATACAAAACCTAATTTAATGAACAAACTGTGACTTTATTTCGTAGATGTGCATATTTATATTAAGATGTTTCGAGAAAAGATATCATCTGAAGACTTGAAATTTTGTATGACGATTCCTGCATAGAAAGTAATAAGTTGTCTGATGGTGCATGTTCAACCTTGGAAATTAGCTGTGAGTTGTAGAAGCCAATTTCTTAGCAGGCTGTAACATTTTATCTTTTGCTTACCGGGAGATGTAAAAGTTCTTTTTTTTGCATCGTTTTATGTCCGTCCATAGGACATCTCAAGAATGAAATGAGCTGTAGAAATTTAGGATTGAGCCTCAGCGAAATTTAGGCGAAGCCTGTTGCGTGACATGTGGTGTCCCGTACTCCTCCCTTGTTTATAGTCCCCACAAATATAAAACCCATATCAAGCTCCCAGTGTTCTTTATCAGTTTCCAGAGGATGATCTTGTGTTATAGTCCAATCAGCATAATATAAAGCTGCAGATACCGTGTCATATAGCGTAGTGTGTGATGATGCAATGAGTTGGGTCGTATACACCATCAGAAAGTTCGACTAAAACACCATGACAATTCTGTATAAAGTGTGCGGTACTCTCTGACAAGACAGGACATCCAAATGTCACACTCATCTTGCCTTTCGTATTCCTTATTGGGAGGTTATTATCTTGAACTTGATTTGAATCCCAATCCACGATTCTAGAGCAATCAGTGTTCCCAACATTCCATGATACCATCCAGGCATGAGTTTAAAACTCTTCGAATGTGAAGTGCACTTATTTTTCTCATAGGCACTGTGTACATAGGTGGTCTCCATTGTCACAAGTAAGCACCCAATAAGTTCGCTGTACAGAATGGGGTCGCTGTACGAAAGGAGGAAAATAACTTAAATCCTCGATCCCTAAGCAAGGGTAGGGTACGATAAGCAGACCCGGTTTTTTATACAAGAATCAAGAATGTCAGAGTGGAGGTGCCTAGTCCACCTTCCAGTTTTATACAAACGGTTGGATGAATAAAGCACTCGCTTACATTTTCCGGTTAGCCATCTTTAAACGGAAAATATTACAGAAATGTTCTCATAATTTCATTGCCAAATAAGAAACAGTTATAAACGGGGGAAAAGAAAGTAACATAAATAATTTAATCATTCGTTGATGGAGTTCCAATGGAATCTTTGTTACTCGATCACGACGCAACTCATTGTTTATCATTCGATTTTTTAGTCGTTGATATCCACTCTGAGGTAACGTTAGCCCTTAGTAACAAAACTTAGGAGAATTCCATACGATATGTTAATATGTAAGGAGGAAGTTCTCTCATCTTTTTTACTTTGCTTCCCGAGAAAAAACATCACCACTTCTCCGTATCGAAGATAACCTGTGATTACGACGCCTATTCCATCCTATCCCGAGCTGTCTGGAAACCACGCTTTGACTCAAAAAAACATGATACAGTTGTTAGCAAGTCAAAGGCTGTCAATCGCATAAGTAAAGACCTTGCAGCACATACCTTAAAGCAATATCCATAATAAGAAAAAAGAAAATATACGATGGGAAAACCTTGCCTTAAGCAACTGCCCATACGATAAAGCTGTGACCTGTGGCTGCAATTTCAACCACATTTAACTCTACTCATCCAGGATTATAGAGCACTTTTCACTTTGCCAAAAGCAGCCAAAACATTATCAATGGCAAAGTGGGTCACTCTCTCAAGCACCATGGTGTTATTAAAAAACGTACTTTCAATTGCGTACACAAAAAGATAACATTTGACTTTAAAACGTTTTCACTCTATATTTAAAACAATGATGGTCCGAATCGATTTCGCCCGTCTTCCGAAGATGCTGAACCACTGAGATGGTTGACCATCAAAAATTGATCCTGAAGCTACGAAAGTCGAGTGGTAGAGTAGAATTTATGTGCAAAGAATATTTACCATAGCCAAAAATGAGCATGAATGAAAGGTGAACAATATTTGATAGAATTGGATTACACTGCCTAGGATGAAGCCAATTGGAGGTTACATAGGGGTCTTGGAGGCCAGAACCTCCTCAAAAGTCAGTGGATCCTACGGGAGGACAGACCGCACCTGTGGGACCGGGTAAAGCTCCTGAGGCAAAACGTGATGGCTTGCGGTCAAACAGATTCCAATCCTCTGCCTGGATGTGATGTTTCTGACCACAAATCGAGTACATCACTCGAATCTGTGGTCATATCTTTCCTCCTCTTATCTTTTTCATACCTTATCCTTATCTCCACATACATTGTGGCTCTTGCTTATCCCTATCGTTTATAAATATTTATTTGAAGATTTAAGAAATGAATGACTGTGACAGTTTTTTTTTTCAAAGATTATTTTTATTATGAAATTCTATTTTTTATTATTTTATAAGTAACACGTTTATGTATTGACTTCTTTTAATTGGAGTTAAGTATAAATACATATTAACAGAGTTTTAAATAAAAATTGAGTTTCCCCTACGTATGTATTTAAGTGCAGTGTATACTCTTTACTTAGGGTAATAGTTGCTATTATATAGTAATAATTACTTTATACCCACATCCACCCTTTTGCTTTAACGACACTCTGGAAAACTTACTGTACAGATATGATATTGTGTAGTCATACCAATTCTGTATTATAGTAATGGAAATGTCAATAATAATATACTATATAATATGTAAATTTAAATAAAAGGTTGCCTATGATTATAATAAATTATGATTATATTTTCTTTCATCAAGATAAATCTATTGATGAAAGAAATCAATTAATCTGATACCTCCTTTATGCGCCCCTTGCTTCTTTTAATTTCAGTTTTATTAATTAATTACCATGACCAAAGAGTAGACTAAAAATATACTAAAATTCGCCGACTACACTGTCAGTGTAATATTTTAAATTTGATACTTATTTATAAGTGCACGATTGTCATATATCTTAATCCAAAAGTTTAAAATAATAGTAATAAAATGTATCATGAAATGTTGTAGTGAGGATAAAAATATAATTTGAATCTGTTTTTTTTATATTTAGTTTTATATAGATTTCGTAATTACCTGAAAATACACGATACATAAATAATGTTAATATTTCTTTTTCAGAGCCACAAGACCTTCAGATCTGTATATTAATATTAAGCCCAGTACAAGTATATACGCAACCAAGTTACCATTATCCCTGCATCAAGCCTTTTAAGTACCTGGATCTCATAACTGTAACACAATATATTAATAAAATCTGGCGAAACTTTCCACTTCCGGTATTAAGAGACTGTTATAAGTCTCAATTGTGTAGGTACACCGGAAGTTTACACTAAGAGGGATGACATCCGCTCAATAGCTAGTTATGTAATAACAGTGATCTTGTACAGCTTGATGAAAATATTGCTGTATTAGTGTGAAGATAACAAAAATATCACTTGTTATGTATTAAAAGACATTACAAATTATTGCTCTTTGTATTATAATATACAAGTAAAATTTATTTATAAGGAAAGTAAAACTCGTATCTTCTTTTATTACAGTAATTTATAATATAAATAACTGAATTAATAACACTTACTTATACAAAATTGTGGAAAACCACCAACGGAAGATAAATTTAAATACTCAATGTCGTGTTATATTTAGGCATAGATATTATTGAGGAAAGCAATACTACTGATTGTCGTGGACGTGGGGGGGGGGGGAGGGAGGGGGCAGTAGACGGGCTTGTTTCAGCCAATTGAGTATTCAGCTCGCGATCCGGCGCGGATGTGGTGGTTCGTTGTTTACTGAACTGTTTACGCGATTTTTTCTTTTTTACATATTCCAACTTAGTTTATCATAAATATCGTATAAAATTCAATATCTTACAACAATTAGTAAAACACAAACATGTCCAACTTTAGACCACTAATCCTGCAGTTTATTTCAGCCTATACTCTCAGGTGTCAGAATATCGTGTCATTCATCGTTACCGTAATATTTTTGGATACAACTTTTAAAGTATTCATTATATAATAAAAATTTAAAGCTTATTTCTATTCTGATTACGGGTATGTAAAATTCCATTAACATGTTTAAAGGAGATACAACCGATTCCCTTTTTAGTCTTAATCTGCCCGTCCTCATGGGCTACTGGCATGTGTGAGGATTTTTTTTAAACAGAATGATGGGGAAGAGACTGTACAAGTACAAGGTCGACAGTACTGGTAAAAAGTGCTACGGTCACAGGCAGTATTTGATCACGCTATCTATAATTCAGATTGAAAGTCCGACGCCTTAGACCATTGCGAATAGTCTCTGTCAATTATAGAGTGTACAGAAACAAACCATGTTTTTATATTTTTATACTTCCAACAAAACTAATAGGAAGAGGACTTAAGGGAAAAATTGAAAATTAAAAAAAAAAAAAAAAAAAAAAAAAACACGACGAGCACTGCCATCACAATAATGACACCATAGCAACTACTATGGTTGGCTGGGCGGAACGCCTACCTAACAATATCTGAATCCTCAACATTCGGACGTCACTCCAATTTTTAAAAACTCTGACGACGAGACCCCGCACCAAGTGACCATGTTCGTTGAAAAGGCGATAGTATTATCGTAGTATCGTACCTTCGGGACATAGTAAATGCTGTAAATGAGTACGAATGTTCAACACATCTCATCATACACGTTTACGTACCGTATGACACTTCTGAAGTTAATAAATGGGTGTAGCCTGTTGCTTAGTACGTCGTAAGATCATGTTAATAAATAGCAACAGTAAGTTTTAATTTAGTTAAATTAATACAAGTGAACATACTTCTGTCCAAGTGTCACATAATATGATTCGCTAATATTTGATACTTTAGGCGTTTTCTCGACGATATTCTAGTGGAATATGACTCATCCCGTTGCCCTTTGAGTTACCTAACAGTACTAAAAAAATTTGTTTTGTCATAATGCCAGGAGATTCTGCACCAATACCTAGAGGAGTGTTCTTGACGGAATTAGGGACACAGAAGGGACATCCCTTGTACGACGTGTACCATCATCAAATTCTATACTGTTAATGAAGAAATTAAGTTTCTTGAAAAAATATAAGTCTATAATCCGGTCTCGAGAACTCCTGAGTGACAGGCTTCTCTGACGCTCAAGCAAATCTTATGGAGGGACTCAAACTCAACCAATTCAGCCAAAATCTCACATCTATAACTCAAATTCATTTTCTAGATTTCGTGTGGATAGAACTTTTGTCTATCACTGAGCGATACGCTTTGATAACACTCAGGCAATTGTTCCAGCACAATTTCAATGCTGCTAATAGTAAGTATTCTATGAGTTTATTCGTATATCGGTAGAATAGTGAAAATAAAATTCTATTAAATTGGTCGTTGCGGATGTCTCAAAATAATATAATTCTTGATGGTCATACGGAAAATATAGGTTAAATAAAACAACTTAGAGATAAGCTGATTGATAAGTTTTTAGAAGCAATAACACCCGATAAAGTGTGTGTCAAATGGGGCAAATCAGAGACAGCAGCAAGACTCGTTAGGGGAAGCAGATTGGCCGGCAGAACAATTACACCCTCCTCCCACTCCTCTTCACCCTTTCTCTGATAACACTCTCTCTGATAAGGACCCTCGCGAAGAGAAATGGCCAGTCCTGGCCTACAATTACATACACTCTACCGATAGGGTTTCTTCCTTTTCTTGCTCTTCACTGAAAAACGATACACTGAATTTTTTCTTGTTAAATCTATATACAAAAATAGTCCTCACTGATTCACTGACTGATTTATCAACGCTCAGCAAAAGTCAATAAAGATAGAGGCATGGCATTTGGTATATTGGTTTATCTTGTACCCTTAAAGCTCACTAATGAAGGATTTTTCTCAGGTTGCTCTGGTCTTAAAATGGGGAAATTCCCGTAAGAAATGCATTGGTGCAATCACATTTTATTAATTAATTAAAAGACCCTGTTAAATGTAATCAATGGTTTTATGTAAACTGTGTATTATTACAAAATTGCTATATTTTTAATTAATTTAAATTTTAAATTTGTGTCCGTTTATAATCTTTAAAGAATAGAGTAAGCTTGCAAGTAACAACACTTATTAATTGACTTTTTATCCAGATCATACAATTGAGAGTTTTAGTAAAACATATACTTTTCACCTACATTTGAGCAATATTAAGTATGCAGTACATGGTTAGTACATAAATGCAAATGTCAAAGACAAAGTTACTGTCTAACTTTGACTACAGATTTAAAGCCCGTTATAAAATCCATCTTAATTGTTTATGACACAAGTAGGTTTCTTAAAACTGCGTATGTATATATGTTTTGTAGATCAGGGCAACAAAGCAAACTAAACCATGGTGTCGGAAATATAATTCATACGAATTATAAGTTCACATGTTCATAGCCTAAAATAAAAATCATTTGGAGCTCTTAACCAAGAAAACTGTAATAATATGTGCCAAAAATATGCCTAGTTCCGCTCCAATACTACGTAAATCTCTACTATCTACTACATCATAATTAAGTTTCAAAACTTAAAGTCCATGTTTAGGATTCCTCTACGATGGTTTAAAACAGTTCAATTGTTACTGAAATCGTTGTAACTCTTAAATCTATAATCATGCAATATTGGAGAGAAATGATAGTTGTTTTACAGGTACTTCACTCTCCGACCTCACGGCCTCAAAACATTGTTCTTTAAGCTTAAATCTAAAATGTACTAGGAGATGGTGTATCTTCCAGCGACTTTCATTTATCTTAGGCATTTTTAGAATGGAATTTAAAAGGAATATGCCCACAATGACCCTCTTTTAAGTAGGAAATTACGTGCGAAGATGCTGGTAACTGCTAGTAATCTTATAAAAATGTAATTTAATCCGAAAAATCCCACTAAAAAACTAAATATTTATTACGCTAATGCAATGTTAATTGTACAGATTTTGGTGGCAAGTTACAACATGACCTAAATCAGTAGGAAGTTGTATGTGTGGTCTACACAAGTCCCAACTGTTCGCTGTCAAGTTACTCAAGCCTGACTAACATGTGTGTACCCTTCCTCCAGTTAAGTTTGAAACTGTCCCAACATAAACTCTCCCAGTATTCCGTATAATTTACATTACACCAATTTTGTTTAGTCTCCAACTACTACTCATCCAACGTCTACTCGGCTTTAGTTGTACAAAACTTCGCAAAGCGCACAATATGTTGTTTTCGAGGTGTATTAATTTTTTTCATATACGGATATACTTTGTGTGGTGGATATACTGAGCCGGTTATACATCATATCTGCTCTGGTGTGGTGAAGGTGGCAAAATTTAAAAAAAAACTTCCTTCCTTTTAGAGACCCCATCTATATATACAGGGTGATTCGGTTAGTGTTACCGGCACTTTCTGAGCTGATTGTACTATAAAAAATAAAGAAAAAAGTTCATATAAACATGGGTCCGGAAATGCTTCCTTACTGGGTTATGGCCAATTGAAGATTTTTACCAAAAATTGTAAGCAGGAGGTCAAATGATGATTTGCCGCGTGTTTATGAAGAGATATTTATAGGCGAATGCAACTTTTTCTAACGGATTTTTAGATGAGAAAATTGAATTAAAGTTCATCTCATAGCTGTATCTCATTTAGTTTTTTTGTTATATACTACCAAAAAACAGAAAATAAAATAATTTTGAAAACACTTTTTTAAGGTTTAACGGACAATTATTTTGTTAAATAGGCATTGAAGACCCACATTTTTACAAAGAAACTTGCAGAAAATTTAATTCTGAATAAAATTATGTGCACACAGCTATTAACAGCGAAGTATTAGTTTTCTGGAATTTAATTTTACAACAAACATTCTACCAAGCAAGAAATACGTATTTAGTAAATAAAACACCGTAATGTAATGATATAAGGTACACAAATAATTTGATTAGCATACAATTGTAAATAACGATTTTAATAGATTAATGCTCAACTAAAAAACACAATAATACTAATTACTTTTTAGGGACTATCCAAATGGTTACATCATGTACCTACATATCTTTCTCACGTTAGCTTTACAGAAGGTAAATTATGTTTTTATAAGTTGGTATCACAATCAGCTGTTCAACAATACACTGCAATTTATTGAGGAATCCAAATTATTTGTTACCAATTCTGTACTAGTTTAATGAGTGCAATTTAATACAATTAATTTACTACTCGTTTGTTAGTGAAGTGTATTTTAAAGTAAACTTACTCTATCACAATTGCAATTCCTTTGTTATTTACAACGGAAGAATATGCCGACATGGTATTTGTCTTAGGCGTTTGTGACGGAAAATGCAACCGCTGCTACTGCAGAATACCGAAGAACGATTTCCTAATCGCAGAGTTCCAAACCCAAAAACGATCAGTGGATCATTTCGTACCCTAAGGAGTAACAGGTAAACTTCCCTAGTATTAATAATTATCGGGATCGCCCTGCCCAGAATAATGTAGATATGGAAGAGGCTATAATCATGGCTACTGAACGCAGTCCTGGTTGTCAGTACACGGCGTCTTTCTAGGCGATTCGCAGTGTCTCAGTCTGAAGTATGGAGAACTTTGCGCAAAAATAGCATGTTCCCTTACCATAAACAACAAGTTCAAAGTATTCAACCAACAGATCCTCCTCTTCGATTGGAATTTTGCAACTGGTTAATTAGAAACCGTCAACATCATAGAACCATTTTATTCACTGATGAAGCTCAATTTACCCGAGATGGCGTTCAACAACCTTCACAATGAACACACTTGGGCAGAGGAAATCCACATAGTACAATCGTGCGCAACTTTCACACACAGATTTAGTGTAAATGTATGGTGGTGGACTCATTCATGATCGATTAATAGGACCATTCATTCTCCGATGACATCTAAATTCCCTCATGTACCTAGAATTCCTTACAGAACAACTACCACTATTATTAGAAGATGTTCCATTTAGCAGCAAGGTGCAATATTATTTATCAACATGATGGTGCCCTGCCCACTTTTCCCATAATGTAACAATGCACTTAAACGAGCAGTTTCCCCCGGCGATGGATTGGTCGCGGTGGACCACACACTTTGGCCACCAAGATCACCAGATCTAACTCCATTAGATTTTCTGTATATGGGTTGGATGAAGAACCTGGTGTACCAGGAAAAAGTAAATTACACGTGAAGAGTTAATAAATCGAATTGAAGATGCCGCCGCACAAATCAAAAACAATCGTGCAGCGTTGCGGAGGATACTCGATCAATCAGAAAGCGAGCTGCTAAGTGTATTGAAGTACAAGGACTGATTTTTGAACACCTGTTATGAAAGTGGTACGTAGTATTATAAGCTGTAGATGAAAAACAATAATTTATTTAAAACTTAATTTAAATTGCATCCTAATAAAATCTTATGTGTAGGCTACTCTATGTCATTAAAATGCGGTTTTCCTTTGCTTTGGAATTTCTTGCTTGGTAGAATGTTTGTTGTAAAATTAAATTCCAGAAACTAATACTTCGCTGTTAATAGCCGTGTGGCACATAATTTTATTCAGAATTAAATTTTCTGCAAGTTTCTTTGTAAAAATGTGGGTCTTCAATGCCTATTTAACAAAATAATTGTCCGTTAAACCTTAAAAAAAAGTGTTTTCAAAATTATTTTATTTCTGTTTTTTGTAGTATAACAAAAAAACTAAATGAGATACAGCTATGAGATGAACTTTATTCAATTTCTCATCTAAAAATCCGTTAGAAAAAGTTGCATTCGCCTATAAATATCTCTTCATAAACACGCGGCAAATCATCATTTGACCTCCTGCACACAATTTTTGGTGAAATCTTCAATTGGCCATAACCCAGTAAGGAAGCATTTCCGGACCCATGTTTATATGAACTTTTTTCTTTATTTTTTATAGTACAATCAGCTCAGAAAGTGCCGGTAACACTAACCGAATCACCCTGTATATACAGGGTGAATTTAAGTTAGTGTCGAAAAATTTTTTTGGGTGATACTACTCAGTATTATAGACCAAAAATATGAAAATAAAAAATCCCTATCCCATCTATCTTTTAACTACGACCAATTTCGCTATTTTGTTAAAAAATCATGTTTTGTTTCAATAAAACTCAATTTCCTCCATTATTTTTAATGTTTTTTTAATTATGAATCCATTTTTGAAATCTACACAAAATTTTACATGGGAATAATGGAGAAAAAACTGTCTTGAAAATAAGTTTGATACAAACAAATTGCTAATAAATCAAATTCTTAAGTTTTCGGCAAAAACATGAAAAAGATATTAGACCCGAGGAATTAAATGAAGTTAATTCTGAAGAGAGGCCAATACCACAAAAAACTTGCCCATTTTGTGGGCTTTAAAATGACATAATGCAGCGTTACTTTTATTTTCATCTTATACTGGTTATTAAAGAATCAGTATTGGAAAACAAGGTCTACTTAAAATATCACGGTGCCAAATAACCAGTCAAAATTGTGTTTGATTTCAATAATAAAATCAAATATAGGATAAAAAACATAAAGAACAGTTTACAAAAATGAATAATCATAAATAGTAAGTAATCTACAAATTGCTTTCAAATTGCCTGCCTCCGGATTGTCATATCTTATCAGTTTTTACTCCTGACTATCTTATCTCTACAATCACAAGTATGAAGGAATACCCCATGTTTCAGGATTTATTTTGTCTTTCAGCTGACTTTACCTCTATCCACTTAAAAATAGTTATTTGAGTCGTAGCTATCATGGATTTCACATCGAGAGAGTATGCAGAGATGCATTGTGTATATGGTTTTTGTGGCGGGATATGCTCTGGCTGCTCAGAGAGAATACCACGCTCGGTACCCAGATCGTAGAGTTCCTAGTGATAAAGTTTTTACGAGGCTACATTCAGCGTTTTGTTGGAGAGAGGAACAGTTCACAGGCAGCGTAATGAGGTAGGTCCTGTTCTTCGAGATGTTGGCTTAGATGAACGAGTTCTAGATTTAGTTCAAGAAAATCTTGAGGTCAGCAGCCGACAACTTGCCAGAGAAGTTGGTGTTTCTCAGAGTAAAGTGTTAGGAATCTTACACGAAAATAACTTCCACCCCTATCACTTTACAAAGGTTCAAGCGTTAGAACCAAATGACTTTGGTCCAAGAGTAGAGTTCTGGTCGCTGGCTGCTCAATAGTGATATTGAACAATATCATTTTTTGAGAAACATTTTGTACACCGATGAGTCTACCTTCACTAGGGCCCCCAATGGTGTTTTTAACACGCATAACATGCACCATTGGGCCGAACAAAATCCCAGGGCTTCAAGAGAAAGTTCCGTTTCAAAGACGTTTTTCATCTCAACTTATGGGCAGGAGTCATCGGAAACCAACTTGTGGGTCCCCACATTTTTCAAGGGAACCCTTAAATAGTGAAGTTTACTTGGACTTTTTACAGCATACCTTGCCCACACTTCTGGATGGACTTGATATGGACCACAATCAGAGGGACAACATAGTTTTCCAACAGGACGGTGCTCCTCCTCATTTCAGCAATGAAGTGCGTCAGTGGTTAACGGACAATTACCCGACATGGATAGGTCGCGCTGGAACTGTAGCTTTGGCCGGCCCAGATCTCCTGACCTATCTCCTATGGACTTCTTTGTTTGGGGGACTATGAAACAGGAAGTTTACTCGACCACTGTAAACTCTGAGGAAGACTTAAGAAACCGGATTGAGTTAGCTGCCCAAATAGTGCGTAGAACAAGTTATCTTTGAACGTGACGGTTAGGGCAATGAGGAAGCGTGGCGAGAGCCTGCATTAGAAACGGAGGCAGGCAATTTGAAAGCAATTTGTAGATTACTTACTTTTATGATTATTCTTTTTTGTAACTGTTCTTTATGTGTTTATCCTATGTTTGATTTATTATTGAATCAAACACAATTTTGACTGGTTATTTGGCACCGTGATATTTTAAGTAGACCTTGTTTTTCCAATACTGATTCTTTAATGACCAGTATAAGATGAAAATAAAAGTAACGTTGCATTATGTCATTTTAAAGCTCACAAAATGGGCAAGTTTTTTGTGATATTGGCCTCTCTTCAGAATTAACTTCATTTAATTCCTCGGGTCTAATATCTTTTTCATGTATTTTGCCGAAAACTTAAGAATTTGATTTATTAGCAATTTTGTTTGTACCAAACTTATTTTCAAGACAGTTTTTTCTCCATTATTCCCATGTAAAATTTTGTGTAGATTTCAAAAATGGATTCAGAATTTAAAAAAAAAAATAAAAATAATGGAGGAAATTGAGTTTTATTGCAACAAAACATGATTTTTTAACAAAATAGCGTAACAAAATTGGTCGTAGTTAAAAGATAGATGAGATAGGGATTTTTTATTTTCATATTTTGGTCTATAATACTGAGTAGTATCACCCAAAAAATTTTTCGACACTAACTTAAATTCACCCTGTATATATATATATATATATATATATATATATATATATATATATATATATATATAAATGGATGTTTGTGTGTTTGTCCTTTATAAACTCAGAAACTATTTGACCGATCATTATGAAAATTTGTATGTATATGTATTTTTCCACGTAGAAGGTTTATATGCTATGCCCATTGATGTAACTCACCACCAGGAGGCGCTGCAAAATATATAAGTTATCAAAGCGCCTGCACATTGTAAACTACAATTACGAGATAGTTGTGTATAATAACCACACACTATGTGAAGGCGCTAAGTTTATATGGATATTTGTCTTTCAAATGAATTTCTGTTGGCCTTATAGCTTGAATGTTAGACCACTTTATTATTAATTTTTAAATGTACGTATACAATGGCTATAAACATAAACTTTTGGCAGATTTCCTTGATAGTGTAAACAAGGTAAACTCTACATCGGCATTGACAATATAATTCACTTGAACCAGAAGTGCTCATACACGAGCGAAGCTTACAAAAAGCGTGCGAAGCCGCGGGGAACAGCTAGTTATGTATAAACGTAACTCAGGTCGTTACAGCTTATTAAAGGAAGTACAGGAACTGTTGACTGTAGTACAGTATGCTCCGGAGGAAGATGTATTGTTGTGGGGTGGGTGATGAAGGGGGGACGTAGTGGACGAGTCACAGCTAGCGGAAGATTCACCTTGTCGCTTGGCCATTGTTCTTGGTTAATGAAAATGTTATGAGTTTTTTGCCAGAGGAGAGGCCGAGATTGTCGTCAGTCGTCCGACGTTTCAATTCATAATTTGGAATAATTCCTCACTCTCAATGCTCTTCTCTTGTTTTTCTTAACTTTAACTGAAGCACTTTTGTTCTTTTTTATTTAACAGCGACAGTTTGCGTTTCTTTCTAAAAACGTGTAATTAGCTTTGAACTTTTTGAAAATCTGTACTTTAACGAGTGGTTAATAATAAGTATATTTTGCACCGCACAGCTAACATTAATGGTCCCATTATTCAGTATAAAAAAACGTATTCTGTATTGAATACTTTTCTTGTAAATTTTAAAATTCCTATGTAATAATAAATAAAAATAATAAAATTCAACACCGAAAATTGGCGTAATTTTCTGTTAAGGTATATAGTTATTTTTGTATTATAAAGCCATAACGGTTATATATTCAAATCATTTACGTATAAAGTAAATTCAGTCGAACGACGATAACAAATCACGTTCAGCACGTTATAAAAACTGCACGTCTATCCTGTAGTCACGTTCCTGGAAATAACACGCAATTTTTATCGCTGGCAAACAATGAATAGACGTGCGGTGGTTGGTGCCTCCCTCTCGAAAACAGAAAGAGACAGTGCGGCACGGCTGGGGGAGAGAGGGGGGTCGTTATGTTTAGTGAGAGGTAATTATACTGCTTGTTCTGTACTTGTGTCCGTCTGTCTGTTTACAGTTTGGTGTTGGGCTCTACATCTACTAATTACTACATTAACTCTTGTTTGCAATTAACGGTTGCATAGTCTTCCTCAATAACAAAAATAAAAATTTGCGTGACTTGTGATTTGTATTCCTCTGTATTTTTATTCATAGGTTTTTATAATATTTCGGAAGTTATTATGTTTTAAACATAAAAGGAAAATCTTGTCTTAAAATACTCTAAAGATCAGTTTTTGTCTAATTAATAAATATGAAATAAATACATTATTTTACATTTATTATTCGGCCGTTCTTCCGCGAACTAAACTCCTTTACTGAGCAAGCTAATGCAGTAGGTCACCAAATTTTTGCGTTCGTAAAGGTCAATGAATGAGTGATGCTCAGAATATGTAAATTCATACCTGCATGCATACAATTCTGAAATTACAACATTTTTTCCTATGTAATTACTGCTTGAATGAAACAAATTGCACTCCTGGCAAAAACAACTGTAATTTTTATCAATTCAAAACGTTGCGTCTTACGATAACCTTGAGAAATTCCCACAAATGTAAGAGCGTAAAAAGATTATATTCGCGATCGTAGTGAAATAATCTGCAGTACTAATAAATTTTCCTATGAATGTACCTTTTTGAGAAAGGGGTGTTTTCTCTTGGTGTGCGAATTTGAATGGAGTATTGAGCGTGTTAGGAGGGTGATTTGTAGTCTCGTTACTCCATACGACCGCCTGATTATTAATAGCCCAATAAGTAATGGGCTAATACATTCTAGGTGGATTACAATCAATGGTAATCCTGGTTCTTCGTATATTGGTAGACTATCCGAGTCCCAAACAGCATCCTCCCTGTACTACCAAGTACCCGGACACTTACAAAACTCGTGTCGTTGAAGGGCCTAGTCCAGAGAGTTGTTGACACAGAAGACTCAGGTCCATAACAATCTAGCCTCAAGCTATCGTACATAGTCTTTAAATATAATGTCAAGGAATATTTTCTACCGTTAATAGACTAATCTTGCCATAAATCATTACGCTAAATGTTTAGGGATAAACTCTGTTTGCTCGTATATTTGTATGTTTTCTTCCGTTCTTCTATTGTATGCATATTCTATTTTATAATTTTAAATTGTTTTGTTTCAGGTCAGTCTACATATATTTCTTCAGTTCGTAAGTTATTTTAAATTAGTGTCACAGTTAAGGAAGTGCTTGTCAAAAAAAAAAGGATTTACTTCAGCTAATCATCCACATATACTTATAAATAGAAATATTCTTCTATGTTACTCAGCCTATTGGAAATATCCAATTAGCTGAATAACATACTTTGTGCTTTCTTGCTCCCTTAGCCTTCGCCTAACAATATTATGCGCCTTACATCCGATGTATTCAATGCCGCATATGACACCATATATCGCTAATACTATGCATTTTTTGAGAATTCGTAGTCAAAAAGTATCTCTTAGTTTAAAATCGTGTACAGAAAAAACAATCGTGTACGTTGCGTAACACAAAAATTAAAACGCAACTATCCTTGGCCTGATACCCTCTTCTTCAAGTATCATAACAGAAGATTACCTTAAAAAAATTACATATAAAAAGATATTGTGATGACCACACAGTCAGTATTGAAAACAAAAAGGTTATACGCTAATCACAGGTATATTTATTTACCTTGAAATATCCAAGCACAATCAAACAAAATATCTACTTCCATCGAAGTTTTATGAATCCAGTATACTATGTTTCGTTAGTTAAGAAAAATTATAATATAAGCTACTTTAAATATTTTATATAATAATTAGTTTAATAACTGATATACTTGACCCGTACCAAGCCATATAATAAATTAGATTGTCAAAGTTAATATGAGTACCGTATAAATTAATGTATTGTGACAATATGACTACACTAGGCTGTTAGAGTTAACACAGTTCTAAAATGTTTTGTACCATTTGTGTCTAATTATTACTTTTCTCCGAAACTCTTGGATTTTTATACCCCAATTTTATCGGGACATTGCTTTCGCTTCCTGACAGTATATTCTCTATTGTTTTTTTTGCATTTATTTTCCATACACTGCATAGAATTCAACTACTGGTACATTACCAGCGTTAAATATCCGGTAACGTTTCCCGTACTCTACTGTGTCTAATGCAACAGTATAGTTTTGGCCCCATATTACGATTTTGAGTGTAGCTATTTTTTCTTACAAATCGACACAACTTTAAATTTATAAAAGGAACTCTGTTCCATGAACAGAATCGGTTTAGTTTGCTTAGATTTTATGCAGCAATATATCCTTGTTTTTGGAAATTATACTCATAAGCAGGTTTTATACCATAATTGTAAAGGAATTGTACTACATAACAGAGGTGCATTGACATTAATCCTCTCACCCTTGTTAAATTAGGTCGACACGGTTATTCATCAATATAATTAGATCTGAAGTAGTTACCAGGAGTTACCCCAATTTTAAGGTACCAATTCAGATTCTAATACTGATTACCTGATCGGATCGTCATAACTTACTTCCTGCATTACTTCCTGTGTTACATCAGACCTTTATATTTAAGCTGTTGCGTGGTTTGCAAAGAAATTAGGCGTCGTTTCTTTTATTGTTCAGTTTTAATGAATTTTAAAATATTTGATCTAAAGCAAAACAATTACTTCTATTACGTTTAGAAATAAAACTGATTGGAGGGAGGGACGCAAGATAAATTTCAGATTCTTTGTATAAAGTCTATCAGCTGTGTTCCCCAAGTACAAGCAAATCTTCGTAATGATCATAAAATTGTTGTTGATCAATAAATTATTTTCAGTGGTATAATCATTCGTTGGTGAGTGGAATATATTGTATATTTTTAATAAATACAAACAGTTTGTTGAGCTTTTAATAATAAAATTTTCAAACCGGTTCTGTTTTTAATTACGGATTTTCTTTAAAAAACTACAAACTAAATAAAAATCAATTTATCAACTCATTTTACGATTTTTAAAACGTTACAATTAAAAATTAAATTTGGTAAAGTTGCATGGGAAAGCGTAATAATCTGCATTTAATGTAATTGAAGTTATACTTCCTGATGGTACTATTCTTAGCCAACAATTTGCCGAGTTATTCTATTCCAAACAACATTTTTGCTGAGAGAGATTTTAAATTGTTGTTAACCGCATTTTTTATAACCTCGGTGTAGCACAGTGAAGTTACAAGTTGACTAGGGTGTCCCAATAGTGTTGTAAGTCCACTTCCAGGAACACACCCCACCTCGCATGTCACCTACCTGCAGTAACTCACCAAGCTACGTGAAAGGGGTACAAATTTCTCAACAGTTTCGTTTTTGGTCGGTCCATTTCATCTAGAATGTTTTAAGCGGTGTAAAAATATTTATTTCCGAGTTTTACACCTGTCAGGTAAACAAATTTATCAAGATCGCATTAACCGCAAACTTTATAAATAAAACATCGAACTGTGATAATAACAGGAAATTCTTGTGAGGAAATGTGGAATCCGGTATTGTAAATGAGTCTGAGGAAGAGAAAAGAGACGGAGTGTCGGGACGGATGTTGTGTTAGCTGGTGATGCTTTGCCCCTCCCCCACCCCTCCACCAACCAGCGCCCTGGAATGATGTTACTCGCCCTATACTTGTTCCAGAAAGTCGTCTTCCACTGTAGAACTCTGGAGACGTGATTGGAGATGAACATTGGAGTTACTTCTGCGTTCGACACGTTTCAAAATACAGTCTCGGCGTATAACGATGTTTTAGTTTTTATACAAGCCGTTTTAATTTCTCACTGGATGTACTTATAACTATACAGACATTTATTCTAAAAACATATCACCAATCTGGGCCGGATTCAAATAGAAAATACGATACAATAATAATGGCTATTCCTTCATCCCTCTTCATTTGAACTATAAACGTTATCCTACTGAACTTATGTTATGATTTTGACTTAAAGGAACAGTAATTAACACGACTTAGAGTTAACACAACTTATCTAAATTTCAATCGTATTTACCTAAAATAATCATTACAATTCATGAACAAAAAATACAAAATATAGTTGTGGAATAAACAAACTGTGGGCTCATCGGGATGCAGTCGAAGATTGTTCTGTGCGTGTAGTGGCAGGAAGGAGATATAGCCTTTGGTGGAGTAAGATACACGTTTGGGCAAGCTGTAAATCTGCCTGTGGCCCAAAGTACGTCATAACGTAGAGATGGTCGGGTTTACAGCCTGCAAGCCATGTATACGGATATGTGAGCTCACATCAACCTCGCCTTCTACGTCTCGTATCACATTGGGTCTTCATTTGCTTTACGCCTAATGACTCCACTACTAAGAGGTTTTATGGGGCGTATGAAAATCCTCTCGTTAACTACGCACACCACTCGTTACCAATTATGTTCTCTTCGTAGTGCACCCTTAAGATGTTGTAAGTAGAATAACAATACTTTTAATTATGGTACATACTCATTTCCAATGCACCTAACTTTACTACTCAGATAGATTTAAAGGCTCGTATAGTAGTTTTATTTATTCAGTTAGTAAGTTATTTTAAATTAATGTATGAAAAATTCCCCCGTTGAAGCACTATTAAAAAAGATATCACAGAAAATGTTTAGAGGATTTCATCCATATATACTAATAAATAAAAGAAATCCAGTAGGTTAAGCAACATTTGTGCTTATTTACTCCCTTAGCCTTTGCCCAGGAATATTATGCACGTCATATCCTATGTATCCAATGCCGTATATCACACCATATATCACTACGACTACACAGTTTGTGAGAATTCGTGGTCAAAAAGTTCTCGTGTTCCGAAATCCCGTACATAGACCCGTTGCGTAACACAAACGGCTTGTTACGAGTCGCAAAAATTAAAACACGACGATCCTTGGCTTGATACTCTTCTATTCTTCAAGTACCACAGCCAGTGTTGAAAGCAAAAAAGGTTACTCGATAACCACAAAATATACCTCCAAGTACCAAATCACACACAATAAAAACATCTAAAAACTAGGGACATCTTAAAATTCGTTAGTATTTAATTTAAATTTAGGTTTCTTCCATAACAGTTAAGTTAAATATTTAACCAGACATTTTAATCTTAAAATTTTACAAAAAATATATTTTTTTATAGATACCCTCCTACTTTTTAAGTGTTCAGTATGTATAAGATTGTTGATAGTTGAGATTTTAATGTTTAAATAATACGTAAGTCATTAACTCTAAAGAATTTGAATCGGTATTAATTATGTCGCTAAACCTAGATATGTAACAATAGTTCATAACTAACAATAAACAACTGAAATTGACATAACATTTGTGGTTCACACGTTGTACAAAACTTTTCACCACAGTTAAAACCTATAAATTATATAATATCACCGTAGAAAACCATTACAAATGTTGAAACGGTGCCTAATATTAAATAAATAGCAATATTATCCGCAATATAGCAATATATTATTAGCAATTTAAATATTAATATATATATATATATATATATAATATATATATATATATATATATATATATATATATATTAAAATTTAACCCTGTACCAAATATTATATTAGTAATCTTTTACTATGGTTCATAGATATTCATCCGCTTCAAACTAATTCCTTTAAGACGCGCAGTCGAGTTTTAATCGAGTTAAATTCACAGTCCTTTAGATGTCTTCCCTTTTGGGATTATCATGAAGTTATTAATTAATTTCTACCATCTTGAAATTATGTTCACTAAACGGCTTAGTTTATGAATAAAAATTTGTATATAATGCTGAAGCATAATAAATAATATAGTATTTACAATGAACATCTATTTTTTTAAGGAAGTTATTTATAATAAATTATTTTGGGACAACCACGCACAACAAGACGCGTACTTTTTTTAAATGTCTGAAACAGTTCGAATTTGTTTTATGTCTTATTGCCAGTATTTTACAGTAATAGAATAAGGTTAAAATTACAACTGAATTTTAAAAGTTATTGAAAAATCAGTCGAATAGACTGTTAAATTTTATGTTGTCTAGCACAATTAATTCAACCGTAAGATTTATGCATAGTAAAACAATATATATAAAGAGATAGACCAATTAAAAAGTTATTTTGGAGAGTAAATTAAACATTTTCACGAACTGCTACAAATCTAGTGCTAATTTCGGTCATATCTTCGTGCTATCCAGAGGAATCGTGTTGGCAGAACTGATCACAGTGAGAGATGAAACTATCGAACTGAGATGATGATTACGTGACTTTTATTCACAGTGAAAGAGTTCCTTTTAGGTGTTCTTTAGAAAAACAGAGTCAGCTCGCTGGGCTAGCTCGTAGAAAGCACCTATGGAATTACAAAGTCGGGAGTAATACTACGGATGGGCCAATCATGAGGTATACGAGCAAAATTGAATATAGAAATTTATTAAACATGAATTTGGTCACTGATAATTACCAAAAGCCATTTGTTGAGCATTTGTTCAGAACAGCACGTGTAAAACGCGAAATAGTTGTTGGCAAATGTTTCCTAAAACGCGAGAATTGAGGAAAAAGAAATATTTTGTAAATGCAAATTTGTGTACAACCCACCGAAGTGTAGTATATCATCTGTCGTCTCGCCCGTTAAAATTAAAACGAAAATATTATTAAAAATTGTTGAAGTTTATTTCAGTTTCAATATTTCAGCTTATACCAAAATATAATTGACATTGGCTTGAACTTCCTGGTCGGATCCGAATAAGGTCTGTAAATCATACACTTTTATCTCGATACGACAATGGACATCGTTGTTCCCCAAACCACCAGCTTTTAATATTGTGCGCTTAGGGGAGATTCACTTACGTAAATGAATTGTTAAATGTTTGCTTGAAATCGCGTCGTTGTCGTTTATTATAAAATCAACTGCTCACATAGTTGCCACCGCACCAATTTTGATCGCAAAATCAAGATAGAAAGAGGCAGTCCAAATACAAATGTGTCACTGAAATTAATCACTAAGGACAAATAACAGAATTCATTAGTGATGTGCTGTCCCTTCGATATTACCTAGGCCTGGCCTTTGGATCGTACTGTGAACAACAACGTGACTTCTTTGCTTCTAATTGTTCTAATCAAGAAACTATATGCGATGCAGTGGCTACGGGTTTTTCCAATGCTAGTTGGATTCTTGGACCGAAAAAAATTAATTTGACACTATCGTGTCCAAAGCTTAATCATTTACATGCTGCGAAAGTAAGCCGTGTGCAATATTACGTACCCAGTGTAATTAAAGCAGAATTTGTATTAACACTAGTACATTTTGACATGTTTATATTGAGTAAACCATATTCTTCTGCATAATAATAATAATCAGAAAATATGACTGTGTCATCACACAGAGACGTTTATATTACATATATAATGTTTGTAAGTGACAACAGGGATGCTCGAAATATACAAAATATCCATATCGATGGCATGGAGTAAAATACCTATATGTCTGTGGGAACTGTTATGGGTCAGATAGTGTACATAATAGAAGTTTGACACATTATTACGGAGTCCAAATTGTAGGTACTAGCCACCTTCATATAATTCTTTTCCTCTCCTTATGTACTTTTCCATCTTCATTTCCGTTAATCTGATTGAAATGTAAAACATATTAGTTGAAATGTAGCCAAAACGTGCTATTTAAACAGGTTCTACGCTAAAGTTTTGTATCAAAACAATTTGAAGATAGACCAGAAATAAAAGTTCCAAAAATGTAAAGAAATATTATAATTCGTTTCCTCTGTTGTGTTGTTTTGCAATGCCACGTATATGACAGCATTTGTTGGTTTTTTAAAGGTCAATTAACCGAAATTTGTAGAGTTTGCAGTTTATTCAATTTGATAAAATCATTATTATATCATTAAGTATATAAAACACGTATATTAGTTATTTTTTTAATATTGTAAACCGAATATGAAAGCTATCCAGTATATAATTCCTCTCAAATAAACAGCATGTTGTAGTAACAATTGTTGAAAAAATGAAATAAACACTGTAAATCAATATAATCACATTTGTCAGTAACGTTGCTCAAAAGTTTTGCACATTTTATACATTGATAAAGTTGTAAAGAAGCCAGTATGCTCCTGGGAGGCCCACGGCAGCTCAAGCATAAGAATCGAGCCCAAATCTGATCAAACATTCCCTCAACACTTACTCTACTGCACAGCACTCGTCTCGCTTCTGCAGACTTCTTACGCTCGTAAAACATGTCTTCTGGAATTCCAAATCCTGGGATGAAATAAATAACGTCTTTGGCAGTTATAAAAAAATATTTTGAATTTACCGTTAAAAACATTTATCTTTTTATCATTCCTAGAATCATGATTTTTTTCAAATCAATTACAACAAATTATAAAATGAAAAGTTGGATGAACACATTGGCAAATCGTGCAGTCAATATAATACATTTTAATATTACTGTAAGAGTCAGTTAGTCAGTAAGTAAGAAAAAGTCAAATATGCAATTACGTTATTACACAGAATCAAGGGCAGTAACATTATAACAATTATTGGTCATCTTGTGTTTGTACTATTTAACTACTATAACCTTAGCGTAATCATTCCATTTCATTATGTTGTATATTTAATCATGGTTACTAGAATACACTAATTTTGATTCCCTTTATATTGCTGGCAGTGTACAAAGAATAAAAAAACTGGGTATTGTTATAAAATCTAGCCTCGATCAGTGAAGAAATATTAACGATATTTGAGAAAATAAATGTAAACTGAAGATAATTTCACAGTGCTTTATGTTATCACATAATTATTATAAATCATTAAGTCAAAATTCATATTATATCTTAATATTAGAGTTAGAGGAGTTGACTGTTCCAAAATTAGTCAGTTAAACAACAGAAGCCAGTGTACATACTTAAATGTTATATAAACGATATTGGTGTGATAAATACGATAACAGTTCACGAAAATATTTATTCGGTACACTGATTTACGAAGTTGTTCTTAAGTGAAACAGTCCAACTCCTCAGTGAGACTATATTATACTACAAAGAGTTTCCAACTACTAGTCTAAACGGAGCGGTCAGTCTGGCGCTTGCTAATAGATGAGATCAAAGAGACAAATCTATTTTCATCCTCGTTCATCAGTTCACTTCAGGTGATGTTAGGAAGCATATCAAAGCATAACTTTTAATTGTGTAATCTGTGAAATGTTTTGTGGAATTAAGACACAACAACAACAATTATGAAACTGAAAAGGTTGTGACTTACGATTACAAGTTACTTAAAAAATTATGAACGAATAAAATAATTGTAAACTGTATCAACAATTCTTTATATAAATTAATTTTAAAATGTCATTTGTAAATGTACTTCATTCAAAAAGAGTTGCAGTACTACAGGTTGAGTTTTAAGGAATCATATAACTCAGATGGCTGGAAAACATTATTTTTTTTTGTCAGTCTACCTGTCCGCAGGATATCTCGATAAAACCTTAAGCATTCTTTAAATTTTGTATTAAACCACATTTTTGCGTATACAACCTCAAGTTTGGAAGTCCCGTGTTGGTATTTTGCTGAGCGGCAGCGAATGCTATCACTCTGGTCTGGCAAAATGTATCTTCTCTCTGACTATCTGGTTGTCCGCAGGTAATGTCGAGAACAAAGTGAGCTTAGCAATTAGGTGACATAGGGTCTAGCGTATTCAGAACAAAAAATTACGTAGACGACATCTACAAAATGTTAAAATTATTGATAATGAATCATTTGAAAAAATAACAGTGAAAATTTGCTACCGTTATGTTACACACAATATTGTGAATACACAGAATATTGTGTTATGACACAATAGAAACACATATTCAAACTTAAAACATTAGATTAAGCATAAAAAGTATTAACAATCCAAAAAAGGAAAACAATATCACACACAGGTCGAAATAAAACAATGTATAAATAAGAACTCAAACGTAAAAATTTAGTAGTTGTTCATTTTTGTAAATAAATAATCATAACATTTGTACTCATTAAATGTGTTTTCATTGCGTGGTATAGTTTCGTATAAAGCTAACAAAGGTTGGTGCACAACATACACGCGCGTGTGGCAGCGCCAAGTCGGGTCTTGCAACATTGATGCCCCGCGCCGAATCGGCCGGCTGGGACTTCGTGACGTCATGCGAGACCTTGCCTCTGCGTTCTGTGTTTCTGTAGAATCTCTGCTCAATATATGTAATACTTGGTTCATGAAAATACGGCGCAAAATGAAGGAGTGTGAAGGCCTTGTGATTTAAAGAGACAAACATACGTTTACACTACAACTGTACTACATTTTACGTTATCCTTGCGTGCTAATAACGCCCAATGGTGACCCAAAAGACCAAACCTCCACCCTAAAAGTTATGAACACGAGATTTAAAAAATTTAGGAGGATATGTAACATCATCTGTGGATATTTTAGAAGTATTTTAAAAATCCCTATTAAAAAATGAGTGTGGGAGGTAACAACAATTTTTAACACAATGCACCTATTTCATTTAGAGGTGATACATTAATCAAGCTTATGGCGTGAAATACCAACACTGCAGTAACTAATCTCTTGCAACTATGTTCAAAACTGATACCAAAAATACAATTCAAACTTTAGTCAGACGCTATGCTAGAAGGAGTCAACATTCATTTTTTTACTTTGTATTTCTCTTTTATCGAGATTTTTAAAAATTACGTAACGTCTTATAAGGGGATTAGTTTAAAAAACGTATGGTGCAGAAGTATGGACAATAACTCAAAAGTTGAAGAAAAGAATAGAGACAGTAGAAAATAGTTATTGGAGAAGGTGCTGTAGACTGACATTAGAAGGTAGAGTTCCAAACGTGACAATAAGAGAGATAATGAATGTTCAATCATCAATTACGGACAATATAGAGAGAAAACAGTTACAATGATATGGTCACATGAGAAGAATGAATGAAGATATCCCTTGGAAAGTATGGAATTGGAGACCAACAAGGAATAGGAAAAGAGGAAGACCTAGGTTAATGTGGAAAGATGGAATAGAGAAAGCCATGCAAAAAAGAAACATTGAAGAGGATGCATGGCTATGCAAGAGACAATGGCGTATTGACTGCGACAAACGGCCAGAATAGCTGTAAAAGTCGCCGTAAGTAAGTAAGTAAGTAAGTTTTAAAAAATCTTTCACTGACTGATACAAACCCCTCTCTGATTCTGGGGGAAGAAGTAATTACATGACAATGACTGGTAAATTGTAAAAATGTCATATGTACTGGTTCTGATAAAAAATACGTTAAGAAAGAGATCCAGTCTAGAGATTACCACACGAACGATCAGTAAAATCAGATACTGCAGAAAAACATTCAAAACATTATTTTTGAATTTCACGCGATTTCTGACCAAGCAATTAAAACAATACTGTTTGTTAGTTCCTAATTGACACAACAGAAAATGACTTTGAATTGCCACAAAGTGCACTGTGTCTACAGTGGTAGTAACTCCGTAGTAGTTTAAAAGTATTGTTCAATTAAAACAATACAGCTGTGTTGTTAGTTCCTAATTGACACAACAGAAAATGGCTAAGAATTGCCACAAAGTGCACTGTGTCTACAGTGGTAGTAACTCCGTAGTAGTTTAAAAGTATTGTTCAATTAAAACAATACAGCTGTGTTGTTAGTTCTTAACTGACACAACAGAAAATGGCTAAGAATTGCCACAAAGTGCACTGTGTCTACAGTGGTAGTAACTCCGTAGTAGTTTAAAAGTATTGTTCAATTAAAACAATACAGCTGTGTTGTTAGTTCCTAATTGACACAACAGAAAATGACTTTGAATTGCCACAAAGTGCACTGTGTCTACAGTGGTAGTAACTCCGTAGTAGTTTAAAAGTATTGTTCAATTAAAACAATACAGCTGTGTTGTTAGTTCCTAATTGACACAACAGAAAATGACTTTGAATTGCCACAAAGTGCACTGTGTCTACAGTGGTAGTAACTCCGTAGTAGTTTAAAAGTATTGTTCAATTAAAACAATACAGCTGTGTTGTTAGTTCCTAATTGACACAACAGAAAATGGCTAAGAATTGCCACAAAGTGCACTGTGTCTACAGTGGTAGTAACTCCGTAGTAGTTTAAAAGTATTGTTCAATTAAAACAATACAGCTGTGTTGTTAGTTCCTAATTGACACAACAGAAAATGGCTAAGAATTGCCACAAAGTGCACTGTGTCTACAGTGGTAGTAACTCCGTAGTAGTTTAAAAGTATTGTTCAATTAAAACAATACAGCTGTGTTGTTAGTTCCTAATTGACACAACAGAAAATGGCTAAGAATTGCCACAAAGTGCACTGTGTCTACAGTGGTAGTAACTCCGTAGTAGTTTAAAAGTATTGTTCAATTAAAACAATACAGCTGTGTTGTTAGTTCCTAATTGACACAACAGAAAATGGCTAAGAATTGCCACAAAGTGCACTGTGTCTACAGTGGTAGTAACTCCGTAGTAGTTTAAAAGTATTGTTCAATTAAAACAATACAGCTGTGTTGTTAGTTCCTAATTGACACAACAGAAAATGGCTAAGAATTGCCACAAAGTGCACTGTGTCTACAGTGGTAGTAACTCCGTAGTAGTTTAAAAGTATTGTTCAATTAAAACAATACAGCTGTGTTGTTAGTTCCTAATTGACACAACAGAAAATGGCTAAGAATTGCCACAAAGTGCACTGTTTCTACAGTGGTAGTAACTCCGTAGTAGTTTAAAAGTATTGTTCAATTAAAACAATACAGCTGTGTTGTTAGTTCCTAATTGACACAACAGAAAATGGCTAAGAATTGCCACAAAGTGCACTGTGTCTACAGTGGTAGTAACTCCGTAGTAGTTTAAAAGTATTGTTCAATTAAAACAATACAGCTGTGTTGTTAGTTCCTAATTGATACAACAGAAAATGGCTAAGAATTGCCACAAAGTGCACTGTTTCTACAGTGGTAGTAACTCCGTAGTAGTTTAAAAGTATTGTTCAATTAAAACCATACAGCTGTGTTGTTAGTTCCTAATTGACACAACAGAAAATGGCTAAGAATTGCCACAAAGTGCACTGTGTCTACAGTGGTAGTAACTCCGTAGTAGTTTAAAAGTATTGTTCAATTAAAACAATACAGCTGTGTTGTTAGTTCCTAATTGACACAACAGAAAATGGCTAAGAATTGCCACAAAGTGCACTGTTTCTACAGTGGTAGTAACTCCGTAGTAGTTTAAAAGTATTGTTCAATTAAAACAATACAGCTGTGTTGTTAGTTCCTAATTGACACAACAGAAAATGACTTTGAATTGCCACAAAGTGCACTGTGTCTACAGTGGTAGTAACTCCGTAGTAGTTTAAAAGTATTGTTCAATTAAAAACAATACAGCTGTGTTGTTAGTTCCTAATTGACACAAAATAAAATGGCTAAGAATTGCCACAAAGTGCACTGTGTCTACAGTGGTAGTAACTCCGTAGTAGTTTAAAAGTATTGTTCAATTAAAACAATACAGCTGTGTTGTTAGTTCCTAATTGACACAACAGAAAATGGCTAAGAATTGCCACAAAGTGCACTGTGTCTACAGTGGTAGTAACTCCGTAGTAGTTTAAAAGTATTGTTCAATTAAAACAATACAGCTGTGTTGTTAGTTCCTAATTGACACAACAGAAAATGGCTAAGAATTGCCACAAAGTGCACTGTGTCTACAGTGGTAGTAACTCCGTAGTAGTTTAAAAGTATTGTTCAATTAAAACAATACAGCTGTGTTGTTAGTTCCTAATTGACACAACAGAAAATGGCTAAGAATTGCCACAAAGTGCACTGTGTCTACAGTGGTAGTAACTCCGTAGTAGTTTAAAAGTATTGTTCAATTAAAACAATACAGCTGTGTTGTTAGTTCCTAATTGACACAACAGAAAATGGCTAAGAATTGCCACAAAGTGCACTGTGTCTACAGTGGTAGTAACTCCGTAGTAGTTTAAAAGTATTGTTCAATTAAAACAATACAGCTGTGTTGTTAGTTCCTAACTAACACAACAGAAAATGGCTAAGAATTGCCACAAAGTGCACTGTGTCTACAGTGGTAGTAACTCCGTAGTAGTTTAAAAGTATTGTTCAATTAAAACAATACAGCTGTGTTGTTAGTTCCTAACTAACACAACAGAAAATGGCTAAGAATTGCCACAAAGTGCACTGTGTCTACAGTGGTAGTAACTCCGTATTAGTTCAAAAGTATTGTTCCATTGCATATTGGCATAATGGCATAACATCAAACTACGCCGGAGCCATAGCAACCAGTCACTTTCAGTAGTTGTTCATCGAGTTCTTTTTGATTCTTGACTGACTAATACATGACTGACTAATACATATAGTTATTTTTCACTGTTCATGTCAACTTAAAATAAGGATAATTGATTACGGCAAAGCACGGAAATGATTTGCTTAATGTTCTAGCTGCAGTAGCTTATGTCATAAATTAGAGTGGCCAAAATCCTATATCGTTCTGTTTATGTACCATTGCCATTTTATAGTGATGGACATTAAAAATTATAGATTCATCACATAGAAGTGATTATAATTTGTTCTAGTCTTCATGCGGTCAGAGATCTCCCATTTGGTTGACCACTGGGATACAGAAATCGAATTCAAGAAATTATGATCCGCTTCAGAAGAATAAATGACACTAGAAGGGCTGACGATGCATTAGCACAAAACGGCCACAGTACAATAATTAGGGAGTCATTATTTTCTGAAAAATGTTTCAGTTTAAAAAACATGATGATGCATTAACTATTAATAGCCCTTGTTTACTTAACTGGTAAAATAATGTGAATCATAGAATTTGTTGACTGCAATAATCACATTACAAAAAACGGCCGTGTTTTTATTGTTCGCTCGTTTGATTATTCTACACTTGTCATTTTTTTTTTTATTATTATCATGTGTTTTCTTATTTTTATACACCAGCGTTATTTGTTTGTTATTATTAAGGATTCAAATTCATTAGGGTCTGTCTGCCCGTCTGCCTATCCATCCAGCACTGTCAGTCTGTGCGAAAATTGTTGATATAAAACTCTTGAGATTTAAAATTTAGTTCATAGGTTCCGTTGCAAGTAATTTTGTAAAGAAATTATGAGTTACGTTTTATTATGCTCTGTCAGCTCCTTCCATATTCGATCGTGTTGGTTTAATTTTATTACAATTCTTTAACTGTAGGATATATTATTTGTGGCGTTGTTTACTCTTATACTAATTAGTTACAGTATTGGAATTACAATGCTACAAATACAAGTAGCGTGGCAGTATTGCATTTACGAAAACCTGAAACAACCTATCAGGCATCTCACGGTAATAACATACCAACAGATCTATCAGCAGGTTAATTATCAAGCTAAAAATCAATTAAAACCATTATTGATTATTGTTTGGACGTGTAGAAATGTCCAAACGAATTAAAATATGACAAAAAAAGTGTTCATTACTACTCCAAGCAGTGGACGAATTAAAATTAGTAATAATTACTTTTATAGGCGTTTTAAATATCATAATGCTCGTATAGCTATGTAGTGGGATAACTACGAGGATTGTAAGCTGTTTATGTAGGCGATCATATTCTCAGATAGAAAAAATAGAGGTAAACGTACACATGTGTTGTAAACAATATGCACGTATAAGAGTACACTTTGAAAAGATATACCAATAAACAGCATTGGTTACTGTTGTACGAAATACAAGTGTAATTGTATTTTGGATATCGTTGGTTTGCAATCAATCGATCATAAAATGAAGAGCTCGGTATTTAACATGGTTTAGGGACATGAATACTTAACTAATCCCGTGTTTTGTGCCTGGTGCGGCGGCAGTCAGCCGACACAAGAACCTTTCCTGTTGCCATTCTGTTTGCAGACTACCCCCTCACTTCTCCCCCATCCTTTGACCAAGTCCGTATACCTGGTGACTTCATTAGAGTAAGTACTCATCTACTTATGTACTTCGTAACCGAGCATAAGTTGTTTGTGTCTGGAGTATAAATATGCTGATGATGTCGTATTACTTTTAAATAACTCATTATTTGAAAATGTTGCTTTTCAGGTGAACATTTTATACCGAAATTGCAATATTCAGTGCTTTTCAATTAAATTCGAATGAAAAGGATATTAATTATTAATTTGACAAAATTGATAAGTCTGTTTAAAAATGTGTGAAAGTGTGTAGGTTTTGATATTTATTTAAATATTAATTGGTGATAAAATTTATCATTTACGACTGCGGTAGTAAATGATAAATTTTTAACAGTTTGAACAATTGAAGTTTGAACAAATAAAGTTTAAACAACAAATTGTTTAAGTTTAGTAAGTTGTCCCCCTTTCAAAAAAGGGATGGACAAGTTACTGCGGTAACTTGTCCATCTTTTTCAAATTGTTCGCACATGATTTTGTTGACTACCAGCTACGGATACGGAACAGGTAAAGAAATATATTAGTTTAAGTGGATACAGACGACGCGAAGACTATTTCCCCATGCAATCGTCTCTTCATTTGTCAAATACGTACGAGGAAATGGGTGAACTGATTCAGCCCCAATCACGCAGTAAATTACCTATAGGGTGTCATCTTGTTTAAATATAGAAATACATATAGCGTTCTCAGAAAATTTTTAATGGTGAATATCCCGAGCAGTTCAGAGGTTAAGACCAGAATATGTCGGAGATCGTACCAAGGGAGTGACGAATAGATGTGTTTATTACCGTATCTGAGATAGGGTGAACGTCAAAGATTGGTTGCATCGATAACTCTGTAGTCTGAAAACCATTTCAATGTAGAACCATCGTCAGTATCTGAGTGTAATTAATGCACAGGTATCGTTTCTTTCACTAACAATACGTGGTTTACGGCGAGCACACCAATGTCGAAGCTCTCCCTGTGCCTCATTTTGAGTTGTTAAGCGTAACACCTTAAAACTGCAGTAGCAACTACAATGTAGCTATTTTTCCGTGCAGCTGTTAAGATCTTTGCTATTTTCGAAATTGTAAAAAGCATTGCTAAGAGCTCACATGCGATTTCTTTGAACAAAATGAAACTCGTCCTTTCACTACAGCAATTCTATATTTAATTTTGACCTTGAAAACTACTTTTTCATTTGTTTCTTGTTTTTTTTTTTTAATTTTTTGTTACTCCCAGTGTGTAATTTACCACAAACACAAAGTTGATAAAATTGGTCTATCCAAGCGTGATTGTTTATTTGGCATTTTTAGTTACCAATGTGGTCAATTTTGGAGCGTAATAGTAAGAAACTCAGCTTCAATGGAGCTCCTAGGCGTTGTTGGAATCAACACCGGTTAGGGTGCTATCCACTCATGACTCACTAACTGAAGTGCACTTAACGCGTTGACAGCAGACGCGTAGTGTGTACTGCATTATTTAGATTATTCAAGACCACTTAGTACAGAACCGATGTGAAAGGGTTAGAAAGGTAAACAATTATCCAGCTCGTTCCCAGCGACGAATGGTAAACATAAACTTAGAAATGTCTCGCAGATGTAATTCACATTAATGTACTTACATACTTAGTCTATACTTGAACAGTTTAACAGATAACAGTACAATTACACAATATGTACACAATGATATTTTGATACTTTTCGACAGTGCAAACCACACACGCAAGCATGCACGCACTCAAGCGACTGTTCAGTGATCAAACTTGATATGACGCCTCTGAGAACTGTGCTGTAAGGAAACTCATCTCTCGCCAACATGCAGGGTAGTAGAAACCACATCCAGCTATAAAGTGGGTTTGCAGTCAATGTCCGTGGTACTGTTCCTTAACACAAAACACCAAAGAATGATCAGGTAGAGCCAATGCTCAGTAACTCCCAATGCTGCTGATCCCTAGATAAAGACTGTATTTCATAAGGATTTTAATTAAAATTTTGCATGCACATTCTTTACACACAAAATTAGTAATTAAAAAATTAGTCCTCCTGGATATTATTTAAATATCTGCATAATTACAACTCATCCAATAGAAATATGACCGAAGGACCTGGTTTGCCTTTTTCAACGTTATTTTCTGAAAAGCAAAGTCAACAAAATGTGAGAATAAGGAAACAGTGAGTTCTCGTTAACATGGAGAGGTAAACAGAAGGGTGGGGGTGGAGGGTCCCTCAGGCTACTCCGGTTTATCAGGGAGCTTGCTGCCGGAAAATATCGGTTTACTTCGGATGAATCGTTTGAAATTATCAACCTTTGTTTGTAAGACGATATTTACCAGTCATCAGAAATACATTATTTTCTACTAAAAAGGCATAATTTACCAAAAGACTATAAACTTTATAAAATTTTATTAAATAATGTAAGCTTTGGCAAGGTAAAAAAATAACCATATGAAATTTCTAAGTGATTCTGGAATCACTACAATTGTAAACATACTACAGGGAATTATAAACCTAAGTAGAAACGGATGGCCACAGCAACCATTAGTTATAGTAAATGGTACTTATAGTTTTCTTAGGTGCAAGTTTTATTGTTGGATGGTAAGGATATCATGAATTGCTGATGTTACACTTGCTGACTTTAAAGTGCTCGAGTAGGTGAGCTAGTTGGTAGGACAGGATCTCCCATTTCAGCTCCCCAACACTGATTCGCTCGTTTTTGTATGTTAAGCGACACCCACTGTCAGTAAAGCAATTACGTACAAAGATGTAAAATGCGTATACAATACTTACAGGAGTTAAGTAGGGGACACATTAAACAGTTCGAAATATTTTATTGTTATTGACAATGACATTCAGTTGCAAATGTTGTGTTTAGCATCAATTTCACCTTCTTCTTAGTGCAGCATCTAAGATCTGCACTATCACAGACTTGACTCCTGGATTCTGTCCACGTCCATCTTATTCAGGAGAGTCCAACATTGTTGTGTTGTACTTGTTTGAAGATTCTGGTTGTTTGGTTCACATATGAAACAAATATAATACTTTTTCCTTAATATCGGTTAAAAAATTATATGAATTCGACAAGTTGTTATCATCTTCTCTAGTACCTCCCAAGAAACACTCTGCAGCCAAAAAAATCAACATAGACTCTTATCGATTCTGCACTATCTCTGGCAAACGTTGCAATGTGTGTCACACGGTGGCTGATGTTTTATCCAGTGCTGATTGGAATTGTTCAACACTCAACTAGGAACTGTAAGTCTGAACAGATAAACACAGTATACGATCATCTCGAATAGGTAGCACATGATTGTGACAGGCAAATGTTGAGTTCACGAGTTCTACCTGTCGGTAGTAGAGTGTTAATAAAGCAGTTTATCGCTACACACGATCACTTGGCACTTATTTTTTTCGTATGAGGTCAGGGGATTTTATTTGTGGCTCAGGATTGTGGCTGAGGTTTTCTGACCAATTTCAGTGAATTTTAGCACGTAATTTTTGAATTTATATGTTTTCCAGCCTCTTCAAAACAAAATAAACTAATCTCTTAGTATTTGATAAATGTATCACTTCATAATGTAGAACAATTCACCACCATCAGAATGTCGAGGAAGTTTGTTTTAATCGAGTTAGTCATTCGACCCTCAGGATCCTTCTCACTTAAAACTTGTCGTCCTTGTGGTTCACCTGATTTATCCTACCATCTCCCTCATCTGGAACCATCCCTATCCCTGGTGATTGATTCATTCTATCCAACAATTTTTACATTTATCTAGTGTTATTTTAACGGTACATCTTACACAAAGAACGAAAATACTTATTCAATTTCGTCTTAAAAGTATCGGTATACTATACCATAGGATAAGTAGTAAAATACTATTAAGTTTTTTTCTATTTACGTTGTTTTCGTTCCATTTTTTAGTTTTCTGTCATTAACCGCGTTGTTGTTGTATGGTTCAGAATACGGTTAGAATAATAATCCGAGAACAAACCCTGTACGGAGTACGCCGTTTATGGAATTTCATTCCCAAAATACACAAAACTTTCCATATAATTTTCTTCTGTTGTTCTAAATGTAGACTTCTTAATTTCCAGACATTTTGTCTACGATTTAATGATTATTCCATTGTAAACAGTAATATGATTACATGATACAGGCATTTATTCCACAAGTAGTTGAACTCGCATGTCATCGTTTCCGTTTTTCATTTATCGTTTAGCATCTGAGAGAAGAAATTTATTCATAAAATGAATTTGAGTCAATTAGTACCATGAGATTTTTAGTTATCGTCCTATAAACGTTGTGCCGCTAGAAGAGTGTTTATACTTGAATGAAAATACTAACATTGTTAAAATCAAGAAAATTAAAACGCGAAACGTTTCAGATATAGGGTCAAATTAGATTAGCCGGAGCGGGACGAGGTCAGGCCTGGGGTAGTGGTGGGGGTGAGTGGGAATGGGGCGCAAGGGGAGGGGGATACGTCGTGGAAACTGTTGCAATTACAACACAATGTCACTCATCAAGTTAATACTGTTTACCACAGCGTAACATTCTATTTTTGGTTTAGATTTCAAAGGACAATAACAAGTATATAAAAAAGGCAAGAGCACATCTCATTAATCTTGAAATATAATAAAGTTTACTTTGAAAATAATCCGTAAGTAAATGAGGTTTAAAATTTCTCCCAGTAAAATTGGTAATAATTTCCGTAAGAGTTACTTTTGCAGCGGTTCGAGTGAAACAATTACAGAGACGTAACAGGTGTTAGAAAGCAATCAATCACAATTGTATAATGACAGCTCAAGACTCGCAGAGCCCGGCCTGCCTGCTCCTGTTCTCACAGTTTCCTACATTAAAACTTTTCACCAGAGTACTCATCAATCATACAAATAATATTTATACGATTGACTGACTTCTATCGTAAGTAAGAAATGCGTATTTTAAATCGAGAGTAAATTTATTTTTATACATTTTAAAATTACACACTGGAGTAATGTAGAGTGGTTGCTACATTCACGTCCATGACTCGTAGCGAAGTAATTATGTTTTTCTGCATCAATCGTAATTCAAATTAGGCTAATTCCATAGTACAAAACAAAAATAGTTATATTGTTTCAATATTTCCAGTTTATACAAAATCCAATACATTTTTACCGGTGGTAGGCCTATACATGTAAATACAAGTGCCTTGAGCAACAGTCTGTACACTTATCGGGTAGTTTAACCCGTCTTATCTGCAGCTTTAGACGGCGAAAGATTAATCTGAAGCCGTCCTTTGAAGCCATAATAGAAGTGAGCTGGTTCCAGTTAACAAGGATAAAGCAAATTGAAGAACTACATGCGCTGCGTGTTACTCATAATTAAATAACGAGATTCCAGGCAACTAATAGTTAAGTGCAGTTGCATATAGTTCAATCCACCCGGCGTTCGTTAGACTATGTTACAGCTTTGCAACATAAATGTATAACTTTCTATGTACCTGAAGGTCACCAATTTCAGTATCTTTATCTTGTTAACCTCTACGTTAATATTGTTTACTTTTCTTATGGCTAATTTGTGTGTCAAGCTAAAATTGTATTAATTATGAATAATTATTTGGTAGTTTCACCCTTCTTGCAATCCTCTAGACCCCCCGTTCCCAAACTAGCTATACTGTGATCAATTTCTTTTTAAGGAAAATTCCTCTATGTAACGAACTAGTTTTTGTACTTGTACAGTAAAAATTATCTGCAGAAAATTGTTACAAACAATTAATTTCCTCAGTTATCCTTGACTCTATGATAAAATATGATACATTTGATGTACCTTGGCACCACTTACATATTTCGTACTGTGTCATGTTTGTTAAAGTTATGGTTTAAAAGAAAATAACTGTGAACATTTTGAATTGTCGCTGTTTTGAGACGGATATATGCAGAAACCTATTATTTTGCATGATTATGTGTCTCAGTACGATAAAGATTTCTTCCATGTTTTATGAATGTATTTAAAACCGTTCGTGAGATAATAATTGTTACAAAAACACATACAAACAGACAACATTCTAAGCTAAGCTAGAACACATGTTACCTTGTATTATTTCTTAGATTTTGCTACTTGAACAACGTGGTAAAGCTTGACCAGATGGTTGTGAGTCACCCTGTATAATTTTACAAACGTCCAGGCCCAAATAACGGAAAATAATGGCAAATACATGTTTGAAAGCGTAACTTCGAAGTCATGTTTCTATGCCACCATCAAATGGTGGCATAGAAATAGCATGCATGCCACAAAACCTTCTGGGAAATGCACGAAGTGTAATAAAACTTCACTCAGTTGTTATTCAAATGTATCACTAAGGCAACTGAATAATAATCAATTTAAAATTAGGTTATATTTAATTCTATAAAGCATTCACATAAGGGATAGAATGTTTAATTATAGGCCTAATAATGAATATCCGTGATGTCATAAAATAAGAGGTTCATTACACGTGTCGTTCCCACCGCAACCCTTGCTATAAAATTCTGTATATTTGCTATTTCAAATAGCTACTGCTTCGCCAACCACTACTTTTTTAAACTTCATTAATATAATAATTAAAATAAGGTGATGTCTATTAAAGAAATATAAAATAAATGTATAGCGTATTTTAGTCGTGGTGTATTTGATTAATGTTTACGCCGCGTATTTAAGAAAAGTATCGCTTCATAATGTAGAACAATTCACCACCATCAGAATGTCGAGGAAGTTTGTTTTAATCGAATTACTCATTCGACCCTAGGATCCTTCTCACTTACAACTTGTCGTCCTCTTGGTTCACCTGATTTATCGTAATATCTCTCGTTACTGGGAATCGTCCCAACCTCTGTGATTGTTCCAGTCTACTAAAAAATCTGAACATGTATACCTTACACAAAGAACGATAATACTTATTCATTTTCATCCAAAAAGTAAACACAAGTATGTATCATATATAAATATTTGTATTATTAATCTTATCACTGTTGAGAGGTATCAGCTATTTGTTGCTCCCGGACTGTGCAAGAGTATCTTTAAAGTGGTCGTGCTCGCTTATGCGTTGACGGATTTCGTTGGGAAAACTACCGTTGAAATTGTTTTTAATAGTTTTCATCTTGTACACTAATTATAACTGATGCAAAAGAGCTGATACGTTTCAACTAACAAAATCGTTGTTGCTCCCGGCTTGTGCAAGCATACCTATTAAGTGATAGTTCTGAGTTACATTATGCGTTGACGGGTTTCTTTGCAAAAGGTACAGTTGGAAGTGTTATAAAAAGTACTAAACAATTGGTTTCTTGTACATTTTTTATAACTATACTAATTATTTTGTTATTTCACTTTACGATTTTCAACAGACTCTCTTTTGTTAATATTAAAGTAAATCACACCATTATTTATTTTAGTTTTTGTCTGATGTATTATTACCTATGTAACTTACCTACCTTAGTTTTGCATCTGTAGCTTTACTAGTTCTAGAGATATTAATTTTGTTATAAAAAAATACTAATGGGCGGCTAGCGGCTAAACGACACATATTTCACCACCTACGTTTATAGGACATTTTATGTTTGGACTAATAAGTAGTGTCAGCCACAGAAATGTGTGACCGTTTTGTGAACACCCAGTACAGAAGCCATAAAGGAGTGTCGTAATTTTGTAAAATAAATACGTAAGCTATCCTTTTTCACTATAGTATATGAAGTAATCACAATATGTTTTGTCGAAAATTCTCAATAAAGTAATACTTTGTTGTTTTTATACAATATTAAAAGCAAAACCTTAATAATCCTTCAGTATCAGGTGGTAAGCAAGTAGATATTGTGACAACTGAAATATTAATATGGTATATTTTAGAATTAATACCGGATTAATAACTAAATCCTGTACTACGTATTTTGTACAGAAACATTTCATTTAGCCCATAAATAAAGAAGTTCTCTATTTTTTAAGATTGAACGGCCACCGTTCTGGAACGACATAGCGTACCAGGAGACTAATTAACTTAGTCGTGATATTTATAAGGCCAATTTGTGTATCTTGGTGGTTTCAAAATCCGTAAATACATAACAGTGTAAACGACGTCTTGAAAACCACAAAGATTGGTTATTAAAAAACAGATTAGGAAACGTTATATTCATCCAAGTACTTTTTAAATTTGTATTTACTCATAAATAATATAAATATATTATATACAAAATCCTGTATATAATACATGTGTTTTGTTTGCATTACTGCAGTACCCGACTTATAAAAATGGATGTATGAGAGCATTACTGTTACTAAGAAAACTACTCGAGTCTTTGTAATGGTTTCTATTCCAATTATGGATCTCCGTTTACACCCATAATGAGTTGTAAAGGTGATAAGTACAGACATAATTCAAGTTACTGTGTAATGTAATGGGTTTTATTCCAATTATGGATCTTTGTTTACACTCGTAATGAGTAATAAAAGTAACAAGTACAGACATAACTCAAGATGCAGTGTAATGTAATGGGTTTTATTCCAATTATGGATCTTCGTTTACACTCTTAAAGACTTGTAAAGGTAACAAGTACAGACATAACTCAACATACAGTGTAATGTAATGGGTTTTATTCCAATTATGGATCTTCGTTTACACTCTTAATGAGTAGTAAAGGTAACAAGTACAGACATAACTCAACATACAGTGTAATTTAATGGGTTTTATTCTAATTATGGATCTTCCTTTACACTCTTAATGAGTAGTAAAGGTAACAAGTACAGACATAACTCAAGATGCAGTGTAATGTAATGGGTTTTATTCCAATTATGGATCTCTGTTTACACTCTTAAAGAGTTGTAAAGGTAACAAGTACAGACATAACTCAAGATGCAGTGTAATGTAATGGGTTTTATTCCAATTATGGATCTCTGTTCACACTCTTAAAGAATTGTAAAGGTACAGATATAACTCAAGATACAGTGTAATATTATTCTGGACATGGGCCGCCAAGGTGCCATGAAGGCCCATTATCATCACTATTCCAATTATGGATCTCCGTTCACACTCTAATGAGTGGTAAAGGTAACAAGTACAGACATAATTCAAGATACAGTGTAATATTATTCTGGACATGGGCCGCCAAGGTGCCGTGAAGGCCCATTATCATCACCGGGCAGGCTTCAACCGTTTATGTGGCGACGTGTCGTCTTTAAGGGATTGCGTACGAGAGACGGTCATATTGCCCGGGAATATTTTATACTCGTGTTCAAGTCAACCTTGTATTGAACAGTTATTGATTATTTCAAAGAGTGTTTCAAAATTAGGTCCCATACAGGCCAGTGATGTGCCTATTAGAATTTAGTACCGGAAAATAAATACAGCAGTAAACAAAAAAAAGAAACCCAGCTCCACAATTATCCCTACTCTATACTGTGCATGACTTGTTATCATTCATATCAATTGTTATTCGTATGAGAATTAATTCCATATGAAGATATCAAGGATTTTGTATGTTATACAGGGTGTTTAGTAAAAGTGTTCCTATACTTAGGGATTTTGTTCTACGTATAAAAATGAGCAAAAAAGTTCATATGAAGTCATATCCTAAAACCTTTAGTTTTCCGTCTATATGTCTGTACGTATTTATTTATAAAAAATATATATCTGTTTAACCAGTTGAGATACAGTTATGGAACTTGAGAATTGTATTAAAATTTGTACACTTTAAAATAAAATATTAACAAAATCCTTACACCAGTTTTAAAATGGCTGACGTTAACCGGTTTTGAGTTGATACAATTCTCAATCTTCATAACATTACCTTTACTGATTCAACAGATATAATTTTTTTGATAGTAAACACGTACAGACAGGAAAACTAAAGTTTTTAGGACATACCTTCGTATAAACATTTTTGCTAATTTTATCATTAATAATACTTTAACTAAACACTCTGTATATATTTTTTTGTAAAAGTCGAAATTATGTTTTCATTAAAGTATCCGTCACATATGCCAATTCTCATTGGTTGGCTGAGTCATTTCTTTCCCTACCACACACTCACTTAATTTAAAATCCGCCTTGGTTTATACAATTTATACGAGTAATTTAGAAAGTGTTAATTTTTAATTTATTATTTAATTTATTTCAGCTCGTATGTGATTGTGATGTTTTTTAATCAATGGAGACCCTGACGGAGAGATACAGAACACCAGGGACGCCAGACTACATCTAGGGAGCGCTACATCGTTGCGTCGCGACGCAAATCTATGATGTTATCTTGTTTTCCCAGAGGCTTTTGCCCGGATATTTGTTGTGCTAACCGTAGTAAGTTTGGTTCAGTTCTTTTGTGCAGCGCAATATAGTTTTTGCTAATTAAAAAGTACGAGATGCAGATATAACATATTTTAATTTCTAGACTGTAGTATTCTGTCTCTCAGGCTTCAATGCCTTAGGGAGTATTTTTGTGCAGTTTAACAGTTGAGTACTAAAATACATGTATCTCTAAGGCCGCCAACATACATACATCAGCGAATTCCTTTATGATAGTTACAATCGTTACATTTCATAAAATACTTTCGGTTATAAAATTGTAGAAACTTTTTAAAACTGATATGGTCCTAAACTTTACTTGGTAAGTTCAAAATCAAGTAATCACGACGTGGATTGTAAATGCATTGTAAACATATGCTAATGCATTTAACAGAATAGTTTTGATTAATTTTCTAGTGGTAATGGGTTGTGGCAGTGCCAACATATTAGCAAGGGACCATGTTAGTAGACGACCTGGATGCTTCTATAGCTGACTTATGCGGGGGATCCGTGAGACGTGTTCTGGGTAGTTGAACGTCGTATTCATCTGCATGTATCAGGTAAGTTTTCGTGGTCTTGAGAATTTTACTTCAGTAGTGAGTATTTACAGCAGCTAATTAGTCTTGTTGTTATGTGAATACCATCAGCAATTGTAAATTTAAGTTCAATAAAGCTTCCCTCTCTTTCCATCTATTCTGGGGCTCCTCCACGCTAAAATTCAAATTTCGAGGCTCAAGAATGATTGACTTAGTCATTTTTATAACTCTTAAGTACAAAACTATCAGCAATGGCTTGATGTTTAGAAGATGGATGCATTACTTTGCAGCCGCACTCAATTATTTTCACACCCAACGGTTAACCTGTAATACTGAGCCTCCACTCAGCTGGAGTGGTCAAAGACAGTCAAATATTTAGGACTGACTCTAGACCATAAGCTTACGTGGAATGATCATCTTAATAATATCCTGCACAAAGCAAAGTGGGCGCTCATGACGTCCAGGAGACTTGCAGGAATCTCATGGGGCGTAAAACCCCATATAGCACTATGGCTTTACAAAGCAGTTGTAAGGCCTCAAATCACTTATGGTTCATTAGTCTGGTGGACAAAGGTGAATCAGGTAACTGCCAAAGCCAAGCTTGAAAGCTTACAAAGGCTTGGCACAATCTTTGTAACCGGAGCATTCAGGAGCAGTCCCTCAGCGACCCTCGAGGTGGCTTTAGGACTTCTACCTCTTGATGTTCATATAAAAGCTGAAGCGCGTAAGTCAGCTTATCGGCTGATGGTTGCTGGCTTGTGGAGGAATGGCGCGTCTAACGCGAGCCATGGCGCCATCACTGAAGCTGTAAACCCAAGCGCTATTCTCGAAATGGTCTCCGACACAATGAGAACGGAGTTCGTATTCAATAAGCCATTCTCTGTTGACTTCTACTCCAGAGATGAGTGGAAATCGCAAGATAACATCCCAACAATAAGAAAGAGCTTTGTCTGGTACACGGATGGCTCGCTTATTAAGGGTAGAACTGGATATGGAGTGTTTAGTCAATCCCCTAGAACTGCCCTTAGCGGCAGTTTGGGTCGGAACTGCTCCATATTTCAAGCCGAAATCTATGGTATCCTAGCCTGTGCCAACCTAGGCCTCACCAGAAGGTACCAGGAAATGAACATCTGTATAATGTCAGACAGTCAGGCAGCTCTTAAAGCTCTTGACTCCAACAGCATTTCATCCAAGCTTGTGTGGGAGTGCTTTAACACTCTCTGCAAGCTTGGATCACGCAACTGTGTGCGTCTTGGTTGGGTACCGGGCCACACAGGCATAGGTGGCAACGAATGCGCCGACAGGCTTGCCAAAAGCGGAGCAAGCATGCCATACACCGGTCCAGAACCGAGTTGTGGTATAAGCAAGTCAGCCGCTTATCAAAGTATAAACAAATGGTCCAGGAAGACACACCGCTTGCGGTGGCAGAGTCACCAAGGACAAGCACTCGGCAAAAGACTGCTTGCCGATTCTAGCTCCGGATTCACCAGATGGCTGATGGGGCTGGGGAGGGATCGGGTTAAGCAAGTGATTGCCTTGATCACTGGACACGGCCACTTCAGGAAACACCTAAACACTCTAGGTTTACGAAATGAGGACTCGGAGTGTAGACTCTGCAATAAGTCTGAAGAGACTGCAAAACACATAATACTGGACTGTGAGAGACTGGGAGCAAGGAGAAGGGCTCTTTTCGGTGATAAACAACCAGGCGACGAACCAGATGCTAGTATCGGGGAAAAGCTTCTTAGCCTAATTAAGGGCACGAAGATAGGCTTACCCCTCTAACATCAAAGGGGCACACAATAAGCTCAGGTTGACGTGTGAGGATCTAGGAATCCACCCCAATATCCCAAAGGAAAAAAAAAAAAAAAAAAAAAAAATACTGAGCCTTGCTGAGTGATTTTTTTGGTTCAGCACCCACCATTTTGTCCTTCCTATTGGTGTAAAAAATAATATTTAAATGTCAGATAATATTCCAGGACATGCAATCCACTGTACACAAAGCTTCAGCCGGCTTGTAAGTTAAGCGATTTATCTAATAAAGTTTTACTCCACGTCATAAAGCTATACGTTTCGGCCGGACATAAATTTCAGGACATAAACTGCGAGAGTAACATTTTAATTGTTCTATCAACTCTAAACTCATTACCTAGTGTTCGGGCCGGGTAATGAAGTATTCTCCACTCCGCGCCATGTTTTAATCTCCACCACTCGCTAATTTATGCCATTTCATTTATGCAGCGATGTTGCGGTTGGTTCGTAGCTCGATTCTTCCACAACTCTATATTGTTTGAAGTAATTAAATCCCTCTGCAACATTTTTATTTACTTTAATTAATTATAAAATGAACTTGTGTTTCAGCATGCATAATGCGTTTCTAGTCTATCCGAAAGTATATGTTTAGTTTAAAACTACTGGAATATTTTACTGCAGACTTGGCCGAATGGAAATGGTAATTAAGTGTTAATAAATAATGTAAATTTGTTTGGACAATGATTCCCTTAAATGCGTGGAATTTTATCATCAGATATCATCAACAAAATATACTGTAGCTTGAGTGTTTGTTACTCGTATTTGTAATGCAACATTGTTCGTTAAACTATATTACTTGGATTAGTGAACAAAACACGATGTGAGCGAATGCGAGCCGATATTGCCGGTACTCAGAGCTGTGAGTGGTATATACTGGTATTTGGGAATCAGACCAGATTAGTTTTGACTGCTTATTCTCACGATCCAAACGTGAAGATGCACTAACATAGATATCTGGTTTTCCACAAGCATTATGTTATGTTCGTTACCGAACGTTGGAATTCAAGACCAGTCTGGTCAATTTTCAGTAGATTTGTACTAATACTTAAATGGTTTCGTTTCCAACTAAAATTTTTGGTTTTGTGGAAATTAACAAATTAATTATTAATAGCGCTTTTTGTTGATCAGTCAAACTTGTAAAAAGTCTGTGCAGTAATGTCCTACGCTTCATCATTTTGGTCAGATTAACAATTATTGTTCTTATTAAAACTTTAAAACAATAAATGAGTTAAATTTGATTTCCAAAGCTAAACTTACATGTATATAATTTCTTCCATTTATAAAACTAAAACTCAAAAAAATATTTAAATTATTTTACTTGTATTTGCTTTCATTGCCATCAAGTTAACATGCTCCAGTGCGTACTTGCATTGCACTTGCGTTTAGTATGGCAATAAAGGTGCCAGACTTGTCTGGCAGCGTTTAATTAAGGTTTTGTGCTCGTGGTCAAACATTTTCAGTAGTGCTCCACAATAATTTTCCGTATTATCAAATCTCGAGATAGCGAGAATAGTAACCATGAAAAACATTTACCTATTGTGACTCACAAAGCTTCATACGGGACTGACATGACATTACTGGGCTTGAGCATGTGCTTAATTTTAGCGGTATACTCGTACGTTTTATATCAGCCAAGTCTGCCTATTTTTAAAAACCAATACGGCGTCAGCCACTGGTTGTCACCACTTCTCGTTTCTTTCAAGCATCTCTTCAGCGATATCTGTCGAAGTGCTCCGTCCCCAATTTATGAAATTAACTGACGTTATTAAGAATATCAAAGCATGTCAGCTTGATATGTTCTGAAGCACATTAAAAGTGGCAGTGCTTCGTCGCATAGAATAGGAATAGAGGAAGTGATATTGAAAAGATAAAAATTGTTCATGTATTTGCCGTCATCGTATCTTACGAAAATAAAACACTGCGTTTCGAGGATTACATCTATATTTTTTAATTTTTTCCTTAGGCCACGAAGCTGAGAAACCTCCTATTGCACTAAGTCCTAAATGGACTTTAGCGCTGTTTCCGGAGTGGATACCTTACTATTAGGTTAAATGTTAGAGAGGGCTTCTTAGCCCTAACTTCGCCTGGTAAAATAAGATATTCTTTACTTTACTTTTACCTTACTATTAGTACCTGCATTCAGGATGGGTATGGTTAGGGGTTGGGGTCGCCTCTTACCGAGATCTATGCCGAAGGATTGTGCACATTATATTTCAGTCATGTCACCTTCAAGAAGGGAAGAAGGTCTGGACAGGTGCAGCATTACGTCAGAATTTATGTGAGCTTTGCAGACGTACAGTCTGGAATACACTGTTATCAATAATGCATGGCCCTGAACTTCTTAAATTCCTAACCCATAATTTTCTAGATTTGAGCTTGCCAATAGCTTGTTGTCACAATGTTTCTTACTCAGTCATTTTCACCAGACTTTTATATCTAGTAGTGTTCCTATTTTCTTAAACAATCAATTGTTTAAAACAGAATGATGAGAAATAAAAATAACGCGTTATTGCCCAACATTGAAATAGTTGTCTCGGATAGTTGGGCAACCAAAGCCACCACGAGTGACAACGCGGAGTTATCGGAAAGTTTGTTTCTCTGCTGTTGATACAAACATAGCCGGTTTGTTGTGATGGAGTGGGGGGAGGGGGATGGAACGCGACCCAAAACAAGTCGGAACTAAACATGTTGTCACAATGTTGCCATAACTCCAGTTGTTTGTGATGCACTTCAGGCTACATTCAGTTGGACAGCCAGCAATATTGTTAAACGGAAGGAGACACTTGTTTTTAGAAACTCCATAACATTAACACCTCTAAGAATTATTTCTTCCTTAGCCGGAATGTGTTTGATTATTGACGTGTCTAAGCGTATCGCATTACAAAATTGCAGATATACGAGGATAAAACTATGTAATCTTGCTACCAGGCAAAAATTGTGCTCGCAGTTGAATATAAAATAGTATTAAGTTTATTAAAAATGATTACGAGATTACTATATTTTAAAAACAATTTATTACAATGAAGAAGTCACCGAATTTGACAATAAATACTTGCAAGAATAATTGAAGAGATTCATGTTAAATTATAATAACATTGTAAGTAAATTCAAAGATAAATAACTTTGATAAGTAAATGAATGAATAACATATTTACATAAAAACTAATTTAAAATATAACATGTGAAAACAGGACGAATTTTTAAACCAATTTGTGTCCTTGTATATAAGGTTAACTTCACGACAGCTTTTTCAGTTAGATTCTCTTTTATTTGATTCAAACTCTTGCCCTGTGCAAGGAGTGCCTCAAGGGAGTATCCTGGGCCTGTGCTTTTACAGCATCATTGGTAACGTCAAAATCAATATGCCTCCAGCTACATTCCGCTTGCTGATGACAACCTTGGTCGGAAAAGACTTACTTCTCAACGCGTCTTAAGTTTTTAAATCAAGTATCATCATTAAAACATATAATACTATACACATTTTTAATTACAGGTTACAATTTCAGTATTCTTTCTTGAAAGACTGGAAATACATTATGGAGCAAATGTGGGAATGAGATGTATATCTATTTCTATCCACAGCTGTCCGATCTTAGAAAGAATATTATCAATTAAGAAATCGTCTATGGTAACACGAACGCCAATCCATGTAGGTGTTTGTCTTGTCGTATTCACTATTTAACAATGCAAATTCTTGTTTAACTGAGATTTGATTGTTTGAAATTTAAATAAAATAAGTAGAAATACACCCATACAACGGAGTATCACAGAACGCAACGTAAATTTTACCAACCGAATTCAACAAAGTATATTCATTATGTGTGTTGGTAACTTATTAAAAATGTCATATGATTGTTTACCATTTTGTTTACAAATAATTTATCCCGCGTTATTTTCATCGGCATCGTGGTTTTCCCATATAAGATCAATGTACAATTTTATAATTTTATTTTTACCTTTTACAATGTGACCCCATTAAGAATAGACTGGAACTTGCGTACCTATATTCAAGGCTCTAGGGCCTTTTTATAAAAATATATGGCATAAACGGACGCCAAAGACAATATTTTAAGAATGCCCTGTTGAGCTCCTAATAAAGGGAGTGAAACGTGAACCTATCATAGACTTTTAGAACACGTGTATTATGCTATGCATGTATGTGTGTTTGCTTGAAGGATATTTTTGTTCAATTGAATTTAAATTTGTGTAATTTTTTCTTCTATTTTATGCTCTGTTCTGTTTAGTAATTGAGTAAATTTGTTTAATTCTATTTAGGTTTAGAAAAAAATCATATATATCCAAAATGTAACCTCCAATTTATCATATTTTAAATTTTAACGTGGCAAAACATGACTTGTTAGCTTCATACTTATTTACTGTTATTTTTAGATCTTTTTCAATTTGAAACACAAATAACTTAAATTAAGGCAAATATATAACTGTCTTGGATTTGAAGCAGCAGCTCCTGTTTTCCGTGGTTACCAAACTTGGTAATAATAATTCAGTGGCTTATTAATTTCTGTGTTCGGACATAAAATAAATTACACCAGTGCTTGAATAATTTTAAAATAATTTCTTTATGTTTTATCAAATACAAAAATTTTGTAAGGCATATTGATGTATTACGGCATGCAGGTTATAATCAATGTCGAATCTAACCTCCTGGAATCTCTTATATTCCTAATCTGAAATTAATTTGTTCGAACACTTTGTCAAAAACTACTCTTCAACAGTGTCGTAAATGCTCTAAAATAAATTATTTAATTAATATTAATATTGTTTTCACAATCTACCCTTATCATCAATTTTTAAAGGAAATTTTGTCATTTAGCTGATCTGTGTCATTACCTTTATCGATAGCAATATCAGTGTTTAGTATATGTGAATGAGCCAATTTCGAGACAAATCGGTTGTTTTACTACCAATAATTGTACATTTATATTACTGTGTCATAATAAATACTGATTTTAAATTGTTATTTCTCTTGGTAATATAAGTTTTTATTAAACATAACAAAAGAAACCTAACTGGCAAGAGTCTGGAATACAGGCAACACGTGTTGACACGTGAATTGAGGTTGTGTTGTCCCACACATATTGGCTGAACATTGCAGGTATATATTCACTCCCCGTAGAAGTATATTTGGGTTCATTGAATAACATGTTCATCTCCGCCATCTTACTTTCTAAATTAAACTGTACTAATATGTGGAATATTTACCACTCACTTTAGATAAATAAAACTGTAGATTTACGATTTAGTTAATCATATTAAATAATCTCATTTACCGATAAAATATACTTTTATATAATTTAATACATTTTATTTGTACACTAACTATAATAAGACTAAGTTTTACTATAACTTTTTTCCTCACTTCAACTTCCAAGAACTCATTTTGTGGATTTTATTCCCCAGGACTCAATTATGAACTCTCTTAAGAGTCTGTTATTTCTTCTTAGTTGCTTAGTAATAGCTCTTCTGTTCTTAAATTATGTTTCTGGTTGTAAATCTATTGGTCAAGGAGCACAAATACGTTTTTAATGTTGTATGATTAGGTATACTCGGACTTAAATATTATTTTATGATTATTTCCTTTTGCTGTAAACTATTGGTAGTGAACATTTAATATATTTTTCAATGAACCTGAGTGTTATTATTATAACGGAAGATATAACCACATTGGTTGTATGTATATTTATTATACATGAGAAGCATCTAAAACGAAACGTCTTCGATCGATGGAAGCTACAAGGGCGATGTTCGATCGATGGAAGCTACGAGGGCGATGTTCGATCGATGGAAGCTACGAGGGCGATGTTCGATCGATGGAAGCTACGAGGGCGATGTTCGATCGATAGAAGCTACGAGGGTGACGTTCGATCTATGGCAGCTATTGGAATACGCCCCATGATTGAAGTACTCACAGAAATATAATGTAATAGGAGTAGGATATAAACTCCTGTTGAGGACTGCACTACTAATAATTGTATGAGTAATGTTTCTCAGCATCCAAAACCTGTTTTGAGTAATTTAACAATTTATCCTATACCAATAATTTCCATTTTTTTTTTTTTTTTCAGGTTAGTACAGTGGATCATCAGTTTTTGTGAAACGCCTTAAATCAGGTAATTAGTACAGAACAGCTTAAATGCGCTGTTATTTATTAAATTATCTAGTCACCTCGTCAAATAAAAAAATATTTAGTTTAACAAATTGTTATAGTTTTATTTAGTTCTTAGCGATAAATCTAAATAGCTCAACTATGCATAAATAGCAAAACGATAGCTTAATTTATTTTCAAGCATTCCAGTAGTTTGCAGTTCTTGAGGATGAAAAAATATGAAACTTTCGAAGATATTATTTTGTTATTACTAATTTTTTTAATAGCTAATGAAAAAGGAACCGTCCGAGATTTCATACTGTAAGACTATCAGCTGATACAAGACACAGACCTAAATTGAATATTATATGTATAATATATCTAAGAGAAAGAGTCCATATAATTGACAGTTATACTCACAAACACTGATTTTTAAAAACTATTATTCATTACGACCATAAGGCTTAGCCCGGTAGTCTTAAAAATTTAAATGTAAATATAAAGAGAAAAACACGTCCCAAATTTACTTCGATTTATTGCAATTGTGAAAATATAACTAGGGTCATTAGTCCAATTTACTGACACTAATTACAAGTTAGTTATGCGGGCACAGTTAATCAATAAAATAATTATAAAGTTTTTTTCAATAATATCATTTTAATCTGCGTTAAAAAAACTTTTAATGCACAAGATTTGGCAATAAAATATTACAAAAGAGAATTTTCACAAGTGTTTTTTCATTTGTTATACTTAGACATCTGGTGTCAGCAAAAAATTACACAAGTATACTTTAAAGACATTTTAAGGCCAAAAATTACGAAGGTTATCATTGGCCGTTGCTTTCACGTTATTATCTGACAAACTGTTACTTAAAGAAATACCTCATAATGTATCATGGTAATTCCTATATTCTATAAAAAAAGGTTTTTCTGTCAGTGGTCTTTGGGTTTAAATTATTCAATTTTAACTGTTAATGTAGAATTTGGCGATAAACGTACGAGTTCGTCCATTTATCAGATTGTTATTTTTTCGTTTGGAAAAACTCTGGTTATATTTCAAGTAAATATGATGTAATAATTCTCTTAGCCATCATGTTTGATAAACCAGTGCCCAATTTGTACATATGGTTCTTGATTTATTAATAATTCTACATACAGTATTAGCCGAACAGGTCGTTTATGACGTTGAATTGTAACAGTTACTTCCGTTTTTAGATTCTTGTAACAAAGTCTGTCCCCCTAAAAATTAAACCAACTAAAAAGTATATTTTTTAACACTCTTGATTTAAATGTTTTTCATACAATGTCTTTACGTCTATGTTTTTTATGAAATGCTGTCTTTATCATGCCATTAAATATTATAAAACACAGTGGAATTAAAGGGTAAATTTCATGGAAAATGAAGTGACGTTACTTCTTTATTGAGAGATGAAGTTAGGGCTACTTCTCAGCCACTGCACCTTAAGAGCAGAGGGAAAGTCTGCAACAAGTGTCGTGTGCAACCTCGCCTCGCTGGAGGCACTAGTTTCGTATCAACTCTGATTAAAGTAGGTTTTTTAACTATAGTGATTTCTGAAATATCATGACTTTTAATAGTAATAATTTTTAAGATAGTTCTGAAGGCCTTATATGGTTCATATTAAAATTTATGTATTGATTATCCATTTCTTGAAAATCACTAAAGATGTCTTGTATAAAAATTATTACGTGACGTTTCTAAGACCATATGAGGATTTATTATTCTTAAGTATTCCATTTATTGATTCAATTTAAACTTTCTTCTATTAGAACTAAATAATTTTTCAAATACTGAACAGTATTAATTTTTCTTATAAAATATCAAATAAAGAATGGAACTCGAGAAGCTTGTATTTAAAGTTACAACTAAGACACCGGACGGAATGGTAACATTTTGGAATTTCTTTAGGACCCCCTGATGAAATGGGTCATTGGTATTAAAACGTTTTTTGTAGAACGCAAATAAAAGCTGATTAAGTTCAAAGTACATTACAACTTATCTAACCTCATTAGATGAGTGTAGTGCATTCCACCGTAATAAACCTGTTTAGATCCCTTCTTTAAGAAAAGGGTTATCCAACTAAATTTTGACAAGTTGCTATCCAAGCATTAATAAAAAGGTTTGATAGCACCCGCTTACCTCCTCGTACACTTATCATCTCTCGTTCACTAAGGATGTGGTTCTCCTTACACACTAAAACCTTGTACAGTAGACTTGGTAGTTTATTCATTTCGGAACTTAATACCTACTTCCACGCACCGTGTCCGTGTGTTTATCCGTACATTAGAGACGCTGCTGACCCTCACACTGTGGGAGGAAGTAGTTTCGTTCGTCAGCAGTGTCGAGCACCACATGGGGACGGCCACACGCAATAAACCCTGATTAAACCGATTTACTAGATAATGAACTCTTGAATCGTGTCAGAGGCTGACGGTTTGCACACTTGTGGTGCTTTCCTTTGTTGCTCTCGCGCTTAATTTAGCACTTAATTTAATAGTTCTGTGAATCCAGCGCTAATTGGTTGTTTGAAAACCATGTATTGTTAATTAACTTTGGAGCATCGACAGCAGAGTTTTAAATATTCAGTTCCTCTTCTGATATTCACAGTTTCAGTACCACAAGTGCAATATTAAATGTTGAAACAGTTTGTATTAACGATACTTTATAAACAATGTTTCTTATAAGTTTATGAAAGCAAGTTGTGATGCATTATAATAATAATAACAGTAACGAATGTGATAATAATTTGTTAGCCTAGTAAAGTACATTCAAACAAGAAATGGATATGATTTATTGAGAAAAACTATTAAATCCGAGTTGTACTTTTACTGACGTACAGATGAAGATTTATTAACTCTGTAGAAAATTGAATACAGAGTTATCAATTAAACTTTCGTTTGGAATTGCCTGGGGGGTTTGTTTGTTATAGAATGATTTTCTCGTCTTTCCAGTTCAGGTCCAAATTTAAGGCTCTTTCGATTTCGGTGTTATTGAGTCATCGTTAGATTGTCTGATACTATTGGGGGTTATTACGACGAGTACTATAAAGCGATACTATTGTTGCTCAATCATGATTTAAGAGCTTAACCTGATTTGGCTAGCACAGCCATGACAATCGAGAGGACCAAAATCACCATCGTTAGATTCTCTGATACTATAGGGGGTTATTAAGACGAGTACTATAAAGCGATATTATTGTTGCTCAATCATGATGAGCTTAACCTGATTTGGCTAGCACAGCCATGACAATCGAGAGAACCAAAATCACCATCGTTAGATTCTTTGATACTATGGGGGATTATTACGTCGAGTACTATAAAGAGATACCATTGTTGCTCAATCATGATTTAAGAGCTTAATCTGATTTGGCTAGCACAGCCATGACAATCGAGAGGACCAAAATCACCATCGTTAGATTCTTTGATACTATGGGGGATTATTACGACGAGTACTATAAAGCGATACCATTGTTGCTCAATCATGATTTAAAAGCTTAACCTGATTTGGCTAGCACAGCCATGACAATCGAGAGGACCAAAATCACCATCGTTAGATTCTCTGATACTATAGGGGGTTATTAAGACGAGTACTATAAATTACATCGTATTGTTGCTCGATCATGATTTAAGAGCTTGACCTGACTTGTCTAGCAAGGACATAATAATCAAGAGGACCAAAATCATCATTCTCATTGGTACACTGTCAATCAGTTCCAGGTAAACTGGAAAGACGTCCAGATCAAAAGGAGGTTCAGATATCTCTCCGTGCAGAGAAGACTATAGGATTCACCGCCTATTTTGACAGCCGAATGAAACTATTGTCGGGCTTGTGTGCTATTAATGTCCTTTTCCATGTTCCTGTACGGACGCAGGATCAGGTTGAACGCAATGCTGCATCTCAGAAATAATATTTCGAGTTGTGGAGAGATACTGTCCTAGGGCGTAGAGTGAGGGATTTGGAACAAAAAATCCTCGACCATGCCAATTGGTGCACTTAACCGTTTAATATAAACGACATTTGAGACTGTCGACTGTTTTAAGGTGTCTTCGAGTACAATTATGTTAACAATACCTCGTTATCTAATAGGTCTCGTCGGAAAGTGATAGACAGACTTGGATAAGTGCTTCTGAAAATGAAGAAAGTGTGATAAAAATATTTTTAAATGGGAAGAAAGGCAGTGCGGTATAGGTGTTGCCCAGCCCAACGGAACTAATTGCAGTACTTTAATAAAGTAATGCGGAAAGCGGCGGCGAGAAGGAGCATTGCTGGGTTCGGTAGGGTTTACTAAATAAACTTTCAGTTTCCACTGAACACTGTAATAAGAGCACTGACGTTGTGTCAACATTTTCCTATCAATAATAATATTTCACTCTAGACGGCTTTGAAGATCCCAATCACAAACAAGTTTGTAGCTATATTTTAAGATGGTCTTATAAAAACAGACCTGTAATTTTATCCGGGTTAGTAAGCTATCTGAACACGCTGGGATCGTAATTTTGTCTTTTAACTTCATTAGTGTCTGCTGTCTTATTTAATGTAAACTGAAGATTTAATTTATTTGGTTTATACTTTTAATCTAATAATTCTGGTATGAGCTTCATGGAAACAAATAGTTCCAGATAAATGTTAACACGTTTACCAGAAACGAGATAGCGGCCCCGTCGCGTCGTCAATACAGAGAATTTTTGTTTTAAGGAGAGACCGATCCCCGTATTTAAGTCTTAGTCTGCCCGTGCCTCATGGAACACCGGTCTGTGCGAAGATCTTATCAAACAGAATAAGAACGAGAGAGAGTACAAGGTCGATGCTTCTGATAAAAAATGCTACGGCCAAAGAGAGGATTATCTAGAATTATTTGTTATTCTGCGCTATCTCTAACTTAGATTGAAAATCCGACGTCGTGACCTTGACCCTTCCATTAAATACAAAAAAGGTCCCAAACCAGAGCTTTGTGGACTCCTTATTTTACTCAAAGACTGCAAAAATACTCACCATACTTACTTGTTTAAACTAAACCTATATTCACAGTTACCGTTGAGTAAATAAAGTGTGTATTGATCTGTTGGGGAGCATTTCACGTATTACTTGTGGTACGGTACGCTCTACTTAAATTACTCTGACATAGGGTTTTAAAATATCGCAATCCTCTCCTGTTATCCATTAGAGGAACAATATTAGGTTTTTTAGACGCTGAATTAGAAGTATCAATGGGGTGAATGTTCACGCCAATTTGTTGCTTGAATCAAACTACTGTAGCTCTTAGTCTGTAAGTCAAACGATTTATTGTTAGTTAGTAAGGATTGATCAATTTTATGGCTATTTCTAAGTATATTTTATAAGCAACCTAGACAACATATCTGCTGTTTTTAGAGATCCAATTTGCAAATTTAACTTGTATTCCAGTGTAGGACATTTAAATTAAATTAAACTTTCACAGGAAAAACAACCATAACAATCTTAGTCGTATATTTAAAAAGTCGTTTAGCGTTGTAAGAAACGTCAAAAGACACATGGAATACGTGTGTAAAAGGTTGTAAAAGGATGATTGTGAATGAAAGTTTAAAAGAAAAAGAGACAACGGGTTAAGTGCTAACGTCTCATAGTCGATTGGGTTTCGAGGTCACTTTCAATAAACAACACCGTAAGGTATTTTTGTCTGAACAATAATTTTTTACAAAGGTGATGTAAAGGGCTTTTATAATGGTATTGTAGCAAAGGTCACATTCTCTTATGATGAAAACACGAATCTGATCACATCGTTTCATGCCAATTATATCTGTCTTTGTCCTCGTATTCTGTCATTTTGTTTACTTTACTCTTTCTGAGAACCGTTCGGATCATCAATCAGTTTTCCATGAATTTAGAATGTTGACATTTTACTTTAAACCTAAAACAGGAGTTCATATACTTTTCAAGGGTAATTTATCAAAAGTATAGATATTCAATTTATTTTATTAGTTTACAGTATTTTGTCAAAGGCCAACGATATTTAAATACAATACATCGTTCAGCTCTAAACTTCTAACCCTTAACACATTTTTATGAAAAGTACAAATAGTAAAGTGTTTTCTCTAGAGTCGTAGGTGGTTAGTAGACGAATGAAGACGTATTGTGACCTGTATTCCGTAGTTCAGTTTTAATGATTAGTGTTTTGTATAGTTTTTTATTAAGTGCATGTTTATAGAGTTAGTGAAGTTGACAAACTACATGTAGGTTGTGATTCCTGACTTAGGCGTGCCACAACGCTTAGGTAAGATTTGTTTATTTTAACCTAGTTTGTAATATTATGTATTAGGTTAGTTCTTTACCTGAAGAAGAGATCAGATTGCAGATCTCGAAACGTAGTGTTACTGATTTATTGTTTCACTGAACGATGGCAAATGTCCGGAAAAAATCCTGTTTCCTTCAGGCTGGGTGTATTACAGGGTAGTTAGAATCCAATTATTGACACTTTTACTGATAATATGTATTACTTTTATGGTAAATAATGTATATTTTGACAATTTCTGATGTTCACTAAAAATCTGATAGTCGAGTCTAACTTTTTTTTGTGAGATGGTCAAGTAAGTAGTAACAGTTGATAAGATGCACGGAATAACACTTTAGAACGTGTATAGTAATTTTCAGCCGTCAGAGTTTCTTTTTTACGTTTGAAATTACTCACGCAACATTTATTAAACCTGTGAAAACGTTTTATTTTTTAAACTTTAACTGCCTTTAGCGACTACATTTTATAAATTCCCAAGGAAAAACGTTTAAAAATGTTGTTTTATAGTTAAAAATGTATGGAAAATATTGTGTGTTCCACATAAGTAAAATATTTTCTCGTTTTCCTTATTTCTGGAATCATGATATTTAGCTTATGTATACTGAAAAAATGATATTTTAATTATGAACTACTGGCTCATAACAGCTGTGTTTTACTGTTTTAAAATGAACTTAAATTGTTAGTTTAATATTAATACATATATTTTGTTAACATCACAATAGTACTTCTTGGCAAACTACATCAACAATCACAAATCATTGTTTATTTTCCCTTGTGTGGTTCGGGTTTCTATTTGCACCTTTACATCTTCAGGCGCTCTTGGTCTACTAAAAGCTACATATAATTTTGTATGACTGAATACTGGATTACTTAGATAGATACGTATTTTTTCAGACGTTTGACCTTGAGCTATATTTATTGAATAGATTATAGTGGTGTCGGAAATTGAGTTCTGACAATGGAAAAGGCATGTTGTTATTAGTTGTACTCACGGAAGAAATACTGCTTCCTCTTTGTTTTCGCCAGTAGTTATTTCCACGTGTAATGATTTTTCAAATATAGCTTTCACAATTAATGAGTCTTACTCCATCTACAAGTCGAGAAAACAGATTTATGTTTCCGATTAACACAATAATAGCTCCAATTTTTATTTTCCAATTGTGTGGTGGCATTCCAGGTGGTTTTATTGTTTTAAATTTTCTGCTACATCAATAGATATTATGGAGTCTACTGTTTTACTCCAGGAATCATGTTAAGAAACTTTGAGTGTTTTGTTTCACAGATGTCGTTGAATGGGAAGATAATTGTCACCTGTATCTAGCGATATCCATCAATATCCATTATTAAAATCATTTCTATAAACATAAAGAGTTGTAACGTACTCTTAGTGAATATGTCTTGTGGAATCTTAGTGAAATCTTTGTCTGTTAGTACTTAGTTGTCCATTATCTAATTGTATTAACCCTTTAGCAAATTATTGTTCATATTTCCTTGTTCGTATATTTATTGTGAGATGTAGTACCTGAATGCCAGCTAAAATGCTACTTTGAATACATGATTCAGTTATTTGAACTTAGCATGAATGTGGGATTCCAAATAATCTGTGCTCATTGTACCAGAAGTGACGTTACTCCAGTCTACCCTGCAGCTGACCGACCCAACCTTGTACAATTTATATTATCAAGAATAAACAAACTTTTTTTCATATCCTTCACAAATTAACAAAATTGAATCCTTACCGTTATCATTAGCTATCAATTTTGATTAAATATTGTCAAAAATGTTTTTTTTCTCTTTTAGTATTTCATTCATTTATTTTTCTCTATGGGAAAATTCAACACTGTTATTATAAACTGTAGGTACATTAATCGGTAAATTTACCTTTGAGCAGTCTGAACCATTTTGTTTTAATAAGCTTTCTATTTTTTTTTAAGTGCCATGTTTTCTGTTTCTTCTTTACTTTCAAATCTAACATTTTCAAACATGCGTAACCATAACCATAGATTTTACATATGTAAGCAAATAGCATATGTATGTACGTTGATGAGGTATATTCACAGTTGCCATTTCTTCCACGCAATTTCTCCCATTCTTGATCGCCTTCTTGTAGTTCACGGGCAACTAGTTCTTCTTTATACGTACAATAAATGTTCCAATGTAATATTGTGTTTTTGAAAGATTTTGTTCCTTTGACATGAAGTATAGTATTCTAATGTAAAACCACTGTACATCATTTGGTGCAACAGGATATACTCTACCTATAATTCTGTCTTCACCTCTTTGTTTTTTTTGTCCATTTGTTACATTTGAATGTGTAATGATCAGGAATATAGATATTGATATAATCTTCTTGATCGTTACTTTTTATCTAAAACCATGCTACCAAAGTTTCGTGTTTGTTATTAGCTTTTTCAAGAGCAACGGCTTCCTCTCCTGGCGTCAAATAAACATTATACAATCCCTCGTCACGTACAGCCAAGCGAATAATAGAATGTGATTGTTCATGCATTTCATTATGATGCAGTCTCGAAACATTATGAGCATTTACATACCTCATAGTTGTATAACTCATTATTTCATAATTTGTTTTATTTTTGTCACTTTTTACAAATGCCATGTTAGCCACGCCATAGCCTTTTTAAATACATTTAAACAAATATATGGTACTTCGAATGCTTGATCCTACCTCCGAATTTATGTAGGAGTCATATTTAAAAAGAATGAATTGGTTGTATGTCTCTACATCACGGTTATCCACCTCATCCACTGCCTTAGATTTCGATCCTATATCTCTTTTTTGTTATGTTTTGGATAACCATTATTATTTGAGATGTTCTCGTCACTAAAGTCCTTTGGGTAGTGTTTTGAACATTTCCATCTACGATACATGGTTAATTTATGTTTAAATTTTCACATGGGACGTAAATCATATTCCTCGAAACAATTCCACTATGCTTTGAAGCCTTGCGGATTGGTATCTCTGTGAAAGCAAATTTGTCACTATTCTCTGGTTTGTGAAATTTGGCACCATCCTCAATTACTAAAAGCTTGTGGTAAGAAGGTGAAACTCTTTTCTAAAACTCGATAACATATACATACTCCACAACCTTTCCAAATGCATCACAGTTCAAAATGTCACTTTTTATAGTTTAGTTTTAACTTAAATACACTAGACACAACACCTGGTCTGTCATGCTGTTTCAGTGGGAATCACAGAATTTATTATCTTAGTCCCCTTAGGGTTGCAGGCCAAAACCACTACTAAGTATATAAAAATACCGGAGTATATACTGGATAGGTCAGGTTTTCCATATTTACGCACTATAGACGTGGTGTCTTGATACGGTTGTACCATGTTTCTCAGAGACTCCTCAAAAGAAGATGAAAGAATGAATGATTGAACAATTTTCCAGACCAAAGGTTCCGCTGAATATGGTTCACAAATTGTTTGAAGTCCTTTTTAATGCTCTATCTTAAGTTCAGATTGGTGTACGCTTATGTTATGTCTAGTTGCTTATACTCTAGTATACTGACCAACCAAATACTGTACTGTAAAAATACTGTTTTTTCTCAAATGTAAGTGAGAAAACCCATCTCTAATAGCTAGTCTGTAACTCATAAATTTTATCAGAGTTATTTTTGTAGCGTAGCGTCTTTATTGTTCAACTCAAACCATGATTTCAAAATTGTATGTGTTTGCAATTTTCATCGCTAGGGATTGCAGATTTGAACTAGATCCAGATGCATGCACTTTTAATCGAGTGATAGACAATTATGAATGACATTAATTTCATTAATCAGGGGTGCCTAAAACTATGGTGATATTCATCGCCCTATTCACGTTCGTTGTAAATTTTCCTGAACAATTTATTCTCCTTGATGTGCACCGTTCCCAAATACTCTTCCACGAACTCGTGGACTGCCTCTGCCTCAATGTTCGGTCTTCCACGAACAATACATTTCAATGTTTTCAATTTGAACAGAACAATAAAATCAATAAACTGTCAAATATGAAATGTTTTTATAAAATTATCTCTAACAATATTCTCTGCTGCAAATTGTTCCGAAATATTCATAAACTCGCAGTCTATAAATTTAAATTAAACACAAGACATTTTTGTAACAGTCTTTATTCTGTATCAATGTTATTACATTACACAGAAAGGCTAACAATCGTGAAGTAAATTAACATGTAGAAAATAACATTGTTCGTAACAATGTTCACATTAGCTGGTATATTAGCTGGTATATATTATTTTAAAACAGCTGATAGTGATAAAAAGTTTACTTTGAACATGTGCCTAAAATTCAGACTGTTTGGACCGATGCATTTCTTATGAAGATTTCTTGAAATTTAGAGGCCAGTAGGACAGAGCCTCGATAATTTTTGCCATATCTGGAATTTTTTTCCCACCTTCCTTCCCAAACATTCCTTGGCACTGAAGCCTTAAAATGATTATTATATAGCTATTTTATTTTCTTCACAGTACAAGAAATTTCCTGGGGATCGATTCAAATACGGAATCAGATAAATTGATCGTGTAAAACTGGGTGTTTTGGATAGTGATTATTGCCCATCTCCCCTTCCTAATCTTTCTCGGCCAGGCTGCGTCTTCTCGCAAGAAAGTTTCCCGGGAAATCCGCCTTTTCCCGAATACGCCCCTTCCTGACAACAATTCTGGCAAAGGGAGAGAACTTATTGTTTCTCCAGCTCTTTTTAGCGAACTTCCACCCAATGAAGGCTCCTACCCTCTTGGTTTGGTGCAGCAGAACGAAATAACTTGCTATGATAAATATTGACGGTCACTGACATTATACCCTACGACATATTCTAGTATCCTCATTAAAGTTCCTGAGAGATTAGCAAGATCAGCAATCAGTAACGCCTCTCTAGTCAGTGAGGCCAATAAAATTGTTACTGTTATACGGAGAAATTGAAGCAAAATTGTGGATAACAGCTTTTGTTATTTGAATTTCACAATGGTAGTACTTTATGTATGAACATTTTAATTGTAGCGAAGAATTTTTAATTTCCATCTTTTACATTCTACACAACCATAACAATACAAATATTATTTCATAGTATGTGAGAAGAGCAAAAATATAGCCAGGTGATATGAAGTACGACCCAAGTTTACTTTCAGAAAGCGATGACGCGTTGCAACTCCCAACGGTTGAGGGGCGGGACGATCAAGAATTGGTAATCCCTTACCCGAGGGGCGCCAAATCCCCGGGCTTGGGAATCTTGCGTCAACTTCCTTCTGCCTCTCTAAGATTCAAATGTACCATTCTTGTGAAAATCGCTAAAATATCAGACTTTAGTCCACAGCATTTGTGAAGAATTTACAGGCATTTATTTTAGGATTTAAAATTTTATGTACTAGCCATAAGCAATATTAGATCCAAAGCTATGCTCTAGCCTGAATACAGTGTAATATTGACCGAGTGTTACAATAAATCAACTTTAAAAATAATTTTATTATTATAATATTGTAGGTTATAAACCAACGCATTCAGTGATAGTGAAACATTTATAGATACAGTAATGTATCGTTTTGATAAATCAGTCTTTGTCTGATATTGTCGGGTGTTTTATATTAGTGTAATCAAATTTCGGCAACGTATGTATGACTGTATTTCTTAGAACATGTAGCCTATATTAATACATGACAGTATTGTACGATCAATGATAGTGTTATAATACGGTGTTTTATTATACGAGTATTTTACCAACGCAAATTGGAAATATAATGATTTTTAACACTCTCTAATTTTATGATAATGAATTTTTTTTATCTGTAAGGAATGATCAAGGTTATTGCCTTAGACGAATTAACGTTTGTTTAAATTATGTTGCCTCTTTTTCAAAAATATTGAGAGGATAAATAGTAGGGCCAGTCAACTAGACTTTAAATTACCGTAAGTCTAGATTATAACCATAACAAATTAAATAACACAAAAAATATAGTCAATTTTGTAAACAAACTATGATCTTGGCTCTGCCTGCTCCCGATTGAAAGTTTGAGTATTACACATTATGTAAAAAATATTTTATCCCCCTTTATTTCAACTTTAAGATTTATTAAAATAAACAATAAAACATTTTTAAGACTTCAATTAGACAACTTAAAGCTTGTTTTGAGGTACTTTTTGCTTGCACTCTCTCTACTTTACAAAAGAGCTGAGGGATGGAAAGCAACTAAAAGTTTGAGTAATAAATGTTCAAATCAATAAAATTGAATTTTAATTACCTCAACATTGTTTTATTCAGTCCCAATAACAAGTTATTGATGAATTAAAATTTTATATTCTTCATTTTGTGTTAAAAAAATAACAAGCACTCAATTTAAAAAGGATGAAATGTAATATTAAATATTTTCAAAATATTTAATTGGTTGATTAATTTTTAATTTTACTTACTGTTTAATCCAAGTTATAAAATTCCGTCCTTGAAATAGCCGGTAGTTTGTATGTGGATAAAATAAGTGTTTCATAAATATCCTTACATTTCATTTTTTGTTCTTACTGTCCACTTTTATTGTAAATGGTGTAAAACAACTTACTGTAAGGTATACACTCCACAGTTTTACTTTATTATAATTTATTTAAAATGTGAAAAATGAGGTTTGGCTACATAAACTCATCGAAATAATTAATATTATCACAATTGTCTGTTTTAATAAATAAGGTGACTATTTGAAATGTAAAACAGATGTTAAATTGAATCCAAACGTATATAAAACGCGTTGGTTCAATCAGGAGTACTTAGTCTTAAATGGCATTCAGTTTGCCTTCAAAACACTATGTGTCATATAACTGAGTGGACTCTGTTTTGGTGTAGGCATTGGTATAATTGTATACTTTCAGTTAAGAGAGTGACTTTCTTGTTTGCGTTATGGTCTAATTAAGTTAATTTATATCTGTAATGAGCTCGATAAACTTTACATATGCAGGTTATAAATTAATCTTTATGCCTATTTCTATTTTCCAAACTGTTAGTAAACTACAAATAGCACAGAGAAGCTTGTACGAGAGTAGCGACTCTAATACTAAGTGGCTGCAGACAAGTGGGTTAAACTAGTTGCTCGAGAGAACTATTTGCTAGTGAAATTAAGGGAGAGGTTAATAAGTGCTCTTAGCTCTCTATTTTATGCGAATCTTCTTGTCTTAAACTTTTCTTAAGACGCTTGACTTATTTAATTTGTATTGCGATTAAGTTCTTGTTACATTGGATGCACTTTAAATCAAGTTCAACTTATCAGTCTGAATATAACATGAGCTGAATAGATATAACAGTTTTCTGTAGTATGCCCGAAAATATCTAAAATGTCCCTCACGACAGACATTGAATACCATTACCGGTTGTCAAAATGCTTCAGAGCCTTAATTACAAGTTCTGATCATAAAATGCACTTATTGGAAGAATACTATGCAGTCATCAACTGAAATTAAACGTAGGTTATTTTAGTTTTTTATAATACTTCTTTACTTTATTAAATTCACAATGTGTGTATTGCAGTCGCCTAAATAAAGTTTTATTATCAAATTCAGGAAGTAGATTCTCACCTAGAACATTCAGATACACTACATTGACTTCAGATTCAGCAATTTCCCAGCGAATCATCATCACCAACAGATTAGATTGAGACGACTTTTAAGAACTGAAGTTTAAGTTTAGAATCTTGTTGCGGCAGGTCACAGTTCTGAAGGTAACGTTATTACATTATTTACTGATTCAACCATTGTCCATGCCTCTGGCGTCATAGAAATGAACGTCCTAGCCGCAAATCACCTCAACAATATAGAGGCAGTGCAAAGTTACCAGTCCGTTAGTAAGAATCAGCAGTTCCTGAAAGATTCTCTTCACAATACTCTACAGACTACTTCCCAATGCATTGATCACACGAAGTACATGATCTTATCAAGAATATAGATACAGGGCAAACTTACCAATCTGTTGATTATAATCAGCAGTTCCTAAAATAATCTCCATCAATTCTCCACGCAACCCTTTTCAGGTTACATCGTAATGCCAGGATCACATGAACTACGCGATCTTATCAAGAATATAGAGGTAGAGCAAACTTATCAATCCGTTGGGTATAATCAGAAGTTCCTGATAAATTCTCCACGCAGCCCTCTACAGATTATCGTGTAATGCCTGGACCATATGAAGTACACGATAGACCTTGTACGCCTAACATTGTCTCCACGAACTGAGGACGATCCGTAAGTGCACCAGACCTCGTACGCCTAACATTGTCTCCACGCACTGAGGTCGATCCGTAAGTGCACCAGACCTCGTACGCCTAAGATTGTCTCCACGCACTGAGGTCGATCCGTAAGTACACCAGACTCTCCGTACGATCCTAAGACCTGACGTCACCACGAGAGGTCGGTCCGTAAGTGCACCAGACCTCGTACGCCTAACATTGTCTCCACGAACTGAGGACGATCCGTAAGTGCACCAGACCTCGTACGCCTAAGATTGCCTCCTCGCACAGAGGTCGATCCGTAAGTGCACCAGACCTCGTACGCCTAAGATTGTCTCCACGAACTGAGGACGATCCGTAAGTGCACCAGACCTCGTACGCCTAAGATTGCCTCCACGAACTGAGGACGATCCGTAAGTGCACCAGACCTCGTACGCCTAAGATTGTCTCCACGAACTGAGGACGATCCGTAAGTGCACCAGACCTCGTACGCCTAAGATTGCCTCCACGCACTGAGGTCGATCCGTAAGTGCACCAGACCTCGTACGCCTAACATTGTCTCCACGAACTGAGGACGATCCGTAAGTGCACCAGACCTCGTACGCCTAAGATTGCCTCCTCGCACTGAGGTCGATCCGTAAGTGCACCAGACCTCGTACGCCTAACATTGTCTCCACGAACTGAGGACGATCCGTAAGTGCACCAGACCTCGTACGCCTATCATTGTCTCCACGCACTGAAGTCGATCCGTATGTGCACCAGACCTCGTACCCCTAACATTGTCTCCACGCACGGAAATCGATCCATAAGTGTGATAGCCCTCGTACGTTCCCTCCCCATCTCTCCATATCCCTATCCCACGTTCTTATGTGAATTGGAAAAATGACCTACGGTCACTTAAGCGGTCGCCAGCCTACATCCCGCTGTTCTTTTTCTTTTACTCTCATATGTTTATGCATTTCTCCATTTTCTTTTGTTTGTTTTTCGGTTAAAAAATTATTTTAATTAATAAGTGTTCTCAACCCGTATTAGTAACAGTGTTCGTACAGTGCAGTCAACTAAATAAGCAATTTAGTAGGAATTGGGTTCTTTTGCCCCTGGTGTAGTCAAATATCAGACAACAGAAAAAAGTGGTAAGATTTATATAGATGTACTGTAAAGAATAGCTAAGATGGGAATCCCGCAAAGAAAGCCGTTTGGAGTTCCGGAGTAACGTCGGTCTACGGGTTGCATCAAATATCCATCATAAACAGACCAAGCGTGGGTACAACATTTCAAGTCGGTCGTGGATTGCACCTGGCAGAGTCAACAAATTATCTATATGTATACGTGAAAGTAGATATTCTTACGTTTATATAGTGTCTAACCCTGTTTGAGATGGCTCAGAGAAAAGGACTTTTTGGTGTTATGTACTTAAAGAGGAAAAGGTATGTTTTAGGATTAAGACTTACATTTATAACGCAACATCCAGCAGGTAACACGAAGTTGAGATGCAGGCAAGCAAGGATGGGGATAAGCTCTAGTTCGAGAGCAAAGCGTAATTGTCAACTTACTTTGATCGACTACCAGAGATGCAAATACTCTGTGGAAACACTATTGAATAGTAAATAGTTGAGTTTCAAATTAAATAAAAGCACTTAACTAAAGCAACCCCATTGCAATCGTAGAAGGAAAAAAACAGAGATTGTTGGTAGTGGAAGGTGAGAAAGTTAAATCTATGAGTAGAGTGATATGTGAGTCAAATGCAGTATTTCAAACAAAATATTAGTATTTATATTATATCTCTTAACTAAAACTCGAGCTCATTAAACTATTACTTCTGCGAAAACTCCTACAGCTAAAATATTTCAGGTAAACCTAAAACTGGCCGTACTTTGATGGCGTCTGTTGATTTTGAAAGAATTAGAGGTAGTTTCTGGAATCTCCTGTACACTTGGATAGTTAATACCAGTATTATAAACTTTCATTTTGTAATGCAAGTTTAGAAAATCGAATCCCAACTGTTTTTGAACTGGAAAATGTCATTGAAAAGTTCGAAATGTGATTATAAACTAAAACTTGTTGTAGTTAGTATTATTTATTTAAATCATTAAGGTCTCAAAGTTGTGTAGAGCTAATCCCGTAGTACAAAGTACGAGCAAATATCAATGGAAACAAGTGATCTCACAATTCCCGCGTTTGTCCCGCAATAATTTAGTAAATGTCCGGAAACACTGTAGATGTCAGCTAAGTAATATCGTTGCCCTTGTCGTAGTTGGATTAAATTGCTTTGTCCACTTCTTGGGAGGTTGTGGTAATCGCAATATCTTAAACTTCTTTACAAAGGACGAGCAATTGCAGTAGCACATTTTCTTTATTTTCTGCAAAAGGTTTTAATCTGTGTTTATAGTTTAGGAGGAACGTTTAGGCAATATTTTAAAAATGATATGTGCTTTTTTAATGTGTAATCCTGTGTTTTTTACCAATTTCAATGAGTAACTATGTACGTGCGCCAATCAGGGTAACATTAACATTTTCTTTAATATTCATTATTTTTTTTATTGTATTGTAGTGCTTGGGAGTACAGCTGTAAATTTGTATTGATGGAAAATTAAAATACAGGTTGGATATTATTTTTGGATGATAAAACAGTTACTCACTAGCAAAACTGAAAGTTTATGGCAAGGAACCTGAGGCGAGCAGTACAGAGCCTACGTCACGTCTCGCCTCGACGGTAGGGTGTGCCACTTTGTCCGTACCCGCGACCTATAGTTCCGTCGACCCACCCGGTCTAAACATACCCTACATCGTCCCGTACATAAATACTTATATATTTTTATTGTGTTTGCTTTGACAAAGGAAAAAACGGGTGTTGAGTTCTCGTGGGGCGGGGGTGGGGTGGGGAGCCAGAGGCACTGTTTTGATCAATATATAAATAGAGGTGTGTGCGCATGCGCCGGCCACGAGCTCACACCCAGGCGGCCAGGGCAGTCGGCAGAGTCCCACCCCGGTACTGTACTGCAGTCTGTCAATCTCACTATCAACTTTGTTTTCTGTTTTTGTGCGTGCACCGAAGCCCCGTGTCCCGTGTCCGCACCGGAGTCTCCTGTAAGTAAGTGCCACCCTTCTCGGACCCAGCGTCGACCGCCCCATCGACTCCTCTGCCAGTTTCGTGATGAGTGAAAAACACCTGTGAGTGGTCAACTTTTGGAATTTTTACGTTTAATAGGTGGTAGTAGTGGTAGTTTACTTGCCGTCAACGTATTTTACTTTTCGAGGATTATAAAGGCCAGCAGCAGTTCGGTATGAGTAGTTAAGGCGTGGACGAGGTTTGATTATCAGTTTATTCATTGATTGCTCCACTGTTGTAATTCACTCACTTTTACTGATATGTTTTGAAAACAATTACTAAAACACAGTAGACTGTAAATTCTGCAGACTACAGAAAGCTTTGAAGGTTTCCATTATGTGAAGATTAACTGTAACATCATTACAAGTTAAGGGTTGTTCATCTTATTAAAACACGTCTCGCTAGAAGATCTACTGTAACCTCCTCCTTAGAAAGCTTGTTCATGATTAGGGAACGTAGACGGGGTAACTTTACCTGTAGACCTCTCCTTGATACTATTAGCTCAGTATTTGTGAATGAGAGGATGACGATGAGGCCAGAGTACGAGTATGTACGGTGACAGTACCTGAGCCATGCAGTGCGGGCAGCGGCAGCAGGATGTGAGCGCCGCCCCAAGTAATCCATATTGCCTGAGGTCTGACCCACCTGGCAGCTGGCACTGGGCATATAACTGATAGCAGAACTACCTTCATCATCTCTAGTTAAGGCGGTTTGACAGCCCGGGATAATATTCAGTAGTCGACTATCGAGTGACTATCAACGAGCACATCATTTATAACAATTAAAATTTTAGAAATATACGATGCTAAACGTGTAGTCATCTGACTTAAATGATTTTAGTATCTGATACTTTTTGTGTTCCGTGCGTACAACTTCATGTTAATTTTTTACGCCTTTACAAGTTGTGTTGATAGTAACAATTATTTCTCAACGTAATTTTGTTTGTATCATAAACTATGTATGTGTCAGCTGTTTTCTCTCACGATGAAAAAAAGTAAAAAAAAAAACGCCAGTTATTATTACTTCTAAACTTTAAATAGACTTAAAAATCTAAATTAATCCGTGAAGAAATGACTGCTTTAAACACTATAGAAAAGAAAGTTGGAAACGTTTTCTCATCTAATTCTCAGTATCTAGCATATATTATAAGAGGGCCTACTAAAGAGATCCTACTGAGACATGTCTAATAAATAATTCTATTTGGCCTTAAGCCTTTTTTTACCCAAAAATTTATCTCACTTTATGTCCTCTGCTCTGTAATAAAATAATGTTTATGTTTAAGGCAATAATGTGTTGGAATTATCATCTATATCTCATTTGTGTCGAACTAAATTTTGTAGAATAGTTTAGTTGACTCGCCTTCTCTGGTAGTGTTTTCTACACACCGTTCTGAACAATGTAATGTACAGTCCCGACATATGAAATAAATACAGTACTGTAGCAAATCTTACAGTGCAAATATGACGTCGAGAACGTAATTCGTGTTTATAAACTTCAGTTGAAATCTTGGAGTAGGTTACGACCTGACCCAGGGGCGGAAATGTCCTCTTTCGTACTGGATCTATACAGCATATACGCGTCCCTCTTGACCACTTAAACGTCGAATTCTACTTCAAACCAACGCTATTAAAAAAATATATATCTCAAAGTCATAACATACATTTTTTTAATGCAGATATCGATATGGATTGACGAAGATAGACTTGCATAAAGCTAAACAATCGAAGGGCAGTCCGTCAGTTGGACGTTCTCCAGCACCACTCCTCACTTTTTAATGGGTGATTCCCATCCTACGCTGACCCCGTGCATGCTTCTAGTTTCATATTTCAAACGTACTGGTTTATGTTGCTTCTTTGTAACAAAACTATGAAGTCAAAGTTTTGTTACAAAACCTTAAAGTAATAATGAATAAAAAAAGCTGTTCATCTCACTAAAAGACGTAGAATATTCACTAAATATTCTGCTTAGAAATCTTGTTCAGATTAGGAGGAGGGCGTAGGCAATGTAACTTGTAGACTTCTTCTCGAAACTCGACCTTTGAATTTGTCACAATGCTGCTCAATTGATGATAATGACGGTTTGACATAAGGAATATGTTGAAAATTTCCAACCAGTGTATAATTGATGCAATAATTGGTACTTATCCCCTTCCAATTTTCACTAGGTCTCGTGGAACATTTCTTAATTCTAAAAATCTTTCCATCATCTTGGCTTACCGGTTCATACTGTAATGTAGGATTTCCAACTCAATTCAAATATTTAAATATTTTGGAATCGTTGTTCGGACCCATTTTCAGTCAATTTATGTTAGACAAAACAAAAATGTAATTAGCTTGAAATCGCTCTCCAAACCGAGGCCTAAATATTTCAAAACTTGAATTGTGTCAGCAGTTATTCGATGCAGTTTGAATTGGAAAACCGTACATAACTTCGATGCCATCTGTGGAATGACATTCTATATTGAACATACTTTCGACATAAATGTCTTTTAATTTGGGACGAATTTACACTTAATACTTGAAGAATGATGTCCATATTTCAGATAAATTATACTTTCATATTAAGTTTACCCTAGCTGCACATTAGTAATGGTTTTATATTCACATTTTAACCGTCATCGCCATATTATGTTCATGTGAATATGTATCTAGTTAAAATCGTTAAACTGTACGATGACCCAAACATTTAAAATTATTTATTTTTTAACTTGGAGGATGCGTTTATCAAATAAAACCTTTATGCAATAAGATCCATTCAGAGGTTTTTAATAAAATATTTCGCATATATTTATAGTTTTCTCTAGGAATTACTTTTACTCCTATCTAATTTGTCAGTTGCTAATTATGTCCTAGAAATAAATGTCTTGATACAAATTTATCAAGTACCCATTACAGCTTTGTGGATTGAGCATATACTACATGGTGGAGCTAATATTCAAAACGAACTCAAAGTTATTTTAAAGTTCACAAATATAATTAGTAATATGCTAACAACCCACTGCTAATTTCTCAAACTAGTTTTGGAAAACCAAACCGGAAAACCGTTTGCAGAAACAATAATAATAGATTAAAATATTAAATCATACCATCCAAAATAAAGCAAGATGTTGCTCATTCGGTTGTACTTTTAGAAAATTACTTCAGCCTATGTCTTCCCACTCTGTAGCATTCTGTTAAGGACTCTGAAAAATAAAACAGGGAGTTCCATCCATGTCTCTCAGAAAGACAATGCTTCTTCTCACACATTTTTTCCAACCATCTTATGAAATTTCATTATTATCCACGGAAAAACTTATCTCTGCCTTATTTGCTATATCATACATGGAGCTTACATTCTGTTTCAGGCAACAGTCCCACAGTCAAGTTTATTATAAAGTATTGGGAGTTTTATCCTTTAAAACACGAGTGATCTACAACTTAAGAACCAGATGTAACTTATTTATTTGTAGAGGCTCTCTGCTTACTTGTTCTCCGAGAAAAATAACTTGTAATATACCATCATGCCAAAAATATGTAGGTAAAGAAGCTTTATGATCCTACTGCTTCTGTCAATTATAAAAGATGACTATTTTACCACTGAAAGCAAATAAAGTCGGTATAGGACACGGACCCTGAAGAATGATTAAGGGGGTTGATGAGATAATGCTACTTAAGTAATCTGTAGAACAACAATATCAACAGCATCAATTCGAACGTTGGTGTTACAGATAGTCCAGACATTACAATTTCAATAAAAATAGAGTTCCCAAACTAATCCCTTGTGACACTCCTTAAATGATGATAAAGTTTCACCACGTGCTTAACAAATATGTGCTTTGAATGTTTTTATTAAGGAACCGGCAGATCCTTCTGAAAATCGTGTCGTTTGCTGTCTTTCTGATATGTGTGATTTTTCTTGATGATCCTAGAGACTAAAAATTTGCTACACATGAGCAGAAAAGCAACAATTAAAATACAAGTCAAATTCTAACATTTTTTATATTGCTCTTTTAAGTAAGATTGATCGCAACGTGAAAACACAGAATAAAGAAGTTAATAAGCCATTACAGTATAATGTAAAATTATTTGAGCTTTTTTCAGTTACAAACACATGTGATGAATTCACGTTGTTGGTATCGGCTGTGTTAATATGAAATTTTTTTAATTAACCTGCTATGTTTTGTCGGATTCTTCGAAATTCATTGTAGTGGTTTATTGAAAGGTACGAAACTCGAAACTTTTATTCGCACTCTAGATTTATAGCAATTTTAATGGTATTCAATACCCATGAATAAAATATTGCCGGCTTTTAATTTAAAACAAAATATTTAGATTCTGCGTTTTCTTTATCTTTAGAGTAATATTTCTTGCTGTACTTGAACATTTGTTTGTTTACTATTTATTTTTGTATGTAGGCTTTTAGGAGATATACAAATATATACGATATATATATATATATATATATATATATATATATATATATATATATATATATATATATATATATATATATATATATATGATGAAGGGTTGTGTCAACTCGAAAATTAAACATGAGCACTGAATTTTTGTTTCTGTTTTTTTGTACACTTTAAAGTACTTCGAAGAGTATATATATATATATATATATATATATATATATATATATATATATATATATATTATAATTATATATTATATATTGCGATATACTTTTAAATCTTTAGGAGTGGTTCGGTTTAGATGGTGCGCGCTCTAATATGAGCCTGAAATTGCAGTGTCAACTCGTCTGCGGTCGATTTGTCTAGGTCGACAAGAGCCGAGTCGTCCCACCTTTTATCCACTGTTTATAGTGGTGTTGACGACCTCCTTAAACCGTCCACTCAGTGGTGCCATACACTACATGGAATACACGCCCGCTTCATATAATAGCAAGAACCCCGCCCGATTGATTGGCTCCTACATATAGCAGGATTGTTTGCGCTGGCTGTAATGGTCTCAACACGTTGTGTGCTCGTTCCTTAGTACACACTGTGACGTAATAGGTGTTGCTATGACGTAAACTGCATAACAATGTCACTATATAACAATGTTAGAAATCGTTATTACTAATTCGTGAATGATATAAACTAATCCCTCCTGATCATGTTGATTAAAAACTGGTTAGTCTCAAAGCTCAACGTGTTTGTTGTTCGCTTAGCTGTATTGACTGATTAAAATGCTGACGCAACGCATTTCGTGAGCATGCCATTAATCTGCATACCATAGTGAAATGTACAAATTGATTAACTATCAATACAAATTGCATTGTTTACTAATAATAATAACTTACCTGTTTGTAATAACAATGTGTAACAAATGAGATAGAAGTTGAAATATACTCAGCATAGTTGAATAAAATGGACTATTCAATGTAACTGTTACTGGCTAACCTTTAACGAAGCACATCACTAGAGTGGATGGAGAAATTTCACTTCTGTTTTTCGGTCCGCACGATATTTCAAAGACAAAATTATCTATAGACTTGAAGTTTCATTAGTATATGAGGAACATTGAGTTCGATGATGTCACTCCATTGGTTCTGGCTGAGCGTCAAGGAACATGTTTACATTAGTCTTAAGGGCAACATTTATGGCAATGAGAACGTAGCAGAATAAATAAATTTGTAAACAAATTGAGTATAACCATTTGAGATTTTGACATGTAACATTGTTATTCATAGCATAAAAGGAAAAAGAGAGTGGAAGGTCAGTGTTACAATTCGATGACAATATTTGCTTTTAACACACTCTTGCATTACACTACACCCTTTCTAGCCCACTTTTATTATTTGAACACTGCTAGGAAACCTACTTTAATAAGCAAAAGTGTCAAGTGGCAACATATCTCAATAAAGAATTCATCTGAAGATTTTAAATTTGTATGAAACTTCATTTCTACATAGATAAGATTTGGTTCGATAATTTGGTGCGATAATGATTTGGTGCATATCTAACCTTGGAATTTGGCTGAGTGTCGTTGAAGCCTATTACTCATTAGACTGAAATAATTCTCTTTTGTTTACCGGGAATGTATCATTTATGTCTTTATATCTGTCAATAATGAAATGAGCTGTAGACTTAAAATGTTGAATTGAACCTCAGCGAAGCACATTCATGTGGAGTGGCGTTCGTCCATTTTTAATACATTATAAATTTGAGGCAAAGGTCAGAACACTTAATGGAAGTACTATATAAACAAAGTAAGGACAAGTTTTAACTGCTGATAAAATAGTTGCCTAGTTTTGATCATGCGCCTACATGCAGTTAATACATGTGGTAGACAAAGTAAGGTCAGGACACTCGAGGAAATTACTGTGCGGATCAAAGTAAGGGCAAGTTTTAACTTATGACCACAAGTGACCCAAGATTCCGAAATTAATTCATTTGTTAATTGGTTAGTATAATTGTTTTGATAGATATAGATTTGCCAACTATGTGTGTTAAGATTTATAACTGTTTTATAGGATGAATATATTAAAATTTCCTGTTTTTATAAACACACTTGAATTTTTACTATTCAAGTAATCAATGTATAAGCAAATGCAAATTCCCATTTTTAAATACTTTACAAGTTGTTACGTATTTTACGAATTTTAGTTTCTTTCAGATATTTTCCATTATTAATTACTTACAATAATAGTTTTTTCCTCATTTATTTCGTGAATTGTGTATCTCACACGGCAAATAGTACAAAATATTAAGTATAGAATTAATGAGATTATTGAGTTTAGTTCCATTTAACCTTCCACTCTGTTTAACTTATGAAATCTGGGATCCTTACAAACGACATCTGGAATCTAGATCCACGTTCGTCTGAAGGGATCCAAAAATGTCGGCAACGAAAACCTCAAAATGACTTAATAAAGTAATAAAGGAATAAAGTAATATTTATTGGAGAAATATGAAATAGACGAATTTAAATTACATTATGAAATACTATCTTTGCTGTTGGCCTGTCAGGAATTCATTCTCACAGTATTATTTATTTTTTATTATAGTATTATTTATTTTTTTATTATAGTATTATTTATTTTTTATTATAAATTTCTATAAACCATAAAAAAATTAGAACGTTTTATGTCAAAAAGAAATCTTTTAGAATAATAAAATCCAGAAAAAGTGACTTTTCTCTCTGAAAGTGTCAGACGGTGTCTGGGAGTTCGACGTATACTACCGTGCCTCTCAGGAATCTCCAACCGTTCTCAGGTTATTCATGTTACACAATATAAATAATGGTCTTAAAAACAAGTACAGAATAAAAAGTCAGGAGTCCGAGTGAACGAGAAACTTCTCTACAAGAAGTCAAAAAATCGGGCTGTGGTTCTAAGCGCTCTCTTATGTTCGAGATAAGTCTGAATGCGTTAGGAGATTCATATCTGAACTTCATAAGACATTATAATGAGACACATCCATTATTAGAGCCTCTCTGTCCAGTAGTGGATAGAGAGTCCTTAGCACAGAGTCTGTAATTTGAGCATTCCATGACAGGCTATTTTCAAAGTCAATTCCAAAATCTGTATTGAAGACTGTTCCTGACTCCAGTATTAGAAAAAATTATAAGGTGTGCACTTTTATTTAGAGTAAAAAACTGAACTAAAGAGCTTTTATTTAAAAAAAGGTTATGATTCGTAATTTCATATTGCCCTTAAGGCGTGAAAATTGTTGTGTTTAAAGTAGAGCCGTTTAATCTGCTATCATAAACTTGTAAATTTTCCAAGACCAGATATGTACGTATCCAGTATATGTAATGAATAAATTACTAAGAGAGGTAGTTAAGACGGACGTTACGCGTGATAAGAACTACGGTCCAGGGCTATGTATATAAAGACTAGAAGTCTATATACCCTCCGGTTTTGAGCGTACGATAAAAGTTGCAATAATAGCAGACGGGATGGCCAAGTATATGGAAGAATTGGTTTGAAGCTAAATACCTTATTAGGTACATCAAAACCCTTTCACTCGTAGACCTGCTCGGAGCACACTTACTAGACTGTAAACTCTAATCGTAAGTTTCTTTCACTGGGAGAGTAATTAAATTAAAGAAGTCTCCTGCGCCGGGAGGAACACAATCGGAGCTCTCTTTGATCCGGATGGCCGACAAATGACCCCCATGAGTCCGTGGGTGGCAGGCGACATTAGCAGGGTTGTTACTAATTGGTATCATGTTTACGAAGAGACCGTCCACCCCCTCACAGGGACCACCGCACCGTCATCGGCGCCGTCAGTGATACGTCACACATCCGTTATACTCTCTGCTTGTACCCTCTCGTACCTTTTGTCGTAGCCATTCATTGTTCTGGAAATATATTTATTCTTTTTAAAGGCATCGGAAATGATCCATTCCGATTTTGCAAACGTTTGCCGTAATTGAATCTTTTCCTTTGCATTCCTTAGAGTTTTTGCTTTGTTTTGTTTTTTAGGGGGTGTTAAAATAATAGTTATATTATTTTCTTGAACATATTCCTTCTCAATCTCATATCTCAAGATCATATAATTAAACATATATATATTTTTAAGTCCAGAGCTGTAAAATAATAAAATTATAAAGCTCAAATTCGTAAAACTATCAAGCTCTAATAAAGTACAATGACTTATAAAATAAAAACATTTATTTTAGATTAGCATCGTATCAAACATTCTTTTATTATACAAAAAAATATGCGAAACTCGATCACCTGTTAGGTTTATAAGGGTTAACTGTGTAGAATATAAATAAGTTTTAAATTTAACACTACAGAGCAGCCAACTAATATATATTACTCTGTGAAGATCTAGGGGACTTAGCAAGCCGCCGGCAACTTTCTGAATTCCCTGCTGCCCCAATATTGAAACTATTTCAATATAGTACTACAAGTATTTCTCTGACACGAGCATTAATAAACATCATTATTGACAATACTAGTTATCTTATTTAAGTGTATTAAAAGTTTAAGATTGTCTTCAATACTTGCCAACCAAAACTCTATTGTAATACCATAGTTAATATGATACTAAATGAAAGTTTTTACAATGTCTGAATGCCCATATAGCCAGGACGGCCCTGTGACTGAATACATTTGTTTATTAACCACCATATGAACTTATAAACACGACCTTACTCAACATTAAAACTATGGATAATATCAAAACAAACACACCGGGGTATATATTTAAATTGCGAAAAATAATCTTCCGCGTGGTAATTTCTGCATTTCGTTAAATTCGTTGCTCGCTGTTCACACAAACTGATTGCATGTGGAAAATGCTCTTAAGACTGTTGTAGGGTAAGTATCCCGGGCAAGTCACACATACACCCCCTCCACAAGTGCTGACGGCAGCGGAGGGAGTGGAACTCTTGTAGAACAGTGACGACGTGATAGAGTGGCCGAGGACATATCGACCTAGACAGACAAAGGATCGCCCATCTCCGAACTGATCGTTCCGCCCGTAAACAAACACCTTCATACAAACTTTGCTTCCTTCTCGTGATAAATGGCGAAACTTTGCAGTCTCTAGTATTCAGTTGTACAACTGTTATTCAGCATTGCACACCTGTGCTATTGATACCTAAAGTCGTTACAGTTATCATATCAAGGGCTGGAAACATTGTATGTGTACTAAGGCTAAAAATAACTTTGTGAAGGATGACTGTTAGTTCGTACAGTTCTACAATTCTTTGAATGCTATAGCAGCATCATATATTTTACAAGTACGACGCTAGTGGTAGATAATTCCAGTGGATATCAAATTAACATGTTGTAATTGATTATAGCGGCGCAATTTGTAATTTTCTATGTCCTAGTCAAATTTTTACACAAAAGTACACATTCGTAATCGTGGTGCAGATAGACGATATGCCAAACGAATTAAAGAGAAGCAGATATTTTATTTAGTAACAAAAGTTTTAAATGTAAACTTGTGAGGCATTGAAAAAACAGGTGAAATAATACTAAAGTATATTTTACTGTTTAAAAATGATGGACAAAAACCCAATTTAAAACTCGAGGTTTAACAAAATCACTTTACTCTTATACTCCTTTAAAAATAATATAGAAAAACTAACAAATCCTTAACTTACAATTTTTTTTAAATAAAGTACCATGAAAACATATTATTAAAAAGATTTGTTTACTTAAAAATTATATGTTTTGAAGTTAAAGCAGACATAAAAGCCTAAATGAAAGATTACGTGGTTTGGTCCTTTATTTTAACGATAAAAATATACATGTATCAAATTAATTATAAAGACCAAATTATGTTGTATTTATTAATCTTAAAATTGCCTCCCTTTTATTTGTAAACGTAGTCTTTCCAAAGGTTTTTAACATGCACAACATACATCATCGCCTTGAGTAAAATTTTTCGATACCAGAACCTTCACTTTTGGCACATCATGTACATATTTTGTAACAAACTATTTCAAATGTATTCCCTGTCTGTCAAGTAGGGGCTGGCTGATTTTTATATTTTGGTTATAGTTTCTATCCCATATACGTTTAGGATACGTTATCTTTCTCATCTTGCATATTTTAATAGATTTATAACCATGAAATACCCCATATATATATAAAACCACATAAACAATCAAATCCCTAGAAGGATGTTCCAAGTTTGTAAACGCGTCCCTTAATCCATCTGGAACTTGTATCTACAATCCATTAATCCCCGACAATTAGGCTCCTGCCGTACAAGAGGGAAGTTTGGAAGTTGGGGAGAGGGAAGTACACGTCGCCCTTTGTAAGGACCGTCGTTCGTTTTCTGTACAGCCCCTTGGGAGAGGGGTTCCTTCATTTCACTCTTAATACTGGGGGTTCCACTCTTGGAAAACTTTGCAACGGTTTCTTTATTTATGTTGAGAATGAAATTGTTATAAAAGCAATACTTAAAAATACATAAATGCTTTTAAATCAGGGAACGTTACCACGCTAAATATGTTTATAAGAATAGATTACAATATAACACAAAATATATGTGACGAAATCGATTCACGCGTTTGGCCGTAATCGTAAAACGTATGAATCGTCAAAGTCATGAATGACTGGAAAAAGGACATTTACGTCGATGAATATGTAGCTTGCACATATAATATCGTTAACGATATTTACAATAGATAAAAACAATACAATAATTATTCAAAGTATTCTGGCAGTCGAGGCATGTATTTGGCTGTAAATGTAAAACGCATGAATCGTTAGAATCATACTTGAAAGCTGGCAAAGAATGCACATTTACATCGATAAATATGTGCCTTGTACATATAAAATCGTTAACTATATATTTACAAGAAATAATTCAGAGTATCCTAGAATTCAAGGCACGAATTTGGCTATCGTAACACGTAATCGTAATATCAGACATTTAAATTCAAATTTTGGCGCCCAACCAATCCAAAAAGATTAAATTATAGTAATTTACAAAAAATAGTAAATTCACTGAAGTGACGGAAGCCAGAATCATTCAAAACTAATTGTTGTTCAAGTTTACTTATCTACTTTTCTGCGTTGAAACTTGTACTCTTGTTAGTGACCCTCCTTGCTGAGACACACGGTTCGTCTTTGTCGCGTGGACCCCCCATGCTGACGCCAGAGAAGGGCGGCAAGACACGACGTGATCGAGTGGCCAGTGTTCTATCTATCGATCAAGAGAGTACAACAATGTGATCTTACCGCAGTGATCCCACTCTGATAAGTGAATCACCTTCAGTAAACGTTGCTCTCTTGTGGAGATACGTCTCATCAGCCATGTGAACAGTGAAGGAATGAAACTTACACTAACGGAAATACAATGTATGTATAGGAAACAATTACTTAACAAATTTCTAATGTAACAATTTATTCTAAAACATATATTGTAGTTAATGTAGAAAGTGGTAAAGGATGCCAGACTGCGTCAGCACTATTTCCCAGCTCATAATAAATCTATCGTAGTTTACTACAAGTACTTCCTACGACTATACGATGTTATACTGACCATACACAATTGATTAAAGCAGCCACGATAATGATCAAGAACCGCCAACTCCTTCCTCTAGGATTATCATAAGTATTCGGAGCAGCAAGTGATCGTGTAGATCGTGCACGACATGTATCGTTTGATTAGTACAATATTAAGTATCATTTTCCTCTGTAGTAACTAAATAATATTGCCTTATTTCGAAATGAAAAATACTAGTACAAATCATGAGATAATGCTACCTCGTTCAGTTGAGTGATACCGTATAAACGTGGCTAACGGCTTAACGGACAGGTAACATATAATAGTCGATCTGTAAATAAATAATTGTTGGCAAAATTTATTCAAACTACTATATAATTTGCTTGCTTCATCATTTGTGATTTTTTAACAGAAGAAGTAAACAGTCAAACCTTGCTCAAAAAGCCAACCACTTGTGTTTTTTTTTCTGAAATTATTATGTTTTCTATATAAAGGTGGATTTTGGGAAAGACGTTATGTCCATGTGAAATACTATTTATTTCACACGCAAGTGAGAGATACGGGTTCGAGTCCCGACAGAGCAAGTACTTTTTACGATTCAATCTTTATTGAAGTTAAATCAGCTGTTTGCTGTTTGTACAAATTGTATTAATACAATAAGAGTTGTTTGACAGTTGGTCTTCCGACCTTGTGTTTGTCGTAGGATGGTTATTTAAACACAAGTGACAGAAACGTTCTAACAAAAAATAACTGATTTTTTAAACGTAAGGGCTCTGTGACGTAGTGGTAGCGCACCCACCCGACAAGTGAGAGATCCGGGTTCAAGTCCCGGCGGAGGAATTCTTTATTGAAATCATATTGTTGAATTATATATATATATATATATATATATATATATATATATATATTATGATCGAATTACATCATGTCATCATGAAACCACAAGGAAAGTATTTCAGATATGATTGTGCAGATCCTAACGCAGTGTTGCCGAATAAAATACATATTGTTTAATTGGTCTGCGCCCATCCAATCATGGTCGTTCAGTCACAGCAGCACTGTACTCAATTAACTTTATCGGAAATAATAACGAATCTAAATTCGCTAATGGCGAAAGTATTGGCTCCGGTTGTCCAAGTCACGTGATGCCGCGTCACTGCCAAACATGCGGCACGCGAAAGGGCTCATAATGATGGTAGAGTAATTGTGCTCTATATTGTCCTAACTCATTTTGTACGATCGTCTCAATGTAATGTTTCATAAGATGCCAATTTTGTCAATGTGTTCGTTTCATGCTTTTCAGCTCAGAATGAGAAAATGATAAAAACTTGATTATAAATAATTTCAAGAATCAATCAACCTGAGAAATGCATAATTATGGCAATGCCGTAAATCTCAAATTCGTTGCATTTATGAATAGATACAAATAATATTGTTAAGTTAGTTTTTTATTATCATTAAACTCTCTACACTTATAACAATATAATCCCTTTTTATAACAGTATGATTTATATGTTTGAATATTGAAGTCTCATGCCAACAGAAAATTATTATCTTATTTTATTTAACTGATTTATTATAATAGCACAACTCTTTTTTTTGTCTACATTGGACTCCATGCCAACATAAGAAGTTTTCACTATGAAAAATGGACGTTAAGTAGAAATACAATTCAAAAGATAGAACCAGTTGAGAGTGACGGATTTCATTGTTTTATATGACTGCTTTATGTTACTCTGCGTGTATTCCGTAATACGGAAATGGCATTCCAACGTTGGTTGAATCTCATATATGCTGAATACTTCTAACCACATATGTGTTTCTCGGTAAACGTTTTACTTGTATTTACTCTACAATAATTTATTGTTTTATTTGTAGAGTCAGTAATTGATTTTGTTTGATGATGGATTGATGTTTTCATGGTTGATCGAGTTTTATCCCAGATCACTTATTGCATTATTTCAAGGCAATCTAGTTTTGTTGACGTTCGAAAGTAACGTACCCCACAACAAATTTGAATTAACGTGTTATAGGTCAGTTCCACCCTTTAAACTCCGAGAAATAACTACTGTCAAGCATTCTACAGTTTTTTGTAAACCTAAGAACGGGCACCTCTCGTTCCACGACTTGGATGCCTGTCAATCTTGCCTAATATGTTCCTATTTTGTAGAATCTGCTGACTGAGCGTGTTTGTCAGTTCATGTCCCAAGGTTCTGATCTCGGTTGTTTGTCACAAGAAATGTTGTTACACCTATTTCCTGTGTCGATTTGGTAGGGATTCTTTCGATAACGGTATTCATCACCAGTTCAGGCTAATTCACGGCGGACGAAGTGCACAATTATCTTGTGAACCCAAGACTGGTTGGATTGGATGGTGAGACGATGGGAATTCTGCAAAAGCAAACAAAGACGGATGATTTCATCCTGTATCTATAATGGCGGAACACTGAGGTCCATTTACAACCAAAACTCTGTCTCAGTAGGTTCTCCTGTTCTTCGGAGGTGTGTTTTATCATCTTTTGCAATTGAAGGACTTACAAGATAGGAAATACTAGCTGCTAAACCTGCCATCTCATCTGCCCGTGGGCTTACTAGTGTTAGGTACCCCTACGTTAATCCTAAGTTACTTCATTTCACAATTTATTGTCTCATTCTGCATCATTCAGGTCACTTCGGTTTATTGGGCATTTTCTTCATCCCGCATCGTGAGATTAGTCTACGTAACTTTCTCTTCCGCAATTTAAACAGGGTTCTTTCTTGAAGTTGTTTGCCATAGCTTTTTATAACTATGATTCGCTTTTAAGAACTACCTGAAAAGCAGCTGGTCCCTGTTGGATTGTTTGACATCGTGGCCGAATTAGAATCATATGTAACATTTCAGCAGGTCAACACTCCTTGACTCTACAACTTTTCCATTCTATGTGCATATGGTACCTCCTTTCTTTTTTCTCATGGTGTTCCTTTCAAATGATTCCATGAAAATATATATCTACCTTTCTTCAAGTATTCCTTTTTTATAATCCACAATCTTATATTTAAATCATTGTATGGCATTCCTGTTACATTTTTCTTCTCTGACAACCTTCTTATCCATTCCTTGTCTACATTTTTTCCTACATCACCCTTATGTATTTCACTTCTGATATCATACATCACAGTTGCTTTCTCACTGGCTTCGTCAGCAGCATAAACCATTTTTATTACTGAATAATTAATTTTTCAAGTTGATATAAAAATCTCTTTCGTATTATATCATTACATATTTCTCTATTCTGCAATCAGCTATTTGCTCCTTAAAGTGTCTGCTTATTCTGTACCCCACCTCACTGTGATACTCTCTTTTTGGTTTCATGGTTTGCACTGTATTGCACTTTTTGCACTGTAATTTATAGAGTACTTGGCGGGAATGTAGCGTCTTGTCCGGAACCCACCTTTTATACAGATTGTACTATTTTCATAGAAGACACTGTTCAGTGGTTTGTCAACAGAAAATTTGCTTACAAGGTCACACTTAAGCTACAGGAATGACCACGATGTTTTATATATGTTGGTGATTTTAGGAAGTACGGTATCGACCAGGGCTTGATACTACTCCTGATGTATGATCGTATAACTGACAAGTACGCCCCTATCTACAGAGGGTAGGCGGCAGGCCACATTACCTGGCTTGTTACTACTCCTGATGTATGAACGTATAACTGACAAGTACGCCCCTATCTACAGAGGGTAGGCGGCAGGCCACATTACCTGGCTTGTTACTACTCCTGATGTATGAACGTATAACTGACAAGTACGCCCCTATCTACAGAGGGTAGGCGGCAGGCCACATTACCTGGCTTGTTACTACTCCTGATGTATGAACGTATAACTGACAAGTACGCCCCTATCTACAGAGGGTAGGCGGCAGGCCACATTACCTGGCTTGTTACTACTCCTGATGTATGAACATATAACTGACAAGTACGCCCCTATCTACAGAGGGTAGGCGGCAGGCCACATTACCTGGCTTGTTACTAATTGGTATTGCGTTGTTGATTGCGAAGGTCTGACGCCCTCCCTCAGGGACTGTCCTCCTTAATATGGCGAGGATCATTTACAACCCCATTTATAATTAATTATCCATCTCGAGAAATAGAACATCATGCTCCATGTAGCATTCACTTTTCGTTCATGACTCTACATTTTCTTTTAACACTGCGATATGAAAAAGGTCAAAGTGATATAAGTGTGTATCTGAGATTTTATAAATCCGGTCCAATATTCCTATAATTCATATCTTTCAAATAATTATATATTTTCTGCTGAAGAAGAAATTTATAATGGAATCAATATGTTTGTTTTAGGAAACAAGACTCTTTGCATTTGTGGATATATCAAACTATCTTTTTTTAATAATACCAGATTCTTTACCCTTCCTTTTGTGATTATAAAGAAAAAAGGAAATGTGTTGTTTGACAAAGTAAGGCTTCATTAATAGTACTCTAATTATCAAACTAAGCTTAGAATAGCAACCAACATATTGTAAGAACAAGTATAAAATCGCAGTTCTAAATTAAATGTTAAAGTAATTAAAATTAAAAAATTACATCCTCATTCCGTAGGAAAACAATGTTAAAGTTTAAAACATATGTACAGTCTTATTTTTGGTCGTAGAATTATTTATATGTCTCATTTGAAAAATAAAGTTAATATTCATATAAACGCTATTTAATTTTATTAATATTATTATTGAATTTTTAGGAAAACATTTTTAAATTTTACTTTATTGTTCAAATACTCAAAAATACACACTGTTCAAAGTAAGCTATAACAGGTTTGGCTGTTCATTAATCGTATATTTTAAATGAGACATCTACCATATTGTAAGAGCAAAAATAAAATCGTACACATTTTTAAGTAACAGACGTTTATTGTGTGGTAAAATTTAAGGTCGTTTCACCACAGTCTAAGATGGATGGTGTACTTTATTCAATATAACATGTATATTAAATATGATGCAAAGTAACGTATTCAATGGAAGATTTTAGTGTAATATGTTGATGTACTTTTGCATTTTAAGAATGATAAACCATTCATATGAATATATAGTATTATATATTCATATTAATAAGTATGTGGCACACCCACAGCTATATACAACCTACCTCACTATGTGGGGGTCAAAAATTACAAACAAACATTCAACACAACCAAAGGTAAATTCTGGATCGAGATCGGAATCAGAGAACTTTGCTCTTAATTCTGAATTGTAACACCTTCATGTCACACAAGCCATGTGCCAACTTAAGAACAGCCGGGATAGTATCAGTTTGGTACATCGCAACCAATGTGTTAAACTATGATACATGTCTAGGTACAGAATACGTTGTTAAAGTATTATACGTCTCTAGCTACATAATACGTTGTTAAACTATGACACATCTCTTGGTACGTAATACGTTGTTAAATTATGATACATCTCTAGGTACATAATACGTTGTTAAACTGATATATCTCTAGGTATATAATACGTTGTTAAACTATGAAACATCTCTAGGTACATAATACGTTGTTAAACTGACATATCTTTAGCTACAGAATACGTTGTTAAACTGACACATCTTTAGCTACAGAATACGTTGTTGAACTATGATACATCTCTAGATACATAATACGTTATTAAACTATATTACGTCTCTAGCCATATAATACGTTGTTAAAGAATGATTCTATGTGGTAGTATAGGGAAGGTGTATGCTTTGCTGACTACAGAACCAACATTGTATGGCAAAGTTGCGTGACAGGCCAAGCCAAGTCATGATAGTTAATCAATCATTCCAGTGCTGTAGCATCCAATATACAAGATAGTCCGGTACTACAAAAAAATTATATTTTTTTTTTTTTTGCAAAGTTGGACTGCCCTATACTAACTGCGTTATTAAATAAAATGATGGACAGTACGTGTTGCAGTCCTCAACAGGAGACCCTTCTGATACCAATTTGGCACGCTAACTATAAATCTGTCGTAGTTAGTTTTTTTAAACTCGAGTTTGGAAAAGTAATTCGATGGATTGTGTAATTTGATAGTTTTTATATAAACTAGGAACTTTTTATTCGGTCAAATGGTACAAAAGAAATATACAGTAAGTACGTAGTAGTTAAATTAGTACCAGTATTTATTAAAGTTACCACATACGGATACCACATTTAGTTATCATGCGTTGTTCTTCATAATTTTTCACACTATTCAGTGAAAATTATAATAAACACCTGAAGAAATCATTACCTACCAATAGTTTAAGGAGTAAGGATATCCAAGTGGTTTTATTTATGGGGAATATGTTAGCAAACGTGATTTACACAAGTAAAAATGAAATTCTATGTACTATTACATCACAAACTATTAAAAAATATCCAACTATTCTTAATTCTTAACCTATTTTGATTCCTTGATTTTAAAATCTTATTTAAAGTCTTTAGTGGTAAATAAGCAATTTGAGCGCATAATATATTTCGTGTACGTAATCCTATTCACATCCTCCATTTATTGTGTGTTACTGTCGATCACAACGTGGCGCTTTATCAGTACACGACATGATTTTAATTAGTGCCTTTTTGAAAGTTACTCGTACATGTCATGCTAGATTAACGTAAACTTAACTTTTCCAACTGTTTGATTTGATTAGTCGTAGAGTTGAAATATTTATTTAGTCTGTCTATATTTTTAAACAACCTTTGAAACTAATCATAAATGTGAATGTTGAGTTTAGCTTTAGTTCAAGTTTCTCTTGGTGCAGCGTCAATCAACCCTTCCACTATAGCTACGCTATTGGTGAAAATAAATGTTTTAATAAAATATTTACGAGTTCAAAGTTGGAATTGCATATCAATAAGTAAAGTTTTCCACATTTATAGAAACACAAGTTATGTTCAGTAATGAATTAATCTCCAGGGTGTTAAATTATGATCCTGCTTGTCCTGAAATACGTAGACCGCTTAAAGCGTACCGAGGATTAACATTAATTAATAATAGACAAATGTCTGCTTTTATAAGCGACAAGAGTCTCCCTTGTCCCTGTGGAACTCGTCTCAAATCCATTAGGCGCTCTGGCAGCAAATCCGTCTAAATAACACGATCCTCGGCAATTAGAGGTTCCCTTCCCGTAGTAGGGAGCCGCTGCTGGGGGAGAGGTCGGCGCACTAGTGGGGGCAGTCAGGTCTACTATTAATACTAATGGAGTTGTTTTAACCATTTAAAAAGTTAAATGAAAGCCTTGGTGGATGAAAACGAACGTACAAGGCCTTTAACCTTCACTATAACTAACCAGAGAGGTTATTTTCATTTAAACATGTTTTTACTTGAACTGATTTACTTGAACATCAATCGAATGGGTTCGTTAAGAAAATGTACATCACAGATAGATAGTTAAAATCATAAAACATTATCATTATAAAATAATGTGTACAGTTTTTTCGTGTATTTACTGAAGGTTTGTAATGTGCTTTGTTTATAATTTTGTATTTATCTTGCCTCTTTTTAAATGCTTTGATTTTATTTGTAGCAGTGTTACTGTACATATTTTTCATATAGTGAAATGTATAAAAATTTACAACTATGTGCAACTGAACCACGTATAATATAAATATGATTAAAATATATAATAAAGCATTAATAGCTTATCAAAAATCACAGATGCCAGACGAAAGCAACACTACGAATTTTATAAAACCCAACAAAGTTATGTTTATAATAAAACACATAAATAAAAGTGTAAAGACTGCACGATAAACGAAATAATAATATTAATCTTTTTAAAGTCTCTTTTATACACAGTAACGTCTTCCTGTAGGTGCAGCTACTTACTACATGCTAATGAATTGATTTAAACTATTTATTTTAAAATACCTTCAGCATATTATAAAAAGTGTTAGTGTGCAGTGATAAGTGAATAAAAACTATTAATTAGTTCTTATTTAACAATGTCATCATGCAAGAAATTTAAGATAAATGACCTATTTTTGTTTAATAGTTATAATTTCTTGCGTTGACTAGCAAGCATCATATTTTTATAAGTACTTATGAATCAAACTAAGGATTACAATATTAGCATTCACTATCATTTTGCCTTGGTATAAAATAGTTCAATCAGATCTGTTGTAGTAGTAAGTACAATCCAATGTATTTCGTAAATACTGTATTAGCCAAGATAAACAGTACTGAAATGGTAATATTTTATTGTGGTAAACACAGTAACATTACATATAGATTGTACCAATAAATACAAGTCAAAGGATGCAAAATAGGTTAAACTCGGATATTAACATGTTCAATGTAACCCCCGTTCAGTTTGAGGCAACACTCGTACCTTTTTGTAGGTTCTGCATAATTTTTATGAATAGGGGTTGTTACTTTCTTCTAATACAAACGGTTATTTTTCTTTGAGTTGAACGATGGTAGATGGTGAGTCCTCGCGGAAAATGTTTTCTTTCAACATTCTCCAGACGTAGGCGTCCGGTGTTGTAAGATCGGGGGAGTGGGCTGGGTGAGGAAAGTTTGTTCTAAGGGAGATGAGACGGTTGCCAAAGGCTTGTTGGAGGAAAGCAATGTTGTTAACGGCAGTGTGACTGGTTGCGCCATCTTGCTGGAACCACTGTGAATTTAACGGCAGGTTTCGTGCACGACAAAATCTCCTGAGGTCTCTCACAAAACGATCAAGAATGGCCCTTATATCGATACTGATTTACAGTAAGATTCCCTCCATTGTTGCCTTAAAAAAAATATATGGTCCCACTATACCCCAGACAGTAGTTGGGCGACCTGAAAAGCCTTTTCGCTGTGTCAAACCATACGTATTCTTCGAGATATTTCAACAACACTAAGAATCACAGCATTACTAGGCAGGTTTTTGTAAAAATGTTCCTGAAAACGTAAAGCAGTGTATGACAAGCTTGGCCCACTCGCACGTCCATTTCCGTATGAGCGAAAATCATGCTCTACTATAAAAACTTTCTCTACCGTTGTTAGCACCATGTTAGCAAAAAATAACGTCAAATAAGAAAGGAGGAATGAACACGAAGCCGTGGCAACAATCTACAATTGAATTAGCTAATGAGTAGCCAACTATAGCTGATTCAGTTTCCGTACTGTTTATTATGGCTAATACTGTATATATGTGTATGCACATACATATTTATCTAAATTAAATAAATAATAAAAGGAGTACTGTACAACAATAGCGGCTGTATTAATAAACGTTATCAACGTTGAAATCTGCACGAAGCACGTGTGATGGATGGATTAGCATTGCGGGTAAAAGCAGAACCAAACTAATTTACTCTGTTCCTATAAAGTGTTCAAATTAGAACGAAATACTCCTGAAATGTTCATTTAATAATTTCTGTACGATTTTTGCGCAAACTGCAACAGCACTTGGACCTAATAATGATGGTCAGTTTACAACAAATTAGTTTCGAGACAGCCTTATTAAAAATAATAATGTGTAAATGGACACCGAAAGAGAGCAATATAATGAGTAGCACTAATGATGTTGACGGTATTGGCTCAGTTTGTCGAGGTCACGTGACACGATTAATTGTTTTATAATGAATACAATGTGATGGTGCCACTCCCCCTTCCCCCCCCCCACCACCTCACCACAACTCTTTGTCCGCCTTTCTCCAACAACATACTGTAAAATGATAAAACTGTCGTTTTAAATTGATTGCTAATGTTTTATTAAATTACACCCCAATCTTATCAAGGATAAGATAATTTATAAACGTTCTGTAAAGTAATGATTTGTCTGTGTACATGAATAAGACTATATCAATAATAGACTCTTAATTAGTTATATTCGTTATGCAGACATTAGTGCAAACAGTACATTAATACGAAGAATTCATTTTTCGGTATGATAAGTAATTTTAATATTTTACTATTTGAGATTTCCATGCAACAGACTTTAAGAACCAAAATTTTTCAGAGATAGTTTTCTTTTGCTTATTTATAAAGCAGTAAAAATTTTAAATATTTGGCTTAAACTATCGGGAAATACAACACTGCTCCCTCTTGTACTTAAACGACATCTTGGGAATTGGAGGGATTGAAGAAACCAAATTTCCAGGTAAGACATGATGAAAATTTTCAAAATGCTATGTATTTTGGCTGTATTGATGGTGCCATTCGAGATTTCTTACGTAAGTTGTTCAAGATTTCATTAAATTACTTTAAAACACTTAAATACTCAAAATGTGTAATTTTGGAGACGTATTGTACAAACTGTATTGTCTAAACTTTCAAAATATTTCAAACACGTTAATCCCTCCGGACATGAGTTGTTATTTTGAATAAATTCCTAAAATATGTTATCCATGAACTTGGGATTTGGATAGTATTGTATTGAATTTCTAAACTTTGCTGACAATATGTTGCATTAACTTTAATCACAGCAACTCAAAGATGTTCCATCAGTATTGAAAATAATTTAAGTTAAAATAACATTTGGTAGATATTCACACAGTCCGTGACAATGCTATACGTGTAAAATGAATCGAGTAAAATCGAATCAAAATACAAATAGCGAATTGTTGTTCAGTGCAGCAAGTTAGGTTTTTCATCAAAAATCTATTAAGGTATTTTGCTCACCAAGATGTGTTATTCTTTCCGATGCCGCATATCAGGAAACCTATGAACGTGAGGAACATGAATGAGTTGATCGATTAATTCTACCGAATCTCTTGATGACACATGCGATAGCTCAATATTCGAATCCTGCCGTAGATATAACGTAGCACTTTGGTTAACAAAGAGCAGTTAAACTAGAAGCGAGTTGGGCTCTAAGGATTGTCGGTTATGGTGCAAATCTGCCAAAGTGTGCCCAAGTGTCATACTTGGAGAGGATGAAGTTATTTCCATCCACCCCTTCTCCTTCTCATTCCCCTCCTTCAACGCCAGCTTGCTCATCGAATCTTATAATCGATGGAGCTCATAGTATGAGATCACTCGCTTAGTCGTACCAATCAAACTGATGATTGCTACCTTTATTTTACGTAATGTCAAATATAGCACAAACGTCCGTCATAGACTTGGCGTTTACAGGAGGCACTATAGACTTAAAGTACTACATATAGCATCAACATTTACTCTGTATTAAATGTATCATGCCTTTCCCTAATCAGTGTCGGTATGTCGTCGTTGACCATTAAAGTATATTAAACAAACATTTCTAGGATTTCTCTGTATCATTCGATTATATTTGATTACAAGAGTTATGCTTGCTCTAAACATACGGAAAAAAAGGAATTTATGTAAAACAAATACGACATTGATACTACGTTTGAAAACGGGGGGTTTGTCATAGTAGCATCTGATGTGAAACCTAAAACATATATTCCAAAATTGAATTTTTATTGTAAAATTAAATATTTATTAAACAAATTTTGTTAATTTACAACTTTCCTATTTTGTTACGATTTGAGTTCTTAACAAAATAGTTTACCTTGACATGTAATGTGGCAAATGTATCGTTTTAATAAAATATCATAGTATTATACAAAATAATAAAATTATATCTTTTTCAGCGTTTGTACACAATTTAATAAGACTTTTTAAAGTATAGCTACCATAAAAAAACTAACTCTATAAATATTTTAACAAGCAAAACTTCTAGCTGCAATATCTTTGTTATACATCTGCCTGTGATTGTCTTGCATCTAACCACAACGAATGTTTTAATAGACAAATTGATGTCATGGTATTTTATTACAATAGAATGCCTACATTTAATAGTGAATAAATGTCTTATCACCTAAATATTTTAACGCGCGCTACCTTCTCTACAGTTCAATATTTTGGTTATCAATCACTTGATTAACTTATGCGATATATCGATATATGCGATATAGGTGTTGGATTTATAATAAAATAATTCAAGAAAGTTATTCTTGTAAAATATTATCCAATTCTTGTGTTATGAGTTGTTTTAATTCAAAATGTTGTTAAATGGCCGCCGTCTTGAAACTGATAGACATAAAACTTATATTATTTTTTTTTTTAATATACACTAATGTTAACATCCATGCAAAATTATGGTAATTCATGTGTAAGGGTTTAAAAGAAAAATGTGTTTTAATCAAGAAACGCATACATGCAGATATAATACCTAAATGCTTGCTATAGGTAAAAATGAGTTTACTGTAGCCTTAGGAAGGATACCTTAAAATAGCCGACAAGAGTTCTAAAACACCCTGTATAAGTCTAAAAAAAAGAAACCTCACCCTTCTAGTTTTGACTGGAGAAATCTACTATCAATCAAAATAATTCCGCTTTTCTATATTTAGTTTATTATAATTGGTTCTGTAGATATTAATAATAATTGAACTATAATTATAGTAATTTATTATTTCAACACGTTTTCTTCTAAGGTATCGCTACATCTAATAAAGTTTATGGAAATATCAATGTATTCCTTGCCATAGCAAAGTGAAATTATTCTCTGCAAAATTAATTAATTTAAACTAACTCCGTTCATTATAACATAGCTGCATAACAATGTTTATTTTAAGTGTAAAAAGAGAGGAAAGTATCCCAGTACGGCAGGCGCTTGCAGCAATCGAGATACAGCTCCGTACTGCGGGTTGCGTCTCAGCCTTAGCTTTGACGTACATCTGATTTATCTGCTTTATTAGATTTCCTGCTCCAACAAGCAATTTCCCTCGGATTTATTCTCTTCTTAATATCTGAATGTGAATATCAATATCGAAGATTCATATAATAGCTCACGATCCATTACTTTTTCACATGACACATAATCCAAATTGTTAGTGATTACCTTTCCTGCATTTCGTTTTCTTTATAAAAACATATTTTTATTACAGATCCTATTGTCCAATCATTTTTTCTTAAGAAATAACATCATTGCATAAAAAGAATACGCTGTAAAGGAAACTAAAATGCATTTATTTACCAATTGTTTTACATATTTTTAAATTAATATGCTTTTTTAATATTATGTCTAACTCAATTGGTTATATTTGTGTTGGTGATTGAAATAAATTAAGATTTATGTTTAGTTTTTCAAAAAACCGTTTGGTTTGAGTAAACAATATGGGTTTTGTTTGATACAAGGAGTTAAAGTTCTCATGATGCTAAATGTGTATATGCTGGTAAAGGCAGATCTAAAAAAGTGTGCCCATACACGAAGGGATAAGGGACATTGAGGAACCACAGTTTCAGTTAATAAATACACTCGCACTAGTATCTAGATTGCTGCGACCCCTCATTAAACTGTTGGTCATTTAGTTTTGCTGGCATGGACAAGTATGAATCATATTTTCTAATGACTACTTCATATTAGACATGCATAAGGTATTCTACATTGCACATTTTTTTAAACAAATTTAACATTTTTATGTAAAGTATATCCTACTAAAACTCTCATACCTCTACGTCTTCACTATCCTTACCGAATTATGGAGTTTATAGATTTCCTTATGTACCATATCGTTCTACTTTCTAGTTCTTACTTACTTACTTCCTTAATATGTTTGTAATAAGAATCCGCATGTACGTGCATCTGTTTTAATTCTAATTCTGATTTTGATGCAAATACATATCTTGATTTAATTAATAGCTGTATATAGTTCATATTCAGTATTGAAAATACGATATTTATTCAAACAAAATCAGAGAGTAGATCTCAGGAATAAAGATGAATAAATTGAGGGGTCAGCGGAAAGTGCTCTTTTTCCCGCCAGCAGAGGGGTGCTGGGGAGGGACGGTAATAACATGGGGCGAGGCCGATGTACAGAGCACAAACAACAATCTGCCACATCGGATAGGCACAGACACACGCCTACCCACACGCACGCACGGGATTGCAATTACAGGTTACAATCTGATCTGCCCGACTGTCAGATGACCTCTGCACACATGTCATCAAGTAATCGCCATGGAGTTAACGGAAATTTGTAGGCGTTACATTACAAATGGATATGCTGTTTACGTTACTTATTTTGGCTTTTGTATACTCATAAGTAATAGCGTAGTATGGTTATTTCATTATATTTGGTTACTTCTAATAATTCCGTGACAAGCTTGATGCACATTGGCAATCCCTGATAAGATGAACACGTGAACGTTCTAATGCGACTGGTGAGCTCTTCCGGTAAACGTTTAAAGTTAAAATGTATTATATTTTCCCTCTAAACATTACCATTCCCTACAATTACTTCATTGGATAATTCTGAGCAAGAGGTTTACTAATATTTCACGCAGAAGAGTTCATAACAACGTGCCAAACTCAGCTAGCGGAAAATCGTAGCAATTGTGTACCTGATGAGAGAATGAGAATACCTCTTCACCTATATTACACTACATCTTGTGGTCTAGGTGCCTCTGATATCGAATCGATGTAATAAGCTCATTTTGAGCTTGTTCGTCGCCAACTTTTTTTGGATCCCTTCAGACGAATATGACTTCAGATTTCAGGAGTCAAGTCAGTAGCATCGTCAGATTTCAGACGCTGCACCAAGAGGAAGGTGAATTGGAGCTTAACTCAACATTCACAAGGACACATGCCATGAGAGTTCCAACTCCAGGAGTGATTGTCAAAGAATTGCCCTCCCAGAGAAACCCTTCAATAGTAAGATGTCCTTCCAAAAAACAGACCGGAGTTTTAAAGGTCTGCAAATCAAGCTCGTGTACCTTTTAGTTCTCCAGAGTACTCGGTACTTATACAACTCGGTAAATTTCAGCCAGAAAATCTGCCTAATTATATGTGATGAGTTTATCAGGAGACCACTTAACTTAAATTTTACAAATTTACCTATCAGTATTAAGTAGTATTTTATTGTTTTTGTATATTTTTAAGAGTACGAAAGGATAGCGTGTACCCTATTAATAACAAACTCATATAAGTCAAATTTAAAATGTTAAAATTATACATTTTCTTTTAAAACTGAACAAGATCGATTTTCCAACCAAATTTGATTTATTCAATAAAATAGACTAACAAAGTCTTACGCAACTGAAACGATTAAATTTCATTAAAGAACACATAAACATAAAGTGCATGTAAATGGCTAGTCATCTTGCTTTCAATCATGTGTTGGCGTGTATTAAGGCAATTCTGTTATATAAAGCTGGTTAAATATAACATACCTAATCTAAATTACATTTTAAAGTACCACACCTCTTTTTATTTACGTAATTTGTACTAAAATTATTTATTACATACTGAATATGTCAACTGTAAAAACGCATTTTTAAAGGGAATGAGTTATTTTCTCAATTATTTCAATACACGTATGTTTATTCTACTAATCTTACTGTTTTTGTTTTTAAGTTTAACCCACATTATCCTAACTTTTACATATATAAGACACCTTGTTGTGGTGTATTGACTGTATTTAGTCTCAATACTCTATAGGCAGATGAGAGTTAAAATAATCATGTTTTACCATCTGTTCTTAATACAGTAGTAAATTTATGATAATTAAGACCTATCAAACATGATATGTATAACATGTAATTTGCATACCACAAACCTTTTCAAACAAATTCCACAACTGATACAAAAGAATGGAATTTAAAAGTAAACTAATTGTTACATATTTCAAACACACTCGACATACATAAATACCAATAACATATAAGTAGACTGTGTTTTAATAATTAACGTGGTACATTATTTATTTCTTAAATTACTTCCTTTATAAAAATTTACATATAGAATAGCTTCAATCCTTCATTCCCAATTCTATATTATGTTTTATTCTAGTTTTCAGGGTAGAATACACAGTTTTTATTGATTTCTGTAATAGAAAACAGGCGGAAGCTACAAAGTAATTTTTTGTTTACTAAAACTAAACCTACCGTATTTTATATAGATTTCTCCTTTATAGAAATGCCAGTTCCAGTGCCTCCGGTGAATTTAGTATCAAAATGTGTGTGGCTTGCTTCCCGTAATTATTCAAAGGCGTGTGTTTCATTAGCCGATGAAACTAAGTGTAACGCCGTACTTAGGTCTGTCGAAAGCCAGCGTAAACACATGTAAATGCTAATGGGAGTTCGTGTTGACGTGACATAAATAGCGTCATAAGCCAGTAACGGCAGTTTGCATGACTTGTTGTGATTTAGTGGACTAGGGGAGACCCTGCCGCAGTCACGTGTAGATGTAGATTACGGCGAGCCGTCAGGGATTATTATGTCCGGCTGGAAAAGCCGGGGTTTATAAGGGAACGCGTTAGCAAAATCATTGTTCTTTTAGAATAGGCAATAATGAAATTTGTATAAAAGAATATATATATACTACAATAAGGAAGATATGAAAAATCCCATGTAAAACGAATTTGATTGACTAGGCTTAAGCAATCACAATAACTTGTGGGGGTTGAAAATTCATTTAAAAAATTCCATTTATGTCCGTAAGCTCGATATCTCTAAGTCGAACTGACTTGAAATTGTGCATGAAGCTTCAGTTCCATATGAAGTTCATATGAGTTCAATGATGGTACATATCACTCCATGGCGTTTGGCTGAACGTTAGCAAATATGTTTACATTGGTATTATAGGTAACCACGATGACAAAATGCTAAATAATCAATTTCCAAACAAACTCAATAACCTATACATTTTTAGCTTATGAATTTATTAGATGTTTTGCTAACAAACTCAATACTCCCATACGTGATTCAAACATGTGACGTATTAAAACATAGCCTAAACATCTCAACAAATACAACATCATTCTATAGTGTCTTGGTGTGTAGACTTATATTATTTAAACGCTGACATAAAACTCAACTTAATGAACAAAAATCTGAATGTGGCAAGGTATTTTGAGAAAGATTTTACCTGGAAACTGAATAGTTTTGCATCAAAATCTTGCATCAAAATCAAAATTTCTGCAAGAATGAGTTCGGCGACGCATCAATTTTTCAATTTTGTTTCAGCTTCTTTATTTTATGATTGTCTGTCTGTCCATCCATCCGCAAGACATCTCTAGAAAGAAATAAGTTATAGATTTGTAATTTTGCATGCCTCACCGAACCCTGTTATGACAATTGTTTTCTACCGTGTTTAATTTTTAAAAGTCTCAGTCTCTTCGCATATGTTTGGTAGACTTTTTTAACTGTTTAGGCTAAATTACTGTTAGTTATTTGTATATTATTGTTTAATACTTTGCAGAATAACAATATTCCACTACTAACAAGGTGGTAGTTTACAACTTTCAATATCCAATTTCATGGAAACTGGAAACATTTTTTTACTAATACAGAACTCGTATACACCTCTGTTTTCAATTAAACAAAACTATTAAAATATACAATTGTAAGCAAATGTTAATTGTAACGAAATATTATCAACCGATGCCCCTTTTTGTACAGGCATATTGATTTTTTTTATTGAGACTGTTTAACGTGTTCCTTTGATATGTTATAATGAAGTTAATAAATGTAGAACTTTTTAATATAGTAATAATTTGACTAATATGGAATAAACAGTTTGTATTGATTTCTGTGACTATTAGCTTAAACTGCACAACATCAAGTTTATAAATGAGTGGTATTATAAATAAATATTACAATGACTAGTAACATTTAATTTATATTTCAGATACAAATAAACGTAATTTAGCAAACTAATGGTCTATAGGAAGGTACAATTGATAGACATATTTTATTTGTTCATAATTATCGAATAGTCTGGACCAAGTTGTTTGTATCAGTGATTTCAGTACATCAGTTGAAATATTGAACCAGAGATTCAAAATTGAACAGGGGTGGTAATAACAAGAAATGGACGGCTCTAAAGATGTCCGTTGAAGCCAATAAAAGGCCAAGTTTGTGCAGCTGTGCCCGTAATATTCCAGGAAGTAAGGCACTATTTCGCGCGAATCCTCCATTTAACAGCAAAGAATCCAGTTTTAAAACGTCAGTTCTTACTTTCTGTTGAGACTTCCTGACAAAGTGTAGCTAGGACAATTCAGTCTGCAACGACTTTTCAGTCTATATTAGGCTATATTTTAGCCTATGTTTCTGCAAAATGTTCAATTGTATGTTTGAACAAATACATTTACAAAGTTTATATGGAGAATTTGTTTGTAAATTCACTCTTCTTGTTAATTTGGCTTTATACATGTTTCTTAATATTTTTAAATGCTAATAACGTCAGCCTTACATTCTTTATATTATATAATCAGTTAGGTATATAACATTTTGTATTGTAGAAATAAGCTGACTTAAATTTAATGACAAGTAAAAAAATTACAATTACAGAAATCTTGCTAAAAAATCTACAATAAATGCCCATATTTTATCACCATTAGGATAAATAAGTGGATGTAATAATTCAAGAATTATTATAATACAGTTAGTCATAAACTTAATTAATGCTCAAAAAATTCATTGCTTTAAACAATATAGAGACTCACAAAATAAAGTAGAAACTCGCGATCTCAAACGTAATAATCTGTTTCGATTAAAAAGCAGTCTAAAACAACTCTTTTTTTTATTAGTTATAATCTAAAGTAAAAGTAGTAGTTAAAAGTTTTTAGTAAATATCAACCAACTTCCAAATTTACTGTTTAAACAATCAGTGGTACAGGCTGATGATCGAATGTCTTTTAAAACCGATAATCGGAAATGCTTGCTCACGTTTAGTTCATAATGAAAGTACCATTAACAAACCAAACATCTCGAATCACGCTTGACAAGTTAATTTATTATTGTACACACAGAGTTGTTTTTCGTTGACGCCTTTTAGGGCTCTAGTAAAAGTTTAATAGTAAGGATTTTTTATGTATATTTAATTCAATTCAAAAACTTTTATTCACAACCAATACTAATGTAAATTTACAAGTGGGCCATATGCTCACAGGCCTGTGCAGCCATAAATAAGAAATATTTCTCTAATTGATAATAAAGTAATATATTCGTTCCAGTGTGACCATAGGTTTTATCTTCATATAAAACTATAGAAACTATCTTAATATAAAAGTCCCAATATACGATAACATTTTTATTTTTTTACAGCAAAAGCTAAATCCTTTATTAATAATTTAGTACTTTTCTGTAGTTGTGAAACTTTCCAGATATGTCGTTTTATGAAGTATTTATTGAATAATTCTACGATTTAAAATGACATAGATTTCTACTTACATTCGAACGTTACAGAAATTTAACAGTATTTAAGTTTTAGGCCTTCTTGATAGCCGAAATGATTATTGTTCATAGTAAACATTAAAATTGAGTATAAATAAATATGGTCAAAACACTTTAAATATTTCAATATACTTATTGTACATCAAATTCAAATATATTCAAACGTTTAACACTATTCAAACACTTCTGTGGTGGGCGGTGCCTTGCCCACATTACAAATCTTACGCAGAGCGAATTTTCGGACAACTAAAATTGGTTTCGGCACCGCCATAAAAGTTCCTCCCCAGTGAATTATGCCGTATCTTAATACAAGATTCAAATCAATAAATATACAGTGACTTTAAGGCATTCTCTGGTGTAGTATAAGTAATAGTTGTTTTATAATGTTTTATGTAAGACGTACGATCGCCGTCGTAGGTCATTGTTAATCAATAAACCAAAATATTTAACCGTTTCGACGATAGAAGTGTTTTTGCAGTTGCACCCGGCTAAGTCATGTTAATACTTGCATTTCTGTATCATTTCTAGGATTTTATGAGAAAATTAGGTCATTTGACATTTCTGTATTAATAGTCTATTATTATTATTGACCCAGTTCGAATACAGTCATTATGAATTCTGCTCTTGAATATATTAAAATTATTTGACAAACCTACTAAAGATGTATCGTCAATAAAAGTAAATATTTTTGAGTTGAGGTTTAGGAAAATAAGGCCATTAATAAATCTTAAAAAAAGAATTCCTCCATGCGCTACCCAAAAATTTACATCTAGTTTGTTACTAACAACTACATTCATACGAACAACTGGATTTTGCCAATTAGGTCAGATTTAAACCAATTTAATTAATTATTGCGAATACCATTCATTTCCAGTTTTTAAAGAAGTATTCTCAAGTCCACAAGGCCAAAGGCTGTAATAAAGTAAATGTGAAGTTCAATAGTAGGGTTTTTGTCATCAACATTGGTAACTATGTCGGTTATATGTCTCTCCAATGCCCTGTCTGTACTTCTATTTCTAATAAAGCCATATTGGTTTGATGAAATATGTTGATGCTCTGTAAAGTATGTATCAATTTGCTGTTCTTCACATTTATATTAGATATAGGTCTGCAAAGTTTCAAAATTTTACATCCATCGTTTTTATGCGAGGGTACAACAAGTAAAGTTTTTAGTAAATCAGGAAAAGATTCTGTTCTGATATACAAAGTTTTGAATTCATATATAAGATGTACATGTACAGTACTTCCTCAGCCAATTTATTTACCCTTTCCTGTAATAACCATTCTTTATCTTCAATATTGTACTTAATTACTTCGGTCGCTTAAAATTGATTCAGAAAGAATGATAACGTGAAAAAAAGTTTGGTTGAGACTAACAATTTATAAAAATGCTTACTCATACAACGTTGTTTATAAGAAATATATTTAGATTATTTCCCTTATCAAAAGAGTTCATAATTTAAAGACGACGTTATTTTCGAAAGAAAAGGTGTTTTGTTCAACTAGGGGTTCCTAGATTGTCAGCAAAATCGTTCCCTGAACGGGTATCTTCTTTCCGAAGAGAATCTGCGTAGCATTAAAATCGCCTAGTGGACGAAATTTATTATTCAATTGTCTAGTAGCAAATTCTTTAAGATAAGGTAGAGGACTGTGGTTGAACCCATTTTAACCCCAGGCGGCTAACGAAAGAATGCAAGCGATAAGAATACGCTGACGATAAATCCGCATATTATCTGATTTTCCTAACCCTAATTATGACAAAGTTACGTACCCAACATCCGTAAACGTAGTAAGATTTACGACAAAACTACTAACTCGGCAACAGTTAATAGGTATATTTAGAGAATTGTACCTGGCAACAGTTTGAACCACATGCGCCGCAATGCCGTAAACGTACATGTTGTTTGCGACTATTATGTGCATTGTTTGACCACATCATGTGCTGTGTCCGGCAGTTTACTGCTGGTATGTTACTGTACGCGTCAAGAAATTATAGGAAAAGTTTTACCTTCACAATACTTGTCATTGGCGACGATAATAGGCGATTTCCGCTCTCATGAGTCTGGCTGTAACCTTAAGGTTATAAGAGGATAATAAAGTTATTGCCTTCAGCATGGAGAGACCTCCTCGGCTTAGTCGACAGCATTCATTAATGCATCGTAAGTTTGAAAGGAGTGTTACTAGAACAGAGCTATGAGCAGGTCGCCGTTTGTAACTGGTCCTTGTGTCCCAGGTAGACATTGATCAGCCTATCGCTAAACTTGCTGTATAATTATAAACTAAAAGAGAGGTAGTCGGCATATCTGAACAACAGATCTTTCATCCGCACTTGGAATAGGTATTGAATAAGTCAGTGAACGCCGCAATGTTTTAGTCATTTTTATTAATCCGCTTCTCAATAAATGAAAGCCTGGCCATAAAAGCTTCTACCAGGCCTGAACTAGCTTGCTACACAGGTTTCTTGTGTTAGGTATCAGACGTATTCTGTTATGATCCTTTCCAGGAACTGATAACACACGCAAGAGCTTTCAGATAGTAGCTTTCACCTGAGTAGTTTACCATTCGCTTATTGACGGTGAAGAGCCGCCTCCGAACATTGAGATTCCAATGTGTAAATACAAGACATAATACAGACATCAATCTACTCCACTGTAAAAGTTCTGAGGACTTCTGAAGTCGTTCCTGGCAATATTTCGTAATTCCTTAACTTTGCATGTGCCTTCCTTTACGGGTTGGTGGCGTGATTAAACTTGACAAAGACGTGACGCATGACAAAGACCGTGTTGCAAGGACCCGGGTTTGTCATGCTAGAATAACAGAATCTTAGCAGACGAAAGTAAGAACCAAGCACTTGGTTACTACAAGTGAACTTAAGATTATCTAATCTATACCCATTTCACTTTTATAGCTTCGTAAAGGATCGGAGCAGACAGCCAGCTATGCCAAAGTCTTCTGTACAGGTCCTTGCATTCTTGGCTTCATCCTGTATGACGACTCCTTCCAGGAAACTTATTATATAACTCAAAATTAACGGCACTGACTTTCCATTCAATCAAACACATTCTACTATTATTTTCATAAATGTGGGTCAATGTTAAAAATCATTCCAGTTTGTCGTTCAATTGTGAATTTTCCATATGTATTAAATATAATAAAAGTTGTACTCCGTGACACATTGAACAGATTGGAGGAGGGGGGGAAGAGGCGCGAACAGCTGTGGATATAGACACGTTTCGTGGCTAGCGGCCGTTAATAACAGCTGCTGGCTGGTTCTTATCAGCGATAAGAAATGTGGACGTATGCTGGGGGTATTAGCAAACCCAACCTATTCATTAAACTATACGTTATAGTTACTGGTTCCGTAAGCTACTCATTGTGTTTCAACTTATACGTCAATCTTGCACAGCTAATTAATTATCATATGTTTACAACGTACTAGTTTTGGAAGCTAGCTCTAAAAATAGTTTATTTTAAATAGCGTTATTTTACCACTGGTAAGTAAAATTTGGTTAGTAAATTATTTTATTAAGTGTTGGCTTGAAAATAAAATAAACAACGTACATAAAGCCAATAACAAGCTTGACCTATTGATCTTAAATGCGATGTTTATACATTAATTGTAATAAAAAACCCTTTTTAGCAAGTCATAAACGTTAAAATGAATTTCAAAGGTTAGTAAGCACTATTTTAATTACTTTCAATTTGCCCGTTTTTTAAAGTTGCAAAATAAATTGGCAATAAAATTCACTTTACCCTGGAATGAAATTCTATCATCGTGTCGATTTGTACAAATCCGTATTCCCTCCTTTTGATATTTTGTAATTAAAGAAACCATTCTTTCATTTTCAAAAAAGGCACACATCTCATTCACACGTTATAAATAACAGCAAATATATAATACTAATATTCAACATAAATAGGGGTAAGTGATAGCAGAATAATAGTATGATCAACAAAATAGAAATACAAAATATAAGATTACATTATTTAAAACGTTAACAGAATTTAACAATGCTTTATATACAAATTTCACTTGTTTCGTTGTTTTCTTCATTTCCTTGTGTATAGTGGAATTTTTATGACATAAATATCTCCTTTTTTACTATTTAAAAATTCATCAACTTTTGTAGATTTCCAAAATACAATAGTACTTTTTAAATTTCTTGTGAATGGTGTTTGATTTTCTTCATATCTTAATATGTTTTTAAATAGTATAATATATGTGTATATACAACTTTTTTTATTCAAAATATTGTAGTGACAGTCACAATTGTGTTGTTTTAATTACACCATTCTTATCCGGTTGGTTGCTTCATAAAACTAAAATCTTAGGGAATCCGTGTGTTCGGTTACATCTCCTCATATTCCAGTTCCAAGCCCTTTGAAAAGAACAGAATAAGGAACAACCCGTATGTACGGAGTAAAGCTCTGCACAGGATGTCAATAAGACATGATATTGGTTCAGGGAAAATAGGAAACCAATATGATTGAACATGCCAGCGCGCCTGCGGCTGTGGTGGAGGCCACCCGCACTACACCTTGTATCTGGTTTGCCTATCCTCGCCTTGCTGTATGTGGCGTGTCGACTGTCTTCTGTATTTTACATCATTGTCATCTTAGGAAAGTAATTAACAATCTGATTAAGAATCTGATTGAACATTGCACCAATTGAACTGTTTAAGACTGCACATACGGTCATCCCACTGGCTTATCTGCAACGCCTAGAGGATGATGTGGTGACTTACATTGAAAAAGTGTATTCACCTTTTTTCCTTAAATCTGGTCTTCAGCCTCATTTTACACTACCAGTAGTTTAAAAGAACGACAGTTTCATTGACCATCTTGTGTCCATTGTATAGAATCTTTAATTACATAATAAGATTTTGAGAGTTAAGGGCATGCTACAAGCATTTGCTATAGACGTATTACAGAAACAAATTGTAACTTCGAAAGATAACAATCTTGCTATCATAACAACACAAGTTATTTACTGTAAGTCGTTACTTTACTCGTTACAAGGCGGATTTATCATGAGGGGTTCGACGTTTTTTGTTGTTTTATAACTGTTATAGCGAAATTCAATTCGTTCTTGTCTACTGTGGGAGATTACTGTTGGAGTTGGTGAGATTCGTTCCGTAAGTGTCAAAGGGTTTTGCTACCCTAAACAGAAGGGTGTGCCAACCCCTGCCTATTTTGACTAGAGAGGCTGGTTCAAAGCTGGATTTTACTTTTTCCGAGGGGACACGACTTAAGATTAGTAGCCTAAATTTTTCCTCATATATCTCGACAGGATGCGGCCTCTACCCCCAATCTTACCCATCTAGAATATTCTGTCACTCCGGAAGTAGCGCAAAGGCCCTTATAGGACTAGGTGCAATTTATAAGCTTCTTGTCCCAAGAGAGAAAAAAACTTATGGTGAAGTTTCGTGTAAATAATGTTTCATGTTGAGCAAATTATTTCTACGGATACTGAAAATCGTAAAAGTATTTACCATTATAATGAACTTTTATCGGTTCAAATAAAGTAATACCAATCTGTAGTCTTGCATTATTTTCTGATTAGATGTCTCCCCCACATACTGATACTACAGTTCAGACACGTATCTAGTTGGCCAACACTCTCTGTGAGGTTTGAAGGAAAGGAAAGCGATATAATAACTGGACCAGTAATCGCTTGTGCCAGCGCGGGAGGGAGACGAGCGTTGACGAATGGACGGGTGGGTGGGACGTCGGTGGAAATATTCAACTGCTGGAAAATGAGTGATGGAATCTCCGACTCTGATGGGCACCATCGACCTCAATTTGCGCTTCTAGCGGGTTTAAGTTCCTTCTGAGTGTCGTCATCCGCGTCTGTGCAACCAGATAACTCTTCCGTTTCCGTTTTCTTCTTCGATTGGTGCAACATCTGGAATGGAAACTATGTACTTATTATCTTATTGATTTAAACTACTCTTGAACCTTCCAAAGTTAGTGGTGATCATAGACGAATAGTTGGATCCTCATGTTGCCCAAATCAAATATTCATACATAAATGTAACTATGAAGGGCTGTTAAGTGTATGGACGGATTTTAATATACGACATGCATGATTTTACTCTACATTCCGTAATGCGTGATTTTCAGCAATAGAGCAGCTGTAGTATGTGTAATAACTAAATTCGAATACTGTCACGTGAAGTTATAAGAATTTAATAGCATTTGAATATGTAAATGATAATAACAGTATACTAAACATTTAAATTTTGCATCCCTGCCTATAACAAACGCAAAGTATAAATGTATTCGTATTTAACCTACTGTACACAAGATTATTCATGTATGTGCTAGAAAGTTTATAGTTTAAATTATTCTTACCAATGACCTGTCCTTTGCATTTCTGTCACGAATGCTATGCCAACATACATTGCACCGATTATTAGAAATCTTGCCCTATAATACAGAAATACCATATTTTCAATTCGTGTTTAATATTGAAAAAACTAACTTAGAGAGGACTTATATACATTTTCATTGTAGTTTTACTGTTAAAAATTCATTGAACTGTTAGTCATTGTTAAATTTATAAAAACCTGTTGTTTATTTGTTGAGTTGCTGGTTCACTCTTAAATCATACTTTACTTAATTACTTTGTATTGCACTTTTAATCTATCAATCCATCAAGATACAGTTTAGTTACCATTTAAGTTCGTGCAGTATTTATCCACCTTGTTAGCCTCAACGAGTTCTTCAGGCCTGTTGACAAAGGCTTTCAAGTCACTTCATCAATATGCATTGCAAACAGTACCGGTCCCAACACCGTTCCCTGGAGTACTCCTAACGTAATCTCCCCTCGAATCGATATAACGCGCCCGTCTCTGACGTCGGTTTCTCTTTTTGGAAACGAAATTGTACCACAGGGAAGTGTGAATATTACATTTTTGCCGGACCTTGAGGTTGAATGATGAGGGAGAAGTTAGGAGACAGGGTAACGATGTCCCGGTGGGAGATCATTTAATTACGCAGTGACAATGAGCTTCCACTCCCGCTGCAGCTATCAATCTCCTGTGCCGGTGCCCCCGTCTCTGCTCTACATTGCTGTTACTGTTGCTGTTCTACCGGACGAATTTTTGTTAACTTTGGCCAGCAGCTTTAGTTTTACTTAGTAAATTCTTTTGGGAGAACTTTGGGTTCTGTTAACGATTTTTACGACTTGTACTTGTGGATACTTCTAAATTATATTATATCTCAATACATTTAACAACTTAACTACACTTGTAATTTTCATGATATTAATTGATACTACCTGTCACACGCTACTTCCCACGCATTTATCCATTGTTTAATACAAGCGTCACTGACTCTTTGATCTTAGTATCATCGGTATGTAAATGAATTTTGTAGTGAGATATCTCCACTCGGGATCATCAGATATTTGTCTAACTTTAAAATCAAGTTAAGTCCTGAGAATTTGGAAATAGCAGGTACTTCATATTTTCATTTGCCTAGGAAACACGTATGATTTAACATTATTGGCTGTCTAATACTATATCATATTTGTTTATGTTATGAAATCGCTTTTTCTAAAATTAAAATCTAATGAAAAGGAACACCGAGATTTTAGGGGACTGTTTTTTCTAGACGAGCACTGTGAGCTAACATGACAACGGTATATACACTTGGTTTTGTAGTTTCTGGTATTTCAGTTGTTTCTGTTTAAACTTGATGGCGGAACAAATTCCAATACTGTGCGTAGTTGTTTTCAACCTGACTCGTGTTCCTCACGTAGCTTAAGAGCTAGGAGCTCTGAACCAGAGAGGGCAAGTTCTTAGTGCGTACGTGAATGCCAATGTACATTTCCATAACACTTATAAAGTGGTATCTTAGATAATGGGCCTCACTACTTATAATATACTAGAAGATTTATCTGTAACTATTATATTAAGGTTTGCTTACAAGGTTCTCCAGAGCTTGAATTATAAATTAGCAAGTATTGGTTTGAATACCAGCCGATATTTTATTGAACTATTTTTTTAGTGACAATACTGTCTATTTCATATTAAGAATGTACGTTCCATTATTATAATGGGAAGAATTATTGGTTTTTGCATTAAATATTATCCTTCAAAGAATTTTTTAATGCAAGAAATATCAATTTAATGTTTTATTTTGTTGAAAGTTGGGAATATAATGTTATGTTTAGAATTAAAACATACATAAATACATATTTAACTATTCAAAAATAGTGTTTTATCGAAATAAGTTTCATATTTAGAGTACCGAGAAGACCAGACAAAGTCGATAACTTGTTCCTCAATCATGAATATTTTTATCGTCGCTCCTTTATTTGCTCCGCCAAGCCTCTGTTAAACCAACCAAGCCTACTGATTATATTGGCTTCTCAGCTCAATTGGGGAAGATTCTCCTTAGAGCAAGGAATTTAATATCTCTCTGTATATTTGTTATATGGTGATCGTGGTATTACATTTTTTTTTAATTTCTCTTACTTTCCCACCGACTTTGTTTAATTTTTTTATTAATAGTAAGGCCATTGTTTATGAAAATTAATACATTTAGAATCTTATATGTATTGTGATACTAGTACTTAACCCCACCATGTAGTGTTCAACACTATTGCATCAGTTTTATTATTACGGCAAGTTTTGTAATAAATTTTAGTGGTAAAATGTTGCTATCGTTCAAAAAAATCAGTAACACTACGTTTCGAGATCTGCTGCAATCTTATCTCTTCTTCAGGTAAATAACTAGCCTAAAACATAATTAAAATTTATGTTAAAATAAAAAAAAACATTGTAGAGTGTTGTGACACGCTTAAGTCACGAATAACAACCACCATGTTGTGTGTCAACTTCACTAACTCTTTTACATGCGTTTAAAAATGTCCGGAAATCCTGTTTCCTTCACAATCCTTCCATCGTCTAAAAACAAAATTTAAACAAAGAACTGTATAATTTTGTTTTATTGCTGTGTCGGAATATATATATATATATATATATATATATATATATATATATATATATAATATATATATATCACGCTTAATTCACATCATCTGCTTTTCACAAATATTTATGTCCATAAAAACACCCCTTATTGTACTACAATTGTGAGGATGTTTACTTTATTAATCAATAAAAATATCGGTTTTTTACATTAATAATATCAGTAAGACTTTTTGATTCCATTTTAAGTAACATGGGAGACAACATTCATACACTTACTACATTCCTTAGTTTTTGAAACCCATTTGATTGTATGTATCATCAAGTTCTGGTAAATCAATCGACTTCTATTCAAAAAGAAGTGTCATATATGTGGGTTTACTTTTTTCTCGGCAATTAAAAATGTATTTTTCGAAATTTACCGTCCATCAGTGATAAAATAAATCAGTAACATTACTTTTCGAGATCTACGATCTGGCCTCTTTCTCAGATAGACTTCTCCCCTTTCTCCGTCCCTTTGTTCGTCAAGAATTGGCATCATTGTTGGTCCGAAGATCAAAATGTAAATTAGGCCTTACTAACACAATACATTGAGAAATCTCATTTCTTTAAAAGAACATTTTTTAAGCCTTTTTACAGTTAAACTAGCCGACCAAACAGTCACTCAATTGTCAGTTGAAATCTGGTCACTGTTTGCAGATTCTGAAAAACTAAAAATGAAACCTAAAGAATCAAGGAAATTGAAATCTTTAACTGACAAATGCAGAGTCATAGTATGTTTTTTGAAAAATTCACCTAGAAGAAATCAATTATAAAGGCTCATCCCATTCACGACTTTGTTGTTCATTTGTGAAGGTCATTGCGTGCAAACCTATTGCGATCTGTATTCTTTGATTCAGCTTTATATTATTTGTATGTTTATCACCTACATGTATCTTAGAGGTACTGGGTAAGGAGCTTACACACAACATGATAGTTGTGATTCCTGACTTATGCTTGTTACCACGCTTTAGTATGACTTGTTTGTCTTTACCTATATGGTAGTACTGTGTTAGGTTAATATCCACCTGATGAAGATATCAGATTGCAGATCTCGAAACGTAGTGTAACTGATTTCTTGTATCACTGAACAAATGCAAAGTCTTAAACATCGTATTACCTTCACAATTTTGTCATCGCCAAAACTGTAAACAAGAATAGAAATTTGATAGTTGAAATATCAAATTATAGTCTATATGAAATTACTTTAGGGATCCACTAATATAATTTCTGAATCATTTTTTTTTATCTCATGTCAATTTTACACGTTCTCACTATGGGTCAGAAATATTACAACAAAAACATTTTCTACTTTCTTTCAACAAAATATTATTTCAAATAATTTATTTTAAAGACCCCCAAAGCATATTCTCAGTTAGTAAAACAAAGTGGCTGTGTCAGTGTTTGACATATTTACATTTTTAATTTGTACATTTTCACTTGCTTACTACTCTTGGTAGTATGACGAAAATTCTCCTCCATCACTTGTTTCAAAAGTTCTGTTCGCATAGTTGGTAGAAAATAAGAGCTTGCCTTCTGATTCACGAAACATGATTATGTACCTTAATTATCTTAATTTGACGACTTATTAAATATATTTTATAACACACCCACATAAATAAAATTAAAATCAAAATAGTATTCATTCCGCCTAGGATGTTTTCTAATCATCGGTTAAGGGTGTTGAACAGAGATTGCTGTTTCCAACAAACCATGCTAACCCACGCTTAGAGCTCACGTTTGAGACTCTTCTGATGTTGGCGATTGCAGTCATTTGATGAAACATTTATTTAATACTCAGAATTATCACACACTATTACTGAAACTGTTGGTAATGAACTGGTTCGATTTCGTGCTGGTCTATAGTGTCAGATCTATTGTTGATGTTGGAAGTCAAAAATCTAATGCTTATGTAAAAGGTGTTTATATTAAAAAGATACAAAGTTTTTGAAATGTATATCTTGTGTTTGCATCTTTTAAACTCGCTGAGTAATAAAGTTGACCTATATTTCAGATATATTTTAGGTCTTAGTATCTATCTGTTCGCTTTTCATTAATCTTTTAGTGCAATCTTATATTTCCAATTGTTTTATACTGGGTTAAGAAATATTTAATTTGATACCAAAACTAGTTACGATTCCCAATTTGTATATGTACTGGTATTTTTCTATACCTAGATAGCTGAACTGGTCGGTAAAAGACTACGTGGACTTACTATAAAGTCAATCTTGGTGGCCAGTTATATTGTTTTTAAATACTGAGTTCAATACACAATTCGGAAACTTGTGTATCGTTTTCGTCAAAAATAAAGCCTTAATCTATGGCCACTTTGTGGAAAGAAAACTTGTAAGCAAGTTAGCTGAGCTTTTACAAGGGAGAATAAGTTAGGTAATGTTGGCCGCAGAGGATTAAAAACTCTCTTAGGGTAGATTTAATTAAACCTTCCCTGGGGCTGCTTCTGTGCCCTAAACACATTTACCCCCTCTCCTCCCAACCACCCCCCCCCATCGCTGTGTCCCCTTGAGGCATTGTTTCATCATTTTCCGCTGGCTGTTGACGTTTTTCATATCATCCCTTTTGCGTCATCTATTATCGTTTTTCTTTAGTTTCCCTTCATTAGCGTTGTCTTTTTGTTTGGATACGTTCGTTAAGGTTCTCTTTCTTTCTTGCGTTTGTATTGTTACTGAACCTTTACATTGTTTTTCGTCGGAGATTTCGTCAAAGCCCCTGATGGCTGTTTCAAGCAAATCATTCTACTACAATACGATAATCGTAGCATTTGTTACACATCAGGTATTGATCTGGATCTTAGTCCTTAACGATGGCTCAAATTTATTCAGTGACACAGAGCATTACTGTTAGAAGTAATGTACGCATATGGAGCGAACGACTTGCTATTACAATAATTGTAAAAACAATTATTGTACTTATTTCCTCCATGGTTGTTTGTTAGACCATTTGGCTGCAATGAACCATATAGGCGTTTCTTTACCAATAATAATACAAGTTGTTGATTTTTAGTTTTCCCAGAGTTTAGTTGACAGTCTCCAATTAATATTATAGTCGGCAGATTATATTATGAGGCTGCCTTCCTCCTACATGTCGCAAAATGTGTCACCTCATGTAAAGATTAAAAGTCGCTGATATTTATCGATTTCATGAATAAATATATTTCAAATTCTTATAAATCATAACAATGAAAAAGCTATAAATAGCACAACGTTTCGAGGATTGATATCTATCCTCTTTATCAGGTGAGGAGACAATAAGTACATAAAAGTTACATATTATGTTCTTTCACTCTCATTCTTTTCTTTCTTTGTTTAGTGCCAGTCCATTGTTGTACGTTCGTACGTCTATGTACTTTGCCTTTAAAACTACTCAATTCAAATGAAAGTGTAATAAGTGCTATAACGTTAAATGAAAGAATAGTAAATGTGTGTACTAAGGTACTGGAGGGTCCCTTTAGCATCGTAGCTCGTTATATTCACAGTACGGGAATGAATGAAAGTAGAACCGGGACTCAACGAGCCATTACACCCGTCATTACAGTTCAATGAAATAAACGAGCGCAGCGAGCCTCTGACCATTGCAAATGGAATTACAAAACAAAATCGTAAACAAATTGCGGTTTTTCGTTGCTGAGGAAAACTTAAGGCGGTGAGTACGTTTGCACTTTCAAGGAAATAGGATTATATAGTGAACAAGGATCGGAAAGAAAGCGCATGCACTGCATTGTATCAGGTTTATATATTTTGTACTTTCCAAAAAGGATACAAACTAGGACAGCGATTCAGCGGCCTTCAAAGAAGACAGCTAGATAGTTTGAATTTTTGTGCTTCTGTCACTCCGTTGCTACAATATACGAGTAGGTTAAAATTTTTCTTAAATAATGAAAACTTTTAGCCTCAAATATGCCTATTCTCGTTTCAAAATTATCGGAGTGCCATCATATTACATCATACATGCTCTCACGGAAAAATCTACGGATTCCTAAGGATTCTTCACCACTGGCCTTTAATAGTTCATGTGCTACTGACATCTTTTGAGTTATTCAATGAAATAGCATGCAGAAATCAAAATAAATTCTTGATGTTCTATTTGTGGTTATACGATTTGTTTCACTCAACACACATTGATAATATTTATGTTACCCCTGTGTTTATCTTTGAGGGTTCCCATTATTTCTTTAACACTACCTATGTTAATAATAATAATTAAGCAATTGTTTATTTAAATAATTTCGAATTATGATATAAAAAGATGCACAGTAATAAAACATCAACATTGACAAGAGAAGACGCAATAAAATCGCATTTATAACTCGGAGGATGTAATTATTGTATTATTTGTCAAAGTTACTTTATAGAAAGTGCAAAAATCATGAAATATTACAGCTATATCATATTGTTCTATGGGTGGTTCATCATATAATATTACACTAATAACAGGCTTTCGATAGTTATAAAATCGATGTTATATTTTCACTCGTTGATAGCACAACAGTAGCAGGCTGCTGGGCAAGTCAAACAGGAAATTACAAAAAGGCTCAGAGTGTAGCCAAGGGGCCGCTATATCCGTTTGTTCAACCAATTCTTTCAGCGTACGTCATATAACTGGAAAAATTACTGACGTCATTGTAGCTCTTGTCGGGTAGTTTTCATTGCTGGAGTTTTCAACCATATCTTCACTGTTACAACTATGTACATCTTTACAATATAAAATACGTATACCCTAATTTTTTAAGAGCAAAAAAGTTTTACCTGGATCTTCCAACTGTTATATTTCTAACGTATTATTAAATTAACTTAGTTCATTCTTTATAAACAAAATTTAGAGACCAATCTACATGTGGCATTTTTAATCTGCATGCCGGTTCCTAACTGGTCAAACAAAGTGTTTGTAAAGACGACAATACCAGTTTCATTTCAATATGGCAATTTACATTTTCAAAAGTTCAATAATTTCAATAATTCGTCAACACATTTATTGTTGTGGAAATACAACAGTTTAACGTACGCTTGCAGCTAGCTGCAGTTACATTGTTACTAGGATAGAAATATAATATAAACTATTTCTGTTCTTGTTTCAACTATGTGATTTTCGAATTACTTGTTTAACATACGTGTAGATTAATCATAGAAATTTGATCGAAGAAACGTAAGAAATCACAAGATTAATGATCATAAAGTCTAAATTATAAAAAAATGGAGTGCCAATAGCTTAGCATATCATTTTAACACAGATAACTTTAAGTTTAATGTATTGAAGCAGGCGAGAAGATGTCTTTCGAAGTTTGTAATGTTCATATAAATTTTAAAAGCTTTTTCCAGGTAATATTTTTTTAATTAATGAAACAAATATATGAATCATAAAAATAATATAAAGTCATAAGGTATAAATATAAAATATGATCATATAATTGTAAAGTTGTCCTATGGATACTTGGTCCATTAAATTGAAGTAGACTAAAAACAACTTACGTAATTTTCTAAAATATCTACAGTAAATTTTCTGGTCGACCTTTTTTTATTTCACAAATGAACTTTTTTACGTCATGAATTATAAGTTTATACATGTGTATTGCAATAATATGTTTTTAACCAAATTTGTTGTATTTTAAAGCGATGTTTTTTTATTTCAACGAATCACTATTTTATAGCTGTACAAAATGTTAAAGTTTATTTCAGCTCTGGATGTATCATATTGTTTATGAAAAAATCTCACATTTTTGTTCCGGCGATCTATTCTATAAGTAAACAAGCTCAACCTGACATTCCAAAACTAGCGGTATCACGTAGCTACGACTATATAGTACAGTTTACAGTCTTGCCCATTCCAAGTCCTTTATTCTAAGTGCCGTTGGTTACTTATTAACCAATCATGAAATCTTCTTTTCAGGTTCCTCTACGTTTTCCAATGACATTATGAATAATATCGTTTTTGTATTCCGTTTAATGAGGAATACTAGTTAAATATTCACCAGGAAAGTTGTAATATTTATTGATACTGATCACCAGGTCATCTAAATAAAAATACTCAGCTTTCGCATGTCTGTGGGAGATAAATAGAAACCTGTAAGTTTGACATGATATGCTGTTGTAAGTTCCCAAAGTAGGCTTCTGAGCACCAAAAATGGTTCCAGTGTTGTCTTACTAAGAAAGAAAAAATACGTAAAATGTCGTTTTAGAAAACCATATTTTACTAATCTTACTCTTTAGATTGTTTGAGTAGTATGCAAAAGATTAACTAAAACAATGTACTTTTGATCATTTTTTTTTAATTCGACTCATTGCTTGGTCTTTAATCGCTCAAGAGCACATAGTTTCTGCCAAAAGAACTGGAGCCAAAGTAACATCAAATGTAACAACTTATCGTCGGTACTTGGTCCATAATAGTTTTCTGTAAGCTTATATTAAGGAAAAACAATCTGATAAAGCACTATATTTGCATCTTTGAACTAACTACTCCATAAAATTGGAAAACTGTTAAAGATGTACTGAACAGTTTATTAATCAACCACTTATCCAAATTGCGACTCTGTCTTCAAGATCACCTCCCTCAAGATTAAATTAACTTAATATAATTGATAGTCCATCAATGCAGATACGAACTGTACAAAAAGAAATAAAATTAATTTTGTTTAGTTGACAGCCAAAGTTAGGCCACGTGGCTGTCAACGTGGCTTAATCTGGATCGCAATACAAATTAAATAAACTAACACTATGCGATAAACTAAAAGTATCTTTAACATCTTTAAACAACTAAAAAAACTACTCATAACTAAACTAATTTAAGAAAGGTGGCTGGAGGAAACAGAACAGCTTATTGTGTTTTTTTAATTTAATTTAATAGTAATCTTTATTCTGTATTATTTGTGTAAAAATATCAATCGTTATCTTATTTCTGATAAACATAGCAATTTTTATTAACATATATTTTTAAAGTTTACTTCCTTCTTTTTTCAATCTCATAGTTTATTATTTGATTTCAATATAAATATGTTTATAAAAACTATCTGAGTTAATGAATAAACAATCAAATCTATAAACATCAAGTAAAATTAATTTTACTCATCGCAATCTATGATGAAACATTTATTCTGGCGTGTACTGTTCGAGTTTTATATTGGCCCGTGCGAATTCCGCAGCAGAAAATAATGTGTATATTAAGTGAGCCGTCAAATGGTTTGTAAACCTTTGGCCTAGAGTATCGAAATTAGAGTAATTTGTGCAGCTTGTCTATCATACAGTTATGAATTTTTATTACCAAGATTGAAGCATATAAGCTAAGTATATTTATTACAATGTTACAAACAAATGCTATCAATAAGTAAAGGTGTTTCTGCGAACAGTAATGTCTTTCCAGTAACAGTGCACAGTGAAGTCTAGTGCCTGGCGAGATTAAGTCGCAGGAAGAAGGAATTATCAAAGAAGTACAGTGCCAGGACCAGACTTCACCCCTCCTCCTCCTCCGCCTCCTCCTCCTAAGACTACCCTGCAAGGAGTCGATACCTTGACCCGCGGATCAATGACCAGACACGCCACACGCTCGTTACTTACAAACTCTGGAGTGGAATTTTAAAACTGTTCACGAATTCATTAAACAGTGGCAGCAGTGGCATGCCAGAGCACTTGACCGCTCCTGGTCCATGTCAAGGTCGACTGTGAACTTTCACTCTATGTCAGACATTTTAGGACACTTTCAACTGAAAATGTAGTAATGGTGGAAAAGTCGATGCTTAAGAGATATATTTATAGGTAGGATACCTGCTTTGGAAAATCATAATTACTTCATAATTGAAAAAGTCATTATCGATACATTTTATTTTGGTATTTAAAATCCTAGAAGTTTTCATAGTTTTTTGAACAAACTACGCTAACCTAGTCATTGAATCAGTGCATTAATAAAAGATTTGGTGTTGTCCAAATGAATGAAAAACTACGTCAAAACAATAAATACAGATAAAACTATGCCTATTTATCGTTCAATGCAGTGAGAAGCAGGCGACGCGTTGCCCCCTAGCTGACTGGAAGCTGGGTAATGTGGGGTAATCTAAGGCTAATGGTACCAACATCTACCCCCTCCCCCGCGTAGCCTTTTACCCCCATCCACCCTCCCATCATGATAATGGATAACACTCGGTTTTGAAAGCTCCACCGTCCTTGCTCTTTTCAGATTGAAATCACCTTTCACAACTCCGAAATAATAGTCACTGACTTTTTAGTATACCACACATGTGATTATTTTAGTTGTTTGAACATGTTTTGTTTCAGTTTTTTTTTAAATAATTTAATTATCTTTTTATATTAGTAATATGGTACAGACGTTAGTGGTCAATCAATTTAATTTGCGTACATCCTTAATAGAGCCCGCCTATAGTAAAATGACCTTAAGTTTTCTCTATAACGACAATGTCAAACCTCATGCACATTTACACTCTTATTTGTAATCGTAGCGTTATCGAGGCTGACAAGTTTTCATTTACAATTAAACTGTTTTCGCTTTCTTTAACATTTTTTAGTCGGCTTTATTGAGACTAAGTTCAAAGAAGAATCTGAGAGTTCAGAAAAAAAGGAGCATTTCTGGGGACAAAATGTAGTCGTCAGTTCCTTTAGTATGAGACTTCTTTATCTCGTAAGTGATGCGCCGCAAAAGCTTGTTATCATAGCTCGCCAGAATCCAATACGATCTGGATTCTTCTCCCTTCCTAACAACTTTTCCATTTTGCCAGTAACTAACATTCCCCGTCCAAAAAAAACCTTCATCTCCTTTCTTGTAAGTTTATCCTTTCTTAAGAATATGGCCATTTTACTACTCCTTTGTTATTTCTTGCATTATTTTTAAGAGTTCTCTTGCTTTGCCTTGAACCTCAGACTGAAGGTTCTTCATTGAAACTGGATGTTCAGTTCTCATGATTCTAATATTTAGTATTTGTGAAGGTGAACAGTGTTGCCCTATACAGGTGTGTTGTCATCTGATCCTTCTTCAACACATATTGTTGCATATACCCACAGCTTTCTCAGCTATGCCATTCTTTTTGAGATAAGGAGGTGTTAAAATTGTAATCCCCTTCGACTGGAAACCCATACTCCAGTCTTGTAATGAGAAAGAGTTAATATCAGCAATTACGAATAGAGGATATCCAAATCTCTAAAATACTTCTATTACACTTAATGCTGATTTATTCCTGTGATGGTTTAGTTCAACCCGATGAGAAAAATAGTCTGCAATAATAAGTTATTCTTATATCTAAACTCATGAAAATCCCAATCCATTTTCTCAAATCTGGATGAAGTACGGTACACTTTTTGAGATAACAGGGGTTCATTTACATAATTCCTACTCATTTGAAATGGCTTCTCTTTAGACTTTTCGAAACAATGATTTCTGCAACTTCTGTGGCAAAATCAGCCACTTCTAAGAATAACAGCTTCGCATTATATATTTTCTTTAATCTGAAAGTGTAATACATCTGCAGGTGGAGCCTTTTTCTTTTGCCATCCAATACGACACTCACTTAGAAGTGAATCTGTTGTATCAGTAACTAGTCTTAGTCTATTATTCTTAATCTGGTCTGATGATAAGGACACAGGTGTTGTCATACAGTATAAATCATTTATGTCCTCCTCCGTAAACTAATGATTATAGTCTCGGCTCTCTCTAACCGAGAGATCATGGGTTCAAATCCGGGGGAGTCCAATCATATAATAATATATTATATAATAAAAACTAGTGCACTTCGAAGCCCGGCATAGCTGACGCTGAGGCTTAAAAGAGATAAGACAAATTGTATGAAACATGTTCAAATTGTATGAAAATTCAATATTTTAAGTTTAATTGATGAAAATAACATCAGGAGCGAATATTTTCTACGCATCACAGAACGGAACTAGAACAAAATTATTTCTGTCGCATAACCCCCTCACAGATGCAAAGAGTCTTCTCTTTGGTAATGGGTACTTATTTGCGGCAAAATCAAAGATTATATGCTAAGCCTAAGCTAAAATATCTGTTAGCTCTGCGCTATTAAATCAAACACATCTTCACACTAAATTGTAATAAACTAAATAACAACTTGTTGTAACTTTGAATATCTGATGAGGTAGTTGATCTATCATTGGATACTTATGGTATACTGAGTTGCACGTAAGTATGTTTTGTCTTTATTGGGATAAATTTTCACGGAAATTATTTTTTGAAATAAAACGTTATTTGGTCACACTGCGTGTAATTCATTTTGTTTGTTTAGTCTCAACCCTAACCCTAGTAGTCCAGTTTGAAAACAGTTGACAACTATACATAGGGAGTTTATTGTTGTCTAAACGATATTATTGTGGTTTTTACATGAAAGTAAGAAATAATTGTTTATGTCAGTAATTGTTATCAATTAATGTAGCCTAATCTAATTAGGTTTATTTTATTTATTTTCTTGTGTAGCCCATTACGTTTTAATGAACTCAAACATTTTCCCCTATAAAAAAAAAACATCTTCCCTATAAAAGTTCCTTAAATGATTGATCTGAGAATGCCGACTATTTTAGATACGTCTTAGATTTTACTAAACAAACATTTGCATTATTTATAAAGACATAGGCCTATCCATGTAATTTTGATAGTTACTATTAACTATTTTGATAAGTTAGATTATTCTTCTGCTTATGTCATTACAACTGTCTTGAAGTGACATGCTTTTAAAATAATCCTAATCTTTAGGAAGCTTTAAATTTATTGAAATAGTTTAATAAGATTGCTATGGGTTAGAGTACGATAAGTGGACCAGGGTTTTTATGTTGATGTTGAAAAACAGTATTATTTAATTACAAATTTAGATATAACCAATCGATAACGATTTTTTAACAATAACCAACTTGTATCTACTATAAACACTTTTTCATATAATAAACTTATTATCTTATATAAATAATAACAGACAGTTGAAAGCTTGTGGAGAACCATTAAACAAAGTTTAAAAAGTGGTATATCAGCCAACCTGCTTGCAAATCATCTCTTTGAATGTTTGTACAAAAGAGAAATACGGTTTTCTAGAGAAGATTCTTTGAAAGCGATTAATTAATGCTATCCAGGAGGAAACATATAAATAATTATACATATTTTCTGTTATAAATGTCATGTTGTTATCATTTCCTTATTATTTATAAGTTTTTTCATTTCTAATTGTTTGTTTGATCATTATATCTCATTTATTATTTATGAGATTGTCACTATGTATATTATATTAATTATTTTAATTTCAAATATTATTATATTATAATGACTATATATATATGGTGATATGTTAAGTATCGATGATTATACTAATCAATATAAAATCTGGGTCTGATTATCCTACTCTACCCTGTTACTGGACTGAAATAATACTAATACCTAATAACATTATTGAATGTTGAAAATAATATTTTGTAGGCCTATTAGTTGACCCCCAAACTCTGGAGGTTAACCTGTTTTTATGACCCAAATTTTTGAAAATTTGCAATTGTATGCCCAATAATAAAATATACAACATATCTTTTTGTTTACTCTCTCCACTAACTCTAACCCTTTTTGGAGTGGTACCATGACCTCCTTTTTTAAAGTTGTAAAATTTTGACCTAATTTTTATAAAACATGTTCCAATTTATATTTTCTGGAAAATCAAATAAAAACCTAAATAACATGACATGGGAGTACGTACTTAGTTACTAATCCTAGTTACACAAAAACAAAAATGTTGAAATATGTAAACACGGAAGAGGTAATTAAAAGTCCATGTTAAACTACATTGAAACAAATTTGTTCTACAATACGTTTGTTATGTGTATTCTTTTTAAACACTAAAAATGTTTCATCCTCCCAACTGAACTTTGGTGGGAGGGGTAGGGTCAGAAAACCCTGCCAAACTATATCACTAAATTATATATTTTTAATAAAGTTAATATTTGTAAAGAGATGTCTTGTGTTTATTTGAACATTTTTTAATGTTTCATATCAGTCTAAAGTTAATCTTATTGAAGTCTTTACCTGAAATAAATGTACAACAAAGTAAGTAACAAAATAGATTTAAGTTTTTTCTTGTTGAAAAGGATATTGAGGAACTACATTACAAGAAGATTCAATGGAGATCCCTTAACATACTTACAAATTTGTCAAAAACCTATCTAGCCTACCTAAAAATGAGTGGTAACGGTATCCCCTGAAAAGACGCTTGGCCATAGTCAACTTGAACTTTTAATGACCTCTTCAATGCTTAGTGCTTACTTATTTAAACATTTTGATGCAGAAACATTATTGAGTGTGAAAAAATAAGTTTATGTTTAAAATTAAACAAAGTAATAAAAAGGTATTGGAAGAATCTTAGTCATAGATGAATAATTATTTTTAGATACTGCGTTTAGGCAGCCTAAATTGAATACAGTACATATAATCAACTTTTAGTTATAGATTTAAAGGCTAAAATGGTTGTCTGGAAGACACCTTGAGAACTTGGTGGAAGTAGAAGTGGGTATCGACAAGCCTCACTGACACAAGTCAATAGTGGCTCCCTACATTGTTAATACCCTTGAATATTGAATGTCTCCCTACCACGCACCTACAGAACCCCAGTCAACATTTACCAACAGTCAAGCAGTTACATGTAGGCAAGTTCTATATAGCCACTGACACAAGTCAGTAGTGACTCCCTAAATTGTTAATACCCTTGAATATTGAATGTCTCCCTACCACGCACCTACAGAACCCCAGTCAACATTTACCAACAGTCAAGCAGTTACATGTAGGCAAGTTCTATATAGCCACTGACACAAGTCAGTAGTGACTCCCTAAATTGTTAATACCCTTGAATATTGAACGTCTCCCTACCACGCATCTACAGAACTCTATCAACATTTACCAACAGTCAAGCAGTTACATGTAGGCAAGTTCTATATAGCCACTGACACAAGTCAGTAGTGACTCCCTAAATTGTTAATACCCTTGAATATTGAACGTCTCCCTACCATGTAGCTACAGAACTCTATCAACATTTACCAACAGTCAAGCAGTTACATGTAGGCAAGTTATATATAGCCACTGACACAAGTCAGTAGTGACTCCCTAAATTGTTAATACCCTTGAATATTGATGTCTCCCTACCATGTAGCTACAGAACTCTATCAACATTTACTAACAGTCAAGCAGTTACATGTAGGCAAGTTATATATAGCCACTGACTCAAGTCAGTAGTGACTCCCTACATTGTTAATACCCTTGAATATTGAATGTCTCCCTACCACGCATCTACAGAACCCCAGTCAACATTTACTGATAAGCATTTACATGTAGTCCAAGTTCTATATAGCCACTGACACAAGTCAATAGAAGCTCCCTACATTGTTAATACTATTGAATATTGAATGTCTCCCTCCACGCACCTACAGAACCCCATTCAACATTTACTGACATTTGAAGGTTATTTTTGACGATGGAAGGATTGTGAAGGAAACAGGATTTTTTCGGACATTTGCCATCGTTAAGTGAAACAAGAAAACAGTAACACTACGTTTCGAGATCTGCAATCTGATCTCTTCTTCAGGTAAAGAACTAAGCTAATACATAATTACAAACTAGGTTAAAATAAACAAATCTTACTAAAGCGTTGTGGCACGCCTAAGTCAGGAAACACAACCTACATGTTGTATGTCAACTTCACTAACACTAAAGACATGCACTTAATACAAAACTATACAAAACACTAATCATTAAAACTAAACTACGGAATACAGGTCACAATACGTCTTCACTCGTCTACTAACCATCTACGACTCGAAGTCGTAGATGGTTAGTAGACGAGTGAAGACGTATTGTGACCTGTATTCCGTAGTTTAGTTTTAATGATTAGTGTTTTGTATAGTTTTGTATTAAGTGCATGTCTTTAGTGTTAGTGAAGTTGACATACAACATGTAGGTTGTGTTTCCTGACTTAGGCGTGCCACAACGCTTTAGTAAGATTTGTTTATTTTAACCTAGTTTGTAATTATGTATTAGCTTAGTTCTTTACCTGAAGAAGAGATCAGATTGCAGATCTCGAAACGTTGTGTTACTGTTTTCTTGTTTCACTTAACGATGGCAAATGTCCGAAAAAATCCTGTTTCCTTCATTTACTGACAAGTAGTAACATGTAGAGTAAGTTCTATATAGCCACTGACACAAGTCAGTAGTGACTCTACATTGTTAATACCTTTGAATATTGAATGTCTCCCTCCACACACCTACAGAACCCCATTCAACATTTACTGACAAGTAGTAACATGTAGAGTAAGTTCTATATAGCCACTAGTAATTCACATGGAAGATGTATTGTAAGTTACTGTATCCCAAGTTTTCAAGTTTTAGATATAAATTCAAGTCAGTAAAATAAATTCTATCACAAGTTGTGAATTTATACTACATAATGATTTGCTACAAAACATATAGATGATATAATTCAATTTACCATACATTTTCTCATTTAAAAATGTATTTTATGGTATAAGTTAAATTATTAAATGGTGAATTTAATAATTTGTGTATTAGATTCAATTATCATCAATAACTAAAATATTTAATAATTCGGGATGTATCCCAGTTACAAATCTGGCATATTTTAACATTTTTAAGTTAAAATTCTGTGAAATCTGCACATACTGTGAATGTTCTAACTACCTACTGGCATTTCTGGTAATAGGCATTTACATTATAATAAGGTAATGTTATGACTTAACTGTTTGTTTTTCAACTTTAATTAGTAGAAGCATTTGCATTAACCGTCTGTACACTAAGGAACTAGAAGGATGGGCATGAATATAATGGTAATGTTCATGCTGCAAATCTCAAAAATACCACGTCATGTTCAGGTGTTCAGGTAACGATTTCGAGGGCGATGTAGCAGGGACTACGGAACCAGAGGGCTGGGTATGTGGCCACAACACCATAAGGCCGTCTGTACACTGATGGTCTATAAAGCCTCGTAAATATACTTTTAATGGAGTTTAACCTAGAAATCCACGTGTTAATGTGTGGTATGTGTTCAGGTGACGATGTCGAGGGCGATGTAGCAGGGACTATGGAACCAGAGGGATGGGCATGCGGCCACAGCACCATAAGGCCGTCTGTACACTGACCGTCTCCAGCCTTGTACCTGTACTCCTTGCAGTGTTAATCCCAGGTACATAGTTTTTCTATACTACTAAAAAGCATCTAAACTTTACTACAAATTACACTTGTTATGTAATAACATATTATTTTTGTTACGTGTGTACTTGATTTGTTAAGGACATATCAATAGACTCTAAGGAAATACTGATATTTTCTTGATCAGAGCAGGAAGGCAAATCTAACTGTTGCAATAGACATATAATTGATATGAACCAGAAGTCCGCCTACACGTTCAAAACTTAAAATAAGAGCCAGTCATGATTTTGCTTAACCTTTGATCCTCCTAACTGTAATCACTGAACTATCTAATTTATTCATGTGTATTTCCGTTTTAATTCATCATAGAGCTCCATCATTTTACATTATAAATGCTAAAATGACTACGAACTTTGACTTCATTATTCCTCCACACTGGCCTAAAATATTTCAAGTGTTACTGAAATCGTTGGAGTTATAAATCTATCAAATGTAATGGAATGTTACTGAGTAATTTGATTTTTTGTATTGGTATTTATAAGAACCGTTTTACTCTCTGACTACAGAGCCTCAAAATACTGCTTTTTTTAACTTAAATGCCAATTACTCAAAAGTGGATCAATATATCCCATTGACTATCACTTATCACAGGAATGTTTGGTATGTTATTTAATAAGGGTATGCCCATGTTTTCCCAGTTGTTCAACAGGAAATTGAGTGAAAAGTAACTGTTAATGCTCGTATCTTATAAGAAATTGTTTTGTGTCCAGGAAATAGTTTGCGCCTGTAGCCTATTAGATGAGGACACATGAAATGATCCACATTGTCGTTAAATAAGTTGCACAAATAATATGAGAGATGCATAATACACTGTTATTGTCTGCAATATGACAAATTATTTTGTAGCTATTGTATATAACTGTTTTGTGATAACAGTTTCAGTGGCACTATAATTAGTATGATTTTCTAATTTTTAAAGGGAAATGGTACAATCCGTTAAGAAAAAATATATTGATCTCTTGAAAATTCTCTTCCCTTGCTTTATAAACTGTAGTCAACTACCGATAGACTATGAAGGAAATCGAAGACAATAATTCTCTGGTGCAAGATGAAGGGAAACGAACCTTTACCATTATTTATGTTTGTTCTAGAAACAAATCATTTAGGTACAGTACGTTAAAATATATTTCTGCTTTTTGTATGTTTACCACATGTTTAAAGCTAGGCTTAATTAACTTTACATTTTTCTGATAATTTTGTTTATTCCCTTGATGTTGATTTTCATAGGTGTGGTGGGCGGTTTCCAAGATGCCGTTCACATCACAGCTATCCTGGGCGAGTCAGTCGTGTTTAACTGTCAGGTGGAGTTCCCAGCAGACCACCCTGTGCCATACGTGCTGCAGTGGGAGAAGAAGGTAGGCGACACGGTAGGCTATCCCACACACACAACATTCTCCATCTCTCTCTCTAAGCATTGTGCAGTGCGAGTCTGGTGGCGTTCCTCCACTCCTGTCACTCAATCCTTGCGGTGTTCCTCACTCATCTAACTCACTCTTTTCGCTAAACTAAAGTTGCCAATTTCCTGTATTCCTCAAACAAAATGGGATAATTTTATTGCAATTAATAAGGCATTATCCTACTAATATTATAAATCCGAAAGTTTGAATGTTTGGATGTTTGGAGGTTTGTCCTCGAATCACGCTGAAACTGCTATGCGGATTGTGCTGAAATTTGGAACAGGTATAGCTTTTGGTCTGAATCAACATTTAGAGTGCTTTTTTTTACCACCCATAACATATTCATTTCACCAAATAAAAGTCGAATTCAAATTGAAAAATTAGTTTGTTTACATTTGAATGTTCTGATAAGATAATTATAATATTTATGACACATAATCCAAAGTTAACTGACCCTAAACAGCTGTTGGCACTTTCAGCTGAAGTTCATCAGTGGCAGAAACATAAGTTTACATTTAAATTTTAGAAAATCTTATAAATAAAAAAAATACGAAAAATGTGTTGCTAAGCACAAATCTTGATAACGGCTGGACCAATTCGGTTAATTCTATTTGTAAAATGTCCATTGAAATCTGAGGAAGGTGTTTATAAAGAAAAAGTTAAGAAAAGGTACCGTGCTTGATCGGTAGTGTAATGTAGATAGTAAATAAGACATTAATATATAAATTTTACTCCAGATTTTACGCCAGTGACGAATTATAATCATCTAATGCATTAAATACTGTTATAAAACTAACCTTAAGCAGTAAGTTATGAATGTTTTCACATAAGTTACTTTAAACTGGTGGGCTTCCTTGACATTATGATATTACATTTTAACAATGGCTTACGGAAAAACAGAGAAATGAATACTAACATACCTTAACGATTCATTCTTTCCCTGGCTACAGTCCAAAAAACAAGTGTAACACAAAACTTTAATAACAATTATTTTGGAATGTTTTAAAACCTTGATAAAGATTTCCCTCTTATACCGAAAGTACATAGTAAGTAGGTAGGGCTTCCCCTAGGTCGTAAAAGGCTTTTCAGTCCTAGCAAACTCAACTATGCCAACACAATTTTGACCAAAATAGATTTCCGAGAACTATATACAAACTTATATAGTATTTTAATCGAAGCAATATAGCAAGCTAACCTGTGACATAGTAGGTAAATGAATTTAAACGGTCTTAAGTAGGCACTTTTTAACCGAAGTAGGCATGTCGGTCCTACGTAAGTATATATATATATATATATTTTTTTTCTTCGTTAGAACAACAAGGCAAACTCTACTATGGTACTGGAAATATTTTAGACCTGAAATATATGACAAAGACTGGAAATATACGCTTTTTGACCAAAGTAAGTTTCCGAGACCTGTGTGATCCGAGATTTGTGTTTTCTTGATTGGGATGACAAGGCAGATTCAGCTGTGACGTTATGTATATAATTAATTAGAACCAGAAATGCTCCTACATGTGCCAAACATGATACTGTATAATAATTAAGTTGAACTCTGATACTATTTACCATGAACTTAAATAATATCTATCTGATGTATGCTTACTGACGTTTTAAAATGTTTGTAGGACTCCCATCATATTACATCATAATTGCTCTTACTAAGTAATATAGGGATTTCGGTTCTAAACATTGCATGTGAAGCCGCGGGTAACAGCTAGTTTTATAATAAGCTAATATAATGTATGTCTTTCTTAGTTTGGTACTGCTGCTGTATCCCATACTGTTACCCAGTGGCTCTAGTGTCAGAATGATATAAACTATGATTCGATAGATTGAGAAACTAGAAATACCACCAAATCTTGTCCAAACAATCATAAAAGCTGTTTCTAGGCTTGCATTCCTATTTTAGTAGTTATATTAACATATTAAAAAGATTACATTTCGCGTACAGATAACAGAATTTTACCTTAGAACTAGGTTATGACCTTTCTAAAAAAACAATAATCTATTTGTACTTATTCAGTACTAATATGTCTTACAGTTATTGATCTGTCAAAGAATAATTCCTGCAGAATGATTGCTTATATGTTCAATTTTGAAGTTACAATTTTGATTTTTATACCTAAAGTTAATAAAGTATTAAATTAGTTATTTTTTAAATTATTCATTTTTATAGGACTTTTTACACAAATTTCCTGTTTCTAGGTTTAGTGTAACACTGTATAAAATCAGTTGGATAAAAGAGATTCACTATACGTGTACGAACTTTAAATTTGATGTACCACTAAAAAGAAGTAGTGGTAATAAGTATATGGTAGGCCGTGTGCCCAATTCCCAACCACAGTACCTTTCCCGTGGAGAACGTTGCAGCGGCCTTGAAACGCTCTAGAACAGTGAGGTCGCTTACGCCACCAGTTCGCGATTGAAGACTCGCGAAACCAATTCTAAAGCTTGGCAGTCTTCACTACGGAATGAGTGTTCGCATTGCTGCTTATTGATTGGTCTTAGATCCGTAGAGATCCTGGTAGTTTCCTCCGACCGTACGTTCAGTTACCATGTCCTCACTTCACTTGCTATGACAGCACCATTAGCGTAAGAATTTTATTGTATGATTAATTGAAGTTATGATTTGTACTATAGTTCTGTACAACACTGTGTTATTTTTTATAGATTTAAAATTTAAAACTAAGCTCAGTCTATTTTAGCTCAAATTTTTAATTGAGCAGTTCCAGTTCTGTTAGCAACATCACCAGAAGTTGATCTGCAGAGATTTGACGTCATGGTGTGGCACCAACTTCAAGATAAGATCTTCTGTACAAACATAACTTTTCTTGTAAGTTAAATTAGCAGGAATACTTAGTAAGCATTTAGTTTTGTAGAGTACAGAAATGTTGAACTTGCTGGATGCAATATTAAACTGTACTTGATATCATCATATCCAACATCAAAGGAACTCAAAACATTTTCATCACGTTTCTGTTTTGTCTGTTTGCTATCCACTTATAAGTTGTATAAAAATTATATTGTAACAAGTAAAGTTTGACTAATAATTAAACTGAGTAAATTAATAATGGAAATGTTTGCTCTTCACTTTACTTTACTTTATTATTAAGCTATCTATTACACATAATGTAATATGCATAAAATGTTTAACAATGTTAGTGTATTAGTTCAACAGCAGGTTATTTGTTAGTCGTGATTTAAAAAATTTTTAATACAGGAATTAAATTAATATCTTGTTTGCGTATTCTAAATATGTATGTTTATGTGTATGTACAGTACTAACCAATCAATTTAATTCCAATAAATAACCTCCAATTGTGTCCTTCAAAACTAAAAACAAAACAAAATTGCAGATGGTTCTTTATTCTGTTGATTGTTTTGCCTATGAAATCTTTACAGGGTGTTATTTAAAATAACAATCACCATTTTAGCCTTCTTCAAACATTTGTGCCTTGGGGTGCCTTTTTTAAACTTAGTGAAAACTACAAAGCATAGTAAAATCAAAACAAAATTTGGACCACTCATGCTTGCTGCACTAAAACAATTATATTATTACATTTTGGCTACCTAACAGCTAATTCAATGTCTGATAATACAAGTGTCACCACAAGACATTACAGTACCCTTCGGTAGCGAATGTGTTACTCTTGTGAAATTGGTGTAATAAAGATACTTTTTTAGTTAACTGGGAGAAAAAGTTATCCTGCTCATGTGTTAGTTAATTGGATAAATAGATTCTAGTTTTAAGCTATAGAATTATTTCTCAATAAGACCTATTAAGAAGTAACTGTGTATTTTAAACTTTTGTTACAACATAGAGGTCAGCTGTTTGACTAGCCTTGTTTTGAAAATTATTTGTTATACCTATATCAAAACTTTAATTCAAACTGTTATATTTTTCTGTTGTAAAAATGTTTGATTTGCCAATTTTCTCAGAATCTATAAATGGTGTAACATTACAATGAAAAAGTTATGGAACTTTATTGTGTATTAAGTTAAATAGTAAGAACGTAATACATTTTAATTAAGTTATTTGTAAGATATACGCAAGATAACTTTTGGTTTTCTTTAAATTATAATAGCATTCGTGCATGTAACCTTACAAATTCTGTAGATATAATGGCTAGACTGTATTCTTCATGACTAAATAATAAAGTGTGAAAATGATTTTTCATTGTACATTTAACAATATCATTGAATTTCTCTAGCTTATATGAGTGAATAGAAAGAAAATAGAGCCATGAGATGCTGTACTGGTATTTGTCGGAGTTTGAATACACTACTGCAGTTTATAACTAGGTGAGACAATCTGTTCACCAACACTCCACTCCAACTCAGCTCTCTGGCAGCATTGTGCTCTATACTCATTATGCAGTCTGTTTACCAGTCTAATTGTGTTACCCAATCCCAACGTGTCAATTCTCGCATTAACATGTGCACGGTGAGTGTGTGGTGCGGTGCGTCTCGAGTGTCTCAACACAATGGAAGTGCGTACTCTCTCCACCCTGTACACACTTGATGGCCCAAGTTTGCCTATCCCATCTGTAAACCACTTGAATTAGTTCATTACCACTAAAATGCATTGTGTAAAGTTGGGATGAAATGTCAGTAACTGCATACATTCTGAGGCTTTTCTTCGAGTGAAAGTCTGTAAAAACTCGTTACATAAGTTTATGTTTTGCTAATTATGTGGCTGCTAAATTATAATGTGTGTTTTAAATTATTCTTTTTGATGTCCAGTGGTAACTATGTAATGAGTAAAAGGGATATCTGACATTTAATATTACCAATAAACATGAGATATTCATATTTTCTTTTTGTAGAAAAACTAGGGTCCTCCGTCACAGCTTCCCCAGAGATAAATTGAATTTGAATCTATCAGTTGATTTGTTGATAATTTGCTAAATTATTTTTTGATGATAAATTTCATATGTTTTTACTTCGTCCAGGACCATTTAAGCATTTCTGATGATTTATAAATTATTTGTAACTAAACACTTTCAAAATGTTGATATCTGGTAATTGTTTGTACCTCAATACCACTATAATGTCTAGGGCACAATATAAACTTTATGTTCTGTTTCTATCATTCATGATTTTTATTGGACTAGGTTGAATAAGTTAGGACTTTTTATTATATTAATATACATATCTATCAATTAGTTGTTTAGTGCAAAAGACAATTTCTTATATTAATATACAGATCTACGTATTAATTAGTTGTTTAGTGCAAAAGACAATTATTCATATATTATGAGTGAGATGCGTATCTCTCAATCTACAGTACTGTGTGGAATACCAACGGTTAGATACAGTATGGAAGTTAAATTGCAATGCAGTGTAATACATTTAGTAAAGATCATTGATATTCTGCCTGCAACGTTCAATCCATGAATTGAATCGAATTATTCATTTTCATTAAGTAATTGATTGAAAGTTCTTCCATTTGTTTGATATTCAATGTAAAAATCTTCACATTTAATTAAATTATGCATTGTGTTTTGCCATTTGTGTTTCAGTCAGTATTGCAGTCATATTTACATTAGAGAGGCAATGACTTTTAATACCACATTTCCAGTAATAATTGGCACAAAGGGCAGTAATAGCTCTATGACTCACTAGAGTTTAAATTACAATTATAAATTAATTATTCCACATAATTTAGTATTAAAAAGCTAAAATAAATATTAATAATTGATGTAATAACACTTTACTTCAAGGTCATTTGGTTTTGTTTTTACAAAGATTTGTTTTATTGTTATGAGTTATTAGTTCTCTACAAAGTTTGTTTTTGACAGTGGAAACATTCTAAAGGAAACAGGATTTTCCACATATTTAAAATTGTTTAGTGATAAGAATAAATCAGTAACACTACACTTCAAGATCTGCTGATCTCTCCTCAAGTGGATAACTAACCCAACACAAAACTACAGTCTAGAATAAATAAACAAATCATACAACACATATAAGTCAGGAATCACAACAACCATGTTTTGTGTTAACTTCACGCACGCAATCTCTCTAAAACACACTTTTAATAAAAATTAAACACAATTATTAAAACTGAACTAAAGAATACAAGTCACAATAGGTCTGCACTAACCGACCAACCACAGAGAACTGACTAAAGACCGATAGTTATTAATTTTGTTAAACTCACAGGTAAACTTAACATTTTGTAAATTATAAACTTATTTTTTTATATGGAAATATAATATGGAAAAAATAAGGAACTATAGATTAAAGAGATTTAGCATATAGCTTTAGATTTGCAAAGTGAATAATAATATCATTTGAGGCAGGCAGCATGATTGATTTCAGGTTCTCCTGGAATTACCAGTAAGGATAATACCCAGATTGTTCAAATACAATTTCATTAAACCAACCAATCATCCAATTCATGGGAACATTACTGTAACTAAAGAGTTTCATATTTCATTGTTTCATATTTCATTTCATATTTTCTCAAACTAAAAGATTTTAATTTTGAAATGCATTGTTGTTAATTACAACTTTAACCATAGATTTTTTTCAATATTAACAATATTATGCTGAATGGTACAACTTAACTCTTATTAATTTGAATAATGAATTATATTACTATTATTTACGGTTTCTCTGTGGTGCGAAGGGATATTTCAATGAAGTTCAGCTCTATTTCACCTTCCGCTTAGTGTAGCATTTGAAATCTGAGACTGCCATACACTTGACTCCTGTAATATGAAGTCTATGACCATATACACTAAACATTGTATTGTTTAATAAGTTTGAGCACATCTTTGCTCATTAAGTGATATGAATTGGCTTTTGTCCTTTTTTTGCTTTTATTGATATTTATTATTTCCTTAACTTTTTGTATTATATTAATTTAACAGAACATCTTGTGAAATAATTATCAAACTTTAAAAATTATAATTAATAACTATATCAAACTATAAAAAATAATCAATAATTGTTGTTTGAAATAATTTAAACTTAGAAGATAACTGTACACGAAGCTAAGCTGAATATTGCAAAACTGATAATGAAAAGATGTGGCGCAAGTTGAGATTTCAAAACTTGCTAACTTACAGCAAGAATCGAGGCCCGATTATAACTTGGCAATTTAAGTTCATGAAGTTCACAGCAAAGTTAATCTCTGTTGTTCATAAACTACAAACTTCAAAATTAACTAATGCAATGAATTTTTAATTAGTTTCCATTAATTAAAACTACAGCTGAACATAATATATACTGATACAACAATTAGAGTATTAGGAGAAAGTATTAATAACTGTATTTTAGTGGGAAATCTTTTGTATTTTCGACCAAGGGAAATCAGTGTTAAAAATTAAACAGCATTTGCGCAATAAAGAGATTTTATTAATACATACTTCCACAATTGTTTATTACAAGTGTTTGTGCCTTCTTTAATACTCGTAATACGAAATGTCATGATTTTCAGTTACGTATGAGTAATAAGTATTGAACCCTAGAACTGGCAATGGTGTCACTCTGTACTGGCGGCTCTATTTTAACAGCCTCGCAGACGTTTCTTATATTGTATCACATTTCATAACTGTTAGTCCAAATATAAACTATTATATGTCAATGTATTCACAACTATATGGAGAGCATTATAATAACAATATCATATTGTTTCCATGGAAATATTTTTGTTTTTTTTTTACAAAATATAAGAAAAATGTTTTTTGCACATTATTATTGTAAATATTCCGTTGTGTAACTGCTTAGCAATAAGCTTTACATCAAAACTGTAAAAGTATAACTTATTCAAAATTTTGTCCTGATTCCAAAAATATATAATTATTGTAACTTTTACCCCAAAACGTATGTGTTACAGGGCTTTGTATGAAAAAGCATGCGTATTTACTTATTTTCAAAAATGCGTAGATTTCAATAATACAATAATAAATAAATATTATTGTTCGTGGGTAAACATAATCTCATGACTGGATTTATACTTATATAAGTATGACAGATATAACAAAAATAAAATAAAATAATACATTTTAATCTTACCTTATTTACATAATGTACAATATATACAAAGTTTCATTTTTCACTCAGCGTCACTAGATCCCGCCCTGCGAGCTCTCTAAGATCATGTGATCATTCTCTAAAGTTTTCACCCATACTGAACAACTAAAACTATAACCTAAGAAAGCTAAAAAAACAATAATAACAACACTAAAACACTATAAAATACAATTTCCACAAATACTATTGGATACACATACGACAATAAATGTATTTCATTTGTTCCCATTTGCTTCTTCCCGAATGGTGAGCTGTTTCTTTTCATTCCTAACATACTATTTGTTCGCTAGTACTCTTGTGCCTTGCCTGGAACAACAAATTATTTTATCTGTAGGTCGGTACAATTTTTGTTTCTGAGAAGTACAATAGGAACAATTTATACATTAGTGCTGATGATTGCAATGTAGTGTGGAAAGTCACTTGTAAAAAACGTGTACAAGACAGAACGGACTGTTGAGTAACTCCTAATTTTACTGGGAGAGATGCAGAGGGTTTATTTTTCATAAACACCAAATTTCATACACTTGACTTCAGCTCCTTAGAAATATGTTCTTCAAATTGCTTTTGAACCATTCGCCTGCAATTTTTGGTCGCCACAATCCTTTATTTCCATGTCCTCCAAGTTTTTTAACTATAGATCATGTTGAATGCAATCAAGTGCTTTACTGTAATCTAATAAAACTATGACATTTATATTTCCATCTTTAAAAGCTTGATCACTGTTATGCACTGTTTGTTTATCTATTTGTGGTAAAGCCATTTTGCTCAACTGGTATACGCTGGTGTCTTGAGAGCTGTAGCAGGAGCCTTGCAGAGGTAATCCTCCTAATGACCTTGGAGAAAGATGATGGCTGTGAAATTGCCCTGTAGTTCTTTGCTTCAGTCGGGTCACTATGTTTGAACTTTGAATACCCTGAACTGTCTTGAGACTTTAGACATGTACCCCTGAGCAAAAGACTTGTTAATTGTTCTGACCAGAGGGTTTACTAAGTCTTTTTTTACAAAGGGATCAGCATGACTTTATTGTCTGTTTTAATCTGAACTAATTTAATTTGATGTTTAATTTTTTTCTCTAAATTACCTTTTATCTAATTTTGAACGCTTTTTCTTTATTTAGTCAATAGTCGTTTTGCTCTTATGTTCATGATGAGGATCGTATTCTTACTCCTTACGACCCGCATCAGCTTTTTTCTTGTTTGTCCCATGTACCATATAAATTTCCTCTTTAAAATTTTGTTATTGGGTCAATCTGTAGGCTCTTTTCATTCTGTGGGCAGCACCTTTTTAGTGGGTATGACATGCTTATGTTGTGTCACTGTGTTGATTAAGTAGTTATATGCAGTTTTTATACATGCTGGTACACACACAAAAACACACACACATGGTGTGGTGTGGTGGTGTTTGTATGGTTTTTACACATCTTCCCATGATTTTCTGCCAATTTGGTGTATTCATATTTGTGTTCATTTCATTGCAGGAATTGCAATGTATTGAAATGGGGTTCATTGGCTGGTTTTTTTCTGTTGATACAGTACAGTACTGCCTTGTACGATATAATTAATAGAGGTATTAAGAAAAGTCACTTTAATGTCCTCAGTATATGAGTTCATGCAGACCAAATCTTTGGATGCACTGATCATTAAGCATATTTTAAAGTGGAAATAAAATTCTGACATTTTTTATTCGTGTGCAATAGTGTATTGACATAATGATAAACACTTTAGAAAGTCTAGTATGTTGTTTATATTTGGATAAGTTACAAACATTGCAAACAAATCTTTTTTCTCAATTAAAAATATTTATAAGTTCTTTTGTGAGAAAGTTTTTGTTTATTTGGATAAGCAATGTTTACCAAAGACAAACTTGTTGAAAATTACCTGATTGAAAGACGTTGTCATATTTTTGTTATAAACTCTGTAGTTGGCAAATGAAGTCAGAAGTGGCCTGTCACCACATGTGAATCTGCCACATGTCTGTCGACAAGTGGTTGAGAGCTGTGCTGTCATTTTTTATACATCCGTTGTGTATCTTCAGAATTGAAAAAATGTGCTGCAAAGGTTTTGTGTTCACCATACCTATGCAGAAGGTGCAACCAAACCAAATTGTAAATATTGTTGAAAGAAGAGCTGGACAATGAAATTAAAATTGGACACAATATACAGATTGAGATTCTTTATTGTACTCTTACATATTCTTAGAGAACAGAACATAGGTCAAGAATAAGTGTTAATGTTATAAATAAGTGTAATAGTCAGTGTTTGTAAATTGTACAGTCATGGTGTGCATTGTTACAAAAGTAAAATTTCTTATTGTCAAGACTTAGTTATTCGAGGTCATAGGCATAACTAAAAAAAGCTTCTAATGTACGAAAGACGATCAGCTTGATCTGACAAATGGTATGGGCCCGAGATATTAGGCCAATCTTTCTTGTCCTCTGTGACTAATTAAATCCAAAATAGGGATAACTTCATTATTATGGTGGTTTACAAGACTTGTGTTTATCTGTCAAAGAACAAGTAACGTTTTGTATTAAAATTGTAAATGATAGTTTTAATTCATCCAAGCATTTCTTATATTTTATTCAGTATCAAACACTCTTTATTGTTGTAAAACAATATCCTTGTTCGGTATGGTTTGCAGTAGAGAAAACTAAAATTTTAAATGTGGTGCACATTTTTTACTAGGAACACATACTTTGACATTTAATTAGATACAAAATATTGCAACCCAAAGCTAAAATGTGGATTTTTAATCAAACAAATTTATAAACCTGATTTTAACCGTAAAAAAGAATTTAACTTTTTTTTATATTACAGCAGTTTTAAAAATCTTGTTACATGGTTATTTGAACATGTTTTACACATGCATCCAAATAAATTCATTTACATTTAAGCATCAATATTTTATGTTCAAGTTCTTCAACAAAACATACCACAGCACAAGACTTTTCCCAAAGCGCTTGGTATTTAACTGACAGAGAACATTGGGTAGTACTCAAATTGCTCATTAATGCCCAGAGCAAATGCGGCATCAGTGACATGAGAGTGTCCTTTTTGTTAAATAACCAAAAGTTGACAAATATTGCTAAACATGGCCCTACTACAGGTAAGTCTGCTCTGGACTTCACCACTGATTTTGTGTTCCGTTAACCTATCCTTTGCATGGTGAGCTCCACCAATAATTTGTAGAATTTGGTGCCCATATATATTAGTAAATCACATGCTGCGTGTTGGACTCACTAAGATGATTGTATGTCGTGCCTTCAAGGTAGCAATGTTTTTCTTCGGTGAAACCACTCTGACTTGGCCTCATTTCCCACTCACCTATCCCCAGTCCGTTTGTTTAATTTGGTCTGTGAGAGAAACACACAACTACATAAACCATTTGAGAACAGTAGTGAAATTCAAATGAAAATCAGCAAAATACAGTTCAGCAATTGAATTTCACTTAATTTTATCTTTTAACTGCAATTACACTGCACAATTGTAAGTCAAGTGTAGTAAAGAAACTGTCTCAAGTTGGCTGTCTATCTCAGACTGACATTCTCTCACCTTTTGTCTCAAGTTTTTCCTCTACTTCAAGTTACCACTCTGTCTCAAGCTGCCCCTCTATATTAGATTACCGCTGTCTCAGGTTGTCCCTCTGTCTCAGACTACCGCTGAGTTTTAAACTGTCCTTCTGTCTCAGTTGCCTCTATATCTCAGATTATTACTATGTCCAGAGCTGCTCCTGTGTCTCACACTGCCCCTTAGTCTCATTTTTCCCAGTTTTTACAGTAATATTGTTAAGTTTTATAGTTAATATTTTCAAATTAGGCAATATTATCCCAGATTTTTTGTATATGGAAAAGTAATCAAAAGCTTTATACTTCATCCACATTCATTAAAATTTTTTTTAAAATCAATAAAATTTACAAGTTCTAGTGTGTTCTTAATAATATGATGTATTATTATTCACACACACACACACACATATATAAGTATATATATATATATATATATATATATATATATATATATATATATATATATATATATATATATATATCACACATATAATATATAATATGAGACATTATATTATTATATGTGTGTTTTATATATTATAACCTTTTTCTATTTAGTTTTTATTGGTCTGATACAGATCTTCACTTCCTAAATAAATTGTTCCTTCTCTAGTGTAATGCAGAACTGATGTTGGTAGTGAATGTGGGTAGGTAATTAATGGTTGTCATTGAAACCACACAAGAGGCTGAATGCTCGCATTTAATTACTGGATGAGGGTCAAGCTGTGTTAACTGTGCAATCATCGGCGTAAGTGGATTGGGTAAAGTTAAATAGAGCAATATATAGGCAGTTTGAAAAGCATTAAACTGAACAATGTGACAATATTTTAATGTAAGAATCTCTGACAGTTCTTTGTATGGCTTGGTAATTGAAAAATGGTTCTTTTTACGATATGAAAACGCTGCACATTGATGAAGGATTCTAAAACTATTTTGTAATGTGGGAATCATACATTTCATTAGGAAGATGTTCTAAGAGAAGTCAGTGTTAGCACCTAATGGGGCTGACTCAAGCTTGTGTGGACCTAAATTTAGGATTATATCATATAAGCGGTATGAAACATAGATAACAAAATAAAATATGTTGTAATACTTAGCTATTAAATAATGTTATAGTATAAATGACAATACAATTAAACAATTCCAAAACAGGATTTTTTTTCTGTTTAGTATTCTTGCGCTTATATAGGGTCATCCAAAATTTAGTGATCACCCCTGTAATTTTTAGCCGGTTTGACCAATTGAAATCAAAAGTTTCAAAAATTGAGACCTTGTTGGTGTCAATACCCTAAACTCAGTGCACCTCAAAATATCAACACACCTGATATCTCAAATTAATCCAACCCCCTACTCTTGATACTTCATATGAAAGGGAATAAAAAGACAGCTATCTATCACAATTTTCCAAGATGTTTGCCTCTAAATGGAGGAAAATGGGATGTTATCTATTTGCATGAAACTGCGTTTATGGAGGTTTTTCGGTTACAAAAAAACATATAGCTGATAACAGTTTTACAAATTAATCAGTAATTTCCAAGATGGCAGCATCAAAAAAAGGGGAAAGGGGTTATCCTTTGTATCCTGGTAATTTTTGGTGGAATTGACTGAAGATCGGCATCTGGGGGTTTTTAAACCAAGGAGCATGAATTTAGTATTAGTTTTCAAGAATCCCAACATACACGTTTTCAAGGTGGTGGCATCAAAATGCTGTAAAGGAGCCACATCTATGCCTTTCAATCTGCTCAACCGGTGAGGCACGTTTGAAGAAAAACATATCTTTCGTAAGTAAAAACTAACTTAAAAATATCTGAAGAGGAACACTTTTAGTTTCACAAAAATAAAATGGATCAATTCATTAAGTGCGAGAGCCACCCTACCATGCGCCGTCACAGCCAGAAAATTGAATGTATTTTCTTCATTTGTACAAAAAGATTGACGCAATTAGATCATCGCCTATTCGTTACAAATAAAAATTACATGTCAAAACAATAACAAGAAAATAAGAACAAATATTTGAAATTAAAGTAACGTAAAATATGTACTTCGTCTGAAACGACATTTTGCACTCAATTGTGGTTTAAATAAATCAATACATTTGTAAACGGAAAATAAAACCACTAAATTTTGGAAATATACTAGAACAAAACTTACAGATATTACTCAAACTGTGCCCTATTTTCTCCTGGCAATAAACAGATTACTTTCAAATTCCTCTCAACACTTCTCAAAATAACAGGCATAATTATTGCGCATTCACCAATTATTCTTAGCGCAGTTCAGCTATATCCCGTGGAGAGGTTGTGTACACTACAGTCTGTAGATACCCCTCAAAAATAAGTCCAATGGATTAAGATCAGGTAATCTCTCTGGCGATCCTACAGGACCGCACTGTTTATCCCATCGATGAGGGAATTCTTGATCCCGAAACACTCAAACATCTCTTGTGTAATGCGGCGGGGCCTCTTCCTGTTGAAACCAAGGATCAAAATCTTCCTCTGGGCTCTCAATAGCTTCAATTATTTTAGGGACAATGACTTCTTCAATCATATTTAAGTAAAGCTCACCAATTACATTGTATAATATGATCAAAATAATCTTCTTTTAGCTCATGAATTAGTTTATATTAACCTTGTTTGGATGAAATTTATGCCATTTCAATAACTGTCTGTGTACTTATGGCTGAGATGACCTTGGATGACCTGAGCGAGGTGCATTTTTTGTTGAAAACGTGGTTTAGAATTATGTAACCTAAACCTTTTCAACATAACTATGTAAACTTAGGCTTATAGTAGTTGGAAGTATGCTAAATGTATGAGTAGTTGTTCAATAACATCTATTTTACGCACTAAATAGTATACAATTTCATTTTTTCCTCATTTGTGCAGACTAAAAGCATGTAAGAAAATAATAAAAAAGTATGAAAATATTTGAAGTTTACAAAAAAGTTTTAAGACGGGCCATAGTTAATGCAGCAAACAAAATTAAATAGAAATGTTTGTAAAAAAGAAAACAAGTTGGGAAGGAACTGTTTATGGGCAGAATCCAAGGTAATTTAAGCATGCCTGTAATAGCAAAAGTTTTAAACCGTAAGGAACATTACTAATTTTCAAAGCAGAGTTTTTTTTTAAGAGAATACTGTAATACCCACTCTGAGAAATAAGCAAGTTATGGAGCAGCAGCTATAAATGAAACGATAACACTACTTATTCACGAGAACTTTTAATTGTCCAACCCATTACAATGTGTTTGTCCAAAGCAGGATTAGTTATGTATTTCTTTTTGTCTATTACCAAGTTGCTTACTTATAGCACTATCATATGTTGTATGATTGTGAAGTTTAGTAATTTCACTACATTTATTTTGTTTTATAACATGAACACATGAGTAGAGGATAAGGATATTCTGATTAAGTGATTGATTTAAATTTTTTGTTAACAGAAGGCAGGCAATATTCTTTATTATTTAACATTGTATTTGTATTCTTATGACTTTTTTGGTTATAAATTCTGCCTTTTGCTTTCGTTTGCAATTTTCTACACAATGACATGATTCGTTTTGAGAGCTAATAGCCATGGCCGCACCACATGGTGAAGTTTGTGAAATCTGATCACAATCAAATTGATATTCTAGTCATTATGGGGTGGACAAACAATATTTGGGCATTACGTACACAGTTTTTCAGTAAAAGTTCCTACGGCGGTGATAAACACCCAAATCAATAAGATTAATGGCAGTTTTTTTTTAAGGAAAACAAAAATATTATAGCATAATCCTAGCATAAACATAAAAAAATGAAATTCAGGAAAGACGTTTTTGTAGAAAAAATTAATGCAGCTATTTTGACGCCACTACCTTGTAAACATGTAGGTATTCTTGAAAACTTATATCAAATTCGTTCTTCTCACTCTGACAAGTCCTCAGATACATATTTTCATTAAAATTCACTGAAAAATAATTGGGGGATGAATGATAACCCCTTTCCCCTTGTTTAATGCTGCTGTCTTGGAAATGACTGGCTAATTAGTAAAACTGATGTCAGGTATGTGTTTCTTAACCCGGAAAACCCCCACAAATCAAGATTTCTTATAAATCCGTTTGTAAATAGTTGGAAATGCCATTTTCCGCCTTTTAGCGGCCGTCATCTTGGATCGGTGATGGATAGCGACTTCCGGTTTTTGCCAAAATGTTTCTTTCCTTATTTTCTCTCCAATAATGTGACACATGTGGGGGTTGTTATTTGAAAACTTTTGAGTTGGGGTGCGCCCACCTCTCCAATTTTCTTTATATTCTAAAAATTAAGTCTCATTAACCTACAAAGATCTCCAAATTTTTATTTTTATTAGGCAAACTGTCTATAAATTACGTGGTTGGCTACAGACTTTTGGACTACCCTGTATAATTGATATGATTCACAATTTAAATGAATAACAGTTATTCATGTTCCAAGTGGTATATTTTTGATTAGTTTGTTGCTGTTTTAAACATTGTCAAATGTTCAGTTCTGAGACACAGTGTTTCTATATTGTATAAACTTACAAATTACGCACATTATATACAAACTAACCTGAGAATGTTTATAAATTGTTTTAAATCACTTTAAACAATTTTTCCCCATGAAGATTAAAAAATAACAACTTGTTGTTATAGTAGCAGTTGTGTTTATTGGCATTTTGTATCAGGTAAACTTTTAAACACTTGACTTATGCACCAGTCCCTTCTGCCTAAGGTTAGACTTGAGATCTAGGTCAAGGTTTGGATAAGGCAAGCACAATGATTAAAAAATAAAATTGGAACAAACTGTTTTTAGTGGATATCAGTGTTCATGAGTTTAGGATGATGATAGATACAGAGTGATGTGTTGCCTGGGGGTTTCTTTTCTAAATTATATTTAGAAACTGATATAAGTGTCACTTGAATTAATGGCTTGGTTACTCTTATACTAATATTTTAATATTTTTCAGCAATTTAAACATTTAAAACTCTTAATTTTTTGTAAAATTTGTTTAAATTTTATTTGTATTAAACCATTGTTCTCCAAGATCTATGAAATTACAAACAAATCTTTGTTGTTTTTTAAGTTTTATGTTGACTATTCATGGGTTATCCCGTACATAAAAGGGTCAAACGTTACTTACAATATTAAGTTCAGTACCCTCAATTATTTAAATAATTGAAAAATTATCAAGCTGTCATGGAATATGTGGATTAGCATTTATATTGAGTTCAGTAAGGGTAGAGTCTGGCTTAAAAATCTAATACTAACATAAGTTTAATATTGAAGATGGAGCTTACACATAATAATTGGTTTTTTATAGTGATTACAATAGCTCAAGCTTATTTACGTAATAACATATTCTATAAACACAGTATCTGGTAATTAATAGTGAGGTAGAGAAGTTGTGTATTCAGTCTTAATAAAACTTTATGGGTAGTATATTATCATTGTATATTGTGCAAGGAAATAAGATGGAAATGTAATTAATAAATTCAAATTTTAATGTTTTCAAGAAATTGCAAATTGCTTCTTGGTGAAATACATATTATTGTTAGTTGGCACAATTATTATAACTAGGTACTCTATAAAATGCTGTAATTGGTTTTATTAGTTTTACAATTTATTTTCCGGAATAGGAAAAGTGTTGTTGTGCATGCTGTAATTTTGTAATAACTTATGTGTTACTTAGAAAAATCTCTAAAAGTGTAAACAAAATTCAGTGTTAATGGAGTTAATAAGATGATGTTTATGGTTGTAATGGGAAATGGTTGAAGAAATTGGTTACAATATAACTGGGAAGTTTCCCACTGATTCTTTCCAGTATATTTTATCTTAAGTAATTGAATCTGTCCTCTGTTAGGTAATTTAATTTTATATAGTTTACAGATTTAAACATCCCACCGTTTAAAAACATAAAATCATGTTTATATGATATTTAAGTGTTACATATTTTCATATTAATATTTTAAAACAATATACCGTAATGTTTTTGAAAAACTATGCTAAATGCGAGTATTATCGGTATCATTATGATTAGTTGATTGAGTATGATGTTAACAACTCACATTTGCCAATAAATGTGATATGTAGCGTCAGCTGAGGCGTGTGTGCTGTCTGCATATTAAACTCATCATTGTTTAACAGACAAAGCTCTTGGAAGACAATAGCACACACAGAGTGCACTGACATGTTCGCTCTCTACTCGATAGTAGTAGTACTGATCTCAGACCTGCATTAAACTTTTGTTATCTCTTAGGTAGGAAAGTGTAGAAATCTATGGGTCCAGGAATTAGGTATCATATTTAGTGACGTGCTATAAAATTGTTCTTCCACAAACAATTTTCGAAAGAAATGTTTTAGTATTTTTAATACTATCTATTTACATAGTAAATAAAACCCTTAAACACACTTAAAATTAAAAGAAAATAATTTGTTTAGAATTAATTAAAAATTATTACTGTTGAAATTCTGCAAACAATTTAATTTAATTTAAAGAAGATTGTTCTTTAAAGTATCTTATGAGATGTGCTCAAGAAGTATCCAACATAAATATCGAAAAAGTTATTTGTTTGTGAACATTTTTCAACAATTGGTGTTTTTAAAAATAGTCCCCTTTCGACCCCAAACATTTATTCCAGCACTCCTGCTACTTTTGGAAGCAAACCTTGAAGGCATCTTGTGGAATTGACTTCAATTTTAAATCATCAAATTTTGCATAATGTCATTCCTCCTCTATAATTGGGACCTTGTAAGGGATATCTTTAAGTAAAAGAACAAACAAAAATCACACGTTGCCGTATACAGGGATGGTGTGTTTTGCCAAGAAGTTTTAAGCAAGGTGGGAAGAATTGCACTAGAGCATTGCCCTGATGAAGTTGCTAAGATTTCCTGGTGTACAAGTTAGAATGTTCACTTTGCACTGCATCACATAGAACTCAACCAAAGTAGTACTCTGTAGTAATAGTCTGACTCTTGGGAACATACTTATAATTAACTACTCCAGTGCAGTAAAAAAAAACTGCGCTTTAGTTTCTTCCCAAGAACATGGCCAAATCTGTTAAATATGTTATAAACTGATCCACAACGTCCCTGTAGCTAGTTCATGAATAGAAATACAATATTAATTACCATCACTAAAATGCAAACTCGATCGATACGTTTATCATTTTGATTTCTTGCCGGTCTTAGCGAATGAGATTCAATACCCACTGAAGTGCGACTACCTGCTGTACAACTCCTTTATTTGGGTCGCTTTCAAAGTTTCTTCTCTATAATCGGCCTATTGAATTTTTCCAATAGTTTCAACTTGGTCAACTGACTTGCAAGTTTTTGATAACCTCTGATAACAATTTAACTGGAGAGGTTGGTACAAATCTACCGCTAACCTTATTCATCCTGAATGTCTCATCACTCCAAAAGCAAGCTCAAAGGTCACTTAGGACCCAAAATGGGGAATTTTGGGAATAAATAAAAAATTTCAAGTGAAATGTCCCATCGAGTGAAATTAAAAACTTTAGCTGCTCTAATAGGTTACTTATGCTTAGGTTATAGGTAATTAATTCTGACTTCTAAAATTTGCAATTGGCCACCATTTTGTACTGGGTTATGATAGAGACCTCTAGTTTGCGTCATTAGTTTTCTTTTATCAGAACTTTTAAAATGAGTGGTAATTCGATGGGTCTTGTCATTTGGAGTTTTTGAGTTTGCCCCAAAATCCTCCATTTTGGGTTTGTGGACGAAGTAGTAATTCTGCCCAAAAAGTATTTCATAACATGACATAAAGGTGTGCAGAGATTAGTTTTTCTAGTGTGAGCTGTTATGATATTAACAGGGGTCTCCAGACTTTTTGTAATATATTATAATGAGTTATATTTAGTAACATATTAAATATTATACTACACAATCTATTACATTTCCAATAAATAAAAATTAAGTAAGTTGGTAGTTCAGTTAAATTCTACTTGTGTATTAAAAAATTGTGGCTAAATAAATTAATTACATTGAGCCGGTTAAAAGAACAAATACAGTTTCCGTAATTAAAGTTGTAATGTTCACGAGTGTCACTGTGAACAGTGCAACCTGCTAATGAGGTCAGATCAAAGTCAGCAATGTCCTAACATGGAGTATCCCACTTGTCTTCCCCCACTCCCGCATTGCTCAGTTTAATCTTGAGATGTATTATTTTGGCTAAGCTGTCTTTTGAAGTCTACCGTGTGTTTAAAATAACTCTTGTAACTTTACCAAATTATAAGCACTTATTTTACCAACAACATCTTGATTAATTTTGAAAAAATATAATATATTGGCACTAGATTCGGGTAAAATATAATGATCAGTTTTACTGTTTTCACCCACTTATAATAAACATGGAAAAGTCTTTTGGGAGGGAGAGGGAGGCTAAAACCTATAATTTTATATTTTGTTGGCGAGTGGAAGGGTTGTTTAATTTCCTCTTTTTTTAATACTATATATTATAGGTACAAGGTTGATATAAAATATGAATAAAAACTTTAAGAACATGGAGATTAGATTAAACAGAAGTTTCTTTAACCACTTTGTATGTTCAATCTCATATTTTAGCATCAAGAGTCAAGAGTCAAAGAGTCAAAGAGTCAAACAATCTTTATTCGTGATAATCATGTTACATAGAAATAGTGTCAAAAAATTAGTTTTAGAATAAACAGTAAAAATACATACAAAGAAATAACAATTTTTATACATTATTCCAAAAGATGTATAATATCAAAAAACTCCAAATAAACTATAAATTGGGTTGTTGGTAAGAAATGTTTTGAGCTTTTGTCTGAAGTGCTTTACAGACAACAGTCTTGTGTCGACGGGTAAAAGATTGAAAAGCTTTCACTGATACCACCTCAAAACTTTTTTGAGTTCTTGCGTACTTATGAAATTTAATGAAGAGATCCTGTCTATGTCTGGTATTATGCTCATGTATATCTTCAAAGGCTGAAAGTTTCCAATATTGCATCTGACATAACTCAAACAGTCAAGTACAAACACTGCTGGCAAAGTCAAAATTCCAAAGATCTTTGAAGATTGGTCTACAAATGTGCTGGGCGCTCTGTCATTACCCGTAATGCTCTCTTTTGAAGAACCAATAGACGAATAGCAGTTAGAATGGTTTCCCCAGAGAATGGTTCCATATGCCAAGTGGCTATGAATATGGGCATAGTATACGGTAAGCAAGGCTGAATTGAGATGGTGCGATAAAGGACTCTGAGAGTAAATATTCCTCTACAGATTTTCTTGACGAGCGAGCTAATGTGTGTCTCCCATCCCAATTAGATTCAAGGTTCACACCAAGGAAACTTGACAGCTTTAGAATGCATATTTCTAGTGCGATTTGATGTAAATTTGATGTCCACCATTTTAGCGTCATTGAGGCAGAGACTATTTGCTTCAGACCAATCTCGTATGATGTTCGATAATCCATCCATTCTCAAATTCAATGCCATGCTACCCCTCTCACATACAGCAAGTGCTAAGTCATCAGCAAACTGCTAAGCTTCCACTGATTCACTCTGAATAGCATTGGGTAGGTCATTTGCATAAATTATGAATAATAGTTGGGTCCAACACTGAGCCCTGTGGGACTCCATGCTCCATCAACTGAAAAGTAGATACACTGCCCTCCAAACAAAACAGCCTGGTAACGTTTATCAAGGTAAGATTTCATGAGTGCAACACTTGAATCTTGAAATCCGTAGTGCTTTAATTTCTGTAGAAGAATTTTGTGAGAAACAGTGTCGAAGGCTTTGGTAAAATCATACATCCTTCCACCCACACTAAACTTGTTTTCTAAGCCTTCAGAGCATTTAAGAGTGTATGATAAAACCGCGTCCACTGTACTGTGCTTTGCTCTAAAACCATACTGACACTTGCGGAATAGAGAGTGGGATTCAAAATAATGTACAATTTGTCGATTCAATAAAACCTCAAATATTTTGATAGGACAGTAATAATGCTTATAGGCCTAAAAATTACTGTACTCTGACTTGCTGCCTTTTTTATGTACAGGCACAACCTTAGAGAATTTTAAACAGTCGGGAAATGTACCCACTTCAATGCACCTATTAAAGAGACAAGTCAATGGTTCGGTAATGTAGTAGGCAGCTTGTTTGATGATTAGAGAGTCCCAGTCCATATACATCCAGAGAACTACTATTTTTAAGACTCATTATTGCACCATATACATCTTCCACTGTCACTTGAGTAAAGCTGAAATGGCTTGGTGTATTGGTACTGAGAAAGGACGAAAAACATTTTCCGTTATATGGAATAGCATTGATGACTTCTTCACACTGTCGACAAAAAAGTTGTTAAACCTTCAGATGTTAGGCCAGGATCACTAAGAGTAAATCTGGCTTTAGTACTAATATGAGTCAAGTCCTTCACAAGAGACCAAGTTGTTTTTGATTTATTCGATGAGCTTTCTATGAGATTTGAGTAGTAAGCACATTTTGTAGCCTGTAACTTTTTGTTTATACCTAAGCTTGAGATCATTATAAAACAGTTTTAACATTAATACACTGTGAGTTTTGGCAGCATAATAATAGTCCAGACAGGCTTCTTTCAATTTATAAAGTTCTTCTGTATACCATTTTTTTGCACTGGAATGTTTTTTATAACTTTACTATTTTCTTAGTTAAGGGGTATGACACATTTACTACATTTAAAAAAACAGGACAGAAACAGTATGCCATATCAGCAGGTTCTGTACAAGAGTACGTGAAAAGCCAACTTACTGTGCTCAGCAGGAAGATAAAATTTTTTAAACCAAGGTCTGGACATTTGCCTACAAAATACAGTTCTTGGTTCTTTCCTCGCTTGATAAACTCTACCTGATCAACGGCTAATTTCAAAGTGATTGCATCATGATCTGAAGTGGAAAGAGTCGGTATGACACTAGCCGAAACAGTGATCAGAATGGACATTTGTCAAAAAATTGTCAATGCATGAGCCTACATTAAAGTGACCAAGTCTATCTGCTGAAACGGATGGTCTAGTAACTTCAGTTATTGTGTGTCTCATACCACACATACCTAGTAAGCTAAAGAATTCTTGAGTATCATAGCTATGAGGTTGTAAAATATTAATATTATAGTCCCTGCAATCACAATATTGCAATTGGAATACATCATAAATATATAATTCACCATATCATGCAACTTAGCAATAAAAAATTGTCAATAGAGTCTTTTCTTTTATCAGGAACTCTATATACATTAATAAGAACAATCTTATAACATGCAATAAATAGCCCACACACTTTCAAAGTCAGATATGCATGCAAAGCTATCAATATTAGTCAGCACTTACTCTCAATTCCAGCTTTTAGGAAGAGAGCCACACCTCCACGCTTATACTGAGGTCGGCAGAAGGAAGCCCTGAGGTCATAGCCATCAATTGCAGTGGTAGAGATTTCCTCAGAGGTTAACCAATGTTCACAGAAACACAGAGCATCAGGTCCTATGTCCTCAGTCAAAGATTCAATTATGTTCAGTTTGGATAACAATCCTTGCACATTCCAAACCGAAGAACACAAATTCTTCTACTCTAGGTTTAGGATCCATACGTATTTGACTAGGCTTATTTGTAGCAGGAAGGTTAGATTTATCTTCACTTGGATCTGACCTTAATTTGCTGACAAAAAATGCCTGTTGTTCAAATTTCGCCTCTTGTGAACGAACTCTTTTACTAGCACCCCTTCCAACCAGAATCCCGGGTCCAAACACCTTATCCTTTTGCTCATCAGTTTACACCTATTTTAAAAGATTTATAGGTTGTGAAACGAGGACACAAAATCTTCACAAGAACTGTCAGTTAATACCTCCACTAGTGAGATATTCTTTGAGATCTTCCTTTACAAACGCTCGGGTCAAGCCTTGAGATGAAAATCCAATTTAATTTCTTCACACATGTGAGCTTGTTACTGTTTGGCGCAAGAGCCTTTGTGCCAACGATAGGCCTAGGTTTTGGTTTGTCATTATTTACTGCAGGTTTTAGCTGAAGAATCTTAGAGTACAAAAGCAGGATTTTGTTGTTGAAAGTCACTTTTACTTGCATCTTGAGAGATATGGTTTGAGTTTGTGTAGGTTTTGGGAATGTGTTTTTGCTGCTGCCTAGTGCAGTAGTAGTAGTACTTATCTGTACTTATCTACTAGTATCATGTTATTTTCTCAGCACAGATAAACAGATATGAGTATCAGTCCTCTCTGGAAACCTCCCAACATCTGGCTAGTCCCAACATATGTTCTACAAAACTTTCTAAACTTGGTAAAATTATTTACAATATATATTAAACACACACTGAATTTAAGTATATAAATTTAAGTTAACACTAATATTATTCCTGCAAGTTTATATAGTGTATGATATGTCAGTTACCAGGTGTCTGTTAGTATGTTTTTAAAAATATGTTTAAAGAGATTTGTCGAAAACAATCAAATTTATGACTATATTACTGCTACTCTCTAGAAATCTATGTATCATGATCCGACATGAAAACCCACATGCTGCTGAATCTATTGTACTAACTTTTGTTTGGATTATTAGAACTAGATGGTAGAAAATAGGTTAACTCTTATCACCTAAATTAGCATACTTGTGTTGTTTCAGATTTTTTAAGTTTCTCTGGAATGTTAATGAATATTTCAGATGTTTTTAACAAAAGTATTACATTTTTATGGTTTGGGTAGAACAATCCCATACCCTTCCTAAAGTATATAAGTATATAAAGTAATAGCTATTGCCGTTTTTATATATACAATTTAAGTTTTAAAGACAATATTTTTCAAATTATGTATATTATACCTAATAGAAAGGCAAATAAATGGGTAAATACAAATGCAGAACTAATTTTATAAACAAATTAGATTAATGCTTTAGTGCCTTAGATTTCACTTTTTAATTTATTATAAATTTCATCAGCAACCCTTTGCAAGGTACATGTTACTTAGAAGGGAAAATCAAACCTACAAAAACAGTATTTGAACTACAATTGTATGATCTAAGGCATTTTGTTTATAATTTGAAAAAATGTCAACTGATTTATAAGTAAATGTTTGTCAATCAATATTAAAAACAGACTTAAGGATATGTTAAGTATATGTTATGTTTCACTGCTGATATCACATATCAGCAGTGAAACTAAATTATAATGATATAATCAGTAGAATGATTAAAAAATCTTTAGTCTGTAATTCAAAAATAATTGTTTAGAATATTTTCATTAATATTATTTTATTTTATTACTGTAATTTGTTCATTAAGTACAATGTCCCACCATTGCACACCAAACCTTATGACGCATAATAGACTTCGCTGAAGTTTCGTGCAAAATTTCAAGTCTATAGCTCAATTTATTTTCAAGATATCCTGTGTACAGACAGACAAACGAGAAATTTTGCTATCCTCTTGAGTGATGGGCATCGTTAATGCTTAGCCAGTAATAATTTTAAGGTACCACGACTCAGCTGGAAATCCCATGGGAGGAGAAGATACACACACCATCATCAAATTCGATATTGTATATAGAAATGAAGTTTCATACAAAGTTTCAATTCTATAGTTTAATTGTTCTTGAGTACCATTTAATTGAATGTTTTAAGAAAAAAATGTAAATATTTGTGAGGTGTTTTAAAACATAGTCATAGAAAGTATCTACTTTTATCATACCTCTGAAATGTTGCAAATCCCTTTGATTGCTATCCCAACAAACTGACAGGTCTAATTATACTTACCAAAGGGCAACAAAATGCCTAAAACTGTCAACAAATTGCCAGCGGCACTGTGTAGGGAATATGGTGGTCATCACGAGACAACCAAATCAAGCAATGTTAAGTGTGGCTGCTGATTGGATGGGTAACTGGTGAGTGATCCTGTCCTTGCAATTAGTCCTCCTAAGTGGCCATTTGTGGTGGTTCGGAAGTTACCTTTAAGCCGTTTGTCCCCAGGTTGTGTTAGAGAGGGCTCCGTAGGCCTATCTTCACCTGGTAAAATAAGACATTCTTTACTTTACTTTTAAAACTAACTACACCTGTATAAAATTTGAACAGATCAAAAACTAAGGGTACTAAACTTAATGTACTTTCCCGCCATTTGGTTTTGGAAGTTACCGGACAACAGTGTTCAGGACAAATTTGGAATAAAATCTTCCAATAGTTAAGGTTGGTTTACTTTAAATGTTCGAATTCAGATATTGTCAGCAGATAATTCTCGCTGCCTTCCACCAAACACTGTACATGAATTACACCACCAGCTACAAAATACCGTGGATAGCAATATACTGAAGATTTTATGTCTAGTTTCAAGGAAAGACATGTAGTTACAGTTTTATACCCAGAGGTAATCAATCACTTTTTGCTATGCTCAACTGCTTCACTGCAACTCTTCATAACCAATTGCAATAACTTGTAGTAAACCATGATATCAGTCACGTAAACTCAACACTCTTTGTAAATATTGGATACGGAGGCTTGAAATATTGAAAATCTAAAATGTTTGTTTACAGTGATCCTTAATAACATCCATATTTGAACCCCCATGATCACACGACTAGTGCAGGGATGAGCTATGGTGCAAAAACAGTTAATTATCACATATGTTGTTTGGTATAAGACACCACCATAGTAAAGGATTGGCAGGAACGGTGGGGATTTTAACGGACCTCTAGTGTATTATAAGCGATGTTTGGCAATAGGTCACCACCATAGTAAAGGATTGGCAGGAACGGTGGGGATTTTAACGGACCTCTAGTGTATTATAAGCGATGTTTGGCAATAGGTCACCACCATAGTAAAGGATTGGCAGGAACGGTGGGGATTTTAACGGACCTCTAGTATACTATAACTGTGCAAAATCATTGTTATTTTTATTTTCATTTATTGTTTGATGTACTTCTGAACCACACTGTATAATATTTAGTTACAGGTCATAACTTTACATAAATATTCATAAATTTGTGTTTACACATACTTTTAATGAATAATACTGCAAGTTTAAGTTTACATTGTATCTAGTTATATGCTTAACATTTTTTTATTTGATAGTTAATGTTCTATTTATTTATTGGTTGAGCATTATTGAAGCTTATTACTCAAGGGGCTGGAAAAATATAAGTTTTTTCTGTCTGTCTATGTGTCAGTCTAACAAACTAACTTATAGACTTGAAATTTTGCACAAAGCTTCATTTCTATATAAGCAACATTGAGTTTGATGATTGTGTACTTCACTCCACGAGGTTTGGCTGACCATTAGCGAATATTTATACATTGGTCTTAACGGTAACCAAGATGGCAACAAGAAAATTTCAGAATAAATAAATTTTTAAACAGTTATAGGACATTTTAATGTTTTAACATAATAACACATGTAGCTACAGACTTGGAATTTGTATGCAACCTCAGCAAAGCCTTTATGAGACACATGTTGTGGATAATCCTACATAGCATTTATTGTTAACATTATTTTAACAAGAATTCATTTGCCTGTTAACTGTTAAATTAATTCAATACATATATGTTTAGAGGCAAAGAACTTGTCATTAATACATTAAAGTCTAACTAATTTTGTAACGTTTATGAGTAATTGGTGTCTTGCCCAATTTGCATATTGAAGAAGTGTATACCAAAAAGAGATATTTTCATCTCCCAGGAGTGTAGTTTTCACACAATTAATTTGTTAATGTATGGTAGGAGTTGAAAAGCATGTTACGCCTGGACTCACTAATTGTTCTCACTGGCTCTACATGCTTTCCTACTCACAGTCTGAACACTGACAATACTGTATGCTAAATATTACTAGACTAATATATATAATATATATATGAAGTATCCAGTCAAATAGCTACTGATTGATCTGTCGGTTAATGCTTTGTGTTGATAAATACTTTTCCTTGTTATTATACCTTTAAGTAGGGTTGAAAAATGTAGATTATTTAGTCTAAAATTACATTGGATGATAAATACAGTAAATTATATTAAATGTTAAATTTATATTAATCTTAAAAATCGGAATAAAGACCTATGATTTGAACATATTTAGTTAGTCTTGTACAGAGAAGGCTATATTAGAGAATCATTCCTGTGTAATGTTATAAATCATTATGAGTATCAATAAATCATTTTATTATTATTAATAATAAAACTGTTAAATTTTGTGTTGTAAAATAAAAGCAAATGTGACCAGTACCCTTTACAGTTGGAGAATTCATGTTTTTAAAGGAACACAATGTCGGAAATACATTGAATTAGGTGTTGAAAGTGAATGATCATTTGAACAAGCTTATAAGTTATAGGAGAAAACAAATAGTACAGAATGGACAAGTTGAGGAGGATTAGAGAACAAAGCATTCAATTCTGCAAGCTGTTCTGTGTTTGCCAAACTTGTGAAACCCAGTGAGGTGATTAAACATTCGTCATCAAACTTTTGCTCATCACGTGAGTGTTCCTTCTGTGTTCTGGTACTTTTACTGAAACTCTACATTCAACACACACTTTCAATTATTTCTTTGTGTTATGATTAAGCTTTACGCACAATATATCATCAATTTGTATCAAATGTGTGTCGAATTTTATATTCAATCTAAGTAGCAAATTGATCAATGTTAACCATTGAATTTCACTCCCCAAAGTTGGTAATCATCCCACTAATATTATAAATGCGGAAGTTAGAATGTTTGGATATTTGGATGTTTGTATGTTGAGATGTTTAGATGTTTGGAGGTTTGTCCTCGAATCACGCTGAAACAGCTATACAGATTGTGCTGAAATTTGGAACAGGTATAGCTTTTGGCCTGAATTAACATTTAGAGTGCTTTTTACCACCCATAACATATTCATTTCACCAAATAAAGTCGAATTCAAATTGAAAAATTAGTTTGTTTACATACGAATGTTATGATAAGAACAAAACGTAATAACATTTCATAATTCAAATTAAACTGGCACTAAACAGCTGTTGACAGCTATAATTCGACAAACTTTCTGAAACATCTGTTTACATTTAAATTTTATCAATAATAAGTAAACAGTGCTTGATCGGTAGTGAAATGCAGATAGTAAATAAAACATTAATATATAAATTTTACTCCAGATTGCGCCAATGACGAATTAAAATCATCTAATGCATTAGATACTGTTATAAAACTAACCTTAATGAACAAAGTTATGAATGTTTTCACATAAGTTACTTTAAACTGGTGGGCTTCCTTGACATTATGATATTACATTTTAACAATGGCTCACGGAAAAACAGAGAAATGAATACTAACATACCTTAACGATTCATTCTTTCCCTGGCTACAGTCCAAAAATCAAGTGTAACGCAAAACTTTAATAACGATTATTTTGGAATGTTGCATAACCTTAATAAGGATTTCCCCCTTATACGGGAAGTACATAAGAAGTAGGTAGGACTTCCCCCTAGGTCGTAATAGGCTTTTCAGTCCTAGCAAACTCAACACGATTTTGACCAAAATAGATTTCCGAGAACTATATAATCGAACGTATATAGTATTTTAATCAAGGCAATATGGCAAGCTAAACTGTGACATAGTAGGTAAGTGAATTTAAACGGTCTTAAGTAGGCACTTTTTAACCTAAGTAGGCATCTCGGTCCTATGTAAGTATATATATTTTTTTCTTAGTCAGAACAACAAGGCCAAACTCTACTGTGGTACTGGAAATATCTTAGACCTGAAATATATGACAAGGACTGGAAATATACGCTTTTTGACCAAAGTAAGTTTCCGAGACCTGTGTGATCCGAGATTTGTGTTTTCTTGATCGGGATTACAAAGCAGATTCAGCTGTGACGTTATGTATATAATTAATTAGAACCAGAAATGCTCCTACACGTGCCAAACATGATATAATAATTAAGTTAAACACTGATACTATTTACCATGAACTTAATAATATCTACCTGATGTATGTGCCTACTTATGTTTTAAAATGTTTGTAGGACTCCCATCATATTACATCATAATTGCTTTTTATAAGGACTTTGGTTCTAAAAATTGCGTGCGAAGCCGTGGGTAACAGCTAGTGAGTAAATATATATTAAAAGTAAATAAAGTACTAATAGTGATGTTATTAAGTTGTAGTAACCAATACATTAATTTATTGTTTTTATCTTTCCTTTATATTGAGAATTGTTAATATAATGTTTAAGAAAATATATTAAGTGGCTGCATGTGTTTATGTGGTTAACGTGTATAACTGATTATTAACATAGTTTTGAATATGTGATTTCAATATTATATTATCATGTTTATTCACTAATGTAGTTGTAATTTTCTTGTGATTGTATTAACAAATCTGTTGTAACCAATAGCATCTATCGAAACGGATTCATAGATTCTACTGGTTGTGTCAAAAGTGATATGTCGATGGTAAGTGAAGTGAGGAATATTCTCGTAACACTTGAGTACTAACAAATAGCCCAACATGAGAGAGACTATCCACTACATACACAACACCTTGACTAGAGTCCCACCTCAGCTGCTGACCAGATCAGCTGACAATCAGCTGTTTAACCAGCTGACTGAGTATCAGCTGGAAGCTCTGTAGCATGCTTTTATATTCGTTATTTGTGTCTTGTACTACTGTTGTGTTTCTACTTTTGAAACTGCACATTTTCGTTTTGGTTTAATATTCTGATAATATTTATACATCATTCTTTATATTCTTCATAATTTAAAAAACTGTGTGTAAACACACAAAATAGAAGAAATATATACCTTCTATTGAATTGAATTTCAATTAGAATAATTTATAAATTTAATATTGTTAGCAACAAATTTTTCATGCTCATATTTCTCATTTTCCTGTGTGAACTTTGCATTACTAAACAGAAGAAATACCTGAAAATGTGCTGCTTCAACTGCTTGTGATAGAATAGGATGTATCTTTTGAAAGAATTTAGTGTTGAAGTTATGGGGATCAAATCATTGTGGAATAGACAGCATGAATTTAAAAAAGTTATAAAAATGTCATAATATGATTACTTAAAAAGTACTGTCCAGTGAATTTATGAAACAAATTGGGAAACAATTATGAAAGTACCGTACTAAAAACATACAATAATCTTAATAATGGCATTGAAATTTAAATACAAGAACATAACAACTAAATTAAATTTATTTTGTTTTGTTTATGGCCTGTTTATTTTATATTATAAACTATGATTATTTTTAAATGTTTTTGAAGCTAACTTTGTTACAATTTATAAATAAAACCAAAGGTTAATTAAATGTGAAAAACGTTTAATATAGCCATTTAAAAAATTGACAGGAAACATATTTGAACGTAACACTTTTTTATCTTTTCACTGCTTCTCTAGTTAATTTTTAAGTAATACATTAAGCAATTGTTGTCTTTATATAGGTTTTCAAATATATGTTAGTAATTAATAACTGTATTAAAATTTGCAGTAAAAAAGTCATTATTGGCATATTAAAAAAAATATATTTTAATATGTAAAATATAATTTATACATGTAATGTATTTTAATTTCATAACTTTTCAAGTGAGAATTAATTAATTATAATAAATTAATATTCATCTACAGCTTTAAAATACATTAAAACATTTTAAATAGTTTATTAGTTAAAAAGTAAATAAAATAGAGATTTTGTGCAAATTGCAAAACCGACCCTTGAGTTTTTAGAAAATATAAATATACTGGTAACGTGGTATATTTATATTGAATAGTATATTTTAGTAGTAGAACTAATGAAGTAGTTAACAGACTCAGAGTAGACAGTAGAAAGCCTGCTTAGCTTTTCTAGCCTGAAGCTGTACTTTCTCATTTATGTATTACAACAAATATTTAAATTTTCTAATTTTATTCCAAATACTGGAGTATTGAGTGTAAAGAACAAAATCATTTTTGCCTGAATTACCAAGAATTTTTTTATTGTTTATAATGTAATAGATCAAATTGTTAAATTTAAAACTTTAGATGTTAATCTTCTAACATTTTAATATAAAACTGTTTAATTTAATTTTAAACTACCAATAATAAAGCTTTATCCGAGGGATTTTTGGCATCACTTGTTTCAAGTGTACAGTAAAGCTAGTAAGTAAAATAATTTGAAAAAATATAATTTCATTAAGACATTTATTTTATGTAGTTGATTAGTTTTCATAAATAATACTGTTTAATTTTAACTAATTATACTTATTAAATATAAATGAGAAAGTACACACAATACTCAGTAGCATTTTTTTCTTTTAGCTGTGTGTTAAATAAAAATCAAACTGCGCTATAAAAAACGCATTACACAACACAACACAAAACTGAACATTCTAATGTGAAAATATTGGTTTCTTAACATAACCTCAGTCTTTGTGGTACATTTTATGTAAAACATTCATAATTAAAAACACACTTTATAGTTAACTGTTTATCTATCAACTGTCCCATTTCCTAACATTGAAGGTCCTTTCTAATTTCACTTTTAGTGTATTACCATTTTCCTTCAAACTAAAAATCAGTCTGATCAGATAATGTAAAAAATTATACGCAGTAGTCTTTTGCTACTTTTACTAAGTTATACCTATATTTATAAAATTATTTAATGGTAATTCAATATAAATATTTAAATTAATCCATAATTTTCTGGTATTCTCTTTAGCATTAATGCTTTAATACATACAAAGACTAAATTAACACCTTTAAACAGCTGGTAAGGACCAACACGGTCAGAGATGATGGATGCAAATGAAGGGGTTCTTTGTGAGCTGTAAGCCATGTTGCACTGGCAGAGCACAATGTGTCAGTGCTGTACTGTCGGTCGTTTGATCTTCCCCTTCTCTCTATGTGTGTGTTTGCCGTGCAATTGTTTCTACCTACAATGCGTGAATCTTGTTTGTCTTCTTGTGAAATCTAATGTTTCCTCCATCGAACTAAAAGAGTGCAGCCGCGCACCGCTGTTCTATTGGGAATTCACGGATGGCAATTCCAATTGTTTCTCTTTACATGATTCCGTTGGGAAATAAGAAGGAAACAAGGACTTATTCAGAGACTGTAATGGTTTTCAATTGTGTATGAAACTCGGAATTAAAATTACCAACTGAAGAATTGAACTGTAATCCTCTAAATGGATTTTAATTGATAGAGGGGACCTAAATGGAATCATACCACTTAGTCAATATATCATATTTGTTTTATACTTTATCGTAGCTGAGAATCCTTAAATAAGAGGAACCCCATATAAATGACTCTGTCTGGAATAAGACTAATCAATTTACCAATCATTTATATCAATCGGCTTAAGCCATTTGTCTCATTCAAGGAATGATAATCAAATAACAGTTCAACAACTATTCAATTTGTTCATTAACTGAACATGTAAAATGTAACAACAAACAAGTATTTCATATTAATTCTTCTGTCCTGAAAAATCTTAAGAAACATTCATATATCAATACCATATTTTTTAATATTAGGTGAAATATGTCAGTTAAAATAGTACTGAAATTTTAAAAATACTCCTATGTTTTGGCAGCTAGGTTATTGCTTCTTAATAAATTCAAATGAGGATAGTTTATTGTATAGTATTTAAGCAGTACTTTCTTAAATCATTTATAGTTCATTTTATAAATTCAAAGTGCATTTTACTAAGCTTGATATATTTTTGAAATTATAATATTTTATTGGCTCCTGTTAGGTCTCAGCTAACTTTACCTTTACCAAAACCTTAATATTACTGCTCTTTATTCTTGGCTCAAGCAAAGTTATTCTTCTAGATTAACAAGGTATAATATTATTGCTTGGTTTCCTATTTCAATTATCTTGTTTTTCTTACATTTTCTTGTTTATTTCAAACAACTAATAAATCAATGAAGTTTGAAAAGCAATAACTTTGGTCCCATTAAAAACTGTAGTATATCAGGAAAACTCATATGAATGAAGTGTACCATGTTTATAATCTTTCTGGTATTGTCAGACTACATTTCAACTTTTCAATAAAATCACAACTTATTTTGTCAAGGGTTTTTGCAACACTCTGTTTTAAAGATACATTTAAACATCTATTAGATCCATGTGCTTTTTTAAAATATGCAATTCAAAGTGGGTTGAAATTTTCTAGTTTTGAGTAAACTTTGCCCTCTTCCCCTTATGTCTGTTCAAAAGAAATTGTGATTCGGTTGGTACACTAATTTTAGTAAATTATTGAATTTAGCCATATCCATATGGTGTGTTCAGACTCTGACACAATATTCTTTACTTTCTTTGAAATATACAATTATTAATAGAAAATTTATATAATTTAAAATTTGTCCTTTCTGTGGTAAGAACTAATATGTCTACTCCCCCACCAAAGAAATCTTCAACTAAGACATCATAGACTTGGTTACAATACAGAAACTGAATTGAGTATTAATCAGTTTTACAGCTTATATCATTAATTGTATTAATAAATACAGTATATTTTAATATAACAGACTATATAAATGCATGAATAAACATTTTATTCTGAATTGTCTTTAATCATTTTCCCCTCATAAAAATTTGTCTGACAAAAAATTGTTTTGTTTGTATTATAATTTCATGCAAATAAAACTGCATCACACAATTTAAAATTATGTTATAAAATGAAATTTTGTCTACTTTAAAACTTATTTTATTTTACTTAATTTGTTTTTCACACTATTTCTAATGGACATAACTATCTGCGTTTGATATGTACTTATCTACCTACTGTATTCTAGTTTTCAACCACTAAGCTATTAAATCTTGTTATGCCTTGTTACACTTTGATCTGAGAAATCGCTTCACTGAGGCAAACAATATTGTATCAATATTTAAAAGCCATTAAAGCCTTCAAATTAGTGAAAATTCATAATCCATAGTAATTTTATATTTTCATTCACATACATTTGAATACTATTTATTATTTGGCCAAATTTCAAATTTATCAAATTTTTCCATTCACACACAGAATAATTCTTGATTATATACTGTTGAACATCTTGTGAAATTTTGTTTTGTGAAATCAGAATTTCCTCTTCCTCGCCTTCCAAAATTCATTGTACATAACATTTCATAAAAAGTTACATTTAAAAAATTTTTCATAAACGACAATGTTGTACTCAGTTTTCTGAAATGTTATTAAGTTACTAACTAATTCACACAACACTACAAATAGAGTCTTGTGTCTTTGTATATACTTTGCTCCAACTATTAAACCCCAACTTTTATTCTAACCGCACCTGTAAATACCTCTCAGTGTTGTCTATTATCCCCCCCCCCCCACCTTCTTCGTCTCAAGACAGATGACAAGGCACTGTTCACGAGCACAGTCAGTCAGACACCCCAACGCATGTGCACTCTCGTACGCTTACATCAACACACGTACGCAGTTACGCAGCAGCTTTGCCTTCCCGCCTACATCAACACAACAGTAACCACTCGAGTAAAATCTGGTTAACAGTAAAAAATAAACAATTAAAGTAGAATAGTACTTAAAGTATCATATTGGGTAGTGTTGTTATTGGAATATAATAGGCTTGTATTGTTGTTTATAAGGTTGGTTTTTAGAATGTGAAGCTGTTTTCTATTTATATTATATAAACACATTTTTTGGGATTGATTTTTTCCACAAATTTCAATGGGATTAAATTAGTTTCATGATATACACAAAGTATGTCTTAAAACTTACATTTTGAATCATTTGATACTTTAGAATGGAGAATTGAATTTTAATTACTTCAATATGTTTTTACACAAGAAACCCATACAAAATTGTTTTTAATTTTTAGAAAACATTGCTTCACTATATGTGTGCGCATGTGTTTGTTGAATGTATTTGATGGTAAAATTGTGGGTGGGTGGAAAATTAATACTCAGTCATTTAAAAAAATTAAATTTCAACCCAAGAATTATAATTTTTAAATAAGGTTAAATCCATTTTTTATTATTATTTATTTTATTACTATGATTTAAATGAGTTTATTTTTATTAATTCAATAACATACAATCCTTTTCTTAAAATTAATAAAGTCCTAAGACTGAGTGGGAATGGGAGCATGTAGAACGTGAGGCTGCGGTTGTAACCTTGTTGATGGTGTTTGACTGCCGAGAAGGGCCTGGAGATTCCCATCTACATCTGGTACGACAGCTACCCAACACACTCGGGCGAGGGCTACGAGGGGAGGGTGTCCAGGGTCTCCCCTGACTCACCGTACGGGCTGGCTAGTCTCAACCTGACCAACATCCGAGAGAGTGACCAGGGCTGGTACGAGTGTAAGGTGGTCTTCCTCAACCGTTCGCCTAACTCGCACAAGAATGGCACCTGGTTCCACCTCGACGTCCACGGTAAGTCTTGTCTCAGCGTAAACATCCAAACTGAAATTTCTTTTATGTAACAGAATATTTGTAAAATTATATGTAAATCCAAATGTACATTGCCTTACCCAAGAATTTATAACCTTAAATTTTAATTTCTAGGACCTCAAAAAGGTTTTTGGTACAGGAACAAAATATTTTTCCTGTATACTTCTCTTTATATAAAGTAGTTTTTTCTGTTCATATCAAGTAAAACAAAGCTTAATAAAATTGGAATGAGGATTCACTTTATATTGCATGTGAGACAACTTATTTATAAACAGGATAAACTACATTGATGTTAGTGTGAGCTCTGAATCTATAACTATCATAGTGTTATTTTACAATGTTGCATATAACTCAGAATTTCCTTAAAACGTTTAAGTGCAGTTGCGTGATTATTAAAATGTTTTGTAAGGGAAAAAGTTTGTGTGGGTGTGTCACCAGGGATGTAAGTTCATGTTAGTTCTTCAGAGAATTCTCACTCTTGTGTACATGTCATGTGTCAGCCTAATCTCTCAAGGCAATAACATGAAACTCCCCTCTCAAATAACAAATGTTTTGTTCTTATCCAACAAAAATCTATTAGTTATATTTTAATGGTAAGGTTCACAAGACAGTTAAGCTTTCTAACACTCCATTGGGTGGCATGCTGTCTGTAATTGAGCGTTCTCCTTTGCACAGGATATTTGTATGAAGAATATGAAATTTAGCTTAGAAATAGTTATTAAAACAGTTACTCACTTAAACATCTGTGTGTATCTACATTTAAACTGCAATATGTGTGCAGAAACAAGGCTTTACTGTCAGTATGCTCTATGATTACTCGTTTGGTTGGTGAAGCTTGTAATCAAACATTGATGAGAAATGGACTCGGTGATTACCCTTGCATTTGTATGCAGTATGATAATATGGTAACACATGATGGTCTGCCTTAGCTAGGTATTCCATGTAGAGCTAACAGTATTTGTGTTCAAAGAGGCATTATTTTCAGTGTGAGCTACGTTTACTTGTTTGTTTGGTGAAGCTTATAATTAAAGTATTATAATATGGTAATGTCTGATAGACTGTCTTGGCTAAGTATTCCATTTACATCTGACAGTTTCTATGCTGATAAAACAAGGTACTATTGTCCCCTAATAGTTCTGATTTTTTATTTTCATATCTGTTGATTTGTTGATAAATTACTATTTTATATTATTTTCTAGATAGGCAATGATTTATGATGATTATTATGTATGATTTATAAATATTCAAAATAAAGTAAATTGCTATGTCATGTTCAGAGATGTGTGTATATATATATATAAACAAATACCCCTAAACCTCAATAAAACGGTATCTTTAATTATTAACAGAATTAGTGGAGGTAGGTAGAAAAGTTGTCCACATTTTGACTTAAAGTCAAACAATCAATTAATTTTTGACGCGTTTTACTCAGCACCACCCCGATTCAGCGTCACACCAGAAGACATAATCTACGTGAACCTGGGGGATGCTATCATCCTTAACTGTCAGGCGGAGGGCACCCCTACTCCTGAGATTCTGTGGTATAAGGATGCCAATCCGGTAGAGCCCTCTGCAACTATTGGTATCTTCAACGATGGCACAGAGCTCAGGATCGCCAATATCCGCCATGAAGACATTGGAGATTACACTTGTATTGCACGCAATGGTGAAGGCCAGATCAGCCACACTGCACGAGTCATCATCGCAGGTAACCTTGTCATAGTAGCTTAACTATTAGTGATTGAATACTATAAGGAATATATTTTTGCAGTATTTGGATACCAAGGATTAATATATTGCCTTGCTTGTCAGATCTGCCTTTGACAAGACAATAAAAATAATACTATTCAATTCAGTTCAAAAACTCTTTATTCATTATTATACAGGTACACATTGAATTGTGTCAGTGACAACTAATCCTAAATAGGTAAAACTAAAGCTAAAGTATTTACAGAGTCATACAGTGATGTTGCTAATATTTTGTGTAAGTAATTCATTAATTCCATATATTGTCAGGTTAATTAAAAAATCTTTAGATAATTGTGAAGATTTATGCTGAGATGCACAATTTTTAACGTAATTGGGAATACATTTCAAAAATTTTAGACCATTATAAACATTTTTCTTAAAGAATTCTAGTATGTGTTGAAAACAATATTTTTTATCTCCCCCTAGTGTTATAATTATGTGATAAACATGTGCAGTTCATATCAGCCAGTGAATTATTTTTAACAAGTAAAATGGCATCATAGATATATTGCCCGTAGACTGTCAAAATTCTTAATTCTTTAAAATAATTTATAGCAGAATCATCTTGCTCCAGATTAAAAATACACCTAATTGCTTTTTTCTGAGCTTTTAAAATCTGATTCAAGATTTCTTTTTTAGTTGCTCCATAAACTGATATACCATATGTAATATTGGAGTGTGTTTATATGAGCAAACTAGATTTGTTTTAACACAGGAATACTAAAGAGTTTTGACTTTTTATTTAGAACATATATTATATCCTAGAGCTTCTACAACACATATGTAGAAGAAACTCAAAATACAGTCACATGGAATAGTACTACAAATAAATTAGGAATGTAAGTTGTGGAGACGGCACGCACACATGCACACAAGCTCACACTGTGCATGCATGCACGCCGTGCGCCAACACACACACACACACACACACACACACATATATATATATGTGTCATAGCTAAGTAAAAAATGTTGCTATGACTATGCCACAGTAATACTCAACCATGCACTGATAAATAAATTGGCATTGGACTAAATATCAGTGATGTTTATAATAATTACTAGAAATCATATTTAATCACATTGGAGTAAAATTCTTAACAACCCTATCCAATATGTCATGGTGCGAAATGTAATGTTAGTGAGAGAGAGAAAAAATCACTGTACAATGGAATAATTAAAACTATAAAGGTATAGACAATGTTGTCATAATCACATCAAAATTAAATTATTAATTTATTTTATTTTAATAAAACTGAGCACCTCACTGAAACAATAGACAGGATAGTTCCAGATATCCTATAGTCCACTTCAAATTTGGCACACTGGTCTACCTTCATATGCATGTACAATTAAAAACATCTGAGATTCTCAAATTTTCTATTAAAAATAATGTATGGTGAAATTTTTAAAGTGCTGTAAACATCTATACACTTACATTCAAATAGTAGCAAATTAAATATGCATGTTTATTGAGATGGGTATATTTAATGTAAACTTTAAGGACTAAGGGTAAGTTTCATGGGAAAAAGAGTTGAAAATGTAATATTTATTCTTCAATTACAATAGCGAGAATTCCCCAACAAAACTCTTTATGTGTGAAAGGATTGACCAAATTTTAAGGTTAAATGTTCTTAAAATACATGAGATTTTGGAATCAATCCTGTCTCCACACCATCTCTCACTGTATGGGAAGAAGCTGTCATACATGTGACAAGTTGTACAACTTACTGCCAGCTGAGATCAAGACACAGAAGGGAAAGAACCTGAAGACTGTGTTGAATAGATGGCTGTTGACCAGGCCTACATGCTAGAAGGATTTTTACTCTGGAATGAACAATGACACATTAACATGTATACGCAGTACATTGTATGTTTCTCTGCGTTGTAGCATTTTGACACCAATACATTTCTCTATGAAATTATAAATAAGGAGTTTTAGACTTTGACAACAAGTACTTAATTTGGATATTTATGAAATGTTATACCAAAAAGAATCTAAAAATAAAAACTCAACCCAGAGTAAGAATAATTGTATTTACTGTATCGTTAGCAAAAATATATTTCTATAGGTACAGGACGGAATTTGGCCAAAATGGTTAAGTAGGATGGGAATCAGACAACTATGGTTTCATTTTGGGTTTTATATTTACAAGATGTTAAAGACTCTCAGAGTGCCAAATCTAAAAGTTTTGAGAGTATAACATTTTTAAATATTGACACAGTAGTGTATTTAATGTTAAATAAGGTATAAATTAAAAAGATTATCTTAAGATTGATTATTTAGGCACCAGTCCTAAAAAAATACTACATTAAATACATTTGAAAAATAAATGTTGAAAGATGTATCTGAGTTGGGTATTGTTACGAGTATTGCCTAAGCAATACAGAATACTTACTTTACAAAAAAGTGATAATTTTTTACCTTTCCTAATAAAATATATGTCCATATTTTAAATAATAAAGTATTTTAAAACATGTGGAGTATAAAATTGTGTTGCATTGGGTTCCCTCCACAGAACTGAAAAAAACCAAACTAAATGTTTTTCACTATTTTGGATATTGTATTAGAAAATTTACTTGTTTGGATTATATATGTTACAGCTTAAAATATGTATTTTCTGAAGTTAAATAGTAGAAAATATTTTTTTAATAAATAATTTACAAAAAAACTAATCTAGTAAAATGATAATAGCTGCATAATGATTGTTTTAAATATTCTGAGGCTAAGTAAAAAAGTAAAGACTGTGATCGTAGGGTTCAATGGGCAGTGGTGACTTCTTGAAATATATTTTCACAAGGTGAAGTGAATTTAAGACTCCATAAGGAAATTAATTAGGTTTTATAAGTAAAAGGAACTATTGTATGATTGAACAGGAGGGGCAGTGATCATGGTACCACCCACAAATCAGACCAAACAAGAGGGCGAGAAGGTGCAGTTCTCGTGCGAGGCCAAGGCACTGCCAGGCAACGTGACTGTGCGCTGGACACGAGACAACACACCTGTCAAGGAGATAGCGGCTCTCGAGACGAGAGTCACTATCCGCCGTGACGGGAGCCTAGTCATCAACCCTGTGAGTGCTGATGACTCAGGACAATATCAGTGTGAGGTGACCAACGGCATCGGAGAACCCCAGAGTGCCTCAGCCTACCTCAGTGTAGAGTGTGAGTCATTTTTCAACTGTAGAACATTTTTAAAACACTGCTCATCAAGTAGTAATAACACAATTTAAATTTGCTTTTGTGAGTTTCAAAATTATTTCTCTCAGTGAGATAATGAGAAGGAGTGAATGTAACTTACAAAATTTAAATAGTGTTAAAACTTAAACCTATAGTGTTACAACTCAAATTGAAGGTCTTGATGAGACAAAACCAAGCTATCCTCTCAAAAATGGCAGCATTTTTAACTTGAAGAAGAGAAGTAAATTATCAAATTGTTATTGCGAGTTAGAAACATGTTGGTAGTAACACTAAGCATGTGTTTAGTCTTATATTAAACTAATAAAAGTTAAGAAAGTAGATGGGAGAGACTGAAATATTATTATTAAATTTAACAAGAATGAGAATAAATATACAATTTTGACACAAGCAAAAGAAGATTTATGGGTTTGTTAAATAAAACCTAAGCATGAGTTTACATTATTATGAACAGTTAAACAAAACGCTTGTGAAATAATTTATTTATATAGTGAAACCGTTTTTAGTTTTGTTTCAAGCTATACATGTAAACATCCTGTTTTGTCAGACATGTAATACAGGTTGGGTTTAACATTGCAGACCCAGCCAAGGTAACATTCACCCCCACCATTCAGTACCTGCCTTTCCGCCTGGCGGGGGTGGTCCAGTGTTACATCAAGTCCAATCCTCCTCTGCAGTATGTCACTTGGACCAAGGACAAACGACTGCTTGAGCCCTACCAGACCAAAGACATCGTCATTATGAACAACGGCTCACTGCTTTTCACTAGGGTAAGATAGTTTTGGAATAGAAGCCAAAGTCCAACTGTAAGTTTCATACTAAGTAACTAAATTTTTTTAACTGTCATAAAGGGTAACTGCATATTTTTTCAATGAAATATATTGTGTTATTTACAATTTTGTTATACAGTAAAACTTTCAATATCAAAAATAATAAGCCTGAACCATGTTCTGCATAAATAAGATGCCCGATAATACAAAGTAATGTTAATGTAAAGAATTTTCAGGAAATATAATTAGGTATACTCAAATTTATAAATTACAGTATTATTTTATAACATGTACAGAACACGAAGAATGTTTTACAAAACTTTTACAATCAACAGAATATAAATTTATTTATTCTTCAAAAAATCAGAGGCAAGAGTAAACAACACTGAACTGGTCATTGCAAGATAAGCAGTGAACAATCAATAGTGAGGAAATAGGTTTTGCTGCTGCTAGCTGGGTTGGTGAGTGCGGCACAGACATTCCAAAATAAAATGTGGTGGTGGTGTGGGGGACATTTAGGGGTAAAAGGTTTATCTGCTGACAGTACAGTTACGACTGGGTGGGTGGTTAGTAAAATCTTGGATGGTATCGAGGAGGAAAGTTTTTTATTACTCTTTTATGCGAACATCGGACTGACACTTGAGGTTTCATCCTTCATTCACAAACCTCGCAATAAATATTTTGAGTGCTGTGAACATAATATTGGGGTCACCACTTTCCTAAATCATTTTTCTTTCTATAGCCTCTCGATCCAAAGCTACTGGAACTCCTTTTACAACTTCTCAGGTCGTTTCTGATAACTCGGGTTTTCAATAATCGGAATTTTACTGTAATCTTGTATCCACAAAATATATTGACATTGTGATGCAGTGAGGAATATACTACAGATTATTTATTTTTAGGATATTTGAAGGGCTCAGGGGAAGAAGGGGGCAAGTCAGTTTTTGTAGATTTTACAGGAAACTGATTTTTAAGTTTTAAGATCGAAATCTCTATATAAAATTTGAGTTTTCTTAATTTTTTTTAGATTCTTTATACAGTTTTATCTTAAATCTACAAAATTTTATAGGTTAGATTGTCTTACCTTCCTTGATTTTTTTAAAAAATAACATAAATTGTTTATAAACTCCATATTTACACGTTTATAAAGGGGGGGGTAAGTCATAGAAAATAAATGGATGTCCAGGGAAAAAAGAGTTTAAGTCATCTACTACACAAAGTGATTTTTTGTTAACACCTGTTTTAATTGTTAAAAAACTATTACAAACAAAAATATTCATGAACATTCTGCAACTTTCTCAGCTTCTCTACTTGTATGGCAAGTTTTCTAAGTACTCTCTAGCTTCTCTTTCGCAGAACCTGGACAAGTGCTTCAACATCTTCATACTTTGCCTTGGGTATCGGTATCAAATCTATAAATGTAACAAAAACTGTAATGTAGAGATGTAAATTAATTACAATTCAATTTATATAAATGAATACAATTAATTACATTATTTTTATTTTATACAATTTTAATTTTAACACTAACCATTTACATTGAAAAATCAAATGAGTGGTTCAGAATGTTTTCTAAAATTATCCCTCCCTCTCCATATCCTTTATAATTTCTTATTACAAGAACATAGAAAAATACAGTTCATAAAAAAATAAAAATAATACTGTGTTAAATAGAATATTATTGTCGTTTTGTTGATTAAAGCACGATAACATTAGAGAGCCTTCACTCAAACACTTATTCTAATACTAAGCTTTCTTAAATTAATAACGTTATAAGACCTACCTTCATATAGATAATCTGGAAGAATGAATTCGTTGTCTGCCAAGTTCCTTCGTTTTTTCACTTGTCGGTTACAAACCACTGCAGAATCAAAATGCCCACTGTAGGAGCTTCGATGAAAGATGAAACGAGGATGAGTTCCAGGTTATCTTAAGTTCTCTTATTGGCCTGGATTTGAAGGGGCACTTGTTAACATACATGCTATTGAGAAGTCCAGACCAGTTCCGAAACATTGATTGCTTTACTTCTACAACGTCAAAGGGTCGAGGCTTAACCCTGGCTTGCCTGAACACATCTGCCCATTGGCTTGGTAGCTCGACTCTAGTCTTTTGCTTAATAACTCCCCATATTCTTATCTGTCTCCATGTCCATGGTTTTCTACAGGAGTGACCTCTTATGGGGAAACAAACAATGATTTCATCAAATCTGTGTTGCTCATGTACCAGTTGGTGAAGGAATCTAAAAACATTCCAGTTCTTGTTTTGCCCTCCACATGGAATCGCAAAAAATGCGCAGTCGTCTAACATTGGGATCTAGAAAGTTATATACAAAATCGTGAATCATGGAGCAAAACCCTCGTCACTGCCTTTGCTACCAACAGTCTGTGGATACGTATAAAAAACGCTGGTTCCAGTGGATAAAATGTGAATGTTAAAGGTATAAACTGACAGCTGCAGCTGGCGTCTATAGTACACATCATTTGTCGACAAGTTGGGGACTGGCAGATTTTTCTGGAAATCAAAGCAAATTGCCTCAAGGTCTTCATTTTTTCTGCTAATGAGCTTTGCAATCCTTTTTCGTTCATAGAACCTTTTCAGCTTTTTTCTTATGAACTGTGTTCTCAATACGCAAGCGTTTTAGTTCAGTATCCTTTTGCTCTATTTGATCGGTGTCTGTATTTACATTTAAATGTAATTTTTCTGCTTCTAAGATTTTTGATTTTGCAATGTACTCATCGCATGTGCCACAAGTGTCCATGCGGGGATAGCCAAATGATATATTAAATTCTGTGGAGAAAATTGTACGGTATGTTTCATAGGACACTTTTATATTTTCATGCTTAATACAGAACATATCAAAACATTTTTTTTTATGTTTAATTCTTCTGGTAAATATATTTTGTTGGACTGTGACAGGTTGTAGTGGCCTTTTCTGCCCTTGAAAGACCCTATATGTTCTACTATAGCTGTTTTGGCTTCTTCTGAAAGTTTATTAGGCCTTACATTGTGCTTACCTCGACCGTCTCGGGGTGCCTTACCTTCTTTTTTAAGACCTCTTTTGGAGGATTTGTAGTTTTTTCTTTCCAATTCCGTGAATTGAACGAAATGCTTGCTGGCAAACCTGTACTTCCTTTACTGTTTCATCACACAAAAATCTGACTCTGTAAGAATAGGTTGCATCACGAAAATTAGCTTCATCTTCAGCTAAACGAGGGCGCCCTGTTTTGTATTTGTTGCACAGAAATAAGCCCACAAAGATAAGTATTTTGTTCGTCAACAGAATTCATTAAATTAAAATTCAACAAAATACTTTTCCGGCAATGTTGTGGGACATTTTCAAAGCATTTGAGATGTTTACATTGGCAATTCAGGCCCTGGAGTATGGCTCTGAAGGTTTCAACTTCTTATTCGCATCACTTAAACGTCCAAATTGTTTTCTCTTCTTCGTATTTTTCACTTCATTCACTGCACTATGCTCTTCATACTCACTTTCACTCTCCATTATTCACCACAAAAGATTTTAAAACTGCAAAGAACACTATTACAACAGCAGAACATTAAAACATAACCTCAAAATCAACTACACTGACGGATCAATACTGGAGAACAATCAATATTACAGATACGAAAAGCCTGCAGACGATTTCCTGTTTACTTCGCCAGCTGACTTGCCCCCTTCTTAGCCTGAAGCGCTCAGACTTACCTCCTTTATAACCTGTATGGATATTTTTTAAATACGAATTTTAAACTAACTAGCCTCTTTCTTCTCCTGTATAATTTTAACACGAGGTAGCTACTTATCTGACCTATCCGCTGGTATAGCAAACTAAAAAAAAAAAAAAATTGACTTGCCCCTTCTTCCCCTGAGCCCTTCATTTTGTTTTAATTTTAAATGAGAGAGTTGTTTAATGAAGGAAATACAGAACTTATTATTTAATATAAAGAAGATGGTGTCTAAGTTTACACCGTAATGTGAACTCTTTTGCCAACAAAATTATAAAAAATATGTGTTACAGGTGAACCAGAATCACCAGGGGCGCTACACCTGCACACCTTACAATGCCCACGGAACACAAGGTTCATCAGGCCACATGGAGGTGCTGGTGCGCAAACCACCTGTGTTCACATTGGAGCCTGAGCCCCTCTACCAGCGGAAGGTAGGCGAAACAGTGGAGATGCATTGTGACGCCCAGGAGGCTGAAGGCACCCAGAAACCCAATATTCAGTGGCAGCGGGTAAGTTCTAACGGCCCTGATAATTTAAATTGTAGGTTTAAGTTTCTAAGAAAATAATAATTCTTATTAATACCAAATTTTTCAACAAGAAGGAGTTGTTTGGTTCAGATGAATAATTCTGTCTAACTTATTGAATTATATTGGTGCAAGTCACTAACACAGAAGTCTTTAGTTTGTTTTAGGTATTTATTGAATGAAGTTAAATTCACAAAAATGTCGGTCTGTATTAGCAAGCATTATAAGTTATGATATTTCCACAAATTATATTAACAATTTGAATTGTTAATATGTAACTAATGTAATAAAGTGAATAACATTTTATTTAATATGGCTCATCGACAAAATCAATAAATAATAGAATCATTACTAATCCTCATACTATTCATCAACCAAATAAAAAAAATTAATTAATTAATTTTATACACACATTAATTAAAATTTATTTAACATTTTGAGTTTTAATAGAGTTTAACATTAAAGTATGTTGTGGCAGCGAGATGGGCAGCCCTTGCAGCGAAATCGCGTCAGGGTAACGGGTGGCAACATAACGATAGAGGGGTTGCGTCGTACTGACTTTGGTTTCTACCAGTGTGTGGTGAGCAATGAAGTAGCAACCATAGTGACAGCAACACAGCTCGTGGTGGAGGGAACACAGCCGCACGCTCCGTACAACGTTAGCGGCAATGCTAGTGAATTTGCTGTCACTCTGCAGTGGTTGCCAGGCTACAGTGGCGGTCCAGACTACAAGCAGGACTATACCATCTGGTACGTGCTCAGTGGCTATTATTGTTTATCAGGAAGATGATTAAATTACCAATTGGCGGCTGCAAAGTATTAATTAAGATGTAACAGTGACACTCTTGTTCAGTGTACACAATCCACCTCTACTTTGTTCAGTACCAGCCTTGTCCTTCTTATTTTATCATCTTTTAGGACTACTCTCACCTTCATGATAACTTGTAACCTATGAAAAAGTACTGTTAAAAATGCTAAGACAATGCTCAACTTCTTAACCTCACTGTTGTTCTAATTCAATGCTACAATGCCCTTAATACTAAACTGAAATTTGTATAAAACTTCAAAACTACAGGTTTTCAGATAATGCTAAGACCTTAAATTGTACTCTTTATTTCTTTCTAACAATTTTATGCTCACTAATTGAGAGCAGAACAGCCTGTAGTTAATGTTCAATGATTTCAAAATGTATTTGAATATTGAACAAAATATAAAACCTCGATATAGTTCATTTATATCTGATGTCTGTTAAGGTACCGAGAGGCTGGAGTGTCAGACTGGTCAACTATCCCAGTCACACCTTCAGGTAGTACGCAGGTGACCATCAACCGACTTACTCCCGGCACCACGTACGAGTTTCAGGTCATCGGCAAGAACGCTCTGGGCGATGGCATGCTCAGCAAAGTCATCACCATCAGAACTCTGGGTAAGTGGTTGCACTACAATTATGAATTCAATAATATTTATTTTATTAATGTAAGTGTCAGTTTCCTCGGCTGAGTGAAGCAGGCAGTGATACACAATAGAGACAGCCATATTGCCATCGTGCTCTTTCAGAATAGTCAGCTCTCCCAGGCAAAGGTTACAGTAACAGTAAAATCATGCATTATACTCATTATTGGCAAATGCACAAATACATGTTCAATTCTGTGTGTAATTAAATTTATTATACCTCGTTATGATTAAAATAGCAAAACAATAAATTAGATTTTCTTATCTTCATCAAAAACAAAAAAGTGTTTGTAAGTTAGATCCTTTGGAAATGTTCTTCATGAATCATGGTTTGCTGGGACATTAAACGAGTATCTGATATCAATTTCATAAATTACCCACTTTTTCCAAGACAGCAGCATCAAACCAGGGGAAAAGGAGTTCTACTTTGTCCCTTGGTAATTTTTTGGCGGGACTGATTGAATGTTGGTATCTGGCGGTTTTTCAGGTCGAGAAACATGAATTTTACCTTGACAGTTTTAAAGCATTTCGAAGGTGGTGGCCTAAAAAATGGCGGTAAACAAGCTCTGTGCATGTTTACGTTTGAAGAAAAACAAAGAAAAATATTTTAAAAAACTTTAAAATATCTGAAGAGGAACGCTTTTAGTTCCGAAAAATAAATTGGTTCAACTCAATAAGTGCGAGACCCACTACACCATGTGCTGTCACAGCCAGAAAATTGAACGTATTCCTTTCATTTGTACAGAAAGATAAAGTCGATGAAATTAGATTAAAACTTACAAATATTACTCAAATTGGGCCCCGTTTGTCTCCTGACAATAAAATTACCTACTTTCAAATTTCTATTCAACATTCCCTAAAATATTAGGCGTACACTACAGTCTTGAGATGACACCACAAATAGAAGTCAAGCGAATTAAGGCAGTCCGCACCATCAAATCCATCAATGAAGAAATTCTTCATCCAGAATTGCTCAAAATGCTTGAACATCTCTTGCGGAATGCAACAGGGCTCCACACTGTTGGGACCAAGGGTCAAAATCTTCCTCTGAGTCTTAAAAATTGGGCTGATGTTGTGATCACCAAAGCTCACACACTAAAAAAAGTTAAGCTCACGTTTATCTTTTCAGGATGTTGAGTGTATGCTTCCTGGTAGAGTGTGGGGTTTTGGATACTTAGAAACGACAGTTATGTCTGTTGACTTCACCACTAAGAAAAAATGAGGATTCATCACTGAAGCATATTTTGTAACAAATGCGGTTCTGCAGCAACTAGCCCATCCACGTGCTTATAAAAATGTATACGAAGATTGAAATCATCCTCATTTATGAATTTAGTTTAACCTTTTATGGATGAAATTAGTACCATTTCAGTAACGGTTATGTACTTTTGGCTGAGAATCCATGCCCTCAGCTACTTCGGAAATTGACTGTCAAGGATTTTTGATGAAGTCAGTCAATAAGTTGATATCCTGGTCCTCAGTGAGGTAATAAATATTAACCTTTGGATAACCTGACCAAGGTGTAATTTTTACGGAGAAGGTGGTTCGGAATTTATCTATTAACTTTTTAAAATAACTATACAAAACTGAACTTACGGTAGTTGTCAGTTTGTTAAATGTACAATTAGTTGAACGATAACATCTACATATTTGACGCACCCAACAATTTCCACTTTTTTCTCATTTGTGCAGACCAAAAACACATAAAAAATATAAATAAATTAAAATATTTGGAGTAAACAAAAAAATTTTAGCAAAAATTTTAACCTGCTATAAGAAATATCACTACTTTTTAAAGTAGGGTTTTTCTAAAAGCGAATACAGTAAAACATATTACTCACTCTGAGAAATAAGCGAATTCTGGAGCAGCAGCTAGAAATGAAATTATAACACTACTTATTCAAGAGAACTTCTTACCACCCAAATGCTTATCTTTATACAGTTCAAAGTAGTATCCACCTAGTAGTTCTGATTATAATTATAATGCTATTCTAGTCGTTATGGGGGGGAACAAATAATACATGGGCATTACGTATACAGTTTTTCAGTAAAAGTCAAATCAGTCAGATATTTCATGGTATAAATATGTGTGGAAAATGAAGTTACTTTCGAAAACGTAATTATTATTGTGATCCAAAAAAGGATCAGTTCCAATGACGATACCATAAACACAGAAGTCAATAAAATGAATGACAGAATTTTCTTTATATAGCATGAACATTGAGAAAAAAAAACAGATTCACCTCAACATTTACGTGTAAAAAAATTGATACTGCCATTTTGATGCTTGAAAACGTGTAAGTATTCTTGAAAACGGATATCAAATTCACTTGTCAACCTGATTTTCAGGTCCATATTCAAATTTTCATTCAAATCCGTCAAAAAATGACCAAGGAACAAAGGATAACTCCTTTCCCCCTTGTTTGATGCTGCCATCTTGGAAATGAGTGTGTAATTTGCAAAACTGATAATCGGTAACAGGTTACTATTTGTACTAAAAAATTTTTTTCCCTTTTCAACAATTTCTCACATGTGCGAGTTGCCATTTGAAAATTTAGAGTTGGGTTGTGCCCATCTTAGGTGGCAATCTCCAAACATTTTTTGATATGTCAAAAAGTAAGTCTCATTACCTCACTAAGATGCCCAAATTTTTAGTACAATTTTTCAAACCGTCGAAATGACAGGAGAAATACTGACTTTCGGATGACCTTGTATAATGAGCAGTCATTAAATCACATCACAGAAATTTACCAATTTTCATGTAATTCCACTTTTTGTCCTATTTTAATCATGCATTGGCGCTTAAAGAAAAACATTAACCATTATTGAACTATACACGATTTGTCAATTATTGAGCCATCAGATCAACATTGTGACACATATTTTAAAGTTTTGGACAGGTAGCGAAGAGTTTAACCAGGATAAATACTACCTCATAGACATATTTGTGTGTTTCAGTGCAATTTGACACTTTGTGCTAAGTTTTGACGCATTTTCAATAATGGATGCAAAATAAAATAAGTATCGAGCACACAAATAAAGCATTAATTCTGTCAGGTTTATTTTTATAATCCATGGTATAAAATTATTGCTAATTTCTCACAATTAAGAATTCTAAATGCAATTGAAATGTTTGTAATAGTCTGTGAATTTAGTCTTTGAAATACTCTTAGAACGATACATTGGAGCTTCATTCAAATTGTCACTCTATTCATATATTGTCTCATTCAAAATAGCACCTCTTAGTAGTTAGTTCAGCTCAGAGAACTGAATAAATACAAAAACATGAATACATCTTCATTATTATTTTTACTAGTCCATGCTATAATAACCCATAACTTAACAAAAAATGGAAATCCAAAAACACTGTAATAGAAATTTACAAACTCAAATAAAATAACAATGTGCGTAGATTGTGCGGTATGAGTACTCACCGTGCAGTCTAGTACTTAATTAAAGTTATCAACAGGAATGCTGCTTTTGGATTCTTTTAGTTCAAGCAGAAACTGTTAGATTTTTTTAGTTTGTCAGTTCTGTTCAGTGAGGCATTACATAACCAGGCAGCTATTGGAAATATGTTAACCAGAAAAGTCAAGTTTAAGCATTCAAACGTTTCAGTGAAGAGTTTTGCCACTTATAATTGATTGTCAGTTTCGAATTGTGTTGTGAATGCTTGTACTCAATTGTATTACAAATTGTGGTTACTTAAAAAACTTAAAAGAAACATCATCAACAATATTGTGTCATCCATGACTGTAACTAATTGTGAATATAGAGTTCAGCTCAATTTCACTTAAGTGTCCCGCATCTGAAATCTGACACTGGTACAGAAATTTATTCATATTGTGTTAACCCTTCCCACCATACGTATGTTATGTGTATTAAACTCTATTTTATTATTATGCTCTTAAATCGACATTGTCATACAGTAGTTTACAGTTGTAGGCACAAACAAAAGATGTTAGATACTGGTAGGTGCTCCTGAATTTTTCTGTGGCAGTTCAACGTACTCTATCATACAGAAATATTGTCTCATTTGAAGTTTGTATTCACATGGGTCTAGAATTGTATGTATTGCGACTTTATTCAATTTTTTCATGTGCTTTTAAAATGTGTATGTTTTGTAATTGATTGGTACTTAATTGAGGTGTTTTACCTTTTTGCAAGTACTTTATTTCTTAATTAGTGCTCCTCTTTATTATTGACAATAAAGATTTCAAACATATAAATTAATGATTAGTGTAATTAATTATGGAAGCTTGACAGCTTAATTTAGATATTGTTAAAAATAACTCAGATTTTAGAAAATGAACAGAATTTTTACTAGACATAAACAAAAGTAGCACATTCTGCTTAGAAAAACAATTTGTTCAGTTCTGTGTGGCTTTATTTAGTGTATACCATGATTTCTAATGTAAATACCGTCCATGTGTAATAAGCTTGTCTAGTTAAAATTAAATAAGTAACACTGCTTTCATTAACCATAATATTGATGTTGTTTGAGCAATTAATGCTTTTTAAAACATTTTAGATAAGATGGTTGTATTTTAAAATTGGATTTTGGTTTCTATATGGATCAATAGCCTATAACCACTGTCAAATTCCAGCAAACCAGTTTTACAGTGTAAATTAAAATAAAAACTTGTAGTTTCTAATCTAAATTTTAGACGTGCTTCTAGTGTATCTTGAAAATTGTTACTAATTTGTTCGTTTATTTAATCAAAATAGAAACCAAAACCAATTCAGTCATCTGTTAATTTATGTGCAAACCCTGTTTGTTAATCCAGTCTTGTTAATTGTTATTATTCTCTGCTGTAGTGTAGATTGCCACTCACTACAAGCAGCCATTCAAGTTACAATATTTCACCAGTTACAATTGGAATGTTTTGTCCTGTACAAATACAGATGCAAATGTGAAATGTAGTTCGAAGATCTGAAACAGCTGGTAGGTAGCCTATTGACTTCTGGGAGATTTTATCATTACAACAATGGCTATGAGAGTCGAGCGTAATGGTTTTTCTCTGTATCTAATAATTAATGTTTTCATAAGCTATGTTGCCAAGTAATGCGAGTTCCATATTTTCCCCAGAACTCCATTCTCTTTGCTCAAAATTGTAAGGACGTCCATTATGCGTTCACAATCATTCCATAGAAAATTTATACGAATTTTGATTCTATCACAAAGCATACAGAGTAATTATTTATCAAGTGGTTTTGATCTTACAGCTCCATCCCCTTGTCTCGAGATGCCAAAAAAACCATTCAGCCTCAAGGCATCTATAGCTGTTTTTGAGAAAATTATTTTAACTTTTAACACTAAACCTCTGCCCCTTTCTCTCAATAGTGCACCGAAGTTCACCCCCTTTTGTTTGATTGGTCCAAACTTGACATTCACTTGTACAATGTCTATACTAAGTTTGGCAAAGACGCATTAGAAATTGCGACTGTAATCATGATACATAGATAGGGAATGGCAATAGATAAATCAGAAATCTACGTAATACGACCAAGCATCAGTGTTTTCTATTATTGTGATATTTCACAACCATTTGGTTTTAGTTTGTCACAAAGTTAGTGCATTTGGGTATTTTATAGAACTAGTTACAAGCTTTCTCAAATGTCCAACATATGTCCAAACAGCAATTTCCAACATATGAGACAGAGTTGAAAGAGTTAAGGTGAAGATAATGAAATGTGTGTGTGTGTGTGTGTGTGTGTGTGTGTGTGTGTGTGTTGTTTTTATATATATATATATATATATATATATATATATATATATATATATATATAATGCAACACTTTTGAAGAAGATTATTTATAAATATAGTAAGTTAATAGATTGCCCAGTAATATGCTATATAATAAAAACTCTGGTATTTTGTGTGTTATCTGGATATTCATATCTTTATAATCAGTCAGCATAGCAAAGCAATATTGTTCAAATAATAACCTTGTCCTTAATTCTGCAAAGATAAAATAGTTTTCTTCTGGGTGGTTCAAAGACAGTTAAGTAGAACTTCCTGATCTTCAAAGTCAACACTGTCAGACATGTGAAGCTAATTTTGAACCCTTTAATAAGTGATTACCCGGATTCAAGACTCAACAATTCATCTTTATTTTATAGATCTATAACAATAGTTTTCTTTTATAATAATTATCATTTATCTCAATAAATTTCTGCTCTCATTTTTAAAAGAGGTACACCTAATAGTTTTACGTCCTCTTTGTAAATTACATTATGTTTATACAGAGTGTTATTGAATCAAGATCAAATAACATTCCATGTACGTAATTTAGGTCTATTTACAGGTATGTCTATCAGTAAATGAAAGTCACACTTACTATTGAAAGTATACACTGTATATGTTTGTGTAAGTTTTGAAAGCCAAAACAAAACATAAAACACACGTTAGACAATGTGTATGCACGCTGGGAGTGGCTATCTGTACACAACTTGTTAGACTGTCTGTGTCGGCTTAGTTCCTCATCTGTCTGGTGGTTTGTTACCAACAGACGCCAAGACTCCGATTGACCCCCGACCACAACCCACTGGTGACAAGCCCCCCAGGGTCCCTCCAGACCCTTTTGTACCACCCCCTGGTAAGACTGGCGCTTCGCTCAACCTCTCTTTATGTCTGGAGTTTTCCTTTTTGCTTGCTCGTCTGATTGTGAGCCTTGCGGTTGTAAAACACTAATAGATTTTTTTTGTAGCTTCAGTAATTAATTAATTATTGTTAAAGTAAATGTTATTTTCATAAAACTTCTAATTCCTATTACAGAAATTGTGAAACGAAATTGTGAAACCATCTGAAGATAAATTCGTAGAATATTAACATTGAGAATGTTTCCATTTTCTTATTATTTGTTATGATAGCACTGTAGAAGAGTTCTGTTATTCAGCATTGTGTTTGTCAAGTTGAGAAACCAGTTATTTGATTTTGTATAGTTTATAATGTTTTAAGCTGAAAGGATAATAGGCTTTCAAAGATTTGCCATCGTTATATGTTGCAATATGTAAAATACAATATATAACAATGGCAAATATTCGAAACCCTATAATCGAATCAAACCTTCCATCGTCATTATCAAACTTTGAAGAAGTTGTTATAAAATAACTGAGTTATAACATCAACGCCTTTTTACTGAAATGTTTATACATATTGTGTTATTTAGAGGGGACAACAATACGATTGGGAAAAAATTGTTTTGTGAATGATATCTAGTCAATGATCATCAGGTCATGTTATTGTTTGATAAGTTTCTTTAACTTTGTAACAAACATACCTGTATTAAAAAGGAGTTTATGTTAGCAAAAACATGTTCAGCACAAAAAAGTTGTTTTAAATCTGGATGTTTATATGTATTTGAAAATATGTTGGTCCTAAAATGTTGGTTCAAAACCGAAAATGTTATCTATGTCCAAATGAAGTATTTACTATCCAACAATTACATCAATATTTAAAGAAATTTATTCTAAAGAAAGGGAAGAGGAATGTTTAAAATTCAAAATGAACACAATTTCAATCAGAAAATAATTAATGGCTAATTTTTGTTTTGTTTTTTTTTATTATTATTGTACACTTTTTATTGTTGTTAATTGCTCATTTTTTCTGTATACCATAGCAATAACAACTCTTTTTTTACATAAAATTTGTTGGTGTAATTTTTTTATTTAGCTGTTTGCAATTTTGTTTAAATTGATTTGTACAACATTTGTATGCATGAAATGTTAAATTATTGAAATTGTGAAATCAATTTCAATAATGTTGTTGTTATACTGCATGCATTGCTTTGAATGAATGACATCTGTGTATAGTTTTGCTTAATGTAGAATGCATGTTCCATAGTAAAATATACTAATACAAAAACTCGTCTGCAGACACTTATTTGTGAATATTTTCCAAATCTCCCTCTTAAGAATCAGGTGGGTGTTCAGATGGCACGGTACTCTTTCTTGCACCTAATATTAGCATTAGGATATATTTCTTCCTACTGGGTTTCTTTAAATACCAAGAATTAGTTTAACCAATATCATTATCTTCTTTATCATGACAATTTCTACTAAGATCTTATACTTTCACATTGAAGGTAGGAAGGGGAGTTGAGTTTAAAAAAATAGAACTAGACTTTGTTAAATTGTAACCGCACAATTTCAAAAGTCGCGGTGAGTGAAGTTTTTAATATGTAAAATAGTGCTCTAAATTTTCCTCTGCTCTAGAGTGTAATGGTACAACCTTTCTGTCTAATAGTTATCATGTAGCACTCGCTTAGTTAGTTAGTCTTGCACCAGATTAGTATATTAGGTTTAGTCAGCGCACAGCATCTCGTCTTGCTCACCTATTGCTTCTCTGCACGGTCACTCTCTTGAAATTCTTCTTTCGTTTCCGGGTTTCAGTTAACTTTTTGTTGCTCGATGGATGTTGTCATTTTATGTTTGTTTGCAGACGTGTTATATTCTAGTGTTGTCATATTCCCCACCGATTCGACGGGCGCTACGCTCTATCCCCCTATCTTTAGGCCTAAAGGTATGTTAACCCACTTTGTTGCTCTCTTCTCTAAAAATGCCTAACGAAATACTTTCTGCTTGACCTTGATTAACTTTGAATCTAATCACTTCCCGTAATCTTTTCATTTGCAGTAATTACAGATCTATAAAACAGTGTTATATTTAATTTAAATACCCATAGAGTTCCTCCACCTTGTTAACTTCTAACATTCTCATTATAACAGATCTCTTATCTGTATTACATTACTGTCACTCTTCTGTAAAAAATACTTTTGGGTTCACATTATTAAATTGTTGTGATGTGACATCTTCTGTACAGTTATTCTTCTGCATTCTGTTTATAACTATCCACTTCAGATTTTTTCCTCTCCATCCTTACAGTCAAAGTTAGTAACTCATTCAATCAGTGTTATATTTCTTAGTACATTTGAAATAAGTGGAGTTAACACAAATAGCTGCTTAAACTCAATCTTTCATTGTCTAATATTCTTGGGTAAGTTTTTATTTCTGCCATTAAGAAGAATTGTAAGAATAAGTACGCTACTTGTATTTAATTGGACCAGTATTGAATTATTGAATACAACTCTAAAACATGACAAACGTAAAGATCTACCCTGTAACTTGGAATGCAATACCCCAGCTAATGCAATAATGTAGTAGACAATGACAGCAGCTGAAATCAGTGTGAACAGAGATACAACTGCACATATGCAGACATATCTGAGCCACTATATTTAAGGAATAACTGTGTAAGTAAAATAAATCATGTGCGGCATGAACCACTCATTACTCATAAGTAATAGTGCACTTCATTGTAGTAATTTATTTTTAAATATATGTTCTGCAAAAGTATTGATGAAATTTGGTATGATTCTAAAAAGTGATATATGAGTCATTTATGAACTATGCACAGTGAACTGAACACAAGTTTTTGCTATGTTCAAAGTCATCAGTAAATGACTAAATGGTTACATATTTGTGACACACTCAAATTTAATGTGACCTCTAATCTGTGGAAATATTTTTAACTTGTGTCAAGTAAAAATCGCATTAACTGACTGCCTTAGTTAGTACACTGCCTAATTTATTAATGCTTGAGATTTGAACATCGCTATGGGTGGTTGAGTGTTCTCGTGAGTCTCAAAATTCCAAATTTTATCCTGTAAAAATTGTATTCAACTTTATCCAACATTGTCTTGGAAGTATTAAAACATCTTATAGATACTAAAATTACTTTTGAAACCTAGGACTCATGATTTGGCTTGTCTATCTTTGTCTGTATGTTTGCAAGTGTCAGTCATGCTCTGTGGTTAAAAAAACTTGTTTGAAAGTTATAACAAATAACTAAGCATACATGTCAATTTCACAAACAAATCGTCTACAAAATCTATGTAGGAATGTCCTTTTGTTATTATAAATTTTGTTCTCGAACATTTTTATCTCAATTAGAGCTAAGAGTGAGTAATTGAATCTCTTGAAAATTTAGCGCTTCAACACCTTCTAGCCAAACTGCCGTACAGATATATCTCCACGTAGAGCAAGTGATCTGATGACAATGTTCTGCTGACAGGTCCACGTCCAGGTCATCCTCGTAATCTAACTGTCACGGAGGTCCACAATGGTTTTATCATCACGTGGCAAGCTCCCCAGGACAAAGCCAATTTAGTGCAGTACTACACCATCAAGTACCGCACAGATGGCCCATGGAAGACGCTCAACAAAGCACAAATCCGAGCCGAAGAAACATCTTACCTGGGTAAAATTGTATAGTTTCATTATTCCAATTATTGTTTGAATCAGAAAAATTTGTTCTAATCTTTTTCTAGTGTCATTGGACTAAACATCTTGTGAATATTATTTGTAAAGTAACTACAAACTCATAATTTTTGGTTAGCTTATAATGGAAAGTTTTTAAACAATGAATTAGATACTTTTTTTGAATTTAAAGTAAAAAATGTTTTAGTCCTATTTTGACAGTTTATTGACAACAATAAATATTTATCATGCTATAGGTATATTCTAAAAATATTTTATTGCCCCTATACTCTCTACAGTCTGCAAGAACTATTTGAAACGCTTATGCTGCACATAATAAATTGTACTAATTAATTAGTTAAAATTGTTCAGATATCCAGAAAAATAATTTGTTTTTAACCATTTGAAGACTAAACGAATATATTCATTCTAGCAAAAAATGTTATTCATTTATGAGCCAAATTTGCCTAAAAACCTGAGGATAACAATTGTAATGTTTTTGAGGTTAACAATATGTATCTTTATTCTATTAAAGATATTATAGCATTTTTGGTTTCCAAATATTTGGAATAGATTCCTTTATAAGAAAAAACTATAACAATGTTTTAGATACTAAAAGAAGTACAAATAATTTTACTTGTAAGAAATTTTTTATTTAAAATCTATGTATTATAGACTTAGAGCACAAGTACACAAAATCTGAGACAAATTGAGAATAATGCAAAAAAACATGTTTCTATGGATTTCAACAAATAACGGTAGCAGACCGACCCGCACTCTCAGTCAGCTGGGAGTGAACGTCAATCAAAGAGAATTAAAAGATTCACTAGGCACCCATAGGGTTTTTTTGCACAAAGAATGAAATTATATTTAGTGAAACTTCAAACAATAAAAAAAAAAAAAAAAAAACAAGATATATACATCATTTCAAACGATGTCATATCGACTATATATAGCAGTTGGTCTTATTCACATGGATATCAATCGATTATACATAGTCCGCTAGTCTTTTTTGTGTAGTTATCTAATGGCAATGTATGTTGGTTGGTCTCTGAACAGTTAAAATTTATTATGATTATTAAGTTCTTGAGGTTAGATTTTATTTATTTAGTACAACATAGTGTCTGAAATATTGTTTTGATACTTTGAATTATATATTTCCCTTAAAAAAATCTTTGTTCATATTTCATGGGTTTTCCTATTTCATTCATGGATGTTATAAATGAACTACAAAATATCTTATCATCTATTAAATCTCTCGAGGCCACAATTGAGATATTGCAGAAGGATAATGAGGAATTACAGAGCAAAGTATCATATACCGATAAACATGGTTCAGTGTGTCTTAACTGTTTCCCTCCACCATCAGATTGTGACTTAACTAACAAACAGTGATTTCACAACTGTGGTTTATAAACGCAGGAATAGTAAAGTTTCTGAGTGCGTAAGGAATGCAAGAGGGTTTGCAGAATGTAACCTGCTCACAGGATACATTAGAGACATGTAATCCATTTGACATACTCAGCTCTACAGATGAGCAAGAAAGTATTTGTCATGATAAGGAAGGATCTGATAAAGTAGAACCAATGGAAACATAAAAGAATGTTGTTATTAGCTGACAGTCACGGAAGAGATTTAGCATGGAACTTAAACAAACATGTAAAGAAAATATGAAGCCTATGGTTTTATCAAGCCAGGTGGTCGTGCTGCCCAAGTCTTGAATCAACATAACATTGAAGGGGAAAAAAGTTAAACTCTGATGATATTTTAGTGATCTCCTGTGGCACAAACGATGTAGCACGCAATGAAGGTAACACAATGATTGACATTTGTAAGTAACAGGTTGAAGAATTATAAAAAGTCAAAGGTTGTTTCTCATAGACCTACCTAACAGATATGATTTGGCCAGCTGGTCCTGTGTTAATGCTGAAACACGAAGAGTCAATATTGAGTTAAAAAATATTGTGTGATGGACTCGAAAATGTAACTTTGGTGGAGGCTAGCAAGGCGGATAGACAACTTCATACAAGACACGGGATGCACTTTAACAACAAAGGAAAACAATGGCTTGTGCAGAAGATCTGTGAGGCTGTAGCAAGAATGGACGGAGAGCAGTCAGTATTCGAAAGAGACGAGCGTATCTTTGCATGGAGGGGAATCTGAAGAAACATACAAAGCCACCTGAAGAAGAGGAAGAGCATAATTAGAACATTCTTCAATACCAGCACAGACACTGAGTTCTGGACATAATGGTTTTTTAGACAAGTGAGAAACAGTAGGCTAAAATAGTTTAGTAACTGAACATAAAAAAGTACAGTTTTGCACAAATAGGTTTTTTATTTTTTTTTAAATTATTCAGGGTCTGGATGGTAAGATAACACTTTTAGAAAGTTTCCCTGGTTAACTTAAAAAAATTAGATTTTATTTGTATATCGGAGCATTGGCTAAAACAATTAGAAATTAGTTTAACATTTCCAGTAGGTTATCGCTGTGTTAGTGCCTTCTGCAGGAATGAGAAATTAAGAGGAGGGACAGTAATTTTTGTTAAAGATTATGTTCAGGCAAGGTCCCTTGATCTGGGAAACATTGGTGTGGAGGTACATTTTGAAGCTTCTGCAGTAATTATTGACAATTTAAAATTGATAGTGGTTTGTTTATACCATTCCCCATCAGGAGATGCAGATATTTTTCTTGATAACCTGGATAAAATGCTGTCACTTTTAACTCAATATCCCAATTATACAGTGGTAGCGGTGGAGACGTAAACAATAAATTTAATATAAATAACTGTACAAAAACAGTGAAACAATTTCTTAATGTACTGAGACAAAACAATTTTTATTGCCTAAATTCAGCTGCAACACGGGGTAAGAATTGCCTGGATAATATTTTTATTAACTGTGCTAGACATCAGTTAGAGTTTTGTAACTTTTTTGATTTTCCATACTCGGATCATGTTGGTTTGTTACTTTGTATTAATTGTATAGATTTAAGTTTTAATAATTTAACTTGTATGCAAACAGATTATCTTAAGTTTGTATTACCTAACTCTGCTGTGTTAGATTTAATAGACAGCCTTGTCTCATTTGACTGGAATAGTCTTTATCTCAAGTTTACATATAAAGATGCAAAACCAGATTTTTGAAATGATATTAGAAGTAATTTTGAGGTTCTTACAATTTTTTATAGTCCTAAAAACAAGCTGGAACCAGTTCTTCCAGACAAGTAAATAACAAGTGGTATACCACTGACCTTGCAAAAAATGAAGGAAAAGTTATTGTTTTTAGGTAAACTGAGAACACAATAACTCTGTAGCACAGTTGACAGTGTTGAAAAAGCAATATAAATATGCAATTAGTGAAGCCAAGCTTAAGTACAATGCAAATACAATTGAAAAAAAGTAATAATAAATGCAAGGCCGCATGGAAAAATAATAAATAATAATAGTAATAGCTCCAGACATCACAAAATTAAATTACCACCAGATACTTTTAATGATTATTTTATCAATTGTGTTAAGGAAGTTAAACAAAGCATAAGTAAACCAAGCATAAGTGTTAATGAATTAGTAAATAAGGTTAATATTGATCATAGACATTTTGAATGGAAATTAATTTCTAGCGGATGATGTTATACATGCAACAAAAAGGCTTAACAATACAGATAGTAAAGATATATACAACATCTCTAATAATTTATTAAAAAAATATAATACACACTATTGCTGAACCTCTGTCATTTAGTTTCAACCAGTGTTTAATGGAAGGTGTCTTTCCAAACAAATTTAAAAAAATCAAAAATATGTCCGGATTTTTAAAAAAGGGGAGCGGGATGAACCCGAGAGTTATCGTCCAGTATCATTAATCCCTATATTAGCCAAGCTGTTTGAACTGATAGTATATGATCAGGTTAGCTTCTTCTTTGAAAAATAATAACTACCTACAATTTTCTCAGTTTGGATTTAGAAAGGGAAGATCGACAATTGATGCTGTGGACAGGCTGGTAAGAGAAATCCTTTTTGACATTTGAAAATAAAGCCTTTGCTCAGGTTACTTTTTGTGACTTGAGTAAGGCTTTTGATTGTGTAAATCATGATGACCTTTTATTGAAGTTGAAATATTATGGTATTTCTGGTACACCTCTAAATTTTTTTTGAATCTTATCTTAAGAACCGTTTGCAGTCAGTTTCAGTTAATGGTTGAAAACATCCAAGGATGTTTTTGTTGAATGGGGAGAGTACCTCAAGGATCTGTGTTGGGACCACTCTTATTTTTAAATTAGCATTAATGATTTGCCAAACTCATTAAACACAAAATCATTTTTATATGCTGATGATACTACATTCCTAAATACTGCCAATAATGTGAATGAACTTAATTTACTATCTCAAGCCACTATAACAGATGCTGCTTCTTGGTTCAGAACAAATGGATTTTTGCTCAATGAAAATAAAACCTCAAAAGATGTTTATTTTACGTTAAGAACTATGGACAGCAATAATATTGACAAGGATAGGGTTTCCAGGACTAAATTTTTAGGAATCTACATTGATAATAAGTTAAGTTGGCAGGCTCATATAGATTATATATCCTCAAAATTATCAAGAGTTATATATCTTTTAAAACAATTAACAAGTTGTGTACCAAGTCACTATCTGAAAACAGCTTATTATGCTTATTTTTCAATCAGTTTTTCGATATGGTTTAATTTTATTTGGCAACTGTTCTAGGATCGATGAAATTTTAATTCTTCAAAAAAAAAGCAATTAGAGTAATAACAAAATCAGATACAAAAGCTCACTGTAGACCTTTTTTCACTAAATTAGAAGTGGCAAACAATCATAAACTTATATATATTTGATTTGATTACTTTCATTTTGAAGAATCATGACTTGTTAAAATTTACAAATGAAATTCATGACCACAATACTCGTAACAAGAATAAGGCAGTAATTGAGTATCACAGACTAAGCAAATCTTTATCTAGTCATATTGTATTGTCTATTAAAGTGTACAACAAGGTTATTCACCTTATAAATGAAAAATTCAGTGAAGATATTTTAAACACAAATTTTATAAAGTGGTTACTCAACAATCCCTTTTATTCTTTAAATGAATTTTTTTTACTGTCTGTGATCAATTTTTAAACTAAGAATTTATTTTTATACTGTGCAACTGTACTTAATTATTTATTAACGTTTTTATTAATAAGTGTTTGTCTAATTTTATTAATAAATAAATTTATGTTTTGTTTATGTATGTATAACTTATATTGTTTCTATTGTTATTTTGATCTCTAGTTTTCATAGAGATTAAGTTGTTAAGATTTTATTAAGTAATACATTTTTAACTGTTTTTTATTTATTGACTTATTTGTTGTAACTTTAAATATCCTTATATTATTTATTTAAGTAGGTTAGTGACATGGCATTACTGCTCAATATAAATAACTTTGTCAATGCTTTTGTAAGCCCTGAACGACAATAAAACATATTCTTATTCTTATTCTTATTCTTAATGTTTTCTCATTTTTATTCACCTTTAGAATGACCGATACGAGTAAGGTAGGAGTATGCCACATCACATGTCACAAACACGTATCATCATTGGGGTACCATAAAAAAATTTCAAGTCTATAGCTTATTTCATTCCCCTGTGGATAGTTAGACAGACAGATAATCATACAAAACAATTTTTACATCCCTCGACAGACAAAAGAGAAATTGTGTCAGCCTACTGAGTGATACATTTCAATGAAGCTCAGCGTTAATTCCATGGTTGTACATGCACCATCATAAAAGTTATTCTTGTGTTTGTAGAAATAAAGTTTCATTAAAAATTTAAAGTCGATAGATGAAATATTTCTCGAGATAACTTGCCCACATGATACATTCACATTTTTGTTCATCGAGTTAGACTTTCATACGAATGGTTAAATAATAAAAGCTCTAGTCAAGTAGGGAAGGTACACCAACAGAAGAGTGCATATACTATTAACATTGACTTTCCATTTTATTATTTTTCTCTTTACTGTATAAATAAGCTACACGTGTTAACATGTCACATGTTAAAATCTCATATGATGTATTGAGCTTGTTTAAAAATTTATTCTGATATTATTTTGTTGCCGTCATGGTTACCCAGAGGATCGATTTCTGGTAACGCTCAGCCAAATCCCATGGAGTGACATTCTCCATCATCGAACTAACTCAATGTTGCCCATAGAGAAATGAAATTTCAAGAAAAATTTCAAGTCTATAGCTCAATTTATTTTTGAGATATCTTGCAGATAGTCAGGCAGACATGACATTTATCCACCCTCTTGGCTTTATTAGCATTAACACTGAGCCAATCAATAATGTGGCATTTATATACCTAACTCTTAAGTCTAGCATACAAAATCTTTGTGTGAAAAAGGTTTTATGAATCATTGTTGGTTACCAGTGAAAAACCTGGTTGGTGGGAGGACTTACTACTTCCGAGTGCTGGCCAACTCGGTGAAGAGTTATGAAAGCAGCGAGGAGGTCAAGTTCTCTGTGCCGGCCCGAGTAAAGCACAAGGCCATCACTGCCGGTGTCGTAGGTGGAATACTGTTCTTCATTGTCGCCATCATACTCTCTGTATGTGCCGTCAAGATATGCAACAAGCGAAAAAGGCGGAAACAGGAAAAAGGTAACAAAATCATTGTGTTCTTCTATCCTTAATATCTAATTCACATGATGAGTTTTGTCTACGATAGGTAAATATAGTACAGTATGAGAAGATGGCATTTTTAATAATTTATAATACTGCAGTAACATTAAGGTATCAATGGGTTAATACTTATTGAATATAAACTTATCAAAAATTAATTTATTCAAACCAAAATATCGGTATATAATCATTTCAAATCATAATCTCAATCTCAAATCTAAATTTAAACCTACAGTTTTCATATATGGTCTGGAGACGCAAACTCTGGGAAGGGGGAAAACAAAACATTTAGTCTCTTTAAGAAAAAGAACGATTTCTACGAAGGTTACTAAAAAATTAGTATGTGACTACAATAACTGACAATTAACAATAGTATTCATAGGAAGTAATTAAACTGTGAAAGATTTAATGGCAAGAGTAATACCAACCTATTGAAGTTGCTAATAATGGACATTTTAATAGCAGATCTCTGCCCTTTTGCAGATAATTAAACATACTTTTTGTGTCTGTAAAGGGTAAAGTTCAGACCTAACAATAACCGAATTATTGACATCATTTTCTGCCATAAATTAAAACTTTTCTGGATTTTTTTAGATGATTTAATGTTTTAGTCATAACATGCTTATAAAAAAAGTTAAATTTATGGAATCAAAGAATTTATAATAAAAAATCACCGGCAATATAACAAAAGTATATCACTCCTACATAGCATGGCAGCAGACCTACTCCAAAGATTGGTCTTAGGACCAGTTATTTTCAACTTCGTCATCAATGATATCCCAAGCTATCTTCAAGACTTTGCCCAGAACATGCATAATGCTAATAACATATCCATGATTCATATATAGATCTAAATATTGCTAAGCAATGTTGTCAGAACATTGAGATAAATGGTTAATTCAGGATAATCTAGTTTTATCACAATAGACACTTTCTTCGTTCATAAAAATCTCCTCTAAAAATTCATCCAAAAATGTATCTAGTGCAATTCTTTACAATCACTTACTTCATAAAAAATGTGTACTATGGATAAGGTACACATTACCAAAAGTGGCTTCCAATTGGTTTTATTTATAAAAATTGAACAGCTGCAACATGTTTGGTCTACAACTAGGGTCAGCATTCACTACTATGAACTTAAAAATATTAAATTCCTATCAGAAAGAAAACGAATAGTTGCATAATAATATATAGCACTAGGTCTAATTTTGTTATGTAGGAAAATTTATGAACTAACATATATTTATTTGTTATAACAGAAACAGTATAGACCGGCTTCCAGGAGCAGTCAATTATGACTTACTGTCATATCTCTTAAGCTAGACTTTTTTAGTCAGACAGTATCATTTATTTTAATACTGTAGTAATTTATAAAAGATTTTACAAAAAGTTTCATTTGAGTAGCTTTCAGTTTTAAAGTAGCCTAAATTGATACAAATGACTACTGGATTGCAATAAATTAAATATTATTAGTTTTATATATATATATTTTTGTTTTGTTTTGATAACTCAGAACTTAAAAATAACATTATCCCGGATAATTGTGTCTCTAGTGTAACACATTACAATTTACACTATGTTTCATTAAGTTACTGTTTTTAATTTTAGTAGTAACTGATATTGAAAAGTGCAAGTATACCATTGTCTTAGATTAATACAATTTTTATTTCAATGAAATTGATTTTTGAATAATAAAGTGTGAGTGACTTTGCTAATTCCTTCACTGTTTTCACGGTATTAACGCATTATTTTTTAAATTTACCGTGGTGTATTGTACATTAAATCAGTCCTCTGATGGGATCATGTGTTACAGCATACAACATGGTAGCTTGCCGAATAACAGACGCCCGCAATGGAGGCCAGCCCCCTGGTGTGAGCCAAGTGCCTTTGAAGAAGTGAGTTGTTTGGCGTCATTACTCCACCGACTTACACGTTCACAAAATCTTCAGTCCACACCCAGTTTGTTATCTTGCATTCAAATGGATTGAAGTATTTCCAAATTTCAAGGAAAGTTAAAACCAATGAGTTTCAATAAGAAACCTCTACATAAATATATTTATTGTGATATAATGGAAAAATCTGTTGTTAAATTACAATTTTTTAACATTTTCTATTGCACATCTATAGGAACATCACTTTGAGAAGCGAGTGATCTGCAACTTCTTGCAAGCACATTTTCAGTTTAAACTATTGTAAAGATGTGTTTACAAGAACACTTTCACTGCCAGTCCACAAGGTTGTGCTCTTTATAACTATGGGAGATATTTTATCACTTATACTACTGCAGTTTATTGATAGTTTAATTACTTAGATTACAGGAGTGATTTGTCAGACGCATAATGTGCGAAACAATATCAATTAGTTTACATTTTTTTATTTCTTTTTATTGTATTTATGTTAAAACTGGGTGTGGAACAAGTATATTCAAGGATTCTTCAATTATTTTTGAAATCATTGTCAAATTTGTAGTTAAAAAACTGTAGTTACGATGTGAATTATTCAATTGTTGATTTTAATGTTAATTTGTCAATTTTTCTGTACATGTGTTCCTCCCTTAATTAAGAGATGTCTGGTTTGTAATAAGTATACTGAAGTATTATTATTGATATAATTTCAATTTGACTTTCATATTGTAAAAGCAGAATGATTTTGTAGCAATTTTGAAAAACTATTATAAAAAACTTCAATTGAAATAATGTTACTGTTTAAATTACTGTTTTAATAAGGTGGTGAAAGCTTCTCTTTGATTTAAAAATAATAGATCATAAAGTTTTAAAAATCCAAAATTAGTTGTTTGTTATTATAATAAATTTGAGCTAAGTTTAAAATATCAATATAGCCTCATTTTTCATGCTCTCTTAACACTGCTGTCCTTCCTGGGCTAACGTTTATACAGCTCTTCTTTTTCTCTTTAAGAAGAATTTGTTATCATTAGATATTTATATAACGTTGGTTTCTAGTACACTTTAACTTGTTTGGAAGTAGAAAGCAGGCAATTTCTCAATCTTTGGTAACAATGCATTATTATATTAGTTTAAATTTTACAGAATATAATATTTATTATTTTATTTAAAACTATTATCATCAGGAAGCATGAATTATTACTTCAGACATGTTTCTATAAACTAAGTATAGCCTGTATGTTTCATTAGTTTGTAGTTATTTACAAGTGTTAGTATTAATACTTTATCTCAATTCCATTAATATTTTTCTTTAAATAACTGGTTTATATTATTTTTCCATTCCACAATCTGTAAATCATGATTTCATTTCAATGTTGTGTATGTCTTGTAGGATTGTTGAGTCCCGAACGTATCGAGATTTCAGCCTTGAGCTAACGTAAACAAACACAGTAAGCACAGATCCGTACGCTTGTGTTCTCGCTTCTCACTAACTGTCTTTCTCTCTGTCTCTGTCTCTCTTCTTCCTTCCTGTCTCTGTCTCTGTTCAGCTTCTCTAACCTTTGCACCTTTCCCTTTCCTGAACGCAGCTCACGGTTAACCTACAAAAGAGGATTCATCTAAAAGTTATTCAATTTTTGTATTAAGTTGCAACAGATTAACACACTCACCCCACATATGAAAACTGTCCACATTAGCTGAGAAAAGTTCGCTCATGCAAGAAATGGTAAAATGATACTTCTGTCATTACTTTAGTAAATGAGAATAATGGAATAAATAATATTTGTAATGAATATTATGAATAATATTTATAATAAATATTATAAATCAATGAAAACTTTATATTTATGCAGAAAAAATGTTAACCTACAAATTTTTAATTTTGGTGCTTTTAGAATACGTTTGGAAATGCAATAATAATTTTTTTTAAGTTTCTAAAAATGTTAAGATTTACTTGGCTGTCTACAGTATGATATAATTTAAAAAGTAAATCCTTTGTATTATTCTTACTAGTGGCAGTTAGGAAGTCTCTAGAGTAGCAGACCAGTTTTGGGTAATTTGTCTACTATATGTTTTTTTTATATATAATCATACTACAATTTAAGTAACAATAATCAGTGCAACAGTTTTTTGTACAAAATTATTATCATATACTATTTAAAGTATCAACTCATATATGCACAGGAAAAATAAAATTTGTAACTGAAATCATTTTTGAATGTATATACATGATTGTGATCTTGTACCAAACTTTATTGATTATATAAGGCCTATTAAGTGCAAATATAATCCTTTAAATTATTTTTTGTTTGTTTGTTCTCTTGGGAAAAATCTTTCCATTACACTTAGTCCTAAAAGGACCTTTGTGCCGCTGCTGGAGTGGCAGGATATTTAGAATGGGTAAGGTTGGGGTACGGGCCGCTTCATGTCAAGATCCATAAGGAAGGATTGTGGGCATTTTATCTCAGTCATGTCATCTTGGAAGAAGGGGAGGTCAGCTCTGTAGCAGCCTCTCCAGTCAAAGTGGGCATGGGTGGTACTCCGCTTTGTCTAGGCTAGTAACATTGAGAAAGCCCCACCAAGAACCCATCAGCTACCCTTGTACCCCAATATCTCAACATTCATAGTTAGTGATCTGCCACTGCGGAATATCCAAAAGGTTGCCCAGATTTAAGTGACATATCGGTTTTGCTATACCCAGTGTAGGTTCAACTGGATGGTTTAAACTGGCTAAAAATTAACCCTTTCTGGGGAGAACTCTCTGCTGTGCTAGCCTTTTTCTTTTGATTCCAAGTTCTGTAAACTGAAAACAGCACATAAAGATATTAAACTGGCCTTCAATTTATAGTAGTTTCAAAAATATTTTGTCATGAAATCACGAGTTAAAATAAAAATTTAAATTAAATGTTGCTGTTCATGTCTTGTAAAGCCAATAATAGCATCAAAATACTTAATTATATAAATCTGTCACTTTCATCACATGATCATTGTCCGTAGAATAAAACCAAACATGCTGCTGATTCACAAACTCTGTTATTAGAGGAGTATATAAGTTAAGTTGCATTGGCAATATTTTCTTGTATAACAAACGTAAAACTAAGTGCATGTTATTTTGACTGAAAATCACATCATTGACACTACTAAGGCTAACATAAAATTCAGTGTCTTTATGAATTACTGTAATTTTCTTGGTTCAAAATTTGCTGAAATTCTTATTTTTTTATACAGTGGTTGTATTTTTTTAACTCATTTTCTGTCTGAAAAACCTTGTTGAACTAATGTTGAAATCTAGCTGTAAAGGCAAATAATATACCTTAGTGAACTGATAATTTGTAATAGATTTTCTGCAGTTCTAAGTTACATTCTGGTAGTGTATCTAAAGTTGTATTTTAAATAAATACTTTCTCCAGTATATGAAAAAGCACCTCACCCAAGTTTGATTCCTTTGACATAATCAAACTTTTACTCAGTTTTGGGTTGTCGTGAAGCTGCTATCCTCGAGCTTTGGTCCGTTGTGTACATACTGTACTATACCAGCACCCACGATGTACGGATGTACTGTACAATGTATGCTCTATGTTTATGTGCTCCTAACTCGTACGCATATTGATGTACAGCTCAACATTACCCTATTGCTAATTCGTTGTACAAACAATTGTCTGCAATGTCTTACCTAAATGTTTGTTTCAGATCTCTTGTAACATTAACTGTAACATAGTGAAGTATTAGATATAATTTAGTTTTAATTTTTTCAGTAAATATATGGTTCCGCTCTCACGTAATTTTGACCTAATCATGCAGCAAATTGATCAGTAAATAATAGAGAAAATTAAATACAGCCTTTAAGGGAAAGATATTGCCCACAGCAGTAGTTTGTTCATTCATCTATTCAAAATTATACTTTTACATTCAAAATATACTGCTTTATTACATTTAATTTAAAATGTGATTTAGTTAACATGTTACCATTCAACAAATTTTTTCTGTGAAAATGCAAAATTTATTTTTGTATATTACAAATTTGCCTGAAATAACTTATATGTGTAACATTTTTAATTAAATTTTAATTAGTTGATGATTAATTAATGATAAATAATATTATTTGAACAAATTAATATAAAGCCTTATGTATTTTACAATAAATTTTAATCACAAATAAAATCATTAATGTTTGTAGAACGTATAGTATGTTGTGTTCTAGTCACTTTTCACATAGTAAACATTTAGCACATCAAAGGCAAGTTTGCTATCCTTTTGTAAGATTTAGAATATGATGTGTGAGTAAAATGTATATTATTTTCAATTGTTTCACGAGATATTTCCAGTTTAGGTTTGAGTTGGCACATATTTCACAGTGCAAACAACCTATACACTGCTTGCTAGTAAAATCATTCTGCAATTAGACTATATTTAAGTTAGTATGAAATGATGGGCACAACACGCTGTCTCCTTCTTTTGTTCTTTAAGTTAATTAAGTTTTATACAGTTGAAGCCAACAATATTTATATACAGTTGTTGTAAAATGATTTTACAAAAGTAATATAGAAGGGAAGAAGAGCATGTCGTGCCCGTCAGGATAGGCTAGGTTATATTACATGATTTGACATTAGGCTAGGCTAGTGATAGTCTACTAATTGATTGTGTGTTGTCACTTGCTGGCCGCAAAATCGCAGGACTAAAGGTGAAGACTATGGCAGCCACTGTTGATCACCGGTACCTATCTCACTGTGCATGCTCCCCTCTCCGCAACCTTCGTACATTATTCGTTTTCCTTGTTTATAGTCTTAAATTTGAAAATCAGTGAAAGGGTGATCAGGATAAAGGTTGGATCATCACAGAAACACAATTAAATTTTTTTTTAACTTATTCAGAGCAGTCAAATTCTAAAACACTAACATTTGTTTGACAGGAGGATGTATATCTATCTGGTAGCTCATTTTATCATAGCGATGGTTAAGACACGTGACACCATAGATATCAAGAGACTGTTTTATGATTTTAGCACAATTATCAGGCTATGATTTAAAGATATCTGATTTCAATTTGAATACCAAAAACTCTTGTTCAAATTCGAACAAAAACTCTCATAAATTTATTAGTGAAAGAATAACTTAAGAATACATCCGCCACTAAACAAAATAAGGTAATGTACTCTTGACAGGAAAATTGAATCATTATTGATATTAAGCTTTGAATATTGAGCATTATTGAAAATTTTAACCATTTTTATTTCAGTTATGTGGGTCTGATATATGTTCCTTGAACACGAAAGGCCTCACAAAAGTAAAATTTAATAATTATTGGAGTGTTTGTTATTAAATTAAGTATTATATTCCAATAAGAAGAAGCTGGTAGAATGTACTGATATAACTTTTATTTGTGTGTCTGACATTTTTATGTGTATCAAGATGAAAACACTTCAGTCTGAAAATAGATACCATTTGATATATTTAACTTTTTTTATGCCCACACATTTTGACTCACCAAAACTAGTATACCTGATAATCAATTTTTTTTTTAGAGAAATTCCTGTATTGGTATCAAGAAAAACAAGTTTGTTTACTTATAAATCGCAAGATAGAGGTTAAAATTTTAAATCTTTTGTTGTGTTCCATACCTTTAAATGTTCATACCCTCAAACTTATAATATCAAAAATATAGTTCAAATAAATAATGCAATAACCCCAAATTTCAGTTTTTTATTTGCAATTGTACAAATGATATGGGGAAGATGTTTGGAACCTCTGATGTTTGAGATAGGAACAGAAACTTGTTGTATCCAAAACGTTAACAGGCAATTAAAGTACTTAACAAATAGATTCCAAAGAAACTTGTATAATTTTGTACGACAAATTAACTACATTGTTTATTTTATAAAGTTTATCAGTGCGAAGGTTGCTCAGTGAAAGCATGCCATTCGTCAGCACCGCATGACATTTTATTATTTTTGTGTGTTGTATTCATCAATATTTGTTTAAAAGTCCTTTCATGTTTTGCTCTATGAACAATTAGCTTAGATTAATTAATCACTATGTGTGTAAAAGATTTAATTACTTTATAATCATCAAAACTTTGATTACATACAATTCTTAGATTAATGTTTCATTTGATTAAATTATTAAACTTTAATTAATAGTTCTTATTTTTAAAATTCATTTTCTAAAATGGAGTGTTATTAAATCTAATTATAGTAATTTTTGAACTTCTAATATTTTGTGTATATATTCATTATATTTTGTGTTCTTACTGCAACCACTCTCATTAAAACTCTAAAACAATATTTAGCTCACACAATTGGTTGTATTTTGTTATAGACTTGGACAAAGCAGAATACCAAGTTTGAATGCTCTGCTGCGAGGGGTTGTGAAGCGGGTGACTCGCCCCCCCTCCCCTCACTGGGAGGCGGAGTTCTACCTGGGGGGCACTCGGCGACTGGGACGCATCTCCCGTGCACCGGACGGGCGCTTCGTGGTGGTCGACTCTGCCGCTAACAGTGTGTCGTCTAGTAGTGATGACGGTGGCTTCCTATCTCGCCCGGGCTTCCGCAACCGAGCATCTTGGCGGCGCCCTCTGGTGGGTTACCCAAGTGATCTCAGTCTGCGGTCCAGTGCATCAGGTGATAGTCTGGCACGCACCCCTCTGGCCATCGTTCCTACCATCTACACTCCACGAATAACTCCGTTCCGAGCCAGCAGTCCGGCGGCATCGGTCCTGTTCTCTCCTGTGTCCGCAGTCTGGTCACCTACCTACTTCTCCGACCTGAGCTCTGTGCGGCAGCCCAGCTCAGCGGAACGCACACTACGCAGTGTCCATGAGATGTACAGCCAGGAGCTGCCCAGCCTGCGGGCTATCCACGAGGAGAACCAACGCACATTAGGGCGTGGCCGAGGGGGGAGGGCGAGACTCCCACCTCGTCATGCCCGGCACGCTCGCTCTGCCCCGGAGCTGGCTGACCTCACACAGGAGACCTCGCCGGAGAGTAGATCAAGCAGCAGTGGTTTCGGATCCAAGAACACTTCGCAACGGACTGGATCCAGTGGTACCGGAGAGTGGCGGCTGCCTCCCTATCGACCCCCACCACCCCCTCCTGTCATCGGACATTGGTTAGAGTATACTTCGGAATTTCCCAGTCCCACACATTCAGAGATCAGTCACAAACCGTTGAGTGTTGATGATCATTACGAGTTCGATCCTGTGTACCCCATTTCTCCCACGCCCACTGAAATGACTCGGACGTTTAACTCTGCTCACCACATTCGAACCCCTAAATATGATAACATCGAAGCGCGTGTACAGGCTATGAAAGAGGAGTTTCATGCATTCAGAGAACGACAAGCACGCAGAAGACAGAGCGAACATCTTGAAAGTGTATGCTGATATGGTTTAAATACTTTGTAAGTTTTATTTTATTTTACTGTTTCAGTTTTTAATTTAATCATTATGTCCTAATTATAACCAAATAAATGATAAAATACAAAAATTAATTAACTTAAAAGTGTTGTAGAGTATTAATGTCCTTGAGACAAACTTTTTTCATTAATGAATGAAAAGTGCAAATTTCAGTCAAGGACTTAATTAAGCCACTATTTTAAAATCAGTCACATTTCATTAAAAGATATTTCAAAAATATAGTAATGAACTTCAGCACTTTGAGGATAAGGCCATCTCCGAAGTATAACCCTAACAGGATTTATTCTAAATACTGTGGCTTACTAGACTGCTCAAGATCTGTATGTATAAGTAGCACAAAATAGATTATGCTTCAGTTCGTGTTTGTTACCAATTTTTGTGTATGTATTTCTGTTCATTGCACTTAAAGTAGATAGTAGTAATTATTTTCTACAGTGACAACGGAACAGTTTACCTTGTACCAAGCTTAATTTTTGGATCAAAATCAGATGTAGACAATTGTGCGTCACTTTGGTTTTCAATAGTTTTGGTGCGTCAATAATTTTTATTTCCATTATTTTAGGCGTTATTTGCATAAAAAAGTTTTAAGTCGAAAGTAAAAAATTGTGAAAAGGAAGTAATAAAAGTTAAATTACAGTCTTGAAATTTGAAAAACAAAATATTTTATAGCACTAATTTTTGTTTTTAATTATTAAACTTAATATTTTTTTAACTTACTTTTATTTATTTATACTACTCTTATTTCGGCATGACATTTTGTTTTAAAATTTGTTCTCAACAGTTTTGTTTTCCTGTTATTGCATAATATTATTTAATTAAGGTCAAAATTAATTAACAGTTGCTGTAAAACTAAACTTTATTTCAAACAAAACTCATTACACTTTGATACAGTAATAAATGAAGTAAACTGGTGCGAGGTAAAAGTGATAAAAATTCTGTCCATATGTATGTTTTTTATTCTATTTAGTTGTGTACTTTAATAATCAATGATACAACGAGATGGACTGAGAACTGAGATCGTTACGTCAGTGTCAACGTCAACGTCAGCGTCAGCGTAGTGCGATTGCTAGTGTAGACTGACTTTTGTACAGGACTCCCGTGTCTCGGAGCACTATAGACTATTATACTATTATACATTATGTAATATTATACATTATAAAATACCTATAAAGTTAAGTTAAATGTAATTTATATAAATATGCATCTACTCCTAACTCACTCTGTTTCTTGTCCTCAGCTGAATCGGTCCAATGTTCTGGCGTGTTAACCGGGTCGATTGTAAATTTGTCACAGACTTGGTTCAATTTTAATCGTTTTGTAAATATTTTTAATGTAGAATATAAGTACGGTAATATTTTGAGCAGGACCGATAAATCAAAAATGAATACCATCGCATAAATAAATATACAGAACTATTTTCCATTTTGCAAAACTAGGCCTAATAAGTATTGTAAATAAATTAGTTTAAACTAGCTCTATGATAGTTTTCTCTCTCTCTCAACTCTTTTTTTATCTAATGTTCGGCTAAATTGAGTATCCTCGGGCTCTTATGATGTTGAGATACTGTATAAGGTTTCCATGTTCCTCGAACAAGTGAATCACAAAGGCAAACATATTTGAGAAACACAAGCAATATGGGTTTTGTGTCTAGAATTGTGATATTAAAATTTAATATTTTTCTTTATATACTGTACACTTTTAGGATCTAAGCAAAATGTAAACTGGTTATTATCTAGAAAAAATATATATATAATTGTTGAGTTGTTGAAATGCTGTCAAATTATATATATTGATCGGACCCCATCAAATTTATTTTTCTTTTCTAATTTGGATCAAAATAAGTAAAAATATATAAATATTACCAGTAAAAGATTGAAGTTAGTGTATGTAGTGGAAGTGAGCGACCGCTTCAGTTGGGCACAACGTAACCACAGACTCGCGCCACGCCACGCGACCGGACTCCGCTCAAGTGTGCGCGTTCAAACTGCACAAGTCAACATTTTTTATTATTAAAAAAACTAAAAACATTGTTTTTCATAAGAGTAACTGAGGACCTATGTTCAATAATAGGTAAGGAAAATGAATTCTAACGCTTTCGACAACTGTGCATCTTGTATTGTTTATTTTTCCTAAGAAGTTACATTGTGATTAAGGTTTTAATTTTTATTTATTGAAGCATTGTAATTATTGCATTATTAGATAATAATTGTATTTATTTTTGTGGTGAGTAGTTAAAGTCCTCGTTTATTAAGTGATCAGGAAACCTACTGAAAATTGTGTTGTAAAATTTCAAATAATAATAATAAATAGCAAGTGCATATGAAAAAGAACTATTTTTAGTGAACATTAATATTTTTGTTATACTGTCACATATTTTTGAAACACTTTCTGTAACATGCTCATAATTATTCAATCTGTTCAGATTGGCATTAGTATTATGGGATATTTTTTTGTATAAAAGAGTAAAATATTTATGGGTCATGAATTATATGCTTATTTATAACTATTACAAAGTACCAACTACTATCCAAACAACATATTTGTGTTCCAATAAATTTTCCGTCATTGCAGAAACTGGCTGAGGACCAAAATATACTTCATTACATAAACATAATTTTTGGATAGGTTCTAGTTTGTTTTATAAAATCAATTTTCTATAGCAAAAACGTTTATTAATAATTTAAAATACTGGTATACCCACTTATTTATAGCAACCAAGGAGATTATGTTTCAAGGTTGCCTGGATACTTTTAAATGTATTTATATGTTTGTGATTAAAATGTATATTCAGGTAGAAAAATGCAATGAAGAGAAAACTCTGATCACTTAAAACACAAGGACTACTTGAGTAAACTAGATGATTAAGTTATTATGGATGGGTCCACCTCCAAGATTCTAAACATACATGGCAAGTAAATGAATAAGTCAAATAATGTGCAATTCAATGATATTGTTTTATAAGTACAAAATATGTTTTATTAGAAGCTAGATATTGTTTTGTGTACATATTAATATATTTTGTTTCCTGTTTGTTGTACTTATTGTATTTAAGTTTGTATTTTATGTTTCTGATCATGAGTCAAGAAGTGGACGTTGTTGGTTTATTTCAGAAGCCTGTTGCTATGATTTTCTATTTATCTCAAATCCACACCAACACTTTATTTCTATATTAATTAGTAGAACAATAAAATGTTCTTGTTACAAAAAATGTTATCTGTTTTACAATGGTAATAGAATAAATATTTGGTACCAATAGCTAGCTCACTCATCTTTTATAATTTATTCGACCATTTTTGTTTGTCTAAATAATTATTACGAAAGATGTTTTTCTTAAAGGATTCAAACTTAAGATTTTTTCATATATTTATTAAATTCTAAAATTCAACTTTATTTCTAAATATTTCAAACAATTCTTCGTAAAAAAACAGAAATGTCCAGGAGAAAATCTTAGCAACAAGGACATGCCCAGACTGTTATTGAGTTAAGACTAATGTTTACAAATGTTTATTTTTAAGTATAAAACAAGAGATTTTTATCATTTTGTTCCAAATGATCTCATTTTATTTTACATGACATGTTTTTATTGTTGTACAAAACATTTTATCGGTTTAATTAATTCTTTTGTAATTAAGATAAATGGCCTACATAATAAAGTTGGATTTTGTTTGTAAACGTAATTATTTATTTTCCAAGTTTGATAAGAGACTTTCAGTGAACAGCAGGATGTCTAATAAACGAGAGTCATGTCATGGCCACTGAGCTTTATTTACCTGTTATATTCCTTATTTACTTGAGTTATTCACCTGGAATTAATGTAAGCTACTATTTTACTGAGGATGTGTAAGTAAAAACTAAAATATTTAGCTTTATTTTGGAGGTGTAGTTATTTGGATAATTTCATTACATTACTGCCTACATGTACATTAAACTATTTATAGTTAATCATTACTCTGGATATGTGCATGTAGAGTGCTCGTAGCCATTTATTTAGGAATTATCAATTGTAAGTTGTGCATAAGCATTTACCACAGCAAAAATAAAGGTCTTGAGATGAATTTCTTTTTGTAATGTTGAAGTCATAGCTTTATGCAATATAAAACAATCAGAACCAATGTTTTAACAATAATTTTTAATATGATTATTGACTGGAAGTGTGGGAAAGGAACTACAACCAGTTTACTGAGGGTTAAACTGGTAATTTATTAATCCACCCTGTTCTAATTGCTTCAGTTATTTAAATAGTCATACTTTTACATCAGCACTGTGTTTAAAAATGATATTATTAAGTCCTGAATTGGATTGTACATATTTATTAACAGTTTTCTTCCTAATTTTTGTTGTTATTCTACGAGTTCTATTTTTATACCCCTTCTCTTGACTAGATATTCCACACAAAACTTTTCAACCAGGCCTTATCTAAACTAGTTAATGAACGTCAACTGATTAGTGTTTGTATCGATCATTATCACAGATATTTATTCACATATTATTTGAGGCCACAGATAACAGATAAACCCAAACATTTTTTATTTAGTCCTGAGGTTATACAGGGATAAAAGTATCTCAATTTCATAAAACTAATTTAAATTGTATAAACCGTATAGGTAATTCACATACAAAGGTTTGTTTCTCTCCTTGTGTGGTAATCATCTTTTTCTGATCCTTTTGTTTGCATTGTCTCCAGGATGAACGGTCTAGTTACAATAAGGATGCTGAGATGTTGCAAGAGTCTTTGGTTAGAGCTAAGCAAACAACATAGTTTTACATTTGTTTTTTTGTATTTTAACTTTTTGGAGGAGCTACCTCAGGCAGGTAGACTAAACTCATGTTAGTTTCAAATAGAAAATAGTAAGCAGAGCTGTTGTACACTGACTGTGTTGAAATTACCACCGTGCTAAAACACTTCTCAAGAATATAGAGAAGAGTCTACATTGTGTCGTACGGAGTTGATCTATATGCTCATACCCTTGTTTAAGGATAGTTAGTCATTTATTAGCACTCCCAAGATATTTTGTCCGGTACATTCTGGTCAGTTCAGGTATTTCAGCTGTCTTATTTGTTCTTCTCGCTAGGAAAATCTGCTGACTTTCTGTTGCTTAGAACCAGATCTTTCAGCCCTCGTGTTGTAATAAACTTGTTTTTCTTTAATTCATAATCATTAAGGATCATGAGACAAGCGATTGGCGCTTTGCGTCCAACCGATTAAGTAAAGAAACAATGAAAGTAATGGTATTTCAACAGCGACACAGGTTACACCAATCTTCCACAATCATAAAGGTGGTAATACAGAACTAATACTTCCAAGTTAGAACTTTCATATGAAAGGACCCTATTTTGTAGAACGTATCCAGTAATTGCTATTGCATTACGAACTCCAATGATTTGAATAAAGACTTTACATAATGTAAAAATTGAATACAAGATATAAATGACTTAACTGTGTCATTTTGCATATAAGTAATTGTATGTTGGACCTCAGTGTTGATATGGATGGACTCTTAATTTATTATTAAATTTGCCCAGTGATGTGCACTATCATCTAGTAAGTCCATTATTCTAGACAAATAACAGTAATATTCATCTTAACAAGTGCAACTTAAATTCTGAAAGGCATGAATGTTTTCCTCATATATTGCTGCAGTCTTAAATGTTTTAGCTCAATTCATAAATGCATTTACACATATTTAATTTTTAATACCATTTGTAGTTACGATACAATAACCTGATCATATGACTTATGTTAATAAGGGTGAGTGCAAAATAGTCTAAAAGTTAAAACGTGAATTTAATTTACAGCTAGAGTATATTCCGTTTAAAACAGTTAGAAATGTGAATCTAAATTTGTAAAAATCTAAAATAAATGTATTTATTAGAATTGTTATTAGTCATTTTATGTATAACTATGTTAAGAAACCAAACTTTCTAAAAAATTAAAATAAAGAAACTTATTTAAGAATAAAAATATTTTTTACAATTAAATTCCAAGATACCTCTAACCCAAATGGAAAAATGCGAACTGTGTAGACTAGTGCATTAGGCTGAAGATGAAGAATAAACAATAATATGGAAGGAGACAAGTCAACTTGCTCATGTTAGGTGTTCATTTAAATATCTGCAGTCAATCCATCAGCACCAGTCATATTGAACTCAAACAAATAGTAGTCGTTGAGTTAGTCAGCTATTTATCGGTAGTTGAAAGTTTTGATTAGTTGATGAAATCACTAGTGGGCGGAGACTCCCTAGTAATAAAATCGTTATGAGCCGGCTGTAGTAAAACGTCTTAAGTTTTTCACCATAAGAACAATGTTAAACCTCATTCACATTTACATCCTTATTTTTTATTTATGTTAAATTATATATATATATATATATTAAAATTGAGGGATAAATTACTTTACCCTTTACAATGGTAAAACATTTTTTAAGCTATAAGGTTTGTTCTCTTTATTTGGCAATATACAGGGTGAGGAAGGCCACCTTGTCTGTGAGATATAGCAGCTGAACCAAGAAATCTACCTTCTTTGTTTTAACAAAAACTCCTATATTTCGATCCCAAAGAATTAAGGAAAATAATTATAACACCCAAAATGGCACTTTGGGAGGGGTAGGGGTCTTTTTTAAGATTTTCTAATATAAAGATAGGTCGAGCCATACCTCAGTTTTAAGGTCTCATTTACTGATCATTTTGAAAAAAAGTTTAAATTTATTTCACTTATTGTATACAGAATAGTTCAAATTTAGGATATGTAAATCTTTTAACACTTAAAAAGTTAAAGTAGCAAGGTATGACTTTCATTAGATCTACCAATAGTTCTCTTAAAAACTAAAACTTTTTAATTTGAAGTTTAGCTTTCTTTTTCTTCTAAGTGGCGGTCTATTGCCATGCACTTAAACCTCAAGAGCCTTTTGCGAAACCCTGGAAGTGTAACATGAGGCCAACCAATTTACAGTTTCAGCAGTTTTACAAATTGCCAAAAACAACTGATCAGATCCTCCTGGGAAAATTCACCACCCTTGTCCAGACTACCAAAGATGGTGTAACACGCCCTTGCTATTGCAGGGCATTAATGGGCAGGTGTTCACCTGTCTCCTCCTGCTTGTCACACATTCTATAGAGTAGATCCTCCCGGAGAATACAGACTCAGTGAAGATACTTCCTGAAGGGACCATGTCCCATTTTGAGCTTCTTCATTGTCGAATTTCTTCGGATCTCTTCAGATGATCATGACTCCAGATTCCAGGAGTCAAGTCTGAGAAAGCGTCAGATACCAGATACTGCTAAAGAGGAATGTGAACTGGAGCTAAACTCAAAATATAATTAAAAATGTTGTTTTATATTCAAAATTACAAGAACATATATAAATATATTGTTTACCTTGACATTGGAAATGGCAGCCAAGTTTTAAAGTTCTTTAATCACGTTTTTAATTACCACCACTTAAACTTTCCTGTAAATTTAGTTCATAACATGGACACTCTGTACAGAATTATTAACAAAAATAACTATTATGGAGTGGTCATGAAAATGGAAGAAGTGGTTGAAAGTATGGCAGTTTTAGCAGCGAGGGCAAATTATGGTCTTGAACGGGTTAAGTTTCTACCTGTGGCTGCCCCTGATGATGTTTTTTTTTTTTTAATATTCATGTGTATATTTCAGCATTTGTGCATATACATTGATGGGTAGTAAAATCACTTCTTGTAAGAAGTTTCATGGAGTGGAAGAAAACAATGTGAGAACTATCAAAAGCATGGTAGCAATATAGATTAGCATTAGGAAGTGGATGATGCTCACCAGCTTAGGCAATACAACGCTGAAGATCCCGCAAATGGTGGCATAGATTGTTTTGCAGATTTCTTGAAAATGCTTTTGTTAACTCTTAAGTTATTTGTTTCATGTAATTTCCTACTGTATTTAAGATTTTGAGATTATTACACATACTGATAGCCAGGAAGACGATGATTTATCAAAGATGAGACTCAACCAAACGATGAAAGCATTCTGCCATAAACTTTCGTCATCATTATTTTACATGTGGAATGAGCTCCCACAGTTTCTTCCTGGATCACCCTGTATAACTATTAATTAGGTATCAACAGTTGGTCTTAAGTGCTACGTTAAAAAAATATATGATACGTGAAAAAATTTTCCATTTAGTATTTTTAACCCTTTTTCAAACCCACCTTCCTGAAAAGTCCTTCATCGATTTCAAAAAAACTACAGTATATTTTTAACTGATGACTAAAAAGGTCAGCTTGTTTAAAAACATTTTTTAACAACAGCGATATACAAATCATTAATATGCTAATGAATTTTTCAGACACTCGCAGTTTTTCTTTACTAAAAGGTAGGAATATGCCAGACCATACTTTGTGTGGCTTCAAAAAAATGGTGTAAAAAATGTATTTTTGTTTTATACAAAATCATTTACTGTCACTTTCAATATACACTCCTTCTCTATCACTACAACACTCCATGCGAATTTTCCATTGTTGTTAATAGTAGGCATCTTTTGTCAGCTCCTTCAGGGCATGTGCCGCTTTCTCTACCACAGGCTCAAATCTTGTCCCTTTTAATGCAGATTTCACCTGAAGGGGCAGGTAGAAGTCACATGGTACAAAATCTTGAAGTATGGTAGATGTTTCAACACCGGGATGCTGTACTTGGCTAGGAACCTCTTGACAAATAACACGGAATGAGCTGGCAGATGTCTTGGTGGAGAACCCATGATTTGTCATGTCACATTTCAGGGTGTTTTTCCTGACTCTTTTACATAGTTGTTTAGAAAGTACCTCAAGATAGTAAAATTAATTAATTATTTGACCATCAGAAACCCAGTGAAGGTACAAAATCCCATGGATATAGTTTGATATTAAAAAAAATCATTGTTGCTTTAAATTTTGACTTAAGAAAAGAGAGAAGATACCAGTAATGCCAGAGCTATTTTATCTCTGGCCCCTCTGCTGTTTGAAGACAATGGGTGTAGCCTTTACAGCATCCTGGCTAGATTAGGTACATCCACTGAAAGGACAATGTGCCATCATTGATCTCTATTTTGCCCACGTTTCATCCAAACTACAAGCAAATTGCATAATTTGTTCTTAATTTTCCCTTCAGTTAAAGATTTCAATAATGCTCAACCAAATCTCTTAAAGTAACTTGCATCATTATCGGATTAAATCTTACCTAACAAATTTAGAAATGAACTTTTTTATGAACTTCAAGTCTATAGCTCAATTGGATCTCTAGAAATCAACCTAAGTAATAGATAGTTGACATTCAGGCAAACCCAATGGAGATGCATAAACTATTCTCAAACTCGATTTTGCCTATATAGAAGTGAATGTACTGTACATACAAAATTTATAGTGTATAGATAAATTAGTTCTCGAGATACCGACCACCATCGAACTTGTTCTTACCTACATAGAAATGAAGTATCAAGCAAAATTTCAAGTCCATAGATGAACTTGTCCTCAAGATACCATGTGGACAAACATAAGTTAAACTATTGCAGCCCCCTGAGTGATGGGCTTAGCTAACAGACGTCATATCTCACTATTTTCGCTCAAGAAATCATAATGCAAATAGTTTTAGTTACATTTTAATTTCAAGAAAACAAACAAAAATAAAAAAAAGTTCAAGGAACATACAAAACGGCTCGAGTCAAATATATTTTGATAAAATACATTATTACTAATTTGTTCTTAAAAAATATATAGAAACATTTTTTTACTGTAGAATTTTTGTTGTTGAAATTTGATATTAGTTTTAAGACAGTTGCATCTTGAACCAATATTAAAATATTTTATTTGTATTCAGTTAATAAGCAAGCAACATTACAATGTTTTAAGAGACTCTGTTGAGTTGTAAATTCAACCATAAAAGTGGCAAGTATTAGATTAGGCTAAGTGCCAATGCTACATTAAAATACTTTCATGTTACATAAATTTTGAAGCAGTATTATCTGATCACAATAAAATTTGAATAATTGCAAAAAAGAAGTCCCAACCTTCTCAAATATCAGATTTTTTTTAACTTTGAAGAATGTGAATCCCACATTTTTTAGCAAAACTGAAATTCTCAAATAATGCAGATTATGTAATTTTAACAACTTGATGTTAATACAGCATGATGATTATTATGCAATGCTATATTTATGTCATAATTGCGTAATACCCAATGTGATGTCTGTTGTGTTGTTAGTAACACAGTTCTCCACTAGAAAAACACACACACACACACACACACACACTGTACAACAGCTTGTTTACTAAGCAACAGCTAGTAACTCACATTTGTTTAAAATGGTAATAATGTTATTAAAACAATAGCTATCCTATATAGTTTACTTTTTAGATGAATAAACAAAATCGTATTAGTTTTTTTAACTTTTGTCTATCAAGACACCTGAATTTTTGTAGAAATCTATAGTTTATGTAACATTTAAATCATATAAACTATAGATTTCTAAAAATAGCATAAATTTTGTGTAAAATGTATATTGCACATTATCCTTTTATACACTCCAAGTTAGGTATAAAACGGAATTTAAGGATAAAAGCAAAATTTTGTTCAGTTTTTAAAAATGAAGTTGAAAGAAAAATTAATGAACAAAACATGTTTGTATTTTTGTGTATGAGAATATTACATTTTAAGCACTTGTTGTAGTTAAAATACGCTTTTCAAAAATACATTAACAGTACTCTAAAAAAATGTACCATTGCAATAATTTGTGTCTGCTATTTCTAGACTTGATTATTATGACTTATTGATAATGAATAAGATTTTTACTTTATCAGATGAAATTAAGACCAATGGGCCCTTTATTACAGTTGACCTGAACTTATTTTCACATACTGTATTGTTAAATTCAGGTACTGTCTTTAACGCAAATACAATTTAACTAGATTGGCCCCGTATTTAAAAGTAGATAAATAATTTTTTAACTTTTAAATTTAACTGTTTGATAAATTAAAATTTATCCAGTACGTCTATCACTTCCTGTTTTTAATGGAGTACACAAACTTGGGTATTCACTTTGTGATATAGCAAAAACATACTGAGATCGATTTGCATATCCGTCATCAAGTCAGGTGCTACTCTCGGACGTAGGAGTTGGCCTGGAAATCACAGGTTCGATTCCCACACCTATGATAGGGATTATTATGGTCTGGAGTGTACTTACTTATGAAGGTAACTGGCCTTTAGTAAAACTTGTGGGAGAACCCGCCTTAAATTAACGGTGGTTAAAAGTTGACTGGATCAGTGTATTATTGTATATGTAAACTAAACCCAAAACACCCATTTTGAATTTGTTAACTTTAGTACAAGAAGTAGTGGAAGTTATATGACAATAAAAATAATTTTATAATAGAGTTGCAAAGTATTTATCATAATAACGCTAAACCAATGAAAATCCTTGTGCTAAAACTAATGCATCAAAGGGTTTAATTCTATGGTTTGAGTATCCAGAGCATTTTATGTGATGCCACCATCAAGTTTCAATGTATGGAGCTGGACGACCTCATATCTGATGGGGAAGTGACTCTCCACTTACCAAATTACAACGCTAACTTTCGGTAATTTGTATATTTCAGTTGTGATTTCTGAAACTGAGTTTTTTGTTGCCACCAGTGATTTTTTATGTTTGAACTGTTTGAGTCTCAAATCATTGTACAACCCTCACATCACTTTTTATACCTACAAGAGATTCCTGATTTAATTACAATGAATCCAGGTTGATTTTGCTGGAGCTGAAATCTCATCTGAACCCAATGGAAGTTGTGTTCCGATCATTCATAGTTTCTTGATCTTTATCCAGAAGCAAGAAGTCAGTTGTAGATTTAATTATCAGATTGAAGAGGAAGATTGATGGCTTCAATATGAAAATAAAAATGGTAAACAGTAAATACTACACTATAATCCTCACTTTTATTTACATGTTCCAATATAGAGATATTTCAATCTTAACATAATCTTTATATACAATTTGTTCCAGCTGTTTATAAAAATAAAGGAGACTAACAGGCCACTAAAACAACATTTATATTAAAGAGCAATGCAAACATTTTGTCATGCAATAATTATCCCTTTGAAAAAACTGCAAATAAACACACTTGCATGACTCAAACCAGAGCAATGAATTCAAAACCAGATTTTACTACATGGAATTTTTAAAGTAATTCGTAAATATACTTATGAAGATTAACCCTTTAAAAAGGAGTAAAATCGTTTATGTAAGCCAAAATTATGAAATGGATTTCAAACTCTGCCATCTACTGTAAAATGAGTGTAGATATGCTTAAATGTTCATAGACATTTCATTATTATGTTGTAATAATTTGAATATAATAAAGTATTAATGAGAAATTGAAACCAACAAAACTATTAATTAGTCCTTAACCAAGTATTAACCCTCTGAGGACCAGAATCTACAAATTTGAGTGAGTTAAACCTGCATAGTCTCTTTCCAGCACTTTGTACCAAAACTGCACAGACTTACATGTATTTGAAAAAATTCATCTTTAAATATATTTAAATCATATTTAAAATATTTTTGTAATTCTGGTACTGTTATATCTGAAATTAAATAAGTAATTTATTAAAATAAAATTATTACTCTCTAAATTATTTACTTTCATTCAATATTTTTTTACAAAAATACTTTCACAACTGTTTAATTCAAACAAAAACAAGATATATTTTTATTGTGAGAATGCCAAACGCCCACAACCACAATCATTTTATCTCAAAAGTTACAATGATCCTAATTATTATAGGATATTTTGGCAGGAAATTACTTTAAAATCAATATTAATGAATTAAAATGTTATTAGTAATTATTTCGGAAAGTGATAAAATTTAATATAACTGCAAAATGAATAATTCAAATGTTAATTTAGGATGGCTGGTCTTCGATTTGTGAACGAATTGGTCAATCAATCAATCCACAAATCGACTGGCTGATCCTTAGAGGGCTGAAATGACATGAACATTATTTTGTAATAGAAATTGAAACCAACAATAACGATGATAAATTTCAAATTTAAAAAGAAAAAAATGTCCAAATGCATTTTTTGACACATATATACAGTATGACAACAAACTTTGGTTTTTAATAGTTAAAAATGCAAACGAAACATAATGTCAACTTAACAATTGAAAACGGTTCTTAACTCGTATTGAATAAATTGGCTGAACATTGCTAGTGAAATGAAACCTATATGCTTTTTTAGCAAGTAATTAGTTCTAACAATTATATGAAGAGCTCTTATTCTTCTAGCAGCAGTTTTTCTATTAGTTGGGAAAGTACTAATAAGATTATGTATATTTCATAACATAAATAAACTACTTAATCATTTTAAGGAAAAGAACAATTGTGAAGAGGGAGGGAATTTGGGTATATTTACAATTTAAAAATTCAAGACATCTAGTCAACTTATTTATAATTATGTAACAATTGGTTGTGTATTTGTATAAAATAAACCAACAGAACAGTTCTCCAATAACAAGACTAGTCCGTAAAAAACTGAACACAAAGAAACAATTGAAAAAATTGTCCGTGGTTAGAAAAAAAAAGAAATTACAGTTGCACAACTTACTCAGTTGTTGCTAAATTTGTACTAAACGCTGACACTAAATTTATTATCCGATCACAAAACCAAGACCTAACCTAAAACTGCTTTTTCTGTGATTTAAATTCCCACTTAATGCAAGGGTGACTGGCATAGGTTGTAATTTCTTTTCTATAACAGCAGCAATGTTCCAATTTGTGTCAACACTCCCTGAAACAAAAAAAGATAATTTAATAAAAGTAATAAGTTATTACCATTTTCTAAGTTTTATACCTATTATCATTTATTAATACTTTCCTGCAATGTTTGTCATCATCAGATGACCGGATCTAATGTACAAAAACATAACAGTGAGCCCTGGTGGTTGATCCTATTTAATATTGATCTGTCACATTACTGAGTACCATTCAAGTGCTTTTAGACTAATTCATTAACAAACCAATTAAAATACTCTTATCTTTATTAAATTTAAAAAATGAAAGAACAACACACTTTCAAATATGATTGTAGTCCGAGCTCAGAGGGCCTGTAAAGGTGGCCGTGGAATCTCTGGCTCTCAGAATGAAGATTATTATGTCAGCTCAGTGAGCACCACAATGAGTGGCTTCCACTATTTTCCAGTTAAGTTTGACCGGCCACTATGTTGCATTGTTATAAAGAACTAAATTGATATTTCACGATTTGTAGTACATATGAAAGTAAACACTGTGCTCAATGACAATGACATTTAATGTCAGTGTCACTTTTGTGTTTACTGTAATTTTACTAGTGCATTTGGTAAGATCAAACATCAAATATGAAAATTAACCTATAGTCTGATGCTATTAGATACCTATTTTGTCGGTGATCTTATATAGTGGAAGATATTGATAAACAAATAATTTAAAATTACCACAATCAAAACAATATAAGTTTGAAATGTGCAGCAAACAACCGTAAGACAATTATTGTTTCAAATAGGAATGCTTTTAAATTTACACTTAACATGCAAGAAGTTTGATTTTAACTTCTTCATCATTGACTTTTTCGTGGACTGACATGACTATTATAATCCAGGGAGTCAAGTCTATTACCAACAGACTTCGATGCTGCACTAAGCAGAAGGTGAACTGGAGTTAATAATCTCAACATTCACATTGAGTCAACCCTTCCCACCATAGCTATGTTATGTGTAAATTAATATGATTTAAATGAAACTTTACCTCTGAACTGCAAATCGGCCTTAGGTAAGTCGACATAATAACCAATAGTTCCAACTGACTCCTGCATCCGCATGTTGGTTTCCATCTCTACACCAAAATGTAGCTGCTTGCTTGCCTTCTGGTAGTAGCAAAGGTGGAGGTTGGCCATCCCTAACGTACCACTGCAGACATAGTCGTCCCCTTCAACATTACATACATAGCTTCAGCACCTACATTCATGATTTTGTATTGCATACAATTAATATTAAATTATGACTTATCAGTCAGATTTTGTTAATTATAAGTAAGATCTTTATACATTCATTCAAATTTTAAAATAAACATTCTAACATACTATTATAAAATACATTTAAACCCAGATTATCGATACTTCAATTGCTGGAAACCCAGGATATCGGAAACAACACTGCAATGCAAACAGTGCAAGTAATGCAAACAGTTCCAGTAGCCTCGAACAAGAAGCTAAAGAAAAAAGAAATAATTTGGGCAAGCAGCAACTTAATATTATATTGACAGCAAAATATTTTTGCGGGGGCTAGCAATGGAGGACAACACATCAAACACCTCGCCACAGTTAGCAAAAAAAGAGCAATGAAAAACCCTACTCTTCAATACCATCCTCCTAGCCGCAACTTAGTCATACCTGTACCGTCAGAGATAAGTCCAACATCCTCCCATCCCTACATGCTACATGCGCCCTCAATGCTGCCACCACCTGCTGCTACTAACACCCCTTCCATATTTTGTCTTGGAATTTCAGTGCTGCACTCGCTAACCATGCTGGCAGCAGCACAACCTGTTCCCCCATTATCCTTCAGTGCGTGAGATGATGATGTAAAAATATAAGGAAGTAATCCTATTAAATTATTAAATAAAATTGTCTTTGTTTTTATTTCAAGAACAAATAAGTTTATATATATATATATATTTTTTTTTTTTAAGAAGAGGCTAATCCCCTTTTAAGCCTTATTCTGTCCGTCCTCATGGGCCACCAGAATTGATTATAAAAATATTATTTTTATTCTACACATTATATAATTAAGGTTTTAGTGTACTAATATAAAGTTGATTCTCTACATTAATGAAAACAGCCTCTATACTGTACAAAATTAATTGCAATTTTGTTGGATTCTCTCTGCTCCCATAATGACGTATAAAGCGATGACAGATCATGAAACAAAATATGTAAGAAATATTTCTAAAGAATTTCTTGCACAACTCTATATACTTCAATTTTAAAAACGATTCTATACACAGTTCCTTTAAGACATAAGATCTTTATTGCTGTTGATCATATATACAATGAAATAGGCATTGTCAATATACTTTTTAGTATAAAACATATACTAATATAGAAACAAACCTACAAAACATATATAACAGACTCAAAACATTTACCTTACAGTTAAAAAATAAATATATATTTTAAAATTTATACCCAATGATTTAAAACTGAATATTACCATCCATATTTATAAACTTGTCAATTGAATAAAATGGATTATTTAAAAGCCACAAATAAAATGTTAAGTGTTAATGTGTTGTTATACTGTGTTGTGTAATGTTTTGGAGTCTATTCAACATTAATATAATGTTTAAATGTACAATTTGTTTAAACCCTAATTTTATAGGTTAAGAGTATATTGACCAGCTTCAGCTTCTACTGTCAATGGAGTTTAGACCCCTATCTTACTTGATAAAATTCACTTCTGCAATTAAGGACCTTTGACGACAAATATTCGAATTACAAGTAATTATCCGAAACTCTTATCAACAGAATAGATCACGTAGTCTTGAACGCTCACAATCTCTAAAATATCAAAATCTCATCACACTTATTATCTGACCCTTTCCTGTGCTGTTGTTATCAACCGTACACTTAAAACGCCCACAAATGTACCTCCCCCTGCTCAGGACATGAGGGGTCATATACATCTCATAGTCGGAGTTAAGGTACTTATGGCTGGTAATTTCAGAGAGAACGTGTTAGCTGTTGCTGAGCCCTACAAAAATATCACTTAGCCAACGGAAGTGTGAGTTTGTGGATCCTGTAATTATGGTTAAGATGCTATATATAACCCTTATAAATTCTTGCATAATCTTGAAAAAGCACCAATAATGCAAACTCATGTCTTTTTTCTCAAGATTAGCACTCTTGCAAAATCTAACACTCCTCTCTCCTAACTTATGCCTTGGCACTTACATTCATGAAAACTCTTTAAACGTAATTGAAGCCCTGGCATAACTTGTTTTCATGCCGTGAATTGTTTTGGTTCCAACAGACCACTTTCAGTAAAAATACCAACGTTTCTGTTAAAACGTATCACATCGTGACTATCAATAGAATAAAGGAGTTTGACCAATAGTTGCTGTAGATCCCAGTACTGACCAATGCTCCCACGCTATCTACACATGGCTTGTCCTAGTCAACCATCATCTATTGTTTACAAGAAGGTACTGAGTTATTAACTAAAGAGAGTAATAAAATCCTTTAAGTTGTAAGCCTGACAATGTAAAAAATCATAGAGGTTTTGGTTCAAATACATTTTTAACAAGAGAATTTTAAAAAAGTGTCCTGATCTGTAAACAAATTAAAAACCTAAGAACCATAAGTAATAGCTGACTTACTACTTCTACATATCTACTTAAACATAGAAAATAACAAATTTCAATTTTAAATGTTTATGACAGTCACTGTAGTCTCGGGGGAATTCAGCTAGATATAAAAGCACAGTCAATCCTATTTAGTCAAATGTTACTAACTTGTGAATATTGTACAGATTTGCAATAATTTAGCAGTTGTTCTCACAATAAACAATCTTCTAACTTAGTACAATTGAGGCTCCAGTTATTATCACCCTACCTGTATATCTGGCTGAGAGTGACAGAAGAGCAAGTTGTCCACCTGGTATTTGGTTGAGACGTTGAATGGCTAACTCTGTACCTAACGCTAAGCGTGGTGTAACACTGTGTAAGTACTGGGCGACAAACACACCTGAAAAATTCAAATTTTTTAGATTTATATTCCAGTAAAATATTCTTTTTTGGCTTTTTGACTTACAATTTGAATATACAAAAGGCAAGTCTAAGTTTTATATTTAAAATAATACATGGCTCTGTCAATCATACAAATTTTGTATATAGCAAGTTTCATTTAAGAATGTTTAACATTTTTAAACAAACAACAATATAGTAATAAAATACTTAAATGAAAAATAATCACATAAAAATGTATTAACACACAGTCTTAGTGTTAAAACTGTACACTAGAGCTAGAAAAGTTTTGTTATAAAGCACATTCACTACCAAATCTTACAATAGGAAGCAATTAGTAAAGTGGTACTAGGTTGACATTTTATATAAAATTGATAAGTGTGCAGTTGCATCAGCCATAACTGTATAAAAGCACTTGACATGTTTAAAACTCCTTTCCTTTCACTTAGATATTGTAACCAATATATTCTTCAGAAAGCAGACAAAAACAGTTAAACATACTCTGTATTGTTACTTACACGATAATTGTATTTTTCAAAAGTATATTATTACTGCTAGTAATATAACAATAATGTGATTGGGTTTTTTCAAAGTACAAATATGTAAGCATGTTAGTCTTTAGTCTGATTGCCATCAAGTCTATAGGTATATAAGAACATTATTTACTTTCTTACTAATCTGTTTATCATCAGTCTAGTGAATTTTTAATCATAGAAAACATTATCAATGATAAGATTTGTCTTCTACTAGATTAAATGAGTACCAAACTGATTCCATGAGTTTGGTAGGCACTGACACCACAGAAATATAGGACTCTAGGTGTAGAAATTGAGAATGCTTTTATTTAAAAGACAAGTGGACATGCTTTATGGTGACCTTTAAAAAAGCATAATTATAGAAGCATGAACTGTTTTTGTCATATCACTACCAGAGAAACCTCTAGTGCCAAAGTTTTTATGTTCTAAAATGGTTAGTGTACAATCGGTTTGTAAGCAGCTGAAAAACAAAGAATCCACACAGTAATGCAACCTACCTTGGAAGTTGTTTAACAAATCAGGATTTATGACTGTGATTGAAGAGGTATAGTTGTCAGCCTTATAGTCAGCCTGCATCTGAGCCACGGAAAATTGGCGATTGGCCATCTACACACACACAACAATTGCTATTAATACCACAAATATCATAATAAGTAATAAAATGCTTTAGTAAGGGATCAAAAGAAGAATGAAATATTTTAAAAATTAATAAAGATTGTTATAATAGTAACAACCCTTACCTGTGCTTGAAATTTAAGTCTAAGCCTATTGCCGATTTGATGGAAAACATTTGCTGCGAGCAATCCACTTGTGTCAATATCGCCAATTAAAATAGGATAAACTTCGCCAGGCGCTATCTGGTTTGTTCCTACATAGGTAGCACCAAACCGATAGGAACCAGGTTGTTGTGTGTTCAGCGTGATATTGTGTGACACCTGAAAGTGGTTGCTCAAGCCTTTATTCAGGACTACCCTTGCTCCGTCAAACACTGTAGGGAAGATTTCTGTAACAAAACAAGTCATCGTGATAAATCTCTTATAGCTAGGGTTCTACTTTTTATTTAATGTATTATGTAAATTATGGTTTTAAAACCTTGTCTAGACCAAAATATTATGATGGGGTAGACATTTGATAGATATGCATCATATAAAATAAAACGACTTCAGAGAAAACTCAATTGCACGGACTTTAACGTATTTTAAATCAATTACACACCATTTATTACATTAGTTGCTTATAAATAATGGTAGTTTAATAAGAATATAGGTTGTCCTAATGAAATCCCAATGCCAGCCCAAAATCTGACCTCAAACGGTTCAATCTACGGTAAATGGCAGCTTATATTGTTCCTTATATCTAGTGCCAATTGTGTGAATTTTATCTAATTATAAGAATGACAACAAATCTAGTTAACAACCTCATGTTTGTTATTTTAAACTGTTGCTATATTTGGAAATCCTTAATTCATATTTTTAATTATACAAAAAGGTAGATAAAGTCCTTCATAATTAACTTTCCTACGTATTTCGATGTTTTTGAGAAACCAAAGGAGGCACACTTAAAATGAACACCCTGTATATAGACCTCATAAGCTTGGTTTGATGATTAGCCGGATTTGGGTACAGTAATCTATAGTAGTTACTGACCAAACCACACAGAATTCATCAGACCTGAAGTTTATGATCTTGGCTGTAAATTCGTACTAACCAAGTATCAACAAAAGCATGTACCAAATTGCACATTATGCACAACATACATGATTTTGGGTCCTAAGCTTGTACAGCCAGGTTTTTTATCCTGACTTTACACGGAAATGATGGTTCGCTTTTGTTTCCTAGAGGAGTGTGCTGAATTTCATATTTCTATCTTTGTCCATTGAAGGTTGAGCAGGATCCATCCATACTTTAAACTTAATTCATTTCAATGAGCTGCCATTTTGAACTATGTTGGGATGGAAAGCTCTAGTTTTCACTGTTTTTCTTCTTTTATCAAGACCTTTCAAATAAGGTCACTTAATGGGTTTTTACATTTACAAATTTTGAGACGCCCCTATTTTGAGGATTGGGCAAAGTTGTAACAATGACTAAAAAGTTCACTTCTAATTCTTAGAAAGATATCCCGAGTTCCATTCCTTCATCTTTATCCATCAAAAAACTAAACAGAGTGTATCCATAATTTTAAATATTCACATTGTATATTTAATCTTTTCATTTCATTTTTGTAGGAAAAAAAGGAGGATGATTCCCTTTTTAGACTTATTCTGCTCACTCAATGGGCGACTGGCCTGTATGAGGGTCTTATTATCAAACAGAAGAACAGAATAAAGATATGAGGTAGTACAGTATCACAACGTCGACAGTACTGATAAAGAATGCTGCAATGGTCCACAACAGGATTTGAACAGGCACTTATCTCTAACTCAGATCCAAAAACACAAAAAAATCATTGAGATATCTAATTTAGGATTTGGAAGTGAAATATTTATGGATATTTGCATTGAGTTCCTATTTATAAAAATTTTATAACTTTATCCACATGTTAAAAGCATAGCCAAGATGCATAGCCAGAAGCTAACCGTTATCCCCTATCAATGATTTTAGCTGTTATATTTAATAATTTATTGTATTAATACTGCTAAAACTAATGCTTGAATACATTCTTTAATGTCAAGGATAACTTTACAGATATTTAGAATAAGCTCAAGTTTGACACTTGGTAAATAAAGTAGTGTTGAAAGACAGTAAAATCAAACATTATCTTTTGAAAACTCATCTATTCATTTAAACTCATATGATCAATGTTTTAGCCCCTACATAAGTTGTAGGGCTAGTTAGGTAAGTTGTTAGGTATCTATTCGGATACGCTACCAAAGTCTGTTGGGGTGTACATCAATTATTTACTCCACCTCCATTTAACAGATTTCTGGATAGACTGCACCAAAAAAATTAATCTTGCATTAAAGCATTTACTATATTTAATCATAGAAACATTAGCTCCAGAAAAGGCAGTGGCATCCATTTGAAAATATTACTTTGTCTTGGTATATCTAAACAAGTAAAACAATGTCAACGATTTTAATTCTTCTTTTGATTATTTAACTCCTGATAGCCGAACACTACAGAGAAGAGCTTTGGACATTTTCATTACCAAATTGGGAAATCGGTTTTTGGTTTTGCTTAACCTTCAGTATGGAATCTCTAAATGGTGCTTATTTCTGATGTTGAGTTGTAACCCAGCTCTAATAGGCAATTTCAAGATATTTCGTCATAAACGCATGGACAGGAGGCTAAGAAATATATACTAGCCATATAACGTTCTAACTGCACAAAATTGTTTCAAAAATGAATATGGAATAACCTTAGTTTTCAGAATATTAAAAACATAATTACTCATGTTTCGTACTTTTAAATTGGCATAGAACATAGGATTTTGAAAACATTAATATATAATGGATTGATTCATCTTAACAGATATTATGGATTGCTCAACACTAATTGATTTAATCTATGGAGTACGCTTCCCATGAGCAAACTCAATATCAGCCAAAATGTTATTGTTTTGGAACTTGGCCTAGGCTAGGAACTTATAGCTGGTTTATCTAACTCTTAATAGAGGAAAAAAAATCTCCATTTAACATTACTTTATATAAATACATACCCTATTAGATTTTTCTTATGAAGATAACATTTAATTGATATAACTTAGCCTAATATGAAAAATAAATTTTAATGTTAGGTCTGCCACTGTAAAAATACTGACATTTTTATTATCAGTGGTAATTGTACAACTGATAAAAATTTAAATTAGACTTGGAAAGTAGTCTGTTAAAAGAAGGTATGAGCAAGAAAAACAACATTCGGTGTAATACTTATCTTTTAAGTTAAGAAATGTAGGCCTAATGTACTTTTATCTGTCTAGTGCAACATGCTTGTTATACCATAGAGCTATAGTTAAATTTGTGATGTAACCTACCTGCAGGTAAAATAATTAAGTCATTTTAAATAAATATAGAAAGCCTAAATCTTTAACAATTCCTATGGTAAAATTAATTTCAAATACATCTTTTTGATTCTTGGTCGTTGCAACAATAAGTATGCTACTACTAAGCCATGGTGATAGTACAGAATCATCTATAATGTTATAAAGAACATTATCTTTTATTCAATACCTTAATAAAAATAATGGCTGCAGTATGATAAGCGGCCACCACGACAATTGCATCATCAATATTTCTGGTTATCTAAACTACTAAACAATTATAACCCGAGTGGTAATTATCATATTAACCGCCGGGGCGGAAAAATACGAGTTTTGCGTTCTTAACTTATTGGAATCGTCCTATATAAAAAAAAGTATAAGGTTTGATGGGGTGGAAATGAGAAATAACAAAGTTCTAGAAAATAAAAAATTAAATAACTTTCCAGTAATATCTCCATGTTCTACATCCACGTCTAGCGTCACGTGACCTTTTGTGGCAAATGATTGAACCTCGTGATGACGTCATCGGTTGCGCCGCCATCTTTGCAAACGTAAATGAGAAATTACAGAAATGAGCAGAATTTTGATCAAAATTAATAATGTTTTTCTTAATTTCGAGAAAAAAATTAATTACGAGTGCCTCCGGCCATCAGCGCGGGCTTCGGCAGCACCTTCGGTGCTGCCCCGCGCTGATGTCAATAAAAGAAAAACATCCCTCGAGATAGTACCTATCAGTAAAATATAAAATTCTAGAGGGGCTGATCAAAAATATAAATTGAAATGTAATGCAAAGGCAATTATGTAAAGTTTAAAAACTAAATAAATCATGAAAAACTCAAATACATAGATGGATATTAACAGAGAACACTTACCATTAGTGTGTTGGCGGATATAGCTAAACAGCAGCAACAAAAAAGTGGTCTATCACAACGAAACGACACAGTCTCCCGGTTTAAAAACACCACTCGACCGCACGACGAACAAATACACTCATTTTAAAAAATGCCCTGTTCTATTAAAAAAGAGATAATTTCGTTTCGGTTAAAACGTAAGCTCTTTACGTGCCCTACGAAACACTCCGACACACACAATTCACTAGGGTTGGTTGAACTAGTGGATGGTTGATTCATCATTGTAAACTCACTCACTCAATCCGACCTACTGAACACGATATCTTGTGTAGAACTGACCTATGCCCCGGACAACTCAGATAACAGGTATGCTATCAGGCTGCTATCAGTCCCGGCCGCAGATAATATTCAAGTAAACAGATTATCCAGACACAGCACACAAACTGAACATTAAAACATTAGAAACTTTACCACTTATCAATATACCCCCTAAAATCATGTTATTTGTCATTTGCACCCCCTAGTACTATATATATTTTTTGTTCAGGAGGGTGAGCAGAATACGTTGGTAACGTCAAATTCGTGATTTGCCGCCCCGGCGTTTAATCTTACTGGTACCAAAAACTGTATATGTGTAGCCTATTCAGGCTGCTGTGTAAAACTTACTATTTTGAAGGATAAGCGTATCTGACAGCTTGTGACACAAATGTTAAGTGACCGTGTAGTTGCGGCCATTACTCAAATATAACACAAATTTATGAACTTCACATTGTTTGAATTAAATTTAAACAATAATGTTATAACGCATTCAAAACAGACAGCTTTAATTAATTCTTTGATATTATCTGGAGTCCACACTGTCCCCATTTGCATTTGTTATTAGCCTAAATAAGAAGATAAATATATACATGCGTATTATAAATAGAAAGTTAGGCTTAAAATTAACATTTATAAGTGCTCACGATCTGAGCTTGAATTTAGGTACTAGGCCTTTATCAGTGGATTCTTTTACTGGAAGTGTGGGGTGGCGCACGGTACTACCAAACCCCGCATCAGTGGCAAGGGGTATTTCCGATTAGTACTTTTCCAACATCGAGATCTGATGTTGGGAAACCTATTTTTCTTGTTGAACAAAATAAAATTAGAATTTTGATGAATAGGTAACTGTTATTGGGATTTTTCTGTATTCCTCTTTTAACATAAATCTTCTTTTGGCCCAACTCCCTTTTAATGAAACTGACCCTAGTTTATCAAATTAATTATGTAATCCACCTAAGCCTAGCAAGTACTATTACAATAGGAATAGATTATGAAACAAACCTTTTGTCTTTTTATGAAGTTCCTCCATAGTGCCAGGATTTTCAACTTTAACTTCATCTTTCTTTTCAGTTGATGGTGAAGGTGGAGGCACAGAACCAAACATTCCGAAATCACTTGGATTCGGAGGTTTACTCGCCGCAAGCACGTTTCCCATTTTCACTAAAATATAAGTTTATATGCGTTTCACCGACTAAAAATAATTAAATTTTAAATTGAAAATTCCGAAATATTAGCCATGAGGGCTGTTTAATTAAATGACAAATTGAAGTAGCGAAATGAAATAAATAAATAATATACTAGAATCTCAATTCATATAATTCTTCTATTCTAACCTACACACACCCACACCAAAAACCAGCGGACTCAAATCAATTGGATTTGGAAAAGAGACGAATGTACAAGAGAAGAAAATGACTGTTTCTTTTCATTCCTGACTTTGGTTGGTTGGTTTGTTTTCGGCCAACTCAATCACGTGTATCTCAAAGCCTACACCACGAAAGAAAGTATTCATAATTGTACACTATTTTCAAATGAGTACTATAATAAGTGTACATATTTAGGACATTGTATTAAAATAAACAAATTCACTTTTATGGTTTGAATTTGGCATATATAAATATTTAAATGGGCAGAAATGTGTTAAAATCAGTTCTTTAAAACAAAAAATATATTTATTATATTGTTTTAAATAAATAATTCAACCAATATCTTGCGCCACGCAATTAAACAACTACACCACGAACCTACGACCTGACTGTTAAATGTTGTGTGAATACAATTACTGTAGCTATTTCAGTATTTTTACACATTTATTTCGTTAATGAATCTTTGAGCAATAAAGAAAGGAGAATAAGAGGTAAACACGAAAAGCAACAAGAAGAGCAGCAATAAATTTAGCCAACGCACATTTTACAATAAAATGATTAACTTCTCCTATTTTAAGTAATTAATTTTAAACAAAAATAAATGTGATTTTTGTTACATGTTGGTTTTTCAGAACATTAACAAAACCCTTGATTATGGATCCTTAATCAAGGACAAAATATGAATTCTTTGAAAAATGCATTAATTAGTCAGCATTTCTAGTTGATTTCAGTTGATTTGATTCTAGGACTAAAAAAACTTATGTAAGAGTCAATTTAATAGAAATAACAAGATACGTAGTAACAGAAACAAAAGAACATCGTCTATCTATATAACATGTAATACAGTCAGATATCTAGATAATGACATTGAAACTTGCCACTTTGAGGGTCTGTATATGGTTAGCTGTAGATGATATAACATTTATTTACGTTTCTGACGGTTTGTTTTAACTATATAAAGCTCATAAAAATATGACCTCAAAAATTGTGATTTTGTATGAACCTTTCAGTACACTTTCATTTTGATATACACCAAACTAGCTAGCTGCTGAGTGGTTTTTTCATCTCAAGGAAACCCATCTCTATCGATAAAAAACAGGTTGTCTTACACAGTGCAGATTGACTCCCGGCTCCTAAATTTATTCAATTTCTCAAATGCACTGAGAATTAACGAATGGAACATCTACTGAAAAAGTTCCACACGACTACCCATTGCTCCCCTTCGGGATCGCTTTTGTAAGGATATTATTTCGAGAGGATACCTACTATATCGTCATCAAGAAAACTCCTTTGTGATTTATCCCATTGAACTGAGTAAAAGCAATGCCACACATGACTTTCTCAGATTTTTGTTTTCAGTACATTCTCTATACTACATGCACAGATATGAATCAACCCTGGTCAAATACAATCTGGACAAACAACATATTATGAACTACAGAATCCATGCCTATTCCAAGCTTTCTACTTTATCACCCCTAACTTTCGCTGGCGTGATCTTATGTTTCAGTTAAGGCATTCCGAATATCAAACATTTCCATTTTAGAATCGAATATGACAATGGCTTGTGAAACACAAAGTCGGGTAAAAATGTTCGCCCACAGCACGTTACCTCTCCGCCGTCTCTCGGAGGTCTCCCAACCATACTGACTGTCCACCGAGCTCATGCTTATTGATGTCATCGTTATTTTAAAATTATCCAACTCTCATACTTGAGTCTTGTGACAGGTCAGTATCCCACTTTAAACCAAATTTTTCTCAAACATGAAAGTTTAGCACCCAAATCACAAAAACACCTAGCTTGGATGTAATCCACCGAGCACAATCTATCCAAAGAGCATCCCTCGACTGTGTTGTTATCTTGTGCTTATATCGTTCTAATAGCACATCCACTCATATATCGAACCCTTAACTGAACGATTAACTACCTCCTGCCATGTCAGAAACTGTTCCAAATACTTTTGTGTGCTGTTAGTCTACACGTAAAGATTCATTATGGCGCTCTTGACTTTGATATATTTATACTTTCACCGATTATATGACGATATTCATCATTCACCTGGTAAAAAGAACGATCTCGGCTGCTAGAGTCAGACCATACTAGCCCATTTAAGAAATACCACTCTATCTTTTACTCCAATTAGCACTTTGTGCCACGTTGAGAATCCTAGCGGTTAATGGTCGTGATGGCATCAACGTATTGCACGGGGAAGTTCCCTGTGAATATTAATACGAATTATCCACTCATATGTAATATTACAGCAGTCCGGCCCATGTATAGAATCTTGAACGAAACCTAACGTGATCGCATACATGAACCACTTGCCCCTGAGATAGCTGCTAAAGAGATACCCTAGAACCCTAGAGTATTCTCAAAAAGTGGGCAGGAACGTAATATTGACTAGAATAACAGCCTGCATGTCGGACCAAATGGCTGAATTGACGATGTCTCATATTAACCATGGACAGCATGATCGTTCTATAATAGCAATGATTCTCATATAGTACCATCACGAATGAACTCATCCCTTCCAATACCACACCAATCATAGACTGGTCATCTCAAGAATCAGAGTGAGGGATTCCACTACTAACCTCTATTACTTCTGCGAGTTTTGGCTTAAAGAACAGCTCTATAAGTTTCCATGCCAAGTCCAGTATACAGAATGGTCGGTATACAAACGCGATAATGTTCTTGTTCTTGATAATGAGGATGAGCTGATGAGAATGGGGATGCAGAAGAAGTGGCTACCGTTACATTTCAAAACACAGGGTGGGGGAGTACAAAACAGCGCATGTGGGGCGCACTATTACCTTAGGTCATGAATGTCAGGTTACTGTAATTATCTCGTAAACAATACGAGCAGTGCTGTAGCGTTGTTTTTGCGCTGTATACAAACATTACATAGGTCTGTGATGAGAAAATGGTCTTAAATGTAATTAGTTAATTTTATGGTATTTTAACGAAAAAATAATGGGCACAAATCCATTATGTACGGTTCGATTGCAAATTATACATTGAATTTTTATTTCCAGGTCAATTAATTTAGTGTCAAACTCTGTTTTTAAATGATCCATAAAAAGTCTGTTTAGCAGAAAGCACAAAACAAGAAAATTTGCAGTTTTAAGGTAATTTCAATAAAAACATTATAATTCACTGAAAAGAAATTATGACAATGGTTAAACCTGTCTTATCTATATTTACTCTTTTTCTGTAGTATGACTACATGAACTCAATGCTTTATATTATACTGTTGAATATTAATTTATATTATATAGTCGAAATTATTGTTTATATTTGTGTTCTTTATATTAGCCACTAGCAGTTACCCGTGGCTTCTCACGCAATTTCAGTTTGTAAAACAGTGACACCATGAGCACATTATTTTCAAACGTCATTCCAAACAATCATGAGATAAGCGATAGTCACTGAAGATATTCTAATATCTTCATCCATTTTAGATTTAGGGATGTGGACCTATAGTTAGAGAGTGAAACAGTTTTTTATAAGTACCTCTGACATTTTTCGAATTTCTCTCCAATATTTTATGATGTTTTATTGAAAAGCTCCGATGATTTCAGTAACAGTTGAACTATTTTAGACCAGTGTGGAGAAATGTTGTCTAAAGGAAGACTGAAGTTGAAGTCATTAGCTTTTCAGTTAACATATGTTTTAGCACTTACGCTGATAAGACAGTCGATAAATTGTAGATTATTCGATAATGGAAGAAATTGTATATCGAGACCTGAGGTGTAATGTTCCTACATGTAATCTGATACGGTGTACCATTAGGTGGACATTTTTTTGAAGATACGTTATATTTGTTTCATAAGACATACTTGAAATCGATATAGGCCTACACATTATACTAGAAATGACGAAGTCTCGGTAAGAAATACTAACAATACCCAGGAAATGTGTTTATTTAGTTGTATAAATAATTAATGCAACGTAATCTAAAGGTAACTGAATATAGTAACCTTTAGATTAAAACTTTTATTAAAGTGGAAAAACATTTAAGAAGAAAGCTAACTTTTAATGGTAATTGAAAAATGAAGAGACTGACATTTGTTTGTTGAAACGCGATTCTAAGCCTAAAAATATAGTTTTACTCTATGATTTTTTCAGACGACGCATACATTAGCTAATATGGCCTAACAGAGCTTAAATTTAATGTTGATAGATCTCACTTCGAATGAGTAAGATCTATTTGAAATCACCCTTATAAAAATTGTTAAGAAAATCTGACAATATACAAAGTACAGTAAGTAAAACGCTAATTGTCGAATAAATATGATTAATTTCATAATACAATTACAACACATTATACTTTATTACGCAATATTTGCAACAAAAATATCAAATTATTTTCAATATTTTACTATATTGGTCACTTTTGGACACGTTTTACGGGTTAAGGCATCGGTTTAGTGCCTAATACCCAAAATGAATTAAAAGTTGAATGAAATTTAAGCATTCAATGCAAAAACTGCATTATACAGTGACAAACATCTATTGATTAATTATCAGTTAGTACAAGTTACACCATATACTCGTATTTAAGGGACTATTCTAGGCGTGTGCCTACATATAGTATCGTGTAATACTTATTTTACACTATAGTTTATAGTCTTCAACAGAGATCAATCTTGGAACCTCTTCTATAGCTGATTTACATTAACGACATGACAAGTTCGGTCTCAGTGAGCAATCTGTTTATCTGCAAAGAAATTTTAAAAAAACCAGTGAAACAGCCATGGGCGGCCACCAGCAACTACGAGTATTTCCAAAGGAGGGGTTATTGGAGATGCAGTGCGGGTCAGTTGTGCAGACTCACAATTGGTGCTGCAAGTCATATTGCCGATCGAGGTTGCAACCGCCTTTGATCTTATCTTTGATCAATTATAAACCCAAACTTAACTTGCCAACTCATACAATTTTAGTCTACAACAGCCAAATTTTGCAATGGTTTTGTAGCGGTATTTTAAAACCTGCCGACAGAAATTTACAATAAAGGTTTGAAATATTAAACAAAATTTGGGTGTCATAAAAGGAATTTATTTTGAGTAACCACTCTCTTCCGCACTCGCAAGTTAGTAGTTGGTCTAGTCTAGTCAGGGAGTTACTAGGGTTTTACACAAGATAACAAACCCAAATTACTGTATATACTTCAGATATACATAGTTTATAAACTTGTACATAAGATAATATTTTCAGTTGTAGCAACTGGACTCATCTACTAAAGAATTGGCAAATTTGTAATTTAAAATCTCATACCAATATAACTTAAATAACGAGATTAATAGTTTATTTAGTGTCTCACGAAGCCAGGCACAAACTTAATTTACAAAAAGTTTAAGACTTTCAAACAACATGAACAGAAGGAAATCCTATGACTGTACCGATTCTATTCAGGGATTTGCAGTAAACACAACTGCGTAAAGGTGCAATACGCCTTTTGAGCCAAGTTAATCACAAGACAGAACTAAGTGCCAGCCTAGTTGTTTGTCCCGGCCGCCTATCGAAACAGTTAACTTGCAATTAAATCCCAAAAAACTGCGGGAAACGGTGGACAGCGCCACTGCCGGCACCGCGCCAGCCGCTATACTTAGCCCCGACCGCCACACACTCAGTTACCCTGTGGTTCGCGACTCGGCTGCTCGATCGTCTCTGAGGTATATAGTCTTTAGTATAATATTCTGTTGTAGTGTTATCATTATGTATCATGTTCCGATACGCTTCTACTGCCCCAAAGCGATCCTTCCTTCTAAGCATTTGCGACAGGAACGTGTCGAGCATGTGATCTGCACTGATCTATTTCTGTCGCGTTATGTAATTGGAGGGTTATAACGTGTGCTGTACCCGTGTAAGGTGACTTGTGCTGGAATCCGGGCAGTTTAAGTTGTTTTGTTTCCAAGAATTGTTCATTAACTCAAAGTAACGAGACGTGCTGTGGTGTACACCGTGTAAGGTGACTTGTGCTGGAATCCGGGCAGTTTATGTTGTTTTGTTTCCAAGAATTGTTCATTAACTCAAAGTAACGAGACGTGCTGTGGTGTACACCGTGTGACCTTGGCCCGTATGAAATTAATTTGCTGATCGTAATGCATCATTAAAATAATTATTTAAAACATTGTTACAGCAATGATGTTATAATCGATTTTTCGAATGGTGTGCAGGAGGATGGTTGAGTATTTAACTATAGAGTCTGGAGGTGTCGAAGACCACTAGACGGAAGATGGTCCCGGAGGCTTCTTCCGGAATAATTTCAAATTTTAGTGACACCGTGACTGGAAGTACTCATACTTTTGCAAAGTGGATTTCATTTTCTAAAACATATTTAAAAAGTAGCCAAAATAGAGTAAAAGAAACAATTGATCGTTTCCCACTTGAGGCTACTTTATTACAACCCCCAACTGAAAATGTGCACTATTCATTTAAATAGATTGGTTTCCGATGTTCCGGGTGTCGTCATTTATAAACCTTTGGCAATTGCAAGTAAAATATAAACATGTCCTGGAATAGCAGAACTAGATTTCAAAGTTAAGGTCACTAAAAGGGAGGAGGAGGGGGTAGCAATCATCCGAAGCTACGACTAACCGTATGGTACTTATGTGGTATGACTAAGAAATAATTATTCAAGAAACCTCCATAAGATGTGCCGGAATTAAATAAACAAGCGATGTATAAAATAATATTGTAAAGTAAAGTCGCCATATATTAGGTTTATATATATGGCTTGACTTTATTGTTGTACATAGCTCAAACAGCAAATCCTAATGGGTCTTAATAAATTTGGAAATAATTGACTTTACAACTTACTTTCGGTATATTTAAAAGTTTAGGATTATAAATTATAAATCTTGCATTATTGTTGTAATCAGTTTGGTTTTAAAGCAACTGAAATATGAGGCCTATTTAGTCGTCAAAATTAATTCCAAATTACAATCAGACATATTAAGTTATTTAATAAAATAGAAATATAATTTTATCACCAAATACGTTTCAGTATTATAGGCCATCTTATAGATGTCGAAATATAATTTGTTTCTGTAATTTGTCTTGTCATTGATCTATAGAAACAATCTAATTTATCTTTTGTGACGTTCTTTAGGCTAAAACAGATTTCAAGACGAACAAAGTTTTTTCTTACAGTGTAGTTTTAATACTACAAAACGTGGGTTACGTTATGCAGAATATTTTGGCTAGTTCAAGTTTATTATGTCTAATTAGATGACGCTATTCGAAACATTCTTGGCATGCTGCATTGTTCTCCACACAATTAGCCTACATACTGTAATTCTAGCATCATTATTGTGTTGATTTTATTGAATCTCGTCCACTGATATAACAGTAGTTATAAACACAGAGTCTTTAATATATAATACGTTGTTTTGAAGACGATACGTCAATACTAGATGTAATGTGTAATTCTCTAAACACAGTTCTTTTTGATCTACTGAATTCTGTATAATACAGCTGGTCGGCGATATAAATAATTATTTTCTTCTGTACAACACAATTGAGTGTATGAGGCAAAAAGGAATTTGCATTGTATTAGAACTCAAATTCTCATGAAATTCAGCATTTTCTCTTAAGAGAGAAATCGGTCGTTAGTCACGTTAGTTTTGGTGGGGGTTGAAATAATAGGGTATCAAAAGGGTTTAAAATATCAAACAATATTTCTCCCAGATTACATTTTTGTATTTTGCCACACTTACAATAAACCACGAGCCACGTAAATAATAATAATTTATTATTTATATTTATTGCCGTCAGCTAATGAGGTAAAGAGACTGGATCTCTCCATTTTCATCCAAATACGAGTATTTATATGAATGACTGGTATTGACATTGTTTTTCTTGTCTGACAGTTTGTTATAAGTAATAATAACATTACAATCTGAGAAAGAAATTAGCTTTTCCTTCCTTTTTGATTCTGACTAAAACTACAACAGCTGACGGCTGATTTAATTCTTAGAGGAAATTCTTCTAATTCACGAAAACAAGGACGTGTTCTCGAGAGTGCAGATTGGTTCTCGGCCCCTGACTACGAACACTTCCTGGAAAAACTGCATTGATAATTAATCAATTGGCTTACTTTATTTGCCAGCCTTGGCAGCTTTCTTGCAATGTAGCCTACTACATGGGACAATAAATAGAAGAAACAAACAGCTTTTACTGCATTAAGTTAGCTATACAGTAGTTAATGTGTAGGTCTATTACGACTGTAAACATTTTTAAGTATATCTTAGGTAATTGAGGTTATACTAAAGTTCATTTTATAGATAGAAAATAACAACACCGAATCTATAGCGAGTGTTAGGGGAAACACTTTCCAAAGGGAACTTTGAAATGGTAAAATAGAAATAAAGTACTAAGGGGCCAAAAAAATTGAATTTGAATTAAGGTGAAGACAATTTATTACCACAATTTACTACTGTGACGTCATTCATTTGATTGCTGAGCAATCGGACAGACTGCAGCGTGTTCAAAATTACTGTATTAGGTTTATTTTAAATCTAAAACGTGATAAGCACACTACACATTTTTGTCAGCAGTTATCACTCATGAAACTACGTATATTCCTCATTCTTTCATTCTATATTTAACTATCAAAACTAAAGCTACCGTTTATCCGTCATTTCAAGTTTATCTCCGATACTAGTAAAGGGCCTACAAGAAGGCGAGTCACTTTACTAGTCCAATTCTAAGTTCATCGATTAACGAACAAGAAGTTTACTATTTAGGTTTGTTGTCTTTGGAACGCTCATTCTTTAGATATATTGAGGCTCGTGCATGCTTCGGGGTGAGGGTCAGAGACTTCATGCTGAGGGTCCATGTCGTGGTGCATGAAGTTTTAAATAAACTTTCTTGTTTTTATCTTTTGCATCGTCAAATTTTATTTCTTTATGTTTCATTAAATATTGTTTAGTGATATTTATAATTTCGCGCCATTTTTACGTTTACTATGAAGTAAGATGTTTTTGTTCTTGTTAATATTCTTTGTATGAAATGGTGCTGAATGTTATAGAGGGCTTTATAGTTTGTATAAACACACAACCTTTTTAAAATTTAAAACTAACCATAAAACATGTCACATCAGCAGTATATATATTTGTGCGCGTGCGTGCGTGCGTGCGTGTGTGTGTGTGTGTGTGTGTGTGTGTGTGTGTGTGTGCGTGCGTGCGTGTGCGTGCGTGCGTGCGTGCGTGTGTGTGTGTGTGTGTGTGTGTGTGTGTGTGTGTGTGTGTGTGTGTGTGTGTGAAAAACATGAAATTGGCGATTTTAGTCTCTTTATCAGTACAGTTTTCTGTCGGAGATATTAATTATTTGAGTGAAATAATTTCGATCTCCCAAAAATTAATTTCGGCTGACATCTTAAAGTTGCGGGTGACCACAGTTGTGTACTCAGACAGTGCAATTAAAGTGCAATCGACACGTAAATTAAAGTTATCTTGTGTAGCGATGACGCCACTCCACGCCCACTCATTTCTTACGTCAAACTAATTGCAATTTCGAAGTTAACTGGATACATTTCGAATTGAACTAAACGTGTGTGTTACAAGCAGTGTTATATGTGTTACAATTATCTATTTTTAAACATATTGTGCAAATATAAAACGGAAAGAAAACCTGTAAATTCCAACTGATTCTAAATAATTGTTTGTCCAAATAATTATGTTTTATCATATTTCACAGTTTTGTTTGATTTATATGTTATGCAGGAAATGAATATTGAAGTTGAAAATTATACAGGGAAATGTATGAAACATAATTGTGTATGTTTTATGCATTGTGCAGTTTCCAACTGAAAACGAATGAAGTATGTTGTAAGAGGAATATGCAAGCGTTTAAGGTTTTATTATTTACATAATTTTAAGTAATAATTGCGTTCAGTTTTAAACTAGACCCACGAAAAAATTGCTGAATGCTGAAGATAAGGAATGAGGTTTTTTTACTGTATGTATATGAAATCTGAGTGAATGGAATAGCATACCTTATGTAAAAAATAAATTATCTCCTTAAGAAATATTTCATGGTATACGAACAGAAAAATCATATTATTTGTCTTCAAAATTTTTTCACGAGCCTGGGTACAAAATTTGAAAAAATAACTGCTCTGAATGCCTATACTTCCTTACAGACTGACCAAAATTCACCTTCCTGCCTCCAGGGATGTTATCTTAATGACGTGACTATGAAAGTAGGTTCTCTAACCATGATGTTCTTCACGGTCTGATTGGAATAGTAGAGACTGTGAGTTATACAGTACACAACCATCCTAGCTATAACCTACAAAATGACCTCGTAAAGAAAATTAGTGTAAAGAAAATATAAGGAAATGTCTGCGATTGGCAGGTTATTGAAAGTTTCTGCAAAATCTCTAACGAATCCATTATCACCCAGTTGGTACCACTAAACTAACGTAACCAAGTAGTAATGATTTATCACTTATTAAACTCGTATCACTCATATTATAAACCAGCTATGAGTTCTTTGAAACAGTTTTCAAACTGTTTTAAAATTGATTTGGTAAAGGTTTTGGTCATTTAAAGAAACTAATTTATCAGAGACACATAAAAACTGTGTCGATATTATTAAAAAACCCAAACCTACATTATAGAAATTTATAATGTTTTAATATCACCATACGTTTTTTGACGTGATAACGTCTTAAATTAGGTTGCGGCTCGGAGTCACTCATGAAAAAGTGTAACGCCCGGTAACGTTACGATGCCCGTCCAGTGGGTCCGCCGCACGGGATAAAGCAGATAACTATGTTTATTCGTGAAAATGTGGAGTGCTTAGATTCGTCATTTACAACAAGTACAACAATAAAGGTAAATAATTGTACACTGATATTTCATTATCGTAAACTATGATTGATTGATTAATTGTTAGATTGACACAAAAGTTGAGAAACTGAGTTGATAGGTTATGTCATACTATTGACAAATGTTGATAGTGTTAAGTAAATTATTAGTTTAAATCACTCTGCAATCAATCGTAATTCAGTCGATTGAGAAGAAACAGCGCGTATTGCTAGTCAAACATTTAAAATAACAAATTATAACCTCTAACCTGTCATAACAGTGCGACCAAACAAACGAACTAAACCGACCAATCACCACGCGCGGAGTTAGAATTTAACTGTGTTTAGCAAGAATTTCAAATTCCAATTTTAGTAAATGTTTTATTCAACTTTACCATTTACAATAACAAATTTTAATTAATTTCAAATTATGTACAATGTTTTAGTAAACAAAATATATTTCTATAGTTAAAATTTGTGCAATTCTCATTTTCATTCAATTCCTTGTTCCTATTGTGCAATTTAATAATATTCATATCAATAAATATTCTACCGAGAAAAAGACGTTGTCACGTAAAATCTTCGCCCGTAAAACCGACTTTACAGGCAACCATAATTTTTTTTTTAATTGGTGTGGCCACAACAATGTGTGTTTTTTTATAATACATTCGCGCTATTTACTCGGTGGAAGGTGTAAAAAATCTGGCCTTATTAATGGATATTCTTAATAATGTTTCTTTTAAACTTGTTTTCATATTATTCCTGCATGAGATAAAAATAATTCTGCTTAGGTTAGTGTTGGTTTTAAAATAAGAGACTGATCGTTGAAGAAGCGCTGTAAGTACTCAAGTTGATATATTGTAAATTTGACCGTTTTGGGATATCTTAGGTTAACTTTGAGCACATATATACGTGTGTGTGTGTGTGTGTGTGTGTGTGTGTGTGTGTGTGTGCGCGCGTGCGTGCGCGTGCGCGCGCGCGCTTTCTGTCTTATTTGATCTTCTGACTCGGGCTTTATATATTTAACTAAATATATTTTCATGGGTCAATAATAATCGCTTCAGAGAGCTACGGCTCGCAAACTTATAACTGTCCTCAATGATAAATTGAAGAAATTGGCAACTCAAGTTCTTTCTTGCTGCTGCAATGAGTTAGACTATAAGAAATTAATATTAGATTCTTTTATTGAAATATTAATTATTGTTCTGCAGTGAATTCCATGATCAATGTAGGAATTAATGAATGATTGCAGTGATTTTAGTTTCCATGGAGTCCAAACCATTTATACATAGGCACGGTGCGGTGTAGCTTGAAATTATATAAATATCAGAGAGTCTACAAAGATACAAATCTGGAAATTACATCCAATTATTTAACAGAAGGCCTATAGAAATTTGGGTAGTTAATTTTTCTCTTTATATTTGTAACATTTTTGCATTGTGAAAGGAATCAATGCGGCACGAAACCGTTAAGCCAACAATTAAATAAGCTACTGAACTTTAAAGAAAGTTTAAAATAAATGGAGTTTATTACATTTATATTTAAACTCAACCCTTGAAAATCTGTCTCAGTAGTTATTATAAAAGCGGTGTTTTTGTTTAAACATAAACCTACAAATTTTTATATTTAATAAATTAGTGCTACATCTTTTACATTTTCGTTCCTTGAAGTATGTATAAGAATTTCATTTCTATTCGGTATTCAACTTTACAATAAAAGTACGGAATATTTTTGGAAAATTCGATATATGATTTACATAATAAAGGCTTTAAATGAACCTGTTTATCTAACTAACCGTGAGATTCTTCAAAAATCTTCTTACATTATTTTTGACAACTAAAATGCTGAAAGGGTGCGAAGATCCACATCATTTCAAATGCCAATTCGTGGTTAGTTAAATATTGTTAGCGAATGTCAAGCAACTTCTTGAAAAAAATTATAATTGACTGAAAATAAATTCGTCACTATTTAAGTAGGCTACTATTTATCATGCAGCTGAAAGTATTTTGCACTAGAAGAAGTTATAGTTTATTTATTGCTTGTCTAATTCACTTAGTATCCAATAACTAGGTTAAAAAACTATTAAAAAAGATTTTTAAAGTTACTACCAACACATTTCTGCAATTGGCTAATTTATCTTTACTGTAACATTTTAATCAATCAAATTGTAATAGCAACTCAGAATATAATATAATAAATTTAACTATAATATATTATTGGCTGAGAGTTAGCGAAAAAAATTACTTCAGGGGCTGGAAAATTCAATTCTGTCTGTTTGTCTGTCATACTTTGACTGAACTGTCTATAGACTTGAGATTTGGCACGACGCTTCATTACTATAAGAGAAACACGAGTTCTTCGATGAAGGTACGTGTCAATCCATCAGTTTTGGTTGAACGTTAGTGAAGAGTTATATGTTGATCTTAGTAGTAACCATGATGGCAACGAGAAGTAAGCAAAGGGTTAATATAGAGGATCTGTAGACAGAGTCTGTACTGAATGAGACTGTTTATCGACCACTCTCAATCTCTTAACATTTCTAAATTTTACTTACACTGAATGGATCTAAGAAACTATAAGAAATACAAACAAATATTAAATGGAAATATATATACTTAATACCAATATCAAAAAATCTATGTGGTTAGGTTAATAACTGGTTGCGTTGTTCATTCGCTGCTCTCATAAACGGTTTTTTGTTGAAATTTTCAAACTGTTGCATAGCATTAGGAACATTCGATTTAGTACATTTAAATATTCAGCCCGAATTGCATGATCATAACGTAAACATTCTATAGAGTCATGAATCTATAAGTAAAACAAGAAATTGACCGATCTATGGATAACACAATGATATAGACCCCTTGCTATGATGAATTTTTTATTTAAAAATAAGCAATGATATCTAGTAGGTTGTAAGGAGGACTCCCTCCCATTATTTAAATTACTTACTAATAGTAAAGTAAATATTACTAGTAGTAATATTCTTTAGTTTCTAGAAGTTTGTTAGTAAAGAAAAAATAGATTATGTTTATTCGACTACCTACAGTTTCAGATATTACTCTGAAAAGTCTCTAGGATAAATATTGTTCAAAGGGGTTGTACCATTGAACATCTTGTCGTACAAGTATAGTATTTTGTACTGATAACTCTTACATGATAACGTAATTGTTTGTATTAAATGCCGTGGAACAATGACGATTAGGATATGTTGTAATTTTTGGAAATAAACGTATATTTACTACTGTTATTAGTACCGTATGCTAAGAACTTATCTTCCAGATCTAAATCTCACAGTCATATGGCATCCAAGAATGATTGATTTTAATTATCCTTCTAATGATACGATATGTGTTTTGTGATCAAGTTTTACTCCAATCCACAAAAAAAGGTTCCTTGGATGATGTGAGACACTAAATCACATCAGTAACTCGAGATGTTTGAGGCCAGTGAACCCAGTGACCCAGTACATCAAAGATTACCCTTATGCAAGTCATTACGCGAGTGGGCATGTCCGTGTCATGGCGCTGGCGGTGTGTTGGGGATCTGCGGGGTGGGGTTGGCTATTTTAGGCTAGACCGGGAGAGGGGGCCTTCGACAACTGGGTCAACACAGAGACAAATGTTTGTAAACTGCTAATAATCTCACTTCACTGCTTTCCTCGCATTTTAACGACTCTTGTCAGTTTTCCGACCGGATGCTGCATGTTGAAAGATGTTCACTTGTGTGTAAAATGCAAACATTGACAAATGTTTTAAACTCTTATTTACAGATCTACTGAAACGTCTGAAATGTAAGACTCTTAGTTAAAATGTTATAATAATGGTTACATCGGCAATTTAGTACTATTTTTAAACAACATATTTTTGATGCCAATTATCTTTTGAAGTGGAAGCTTGAATATATTGATTTAAGTCAACGTTTTTAACAGCTAAAATGGGCTACAAATTGTACCACTACACTAATTTCCTAGCAAACCAACACAAACATGCCATATTATTCATGGTTGACAAGCTATAAAGTAATCACCGATTCTGAAGTGGAGAAGACTAGATCGGTAACATTGTCACCGTTCCGGTGACACTGAAAACACTTTTAATACGGTCATGCGTTTAAAAAGGAGTCATGCATACAGTAACACAGCATATACAAATTATTTAACCGAATTATACGTATAAATACTGTGATAAAAGTGATAAGGGGATTATAATTGCCAAAATCCGAGAACAAACATTCACTGAGACCTATTTGGCACTCTTAAATAGGTTAAACTGTTAACAATGGCAAAGATGCCAACGCTTGGTGTCGCCTTCGTCACCCGAGCAGCTGGCGCGTTTTGACAGCGCTTCAGTCCAGATGACAATCATTATCAGCTTATACATCTTAAAATAAGAGCAGGAGTATATCAGTTCTGTTTCCTCCCGTAGGTGGCAAATATTATATTGTGTATCTAGTCGATGCCGAACTACAAGTCACGTGATGACTGTGAGTTGAAGGTCGATAATGTCAAGAAGGCTTTTTATGCAAGAAGAGTTACATGAGGTGCCAGTACTTCAATACACTGCCCAAGGACAACGCCATCAAACCCAGGTGCAGACGAAGGATCCCAGAGGAAGGATAAAGACACCCAAAAGCTTGTTGGAAAACTTGTTGATGAATAGCCAACAAATGGTCCCCGACGTAGCGTTAACGACTTTATCATGAAATTTCCCTGTTTCTGGTCAAATCATCGTTAGCTGATCTGCTCCTTTCTCGCATAATTTTTTCTCGCTGATCTGCTCGTATATTTTTTTATACAGACTATAGATGCGTGCTTAAAATTGTTAGTAGCATGAAGATCGTAATCGCGGATTAGCAAAATAAGCAACTAGCTCGGCCGTTGCCAATACTGTCTAAAGAGTACGAAAAACTCGCTGAACGTAGTTTGTGAACCTCCTTCTTCAAACGACTATCCAGGAACCTACTGCTAATTGACACAAAAATGTGCCAACTACGCATGTTTAAATTACTACAGAAAGGATATTTGCTAAATGTGGCATTCCGTAGATGCGATATTAATGAAGATCGCGTAAATTGAAGTTTACGGAGAATTATTTGCATCAACAGAGGTTATGAAATATGGAGAGAGATAATGGGAAACGATATATCAATTACTGAGCTGACGATTCAATATGACCTCACAACGAGTTTGGTCAATGAATTTATATATTATATTAACAAAATCTGTTCATGCATTAAAACAATTGTATAAGTTCTAGCCATTTCCACATAGCGAACACACCAACCATACAGTAACCAAACACATTTACTGAACGTCATGTCGATTCTGAAACAGACAGATTCCTATACAGCAATCTCAGCCTCCAAAATCAATAGTAATTCTTTCAAATCCCGTTACCTGAATAGCCTTTTGAATACGAAATTCCTCATTTACATAATTCAGATGTGTTTTTATGGGATTATATAAGTTTGACAGGGATGGGCAGTTAACGGTGAACGAGAGTACCTAGCCTAAAGTCTTTAGTATATAAAGGTCTCTCTAATAAAAGGTTCGCTGCCACATCCTAAGTCGTTAAATGGGTGCCCAACTTTAAGACGCTTTGTCCATATTTCTGAAAAATCAGAAAAAAATTATTTTACCGAGCTGTGGCAATATTTACTCTTTTTCAAAAAAATGGTATGTACAACTATGTACAATTTATGGACAGTATTTCAAAACTTGACTTTTATAAGGAAGTAAATGAACAGCTTCAGGACTCATTTTCATTTCCTGAGGCGAAGGTAATATTTTTAATCATCTCACCAAAAATGAAAGTATGAACAAACTATGGCGTTTCATTTGATATTCAATGTTTAAACTCATTTAATTGTGAAGTTATCGCAGTTTCCAAATGTGTTAGACAATCCGCTAATTGTGCATGGATAATGTTTTATTGCAATCAATAATTCAATATAATAAATAGTGACATGGCTTTGAATAATGAAGAAGTAACGCTACTTCCTCAGCAGAAATACATTAAGCCTGCCAGCCATTCATCTCGAGCAAGACTCCCGGACAAGGACAAATCACTGTCTACTACGACCACTTATCGGTTCGCCACCACACTGCTATTCTGGGGCTTGTCGCTGGGCACGCTTGTGCTGCAGCCGTCCTACATTAGCTTGTCTATTACAAAACATGGATTCGTGCTATGGTAATTCTATTCATGGAAATGTATTCGAATAAGATCCTTTTGTAAAAACTTCATGTATAGATAGAGGAAATGTATTTAAGAAATGGTCTGACCCCTTTATACGCATCACTTACTTGGCAGATGAAAAAGAGAAGGATTAAGTGAATAATTCATGATTTAATTTAAAACTACTAGTATTAAAAATAGGATAATTTTGTATGAAATCACTTGTACAGTCATAGTTTAGTTTCCTTTAAAATCCCATGTCGACCCCACGTATAACGATTCTTGAATAGTATTTTGTTGAAGGAGGTTTCTTTAAATTTTGAAAAATTTCGGCCACATCTTACGCAAAAAACGAAACAATGATAACTTTTAGAATCATACATTATGCAATAAAGTTATAAATGTATGAGATTTTACGGGATAACGCGGTTGATAAATTAATTAACTTCATGTAATCAGTATACAAATGAACTGAATATTGTTTGAATGACACCACTGCAACCCTCTTATTACTTTCCTAATAGGAAATCTAGTTCTTAACTAATAGTCAGCGTTTCATAAAGTTCGTGTATTACGTGTTTTTTTTTATATAACTACGAGAATGAATGTCTAAGAAAATAATGCTGGAAACATGTTATCGACCATGTGAGATCAATCGTTGAATTTTTATTATTTACCTTGAAAGAAAATTTTAATCACAACTCGGAGGAAGAGACTACGGAGTCCATTAAGGAAGGGAAAATAGAAATGGAGCAAGTGCTGATCACTAACCAAGAATAAAAGATTAATATACAGCGAGAAGTTAATAAGCAGCATATGACGATACTGGTAGTCTTTGTAAAATACAATTATGCACGGACAGTGGTGTTTATTGTATAATAATAATAATAAATGCCAGGATGATGTATCTCTGAACACATACTATTTAAAGTAAAGACTACTAATAAATAGTCAACGAGAAATTAAAAAGTAGCCAGCCACAACGGCAGTGGTATTCATTTTACAGTATAATAATTATGCTTCCATCTCTCTTAAAGAGGGTCAGAATCTCGTCAACTCCTACACGGCTAGCGTTCTTATTCTAAGTAGGTCCTCTCTACTTACTTATCAGGTCTTTTCTAACAGTGACTTTTCTTATTCTCATTTGTTTTTACATTTGTGCCAATTAAACTAAAATACATTGAGCGTTTACATCTTTTGCGTTACTGTAAATATATTAACGAAATGCTTACAAAATGTAGAGTGATAATTGTTTGTACGCTCCTGCTTGTTATAGTAAGCAGTTTTTAGTACACGAGAACAAAAAGTGGAAAAGTTGGTATTTTTTCTAGTTTCAGTCTAGAAACCTACCTTATTAATTACTGAGTAATATTTCTATGGTAGACGTTACAGTATAAAAATGGTAATTATTTTGAAATTAGTTTAGTTCTAGTACATAGAAAAATAGAGTTTGTATGCTTAGTACAGTTTCATTAGTAAGTGAGTTGAATTCTAATTGTACGATTAACTATAAGCATCCAATAATACAATTTCTATAGTAAACATTGCTGTAAATTCTGAAAAACCCAACAAGATTTCGGAATTGGTTCATAATATTGACCGAGATGAATTAATATATTTTAATGATTCTATAACATTTTACGAACATTTTGGCTTTGGGTTGTTTTTGAGGTGTATATCAAAATGTCATTAAGCCCCCATATTCGACTTTAATTAGTTAAATCTTTAATTACTTGAAATTCGTGAATGGAAAAATTAATTACGTTTTACTACATCGAGCAATGAAGAAAACGATCAAAATGTGTTGTATACACATAACGTAGGTATGGTGGAAGTATTGTGCACCTGACGAGACAATGAGAATGCCAATTCACCTGGATTACACTATATTTTGTAATCTAGGTATCTATGATGTTGAAACTACTCGTATGTAAATTGTTCTTTTGAGCTTCTTCCTCGTCTGTAATAATGCGTTTGAGGAGTGAAGTCTGTTATAGCATTCCAGATGGTGCACTAACAAGTTGAACTGGAGGTAAACCTCAACAACATTCATATGTGTTTTATGTTGTAGGCTAAGTAGTCTACGAATGTGAGTGAATCCAGATTTTAAATATAACTGTAATATTTTACTATAAAAATAGCGTTTGTGTAAATGCTGACAACTTACAGCTTACCATTTACAACAATGTTAGAACACTTTGATGCCTACTTCAACAGTAATTTGAAATTAGGAGTTCTTAAAATTGTATCGACAGCTTTTGCTTTGATGAAAAATATAAATCGTGAACACAAAATGTTCCAAGCCATACAATCAAGTTGAAATGTTAACGCAATGGTACGGCCTCGAAACGCTAAGATCTTTTCACGCCATTCCACGGGCGTGGATTGTCACCTAAGTACTTTCAGAATCCCAACGTGCAAATAGCTTAGGTAAACATGTTAAATGCATGCAAACATGAAATTATCTTCGCTTAATATGATATGATTTGTGTGAAGCAGAAGATCTAAGTAATTAAAAAGGGTGATCATAATATAATTCTGTTATATATAATCCAATAATTAAAAAAAAGTCCGAACTGATAAAGAAGGTGAGTAAAGAAGGAAGCTGATATTGGGCTTAGAAATATAAATTAATATAAACAAGCTGTTTTATATAAAAACCTAATTAGAATAATGTTTCTGTATTCTTTGGATTTTGTATCAGCTGCTATAGCTATGCGAGTTATGAAATCTGCGAGTTCTGCTGTGCTGTCAACTTATTCTATTGTGGCTTTTATTTTTATAAGTTTTAATGGAAATGTTAAAACATTTCAAGTTGTTTTGTTCCTTGATATTGTTATGTTACGTTCCTTGCTTTTCACAAGAACTACTGTATTCAACACCAGCAAATCCTTGGTCGGAAATGATTGAAATTACATGCCTCGAACTCACCGGATTTAAGAAGGTGGGCGATGATGCAGCGTACTCCAGGGAGATAGAGGTGAAGAGCGGACACCATGTCTCCCTACCGTGCTCCTACTGCGGGTCCGACGACGAGAAGCTGCCCAGAACATGGATGAGGAAACTTCGAGCGGTCAACTCTACGATGGAGGAGTACGGCGTGAGCCCGTTGTTCAATTTCTCGCACATTAAGTTCGATCTTTACCCTAATCACACTCTGGCCATTTATAACGTCGAGGCGTCAGATGGTGGGCTATACATATGTGCAGATCTACTGGCGGACATGCAGTACATGTTCAAGTACAGTTTAGACGTGATCGAATCCGACATCTCCGTCGTAACAGCAGACACCAGTTCTTGGGAGGCTTACAATGCCGATACGATTACCTCGGCTACTGAGGAGATTTACTACGATAAGAGGTTCAAGGAGTTGTTGGAAAATGTAAAGGTGAAAGTGGTTAGCGAGTGGGATCCTTGGATGCCCTGCGACGGCTGTGCGGGAGTCCGCCGGAGATTCGCAAAATGCAGAGTCCGGACATCGCTGAAAAACGCAAACCCCGCAAGCTCTTCAAGTGCTAACCTGACCGACTCGGAGTTGCTTTTAATCAACAGTACTGGGATCTCGTGTCATTCCGCGTTCCTGGCCGAGAGGTTTCCTGACCTCGGCTCCCTCACCGGCAGTTTACCCGACTACGTGGTGACTCAGAAGTGCTACGACAGTTGTGTCAGAAATGAATGGAAAGTGATGGGTCTAAAAGCTAAGTACATCCTTAATATAAAAATGGAGCTCGGATCGTCCTTGTCTTTCGACTGTCCAGAGACCGTCCTGACGAGCAACATTATCTGGAAGAAGAATGGACTCACCATCCATCCCATCACGTTCATGAAAACAGAAAAAAGCATAAAGAAATATTTGAAAAATATGTTCAAAAAGAACGTAGAGTTACCCCACGAATTTGTCGACCACATGAATATACTACAGTTGAGTCAGGTTCAATTCGAGCAAACCGCAGACTATATGTGTTTCGTGGACAAATCCATCATGAAGGTCATCCATGTCAACGTCACAACCCCGTGGGAAACCCTCAGAGAACGGCACTACAATTTCTGGCTGCTCTCCATATATACATTTTTAGTGTCAGCATCCATCGTGTCAATGGCTATCTTATGGGCCATACTGAACCGCCACCTGTTTATTTCAACAACAGAAGTTATATAAGAACAGGAATTAACAAGTGAAGTGTGCCTGTATGATAGCAAGCAAGAATCCAGCCCATATATACCATTATACCCTTCCAAATAAACTGAAGACTGGTCGGTCTACCCAACCATAGTCCTTTGTCCAATAAGAATGAATAACCAAATAGGAATCTTCAAGTAATTGATGTCACAACTTAAAATCTTCAGTTCCGAAGAGTCAGATACAATAAGCAATTATATGCTCAATATGTATTGTTTTTTGTCAAGTTCTCCATGTATAAAATTATGTGAAAATACATTTATATTTTGGAGTAATGTGTATATTATTTACATTTATACCATTAAACATTAAATAAAGAATATACGACAGTTAGTATAATTACACATTTCAAATATCCTTGAAACGTACTTTTATAGTATTAGCAAATAAGTAAAACCACCTAAACTAATATTTAATTTCCATAGGGTAACATACTACCCGTGTGGCACGTATACCGGACAATACATATACCTATGTAGAATATCTATTGGACAATACAGTCACATTGGTACGCATATAATACAGACTCTCGTGAGCAAATCTAGGGGATAATATAGATACCCGTGAGACACATTTTGTAGATATAAAGATTTTGATGGTTTACATACTTACAGTATCACCATGTATTATAACAGTTACAAGTTTACATTTATATTCTTTCTTGGCGGAGTTTTTTTTATAATTCAGGTGTCATTCCGCTTGTATAGTAAATCTAGCAACTCTTTAAAAAGTGTCATAATCTTATAATTTTTTTCGTTATTGAGCATTAAAAATTTCAATCATACGCCACCTTCAAATTTAATATAATATAATATTAATTTTTCTCTTTGTTTTAGACTGGAAGAAAAGTAATTGTACCAAACGAGTTTCTTACGTTTGTTGGTTTCTTAAATGAAAGATTAAAATTAAAAACAGTCACAGATAGAAAGACTGTAAACTAAAAGAGATAGGCTATTGGTTACATTTCGCCTTTAGCTCCTCTAGGTTCGTGGAACAATATAATAAGTATAAGTAATATGTAAGTTTGTGTAGAGAGTTTTCTACAAATAACGCAGCTATGGGGGGAAGGCTTCATTGAATGCGAATGTTGAGTTTAGTTCCAGTTCATTTTCTTCTTAACGTGCAGCATCGTGAGTCATATGATGCTGTAGCAAACTTGACTCCTGAAACCTGGAGTCATGCTCGTCTGGAGAGATCCAAAAATAGTTGACAACGGAGAACTAAGAAGCTCTTAACGACGCGACAGCATCAGATTTCAGATGCTGCACGTAAGAGGAAGGCGAACTGGAGAAACTCGATATTCGCTTAGATAGTTTTGTTACACCCTGTATATGTAGACTATTCGTGTGCTATGTACACCAGATTATATGTATATATTATTCCTCCGTTCCTTATATTTTTTTTTAATACAGAAATAAAGAAATCAGTAGAAATAAAACTTTTTCAAGCAGTCTAAAATAGCGCTCTAATAGGTCTCAGCTATCCGCCCAGAAACGGCTAATAATAAAAGAGATCGGAGGAGGTTTGGCAAGGATGCTATTAGATCGTGTGAAACTCTAGTCGAGCTCTGTTTGTTTGTCGACGAGAAATGAGGAAGTCGGACCATGTGTTCTCTTATTATAGCGCAGGCTTTCTACAGCGCGAACTGGTGGCAAACAATCACAGAATAGGAGATTAGTAGGGAGAAGAAGTGGATGGCAGCGGTAGAATAGAACTAGCAAGAACTTTCCAAAATACTAGGATGAAGGATGTATGATTTGATACGATGGTGACACCATAATATGTTAGTTTTTAGAGCTAATTAAAACGATTCTTGAAAGAAAACACTTACCTAAGACAACGAGGAAAGACGAGAGCATGTTGAAATGACTTTTTTGATTTAACTCAAACAACTCGAGTTAATAACACCTGTGATATAGGTTTCCTCTGAAATGTGTGAAAGTTATATTCTTTGTTTTTAACAATGGAATGGTTGTGAAGGACGCCAGATTTTTTCCGGGCATTTGTCATCAATCAGTGATACAAAAAATCAGTAACACGACGTTTCGAGATATGCAATCTGATTCCTTCCTCAGGTGAATAACTGACCTAACACATAACTACAATTTAAGTACAAATAAAAAATCATACTAGAGCGTTGTGGTACGCATGACAGGAATCACGGCAACCATGATGTGTATGAACTCCATGCACACTAACTCTAAAACATGCATTTAATAAAAACAATACTCAACACTAATGATTAGCACTGAACTTTCAAGCAGATTAGTGAGTTGTAATAAACCAATGTGGAGTCACAGTATGGCTTTAAGAAGTTCATCTAGAATGAACGAACAATAAGAAAAATGGAAGGGTCCGCAGTACTGACCGACAGAAGAGACTACTTCTTATAACGGGCTGTGAATATATATCTTGAAAAAGTACTTTTCATAATTATTAAATGGTTATTTTTACATGTTAAAATAATATGAGACACTGAGTTCTTTAACATAAAAAAGTTTCATATTTTCTATTAATCATATTTATAAAGATTTTTGTAATATTTTTTACATTTCATATATTACAATGATCACTGACTTATAAACATTAAAGTACCGGTAATAAATATTTATACGATTTTATTATTATAGTTTATATTAGTTTTTATTTGGTCAGTATTATTTTCACTACTATCTTATATTTCTACTACAGTACTTTATTTTATTGCCATTATATTCTAAAAATTAAATTGTGTGTTTAAGATAACTGAAATAAAAATTACAAATTCTGACATAAATTGCTCAATATCTTGTAAACACAGCATCTATTGTTGTTTTACTTATGTTTTTATCGGTCGACATTGTTAATATTATTTAAAGGAGAGGCCGATCCCCTTTTAAGCCTTATTCTGTCCGCCCTCATGGGCCACGGGCCTGTGCGAGGATCTTATCAAACAGAATAAGGGGGAGAGTCGATACAGTACAAGGTCAATGGTACTGATAAAAAGTGCAGTGGTCACAGACAGGATTTGAACCTGCGTTATCTCTAACTCAGACCCAACGTCCAACGACGTAGACCGCTCGGCCATCGGCACTCCTCACAAACGGTTAACAAATGGTTTTGATGTTTCTGCAGTAAAATTTGTGTTACAATCTGTTTTAGGTAATTTATTTTTTAATTGAATTTAAAGTGGTCCAATGTAATTGAGTAAAGGTTACAATTATAATCAACAGAAAGACTCATTTTCTTCCAAGATTAAATTACACTTCGGCTTTGTTAGCTAGAGAGATCTAACCAATTTATTTTTAATCCTTTTTAAAATCTCGTCAGGACATAACTAGTAGTCAAATAGAATATGAATTAATAGTAACAGTGTTAAAATTCAATTTATAATCCGATGAGCTTTAAATACTGATATTAAATAATGCGGTAAGTCAATAAATTTTACGTTTCAGTAAATCTGTTATTCTACTTTGAAAGCATGTGGAAAATATAAACATGCGTGACCCGAAACGAAAGTTTTTCCTCATGCAAAACAAACATCCATAGCCCGACAAAAGAAGTAGCCACAAGGAGCGACAATAGCCTGTCACTAGCACGGCTGGATAGCCACTGAACGGAGAAACGCACTGACATCATAATGCCCGTCTTAGTCCCTCCCCTAGCAGCTACAGAGCGAACATGCGTGATGCGTAACGTCCCGTGACGCGAATCGAGTTTTTACCCCATTCAAAACATACATCCATAGCCCGCCAAAAGAAGAAGTCACTTCAAAAAGTTCACTCCCTTTTTCTCTCCTTTTTGCCACAATTTTTTTCTGCATTGACGATCGCTATTTTCTATTGGCCTCTGGTTAGTTCTAGGTGGTTGGTCGGTGAGTCCAGACCTATCGTGACTTGTATTCGGTAGTTCAGTTTTAATAATAAGTCTTGTGTTTCATCCCTATTAAGTGCATCTTTTAGAATTAGTGGGCATGGAGTTGACACACAACATGGTTGTTGTGATTCTTGACTTATGCGTGTCACGACGCTCTGGTATGATTTGTTTATTTTAGCCTGGACCGTAGTTATGTGTTAGGTTATTCAGCTGAGAAAGAAATCAGATTGCAATCTCAAAACGCAGTGTTACTGATTTTTGTATCACTGAATGATGTAAAAGTTTTGTTTGTACATTTGTATTTACATATCAATAACTGAACTCCAAAGTTCAGAGAGTTGGGATTTGTGGCCGAGCGCCTGTTTATTTTTGAGGCGTTAGGAATTTGTGTATTATTCTGTTAATTTCTACGTGTTTAGTGTCAGTGGTGCCAACAGTTCTGGATTTAAACAATGTAATGTATAATCTTACTTTATCGCTGTTGGTTGCTTTAATAAAGCTGTAGGGGCTCCCACACTACTAATCTGTTACAGTTGTGTATTTTACAATGAATAATTTTTATTGATGATTGATCCTAGAGTGGGAGACCAATTTATTTGTGAGAAATATGGAAAACAAATATTTGATATTATGTAGGCGTTAAAAAATTGTAATTTCTTTTAGTGTTTTGAATAATGTAACTTTGTAGCAAGTGAAAATCAATGCGTGTTCATAGAAAAAGCGTATATATCAATACTCGTATTTCTAGCAGCTAGCGATGATTAAATTGCATCTAGTCTCAACATTAATATAAAAAATATCATATATCATATATGCTATTTCAACGCGTTTAAGTTACTGATTGTGTAAAATGTGAGAAAACAAAACAATTTAGCTGAAACATTTAATTTATCACTTATAATTACGAAAGTCACATTATGTCTTTGTAATAAAACGAATTAAGAGTCTTTGAAAATAACATTTTGACCTTTATTCGTCGCTTTAGATATTAGGTTTGTTCGTACCCTTTTCGTGTGGGACCAAAACAACCACAACCTTGTCTTTAGGTAGATTTAGAATACAAAATCAGCTATTGCAACTGTCCTCATGGTAGTATAAACATGACCCCCACAGGCCAAAACCATCACCAGTTCCATATGTATGTAGTATATCACACTACATCCATAATTAACTATAGTAAATTAGTATATAAATAAGTAACTTTTGAAAACAATAACTGCCCCAAGAAGCCGAAAAGTAAAATCTTGGTACAATTGATTTTATAAAATTCTTGTCTAAGTTCATTTGCCAACTTGGTTAACAATTTCGTTCCAATTTGGCACCAGTTCAAACATGAAAAAATAACAACTCCGTTAACTAACTATGGGCCAAGACAAATTTTTTCATCAAATGTTGTTTATATTTTGTATTTCCAAAGTATACCAAATTAACATATTAGTTGTAACCTAAATTTGTCACGGTGACCTTTCCGCTAATGTAAACAAAGGGAATGCTTCAAGCCAAGAGTCTGTTAGTGAAATAATCACAAATTAATGTTTTAGTGCGAACAGCTGATATTAGAAATAAACTATTTGGCATGGCACAATGCAGCGCGAGCCATAGCGCCAGGAGGTTCAAGATCAAAGCCAGATTGCTAAAGTTCTGTGGCAAGTGGTTGAAAACAATTTTCAAACTATGACAACTCGACAACGTTTTTAGCACGATTATATCAAAACTATTCGTATAATGTTAGGAATGTTGCTTAATGTTAACACCAAGCAACGACGTAATAGGAGCCAACTCAGTCAAATTGTTGTCGTCTGCAATAAAATTGTCTAACTGGTTAACCAATATTGTAAAAATTATTCTGAATTCACCCTGCATTGGGAGTGATGTTCCACTCAGAGTGACGAACTTTTGGAGTTGGGACCATTGGAAAAAGACACTAGGGAAAGTGGATCCATGAACTGAGCGATTTTCCTAAAAATGACCTGACCTGATGGAATAGATTGGCGTTTCATCAATGGCTTATTACAAACAATTACTCGGTGATATAAATGATAAAACTTTTACCAGCAAAGGCGCAAGCAATTGAGTTGACCTGTGAACCGGACTGTCATACGTCTGGGGGGCAGTGAAACACCGTCACGTGGTGGATTAAGTACATGTCTGAAATAGGTATTCTGTGTACAATATTACAATATTAAGAGTATAGTTAAAATCATACCGACGATCCGATGGTATGCTGGAACTAATTGCATATCTAGTGCAAGTGATTGTACTGCAAATTAAATAATCTTTATACACATACGTACTTTAAAAAACTGGCTTGCAAGGTTCCGGAAAAAGGCTTAAAAATTTTAAACAGTTTTTAAATACAAAAGAAAGTAGTATATAAAACATATACCCTCATAAGATCTGTAACATAGTGTTTCATGCGTTCAACAAACCCTAAAGGGTCAGATATTTCCTCTACGAGATGTCCATGGAGGTAATCTTATATGTAAGCATGGCCAAAACTAGATGATGTTCAAAGATTTATAAGACGAGATCGGTGTAGGAAAAATTATATTTGGATGGCCTAGTTTAAATGGTTTGCATTACAAATTGTAAATATCGGATATTTAAACGTGTCATAATATTTATGTGGTTTACCTACATAGTTTTAGATGGACAGAGGTCAATGTGGTGTGTCACAAGCAAAAATTCATGCAAATGGAATTGTATGAAATAGAAAATCCTACAAAATGAAGGTATAAAATGTGAATGTCGTAAGATTTAAATTTGACTTTTCATAAAAGGATCACATATCCTCGGCTCACTCAGTGTATCTAGTATTGAATCAAGGAAAAGGAAGTCCTAAAATATATACTGTATTCCCGTACTTCTGCCTTACAAGAGGAAGTTCTACATATAGCACTTCTGTCAGCCATGCTTCCTCCAGGAATCCAATCACTCGAATGAAGTCAAAACTGGGCAAGACTGGGCATTATTCTGCTATAATCTTATATCACCCTTGGATTTTGACTTCTATTTGCTAGTGTATCATATTCTACCAACAAATGATAAGGTGTCTCCTATCCTCTGACATAGGTGTCCTAGTCTCTGATAAGGTGCCCTCCCTACCTTAACTATCTGAGAAGATCCAAGCTTCGTGATGTTTTCATTGAACTTGCAATGCCCGTAAGGAAGTACTCGACACTTTTAAATGTTTACTATAAAGTGTGATACGCTTCTCAGCTCGTCTCTGCCCATAGTTCCTTGACTTGTCGCAGTCCCGGATTATCGAAAATATTCTTTTGCTTTACTCTTTCTCTAAACCACTTTTGAAAGAATTTAATATTCAATCCACATCAATAGACTTCACAATATAACTTACCGATGAAGACCGACACTTCTCAATCCTAGTCGCACACTCTATGCAACGCCAGAAAGTAAATAATATTTGAGAAAATATCGCCAAAGGAATAAAAAAGCTGTCGGAGTCACTAACAGTTTGGCACCGTACATAAATAGGCGAGACTGGCCGGGAATAACCGCCACGTCACCGTCTGCCTCACGAGCATCTGGCCCATACACTTAGGAATGAAATGTACGTGATTATAAGATATAAAACTTTATTTTCGAAAAGTAACAATTGTTCCATCTGGGAAAAATTCCACGTCTCTGTCATTTTTCAATGATCCATCCAAAGCGAAATGAAAGAGCTGAGGTTTGGCACCCCTAAACAAGTAGGTACCTAGACGGGGATGTTTGCTGTTTTCGCAGAGAAAGTGAGTGCCAAGCCGAGCAGGAGTGTGGGTTGAGGTCGGATAAAACCGTTAGTTAGGGACGTGGCCGCTGCCGCCGCCGGAACACTGTGGCTATTTGTTCTTATTTTAAGCAATGTTCAATTCGAGCCAGAAGTTGACAACCGAAAATAGACCGTGGAGTCAAGCAGCGGCAGTCGCGTCGTCCGCTTCCTTGCACCCCGACGGGGTCTGACGCCACCGTCATCATTTAGCAACACTGCAGTTTCTTCATTTACAGAGTTGGCACCGAGTAAATCTAAGTAGATTATTTATTTCAACAGCCTAACACGTTTACGCTGGTACAAAACGGTTATTCACGATGTGCCTCTTTCAAAGCCAAAGTGTTCACTTGCGGGAGACTGATTAGGATAGCGCAAAAGAATTACTACGAATATAGATGAAAAGGACATGAACACCCTTATAATATATTAGTCAGACATCGTGTATTGCACACTTTGCATTTCTGAATAGTGCCGCACTTTTACAACGGGTTCTTTTGCTCCTCTTGAAGATATTGACGTTTGGCACATTATTACAGATATTAATTGATAATGGGTCGAAAGTTGAATAGATGAGCAAGTTCACCTTTTAAGCCCCAAAATTCGCCCCACTACAAGAAAAGTTATAAAAGTAGTCCCTAAATGCAATTTTAGTATCAAGGTTATTTAAAATAACATTTTCAGTGTTTCTAGTAAGTTTTATAAAGCTGGATGTTTTGTTTCAGTGACACGCGGAGTGCGGAGTCTTGACGGGAGTTGACTGGTGCAACTCACCATGTCAGGGCCCCCAGGCCCCCCTCGTTACAGAGGGCCGCGCCCCCCTGGCTCCCCTTCCCCCGTCCCATTCCTTCGATCTCCGGGTGGATATCGTCCTTACACCCCTTCCCCACCACCCATAGCTTCGGCCCCACGCCGATCCATGGGTTCTCCCTGTCCCCTGCCTCCTTACATACCCTGCCCGACCCCGCGCTGGCCCTCGCCACTACCGCCTGGTATGCCACTCCCTCCGGGGCCAAGACCTTATCGGATGCCACTACCTGTAAGTATAAGTGTTTATTCAGTTTGTAACAAAAAATCTCAAATCTCATCTTCATATATTTCAATTCGAGAGAATGCAATACTACCGAATGTGACTCAAACTATTTCCCCAACTCTAACAACATTGAATTTTAATTATTGTTTCTGAACTCTTACTAGTTTCTAATAGCCTACCATCTACTGGCCAACGATCTTGGTTCAAAGACATGTAAAACATATTTTACTGTAAGCTATAAATTATTCTTTATCGGTATTTGTTATTCTATATTAGATTAATGAAGAAATCGTATACAGTACAGCTAATAAGATAGTACTATAAGTTATAGTATAAATATGTTAAGATACAGTAGAAATGTACAAGGAAACTACATGACAACCAGCCCCACCCATTATCTAGACACCATGTATACCGCCTCGCGAAAGATTTTGTACCGCTTGATTTTATAGCACTTTTGTGCAACTACATTTTGCACTGTTTTATGTATGTTACTATAAGTAGTTTTTTATGTAGAATCGGTCATCTGCTTTCTATACAATTTGTGTAGTCAAATATGCTAGAAATCATTCGTACTTGTTTTTATAGCGATTACAATAATTATTATGAGTAGGTTAATAAAGGGCGCAAAAAATAAGAGCTGTAGAAGTGTTCGTAAAGTATAGATATATTTCGTATAATTTCTCGAGTGGTATTACTTTACTTACTAAATAATCTATACTTATGAGTTTCGATCCCACTTCATATAAAAATAACAAATTCTGTTTTTACAATTTCCTTTCTGCAATGATGTATACTTACGTAAGTCTGATTAATTATTCGATCCAGATACAGGTAAATCGTTCCCATCCATCTCTTTTCGTCGTGATTTGATTTTAGAGTACACGCAGGGCAGCGTTATTACAAAGAAATAGATATCTAGGTGAAATCGGAAGTTGGAGATGGGAACTTTACGAGCTCATAATTTATTACCTTTGCCTTCTTACAAACGCCAGCCGAGATATGAGACGAAACACCAAATTAGATTAAAGCAGAGCGCTTTGTTTTTATATCTTAGTGTTAAGATCCGGTCAAGAATGTCTGAAACCACATTTAAACTCAACAGAAAGGAGAAGATGTTCATCGCAAGCTTAGTAGCAAAGTTCCCATCCATGAGTGCGGCAATCAAAATATCATATTCAACAAGACAAGATTGTAATAACGTAGCAGTTTGGCGGCCCTGACTCAACAGAAAGAAGAAGATGTTCATCGCAAGCTTAGTAGCAAAGTTCCCATCCATGAGTGCGGCAATCAAAATATCATATTCAACAAGACAAGATTGTAATAACGAAGCAGTTTCGCGGCCCTGACTCAACAGAAAGAAGAAGATGGTCATCGCAAGCTTAGTAGTAAAGTTCCCATCCAGAAGTACGGCCATCAAAACATATACAACAAGGAAAGAAGAATTGAACGCAGCAGATCGTTCTGCTGAACACCACGTCTCACAATACAAACATTTAATTACTCTTTTGCGTGTATAATTCCGTTCACAAATCTTGTCACATACACCCAAAATCCTTACATCCTAAAAACCTCAAACTAGTCGTAAAATACCATACACTACTACGACACGATTAGAAACTTACACATTTCCAACCGTAGTCCCTGCTTCGCTAATCACGGCTGTGTCATTCTCAGCACAATTGAAACAGTGAGACGTTTTGATCACCTTCACATTTATAAATTACATAATGCATGACATTGATTGGAAATAATGCGTCGATAGCCGAATAATAAAACAACTTTTTAGCAACGAAATCTGTCCCACTATCTAAAAGGATTGTCAAAGAAGAAATCACAGCCACGTGGTTACAAAATGGACTAAAAGATAAGGTGAAGTTCCACTCCATGACCTAGGAGTAAATTATATTCCTAAATAAAACAAAAAAGAGAATATTAAAGAGAAAAAACGTTGGAATTTAATGGCTCCTGTATGAACCGAAATCTGAAGAGCAACGGAGCAACCATTACAGTTACAGGATGAATTTTTATTTCACAGTTAATCTTAGAATATCTCTTTAAAAGCTCAGTTCATATCTTCCTTATACGGACCCATCATATTTCCGGAGTCTCAACATCTTATGTAAGGAATTCATCAATATGAGTATGAGCTAATCCTCATTGTGTCATCTGTAAGCCAGTTGATTACTGAAAAAATCCATGGTTAACTTAGGTTGGGGTGGGTTTAAATCACGAAACCTCTAGATGCAAATATTTAAATGAGCTTTTACATGGGATTCCAAGCAAGTTTGGACTCTGGCCTGGTTGAAATGGTTGCAGAACCTCTGGGAACGCGATTGCTTCAAGTGCATATCTATAAAACCATCGGATGACATAAAGAAGCATAAGGGCCTGTTCTTGTGCCAAACAATAATTTAAGGAACACTAAATTTTATATCTTAAGTCAGTGTCAACTAATCATCATTACTTATTTTTTTCGTGATGTTTGTGACTGAAACACGTAGCCATCATGTACATTGAACGCTTTTACCTTTTATGGACGTATACTGAGGATGAATCAGGGGAAGCAATATCCTCTTCACTTCTACTGAAAATAATCTGACAAAAATATAGAAAAAACCGGGTCGGTTGCAGAGATGTGAATGCTTGTAGAGAAAGCATATGCCATTACTTGGCAGTGGAGGTGAGACGTGGTGCCAAGTGTGCGATGAACAGCTGTTGTTAGGAATATCTCACAAAAACAGGCTTTGGCACAATTAACAGCTGAGCCCAAGTTTGAGGAATAGACCGCTGTTGAGGTTACTGTGCTTGCTGCTGGGTCTACTTGGCTTTAGACTTCCGATATTAGTGGACTTAGTATGTACCATTAAATATGTTAAGCGTGGGTAAATCCGCTTAGTGAAAAACGGCATCGCTCAATAATTTTGTTCAATAATTAACCAGTTTCGGGCAAAACTTATTATGGCGTTGGAATCTTGTGTAATTTAAACGTAATTTTTTACTACATTATAGTCATTCAACTAATTAATTGTACACCAAATTAACTTTTAATTGGTGTAATAAAACAAATTAGGTAGCTGACTGGCTTTATTAAACTTTTCGCTTACTTTTCGTTTAATTAATATTTTTCAATGTTGGAATTTCCAAACTTAAAAATACATTATATTGTATTCAATGAGTAATTCTGTATTATAAGTTGAATAATCCAGTTAATTATTTTATTTTATTTTTAGTTACTTTTTTATGTGTTTTAACGTGTTATGTATTATGAATGCATTAAATCATTTAAATACGTTTGTCTGAAGTTAAACTGTTCCAAAATGAGGAAGGTATTTAAATTCCACAGTGTGCTTACAATTGTCGTGGTATGTTTCTACGTCAGCAGGTTATATAAACAAAATAGTGACGTCCGGCGGAGAGTTATATACTTGGTCGCTTTATAAAAAAAACAAAGCATTACTAACATTCTTGACATGATAAATCCATTACTACTTACCTAATACCAGTAAACACTTCCAGTACAATGAGAGTTTGCTTTGTATTAATATGATACAACTTTAATATGATACAATAAAACATATAATATGACACACAATAATACAAAACTAGACTTATTAAAATTATTAATACAAGGAAGGCTTTTCTCTTAAATATAAAAAGTAACCGCTTCGTATAGATTTCATATAAAGAGCATAGTGGAAGTTGGGCAGAGTAGGATACTAACTTATACCTCACCCCCTATACGTTCTCATAATTTGAAATGTTTGATGAATGTATCCGAAACGTAACAGGAAACTAACTCACTGTCATGATAAAAAAAATGGGAAATGGAAGTTAACTGAACAATATCAAATAAGATAAATTGAAATGTGATATCTCTTCTTGAGATTCTTTGTGACTTGTGAAACCTCGTATAAAATAAATACGTTTCGTACCTTTAGAGGAATTGCCTTTTAAAGTTTACTAATTATATAAAACGGAACGTCACAGTATGAGTATTAAACTGGACTCTGCAAACAATCTTAGGATGATGAAAAATCCAAATATATTTTTCACGAAAAATGTTAAAAACAAAACCTCCCAAGCACTAAAACTGTGAATAACCTAATGGAACTAATAAAAATATACCAATTAGTTGTAAAACATACATAATTTTATACATTTTTACTTCTTATAAGGAAAATTCTTTTGGCCCCGTAAAGAAATTTAACATAGCAATCAAATTATTATTGACACAATTTTAATTATGTTAAGTACCCGTTTTCTCTGCCGTTTTGTCAGCAACAATCGTATTAAAATATTTTTCCCGAAATGGAGTATAAATTATATTCTAATACTATTGATTTAAAGTCACGTCTACGTTTACTGTGGTAGTTTAAAATAAAATAATTTACTAAACATCGATTTTCATAAATTTTCAAACTCTATAGAATATTTTCATTTTCTACAAAATTACTTCTATGTTTACTGTGTCAGAATATCAAACAAACAACAAATAATTTACAAAACATAGTGTTAGTTTTTCAACTAGCGACTCCCCTGGTTGTCAGTAAGTCACAGTTAAGTTCTGAGAGAATCACTCGCAGAGAGCCCGCATAAAACAGAGCAGTGGGGTGTAGCCTGCACTCGCTTGTCCCGGAGCTTGTCTTGTGACAGCTCTGATGGCAGATTCCCAAACAGTAAAACACAAGCTAAACAGCATCTCACTGGTTTACTGCACGAACCACATCGTCTGTTTCTTCTGGGAGAGGGATTATTCGTGTTTCTTGGAAGTTAATCTTGATACTCCTCGACTTTCCTTCAAACAGATCGCTTGGTTATAAAACAAAGATGGCTTTTCAAACAACTGGAGTAGCACTTCATGAGTAATTCAAGTCTGTAATCCTGCCATATGCAATTCAAGTTTTCATTAGTTCCGAGTTCGATTTTTATCCGATCATTTTATCAAGTTTTCTTTTTTCACGAACATTATTCGCGAAGAGTAAAAGAACAGGTCCTTTAAAATAAAATAGCTTGCTTATGAGTTTAGTTATTTTAAACATCGATTAATAACGCTTTATTAATTTAATAATTACAAAAAGTCTTTTCCATCTAAGACAGTTTGGCACTTCTAATTGTCAGGTTGACAATTATATTATACACAGTTAACAAATCTTCATTTCCCTGCTTTTAATGTACAATGTACTGTACGTCGTAGTAAGAAGAACAGTAGTAGACTTACAAACTACCCATCACTGACATTGGATTTCGTCAAAACGATTTTGTATAAGTTTATTTCACGTAAGTTTATGTGGACTATAAAATCCGTCCATGGAAAATATATTTAACGAAAACTGTCACACTTAGTCAGCGAAACTGTTAGTCATTACAATAAGCAGAGGCATATTAATTATAATTAAATATTTAAAAAAGAGATATATGCCGATCTTAATATATGATTTGTCTGTTATAATATAAAATGTTGTATTAAAATTATTATGAAATTGAGTACCTGACACTTAAAAATGATAGTTTTATTATAGTTTGAGTTTTATACTATTTTCATAACTGAGTTTGCCATACTATGACCAAGTTGTAATATAAACCAAGCATGCACTCAATGGCTGAGTATACAATTTCCGCAGTATATAAGGGCACAAAGTGTATGTAACTAATGCATATGAAGCGATTCACCCTCAGGAGAGGTAAAATGTGACACCTCGGTGTTAACGCCCCAAAATTTCAACAAATAAATTAGTTTAACCTATAACTGAGCTGAGAATTCTACGAAAATGTCTTATTGTAACTTTAGTAATTATCTTAATCACCTTTATACTTGTAAGACCTCCACAATATGTAACAATGCCGCCGTACACATCAAGTGCCATCCGGATTAATTAATATAGGAAAATATAGGCGTTAAGGGCACTTCAGAAGAAAGGGACAGGAGTTCTGCCACAGCCTGTATATCCATTAAATTGAAGCCCGTGGGTGGTGCGACAACACCGGAGTTGTCGCAGCCACGTGTACGGAATACGCTGAAATCAGCAATAGTTGTGTTTTACGCAGGCCTCGAGCGTTCTAAAAGCACCATGTACTTTGTTAATGACTAAATGAATCGCCTAGGCGGCAGCACCTCTCAGAGTACCATCCTAAGACGAAACGCGCTCTGATTGGTTCTGGAGCCTTGGCAGCGGGAGGATCGGGCGATGTTGAAGCCATGCTCGGGAGTCGGCTACTTGTGCGGGACGCGACAGACGTTAAATTAGTCTCTCTCTCTCTCTCTCTCTCTCTCTCTCTCTCTCTATTTAACTTTTCGGAAGCCAAATTCAAAATTCTCAATTATGTATTAATAAAACCTAATTGTTTATTAAAATAATCCAAAGAGTGTGCTAATTTTAATAAATCATATATTAGTTCGACTCCGTTGTTTTATTTAGAAAAGTTTATACAACCTTCCTCGCCACGAACCCAAGAGAAGATCTTTCGCCTCCCACTGGGCAAACGAAGGCAGCTACCACAAAAACACCGATGTCTCGTAGTCCACAGCGCGATTCGACGTACAGGCCTAGTTACATAATTGAAACTAGGAAGATATGTTGACTAATACTGATTATTAACGTTATTTAATCTCAAACGTTCATACCATTAGATTTAGGACCACTAAATTTTAACCTATAACTAATATGAAATTTAATAATGGGAGTGCCGATTGCCGAGCGGTCTAAGACGTTGGACTGTGGGTCTGAGATAACGCAGGTTCAAATCCTGTCTGTGACCGAAGCACTTTTTATCAGTACCATCGACCTTGTACTGTATCGACACTCCCCTTTATTCTGTTTGATAAGATCCTTGCACAGGCCAGTGGCCCATGAGGACGGACAGAATAAGAATTAAAAGGGGGTAAGCCTCTTCTTAAAAAATAAAGCAAAAAAAATATAGGGGAATTTTCGTGTAAGGGCCAGCACAAAAGACCCTAGTTTGCCTATTCAAAACTCAGATCACGCGATGCTTGGCCCGCTGCGCAGCGCTTTGCGCTGCTTGCTCTTTTAAAAAAAAAAAAAACATAACTCGAGCTTGCAAAGTCCAAGCCCAGATCAACTCACCACAGGCAAAATACAATACAGCTAATGAAATACAGGTTTCATGACAGGCAAAATATAAGCTGCGCGCGTTTATCACTGATAAGATAAGACAAGTTTATACTAGAAGTAGTACCTGGACTACTGCCCTACGAACTAATAACACCAAAAAACCGATTAAATGTACTGTCAGTCAGGTATAGTATGTTTGTAAGGTGCTGGCCCTTAAACGAAAAAGACCCAAAATATATAATGTGTTTAAAAATTAATAGCTTATGTAAAAGTTTTGCATACCGTATACAATAACCTTTTGCTGTCTCATCTGAACTTTAACATTCTTATACTGCTGTATAAAGTTACAACAGGAACAACAAAATACAACACATTGCGAAAAAATTGAATGAATTGAATTGTAAATGTGTAGCTTATACAAATTCGTCCCTTTTCATAAAATATTCTCGATTAACTAAAAGAACACGACAAATTTATATAATTGTGTAGTTTATGTTTTGAAGATAGTTTCATAAAGCTTAAATTTATACAAATGACTACATTTTTTCGATAATCTTTACTCAAATCTTGAGTGAAATTAATGGTTTTTTATTTATTACATCTATCAAGAGCTATAAGTACTATATAGTCAAAGGTGGTGGCATGTTAATGTTGGTTAGCACTCACGACAAAGATTATAAAAATCACATTGAAAAAAGGGCAGGGGCGATAGAAAAAAGAGCTGAAAGAAAATAGCACTGTATTTTTAATTTCATAGATTACCTATGATTGTACATGCATATATAAAAATGATCAGCTAATTTTAAATAGTGTACATTATATACAATAGTTATCAAAGGAATAACTTTTCAATTTCATCGCAATCCAGTACAACATTGCGATGCGGTGCAAAGGCACGGCACGGCGCAGATATGCAATATTGATACACCACTTCAAAAGCCCTAGCAACCTTATCTGCACTCCCTGTATGGAGATTTATTTCTATTTCTAATTTGTTTTTATTATGTGCTCTAATTTAGATCTGGGTTATAAACACATAATTTAATAATTTTAATCTATAAACTAATCCATTAATTATTTCCTAATGTATTTGTAATAAATTGAAGATCATTTATTCTTGAATCCTATTAAATAATTAATATGATATGTTTTTTAAATAAATATATGTATTATAAGTAGTATACAGTACTTTTTTTACAGAAAAGTGATATATTAATTAATATCTTAAGATATGTAAAGTATACTACTAATAGTATTATATGATAAAAATCTAACTAATTATAAATAATTTTATGGAGCTAAAAGTTATCAAGTCACTAAAATACTGTTTATATGTGTATTGACGTAACAAATTTAGTTAAATTTTAAATAAAATACAACTGTATTGATACGCATTTAAAAATATAATAAATATGACTTGTTACATTTAATTTTCAGTTTTTTTCTAAAACCTTGGTTTCTATATTTAAAAAAATATTAGTAGTATTAATCAAAATTTTTATTTTAAATAATAGTTTTGTTTACAAGAATAAATAAATGTGATAACAAAACACCTTTACTCATATGACACCAAATTCAACAGTAAATATAAGTACTGAACAAGAGTATTAACAGAGTATAAATTATTAGTTTAGGTTAAATATAAAAATTAACTTTTCGTATGGCGGACAAACTCTCGGGAATTAACTAATTTAACAAATAGGTACTATTTTTGTGACAAACACATTTTTTCAGTATATGAGCACATGAATAGTGTAAACTAAGGAATAAAATTGATATAAGAACATTCATTTGATGTAATTAATTAATAACTTTTATTCAAAACTATCAGTTACCCACAGTTTAACACGCAATTTTAAAATCGAGTAGCTTTCTTAATGAAAGTATTTGTGATGTAATATGATAGAGCCCTACAATTTTTTTAAACATAAGTAGACATATCAGGTACATATTATTTCAGTATCCATGGTTGAGAGATTCAAAACGTAAATTAGTTTTGACTGGTTCTGTTTTAGGTTTTGTTGTATGAATAAATATATACACATAAGTCTCAAAAACCTAATTTCGTCAAAAAGTGTCGAGTTATCTGTTTGGATTAATTTTCTATCTAAGGTACTTCAAGTGCCATAGTTGAGTTTGACTTGTGGCTCGGCCAAGAAAATATATTCCAGCAAAAACAACTTTAGTTAAAAAGCGTCTACTTTCACCTCTTTTAACTGAATTCTAAGATTTTTTAAGTGCCTTAGTGATAGTTGTAGAAAATGTACAACTTATGGTGACTTAAAAGTTACTGCGGTCCAAAAGAGTCAGATACGACTGATTAAATGAACTTCCGCTCTAATTTATTTACAGTTCCACAGTTAAGTTTATGTTGTTGAACTGACCAAGTAAATAAACACATATGTTAGTTTTGGAATACAACTTAGATTTAAAAGCGTTTATTTGCGGTCTGCGATGTTTCTGGTGCTATAAGTAATACTGATTTTTACCCCGATCAAGAAAATATGGGCATACGTAAGCTTAAAAAGACTACTTTAGTCAATATGCATCTACTTATGTCGCCTGTATTCTGCTTTTGATATAAGGAGTAGAGTGTGCCATCCCTTTGCTTTTCCTTTAAAATTTCCAGTAAACTTGTTAAGAAAGACAACCAGTTTCGATAATGTTATGTGCAAAACATTCACAGCTTTGTTCATAAAAGTAGAGTTTAGAAACAGCTTAAAATATTATCTTCAACGGAAACATATTTTTATGTTTATTCGTTACTGGCACAACCTAAATTAAAAATTGGATGATAAATTTGTTTTTGCAATCTGCAGAACACTAATGATCAAACACTGTATAATTATTCAATAGTTTATACAATTTAAATGTAAATCAATGTTTCTGCCACTTTGGTAAACTTGACTTGAGGTGTCAACGGCTGTTTAGGGTCAGTTAACTTTGGATTACGTGTGGTAAATATTATAGTTATTTTCTAGAAATGTTAAATATTCTGAGAAACTTTTCCAATGCTTCTCACATTTTAAACCTTCCTTGGACTTCTACAAATATTTAAAAACCAAAATCGGTCCAGCCGTTCTTGGGTTTTAGTGAGACTAAGAAACGTCATGTCAATTTTATATATACCTTTTTTATAATTAACAATCAAACCTGCGCAAACGCACCTTATAAACCTGATGCCTGTGTAAACACACTTTTACTGGACTCATATTTTTCTTATGTAAACCTGTCTTATTAATAAATAAAATTCTAAATTTGTCTTATTAATACAGACTATCATAACTAGGAAGTAAACGTTTAATTAAAACTGAGTCACCTCTGGTCAGACATACCTAAAATGTAAACACTTTAATATACTTATTGCCGAGGTATATAGTGACATGCGCTTTTTTAACTTATATATGCATCATTGATTTATTAAATAATAAAACTGAACATTAATGTTATATAATATCTAAGATTGGTCTGAACCATATTTCCAGATGGGGAAGCCCCATGGGGAGCCCTGTGATGTGCCCGTCCCCAGAATATCTATACTCGCCATATCCCGGGGGCGAGTACGTGGCAGTGCCTCTGGAGCCTCCAGGCCCGCTGGAGGACGAGGAGGAGGCCGAGGACGGGCCCTCCACTGCCGACATCATTGCTAGCCAATCTCAGGACTATGTGGACGAGCGTCTGGCGGAGTACCAGGCCACTATATACCAGTTGCAAGGTAAATATAGCTTATGTTCGCCTTCAAAATAATGGGTTTAACCTTCAATTTTGTGTGATACTAGCAAATATTAGAACAATTTAAGAACTGTTTAAAGTAAATTTCAAATTTTTATATAAAACTTTGCTCATTACATGTAAAGGCGTTACTATCGTCCTGCGTTACATTAAACGCTCAATAAAATAATACATTCTATAGTTTTTTTTTTTTTCAGGGAAAATTTGGCAGGATAGTAGAATTTTTCTGATGAAATACAAAAGATGCCAATTACAAAAGCAATTAACGTTACACGCGTATAGATAGTTAAAGCTCACATGCAAATACATAATATTTAAGTTATTTAAATGAAATAAATGTCTTTGAAATGCATACTGTGATCAAGTTGATGTATGGTTGTGGTTCGCACATCCGAATATCCTAAAATTATTTAACTTAAGAAAATGAGGTAATAATAATATAATTAGTACCTATCTGGTTTTTCCATCACTCATATTTTTTACTGGAGTCGCATTTAGATCGTCTTATAAATAATTTAAAATTCGACATTAATAATATATTCATTGTATAACACCCATCAATAATTTGCCCTTAAAATAATTAACTGAATATTCACGAAAGAATTACCCCATAGTTAAAAATCAAATACGAAGGTTTCATTAATGCCAGAAAACATTATAAATGAACACAAATCTCGGGTGATGATTAAATCTAAATTAAAATAACTTTTAACATCAACAAAATTAATTTGAATTATTTCCAAAATTCAAATCAAATGTAATTTTAATCTTAATTAATTCCTAAATGTGTATTTAAGAAATAAGTCTATTAACAATTAATCAAAACTCACACGTGGCTTACACATATAGCTACAAGAAACTAAACTTTATTTTGTTACTTTTACATGATAATAATAATATATTATTAACTATAATATAAAGCATTAAAATTCCAAGTGTTTTTTAACATTGCTACCCAAAATATTGTTGTAAATGCAATCCAAAATTTATTTATTAAAATACAAACGGTTCGAGACCCAAATTTAAGGGCTTTTTATTGAAAATATTTATTTATGGACTGTAATAAAAAATGTGTAATTAAATGATTTGTGATTGAGGTATAAGCACTGCTATTAAGAGAATTATTAAGAATTAAACATAGCATCTATAAAAAGATCAAAATTCATTTACTGTATATAATTGTGTAGCCTATAGTTTAAAATGGGTTGAATTTTAAAAAAATATTTAAACTGGCGTAAAGGTGCCAAACTGACGGTTATAACACCGTAGTTTCACGGTTGTAATACTGCAATGGAACTCTGGGAGGCGTTTTTCACAGTCTGCAGCTAATTGCGGAGTAACGTCCGTTATTATTGACAGTGGAATCTGCCGGGGACAAGGTGGTGTGGGGGCGGCTGCGGCGGCTGGGACACACACCCACACCCACACACCGCCGCCCCCACACCACCTCTCTACGTCACAGACGGTCCTCCATCTTCATACAGTCGTAAACTCGGCGGGCAGTAAGCACTTCGATATTCTCAGCCCTAATGTTTTATAACTTCCACTCTAATAGTGCAGCTGATAAATATCCCTTTACGACCACTTCGTACCGTGGCCTGCTGCCAAGTCGTCCACATCGGCGGCACTCCATCACTTGTCACTGATCACTTGCAGTATCTGTAGAAATGCGTGGAAAATAATGCGCTTGCTTTTTGTTTCAATAGGCGACACGTGATTTTCTTAAGAAACTTATTAAATAAAGATCTACTACAACACATAATGCCTGACGTGACCTTCAGGACGTAGCTATATCGGGGGCAAGCACCTCCTGCACAAGAGTTCGCGTTATTTCAGTTTAACACCACAAAGTGCAGGTGTCACCTCATCATTCACTTTCTCTGTCTCTCTCTCATTCACTTTCACTCACTGTCTGGCTCTCCTCCAACGCGAGGCTACAGGATTACTACCATTTATCACTGGAGGATTATTTACGTTTATCTTTTCAGTTGTTTTAATTATATTACATATTTATTTTGTTTAGATAAATCTTAAGTTGGGGTTTGGCAACGGACGAACGCCGTTGTTTTCGTTGGAATTTTGACATTTATACAATTTGTAAATGAACAATACATCGTTTATTATTACTGCTGGTTCTAATATAGCTCTCCTTTTACTTTTTCCCCATGCATAGTAGTATAAATAATGAGCTACACCAAGTTTTAACTTTACAGCGGAAACAGAAATACAGAAAGTTTTGAATCCCTATGTAACGAAGCCATTGAACACGTCCATTAACCTGAATCGTTCCATAGAACATAATTACAGTCCTTAATATTGAAATTTGCGCTTAAAATGGCTTCATAAAAGTAAGATTTATTTTAAAACGTCAAATACATCTATTTTTGCGCTAACGTAGTTGCCACATTGCCACACGACAAGTCGGTCACGTGGTAAGAGACAGCAGGGTCGGCTTTATTTAAGATTCGAAGTAAGCAATCCGATTTCAGTGAGAATTTAAAAAAATTGAGGTGCCTTTTGAATAACACGTAAATGCAGTGATACTAAACACGTTGATATCTAGTCTATCCCTTATGGTCCCAATTTAGTGAGCACAATATACAAATGCACTGCGCTAGTTTTGAATAAATAAAACTTAAGTGCCCTCAAAGTCAATTTAACAAAAGCAATGCTGCCTGCAGTCGTCTACTACTAACATGTGAAAAGTAAAACGAACTGATTTAGCAACAATAAGAACAATTAAAAGTATCATCAGTGATGAAACCTTGTATTTCCGGTCACTTATTAGATTGCCCTTGCCAATTGCCAAATGAAAGAGACGTCGGTCAAGCAATTGAGTCGGTTGACAATAGTTTCAGATTAGATAGTGACTATATTAGCCAATCAGCTGACCTTACCGTCATTGATGGCTCGCGTGCTCAGAAAACATCTGTACACTGTGCTGCATTTTTATTGTCAACTTGAGAACATCACATTTTTTACGATATGGTATTTTTAGACAAATAAAATTATAATCTAGGAATGAATTACACAGAAATATTATCAGCATTTTAGAAGGAATACAAATCGGCACATTTTATAAACCTCAGTGTTTTTAAGTGTAAAGAATTGGCTTTGAGTTTTGTCCCGGAAGAAAAATATCAAGCCGCATGCACTTTATGTCCTTATATTTTGATTGCATCATTATGGGAGATGTCCTATTTTGAAGATCCAATCAATACCTATTATTAGTTTTTCTTTTAAGGTGTATACATTATTTAAATGGTGACATACAAAAAGGTTTGATATAGTTTTCTGAATGGGCAATAAAAATATAAAACAACTAAACAGTTTGGTTGTGTTGTACAGTGGAACCTAGGTATATTGAGGCACAACATGAAATACAAAACTTCGACATATCTAGAATGGCAGACTTCGATATGTAGAGGTTAACAATTAATTGTAGTTATGTTATTCATTATAGCAAGGTTAAATCGGCAGATTTATATATATATATAAATCTGCCTAATATATATAAAATGTTTACCATCGTATTCTTACACAGAATACTGTAAGAGATGAAAATGTGAGTGTTGAGGGGGGGGGGGTAGGTCTTGAAATGAAAAAAAAAATACGGTACTGTATTTCGGTTCGTTGCGCTAATAAACTTAAACTTAATTATATATATATATATATATATATATATATATATATATATATATATATATATATATAGGTTAATAGTAGGCAAAATTAAGAGTGAAAATTCGATATACCGAGGTTATTTACGTTAAACCATTGATATATAGAGGAAATATATATATAACCATCGAAATTACTATTGCAGGAAATGACACATTTAAGGGGAAAGAAAAAACTTAGATTTATCAAGGAATTCAATATATTGAGGTTTGATGTACCAAAGTGCCGGTGTGTTTTATGTGTTTAAAATGATACATCTCTCATAATGACAAAGACTAAGAATAAGGCCGTAAAAGTGCATTAGGTTTAACATTATTCTTATGATGATAAAATCAAGATGGCCGCCACGACACTGGCTCTGTTTCAGGATCGAATAGCATAATTATTTTATTTTGACTAATTCCAAATGGTACACATTTATGTCAAGAAATAAATTGTGATTCAATGGCGGTTGGAGATATAATATTTCCAATGCAAACAGAACCTATAAAATGTAATTGCCTCTTTCTGGAAGTTCACGAAACATTACAAAATAAAACCATTGCCATAAAATAATAACCTTCTGAGTACAGTAAAAATATACTTTAATAGAAGTTATTGAATTATTTGATATTTTTTGTAATTCTTTCATAGTAATTTTAAGTCATTCAAATATTGAAGAATTATTGAAATAGGTTCATACAGTACAGTCAGATGCTAGGTTAATACGTTCACTCCCAAAAGTTACACTTGCTGACTAATCTGTGTGTCCCAAGACTACACACTGTGATGCTTTGGGAGTCAAAGTGTTAAAGAAAGGAAACATTGGCTGTAAGCAATGTTATGACAAAGTCCACCTCGTGAAATGAGATACGGCTACAGACAAAAATATAATTGGGAAGGTTTTCCATATTAATGGAAGCTACTTTTCGGAGCATTAAAATTTGTAAATAAATAGCCAAAAAGGAGCAGGTTTCGACGAGCATATTGAAATGGTATTTTTCTTGGTATGTATAACACGACATACAAATAGAATTTTAGCCATTATTTATTTAACAGTACAGATTTGAATCTTGAACTAATTTTACATTTTCAAACACAATATTTATACTGAAACTACTTAAAACCCATAATCTATACAAGTTTTTTAGTGGAGAATTTTCAAAATCTAATAAATCAAATTTGTGAATGGTTTTTAAAATTTTCTCATGTCGTACATATATAAAATTGTCTAACTTTCAATCGTCATCCAAGAAAGTCGAAAATAATTTATATCAAGGCATCTTACAAGCAGTATTATTTGCTAAAGAATAGCAAAGTTTTGTAAATAAACGTCAAAATTCAGCTGTCTAAAGTAAAGCAAACCTTGATAACTTTACTTCTTAGAGAAAACATAATTAAGACGTTTATATCTAGGTGGGTTGTAATTGTAGGTAGTTTAAAAGTGTATTAAACCTGAGTAATTTTCGTTACCATACGACTGTCTGTGTTTTCAAAACAAACGGTATAATTCAATCACAACAAAGCGTACGACTTCGCAATTTACTTTGAACAAATATACAGATGGAAACTCCCCAGAATAAACTATAAATCCATAAAACTTAGACACAAACACTTTAATCAGTTTCCTTTTGGATATATTGGTCAGAAATCTGTCTCTTTTGATGTAGGTACAGTAAGTTGTGAATAAATTGGCGGGGGCTGAAAGGTTTTGAATCACCTTGTATTAAGTATGGTTTATTACTTGGAGGATACAGTATATAGGATATAGGATACATCTTGTAGGCCGAGTATAAAATATTATTCAGAAATGTATTTTCCCCTGCATTGTCATGAAACTAGTGTTATTTTGTGAGCGATCTTGGATTATTTGAATACTAAATGTAATTTTAGAAATCTTGAAAACCTGCTGTAAATTATTATAAGGTTTTGTTAAACTCCTATTGTATTAAAACATATTGTAGAAAAAAATCAACTCCAACAGAACACATGCATTATTTTGGGGCAGTTTTATTTTGAGTAAATAATAATTTATTATAGAAATCTAATTCCTGAAAACACAATACTAGGATATTTCATTAAATTTACAAATAATTACAAACTGTTCTATAATATGATATGCATGAGACGTGAATCCCCTACAGTAACTTATGTATAGTGAAAAATATCATTCCTTTGTCTCTGTTCATCAAAATAAATTATAACTTTAAATGTTTGTATTTTTACAAATACAGCATGGATATGTCGGGTGTCCCATAATGTCTCTCCCCCAATATAAACTTTATAATGGTTCTGAATTTTTAAATCCACTTCAGGTATATAATAAAATCACCAGAGGACGTTCTTGATGGACTTCAAAATGTATGGTGGGACGGTTTTATAAACATTTAAAATAAAATGATCTATCAGGTAATAATGCATCTCAAACTATAGGTATAGGTAAGAAAAATCCAACTACATAAAAATGGGCAGTGTTCGAACAAATGTAGTGTTCAAATTCCCATTAGTCAATCACCTTGGATGGAACGAATTTAGGTGCCTCTCAGTTTTGCCATTCTTCTTGCGTTTATCAAAAACATTACAAAAAAATGTCACGCAATGAACACACTAACTAGATTGATTTTTTGTTTTGTACTATAAAGCAATTTTAAACGTCCCCCAAAATGGTGGTTTATGGAAAAGATATTTTAAGAGTGAATTCATCGTGTATTCAAAGTAAATTAGAGGTCTGTAAATTGACTCTTTTCAACGCAGCGTTCAACTGAATTTAGGATGTTATTATGTTTGACTATACCAATTTTGAGTAGATTATTGGAAAGTGGTGTACTTTATACCGTTAGTTTTGTCTCGTTAAAACCTTTAATTTGAGTTATCACCCCTAGAGTAATCCTGTTTAAAACATTAGTTGTCTTCCACTCACAGTTCGAGAGGTGTGTAATTTTTAAAATTGTCAACAAAGTCCTCAAGTTGATTTTATCGTACCGAAACGAGATTTGAAAATTCTTATACACTTTTCTATGGTGAAATTAGGTAGTTGTACTTTTAAGACATCCGGTATATAGTCTATTATGAAAATCAACACTCGAAAATGTCACATCATATTCAGGAAGTTGTGGTAAACATTTCATATATCAGAACATTGTTGCGTTATGCGATGAAGACCTGCAAAGCTGATATGCGCCGTTTTATCATCGTTGACAGGCAATCTGCGTCACAGTTGTGTAACACATTTGCCAGTTGATAAAGTTACAGTTGCAGGCGTAAAGCAAAACCAAATTCACCAAACTTATCCATGTGTCTCATGTAGTAATTTTTTGTTGGCGTAAAGTGAACCATAATTGATATATAATATCTCTGATCACACACATATATAAAAATATGAGGTTAAAAATAGAATATTCAAATTCACTTCCTTGGTTTTCACAAGAAATATATTTTGCAAGATATGTTAAATGTTTGTTTTACGACACCTGTAGTCAGATTACTAATATTTTTGAATGTACGGTGTCAGATTGTGTCGATGTTGTTTTCAGGCTTAATCAATTTCGAAATTGTCCGGTATGTTTAGCATTGTATGTGGTATGCTATACCATACATTGTATTTGTAGATGTATGTGATATTAATATCTTAGAATTTGTATTTTTTTCTAAAACCGTAGTGTTATGTAAAATTATTCAATGCCTGTGTTATATTAATATTCAAAAAGGTTTGGATTCATTCGTCCTTAAAACTGAAACCACCAGATTGATTATAAACTGATAGTATAATTTTGATTACACTCATCCACTGTTGCGAAAATATACAGTATGAATATGTTTAGATAAACTTTAAACCAGTATATATTAAAATATTTAATTTAAATGTCGAAGTGGGTAAAGAATACAATTTTATTAATATGTAATAGTTATGACTTTTATTATAATTTAAATAATTTGATATAATACTAGATTAGAGAACTTTAGAATTTATCACTATAAATATGTGTTTATTAATTTTTGATAAGAATGTGGAAACCCGTAAAAGATTAGGATATTAATTAGAAGGGAAACTTCAACACTTCAGTTAAGAAAATAAAAGCAGTAAAGAAAAAGACAATGGATGCCACATTCTACACACAGTAAGAGTATACACAATGTAAAAACTGTAACAAACTCATTATATATAAAGGATGTAAAAAAGTCCCGCACGGGCTAGTAACTGAATATTGGACTTAAGAAATAGTTTTTAAGGTAATTATTAACCCTTTACATCAAATATTGTTCGTTTAAACTAATTTATATCTTGGACTATGCTTACGTTAACATTTTTTACCGAACTCCTTGTAAACCATCCTCCATTGTATGTAAAGAGTAAATAACTAACTTAAAAACTATTTCTTAAGTCTAGTATCAATTTACTAAGTTTAACTTTCACAGCTTGAGCCAGGACTAATAGAGGCCTTTAATTTGATGTACTATTCCACCTATGCTCTAATTTAAGATTTTCTTCTGACTCCTTGCGGTCCATCCCCCGAAATGAGAAAAAAATGGTAGTTACTTCAAAAAGTAAATTTATAGGTGCAGTAAAATGATGATGATGTACAAAGGTTTATTGCTTTACCTGTAATCGTTCGGGAATGATCAAGCCCATGCGGACTTTTTATTTACACCCTGTATATATTTCAGGGCGGGGGGTGTTATATATATATATATATATATATATATATATATATATATTATGTTATATATATATATATATATATATATATATATATATATATATATTTATATGTATATAAAACCTGAAATCCTGTTAGTGGAGTATTCCTTGATACCTCTGATAGAGTATAAGGTGAAAGAGCTTGATAGAGTACAATCAATAAATGAACCATTTGAAGACATGATATGGCTCCAAGCCAGTGACTTGACAACTGTCCTGCCCAGTTCGGACTGTGACAGTTACATATTAGTGGTTCGAGACGGTGGCATTTCTGGCGGAAAGAAATAATTCAAGTTCAGACAGCCAGAAAGTTAACACTTACTTTCACTGTCTAAAGACGCTTGGCTTCGCGGAAAGTGCAACGGAAATCAGGCCAGTATATATGGAAAGTTTAATTTGTTTTTGTCAATGTTCGAATATTTCCTATCCACAAGATTATTATCCCTGATAACAGTGCCCGATTGCGGCTATTGTAGACCTGGAATCCTTCATGAAGTGAAAGCTTGATAGAGTACAATCAATAAATGAATCATTTAAGACACTATATGGCTCCAAGCCAGTGTCTTGACAACTGTCCTGCCCAGTTCGGACTGTGACAGTTTTCAGGGCCTAGGACAGTTATACTGTATATTAGTGGCTCCAGACAGTGGCATTTCTGGCGGAAAGAAATAATTCAAGTTCAGACAGCCAGAAAGTTAACACTTACTTTCACTGTCTAAAGACGCTTGGCTTCGCGGAAAGTGCAACGGAAATCAGGCCACTAAATATGGAAAGTTTAATTTCTTTTTGTCAATGTTCGAGTATTTCCTATCCACGAGATTATTATCCCTGATAACAGTGCCCGATTGCGGCTATTGTAGACCTGGAATACTTCATGAAGTGAAAAGAAATGGACAGTTTTTATTGCAGTGAATAAATTTAATAACAGTAATAAATGGTCATACTAAACCTTTAGGTAAACTACTTAAATGTTAACATAGGCATCATTTATTTGAGATCCAATCTTATATTGTGATAATAAGTGTTAGTGTTAAAAAAAAACACGTGTCTTTTAATGTGAATGGTTATTCAAATTTACTGTTTAAACATGCGAATAAAAATTATATTCTTTCCCACTTTAATATTGGACTTTAAATTATTTAATTTTAATTTTAAATTAATCAACGTAGTATATTTCATTTGATCAGGTAACTTTATTCAGCGGACAGATGCTCAACTGAAGTTTCGATTTTAATATATTCTCTCAAAGGCATAAATTTGTCACTCCAGAAAGTTATATTTCAGTGTTTCAGCGCTAATTAGTTGTTAAAAGCATTATTAATTTCTTAATACCATTGGTGTTAATTTATATTTGAATACAATGTATGGGAAAAAATAGAATGTCTTATGGGAAAAATCTTTACTGAATACAAACAATTCGATTTATTCATGAACATTTTGTTAGTTTTCCTCACATTACGAATGAAGATATACGGCTTTTGATTAAGGAAAGTTAGCTTTGCAATTGCGGGGGCTATGCTATGTAGTGGCCATCCTTCACTGGCAGGCCTGTAGTGCGTCACGTTTATAAATAGACTACAGTCATACAAATACAAGCCAATAACATAAACTCAGTTTTGCAATAAAACGTTAACAAATTTACTTGTTCATTGTTGTGTCATGGGTTCATGCGGTATCTTATTGCAGTTGTTGACAGCTAATTTCGAGGAAGTTCAATAATTATGAAATTCTTAGAAGTTCATAGAGAAATTGAATCATAATGGTTATAATTTGCAATGATCGGTTTATTAAAAAAAAACTACTTATTTGTTCTGAGTGATGACATTAGGGGGTTGGTCGTTCTTGATTTTCTCGCCATCAGGTTCACCCGTGTGGCCAAACCGGATTTCGGGTTCTTCGAACTTTAAAGTTTTTGTCTACTGAGTCACCAAAGAATCTGATGAACAAGTTTTTCTACTTTCACCAAAGCTTTAGAAATCACCGGCCTTGGGATCACTTTGTTTTGGAATCTTTCTAATATCTGATTGGCCTCTTCTCCAAAATTTATTCGATTCAGAATTTCAGTATATATATATATATTTCTATATATCTGGTAGTAACCCGTATTATGACTCTTTCAGTTTCTGAGATCACCAATCCTCTCTGGATTGAGCTAGGTCATTTAGGATCTTGTAGTTCCATATATATCTGTGTTCATTCTTGTTTTTAGAGTATCTGAGACTCAAGGATATCCATGTCCCAGGACTACTACTGTTGTCTAGGATCACTTGGTCTTAATTTTTATCCGGTTTCGGGAGTTAGGAGACATCACATGAAAACTAATTACTTTGTGAGACTATCAAGCGTGTGGTGTTTATTATAATACATATGTGTGTATTCTGTTAGATATTTTAAATTTAAACCATCCGCCATTTTTAATCACTCTAGATCTGGCTACTCTCATCATTGTCTCCTAACCCACACAACTTTCTGAACCTGGTAGCACTTGAAATGGTCAGAATAGGAGTTCTATTAATAACTTAAAACTTTCGTTATTCAGGTAGGGTAAAGGTGTTGCAAGAACTATTTTGGCTGGTGTAAATTGTGTACCTCTGCTAAAGGCGCTTGATCCAATGCTGCAAATAAAAGCCGATAAAAAAGGCCTAAATAGCAGTAAAAACTAAGAAGAGGAAGCTGGAAGACATGGAAGAATTAGAAGCGCTTCATGATTCTGAAATTTGATGCTGATGTCTGAAAAAGGCAATATTTTTTTCTTTGGCTTAATTTCCTGAAAACTTTTCGAACATTTCAAATTTCAAATTTTTACGTTATTCAAAAGTTTCTTTATATATTTTCTTAAATTTTCATAAAATATTCCTTCTTAATCTCCTATGTGTGGTATACCAAAAATTTACTCAATGATAACCATTAAAAAATATTATGTCAAAAATATTTAAGATTTTAATTTTTTGTATTCATAATCTTGCTAATATATGAGGTATATAAACTTGATTTCGGGTATAACAGTTAGATGAAGAGTTATAACAACACGTCAAGCAGCTTGGTTTTGGGACTTTAGTAGTTTTAAATAAATGATACAGAAATATGAACAATTTTACATTAGGTTAAATGAAACAACAGAATCCCCTTTTATAATTCCTTATTCTATCATGAAATAAAATGATAATAATTATCTTTATTAAAGAGGAGATGTTAGGACTTAAACGTTCTATTTTCTTCTTGAAATCTCTGCCGTGAAAAGGATATAACTGCTACTAATCGGTCTTTAACCGATAACGTAACTTTTTAATATTTAATTGCGTTACTGATGGAGAGTAACTAATAATCACAGTTAGGTTTAACCTATTTTTAATTGAATTATTGTTTAATTTAGGTCAGAGGGCAAGAGAGTAATATCCATAAGGATCCAGTAGAAACTTATGTTGGAAGTAGAAGGTCACAACCAAATAACACGGGCTTTGAATAATCTACAGGGGAGGCAAATAAAGGGAAAGAATAGAGAAACACAGACCATGAATAACATATAGTTTAACTAGCGTGTTTATAATCGAGTAACCAAGTAAGAATGAAATATTCAAACTTCCAGACGCTCGATACTAAGAATCCGAACGAAATCGAATTCTACGTTCTTCAAAGATTCTTAGATTCTGGGTATCATAGCGGATCTGTGATCAAAAGCATAGTTCGCCCCGCTTAAAACTGGTTATCACAGCTATGAAAGCAGTACAGTTTAATGTGTTCTGTAGTCACATACGTGAAGCATCATCGACCATTAAGTTAAGAAGATATAATAATATTTTTAACTGTTATGTTATTTTGTGACAGTATTTTGCAGGCAATACTTGTTTTATATTGTACTGTGGGAATAGTATTGTGTTGATAAATAATTATACGATGTAACAAGAAACTAGTGGCTAGCGTTAAAATTTTCAAATAAATTCTTATGCCAGTTACTTGTATTAAACATGCTGGTATATTTCTCTCAATGGCAAACTTGCTAATATTATTTATTATTTATATTTCATGTATTACTCTTGAATAACCAATTTACGAACATCTACTTCACTTTTCGACATCATTGGTTCGGGGAACTCTGTTCGTACACAGAGGAAGGGAATAGTTGGCAGTGCTGTTCAGGAGCTGGAAGTTTCGCAATGATTGGCCAAGTCCACGGAATGCAGTCATTAAACTTCCGTTCCCATTCAGTCAAAGCGAATAGTACGGATTCTATTTCTGCACGTTGTAATTTTCATAATCTAGGACAGAAACAGACTGTTATTGTAAGACCGTGATTTGGAGACATAGTGACGCGGCTGGGGCCAGTTCACATCACATCACCGCTATTCGCGGCGTGTTGCATCAATGTGAACCGAACTGGACCTGGGCCAAGTAGGGGCGACTGAATAAGTGATTAGTCATTCGGCACCTATACATGGAGGCGGAGAGTATGGAGCGATATGTGATGTGGAGTGCCACAAGGATTAGTTCTGAAACCACTGATGTTCAAATATGGTTTAATTACAAGCTAAAAACCTTGCTCTTTATTCCTCTTAGGTATATTTATCTAAATATTATGTAAATATCTAGTATAGTAAAAAATATTTATTATATTCAAATTTTTACTGCAAAATCGACAAAAAATACAAAACTTGAGTAAAATGGAAAATATTTTTAATTGAAATTTGATGTATAACTGAAAGTCCTCTCTGTCATTGGTGTTATTAGAGAATAAGGCCAGGCCCGAAAATCTCAAATTTTGGGTCTTGTTGGACATGTTAGGAGTTTATAATGCACGAATGGTAATTAAGGTAATTCAACCGATTTAGGTTGGGTCATTTTTTTATTCCATTACACAAATGTTTAGTATTAATATCTTTTTAACATAAACTCCCTAAAGGCAAAAACAGTTTTTATTAATTCTACTAGAAATTTAAAGACTTTAAAAATTAATTAGGGCTACATTGAAAAAAGACACTTTGAGAAGCGTTAAATATATATTAAGTTTTTATATGAAATATGGTGGGAATGCTAAGTTGTTCATAACTACCCATTCAAGAGTTAGTGGTTAACAACTTTTTTATATTTTTCCTATCTTTAGGAATGTTTTCTTAAAAGGGATTCAACTATAAGTGTAAATACTTAATCCACCCAAAACCCAAATGCGTCGCCTTCATATGTAGATTTAATTATAAGCTTGAATAACATTAATTGTTTAAAATACTAATTAAAATCAAGATGAAATTATCTGCTTTATAGAAAAACAAATTTAAATTGTCTAAAACTAAGTTGGGTATCGTTTAGTGAAGTATTTTCCCTAGCGTTCTTCTAGAACAAATATCACCGTCGGAGTATCTTGACTTCAATTTAACTTTGCTTTTCATCGACTTTTGTTATTTATAGGAAGTTTTCTCACCAAAGCATTGTATCAAGAAGACAAATCTCTTAAACTTTACACTGTTTGCATATTTACATTTTTTTTTCTTGTCTTCACTCACCATTAAACCTCTGTTGACGTACGATACTCGGGAAACATTTATATTTTTTCATGAATACCAATAAATTAATGTTTATTAAAATAATTTTGTTTTATAATATGTACTAGACTTTCATTATAAGAAAATATGAAATGTCAGCTTAGTATCAGTGTTAATTTTTTTTAATGGGCTAAATTAACTGCGTTGAACCAGTAAAAATATTGGCCGTGTTTCAAACAAACTCGATTATCTATCTTAAAAAGTTAGTTGAACTCCAATTAAACGTTACATGGTAAATGGAGCATGTGCATTGTCATTCTGTTATCAGTGTTCTGTTAATCACTGTGTTCAGTTCAGCATAATACCGGAGCGAATCACAAACAGCTGTGAATGCGGACTTTTATTTACCGGCGAGGCGAGGTCATGTGTGGGAGTGGGTCTTGGGTCTCTGCCCACGTGATGGCTTTCCCACACATCTCACCGGTACTCAACACTGCAAACCCGAGCTAGAGAATCTGTAGTGCGCTGATGAGATAGGTTATGTACCCCAGGAAGTGGTCTTTACACTAGAGGCAAACATGCCTTTGAAGCCAACAGCTTGTAAACTTTCCAGCTTTGATAGTTTTGTAAACTATGCGGTTAAAAGGCGGAGGAAGTTTGGTCTGAGACTATTTTAGGGTGCATCAGATTTTTTATTTTTTATAATACTGAATGTTAATGAAGGAATCAGACGAAGTACTGCACTCTATAAGGCAGGGGGAGAGGACGCAATACCAATGTCGTCGTCACATGATGTTTGCAGTGATAGTACATTTGGGAATTGGCAATAAGATAAACACTGTTAAAAAGAAAAAACTCATTTATGTGACGGACAAAGAAATTCCTTACAAATTAGTTTGAGATGATGTCTACATTACGGGAAAATATGTGTCCTATTTCTTTCATCAAAGTGAATCCTACTACGTGACGTCAGTACAGTTTGGTTTCAATACAGAATTTAATAATGTATTTGTATTTCAAAACTGGTTAATTTTAATATTACAAGTTAGTACACACCACATTGTATCGCTTCGGAAAGGTTGCCTGCAACATTTCAAGTCTATCAATGATTTCATCAGGATAAATGTGTTACTATGTCTTATGTTAAAATACAGTGTGATTGTACTCAGTATTTTACAAATTCATGTACTCTACGATTTTATCGTTCAATCATAGTTACCCATAAGACTACTGTTTAAACTATCGCTAACACCATATCGCATGTCTGAACTCGATGTTGCTGATGTAGAAATGAAATTTCGTGCAAACTTTCAAGCATATAGATCAGTTCATTTTCGAGATACCGTGCGGATAGATAGACAGATAGAAAAAATACATTTTTCCAGCCGCACGAGTGATAGGCTTCGCTGAGGCTCAGCCAGATTCAGTATGGCTCACAAGATAATTTTGTAATCATGCTTTCTTTGATAAAATTCTATGTAAGCAACTGAGGTATTTGAAAAGATGCCTTTGAGACACTGTTTACAATACGAAGGAAGCTTTTCATCGTATTTCATTACATGGAGAATTTAGAAATGCCCTGTTAATGAACCACATGACTCTTGAAAGACTGCAAATACACCACTTCTGGAATAACCGAACTTCTAGAAGCCTGTAATAGTTACTGTCCATTGCCCAGGCATCGCTCCATCTAGACTTTTAAAACCGCTAGCCACTGAGACTGTTTATTGATTAACACTTTACATTCTTGAAAGAACCTACCAGCTCTGGAAGCTCCTTGCATTTGGAAGGTTCTTGAAGTTTTTGAACTTCTGAAGATTTTAACCTCTGGAAGCCGGAACTAGCTACTGGCCATTAGGATTGCTCAGGCTTCGCTCCCACCTAGACTCTAGAAACCACTAGTCACCGAGACTGTTTATTGATTAACACGGTCTATTCTTGGAAAACCCTACCAGCTCTGGAAGACTACATTGCAGTCTTATCTTCCTGCAAATATCATAATCATGACATTCACCGTAGCGCAATGGTAAGGCTGCGGCTCTCCAAGTGAGAGGTCACTGGTTCGATACTCAGGGAGGTCAATAAATATTGTCAAATGTGTTTTTAGACTGATTTTTCTTAAACATGTTTATTAGAACTGAATAAAACAGCACTGGTTTAGAGAGAACCCGAGCCCCCTTAAAATTTACGTACCGCACTAATACTTTTTGAACGGTTACTAACAAAGCACTACAATTTGATGCATCATTACTACACATAAAAATCTACTTTTTGACGTAACTATTAGTTTTCTGTCATATCAGGAGGACAGCACTCAAACAGACAGAAGAAAATCTTAAACGAGAACATAAATCGAGTAAGGTTCAGCCTTTAAAAATTGACACTAGCTTACGGTTTCAAATAGTTACATTTTATGCCTTGTTATAGATGGTTCAATATTATTGTCCTGACCCAAATTAGAAAAGTTAAAACTTTGTAAATGCATACTAGATCGAAGAAATATTTCTCATTGTAGTTAGTGACCGTTTACATCTAATGAAGAATGAATGGTCCATAAGGAGTTCTAACAAAATATTAACTGCAAGCATAGGTCAAGATGTACATCATTTGAAGGGTTCGTCTAGGAGACATCAATACTGCAAACAGCAATTTAAAGGATTGATCTAGTACAAAATGATATGTTCAAAGATTTTACTTGGTTGTTGACAGATATTTGTAGTCATAATCTAAAGCTTTACGATTTAAACTTTGCAGCCACCACAGGGGAGGACATATTGGGCATTTACTACTAGATAATAATTAGAAGAAGTTGCTTAGCAATGGTTACAAATTTTACAATTTTTTAAAGGTTTTGTTCCAATCTTTTCTTTTCTGTAACCACTTATTGTACTAGTGCCTATAGCCGCCCCGGAGTATACTAGTCATATTAGTGGTATCTCTCTTTAAAGTGTTGTTAGTGTGACATTAGTTAATACAGTATATGTATGACTCACATTAATAAGGGCTAAAATAATAGTAATTCAATAAATGAGGTTAAAGTTATACAATGGACATAGAAATGTGCCAAAGAGATTTTGGACACAGTATGAGTTTAGCATTTTGTTAGTTTTCTCATTTTCATAATTTCGAGGAAAATTTGTGCTAAGTAGAATTTTTAAACTAGTTTCTGAACTTTAATCATAATAACATTGACACCTTCGTGTTCTAATCGTAATACTCGTTTACGTGGTTGTGGCGACACCTAGACTCCATTGGTAAGTCGTTAGTACGGTGTGATGATCGTTAGTATTGATTAAGTGATGGGCGTAATGCTGCAGCCATAAAATATAGAAGGCGGTAGGACACGCGAAGGCTAGTGAGGTACCATTAGTAGCCACAGCCAGCACAGGGCGCAGATGACCCAGATCGGGCGGCTTCAGACCGGAGTTCCGGTCATCAACTGGCGCTGGCGGAAATCAGGGCTGTGACTACAATTTCAGATGCCCCGGGGCAGTTTTCCCTTCTTCCTTCGATGGAAAACCCATTACATAAGTCTCCCCCTCATTCCATGTTGTACGCTTCTCCACGAATCTGCTTTGGCACATTATTCTATGTAAAGTATTGTTTTAAACATCCCCAGGAGGATTAAATTTAAACCTACACTGGGCACAGCAAAACCCGATGTGTCACTTACATCTGGGCAACCTGATATATGTCCAGGAGTGGCTCATGACTAGCTGTAATAATGTTAAGATACTGGGGTAAAAAAGTTGATTGATCGATAGAATAGTTTACTATTGAGAAGGGTCTAGTTTAAGATAACAGTTGGAGTGATGGAGCTTCCTTAGTGGTAAAGGCCTAAACCTAAGGGAGTATCGTTTCTCCTAACCGCTTGGACTGGAAGATGCTGGAACAGAGCTAATCTTTCCACGGTGACATGACTGGGATTCTGGACATTTGTCATCGTTACAGGTTATAAAAGGGTATAACAGCGTTTCGAGGATTGGAATCTATCCTCTTCGTTAGGTGGGGAGGCATTAATACACACACGCAAATAAAGAACAGAAAGAAGTAAAGAAGGGAAAGAAAAACGTTCAAACATACCCAAAAGCTGCTTGAGTCTAGTCCAGACGTTGTCACTGCTGCACATTATGCAAGTCCCGAGCACAAAAAAACAGCTTTGTCACTTGCATTCTGTTCTTTATATTTGTATGTATAATATACCTCTCCCACCTGACAAAGAGGATAGATTGCAATGCTCGAAACGTTGTGGCATACCTTTTATAACTTGTAACGATGGCAAATGTCCGAAATCCTGGTTTCCTTTCAAACCTTCAAATCGTCAATAACAAATGTTAAACAAAAACTGAAATTTTGTCAATCAGAAGGTGGCCCCCCACAACCTTACCCATCCTGAATATCTTGTAGCTGGGTCAAAGGTCTGTAGCAGCGCAAAGGTCCTTTTAGCACTAACTACAATGAGAGGTTCTCAGCTTCTCGTCCCACGTGAAAAACAACAGTAGTATTAAATTATGATACAATTCTATCAAAGTTGAATACTTTCTTTGCGACTAAATCACACACCCTTTTGGTGACTAGCCTATATGGAGTGGTGTTGCAACTGTAGATAAGTGACTGGTGTGCAGTTTAAGTGTACGTGTGTACGTGCTGTTTGTCCTATTATTGGTACAATATTCAACTGCTGTGCTGAGTCACCGTCTGGTTGGCTTGTACGATGTTTACACTCAGCCAAGCCGAGCGTTGTTTCGTTCAGCAGTAATTGTCAAACGTGTGTTTTACGAGTTGTTTATCTCGTGGGCCACAGTCACGGAGAACCGGAATAAACACTGATCTGTAATATTTTTGTGTAAGCACTTCCTGTACCATTCGTTGTTTATTCCTTGTAATTTCTTAAACTCTGGCAAATATTTTAACCTGTTTAACAATATTATGGAAAATGATCTTGAGAATATTTCAGAGAAATTCAACAAAATAGTTTATAGTTTCGATACTTTACAACTTTTATTCTAGAATGATGGCTTATGAGATAGTAGAACAGATGGAAACTTCATATAATTTCAGTGTTCTACAACCATGCATAGTGACTTTTAATTTCGTTCTTGGTTTGCTAACGTGAAGTTGTATTTGTTTCAGGTACGTTGAACATGTTGTGCATGAACGGTGAGTTATGTGTGCTCTAGTTGTGAAACTAAACACAAAAAGTCAACCATACCTAGTTCTCAAATTTCATGATAGGGCCATAAACGATTCACCAGAAAAACGAGCACACACCACAACACAGACACAAACTAAATCGAGGCAATCAATCAACAACATGTGTGACAGACATATAGACTGACAGCTAGAAGAAATTCCTATATAATAATACGACAAGCTACAGTTGTTCAATTAGCTACATACCAACAAGAGCAATAATGACATAACCTATAATAAGTACACTTCCAGTGACACCATTATACTAATGGTGATAAATATGATTGTGTTAGTATCATTAGTATTAACAATACTGCTGTTTTAGCAAAGGTTGCATTAGCAATTTCAATTTAAATTTGTACTCAATATCTCAAATTAGAGTGCTTAACTTTTATGCAACCATTCTTAATGAGCCTTCTGACCAATGATTATGGAAAAATTGAAATAGTGTATTTGGCCTTTGTCAGCTGAGAAGTTAAACAAATTAAGGATATGGACAACAAATTATTGCTCTAACAAACTCGAGGTTGGGTTTATACAGATAACGCATAAGGATTAGAATATCTGGCCTCGGCAATAATCAGTTCCAACTCTCCTCTTTCTCTAAAGGCTCCATTATTATGGTAGAGGGTAATCTACGTCTAAGTTTTAAATGATCCTTAATTTTCTTTTTTTCTCTTAGGACAAGAAGTTTAGATTTGCACTTAGTCCTAATAGGACCTTTGCGCTGCTTCCTGAGTGACAGGATATTCTGGGTGGTAAGGTGGGAATAGGGGCCACCTCCTGACGAGATCCACGAGGAAGGATTTTGGGCATTAATCTCAGTCATGTCTCCTCGGGAGAAGGGGAGGCCAGCTCTGTACCAGCCTCTGCAGTTAAAGCTGGCAGGGGTGGCACGCCCTTATGTTTAGTGTAGCAACTGCCTTTAACATTTGTTGAGACCCACTAAATCTAACAGTTATCCTCCACAGTAGACTAGACCTATCGATATACCATTCCACCCCAATATCTCCACATTTGCGGTTAGTGATGTGCCGCTCCTGACCATCCACAGGATAGCCCACATCGGATTTTACTATACCCACTCTAGGTCCAACGAGAAGTATAAACCAGCCAGAAGTGAACTCTCCTGGAGAAAGCCTTAGTTACCTTTATAATAATGAAACCTATTTTGCTCAATGCTGTAAAAGTAAATAATGCAGAGTGCTTAGGAAATAATACTTAAACAAATCAAATTAATTTTCATAATAATGCAGTTTGTACATCGTTTGGTTTAGAATTTAATTTATAGTTATTTATTGTGCAACTAATGTTTTCTTCTACTCATGCTACTTTCAGTGTGAAGTATTAGAATTTGAAAATGAATTTTTTCCTTCCAAATTATGATACACGAATTCTTATACGATATTTGTTTTGTTTTACTTTATTGTGTTGATGTAATTATTTTACTGTTATCGAAACATGGTTATGACATAATTCACCGAAACACATGTAAGGCAATGCGAAGATTTTAAAGAGTAGGTACTATGTTAGTTATTTTCTTAATATTTTAGTGTAATAGTAGCCCTACACAGTTAATTCGACTCTTCAGTAAATACAACAAAAAAGTATAGGTATTATGTGTTCAAACAACTGTATAACGTTGTCCAACTCATAGCTACTAGTATATATTCTGGGATTCTCTTGAGTAATAAAAGCATGTTTGGTTTGAGCATAGTAAATATATGCTTAATGTATGAAACTAGGTCAAGCTAGCTATTATAGTAAAGTAGTAGAAAATGTTGGGATTTGCCAGTGGAGGTTTTATACTTGCGACTAAATCTAACAAAAGAGACAATTAACTTAGGATTAGAATTCCAGCTTTTAACAAGACACCTTGGTATGCTTTGATCAATGATTTTGCGCTTTCTTCATAGTATTTATCATCAACCCACGATGATTTCTTTAATACAATTATGAAATTTCAGATAGTAAATCTGTTTAGGAATATATTGTGACATTGCGGAATGAATGAGAGAAGGTTTGTAGGACTTACATTATGTTATTTGTTTTTCTTCGACATACATATTTGGATTTAGCACTTCTGGAGTTAGCAAATGTCCACATTATTACTTACCCGACCTATCTTGAAATAAATCATCAAGAGGTGATCTATGTGCTGAGGTAAGTTTATTATTATTATTAAATATTGTGAATTATCGTGTTTTCATGCATATTTTATAACTAACTCTGAATATCCACCAGCCAGGCCTATGACAGCCTTCTTAGATATCTTACTCCTAATGAAATGATCTTTTACGTAATCACTAGTAGTTACCTGCGTTTATGCGTGCGATTTAGTGTTTAATGTTTAGTGAAAAACAGGGACACCATGGGGATATTCATTTATATGACTTTATAAACACTCCAGAGATAAGTGATGGTCACAGAAAATATTCCAAAATCCTGATCCATTTAAGATTTAAGGTTAAGGAGCAGTGTTTTGGGACCCTGAAGTAGGAGAATGAAACAGTCTTTATTAGTACCCGTGAAATAACTTAAATTTCTCTCCAACACTCCACGATATTTTATTGAATAGCTCCAGCGATTTTAGCGAAACGAATTATTATAGGCTAGTGGCTATGAATCTTAAAATCATGCTATAGATTATGAGGCTCCTTGTAGTTTACAAACGGGAACAAGCAAATTTTAGGTCCATACTATGTCAGTGTATATTGTGTCTTAATGCTCATGGTTAACTGCTTCAGATGTTAAGCGAAATTGCTTATGGCTATTATTTTAGGCTTAGCCCGTATATGAGCACTTCTGGTTCGAGTGAGTTACATTCCTGACGCCAATGTCGAATTTGCCTCGTTCTCACGATCAAGAAAATACGCCAAAAAGTGTATATTTATGGCCACTGTAATTTTACTCCAGTTATTGTTGTGCCATAGATGATATTTGGCCTTTATCCCCGATCAAGAAAATACATGCACAGGTCTCAGAAACCTACTATTCAAAAGACAACTAATATGAGTTTTATAACAGTCTTTAAAGTTATTGTAAAAGTTAGATAGTTTAAAGTTATTGTAAAAGTTAGATAGTACTTTAATATTGATACATGCATTATAGTACTGAATGATAGTACTGCATACTTATTATTAGCTAAGAGGTACAGTTAAAAGTCTATTTTCCCCTATAAATAAAACTGTCTTTATTTAAAGTTATTGTCACTTTAGTTGTCTTCAATGCAGACGGGAATACACCTTGTGCAAACGAAAGATTAATCAGATTTGTAAGTGGTGTCAAAATATGTTTGAAGCACTTTTTTGATTAACCATACAGACACGCCGTTAATGTCACAGGAATTTTTTTTATTGAAGATGTTGCATAATACGGGTCACCTTCACCTCACTCACGGAAAGTAGGGCCATTGATGAGACCGGTTTCGTCAATGGCTCCTCGCAAGGACTGTCTTGTTATATAATGTGGTTGGTTCAAGTACGAATGAAAAAAATGTTTCACTTGCCACTTTAAAAGATTAATCAATAAAATTATTTTGAATGTTAAATTTCTGAATTTAGTATTTAGAAACAGTTTGTGGGTTTTTTTGTTATTTTTTATAATGTTCTACGAGTGTCAGTTGTTAGAGGTCACATCAATGTTCTTCGCAATCACTAGATACTCACGTTACTTTTATATGTTTGTGTATTTTATGTATTTTTCTAATTTAACACTTTTTGCGGGAATTAAATATAAAGAAGATCCCCTTATCTCTTATTTAAATATTTGTCAAACTAATTAAAGTCAAACAAGAATGTAACATTTAGATGATACTGCACTCATTTTGTAAACGAAGATTGATGTAAACGAGTCCAAAATCTTGATTTAGGATAAGTTTGAACCCGGAAATTAACGATCAAAAAACAAGCGACCGCCATATTTTGTCCTTTTAATTATTTTATCCGACTTAAACGCTGCATTCCATATTCTACAGAGTGTGTTTTTTATTTTCAGTCATCGTATATGTCAACACAACTATAGCTATAGTATACAGTGTTATGTGTCAAACCTAACATAGTATACAGTTTTAAAAATATCCCTTCCGGCTTAGGTTGGATGAATGATGAATTTCACATGAGGTCGCCATCTCGAAATGTCAAAGTGAAGAAGCATTAGTAGTTTAGATGTTTGATTCACCAACAATGTTGTCATTTTAATATAATAGTATCACTCTCAAACATTTAGAAAGTCTGAGACGATGATAGTCTAACTTACTGTGTGGGTGATTGTATTCATTATTTCACTCGGAGTCGTCGGTAATGGGGCGCACTCAGACAGTACATGGCATTGAGACGACGACAGTCTAGCCTAGTACGAAGGAGTTTATATTTATTATTGCACTCAGAGAAATATTAAGGTCGGCAGAAAGGGATGCACTCAGACAGTACATGGCATTGAGACGACGACAGTCTAGCCTAGTACGAAGGAGTTTATATTCATTATCGCACTCAGAGAAATATAAAGGTCGGCAGAAAGGGATGCACTCAGACAGTACATGGCATTGAGACGACGACAGTCTAGCCTAGTACGAAGGAGTTTATATTCATTATTGCACTCAGAGAAATATTAAGGTCGGCAGAAAGGGATGCACTCAGACAGTACATGGCATTGAGACGACGACAGTCTAGCCTAGTACGAAGGAGTTTATATTCATTATTGCACTCAGAGAAATATTAAGGTCGGCAGAAAGGGATGCACTCAGACAGTACATGGCATTGAGACGACGACAGTCTAGCCTAGTACGAAGGAGTTTATATTCATTATTGCACTCAGAGAAATATTAAGGTCGGCAGAAAGGGATGCACTCAGACAGTACATGGCATTGAGACGACGACAGTCTAGCCTAGTGCGATGGAGTTTATATTCATTATTGCACTCAGAGAAATATTAAGGTCGGCAGAAAGGGATGCACTCAGACAGTACATGGCATTGAGACGACGACAGTCTAGCCTAGTACGAAGGAGTTTATATTCATTATTGCACTCAGAGAAATATTAAGGTCGGCAGAAAGGGATGCACTCAGACAGTACATGGCATTGAGACGACGACAGTCTAGCCTAGTACGAAGGAGTTTATATTTATTATTGCACTCAGAGAAATATTAAGGTCGGCAGAAAGGGATGCACTCAGACAGTCCATGCCATTGAGACGACGACAGTCTAGCCTAGTACGAAGGAGTTTATATTCATTATTGCACTCAGAGAAATATTAAGGTCGGCAGAAAGGGATGCACTCAGACAGTACATGGCATTGAGACGACGACAGTCTAGCCTAGTGCGAAGGAGTTTATATTCATTATTGCACTCAGAGAAATATTAAGGTCGGCAGAAAGGGATGCACTCAGACAGTCCATGCCATTGAGACGACGACAGTCTAGCCTAGTACGAAGGAGTTTATATTCATTATTGCACTCAGAGAAATATTAAGGTCGGCAGAAAGGGATGCACTCAGACAGTACATGGCATTGAGACGACGACAGTCTAGCCTAGTGCGAAGGAGTTTATATTCATTATTGCACTCAGAGAAATATTAAGGTCGGCAGAAAGGGATGCACTCAGACAGTACATGGCATTGAGACGATGACAGTCTAGCCTAGTGCGAAGGAGTTTATATTCATTATTGCACTCAGAGAAATATTAAGGTCGGCAGAAAGGGATGCACTCAGACAGTACATGGCATTGAGACGACGACAGTCTAGCCTAGTGCGAAGGAGTTTATATTCATTATTGCACTCAGAGAAATATTAAGGTCGGCAGAAAGGGATGCACTCAGACAGTCCATGCCATTGAGACGACGACAGTCTAGCCTTGTGCGAAGGAGTTTATATTCATTATTGCACTCAGGGACATATTAAGGTCGGCAGAAAGGGATGCACTCAGACAGTCCATGCCATTGAGACGACGACAGTCTGGCATATGCGAGGGTGTTTATTTTCATTATTGCACTCAGAGACATATTAAGGTCGGCGGAAAGGGATGCACTCAGACAGTCCATGCCATTGAGACGACGACAGTCTGACCTAGTGTGTGGGTGTTTGTATTCATTACACGAGGGGTGGTCAAGGGGTGGCGATGGACACACCCTGTATCGAGCCGCCAGGAGTGGCGCGCGCACCCTGTCAGCTGACGGTTACGTCACAGTCAGTGTCGGTCAGCTGTGCCGCCCTGTAAGGTCAACATGTCCGTGTTCGTACATTAGCATACTTGTACGTATACTTACAGGTTAGGTCACCGGTGTCCGACTCCACCGCCACGGAGGTAGGAACTGCGTAGTAACTTAGTGACGCAACTGTACCACCCGCCCTTACTATTCCATACGTTCATAAATTACTTTGATTGATGAACTTATCAAAATCTCACTATTCCTTTTTTATCGAAGATATTTTTCAGAATTGGGAACATCCTTGATTTTAAGCATGCTTAAGTTTTGTCATGAACATATTTTTGTCTAGTATAATGTTTAGAAAGTATTATAATTAAAATTTTCAATGTTTAAACTAGATTAAACTTGAAAAGTTTTATGGAATGTTGACGCACAGTTATATACAATCTTCATTTAAGTTGTAGTACACAATAGTTTATTATGTCTCTTAGATATCTATATTACTAATTTTTTACTGAATATTGTAGTTCAAGTGTAGATATTATGAACTTCGAATTCTAGCTACTCCCCTCTATTGAATTGCTACCATATGGCACCAACCGCTTACTTGTTTTAAATAGTAAACAGTAGAAAATCGAGTTTATTTTCATAAATGTGAGAAAGTATTGTATTTATTTCGTTGTGTTTTTTGTTGTGATGCTTTAACACACAAAAGTGTTCGCGCGGTATGAAACAATGAAACGGATCAGTAAAAAAAGTATATTATTTTGCCTTTAAACAATGAAACCAATTAGCAACATAACGTCTATATAACCAATTATATATTTTAAGGGGAACCAAAATTTAATATGAGGGTGGTAAGGAGTTTTCACTAATTGACATTGTTAATTTCTCAGGAAGCATAATTAATTAATATCCCAATAACGAATATAATAATCTATGTGGGAGTTCACATAGATTCTTCATGGTATTTCGTAAGCTTCTAAAATGTTAATTACTAGAGAGGCAATTACGATTTCAATAACACCTACACGATCCATTTTCCTAATCCAATCGCCAAAAGCTGGACAGGGCGAATTCCTAGCCCTGGTCGCTTAATTGTTAAACTCCGACGTTATTTAGGCATTCACATAATGTGCATGCTAGTTGTGAAAGACGTATTCAGCATTTTCTTTAGAAAATTTCAATAGTAGTAAACTTCCATTACAGGATGAATTACTTGCATTTCCGGTGATTATGGTGTAAAGTACGCATTAGCATAAAGTACGAGCTCTACCCACCATTCGGCAGCGAGGGCGTAGTCCGGACATTAGCATTGTAACTGCCCTAGCACATTCCTCTCTATTCAGTTACATAGGCGCCGTCGTCCTCTCAATTGTCACATTAACGCGATGGAAACAACTCAATTACTTGTACAATCTCGTGATAATAATATCGTTCGGTTTTTGTATTCTTCATAAATCGTACAAAATGATAAGCTTATAAGTAGGAAATTAAATAGCTGTGTGAATGAAATGTTTGCTACTAAACTATTTAACTTTTGCCTTAAGTTATTAATAATAAAACTCAGGTATTTCCTGTATACTCATACATATTTTTATAAAACTTGTTACATTTTTAATACATGATAACTTTACTGAACCTTTAATGACATTGTTAAAAGTTGCAATACGCAGGGGAGATTTTGAAGATATCCTAATCCTAACGATACTATAAATGCAAAAGCGTTTGTTTGTTTTACTTTCACGTATAAACTATTCAACCCATTGTATAGAAATTTTACAGGGATATTCTAGGGTCTCTAGGATGAACATAAGCTTATTCTTATTTCGTAAATCCTTCCGGGCTACGCCCCATTGGACTTTAAAGCAGCAAACATCCCTTTTTGGTCTCTAAAGTCGTGTAATGTGAATTTATAGAGCCCGTTAAATGTATTCAACTGGTATGTGTAAAATTATAATAAATAATATGTGTATAATTACCCACACATTTGCTTAACTTTTGGTCCTCTTAATCATAAACACTGTAAAACGGGTACAGGTTGCACGTTATATGACTAATATTACTTTAAAAATACCATAGGACCCTATCATATTACGTCACAAGTGCTTTCAGTAAGAAAAACTATGAACTTCAACTTTGGAGTTCCTCTACAGTGATCTTAAATCGTTCAGGTGTTACTGAAATCGTGGGAGCTATTCGGTCAAATACACGGAATTTTCATTAGAAATTGCTGGTGAAGCCGTGGGTATGTGCAAGTTAGACTATCAAATAATGCAATAAAGGAGAAATTAAAAGCATAATATCATTTTTGTTTATCGTGAAAATAACCATGTTTACAAATAAATGATTGTATACTTCTGATTTTATAACACATCAAACGCATCAATGTCAGTAAAAAACAAACAAGTCGATAAGTGTTTGTTTGTTGGTACATAATTATTTATTTTTAAAATGTTATATCTTGATATTCTGTTCATAAATATAAAAGCCTCATAATATTATAATTCAAACGTGTTTGAATTTATTTACGTTTTTATTACTTCTTTTGTTCCTAAATTAGACCAACCGTTCCAAAATAACAATTTGTTCCTCTAATAACTTACAGCACTCATGGATAAATTAATTCAAAGAGACTAAAAGCGATGAACCCCATTTTGTAAAGTGAATTTGTGTGAGCAGAGAAACTGAAAATACGTAAAAGCCGCTGTAAGAGCAATACTCCAACAGAACAAGGTGCAGCTGCAGCTGAAATCCGTGTCGAGATTTTCTCATGAATGCCGGATGTGATCTACGAGATTACCGAATACTCTTAAGTAAGTTAGAGGGCGGATTTTGCAGCAGAGTTTAATTTCTCCAGTTGGTATACCTTAATTTCCTTAACTCAATGAAGTTTGGTATGATGTTTTAGTATTAAGACACACAAACATGTATAAGCTTAGGGAAGCAGATTAAATTAAACAGGGAAAATTTAAACAATTTAATTGTCAACTCCTCTTTTCAATGATTTTGCAGCAGAGTTTAATTTCTCCAGTTAGTATACCTTAATTTCCTTAACTCAATGAAGTTTGGTATGATGTTTTAGTATTAAGACACACAAACATGTATAAGCTTAGGGAAGCAGATTAAATTAAACAGGGAAAATTTAAACAATTTAATTGTCAACTCCTCTTTTCAATGATTTTGCAGCAGAGTTTAATTTCTCCAGTTAGTATACCTTAATTTCCTTAACTCAATGAAGTTTGGTATGATGTTTTAGTATTAAGACACACAAACACTTCATGTATAAGCTTAGGGAAGCAGATAAAATAAAACAGGGAAACTTTAAACAATTTAATTGTCAACTCCTCTTTTCAATGATTTGCTGTGATGTGCACAACGTCGTAAAAGAAAAGTTTGTCTGTTGTGCACGAAGCTTTTGGAAACCACTAAATAAGTGGTTTTTAAAATTTTCAGGTAAAATCAAAGTTCATTTTTAATATAGAATTCAATAATCTGACACAAATATAGGACGACGTTCACTTATGCGCTGTTAAGAATAAATAAGGCAGTGATAACAGGACCACGCGTTGCATGACAGGATTCGTTCGCTTCGGATAGAATGAGAGACATGCGCCATCATTGAACTCGACCTTGCCTATGTAAAAACGAAGTTTCATGTAACATTTCTGGTCTATAGCCTATCTCAATTCGCTGTTAAAATGTTCTGCGAACACACTGACACACATAGACAGAATGAAATTTTGCCAACCCCTTGAGTGGTAGATAGGCCTCGCTCACGCTAAGCAAAAAATTGTTATAAAATGAACTTAAATGCTAACGCAATATCAACTACTCTAATCTTGTCAATTTGTGTAATCTATTACACAAATTATGGTATTAACACACCATTATGTTAAAATCACAATAGAACCTCTGGGTAAATAATGATTTTTGGATAACTATTTCCATCATTGTTTCTTTAGTGTTAGAGAGGGCTTCTTAGCCCTAACTTCGCCTGGTAAAATAAGACATTCTTTACTTTTTTAAATTTTTCTTTTGGTTTTCTATTTGGATCTTTATGACTTGAGACGCTCTTGCTATACTAAAAAAAAAGATTTAATAATTATCCATGACTGAATATTAGATTTCCCAAACAGATTTTGCCAAAGGTTTAATTTTAAGCTTTAATTTATCTTCATTGCGAAGTTAGTCATACTGGAAATTTTGTTCTGACAACAGAAAAATGGCATGTGTTTGTCTCTTATAATTTTATTCTGATTTACTTTTATTTTTGCCAGTAGTTATTTCCAAGTTTAATGATTTTTCAAACATAGATTTTACAATTAGTGTAATGTTCACTTACTTTGAACCTGTGACTAAAACTCAGACTGTTTATTCACCAATGCATTTCCTATGCAGATTTATTCAACTGCAGAGGCGGGTTAGGCGGGGCCCGGGAATTGTGGTCATATCTGGTATTTTCCCACCGTCCTTGGTACTCAAGCCAAATGAGGCTCAAAGGGGCTTGAGATTGGGAAAAATAATTGGATTCTAGAATAAGTCTTCCAAAAAAATCTGCGTCTACTGATTGCTTGTTAATCAGTTAGAGTGCTAAAGTTCCAATATTCTCTAAGTATTATCTAAATTAATTGGGTGTATTTGAGCCCACCTGTCTTGGAAGCTAATTCATTATACGACGCCATCAAACCTTATAAGTACTTTCGGTTTCGTCCTGCTGTAATTCCTGAACACTTTTTTATGTTCTCCAGAAGCTCGGTGCTTTTTCAAAGCCCTTCAATCCTCTCTACTAGTTTAATTCCTCCTCAGTTCTTAGCGTCTCGTTATGGTAAGCCACCCATAATCCATATTCAGTCCGGCCTTATAAGAGGAGAAATTTAAACCTCTCTGGCAAACTTGTTCTATTCTCAACACTACAGCACTATACAAGGCAGGCGTTTTTTACTCCACTAAGAAGTAGCTTTCCGTGTCTATATTTGGCCTTATCACGGGAGTTTAAGCTTGGTTGTAAACAATACAATAAGTCAAGTTTTATTTCTCGTCTTACAAAAGTTTTTCTAAATTATTTATTTTAAGCATAAGCAATCCGCGTACAGTTCTGTGCGTAATTTCATGTGTCTATGCTCTTAGGCTTGCTGCGGTGCCACCAAGAGAGGTGGTTTTCAACCCCACTCCAATTGGGTTAAAGTTTGTTGTCCCAAGTCGATCATGATCGATATCCTATTCCATGACAGTGGTCCATGTTCCGGTTCCGATGTCCTGGAATGTTAAAATACGGTCGTGTTTTTTATTACACGCATAAAAGTATGGCAATATATTATTAAATCTGTGATAAAGTACACAATTCATCACCAATACACAAATCTTATACATTAGGTACACGGTTAAATAGTTAAATTAAAAAAATGAAGTAAGACTAAACAGAGAGAAATGTATAAAATATGTACACATTGTTTTGTGGTAATTCAATTTAATTGACATAGCTAAAGAGTCTGTAGGTTTTTTACGAGCATAGGAGCATAATGTCACAAATTATGATACTATATTTCAAGGAAAACGGCGATATAGATATTGATTTAGAAATGTATTCAAAAATAATAAATTCTCGCTTACTGCAAGAGAATGTTATCTAATTTTAACTTCCCTTGATAAACAGACTACTGTACCCGTTCTGAATTATCCGAGTCAACAAATAATGGTGGTACTGCGAAACGCTATCACTAAAACCACAATTTATTCAATTTTATAAAAAATGCGTGATTAAAAAAACAACATAAATGTCAAAACAAGTTATCAATAATTTCAAGGTGTCCGCCATCATTAAACAGTGAGGCTTCACTAAGTTCGTCTCAATCCCATTAGTATAAATAATCCCCTCTGCTGCAGAGTTCACGCGTTAGGCCCACTTCGTGTAAAACTCGTGTCGGACATACACTTATTTTTATGTGCTTTTAAAACAGTTATTTAAGTGATTATTTAAGAATAAAACTGTGCTCCTTTCCGGCTGTTCCAATAATGTTACTGTTGTTTGTGAGTAAGTAAATTTATTCAAGACTAATGTAATAAGTTTAGTTGTAGATACAACTCAAATTGTTCAATACTTAACATGTGTGTCTTAAATTTTAATATTTTATATATTACATAATTAAAATATTTGTTTTGGTATAGTTATTAATGACACTAAATTATTCATGCACACTAAACTACATGTTCGAATATTTCAACAATTTCTCAGATAATACCTTATGGAGTTTAAACGTGTACAAGCTTTATCAATAAAATTATGCGAGCGTCAGTTTATTGGTGTTTCTGTTATGAAACTAAAGATAGAGGATGTGGTTTGAAATAAAACTTTTTCCTTCAGTTAATTTCCATTAAATATACTTATTTTGTGATTAACACTAGTTCTTTAAATATTACTAAATGTTAATAAAAACACTACTTTTTCCAAATTGTTTATTTTTCGGACGAGGCCTTTCGAAACCAAAGGTTTCATCTTCAGGCAACTCCACAAATAAATATTTACACATTGTTTGTTACAATTAATATTAAAATAACATATGGTGTAAAAATGTAAATACAAAAATTTTGGAAATATTTCAGCCAGCATGAAAAATTAGATTTGACTAGAGTTTAATTTTTGAATAAATTGCGAAGAAAGAAGATTGGAATTTTCAATAGGGCCCTCTTCATTGTTCATGAGTTTTTCTTTATTTTTGTTTATGTATAGTGTTTCCCAAGCATTCAAGTTCATTGGTTTTGTTATTTCTTTTATTAATTTTAGATTTGTAATTGATGTTCTGTGTCCTGATTCAATGCAGTGCTTGGCTACAGCAGATTTGTCAACTCTTCCACACACACAAAATATGGAAGAGTTGACAAATCTGCTGTAGCCAAGCACTGCATTGAATCAGGACACAGAACATCAATTACAAATCTAAAATTAATAAAAGAAATAACAAAACCAATGAACTTGAATGCTTGGGAAACACTATACATAAACAAAAATAAAGAAAAACTCATGAACAATGAAGAGGGCCCTATTGAAAATTCCAATCTTCTTTCTTCGCAATTTATTCAAAAATTAAACTCTAGTCAAATCTAATTTTTCATGCTGGCTGAAATATTTCCAAAATTTTTGTATTTACATTTTTACACCATATGTTATTTTAATATTAATTGTAACAAACAATGTGTAAATATTTATTTGTGGAGTTGCCTGAAGATGAAACCTTTGGTTTCGAAAGGCCTCGTCCGAAAAATAAACAATTTGGAAAAAGTAGTGTTTTTATTAACATTTAGTAATATTTAAAGAATTTTCCAATTGCTCCAAGAGTCTACAACACTAGTTCTGCTTACCATTTTTTTTTTTTTACTTTATGCACTGTGTGTCATATTACTGTTTAATAGATATTTTAAAACCAACAAAAATTGGCAAAATTTGAGATCAAGTGACTAATACAGTACTTTCATATTCCGAAACAATTGTTTGTTATTTCTATTACTATCTCAACCCCTATTCTACGCCCGCAACTGGTTAAGTTCATAGGTAGCATTTAGGTACTTTGAATTTATCCATTTCGGTTTTTATGTAGTATAATATTTAAGCTACATGAAATTTGAATAATTCCAAAAAACATTATTCCAACCAAAGACAGACTTCACCGCCTTTGTATTGTACGATTGACTAATGTAGATAACCCGATGGTGATAGTTGTAATTTTGCACTAAAACATAATGGTAATATTGCGTTAAACATCGAACACATGTTTAGTGCATTCGATAGTGATTACAATTCCAGTTTAAATATTGAATCTTATAATTTTTCTAGGAATTTGAGAACTGATTCAACATTGTCAAACGGAACAAAACAGATTTGAGTATTAAACTTAAGTTTCTCCTCTGGATATCGTACTTTGATTCACTGTCGTGCACACAATTGTATTTGCATCGCCCATAAATCGTAGAACGATCAGAACTGAAAATGATGTATTACGAGATGTACAGAAAGAGAGTTTCGAGTTAAGCGAGTTTATGTCAATCGCACGAAGACCACCTGCGGGATAACATGGAAACGCTTTCCACTGCAATACTGTATTTTGCTTGCTGTATTACTTTATATCCATACGAGCTTTTCTTTTACAGGCTATGATTGATTTAAAACAGTTTTTTGAGCTGTATGAAATATTGATCTAGATTTATCAACTTGACTCCATCAACTTGTCTCGTCTGTCCGTTCGACCATTATGGACTGAATCGAATACATTTATTTTATTATCTTTAAACATTTTGAGCCTTGCGTGTGTCATTATCAATACAGCCAATGATCGTTGTGAACATAAAATTATTGATTTAATCAAAATATGTAACTTGATCAACATTGATGTCTGTAAACAATTAACTAACGTAATTATGCCAATTATATAAAACAGTTAAAATTGGTTTCAACAACAATAAAAGAAGAGTTTAGATCAGAATAATTAAAACATAAATAGATAAATAACAAGTTTAAAAATGTTTAAAATCAAAAGCAACAAGCAACAATATTTTTCTAGCTAATGAATGAGCGACAATACTATAAATACAACTTTTCATCAAACCTATAGGAAAGTTTACGCGCGTTAAACAATTACAACTCTAAATTTTATTACGTTTAATTAAACATTTTTTCCCAAGAAAGCCATTTTGTAACCATTAACCTTCTTGATTTCTAAGGAATATATACGTACAAGGTAGTCGCACGTCTAAATCAGTATTTGCATTTCTGTACTCGTTGTATATTCACACTTGTTTGGTCTTCACTCAAAATTTCTTTATTTATAATTTATTATTGTATTATCTGTATTTTAAAGTCTCTGCAGAATATTTACGATCGTAAATAAACTCTTAAGTCCCCTTTCCATTTCTGAGAATTGTTACTTGTGGTGACACTTCCACTCACAAAAATGAATAATTAATATCAGAAGTACATAGTGCTTTTTTTCTTTTCGGTCAATTCCCATCCATCCAAAATTTCTTTATTTATAATGTATTATTTGTATCATTATATTATCTGTATTAGCAAGTCTTCATTAAATATTTACGATTTTAAAATAATATACTCGCAAGTTCATAATACCATTTTCAAGAATTGTCACTTGTGCCACTTGTGGTGACACTTCCGCTCATGAAAATGAGTAATAAATATCTGAAGTACATACGTGATTTTTTTCTTTTCGGTAAATTCCCACTGTTTAGTTGAAACCGTGTAAAGAGGGAGTTCGTGCAAATATTATTAAGCTTCAAAAGGCCAGCCATTGTATAGGAGCAATTTCAAACAACTCAATTTTTTTTTACTCGCTTGCGCGAAAGGCTTCACTTACGCTCAGCAAAAAGGCGCATAGCAAAGGTGCACGGACAGCCGTAATAAATGCGATGTACCACAGGCATGGCGGCCGAAGGCAGTGTAATAAATAGACCCAGAACCGGTTGTGCAGTACAGGTCGGGTTGCGGCCGGCCAGCAGCATCGTCTTGCTGTCTTGGCTCACGCCTTGCAGGTTCTGTTCTGCAGATTTTGTTCCTCTCCGCAATATCAAATCTGCATTATTTTGTTTAGTTTTATACAGTTCTTAAATTGTGTTATTAGAAAATTGTGTTATTAAATTATGTTTTAGAATTTTTAAAATACGGTTTTGGAAACAATTGAATGTTTTAAAATGTTTACATTGGAGATTTTGATTAAATTTTCACCTATTTAGTTGGTTCTTGATGAAATAGATCGAACTAAATATCTTAAAAAATCCTATTCGTAAGCTTAAAATACACAACTTCATTTTTTATAATATCTAGTCGGTACTGAGGTAAAGACCCCCACTAATGGCACAACTTAAATTAAATTTTACATATGCATCTAATTTATAAATTTATCCAAGACACCTTTTCGTTCAGTAATGTTTTTTAGTAGAAAAGTTTGAAAGACTAATCAATATCTTTCTTACAAACCTTGATTTTAGAGTAAACAGCATCTTACCTGTAATTTGTAAAACAACATTTATTTTATTTAACCAATAAAGTGGCACAAATAATTTATATATATATATATATATATATATATCTATTGAATATTAATTTTTTTCGGCAAAATGTACTTAAACTGTTAAAATGAGACCTAAACAACTCTACTATGGCAATGTAAGAATGGCGAGTAATGCAAAAGCTATTTATTATGTTTAAACTGAGAAAGCTTGCTCCAGATTTTGTGTGAAAAATGATTTTGTTTGTTCCACCTTCAGAGTGAACAACATATAACCGAAAATGATGTTATGCTGTAGTACAAATAGAAAATGCTATTTGCAGTTCACGTTTGCATGGATTTTGTCCTACAATCAGCGAAATCACAATAGTAAAAGGACTTCAATCACTGCGACTCATTTCCACAGTCCTTGAGTTCACAACAAAATTCTTATCTAGTGCACCAAGTTACGAAATACTGTACTTGTTTCCTTTAACTAGGCTAGGCATTGTAAACTGATACTGCGACCTCTTAAAGATAAACAGCATTTAACTTGAGTTTTATGGCGGCGTGCTCACAAACTCAATACAAAATATAGCATAAATGAAAATAACAAAATGTCCTTTCGTTAGCGTACATCAAATTTGTATACAATAAATTGTGTGGCAGTGGTTTTCGTGAGGAGTTATTAGCTTGCATGACAACATCGGTATACTGTTCACAGACAGCCTATACTGTTGCTCTGTAAATATTACCCGATTCTTGTCCAGTGCCCCTTAACCTCATAACATTCAATATTTATATATTATTAATAATTTAAAGTACAAACATTGCAATAGTCCCGAAATCGAAAGCCAGTGTATTCTATAGGTACGCAACCTGGGTTTCGTGCAATCAATAGAGGAATTTCTGTTAAGAAGAAAATCAATCACAGGCAGCACTAGTTTTGGACATTGTGTTCGAAAACATGGTTTAAAAACAAGAAATAAATCTAATCTATAAATTCTTAAGGATTGTTTACGGTAATTTGAAACAGAAAACAAATATAGTGTTTTGTTTTTAATCTTTAATGTTAGGCTGTTGATAGCAAACTTTCAGAAGCATACAAAATAATAATTTATTCCATTATCCATTATTGCAGAACGTGATACGGTGGATAAACAAAATAAACAGCACCCGGTAAACAATGAGGTTGGAAGAAAAGTCGCAATGTGAGTAAACAACTTTGGCGTCGACAGAATGCCAATGCTCGGTTCTCCTGCAAGAATGCTAATGTCTCCGCTCTCCTTGGCAGACAGACCCATATACAGCACAGACTGTGAGATGACCTGGTGATGTCCTTACTGGCCGAGTCAGAGGCAGTGTGCGTTCCCACGTCTGCAGACCGCAGTAGATGCCGCAGTCGCTGCCACAATTATTGTAGGTGCAACACGAGGTCGATCTAAAGCCAAATAAAAGACTCAATATTGGATATAATAATTTTGCACCACAAAATTGTTTAGCAGATGAAATAACAAGATTTATTTGAGGTCTGGTGGAATCTAAGTACAGGAAGGCAAACCATATTTTAAACAGAGACACGAAAAATACTCAACACAACATATTTATTCTTGACTACTCCTGACCACCATAAATCAGACAATTTACGGAAATAATAAATAATAAGAGATTACAGCCAACGTATCTTCATCAAAAATATAACTTTACATAAATTAAGTTGTAAGATATTATATATAAATTATTAAACTATACAACTTTATCGTATAGTTATTACACTAAATAAATGGATTACCACGATAATATCTCCTTTTTTTATTACGTCAACGTGCTTTATTTTTATATTTTATAAAATGTTAATATATACTTTTTAATAAAAAAACAAGAGAAACGTTCCGATAATGTATACTTTTCGAAAAATGTTGATTGAAATGGGATCAACTAACTGTTACCTGCAAATAAAATGAACACTTGTATTGACCCTAACATATAATGCATGTATAATTAATTACTATAAATTAATTGCAAAAATCAAACCCCAAGTGGTTGGGGACAGGATTGCCAGGCGATATTCGGCTGTATCAGTAGAGGCGCGACGGGCCCCCAGACGAAGGCATGTCAACGTCCTTGTGCTGTTTTTATGGGTCCTGCTCATTTCGCACACAATGGTTACGCACAAAGGCTCTTATTCGCTATTGATTGAGCATGCCATAACTTCTGCGCCGCGCAGTCCTGCACTCGAATACGGCTGCAACGAAAATAGCAGATCCCTACAAGAATGATAGACATGCGTGTTTCAGAACTCTCACTGCAAATATTATATTTTCTTAGGACTAATGCCAAAAATTTAAATAAAAACATTGGTATATCTCTTTTTGTTTACTATGTGTCAGATTTTATGTTTTTTTTTACCTAAAACAAATAACTTTTAAAGCCACTCAACTGCATTCAAACTTTTTATGCTCGTAGGATCCATCAGTAAAAATAGGTTTTGACGGATATACTAAATAATTTTGAGATTATGGCAATTTATGGTATTTTATTTTAGAATATAACTTTTTTAGAATGTTTCATAATAAATCGAATAGCGTTTTAAGTTTTGAAATCGCATACAAAAATGTGTGCCAATGTAAGTTTAATCCAACCGCAATTGTTCATATTTAGTGCAAACCCAACTAAACCCAATTAAACCCAATTAAATTTGTTAGCTGTTGTTTGTTCAATTATTGAACTGTTATATTAGTGTACAGAATTTCGAGACGGGACTAACCTGTATTCATGTATACACGCCTGCTTTGACACTTTTTTATTGACAGTGAACAAGCCTATGTAAAATTTATGGACTTCACTCATATGTTCCCGATTTCATCATTACTGGAATAGTATCCCATCACTACTAAAACGTTGACTCTACAAAATGCCCTCACTTTCCAACTGTACTACAATATTGACACAACATGATGTTCCCGCTTCCATCACGACTGCAATATTGATACGTGATGTTCTCTATTCCATCACTAGTGCAATATTGATATAACATGATGTTATCGCTTCCTTCATCGGTGTATTTTCCATATTTACTGAAATGTCGGTTATGTAAAATGCTCTCACTTTCCTTCACTACTAAAACATTGATACAACATGACGTTTTGACTTCCATCACCACGGGAAACAGCTTACTACTAAAATGTCGCTTATATTAAATGCTGTAATTTTCCACACTGCTACAATAATGATACAAAACGATGTTCCCGTTTCCATTACTACTGCAATATTGATGCGTGATGTTATCGATTCCATCACTACTGCAATATTGACACAAAATTATGCTATCGATTCCATCACTACTGCAATATTGACACAAAATTATGTTCTCGATTCCATCACTATTGCAATATTGATACATGACGCTCTCTATTCCATTACTATCATTTTATTCGTAACATGTTCACGCTTCCATCTCTGCTAGAATAGTTTCCTATCACTGCTGAATAGTCGCTTATTTATAATAAGCTCTCAATATCCATTACTACTGCAGTGTACATAACACATATTACTCCCGTTTCCATCACTACTGGAATATTGGCACTAACCAAGTATATATTATCACTACTGAAATATTTGCAAGTTCTTACGAGTGTTATAGGCAAAATTAATTTGCCTTGGTTTATAGCGCAAATTTTTAAAACTATTTAACATGAAATAGACACTTTACCTCACCTTACGATCCCTTAATTATGACCACCGCAAGCCTGCCTAGAATAAATCAAATCATTCCCTGTCGAAAAAATTAATTTGGTTCAGGTCATGATGCAATATTCTAAATTAAAATTAGACCAGTTGGTTACGTCACCGCATTGGGATTTTAATGTGCAGGAGCGGTAGGTCGTGAGGGGGAGGGGGCAGACAACTCCACAACTCCTTGGCCCAGTGCAGTGTTGGAACTGCGCCATATTCTGTGACCCCAGTCTCAGGTTGGTGGTTACGCCACTGTTCTGGAGGACAACATTTATTGACGCCTTCCCTGAATTCCAGTGTTCCTTCTGATATGGGTCGAGCATCGTAAAACAAGAACCCGACATGTTTATGGCCCGGTAACCTCTGGAAGCCATAAAACATAACATTTTCCCTTGTAAACCTTTACATACATAGTTTTTATAAAATACTTTCGTATAGAAGGAAACCTGAAGTCAACCTTAGGCTTTAACATTAAAATTAAATATACACTTAAATATTATGTTCACAAATAATATTTAACAGTGTTAACTGTGTTTAAACTAAGTACAGTATATTTATAAAACTTATTTAAATAGAAACATTTTATTTATTTAGAACAAGTTTACAATTTTTTGGCATACCCCTGCCAGTATTGCTTCATATAGTTGTAATAATATTATAAATAAATGCCCATATTAGCCTCCACTTATTTGTAGTTTCTCTTTGATAAGGATAGTGATATCAGAAATGTATTTAACGATATGCTTTTAGACTGCTTTACATGTCCAATAAGTATTACGTTATTTTGAATGTTTTATTTTTACTGCTGATTCAATTCCGTGCTATTTTATTGCAAATGTCTTACAGTGTATTTAGAATTGTCAATCAATTCACTGATAGAATATCTAATGGTTCAATTTGCAATAAGTTTGATGTTTCTTCGGGAAAATAAACTTTTAATTGGTTTGTATCTACCTATATAGTCATGTTTTCACTTTCATCTGAGGTACTGCATGGATGGCTATAAGCAGCACGTCACCAACAATGAACGTTGAGATAATGGAGGGGGAAAGTGATGACTTGATCGATAGTTCAAGTGTACTGTGGAGGATGATGGTTGGAGTCTCATCTTTAGTGAGAAGACTAGGGAGGTCCCTCTATGGCCTGATTTCACAAGGACATAGCTAATCTACCTCTCTAGACAAGAGATCTGGACAGGGGACTCTTACTATTTTTTATATCAACATTGAAGGATTTCAATTCTATCTATAAAATTAATAAGTTCTCATATAATTTACTAGCACATACCCGCAGCTTCGTCCGCAATTTCTGTCCAACATACCGTGTATTTCATTGAACAGCTCCCACGATTTCAGTAACACTTTAACTATTTTATATCAATGTGGAGGAATACCAAAGTCTAAGTTGGTAGTTTTGTTAGTGAAAGCACTTGTGATGTAAGATGATAGGATCAAATGATGTTTTTAAAATGGAGTTACTCACACATCGTGCATCTGGTACCCATGTTACAATATTCATGATTAATAGAACGAAAAGTTAAGCGAAAGTATGAGTAATTCTTACTTCAATTTTTGCACTTCTAATTCAAACTAATTAGGCTATATTTCCAACGCAAAATTGGAGTTTACTATTTTTGTTCGTGAAACAATATAAATAGACCTACGTATAATTGTTCAATGAGGTTGGATTCAAAACAGTATAGTTTCCTAAATTGTATGGATATAGATATTGTTATTGAATCTTAAAAACAAAAAAAATAAACGTTAGTATTACCAACACATTGCAATACTTACATTATGACAGTTAGCATCCATATGAAAAGATAACACCTGATACAGTAAAGTTCTTTCTTCTCTATCTATGTTTGCTATACCATACTATTTCTTCGGTCCAGTCTAGGAATTATATGATTATATCTATAATCATATACCTAATCAGTATCGTATACCTCATCAGTGAGAAATGGGAGCGATGTCACCTGGACGATTCGTGTGATAAGAATTGCATTTAGTGTCTCGCTATTGCTTTGTGACCCAGAATAAATAAATTTGTTTGTCTCGTTACCACGATGTTCAAATAAGAAGTGTTGTTACTTTTGTTACTCTTTCGCTCTATAAATGTAAACAAATTGAAAATATTAGTTAAAATAATTAAACACTTGGTCGTGCAGGCATTTTCAATATTGACACATAACAGTTGAATACATTTAATTGGGTCTTTGAATTCACGTTACGCAACTTTAGAGATCAAGAAGGGATTTTTTGCTGCTTTAAAGACCCAGAAGGATTTACCAAATAAGAATAGCCCTATGTTCATCCTAGAAACTTTAGGAATGTCCATGAATCAGTGCAAATCAGTTGAATAGTTTATACGTGAGAAAAAAACATTCAAAGGCACTTTCGCATTTATAATATTATTAGGATTGCGAGTCCACTGATCAAAAGTAATTAAAGTAAAAAAATTTTAAATTTGGTATTGGCTAACAAACCGATTCAACAGTTCTTTATATCTATCCTTTAAAAGATAGATATTTTAATTATGTGTTTCTTGTTTATATTGGAAACGTTTTCTCGTTATTTTTCGTCGTTCAAATATTGGTGGTCCAAATATATATATATATATATATATATATATATATATATATATATATATATATATATATACATAAAGAGACAGTCACAATATTAAATAATTATACATTAATAAACCCTTTTTGGGAGATTATTGATTTACTGACTTCCACTTGTCTTCATGTTTTCTTGGAATATTTAGACAATTTTAAAGATACGTATTTTCACCTTACACCATAAAGCCCTCGAAATAGTATACGTACCAGGGAAAAGTTTGAATTTCCAGACGGTCCTATCAGAAATGCCTCCAGTGATCAGTTCGTAACCGTATTCTTTTGCAATGCTAAATATTTTTAGTTAACATCTTTTGTTTGATTTTGAAAGAAATAGCTGAAAACGTGGAACAAATTTCTTACTCACACACAGAAAGAACCACTTGTTGTAGCCAATAAGGTGAAGGTTATTGAAAGTTGTAATATAATAACAGTGAAACAGGCTTCTACAGTATTCACTAATAAAATCCTATATATATATCAACACTGAAGAATTTCATTAACATCTATAAGACCATTATGATCTCATAGTTATACAACTGTTTGCCCCTTTCACTGTTTACACACACAGAAAGGGGAATCTCCCTCGCCCCTAGCGCTCATATGTTACAGTCACGTTTTGTATTGTGAATCTGTTTCTCGATCGCTCTTCTTCCTATAACTACTAAGGGTCACGTCATTGCGCAATATTTCACTTTCTATATCAGAAACTACGTATTTTTGAGAAATGTTTCTGACCAAGTTAGATACTAAGGCTATGAGGAGTCAGGAAGGCACTGTCTCTCTCTTAACGTGTATACAAATCTATAATAATAAATAATATAATTATTGCATTTTAAAAAAAAATTTACATTATATCGCAATCGTAAAATCATATCAGACTAACAAGAAAAAAAATTTGCACATATACACATCGAATTTACATTACATACATTCACTCCTTTAACAGTTATATTACCTCAGATCCAGCTTCAGATATTTCAAAACTCATCAACAGAAACGATGTATTCACTAAAAGTAGTTGGTGACGAAATTTTAACTGAATTTTGTTGCTAGAAGTGTTACGCTTTAAGGGTGTACACTAGTCTGACACTAACTTCTTACGGCAGTTGTAATAATGACAGTCTGTGATTGAGAGTTCGGAAGTTGTTCATGTTTTCTTAATGGTGAACATCCTTGCCGCGAACAAAACTACATCTTGATCGCCATTACAGCGACATTTCAAAAACATAGAAGCAGGACACAGCAACCTCTGGTCCCTGAAAGTTTCTCTGGACGAGTAGCAATAGTTTAATCTGTCAATTATTCTCACGGCATTTTTTCTGAAACACGAAAACACACACTTTCGAGCAGTAGTAGTGCTTTTGGCAGTACTTCATCAAAAGACTCATAGGCAAAGTACAAATTTATTAAGCCATAATAGGGCCATAAATTTGATAGGTGGCGCTACTAGTTTACAAGTACTTAATAGAAAACCTTTTAAAAAAAATACAACCCGGTTAGAACACGAGAAAAATTGAGATTGGACGATAATTACTTGTGAGACTAGGGTCTTTTTTGAAAATAGGAGTGGATTTATATTAAAATAAATGTTTGGTTCCAAAATATTTGTTGACGGAGAACAGTCAGTGTTAATGTGTAGGTTACAGAACGATTGGTTGGGTACAAAGGTTGTATTGTACCTTGTTGGCCACACATGCGGCCTTATCCTAGCTTTCACTACAATGAGAGTTTTTACAACTCTCTCGCTTATATCCAAAGTGTTATCAGCGGTAGTAACCCACATACTTAATCGAGAGGTGAAACCATATTGTAATATCTAACTTTAATAAATAACTTTTGTACAGAGTGAAGCTTACTATTACCGTTATTTCAGTTTATTATGGGTAATGTGCAATCTAAGTATTTATGTTTTATTTTTTTATGTATTAATATTAAAACTGATTTTTATACGTAAGATTAATCGTGTTTAAAAGTAAGTTATACATAAAATACAACACAGATTTTGATTTTGTTTGGTTAGTTGAACATTTTAACTATTTAGCACATACACGTTTCCAAAGAAACAATTCCATCATACTTCTTTTCTTTTATGAAGCATTATGTAACATTGAATAGTTTTTTATTTCATTAAAAAAATAACCAGCTGTTGCATACAGTTATAAAAATAATATGTTACAAGCTACGATACATGGGTTCACTCTTCTCTGCCAAAATACAGTATGGTGATGAATTAGTACAGTTATAATAGCTCTCATTACTGGACAGTACAATCACAGCTGGTGTTAATCTTAACAATAGATATTTAACAACAACAAAAAGTCAAATATTGAGTTACTTTACGGAGAAAAATAATTAATGAACTTATTACTTGTTGAACACGGTTGTGAATTAACTTATTACAGAAACACAGCATAGATTAAGTAACGTATATACGCGTTCTCCAGTAATTATGTGGACAATAGCTCACGATAGCGCATGGCGTAGTGTCACACAACGCAATCCGGGGGCTGGAACGTACCTATATTGCCTATCAGCGCCGGCCGTGAAGCACGTTTTCTAGTAATTATGTGGACGATGTCTCACGATAGTGCATGGCGTAGTATCACACAACGCAATCTGGGGGCTGGAACGTACCTATATTGCCTATCAGCGCCGGCCGTGAAGCACGTTCTCCAGTAATTATATGGACGATGTCTCAAGATAGTGCATGGCGTAGTGTCACACAACGCAATCCGGGGGCTGGAACGTACCTATATTGCCTATCAGCGCCGGCCGTGAAGCACGTTTTCTAGTAATTATGTGGACGATGTCTCACGATAGTGCATGGCGTAGTGTTACACAACGCAATCCGGGGGCTGGAATGTATCTATATTGCCTATCAGCGCCGGCCGTGAAGCACGTTCTCCAGTAATTATGTAGACAATATCTCACGATAGCGCATGGCGTTGTGTCACACAACGCAATCCGGGGGCTGGAATGTACATATATTGCCTATCAGCGCCGGCCGTGACGCACGTACTCCAGTAATTATGTAGACAATATCACACGATAGTGCATGGCGTAGTGTCACACAACGCAATCCGGGGCTGGAATGTATCTATATTGCCTATCAGCACCGGCCGTGACGCACGTACTCCAGTAATTATGTAGGCAACATCTCACGATAGCGCATGGCGTAGTGTCACACAACGCAATCCGGGGGCTGGAATGTACCTATATTGCCTATCAGCACCGGCCGTGACGCACGTACTCCAATAATTATGTAGACAACATCTCACGATAGCGCATGGCGTAGTGTCACACAACGCAATCCGGGGGCTGGAATGTACCTATATTGCCTATCAGCGCCGGCCGTGAAGCACGTTCTCCAGTAATTATGTAGACAACATCTCACGATAGCGCATGGCGTTGTGTCACACAACGCAATCCGGGGGCTGGAATGTACCTATATTGCCTATCAGCGCCGGCCGTGACGCACGTACTCCAGTAATTATGTAGACAACATCTCACGATAGCGCATGGCGTAGTGTCACACAACGCAATCCGGGGGCTGGAATGTACCTATATTGCCTATCAGCACCGGCCGTGACGCACGTACTCCAATAATTATGTAGACAACATCTCACGATAGCACATGGCGTAGTGTCACACAACGCAATCCGGGGGCTGGAATGTACCTATATTGCCTATCAGCACCGGCCGTGACGCACGTACTCCAGTAATTATGTAGACAACATCTCACGATAGCGCATGGCGTAGTGTCACACAACGCAATCCGGGGGCTGGAATGTACCTATATTGCCTATCAGCACCGGCCGTGACGCACGTACTCCAATAATTATGTAGGACAACATCTCACGATAGCGCATGGCGTAGTGTCACACAACGCAATCCGGGGGCTGGAATGTACCTATATTGCCTATCAGCGCCGGCCGTGACGCACGTACTCCAGTAATTATGTGGACAATATCTCACGATAGCGCATGGCGTAGTGTCACACAACGCAATCCGGGGGCTGGAATGTACCTATATTGCCTATCAGCGCCGGCCGTGACGCACGTACTCCAGTAATTATGTAGACAACATCTCACGATAGCGCATGGCGTAGTGTCACACAACGCAATCCGGGGGCTGGAATGTACCTATATTGCCTATCAGCACCGGCCGTGACGCACGTACTCAGTAATTATGCCTGATAGCGCCATGGCGTAGTGTCACACAACGTCTGGGCTGGAATGTACCTATATTGCCTATCAGCACGGCCGTGAGCACGTACTAGTTATGGAGACAACATTCACGATAGCCGGATGGCGTAGTGTTCACACAAACGCAATCTACAGCTATCCAAGCGCCGGCCGTGACGTAGTATTATGTAGCAACATCTCACGGATAGCGCATGGCGTTGTGTCACACAACGCAATCCGGGGGCTGGATATGTACCTATATTGGCCTATCAGCGCCGCTCGTGACGCACGTTAATCCAGTAATTATCGTAGACAATATCACACGATAGTATGGACGTTCGTGTCACAGTGTGGAATGTATCTATATTGCACTACCAGCACCGGGCCGTGACGCACGTAACTCAATAATTATGAGGCATTCTCACGATAGCGCATGGTCGTAGTGGTCACTCAACGCAATCCGGGGGCTGGAATGTACCGTGATATTGCCTATCAGCGCCGGGGCCCGTGACGGCACGTACTCCAGTATTATGTAGACAACATCTCACGATAGCGCACTGGCGTAGTGTCACACCAAACGCAATCCGGGGGCGTGGAATTGTACCTATATTGCCTATCAGCGCCGGCCGTGAAGCACGTACTCCAGTAATTAAGTAAGGACGATGTCTCACGATAGTGCATGGCGTAGTGTTCACACACCACGCAGATCTGGGGGCTGGTAATGTACTATATTGCCTATCAGCGCGGGCCGTGACGCACGTTTTCTAGTAATTATTAGACAACGATCTCACGATAGTGCATGGTCGTAGTGTTAACAACGCAATCCGGCTGGGCTGGAATGTATCTATATTGGCCTATCAGCGCCGGGCCTGTGAAGCACGTTCTCCAGTAATTAATATGGACGAATTGTATCTCACGATGTTAGTGCATGGGCGTTAGTGTCACACCAACGCAAATCCGGGGGGCTGGAACGTACCTATATTGCCTATCAGCGCCGGCTCGTGAAGCACGTTTTTCTAGTAAAATCTATGTTGGACGATTGTTGTCTCACGTTTAGTGCATGGCGTATAGTGTCACACAAACGCAATCCGGGGCGCTGGAATGTATCTATATTGCCTATCACGCGCCGGCCGTGAAGCACGTTTCTCCAGTAATTATGTAGGACAATATCTCACGATAGCGCATGGCGTTGTGTCACACACACGCAATCCGGGGGGCTGGAATGTACCCTATATTGCCTATCAGCGCCCGTCCGCATGGACGCACGTACTCCAATATTATGTAGACAATATCAACACGAGTAAGTGCATGGCAGTAGTGTCACAACAACAGCAATCCGGGGCTGGATTGTAATCTATATTGCCTATCAGCACCGGCCGTGACGCACGTACTCCAGTAATTATTGAAGGCAACATTGTTCTCACGATAGCGCATGGCGTAGTGTCACACAACCGCAATCCGTGGGGGGCTGGAATGTACCTATATTGGCTATCAGCACCGGCCGTGACGCACGCGTACTTCTCCAATACTTATGTAGACAACATTTCACGATAAGCGCATGGCGTAGTGTCACACAACGCAATCCGGGGGCTGAGAAGTGTAACCTATATTGCCTATCAGCGCCGGCCCCGTGAAGGCACGTTCTCCAGTAATTATAATGGACGATGTCTCACGATTAGTGCATTAGGCGTAGTGTCACACAAGAACGCAATCCGGGGGACTGGGAATGTAACCTACATATATTGCCTATCAGCGCCGGCCGTGAAGCACGTTTTCTAGTAATTATGTGACGATTTGTCTCACGATAGTGCATGGCGTAGTGTCAAAGTACACAACGCACTATCCGGGGGATGGAATGTATTCTATATTGCCTATCAGGCGCCGGGCCGTGTGAAGCCATCGTTCTCAGTAATTTATGTAGAACACATATCTCACGATAGCGCATGGCGGTTGTGTCCACAAACGCAATCCGGGGGCTGGAGAATGTACCTATATTGCCTATCAGCACCGGCCGTGACGCAACGTATACTCCAGTAATTATGTAGACAAACCATTATCACGATCAGATAGTGCATTGCGTAAGTGTCTACACAACGCAATCCGGGGGCTGGAATGTACTATTATTGCCTATCAGCGCCGGCCGTGTGACGCACGTACTCATATAGTTTATGTAGACAACATCTCACGATTTTTTAGCGCATGGCGTTAGTGTCACACAACGCGAATCCGGGGGCTGGAATGTACCTATATTGCCTATCAGCGCCGGCCGTGACGCACGTACTCCAGTAATTATGTAGACAACATCTCACGATAGCGCATGGCGTAGTGTCACACAACGCAATCCGGGGGCTGGAATGTACCTATATTGCCTATCAGCGCCGGCCGTGACGCACGTACTCCAGTAATTATGTAGACAACATCTCACGATAGCGCATGGCGTAGTGTCACACAACGCAATCCGGGGGCTGGAATGTACCTATATTGCCTATCAGCGCCGGCCGTGACGCACGTACTCCAGTAATTATGTAGACAATATCTCACGATAGCGCATGGCGTAGTGTCACACAACGCAATCCGGGGGCTGGAATTGTACCTATATTGCCTATCAGCGCCGGCCGTGACGCACGTACTCCAGTAATTATGTAGGACAACATCTCACGATAGTGCATGGCGTAGTGTCACACAACGCAATCCGGGGGCTGGAATGTACCTATATTGCCTATCAGCACCGGCCGTGACGCACGTACTCCAGTATTTATGTAGACAACATCTCACGATAGCGCATGGCGTAGTGTCACACAACGCAATCCGGGGGCTGGAATGTACCTATATTGCCTATCAGCACCGGTCGTAGCGCCCTGCTCTGCTTTTAATTCAGAACGAGCGAGATCTACTAGCTGAATATATTTTAGATATTTTTGAGCTAGCTGTAGTGAAACGAGATTTCGCCCATAAGAACAATGTTAACTCCTACACATTAACATCTTCATTTTGACCATAACGTTATGAGAGATGTCTCATGTTAACGATCTTATTAATACGCAGATTTACACCTTTTTAATATTTAAAGAAATATAATAAAAACTACGAAATCTTTCGAGACCTTTTCTGTACATCAAATAAAAATATTTAAAAAAATTCAAATATATTTGGATGCTGTTAATTACGTCTATTATAAGACATCTCCCATAATTTCACTCTAATACTAAAAATAAGGTCGTAAAATGCAAAAGATTTGCACATTGTTGTTATGGGGCTGAAATCGAATTGGTCGTCACTACAGCAGGATCTTAAAATATTTTGTGCTGAAACTTTTATTTTAAAACGTTAAAAATAAGTTCGTTTGATTGTGTGAATACAAATATATATTTTCAGTTTGACTTAACTACGTATTAGTTTACTATACTTGCTTGAGCTTACTCTACTCTGCTTAGTGAAAAATATACTTTAAGCGGGTTATAGTTTTATTTATTTTAAGTTAAATTTCAATTTGTTATCTCAACCTTCTAATTTAGCTCTTTTAGATGAGGATCAAATGCAACCTTCCTTATGCTGCGATATGTTATAAATCACGCAAAATGGGCTGAACCCATTTACGTCAACTCTGTTTAGTAAAGTCTACAAAAATGAGAATGGTTTCTTGACAATAAACTCAAAGATAACGGTTTTCTTTTCGACACAACAATAATATCCCGTATCATTGCGTTAAGAATAAGGCAATAAAACTAATCAATTTGTATCGTATTTTTTACTTAATATAGAAGTAAATTACTATTGCCTACACCATATTAATACTTGTATCTTATTAGTCTTGCATTTCCCCCTTTTTAACAAGTAAACGCATTAGATGGACTGTTCCAAAGTATTCATCTGCAATCAAACTATAATAATAAAATTAACTATGTTACTATAAATAAACATTAAGATTATCTCACAGTACAAACTTAATTTTATGTATTAAATAAAATTCATTTAGTAGGATGGCCAGTATTACAAAATAACCTAATTAAATCTATAAATGTAAAGAAAACATAAAAACCATAGGAACCAGGTTTTAATAAGTGGCTAGCGTAAAGTTCGAGTATTTAAATGAGAGCGTAAAAATAGTAAAAATATTGAATATAAATACACCTGATTGTGTACTACATTATTGGCCGAGCACCATCAAAGACTTTTACAGAAAGGGTAGGAAAACTTACTTTCTGTGTTTTTGTCCGAAGTGTATCTTGAGAGCGAGTTGAGTTTTAAATTTAACATTTTGCATCAAACTTCATGTCTGCATAGACAAAAACGATTCAGTGATGGTGTATGTCACTCCTACCATGTCTCCCATCCGGCTAGGATACGCTTATGGCCCCCAAACATCGTATGGGGTCCAAGGGGACGGAGCCCTGATTATGGGGCTGCTTATAATACGTTTTGATAGAAGTTAAGGCCCAACAGCTTTACGGAAAATGGGATGACGTCAAAAAAGCGCTCTTTTCCTCAAAACTTACCGAAGTTAGGCTGGTCTACTCATACCTTTTATATTTATGATTTCTTAAATCAAGCATAATTTATGAATGTATAAAACTACTCTAGTATCTCTTGTATAACACGTCAAAGTTTAGATCATATGACTCCTCAAGCGTTAGCAGAGTTAACCTTTCCTCAACGCAGAATCGTATGTGTTTTTCATTTCCTAGAGAGTGCTTGCTCAACTTTCCTAGTGAAAATAACACTCTGCCAATCATGCCTGTGCCTATGTCACGTGACTGCCACTGCCTCCTATCACTGCGGCCGCCACGCCGTTCACCGCTCACTGGTCTCATCGCACGGTCTACTCACTACCCAGTCTTCTCGCGACCGGCTTGTAGCGAGTGTCAGTGAGGTGTCAAATATCACAACAAACCGCTTCTGCTCTTGTGGTTACATTCTGTGATATCAGTTTCTGTCAGCAGTAATTGTTGCGTACGTGACAGCCACTACGTTCCAAATTTAATGATACCTGGCAATTTCAATCTTGTATAGTTTTAGTTCTTTAATTTTTACAATTAATTTTATTCACCTCTTTAAACACTAAAGTATATTATGCTATGCACTATATTATTACCTACATGTTGTACGATTCATAGATATAAATTTTAAGAGATTCTCTTTTTAGACTAATTGACTACACAAGTTAAGCAAAAACACCATACATTAATCCTAAATTGACATAATGGTATTTTATAGTTTTACACTTCATTACCTTTATTATGTGAAATAGTACATTAAAACAATTTAAATGAATATAACATTATCAGTATAAAAAGAAATTCCCATAATATTTTAGTTGATACACTTGTAGCTCAGTAATTAATATTATTTGTATACACAATCAATATCGTAATTTAAAAATAAAGAACAAAACTTAAGTTGTAGTAAAGCTTCAAATCTTGATAATGTTAATAAAACAAACCCGATATAGTTTTCAACGTAAACGCTACTTTCAAAACGATTAATAAATCACCTGTTGCTAGGATGTTCATGGTGAAAATAATTTTTAAGGCCGGAAGTTCCATTTATTGGAAATTTGGTTCTTTAAAACTGAATTATTAACCCATGCTGAGACAAAATGGTTAATTTTATAAACTAAATCAGATGTGTATTTTGTTGACTGTTACCACTAAGACATAAATATTAATTATTTAAACTAATTGAATTTTTTTCATGGAACAAAAGTTAATTAACAATCGGTTAAAAAAGCGTATGAATTCATTACGTATTTATTCATAATTGAGTAATATTAAGCGATTGTTTATCAGTTTGTTCTGTATCAAGCAAATATTTTATTTGCAAATAATTATGTTCATGATTTATACTTTTGCGTGGGCAATCGCTGTACATCAAAATCAAGTATTTAGTGTACAAAAAATATAAATTAATATTTTTCCTTGCACATGTTTGTTATTTAACTGTGGTTACTATTACTACTCATTATTAATACTTAAACCTACCAAACATAAAAATGTTATTGGATCTTATCGGCGTAGGTAGTGATGTATGATCTCCATAAAAGTTTTAAAATGCCGCACCTTATAATAAAAATTGATGTTGTAATTCCATAGTTTTATGAGATTTAATTACAAATATTACTGTAAAACTACGTTTAAATGTAATTACATTTCAATATTACAATACAGCTGTTTAGAAGCATAAATACAATTTTTTCAGTCTAGTGTATGTAACATACAGCAAGTAAACTCAATATGATTCAATGTTTTTTGTATTCACCTCACCTGACGCCAGTAGATTGCATATACCTAATAGCATTTCATAATAAATAATACTAATAATAGTAAAAATAACAATATTAAACGTTTAAAAAACTTGTCCTCTCTGTAAAAAATTAGGTAACAGTGTTTTCAAATAGATATTAATATTAAATAAATGAATCGAGGGGCATAATTTAAGCACACTTCAACATTTTATTCGGGAGCTGTAACACTGTCGACACTTATAAAGTTTTTATCAGATACCCTAAATTATTAAATAAGAAAACTTAGAATTAGAAATTACTATTCAAGAACTCAAATCAGTGCAAATATGGCAGTTTTAGAAACGCCCGAGTAAAATATACCTCATAATGCGTTAACCGTTAAAAAAGGTAACCCATTTTGAAATAATTTTATTCTTCAACTTGAACTGAATAAGTTCCTTATTCTTGATGAATCACAATAACGAATCAGTATTATTTTAACAATTCTCTGATAACTAATGTAAAAATTCACAGATATTAATACGTGCGTATAAAATAAAAAACACGTATGGGAAAAACGGAAAAAAGGAGTATTTGAAGAAGTCAAAGAATGGTAGTTGTGTGTTTGTTCACGGAGGGGCGAAACACACGCAGAGCTTCGTTAATTACGCTAACCATGTACAGATGATTATCGCAAGCGCGTTATCTCGTATTCATCCACAGTATAGTCTACCGGTATAGTAGACTATTCCATGTCGTAACCATCTACAGTTAATAATGAAGCGCGGGTTACCTCTGGCAATTGCATATGATACCTGTACTGTAGAATATTGCACACAATATATGCACACATATCTCTGACACTTGCATAGGATACACCGGCACTGTAGAATATTGCATGTCGTAACCGTGGGCAAATTATTATCAAGCGCACGTTACCTCTGACAGTTGCATAAGATACGCATGTACTGTAGAATATTGCATTTCGCAACCGTGGGCAAATTATTATCAAGCGCACGTTACATCTGACAGTTGCATTCTATACATCTGTACTGTAGAATATTGCATTTCGTAAACGTGGGCAAATTATTATCAAGCGCACGTTACCTCTGACAGTTGCATAGGATACGCCTGTACTGTAGAATATTGCATGTCGTAAACGTGGGAAAATTATTATGAATCGCACGTTACCTCTGACAGTTGCATTCTATACACCTGTACTGTAGAATATTGCATTTCGTAAACGTGGGAAAATTATTTTCAAGCCCACGTTACCTCTGACTGTTGCATTCTCTACACCTGCACTGTAGAATATTGCATGTCGTAACCGAGGGCAAATGATTATCAAGCGCACGTTACCTCTGACAGTTGCATAGGATAAACCTGTATTGTAGAATATTGCATGTCGTAACCGTGGGCAAATGATTATCAAGCGCACGTTACCTCTGACAGTTGCATAGGATACACCGGCACTGTAGAATATTGCATGTCGTAACCGTGGGCAAATTATTATCAAGCGCACGTTACCTCTGGCAGTTGCATAAGATACGCCTGTACTGTATCGTAATCGTGGGCAAATTATTATCAAGCGCACGTTACCTCTGACAGTTGCATTCTATACACCTGTAATGTAGAATATTGCATGTTGTAAACGTAGGTAAATTATTATCAAGCGCACGTTACCTCTGACAGTTGCATTCTATACACCTGTACTATAGAATATTGCATGTCGTAAACGTGGGCAAATTATTATCAAGCGCACGTTACCTCTGACAGTTGCATTCTATACACCTGTACTGTAGAGTATTGCATTTCGTAACCGTGGGCAAACTATTATCAAGCGCACGTTACCTCTGACAGTTGCATAGGATAAACCTGTACTGTAGAATATTGCATGTCGTAACCGTGGCCAAATGATTATCAAGCGCACGTTACCTCTGACAGTTGCATAGGATACACCGGCACTGTAGAATATTGCATGTCGTAACCGTGGGCAAATTATTATCAAGCGCACGTTACCTCTGACAGTTGCATAGGATACGCCTGTACTGTAGAATATTGCATTTCGTAACCGTGGGAAAATTATTATCAAGCGCACGTTACCTCTGACAGTTGCATTCTATACACCTGTACTGTAGAATATTGCATGTCGTAAACGTAGGTAAATTATTATCAAGCGCACGTTACCACTGACAGTTGCATTCTATACACCTGTACTGTAGAATATTGCATGTCGTAACCGTGGACAAGCGCGCGTTACCTCTCAAAATAGTTTTTTTAATTTCAATAAGACAATTGTACATTGTATTGCAAGGGCAGTTTTAGTATAAATTTAAAACAAATTCATGTTACATTCAGTGACTATTCGCTCACACATTCCGCTATTATCGGATCTAGAATCTATGGGGAACTTTCATTATTGTCTCAACGGCGTGTCATGAATTCATGAAGAACATAACAATGCATGTAGTAACCATGAGCAAACTATTATCAAGCACACGTTGCCTCTCACAGTTGCATAGAATACGGGTACTGTAGAATATTGCATGTCATAATTATGGCCACAGATTATCAAACACCCTTGGCACTCAAACCTGCATAGTGTACCTGTACTGTAGAATATTGCACGTCGTAATCATGGCCAAATGATTATCAAACACCTGAGGCACTCAAAGCTGCATAGTGTACCTGTACTGCCGAATATTTAATGTTGTAATCATGGGCAAATGATTATCAAACACCCGTTGCACTCAAAGCCGCATAGTGTACCTGTACTGTAGAATATTGCACGTCGTAATCATGGGCAAATGATTATCAAATACCCGATGCACTCACAGCTGCATAGTGTACCTGTACTGTAGAATATTGCACATCGTAATCATGAGCAAATGATTATCAGACACCTGAGGCACTCATAGCCGCATAGTGTACCTGTACTGTAGAATATTGCATGTCTTAATCATGGGCAAATGATTATCAAATACCCGATGCACTCAAAGCTGCATAGTGTACCTGTACTGTAGAATATTGCATGTCGTAATCATGGGCAAATGATTATCAAATACCCGATGCACTCAAAGCTGCATAGTGTACCTGTACTGTAGAATATTGCACGTCGTAATCATGGGCAAATGATTATCAAACACCTTAGGCACTCAAAGCTGCATAGTGTGCCTGTACTGTAGAATATTGCACGTCGTAATCATGGGCAAATGATTATCAAACACCTTAGGCACTCATAGCCGCATAGTGTACCTGTACTGTAGAATATTGCATGCCGTAACCAAATGCCACTGATTATCAAGCACGTGTTACATCTTACCTTTACACACTGTATGTCTACTATTGAATAATGCATCTCGTAACCATATGTGCAGTTGATTATTAAGCTAGTGTTGCCTTGCACTTGCATTGTTTATTTGCAGTGTAATATATAGCTTACCGCAACCATATGGAGATGACTTTCAAGCGCACTTCTGTGTTGATTACTGTATCGGGTACGTGTACTGTAGGTTTCTCCATGTCTTGACCTTGTGTTACCAGATCGGCGTGGCGGTTTTGATACAGTAGTATTTGGGCTGAGTGTTCATGAATTACCACTGCATTTTATTTACAACATTTTACTAAAGTTATAAGATGTTTTATAAGTGTTAAGTGATTAAGTGTTAAGTGTTAAGTTATAAGTGATAAGTGTTTTTTAACATATAGACAACTGTACAATATTAAGAAACAACAAATATTTCCTTATATTATGTTAAAAGATAATAATCATCAGAAATATTTCACAATTCACTATATTTATAAACCAAATAAATAATTACGTAAATCAATTAACGTTCTTAAACTGTTGTTACATACTATTATAATTTAAGTCTGCTTTTATTGTATTGCCACTCCGAATAGTATAGACGGTTAACACAGAATAATGAGGTGTCATTATATATATATACCAGTAGATTAATGTGGGTTAAATCAATGTATATTGTAATATATTCTGTAATGAAGTTTTGTTTGGTTAACCTTTAATTAGTTCTCGCGTTTGTTAAAAAAAAATTAACAGGTCTAGTTTTGGCAAGTTCGCGTATAAGTTTATGAAGCCTCTAAAGTTTAGGCTGTAAGGCTTCAGCATAATCCTTAAAAGGATTACCAAATCATTAACTGGATTAGTATTACGATTGAAAAATCGGGAGATCAGTTATTTTATTACTCATATATAATAATATTACTCTCATATTATAATTCTTAAAACACGAGTTTTAAACCAGCTTAGTGAAGTTCATACAAAATTACAAGCAATACACAATTTCTGAAGTGTATTATTTCTTACTTCTTTAAGGCAGAGGCAAACTGAACAAAAATTTCCACTAAAATATTTATCATTGTAGTTTGTATTTTTATAATATCCTTTATTTCTTTCAAGTCCTTTTAAAAATTGTTTTAGATTCTCATATGTTGAGTAACGTACTTCTGCGCTTTAATTAAAAGTCCTAGTATTTGAGGTGCATTTAAATAATAATACAACGTTACGCTAACAATTTAAAATGTATACTGATATGTCACAAAAGGTAGATCTGACGTAAAATAGACGTTAAAAATTATCATTACCCATTGCAATAGAAATGAGGCGCTGATCAAGGTGGGATGTTATTACTCCACGAAAGGTCACTTTGGTGAACTCTGAACGGCCAGATGTTCTGTTATCGCCAAACCTGTTACTCATTAACTGCTACTGTAAGTAACAGTAACAGTTGTACCGCGCCGGTCTCGTGAACTGTGACATTTCATTTCCATTACCGTCTCGCGCGCCGGAGCTGGCTGCACGCAAATACCCCAATAGTTGCTACCGCGATTAACCACCCATTACGTCACTAATTTATGGCCGCTGTTTTTCCAAGTACAAGCATTCAGAATCTTACGTCATTAAAGTTTGTGTGTAAGAATTGTTTTCAAGTCACGTTATCATAATGACGCAACCTTCTCTCGTTGATGTACGAGTGAAATTATAATTGTTGTGTCTAGAGAGGAAACTTGAATTTGGATTCGATTGTTTCGTGTCACGGCATTTGTCCAGAGTGAATTTAATTCAACGTTTTCACTTGTTAGATGTATCATTTGCCACGTTTGTCGTTTGTCTCATTCTCTGGACTAGTTTAAAAATACACACAACTAGTAAAACATACATAGAAATTACACAACCAAGTGATGCGTGGTAATAAGTTGCTTGTAACTTTTTAAGTGTTCACAAATCTGTGTGTGGGAATACAGAGACCCTTGAGAACCGACCATTTAATCATCAGTTGTTACTTTTATATGATATTCTATTCCAAACAAAAAGTAATTATCAACAAAATTCTGTCGAAAATGTTTCACATTCAAGTTTTGGCACTTCTCTCAAATATGTCTAAGCCTGAATAAGGACATCATCTCGTTGTTTAAAACATGTCATTATGTGTAGGACATAGAGAAAGACAAATATTATCCTGTCCCTTTACAATACTGATTGGAATAGGTGTTGCAAAGGGGAAGGATTAAATGTATATTTATATTGGTAAAAATAGTGTAGTTCCTCCAAAAAAAACAAGTAACTCTAGTATAACTGTAGCACACCTGAACTGAGGTATAAATCGATTATAATAAAGTACAGGAGGAAATTAAGTTTGACTAACGCTAAATGCAATTCAGTACTTCAAGTTATGCGTTAATCTATCGTTGCTTGAAGTTTGTTTTAGTGACAAGGCAAAGTCTTAGGAGTCGCAAATTTTTTCTCGTGGTCCTAAGATTCCCTCTTCTCCCCCCCCCCTTCTTGACAAAAAGGAAGCATTTTGTTTCCAATATCAGAAAAACACGAATCAAGGTGAAATAATCCAACTAAAGATAATATTATTAATTTTCGTTCATAATTAATGAACTACTATCTAATTACTACAGCAAAACCGTAAGGATTGGTGGATCAATATAAAATATCGATCGGACTGAATTCTTTGTAGCTAATCGCCTTCGTAGATAATATACATTTTTGTAGTTTTTTTTGTCAGCTCAATGGCCTTCAATATCGTGTAAACTCATTACAGAAATTATTCGTCACTCAGTATCGGTAATGTTGATATGTCATACAGCAATTAAAGTTAAAATACAATAATTCTATTATGTTTGTTGCATATTTCAATTAATATCTTGTTCGTTCAAAGATAACAGGAGTTCGTTAGTGTCTTCATTATATTCAGTGCCCGTTACTATCTGTACTTGACCAACAGTACCTTCTTTGGAGGGTGCAACTTTCTCCTGGAGTTCAGCCCCAACAGGAGCATTGTCGAGAATGTCCCGTTAGCATCCATACTTTCTCTCCGATTTAGCAGTGTGAGTTGCAGGCCATGACAAATCTGGGCAGCCGCGACTACTTTCTACCTACGCAGCGCAGCGTCTCTTGCACGCATGGCCGCTGGTCTCAAACTCTGTGTGGTACCTCCTTGAGGAGTTGGCACGCAGTATGATGTCCCTAACTACAGTTATAAGTACAAAGTATTAGATTCGTCATGTTAGTGAAAGTTAAATCCACTCAAACTCCCTTAAATAGTTTAAAAAATATTTAAAGCAAAAGGGTTTTATGAAAAGACGTTAGTACAACTGTTCACGCGAAGAAGGAAGTACTCCCTTAACGGTAAATTACAGAACTAGGTGAACCAACCGTGGAAAAGCGATTGAGATCAAGGTTTCGCCTCGTGACTATCAGGAACAACAAAGGACTAACGTCTTTTAAGTTCTTTCCCCAAATTGTTTTGTGAGATTATCTAAAATGACTTATAGAACTGCGCGTTTGTTTTTTTCAAACTGCACATCACGCCGACTGTACCATGTTTATACCGTGGTCTAGAAAAATATTTATACCATTGTAAATATTATGCATTGGTTCATGGTAAAACATCAGGATTGCTTTATTAGTATTAACCTAGTATTTCAACGATTTGGCAATCGTTACAGTAAAATTAATTCTTGAGGCTGTTTTCAAGTGCTAACCGAGCATTAATTTAATCAATAATAAAAAAAGCTAATTTTTCATTTTTAAAAAGACGACAACATGAAAGCAAATGCAGCTTATTTAAAATAAAATATTGTATTTATTCGAGAATTTAAAATTGGTTTGAACTATATTCTTTATTTTGCCTCTTTTCTAAATTGAGGGAGCTTACCATTTCGGAATAGTAACCCCATCCCCCCCTTATAGGACCAAGGAGATGAAAGTTCACTAAAATTTGAATTGGAAACCGAGTACAATGATGGGGAAAAGATTTTATTAGTATATGTTTGCTCTACAGGTATTAAAATAATAACTTCCAGAACTTAAAGTAATAATTTCACAAGGGCAGTATGTGAAAAGAGGCAAAATTAAAATATACAAGTCTAATGAATGAAAGAAATTTGAAGATTTCTGTAGGCTTATGAATTTGAATTTCAGTAGGTAGTAGTGTAGACGCTGCGGCGTGGTAGGTCTAACCGGTGTCTATCCTTGGGAGTCACGTTTCTACTTCAACCTCTGCTAATTGACTTGCTGGTATTTTCTATTTTTACGGTACAGTCCACCTTGACCCACTCATGGTTTTATTTACGCCTAAGTCATCTATTAGTTGACGGAAAATGTTTGGGGTTTTTTTTTTCAGGACAACCTTCCATGCTGTTGAAGGAAGTTAACGGTAAATAAGAAGTAACATGTGCAATACATTGAAACATATGCTTATAGTGTGTAGGTTTCAAGTTGATTTTGAAAACAGCTGTTTTATTGTGTGTCAATATAACACATATTTGTTATTAAAAAGTACAATCTGTTAATATTTACTTACAAGTTCAAGGATGTTCCCAAAGAGTGCAAAGCCAAAAATATTTGAAATTGCCAGAGTAATCAGTTTGATTCTTAATTTATCGGTGTATTCTTAGTTTGAAATATGCTATATTCCAGGAAGTGACTGTTACAAGTGATGGAAACAACTTGAAGTGACCTGAAGTGAAGTGACGCATGTGACTGACAGTATGGAGAACGGCGAGAAGCACCTCGGAGCTCCCAAGGGGGTTCCGGGGGGCTTGTCGGGTTCCCCCAAGAGTCCGGGGACCCCTGGAAGTCCCGGGGGAACCAGCAGACTCCGGGAGTTCTACGAAAAGATCTGGAGCGGCAGCGCGACCGGCTCTCCTATCCACGACAAGACGACGACCGGTAAATCTTTAGCGACCCCGATTGCTACCATCACCTCAATCTCACGCTGACTAAAAACCAGATGATAAATATACTATAAATAGTCAACCCCCTTAGAAATAAAGTAGTGTTTAAATATACCCGTATTAAATGTAAAACTAGAGCACGCTTCTTCAATTATTCAACTCAATCACTTATAGAATAGATTAGCCAACACATAATTTGTAATATTCACGTTAAGGCTACTGTAGTTGGAATGACTTGTATAAGTTTAAATTTTGAATTTCCGCAAATCCCCATTGATTACGTAGAAACTTGATCTAACGTTAAAAAATGTTCGTATTAGACTGCAAGAGCAAGTGAACATTTTCTGTTAAATTAAACGCAAGAACGCAGTACAACCTGTAATTTCTAGGAATTTTGTTCAGGTATAGGTGTATAATCGAGCTTAAAAAAATAATAAAAAATAAAGGAGATTTTATTATTCAATAGAACGGTATTGTACTTTCAATTAATGGCCATAGATAAAAATAAATTAAAAGTTTTATCATTTTAAATAATTTTTTCTATTTATATTCTGATAAAAAAATTAATTCATAAGCCATAAGACGAGGGATAAGAGAGAGGCAGAGGTTCTCGTGACCACGGCCAGTTGCGCCACATCCACAGCCTTCTAGACAGTTAGCACACTTAGCAGTCACTGCATATGTGTCTGTTTATTACTAATTTCTCGTGTGACGTGAACATTTCGTTACTTTCAATCCTGTTACTAATCTTCTTAACACTTTTTTTCTTTAGATTTTATGAATTTATTGGAAGGAGCGTAAAAATATAACTGTTCAGATTAAAATCAATGATTAATGAGCAATGTTCCTCTATTTGGAAACTTTTGAGTTTGATTTAAACAGTAAAGAATTAGTAATTTGTATTTTATTATTATTTAATAGTTAAACGACAAAATAATAAATTGGTATTGCACCTACAAAATAGTATAATTCTTTTAATCTACTATTTAAATAGTTTTAATGTTTAATTTTTGTCGTATTGACCGTTGGACTCATATTTTAAGAATAAAACGCGAATAAAAATCAGTTTTTTACATTTTGCAATATGTGCAACGACCTCAATAATGTTACTTTGAGGGGATCAAGATACGCTATCTCCAGACCTAGTGATAAGTAGCAGTCGGGGTTACTGATGCTGACGCGGATGTGGTGTGTGCAGCAGTTGACGTCGCCCAGATAGAGAAGCGCCTGGAGGACGAGCGCCGCCGCCGCAGGGAGGAAGGTTCTGACCTTAGGGAGAAGATCACTCTCAGGCAAACCACCCCAAAGGCCAGAGGTAGACGAAATACTTCCAAAATGAGCTTGCGCGGTACCCTATCACAACAGAAAATAATTAGTGTTAAATAGCAAGTACTAAACGTAATTATTAAACATATGCATAATTTCAGTATCCAAGCGGTTGACTTGTAGTTAAACATAACAAACCTATAAACTTAAAAATAACTAAGACGTAATATAGAATATGAGGCAACAGTCTGGACAAACCCCTACAAAAGTCGAACAGTGCAAGTAATCCCTAACTAGCAGCCTTTGGAGGGTCACAACTCTTACTCAAAATAAAGGTATCCTAAAAGAGATTTGCAATTGTGTTCCTAAGAATGAGTCTGTCAAAATGATACGCCACATGAGCTCCTTTCCCATTGATAAAGGCACAGTATAACCAAAAACAGTATACCCAAATCCATGATGGCAGATTTCAAGATGGCCGTCGCTATCGCTGTTGCCGTAGCTTCTTAACGATGCGCCTCCCACCTACAGACTCTCCATACTGGACGCCATTATGATTCCTTGCACAGTCGACGTTTATAGGGGTGTATCCAACTGTTGCTATATCCTGCAGATTGAGGATATTAACAGTGTAAATAATAAACATGATAAAATGCATGGAAGCGAGTTAAAGTTAAAGTTTTAAATTACAATACATCTTGCATGAAATTAAATTATTTTTTTTTTTAGAAATATATATTTTGTGCTGCCAAGTTTCTGTAAGGAATATACTGCATACCTGTTTACTATTCACCATAAAAATGCCGAGAGCTCCTAAGAATTGGTTTTTATTTTAATCGCAAACCATTGTTCCATTAATTTTTCTTTATTTTTCAAACTTTTATATGATCGTACCAGTATTGCAAAGCAAACTACATCCAAGAACACCCCTGACCTTGATCGATTAGACGGGACGACCTATCTATTTATGATAATGCCACCCTCAACCACACCGTGTTATCAGGGGACCTACATACATGCTAATTTGTTGTTACAACCATTAATTATCGGTCATGAAGTTCAAGCTCAGTCATTACAGCTACAATAACGACAGTCTCGATATTATCATATTTCATGAATTTATCAAGATATCAAGGAATAATCTTTAACGTGGTGGACTTTTTTAATTTTTGTGTAGACTTTCAAGACTTTTAATGACGGCAATGGTCAACTTCTCACTAGAACTTCATTTACATTGTCTCTCTCTTTCTTCCCAACATTTCCATTCTTAAGTGCTTGCTGTAAAACAATGAAAGAAGTAGGTCAATACGTCATTGGTCTGAAATGGCAGACCCCTCCCCCTCGTTAATGTGTTTTGCTACACCTCCTTCCCCCTGGAGACGGTGCCCTAGATACATACATCGACCCGACACCTGTCAATAAATCCTCACTTACTGAGCCATTTGGCCTCAAGCGGACCGGTTCGATAATTATTTACCTATAAACGATCCAATACAGTTAGCATGATTTGGTGAGCACCAGCGCAAACACCCGTTTTAAACGTTGCAATCTATATTGATAATTAACCTCGAATGATAAAACTGGCAAACTTGCATATTTAGCCCCCGTGGCGTGAATGTTGAGAATTGCAAATTTATCGTCATTAAATTTTCTTATTTGTAGCAGCAAGGACCTTATCACTTTTTCTTTCCTTTTTTAGAGTGACCAAAGATAAACGTACAATACTTCAGCGTCAGTACGTCCGTATCTGAGACGATATCTCACGATCAACAGCTGTTGACGAGCAGGGTGTGTCTCAACACTGCACAGTAATGCCAACGGCGCCACCATAAAGATCCCAGATTGCCACTCCTGGAACAATCCAGCTATCAAGAGCTCGTATTTATCTCAATCTTCCCTTTCTTTAGGAACTCTCAATTACAGTACTTCGAATTCGTAGTATTTTGAATGCACTAAATTAATAAAAACTGGTACCGTGTTATATAAAATGTATTTATATTTCATAGTAATAAAGTTTTAAAGCTTGTGAGTAGGAGATCAAATTAATTACCTAAATCAATATTTCAAAACTTTTCACGATTGCTTTTTCTATATAATGGGTACCGCGCAAAGCTTAAAACCAACTCAAGAACCAGACAAATTTCTCAAAATGGAAAATGTTGTCAGAAACGACAATAACCAGTCGATGGGGAGGTGGGAGTTCGACGTCCAGCAGCGCCCACGAGTCTTTCGAAGAGATGGCGGAACGCATGGTAGAGGAAGGCGACATGGTGGAGGTCGACGGAAAGTTGACGGGCGGGAAGATGGTGCAGTTCGAGCGGGTCACAGTACACCGATCAGTGCGGGAGTTCGCGCCGAAAGGGAAACTCGAAAAAGTCACCCTAAGCGGGGGAAGGGTCAACGTGAGCAGAACGCCATCGGAAGAACAACTCACGAGGGAGGACTCGGCGTATAGGAGCCTAGGTTCCCGCACCTCCTCGGTGACCTCACTGGCCTCGGGTCGCTCTGAGGAGAACCTCCTGGAGGAGCAGCATCAATGGTATCAGGACTACCAGCATCAAGCCTTCCGCCAAAACTTCTCCCGTAGCCGCTCCCAGTACGACTCGCACATCCAGGAGATCAGAGGTAGGATGAGTCTGCATGTTATTATAGCTCGGTGGAGGGTAGAGGGGTAGGAATATGTAATGCACAACACAGATGTGAATAGTTTACTAAAAGGAACGACATAACTTAAAGTTATGCATTGTTATATTTTGTTTGATCTGTTAAAATGTAGTATTATCCAGAGTCGATTCTTCAGATTTCTCCAACAATTAGAATAGAGCCAAACACAATCCTAAACCTTCAAAGATTCAAATATTATAATAACACTATTAATAACGTTGTTATAACTATTTCAAATGCATCGCGCGAGTTACATCTTATCGTGGTCGCTGACCAAAATATACGAGAATATTAATTTTTTTGAAACTTTTGGAGCGATTGACTGTTTAAAACAGTCAGTCCAAAAATGTTAAATTAAAATTCATTGAGACTGGAAATATTCTCGGCAGCTTTATCGAATTTGTTGTCGGAGGAAAAACTGACAGCAACGCGTTTACGTAACAATGTTGCTCAAGTTGGTGACGTAAGCTCCAGACAGTTCCAGCTAGACATTGTCAAATGCATGTTGTAAGTGTATAAGGTCAAAGGCCAAATGAGAACTTATAGTCGGCCCAACTTAGTTCACTCTATGAGCTGATAACGCACTTAGCATGAAACTGCACTAGGTTAATGTTAATAGCTGTATCACATGTAGCGTATAGTATAAATGTTAGGTGCTTTCTTACATGTCATATCACTGATATTAGCTTTAATTTTTAGCCTACCTCCATTACATGTGTTATAGTTTTATAAATAGAAATAGTATTTTAATTTGTCTTCACATTTAAAAAGTACGTTAGATAAACATTTCAAAGTTAATAAAAAATATCCACAGACGAAAGATGGATGAGTCAGAATGTGTTTTGTGCCCTCCACCTGTCACGTTTGACAAATTAAACGTTTTACGGCTCAATCAATTCTCCATGAATAACAAAAACCTTTCGTTCTGAATACAATAAACTGTGTGATAAATTGAGATCGAAATACACTGGAACTACGAGTTGATAAAAACACACACTATTGTTTGCTCCGGTAATTAATTGCAACCATAACAATTTGTTGTATAGAGATGTTTCTATGCAGCAACCTGCAGAATAATGACGAGTCTAATTCTGTTAGCAGGGATAAAAATTGATTGGATTCTACTGTGTAGATTTTATCATATAAAACATATTTAAGAAAACGGCATTATTGTTGAAAACAATGGTATTGTAAATCTATGTATTTGATTTTTACAACTATCCAAGACTGTTAAGTTTAGCTCCATTCCCCACCATAGCTAAGTTGTATGTATCCGAGATTGAAATTTTATCTTAAATTCTAGCAATTTAATCCATTTCAAACATAATTTATTATTCCAATGGTGTATTACAACATCCATAGTACGCATGGTGAACACAAACTGAAGGTTATAAGTTTCAATTTAAATATTTTAATCCGTTCTACCTTGGTTGTTTTGTACACAATTATGAAGTCTTAAAACTCTAATACTTTGGTGAATGGATATTAAATTAAAGACTTGCAGACCTTTTAAGAATTGATACAAAATTACACAATATATTATGGGCCACTTATTATTGGGACCGAGTAAAACTTTTAGCATAATGTTACAAAACCACTAAAAATAATTCTCCTACAAGTTTGTACTACTTTTGTTTTGAAAAACTGATATCGGCAAAGCCAAGATTGTTTGAAAACGAAGATACGTTGTACACATTTTTAAAGAAGAAACAGACTTTGTTAAATTCCTACAGTGCAATGTTTTGTCTCTGTTTGTTTTTAACGATCAAGATCATTTGTAGCACTTTTCCTTAATTTAATTGCGTTCATTCATCCCTTAGGTTAGTCCCAAGAATTTATCTTGTTAATGATGGAAGCAAATATAAGGAAATAATAGTTGTAATATAAAAGCCTGAAAACAACAGAGGTGTGCCATATAAACTTGGATATAAACCCAGTTTATGTTTGATTATAATTCTTGTTATATTATTTTAAAAAGGTACACCTTTTTAAAATAGAGAAAACGAAGTGGGTGGAATTCCTGGCCACCACACTTACCTGGCCTGTGCTAAATAACACTTTTATTTTTTGGGGTTGTAACACATTATTTTAATTATTATAGAAACGTTCAAAAATATGAACAATTTGAATTACGGATCCAAGATGTAGTTGTATCCATCCATTCAGGTGTTCTTAATAATGTATGAGAAGAGGTTAAGTTTCACTTGGGTTTCTGCAGGGCGATTGTGGCGGTCATGTCGAGTTAATCCACTTGGTGTATATTAGTGTATGTATAGCTTTGGTTATATATCCAGTTTTAGAAGGGTATATCGAAACTGTTGCTACTTAAAGCGTTGAGGTTACGCACTAACAAGAGGTAAACGACAAAAACAGTTAAGTTTTAAATAAATTTACACAGTAGTATACATGTTATTTTAAAGATTCTAGTTAGAAGAAATATCTACAAATCGCCGCATGATCTTCGTCTGGAGGAAAGTATTATTCTTTCGTAAAGTTAAAGACAGGAATAAATCGTTTTATTGCATTCCTTGAATTCACGCCCGTACCATTGTCACAGAGCTTGTAAATTAGCTGATAAATAAAGGGTAGAACCGGACCACGCGTGCTTGCTGCTCCAAAGTTGGGTAGCACCGTTGAACGCCTAAAGTATTTGCTACGCAGATATCTAAAAGAAGTTATTTCGTCTGTATAACAGTGGCGGTAGTCGTAGTCTGTCCCACTTGAGACCGTGTCACAGTTTAACGTCTAAACTCTAAAGTATTAGCTGCACAGATATCTAAAAGAAGTTATATCGTTAATATAACAGTGTGCAGTCATAGTTTGTCCCACTTGTGACCCAGTCACAGTTGAACGTCTAAAGTATTTGCTGCACAGATATCTAAAAGAAGTTATATCGTCTGTGTAACAGTGTCGGTTGTCGTAGTCTGTCCCACTTGTGACCGTGTCACAGTTGAGCGTCTAAAGTATTGGCTGCACAGATATCTAAAAGAAGTTATATCGTCTGTGTAACAGTGTCGGTTGTCGTAGTCTGTCCCACTTGTGACCGTGTCACAGTTGAGCGTCTAAAGTATTGGCTGCACAGATATCTAAAAGAAGTTATATCGTCTGTGTAACAGTGTCGGTTGTCGTAGTCTGTCCCACTTGTGACCGTGTCACAGTTGAACGTCTAAAGTATTTGCTGCACAGATATCTAAAAGAAGTTATATCGTCTGTGTAACAGTGTCGGTTGTCGTAGTCTGTCCCACTTGTGACCGTGTCACAGTTGAGCGTCTAAAGTATTGGCTGCACAGATATCTAAAAGAAGTTATATCGTCTGTGTAACAGTGTCGGTTGTCGTAGTCTGTCCCACTTGTGACCGTGTCACAGTTGAACGTCTAAAGTATTTGCTGCACAGATATCTAAAAGAAGTTATATCGTCTGTGTAACAGTGTCGGTTGTCGTAGTCTGTCCCACTTGTGACCGTGTCACAGTTGAACGTCTAAAGTATTTGCTGCACAGATATCTAAAAGAAGTTATATCGTCTGTGTAACAGTGTCGGTTGTCGTAGTCTGTCCCACTTGTGACCGTGTCACAGTTGAGCGTCTAAAGTATTGGCTGCACAGATATCTAAAAGAAGTTATATCGTCTGTGTAACGGTGTCGGTTGTCGTAGTCTGTCCCACTTGTGACCGTGTCACAGTTGAGCGTCTAAAGTATTGGCTGCACAGATATCTAAAAGAAGTTATAACGTCTGTATAACGGTGTCGGTTGTCGTTGTCTGTCCCACTTGTGACCGTGTCACAGTTGAGCGTCTAAAGTATTGGCTGCACAGATATCTAATAGAAGTTATATCGTCTGTGTAACAGTGTCGGTTGTCGTAGTCTGTCCCACTTGTGACCGTGTCACAGTTGAGCGTCTAAAGTATTGGCTGCACAGATATCTAAAAGAAGTTATTTCGTCTGTATAACAGTGGCGGTAGTCGTAGTCTGTCCCACTTGAGACCGTGTCACAGTTTAACGTCTAAACTCTAAAGTATTAGCTGCACAGATATCTAAAAGAAGTTATATCGTTAATATAACAGTGTGCAGTCATAGTTTGTCCCACTTGTGACCCAGTCACAGTTGAACGTCTAAAGTATTTGCTGCACAGATATCTAAAAGAAGTTATATCGTCTGTGTAACAGTGTCGGTTGTCGTAGTCTGTCCCACTTGTGACCGTGTCACAGTTGAGCGTCTAAAGTATTTGCTGCACAGATATCTAAAAGAAGTTATATCGTCTGTATAACGGTGTCGGTTGTCGTTGTCTGTCCCACTTGTGACCGTGTCACAGTTGAGCGTCTAAAGTATTGGCTGCACAGATATCTAAAAGAAGTTATATCGTCTGTGTAACAGTGTCGGTTGTCGTAGTCTGTCCCACTTGTGACCGTGTCACAGTTGAGCGTCTAAAGTATTGGCTGCACAGATATCTAAAAGAAGTTATATCGTCTGTATAACGGTGTCGGTTGTCGTTGTCTGTCCCACTTGTGACCGTGTCACAGTTGACAGTGTCGTCTGTACAAATATCTAAAAGAACAGTTATTATCGTCTGTGTAAAGTGTCGGTTGTCGTAGTCGTGTCCCACTTGTGACCGTGTCGTACAGTTGAGCGTCTAAAGTAACTTGTGACCGTGTCACAGTTGAGCGTCTAGCTGCACAGATATCTAAAAGAAGTTATATCGTCTGTGTAACAGTGTCGGTTGTCGTAGTCTGTCCCACTTGAGACCGTGTCACAGTTGAACGTCTAAAGTATTAGCTGCACAGATATCTAAAAGAAGTTATATCGTCTGTGTAACAGTGTCGGTTGTCGTAGTCTGTCCCACTTGTGACCGTGTCACAGTTGAACGTCTAAAGTATTTGCTGCACAGATATCTAAAAGAAGTTATATCGTCTGTGTAACAGTGTCGGTTGTCGTAGTCTGTCCCACTTGTGACCGTGTCACAGTTGAGCGTCTAAAGTATTGGCTGCACAGATATCTAAAAGAAGTTATATCGTCTGTGTAACAGTGTCGGTTGTCGTAGTCTGTCCCACTTGTGACCGTGTCACAGTTGAACGTCTAAAGTATTTGCTGCACAGATATCTAAAAGAAGTTATATCGTCTGTGTAACAGTGTCGGTTGTCGTAGTCTGTCCCACTTGTGACCGTGTCACAGTTGAGCGTCTAAAGTATTGGCTGCACAGATATCTAAAAGAAGTTATATCGTCTGTATAACGGTGTCGGTTGTCGTTGTCTGTCCCACTTGTGACCGTGTCACAGTTGAGCGTCTAAAGTATTGGCTGCACAGATATCTAAAAGAAGTTATTTCGTCTGTATAACAGTGGCGGTAGTCGTAGTCTGTCCCACTTGAGACCGTGTCACAGTTTAACGTCTAAACTCTAAAGTATTAGCTGCACAGATATCTAAAAGAAGTTATATCGTTAATATAACAGTGTGCAGTCATAGTTTGTCCCACTTGTGACCCTGTCACAGTTGAACGTCTAAAGTATTTGCTGCACAGATATCTAAAAGAAGTTATATCGTCTGTGTAACAGTGTCGGTTGTCGTAGTCTGTCCCACTTGTGACCGTGTCACAGTTGAGCGTCTAAAGTATTTGCTGCACAGATATCTAAAAGAAGTTATAACGTCTGTATAACGGTTTCGGTTGTCGTTGTCTGTCCCACTTGTGACCGTGTCACAGTTGAGCGTCTAAAGTATTGGCTGCACAGATATCTAAAAGAAGTTATATCGTCTGTGTAACAGTGTCGGTTGTCGTAGTCTGTCCCACTTGTGACCGTGTCACAGTTGAGCGTCTAAAGTATTGGCTGCACAGATATCTAAAAGAAGTTATAACGTCTGTATAACGGTGTCGGTTGTCGTTGTCTGTCCCACTTGTGACCGTGTCACAGTTGAGCGTCTAAAGTATTGGCTGCACAGATATCTAAAAGAAGTTATATCGTCTGTGTAACAGTGTCGGTTGTCGTAGTCTGTCCCACTTGTGACCGTGTCACAGTTGAGCGTCTAAAGTATTGGCTGCACAGATATCTAAAAGAAGTTATTTCGTCTGTATAACAGTGGCGGTAGTCGTAGTCTGTCCCACTTGAGACCGTGTCACAGTTTAACGTCTAAACTCTAAAGTATTAGCTGCACAGATATCTAAAAGAAGTTATATCGTTAATATAACAGTGTGCAGTCATAGTTTGTCCCACTTGTGACCCAGTCACAGTTGAACGTCTAAAGTATTTGCTGCACAGATATCTAAAAGAAGTTATATCGTCTGTGTAACAGTGTCGGTTGTCGTAGTCTGTCCCACTTGTGACCGTGTCACAGTTGAGCGTCTAAAGTATTGGCTGCACAGATATCTAAAAGAAGTTATATCGTCTGTGTAACAGTGTCGGTTGTCGTAGTCTGTCCCACTTGTGACCGTGTCACAGTTGAGCGTCTAAAGTATTTGCTGCACAGATATCTAAAAGAAGTTATAACGTCTGTATAACGGTGTCGGTTGTCGTTGTCTGTCCCACTTGTGACCGTGTCACAGTTGAGCGTCTAAAGTATTTGCTGCACAGATATCTAAAAGAAGTTATATCGTCTGTGTAACAGTGTCGGTTGTCGTAGTCTGTCCCACTTGTGACCGTGTCACAGTTGAGCGTCTAAAGTATTGGCTGCACAGATATCTAAAAGAAGTTATTTCGTCTGTATAACAGTGGCGGTAGTCGTAGTCTGTCCCACTTGAGACCGTGTCACAGTTTAACGTCTAAACTCTAAAGTATTAGCTGCACAGATATCTAAAAGAAGTTATATCGTTAATATAACAGTGTGCAGTCATAGTTTGTCCCACTTGTGACCCAGTCACAGTTGAACGTCTAAAGTATTTGCTGCACAGATATCTAAAAGAAGTTATATCGTCTGTGTAACAGTGTCGGTTGTCGTAGTCTGTCCCACTTGTGACCGTGTCACAGTTGAGCGTCTAAAGTATTTGCTGCACAGATATCTAAAAGAAGTTATATCGTCTGTATAACGGTGTCGGTTGTCGTTGTCTGTCCCACTTGTGACCGTGTCACAGTTGAGCGTCTAAAGTATTGGCTGCACAGATATCTAAAAGAAGTTATATCGTCTGTGTAACAGTGTCGGTTGTCGTAGTCTGTCCCACTTGTGACCGTGTCACAGTTGAGCGTCTAAAGTATTGGCTGCACAGATATCTAAAAGAAGTTATAACGTCTGTATAACGGTGTCGGTTGTCGTTGTCTGTCCCACTTGTGACCGTGTCACAGTTGAGCGTCTAAAGTATTGGCTGCACAGATATCTAAAAGAAGTTATATCGTCTGTGTAACAGTGTCGGTTGTCGTAGTCTGTCCCACTTGTGACCGTGTCACAGTTGAGCGTCTAAAGTATTGGCTGCACAGATATCTAAAAGAAATTATAACGTCTGTATAACAGTGTGCAGTCGTAGTTTGTCCCACTTGTGACCGTGTCACGGTTGCCACCTCGAGTTACGCAACCCGCTCGTAAAAGTCTCAGAGCGGTGATGTCACCGCCTAGAGTAGCTTCGTTAGTGTCGGTTAACATACACAACCGGTTGTGTTGTGGACCAGTCACACTGCATTACATATCAGTATAACTAGGTGCAACCTTTCACTGGAACATTACTGCGGTCATAATGTAGCTAAATGATTTTACCAAGGACGTGAATAATTCTTCGGAACATCGTGCTGTGATCAAGTCTGCCGACTGTGTGATTTCTCTTGATAAATATTTCCGAGAAACGTCAAATGGTGCTACATCTAACAACACATCCAGGGATCAGCTCTGTTTATTTTGATTGGTTTTGGGGTCAAAAGGTAAAAGTCCGAAAAAATTGTAAGTAACTCTGCAAAGAAATGCCGTGAAGATTGAAACTGTAATAGCACTTCTGTGTCACTAATACAGTCAAAAGCCAGTCATTTTGATAAAGACTTTTACGTTCTGTCAGGACCATCCGTTGTATCAGTTTATTTGTTATAGTACTGTGGCCAGTAACATGATACACTACTTAGCGGTAGATGCCAGCAGATCATGTTGGGTGCAGTTGGTTGCAGTGTATGGTCACTTTTTTAAGTCTTCTCAGGTTACTTATTAATGTAATTGAGAATATCACACTACACCGCAACGTATGTACAAGTTAATAAAAACACTACTGGATCGATTACAACTAGTGAGATGTTACAAGAATTCGCTCTCATCATACACATGGGAGTGCCGATGGCCGAGCGGTCTAAGTCGTTGGACTTTGAGTCTGAGGTAGAGATAGCACAGGTTCAAATCCTGCCTGTGACAGTTGCACTTTTTATCTAAACAATCAACCTCGTACTGTAACACTCTTCCCCTTGTGCTGTTTGATAAGGTCCTCGTACAGGCCAGTGGCCCATGAGGACGGGCAGAATAAGGCTTAAAAGGGGATCGGCCTCTCCTTTTTCTAAAAAAGAAAACAAAAACATGCACGTCCAGAATTGCTCACGGTAAGGATTTCTTCATAAGAAAATAGTCTCTTAATTCCAATATTTCTGGTTCAATTTTAATTATGTACCCTTGAAAATCCACCCTGAAGTGTGTTTATCTCAAAATTTAAGGACTTAGAACTGAATAGGATAAATACTAAGACAAAACAGTGTTAATAACTGTAATGCTTACTTCGGGAATTGCTTGAAAATAGAGCTGAAAAGTATTACCGCTGACAGTGCATTGAAATAACGTGTGGTGCAACCAATAAAATATTCATCATGCTGTGTGGGTGCTGACCTAGCTGTGGCACAAATTATTACCCCATCGGACCTTAGGTGACGTGTTTATTGTACGATAAATGTATATCCAAACCTACACACATCGTTATCTGATGCTCACAAGGTTAAACAAACGAGAATAACATTTAAGAAATAACCATGTCCGCATTTAGGCACGCGCTATTATGTGCTCACGCACATGTCGGGGACGAAATTTTAAATTGCATTTATCAAATTAATAATCAAATATTTTCGAAGCATTAAAATATTATTATTATACTACGTCATATTACTATTGAGTCATACCATTATAAGATTGTCCTATAGTGGGCGCCAACGTTCATAGATATGTCTACGGCAGTAGATATTGTTCTAGAGAGAATACGCCGCCTAAACAGTAAAGCTACAAATAAATGTTTAAAATTTTGCTTCTTTGTCTGCGTTCAGACATATAAAGCAAATTATTTACAACCGATAACTTCAACTTATATTTCGACAACAACAAAAAATTTATCAGTTTTTGTTGCTGTTTAACCGAATTTTCAGCTATGAAAATTTGTAATTCGGAAATGTGTGATTTGAATGTTATACAATACAGTTACAAGTGTAATATTTTTGAGTATATAATTTTAGAAATTTTTAATTAACTTTTACGAATAAAAGTTGTTATCAAATTAACATCTTTACTTCGCGGGGTAAAAATTTTGACATTGGCCAGGTTTTGGAGTTCTTAATGTAAATGTTTTTGTTGTATAATTTTGTAAATTATAATTAAAAATTTTTATTTTTATTACCGGTTTAATTGAACAGATTTCGATAATTTACGTACTATCGCGGCCGGCGCGGCGCCTCCTCCTCCTCCTCCTTTGAATATTAATTGCTTGTAAATATGTTGTTTTCAAATATTTACATTCATTAATTACAATATTTAAATTTGATCTGTTTGTGCGGCAGTGCTTTGCGTTGAATCAGGACAGAACATACAGTTACGTTTTGATTAAGTAATGACGATGTTGCCCATATGCTAGCTAGAGAAACCCTTTACTTACCCTCTCTATTTTGTCCTAATGACAAACCATCACAATTCCCTGAGTAAATAATATGTGACTTGGACATCCTGTGGTGGGAGCATAGACTAAGCGCGAAGAGAGATAAAATATGGAAGCATCAATTTCCGTATCATGACTGATGTGACCTGCTGGCCATTACAGTTTTAATAAATATCTAATGAATATTAGAGAACCTATTGTGTACAATAGAGATAGAGACGATGAATTCGAATTGAAAATGGAACGCGGAAATGTCGAACCACGTACTCTCTTTTTCTGTGGAAATTAAAACATTGCAAATAGAGAGTATGAGAGCAGGAGATAGAATTACTATAGGCATAATAATAAATTATTGACGAATCAAAGTAAATGAACAATGAATGAAGGGAATGAGCAAATAATGCAGGTAGTGAATAAACAAATGCTAAAACGAAAATCTCATACTCGGTCACAGAGACGAATTGCCTATCTGCTTCTGAATAATAATGGTCTTTATTGGCATACCAGTTATAAATGTATTAGAGGAAGAATAGTTTTTGTAAGTAAAACATTAAAGTTTGTTCTCTTTGATACGTCAGGAAAGGTAGGGACATTTAAAGAGGAGAGAAGTTAACTGGAAATCAAAGCGAAAATCCTGAAATGCTTATAAAAACTTGTCAGGGAGAATGGGAAAATTGTTTTATGTACGCGTTGACTAATAGATGGTATAACCAATAGTTGATTAGATTTACGACGTAGTGTGCGTTGAAGCATCAATTTCAGTTTCAGGCAAGCGATGACTGAAACATAAGTTTCGCCCCATAAGAGTTGAAAGATAACACCTACAAAATTTGCATAGTATCGAGAGAAAACCAGAGAATAAATCGAAAGTTTGGAGAGATTGCTGTACTCCAACAGGGTTCTAATTCCTAATAAACATCATTTAGAAATACTATAGTATTCATAACAGGTTGATAGTTAAATAGTCACATTGTTATCAGTTATTTGCCTTCGGTATTTACATGGTACTACTGCGAAAGAAGTATTTGGCAGCATTTGCGAACCAAGCTCTAGGAAATTTTCATGAGCCGCCCAAGCGAAACAAAGGTGGAATGTATTTATTGTTCAGCATAAATCATAATTTCGATTGTAATATTTTGCAATAATGATCGTGGTTATGAGTTTAACACGTGTTATATTGAAATAAGTCATTATGGTGGTGGCATACCTGTAAAACTATACAGAAAACTGATAGAGACAAGAGCGTAAGTGAAAGCTTCCTACGGTTCTTGAACAAACTCCATTACCTTGAGTAGAAAGAATTATTCATGGCAACCATCATCTGATACAAGTGAGCCTTGCCGATACAGAGTTTCGTTAAAAATCTTAGTACAGGTCAAAAATTTCATATTGAATAGTGACGATGAAAAATATCTACTCCACTCTAGATGCGGAGCTTCGTGTCCAAGATTCCGGATACCACGGTGTTCGGAGAGTTCAGACTGAACACTACTGAGGCAGGGTATGTTGACAAATACGAAGTTACTATGGTCATTTGTGTTATATTTCGATTAGCTGGTCAAAAAGTGCAGAAAACGATAGCCGAATCCCAATATCTGATCATAGAGTAACTTCTGAGTGGTGTTAAAATTAGTACGTTGTAAAATCTTTTTATAAGGAAGCAGTTGCTGTTCGGTGATGTTTCCAAGGACACGTCTTTCAGAACTACAAACGAACATCGCAAAACCAAAACTTTAAAGACAAGTAATTTGTGACGCCGTTTCGTTTTGTAAAACATGAACACGTAAAGGGTTAAGAATGCCCAGACTTGGCGAGTACAGAATAACAAGACCAGTGGGAAGAAAACGCACGAGAAACGGAGGCGGAAACTAACTTATAGGTGTCGAACGAAGTTACTCAACTAATGAATTAGGTTACTGTATTCACGCCCCGATATGATGTTAACTAAGTTTCCTGTGTGCAGTGATGTGGAGGGAAGCGATGTATTGCAGTAATATATGCATAAGTACATATGGATGGTTGTATTTTATACGTACTGACAAGCCAGGCTCTATTATGTACTATTCGATAGCCTTCGGCAGTGGAGAATTTCTGCATAGGAAATTGTACCATTCATCATTAATTTGTTCCAATGTGGGGTCTTTTTCAACTTGCGGGGAGGAGGGGTGTAATGTAAGTTTGTGTTACTAATTATCAAAGTATCTTACTAAATTTAATAAATTGCTATTAAATAAAAGGATTCCAACTAAAATTTTGTATGTCACGGGAGGGTATAAAGGTACAAAGCACGTTTTTATGTTACTGATAAACCTTTTAGAGCCGCCATTCGTCCAATGTAATTTGTGTGTGTAATCTGACATTTTGCTTATTTTTATCCTAAGATATCGAATTTTACCTAAAAGAAAAACACTGATCTAACTACTCTATTCTCCTGACAGTGAAATAGGTTTAAATGACGTATTAAATAGATATTCAATTCAATTATGCAACGTGGTCCAGGTTACGCTTCTTGTTGCTAATAAGACCAAATTACTTACAATAAGTAATTTGTAAATAATGGCTGTAACTTTATTTGCGTCGTTGCACTCAAAGTTAATTTGTTCACTATTACTTCGTGAATATGTATTAATCTTAATCATCTAAGATTCTATATTTAAAACTAAATATAACGAGCATACTTGTTTAATGTTCTCTTGCTATTTTTACTTATATGTTTTACAAAACTAATTATTAAGATTGTCACTAATTGGAAGCTGTACTGATCTAGTATTGTGAATATGATTGGTCTCTTGCGGATCAATCATTTCTCTTAAACTGAATTAAGCCTTAAGAAAACATTTTCCAACTCTGACATAGGGAGCCTTTATTTGAGAGTAGACCACACTCAGAATTCGTCGTCCAAGGAGAAAGTATCCAGAATAATATTACAATAACTAAATCCCTGTAATGTGTACCAACATCAAACGACCACTTGGTCCCACCTGCTCCAGCTGTGGAGCTTTGATGTGGCGCGGCAGACCCAGAATAGAGCGGTGGCAAGCTATTTACATACGCCTGAGTCATGTCATCGACTCTCTATTGATCTGTCTGTGGCGTGGTATGGGTTTGGGCATGGGTTCAGCGCGGCGCCCTCCAGACTCCGGGCCGCCACCGTCTTATCTCGCGTCATTAACCTTGACCTTGCCCTGATAACACCATCGGGCAAGTATTGTTGTTGGCCGCTGAAAGTTAAGATTACACTGAATATTGGCGAGAGGAATCTGCATGTATCAGATTTGTACCATTGTCGACCCATTTCTTTCTTGTCCTCTTAACAACAAAATATATAAATTTCATGCTAAAACTGTAATGCCAACGTATTGTTCACGTTATTACATTATTAATCTAACTAAATTTGTCATGAATTATCTATTGCTATATAATACAACCATCATTCATTGATTGTTTATTTCTAAAGTTCTGCATTTGTACCTTACAATTTTTCTCCTATCTTTCTCTTACATATAAAAAAGTTTCTCTTCTCTTGGAATATAACCTAATCTGTAGTTAGAATGATATATTGTTCAGTCAGTACTGATTCTCACAACAGGAACATGAAATGTACTTCAAGTCTCATTGTTCGCCATTCTATTCACATCTCGCCAGTCAGAACGGAGTATTATAGTAGCTCTACTTGCATTTGTCAGCCAGACGGATGTTCAACAATTGGCGGGCTGTGGTGCGCAAGTGGGTCAAATATTGTTGTTCGGCGGGCCTTGAATCAACAATGGCGATGACCTTGCCGGGGGAGAATTTATTGCAGGACTGCTGCATACAACCGGCGTTCCGCCGTTCCGCGTCCTGCTCGGGCCTTGAGACCGCGGACCGTGGAACGTCGGGCGGAGATTGAGGAGATTAATGTGGGAGATAGTGTAATGACGGACATCTTGCCGGGAGATGGAACGACAAAAGCATTTGCTTCATTAGTAACCAATTTTCCAAGGTTTCAGAAATCTCCTTCAAAATCTCCGTGTGTAAACAATTAACCTCCCTTGCAGTTCAGTAATTATTTCGGAAATTCCAAACAGCATGCGGCCGGGTTCGTGTCCAGACGGCATTGCTATTTACGGACAAGTTAAATACGGCTTATAGTGGCATAAATAAGATTCCGTGGTTAGACCTGCGCTGCGCGGCGTGGCTGAACTTGCTGCTATTGCTATAATAAATCACAACTTGACCGAGTAAGCGGCACGCTACGCGCTCTAGCGGCTAGTTTTACAACTATCGACCTACCGGTAATGTCACCGAATGTCGGACTACATCTGGTTTACAAGGTTTACTTCTGTGTTCGCCCTGGTACTCTATCAGTGGAATTTATTTTGGTTCTGTCCGAGTTCTAATAGTTCGTTGCTTTTGTTGTTATCAGTTGTTCGTTTTCAAGAACTGGATCAAGCGAGCATCTTTGAAATGCTTAACTGAGAGCATGTTATCACTGTTGTATTTAGACAATTTAATACAAAGTTAAAACACACATGTGCCAACCGTAGTGGTCCTCAAAATACAAATCAAGTCCATAAAACTGTATCTAAAATCTTAAAATATAAACAGGCAAATGGTTAGAGTTTACGTCGCAGCGGTTCAGTCGGTGCACGGCATTATATCAACTGAGATAAGGCTCTATCAAAGCAGAATGTCTCGCATTGCAAGATTACATTGTTTGCACATTTCAAAGCACGGCATGATAGCCTTGTTGTATTGTAAAACAAGGCTTGTTAGACACAAGTGTCGTATCACAATCCGCATATTAACCCTAATTTACCTCACTGTTTAAAATGCACGATAATCCGAGTAACATGTCCTATAACATAACACAAGAATACTCAATATTCACCACATCGTCACAAATGATCATTCATAACGATGAGCTACGTTTGCCTTCTAAAGCAGGTCTAATAGTGTCATCGCAATTCTGTCGCACTTGAAAGAGAACTTAAACGCTAGTGGAGTTGCGATCCCCAAGTTGTAATGAAACATCAGCTGGTATTTTCCCCCGGTTAAGCAGGCGGAGGGGCCATAAACCCAAGTTACGGCAGCGGGGAGTCCCCCCACACTGGCAGACAGAGACCCTACACGCGACTGACAGACCCACCCTTCCTTATCATTGATGAGCTTCCTTCCTCCACTTCCCTACAGCCTACAAGCGTTCTTCAATTACTATCGATATCTTCTCCCCACATTACCACTTCTATCCGCTCTGCATACCCGTACTTTATTTTTTCGCACTAAAGTTTGATTTCTTTGCAAATGCTACAGTTTCATCACAGTTAGAGATTTCAAAATTGTGTTAGGAAATTTCGAATAACCCCATATACAGGTTAATTTAATCAGCTATAACGTGTAAACATTGTTTTATTGTAGCACAACCACATGTTTCATTATTTTATCCACTATTTTAAATTTCTGTATAGTCTTGAAAAAAATAGACTAACCTTGATAGTAACACCAATTCCTAGTTCAACCTTTTCTGTATCGTTGATAAGCGTAAAGTAGGAAAATATCCAGATAAGAAATTAGAAGTTATAGTAAAAAGATACATGTAACTTTATGTTTTAGAAAATATTAAGTGAGTACGGTAGTGCTTGGTCACAACTGTAATGCAGATATAAAATACAAAGTTAAACCTAACTTTAGTAAAAACGTAAAGACTTTTATAAAACCCATCTTAGTAGTCTTTTCAGTTCTTGATCTGGACAAAAATTCAAACTCAACTGTCGCACTACATCCTACACTGGTAGTAAATTTAAATGACAGAAAGTATACGCTTTATAACCAAAGTAGGCTTCTCAGACTCGTGTTTGTATCTATATCAATATATATATATATATATATATATATATATATATATATATATATATATATATATATAGTAAGACTGAAGTAAATTAAAAAGGCCATAAATACCACAAATATATCCATGGTGTCCCTACTTTTCAACGCGAAATTGCGCGTGTAGCCGCAGGTAACTGCTAGTGATTATATGAAAGGCTAAGAAATGTGGTTTTACTTGAATACGTATATTCCGCATGTATCAGATTTGTACAACTATCGACCCATTTCTTCATCACTTCATCGGTTATACTCAACAGAGTGAGGCATTGGGAAACCCCTGAAACCACAAGATTACAGCGCATTGTTACTGTTTCGTCATGGTTATCTTTAACGGTACAATTGACTTATTCCATGAAATGTCGTTGATAATCAATACATGTATGAGACATAGAGTGCTGAAATAAATTAATGAATCTAATATGCATAAATTTGTTTGTTTTTTGGGAAAATATACCAGTTTAGCCGTTTTATTGTCGAAACTTTTTGCCGAGGCATACTTTTCATCATTCATTGTGATTTCCGTTCTTAATTGTGATAATTTTGGAACAATTAAGCCAAATGCATATTCCTAATTAGAGATAATAAAACCTAATATTTTTTATTTTTGTGCACGTGTTGCAAGACTCCACATAATGTATTAAAAAACATCATAATAAACACAATCGTGAGTAATTTTACAAAACTATCTTGTTATATTATGGTTTTGTCATCTAAATTATATTTATGAATAAAAGTTACCAAATGAAATATTGGGGAATTATGTCAATGTCTGTGTTATCAGCCAGTGATAAGGCAATCCAGCTGTCTATTTGTTGTATTAGATAATGCCTGCAGTTTCCAGGTTCCTCCACATTTAAACTTAAATTCACTAACGTTCATAAATTTAAATGTAGTTAGTATTGACGCAAAATCTTAATTTATATGTGTCTTTATTTATTTTCAAATTATGCATACTAGGATCTTCATATTGTAACTGATTTGGTTTACAATAACAAAAATGAAAAATGCAGTCTTTGGGGTTATTACGTTATTTTATTCTATATATTGTTTTAACTTATATAATTACAACATATTATTTTAATTTGATATCACAAGTCAAAAATTGGTTTTATGCCCCATTTTTAATTAAATACCAAATTTTTTGAGTATTCAATTACCAAGTTTTCTGGTTAATTTTTGCAATACGAAACTGAAAAGATAAAAATTATGAATTCAAAGATAACATTTATGCTAAGTTTACGATTAATATCTGTTTCAGATTTTTTACTGATAACTCAGATGTGTGTTGCTAACGTTCTAATTCATTAGACAAACGTGACTAAAATGTGTATAAACCAAATAAAAGATTCCTTTTTACGCCGATTCTGATGTTCAGTCTAACGGTCTATTAAACTTATAATATTGGACGTGTTAGAGGTTCCAACTTTGTTTTAGATATCTCAATGATACCTTAATTTAAATAACAATGGTTTGTTAGGTTTATCTGGTTGGAAAATATATGTGCAATCTAATGCTTTAATATGTCTAAGAACAAGTTTGCCTCATACGGTTAGATCAATGTTATGATGAAAATCAGTTATGGTTTAATGCGGCTAAATTACAAATTCATCACCTTACCTTTTATTTGAGTACCTTTCTTAATTAGGCTGCGTTCGTTTTGGTTAAGTTAACTTAGGCGAAATGAATACATAGTAGTTATATAAGGTATTCCCAATATATTGACGGGGTTTAAGACCCTGGATTGGCTGTAGTCCTATCTCATCGATTTTTGCTGCCACATACAGAATTAATGAATGTCGAAGACATGTTTGCCCGTCATTGTCAAGTTAAGGGCCTGGACAAGGATGTACCACTCTGGTTTGTTAATGGAAGGGCAAACAAACGAATCTTGAATGGGTTTGTTGACATCATTTACTCGAAATCCACTCTTAAAAATGTATTTTCATTTTATTTATGAATTTTTTATATTTATAAGTTACAAAATAATATTAATATTATATTTTGAATTGAATAATACCAATTATTGTTGTAAAAAATCAATAGGAAATTGATTAAGGTACACTATTTCTGAATGTGTGTACTTTAATTTATTTAAGTACAAAAAATTAGTTTTTGACCTAATAACACACAGTTTATAACATATTTTTATAAAATACAAGATTTTTAGGTTCTCCCTCGAACTCATTCAGTTACAGACATAAAATGATGTATTGTGAGATATTGATGAATCATTTAATTACTTCCTTACTCTTGACTGTATATATTTGTACATTTTACTATATACTATTACAGTTTGGAATTTTATATGTGTAATATAGGTTTGGTTTTCATGATTCATAGAATATTTATTTTTTACTACTGTATATTAATTTCATGTCATAAATTTTAACATGTTTTATTCTTACGCATTATTGTCTATTTAATATTATAAGCCAGAGTTTAAAATATCTTATTTTTATCAATATTTGGAGTATACAGGGTGTTTCAGAACTTTTGTCGGGTTCTTGGTGAGGATCGTTGTTATGGTTGTAGTACACTCATTTTTTTAACCATAGTTGGATTGTTCAACCTTTTTTTATTTTATATGTATGTAAGTATGTGTTTTCTTTTACTGACTTATATTTTTCTTTAGTGAGAAATAACCGAAATATTTGCTACCTTTAGTGAAAGTAGAACGCGCTCTTATACATACCCAAGCTAGTTAGTTCTCAACACAACAGCCAAAATTATTTAGGTAAATAGGTGTTTATTAACTACCAAATATATGCTAGTGGCAATATTCATATTGTAAAAGTATATCCAGATAACAGAACGAAGATAGTTCCAAACAAAACAAGCCTAGGTAGCGGAGTGATGTGGACAAAGCTAACAAGATAGAGATCGAATTTCAGACGCTGGTTGGGCCTGTCACTATTGGCAACTTGCAAACTATATACTTGGTAACTAGTTTATAATGTGACAGCTAATTCATTCCTGAAGTGACCACGATGAGCCCTAGAGATAATAAAACATGGGTTACGAATAAAGAAAGTTCCAAACAAAACTAGCCTAGCTAGAAGAATTACGGGGATTAAGTTAACAAGATAGGGGTCGAATGTCAGACCCTAGTTGGGCCTGTCACTATTAGCAACTTGCAAACTATATACTTGGTAACTAGTTTATAATGTGACAGCTAATTCATTCCTGAAGTGGCTACGATGAGCCCTAGAGATAATAAAACATGGGTTACGAATAAAGAAAGGTCCAAACAAAACTAGCCTAGCTAGAAGAATTATGGAGATTAAGTTAACAAGATAGGGGTCGAATGTGAGACCCTAGTTGGGCCTGTCACTATTAGCAATTTGCAAACTATATACTCGGTAACTAGTTTTATAATGTGACAGCTAAATTCATTCCAGAAGTGGCTACGATGAGCCCTAGAGATAATAAAACATGGGTTATGAATAAAGAAAGGTCCAAACAAAACTAGCCTAGCTAGAAGAATTATGGAGATTAAGTTAACAAGATAGGGGTCGAATGTGAGACCCTAGTTGGGCCTGTCACTATTGGCAACTTGCAAACTATATACTTGGTAACTAGTTTATAATGTGACAGCTAATTCATTCCAGAAGTGGCTACGATGAGCCCTAGAGATAATAAAACATGGGTTACGAATAAAGAAAGGTCCAAACAAAACTAGCCTAGCTAGAAGAATTATGGGGATTAAGTTAACAAGATAGGGGTCGAATGTCAGACCCTAGTTGGGCCTGTCACTATTAGCAATTTGCAAACTATATACTCGGTAACTAGTTTATAACGTGACAGCTAATAACATGGTTGCCCTGATCTACATTTTACATGACAGTAGCGTGCTCGTATATTAACATAGATAGTACTTTATATATAGTCTATAATTATCCCTCTTTCATAGTATTGTTAACCTAAAGTCTTTCAGGATTCACAGTTGACTTGTAAAAAATAAATAAAACGATACAACGGAGTATATCCAAAGGCCCCACAGAATATAACGAGTTTTACCAACTAATCCAACAAAGCACCTTTATCATCGTTGTATTCTGTCACATGATAAGGATGTTATATAACAACACAGTTTGTTGTACTCAGTTAGTTTGTAAATTTGTGTATTCTGCGATTTTTCGTTGCCATCTTCGTACCCATAAAAAGAATGTGAAAATGTACATTTTTATCTTTAATTTTGATCTTTGAACCCAAAATTAACAAAAGGGTCCTATGTAGCAAGTTTCAAATCTATAGGATCTTTCTATCAAGAGTTATCGCACAGACAGACAGACAACGAAACGATTTTAAGAAAACCCTGTCGGGTCGTTAATTAACTGTGCGATGTTTTGTACAAACACATAATGGCAAGTGTTTTCGTAGCTCTTTATATTTGTTGCTTAAAAAATCCCATTAAATACGCACTACAAATAATCACATACTAGCAGTTACCCGCTGCTTCGTACGCAATTTCGTAGGCTTTGCACGTTTATGAGCACTTCTGATTCGGGTGAATCATCTTTCCGAGGCCAATGTTGAGTTTTCCTCGTAGCCACGATCATGAAAATCTGGCAATTAATGTATATTTATAGTCATTGTAATTTACTCCGGTCTTAGTATTATTTGATTATATTTTATTTTGACTCGTTTCCTGATGAAGGCTATATATATATATATATATATATATATATATATATATATATATATACATATATATATTTACATACCTGTAGGTCTGAAAAACCATCATCTGTTAAAAGACAACTAAGGTGGGTTTTATAACATTCTTTAAATTTATAGTGAAAGTTAGTAACTAAGTCTTTTATATCTGCATCACAGTACTGACTAAGCACTTTATACTTAATATTTGATCAAATGTACAGTTAAAAGTAGATTTTTACCAAGACTTTTAATTTTCTTATCTGGATATTTCCTTACTCTGTGCTCAACAGCGGTTGCAGAAAAGGTCGAAATAATAAATATTGTTACAATAATCAACTTACTCTATTATAAATGTAAACCAATTGAAAGTAGTGGCTAAATTAACTAAACTTATGGTTGTGCTTCCATAAAAAAAGGTTTACACAGAACAGTTAATTATATTTAACATGTTTATTTGTAACTTTTTTACTGTATGCAACTTTAGAGACCAAAATGGGATATTTTGCACCTTTAGAGGCCAGTGGGCGTAGTCCGGATAGTTTTCGAAATATGAATAGCCCTATATGTTAACCAGGTACCCTAAGAATGTCCATATAAATTTCAGTATAATAGTTTAATCAGTTCACAAGTGAAAGCGTAACAAACAAATAAACTCACTTTTGCACTTATGATATTAGTTAAGATGATAGATTATCTTATTCTATAACTGCGAACTCTATTCTGTGAAACTTTGTTTCCTAGTAGTATAATGATCATTGGTAACAAAATAAAATCTGTACACTCATTAATCATTATTAACAACGCTCTTCTGATATTAGACAGTGTTTTATTTAACTTTATTTCGTCAAAAGAGCTTACTCATGCTATGGTTTTGGCTCCTAAACGTTTATGTATAATATCATGAGTAATTTTGGTTAGAAATCGTATTCAGAAATAAAAAAAAGAAACTAATAATAACAAGAATATCAGCGCGTCAACTTGGATATATTATCCTCCAGTTATTATTATTCAAGAAAACATCTCGATTTCTGGTTCTCTCAGCTACTCACAGCATCACTACGTAATATCAAATTTCTGATGAAATTATTTAAAGTTATGTGCATGCATTATCATGTATTAAAGCGCACACTCTTGCCATATTATATTTAAATCTTATGGTACAGTTTCTACAGTCATTGTATGATCGTAATCAGTTGCAAGTTAACAAAGAAAGGTCACTACTTCATGAAACTAATTATTCACTTTCATCTCCGGGTGGATGAAAGTAAAAGTTTTTCGTAGTTCAAATTCGTCAGAAAACTCGCCGTTTGTTTTAAAATTCTCGAGAAGTTAATAAGGACACGGGTCTCGGAGGCAAACTTTAAATTGAGTCAACTTGTTTACAAGCTATCTCTCTGTGCAAGAAAACTTCATTTGCTTCTTCTTTTTGATCGCCATCCCGTCTAAATCCATTTCCCGCCTATTAAACGTTTATTATTATTATAAGAGTATCAGTAGCGGTTTCTAACTCGGTCCAGATGACCTCTAAATGCAGAACAAAGGAAGAGTTTGAACTCAACGCTTCTTCACAAATATATTGTATATATTAAATAAAGTAGTGATATGCAACAGGCTTCGTATATGATTAACGGTAAGGGTGACATAGCTTATTGTATCTTAATAACTTCGTATATTATAGAGGTACGTCAAATTACAAACAACGGTTAAAAGAGGCTAACATGAGTCAAATAATATTGTTAAAATATTTAACGAATAAATACTTATATCTTTCATCGCCCCCAAAAATACAGATACGAAATATATCGCGGACAAGGATTTGATTTAGCATACGGATAAAAAGAAAGTTTTAATTGTAACAGTGATGTTTGTTTTATAACTTTATAGACTTATCAAGAAATAATTAATTACGAGCTGGATGAGACTACATTTTATAACAGCAGAAGCAACAAACTATTTGGAGAACGTATAACAGCAATTAACAGATGCTGATCGGAACTTCAACTTCCGGCCAGCATGGCGTCTTTGTCTATTTCTCTTGCAGTCCGAACATCTGCCTCATCAATATAGGCCAAGGCTAACTCTTCCTACGACGCAATTCAGTTAACCCTTAAGTACTGGCGTCGTTATTTGTGACACCATTACTAGCGCGGGGTCTACCCCACTCTCAGTTTATTACATTTGTAATAAAGTACTAAAATACTTTGTTAAATATTAATGTGGTTTTATCATGATGTAGGTTGTATTTAATAGTTTCATCACCGTTTGAAGAATTCTTTTACCTGCATTCATTCCAGACCTTAAAAGTTTGTGTAAAGAAGTAACAGTTTTTTAGTAAATCAGTTTAGAAAATGAAGATGATGCCATACAAGATTTTTAACGTTATGACAATGTAAAGTAATATTGAAAATGTATTTTAAATATTTATTCTTTTGGTTTAATTGTATATTTCTTATTTTGCTCACCTAAAGTTAATTATTTTTTGGAAACTTATAATATGCCTTTCTTTAATATATATAAAATTAAAATTTATTCTTTGTGCATTTGTTTTATTCTACAAATTCACTTCTTACAACTAAGAGCAAAATATAAAAGTACGCAGCATTGCGGGTGAAATTAATGACTTGTTTATGCAGAAAATGTATACGATTAGCCCTTATTCTGATTCGGTTTGTTTCAAGCGCTCTTCAAAAGCAGTTTTCACGTGCTTTATTCACAATGATTTACTATAGTTTGCACAGGAAGCACTTGTTTCAATGCCCCTATTTCCCTATTCCTTGGGCACACTACGCATTGAACTTCCCCTTTTTCATATTTTCTTTGTTGGAGTTTCCTTCCTGCAATGGTCAGTCTGCTGGATGTGTTTCAGAATATGAGCAATGGCAGGTTGCCTTACAGCCTATAGTTCCTACCTTTACAAATCCAGTTACCTTCTTCATCTGTAGTAGAATTATTAGTATCATGGTCAGATGCACTGATACGATTCTCTTCATCATGATTGATTCCGAACCAGTAATAAAGTTATGAAATTAACGTATTCCATACATTTACAGATATTGCTTAATTCCGGCTTAATTTCTTTTCTTCTGAATCCATCATCAAAACTCTAAATACAATAGAAAATGCAAAATGGAAATCACTTTACACTGATAATTAATTACATGGAGAGGTTCCAACAGCAAGAAAACACATATACTGAGACGGGGGTCTAAGTACACCCCAGGTATTTCAAGCTCTCTTATCACTGCAGCAGACTGACGTGAATTGACCACACCCACTTTAACAGATCACCCACGAGTTAACTTGGAACTAATGAGAAGCGCAAAATTGCAATTAACTCCTTCCAGTTGTGGTATCTAGATTTACTAAGGTTGATGTCTGAAAACACCCCGCGCCCTTACGTACTCAAGAATTCTACATCCCCATTATGAAGTGCGTAAGACCTTGCATAATAAAGGAGTCGCTACAAATACGATTAAATCTAATTCACGCACTTCATGTTGTTCTCTATGTAGAGAATCCATATTCATGCATAGGTATGCATAGATGCAAATCAAATATACAGGGTAGGAGTACGCCACATCACGTGTCGCGTAACAGGCTTCACCGAGGTTGCATGTCACATGTTAAAATCTCATATGATTGCACACAGTTTATTTACACATTTATTTAGTCTGTGATTTTCTCGTTGCCATTGTAGTCATGTATATGACTAGTGCAAATGTTCACCAACACATAACTAACTCCTATGGATAATACACCATCATCGAACTCGATGATGCCTATATAGAAATGAATCCTCGTGCAAAATCTCAAGTCTATAGACCAGTTCGTTCTCGAGATATCGTGCAGACAGACAGACAGTCAAAATTATGCTTAAGTAATTCCAACCAAATTTGGTAGAACTGTTCTTGTAAATTGAGTATATGGTTTATGAACTACCAAGCCAATTTAAGTGAAATTTATTTTACCTTTACAATTTACATTCATTTGCCAAAATAAACACTTTGGTTGGCTGAATGTTAGCGAAGCCTATCAATTGGGTGGTTAGGAAATTGTAACTGTTTCCTGCCCGTCTGCCTATAAGCAACTCAGTTTTTCTACAATCAAAAATATTACCCAGTGTGTAAAGCGTTAAGCTGATGTACTTAATAAAAGTGAAAATGTGTTAAAAGTATGAAATACATTCAATAAATATATTTGTCTTACAATGTGATAATATTTCGATATATATCCACCAATTTAGAGTTGGTGGCCACTGGAACCTTGACATTTGAAGATGACGAATACCCGCACAAACTTTTCTGCATTGGCAGAGCAATGGAGATGGGGTTTAACTCTTACTCAAAATCTACAATCCTATACGATTCTTAATATATTTATTTTGGGGTAATTTCATCTAGCGTCGAGGTTATACCTGGGTTTCAATTTCTTTTGCAATAAACGCGAACGAAATGTATACTACTTTACTACAAAACTGGGTCACATTCCGTTATATGCCCCCAACGCTTAAACTTTTTTCAATGAACTTAGAACGTTATAAAGCGATGCAGTTGAGTAACAGAAGTAACATTACGCCCCCAACGCTAATTTTTCATTTACGGATGATTATAATGAATTACAATTGGTTACTAGCTAAGAAAAAAGGGTACTTACGTATTATATCGACCACACCCCTACATTTCTCCAAACACAAACATTCAACAAAAACAAACATTACCAAACAAAAACTAAACTCTTTATTGAAAAAAAACACACAAAACTTGTTTTTATTCTTGATAACACTCCGCCACCCAAAATGCGAGTGCCTCCGGCCATCAGCGCGGGCTTCGGCAACGAAAGAAAAACATCCCTCGAGATAGTACCTATCAGTAAAATATCAAATTCTAGAGGGGCTGATCAGAAATATAGATTGAATTGTAATGGAAAGGTAATTTATGTACCTTGCAAAAAACTTATATAATCATGTGATGCCGCGCGGCCTGCCGTAATCGGGATTCTCGAGAAAGATAAGATAACAGCGACAACAATACCGATCGCAATACCTGGAAATGCTTGTTGACTGATGGAATGTTAGTTCTGTTACTCAATTACATCGTTTTATAACGTTCTAAGTTCATTGAAAAAAGTTTAAGCGCTGGGGGCATATAACGGAATCTGACCCAAAACTGTTACATTTTTATCTTAAATTCTTTATATATCAGTTTTAATTTGAGATGTGTTCATTTTATGGTTAACTTCACACCTGGTAACATATTGGAAACATGAACAATAATAATAATTATTATTATGGAAATCATAACGATGTAAACTCGATTTTCTATCATACGACTCAGTGAATGTTAATGCACTTTTAGAGTAGTTACTAATCATAAATAATTTTAGAATATTTTAATACATTTTTTTGTGATTTTCCAAATAAATAAATGAGTAGAATTTTCCTACTTGCGGGTAGCACTGCTATTACATGGGGATTCGTAATCCCCGCAGTATAATCTAGCAACCCAAAGAGCACAAGCCGAGAATGCAGTTGGCTGTATCACATTTGCCTGATATTATGCAATGCAGTGGCTGTCCTTGCATCGCTTTATCTCCCCGTAAATGTTACCATGTCAGAGCGGTGCTGAGTTTTAAAGGTTTCACCTGCTCTCATGGCAGGAGTGATATAGTGCTTGTGCGTGTCGGTGCGTGAGTTATCGACTGACCCACTAACACTAACACTATCGCTCGCAGACTAATTCATTATTCAGTCAGACAGAAGGTGGTTCGGGAGAACAAAATAAACTGTGGCTTATTAATGTCCTGCAGAGGGCTTGATGTACCTGCATAAAATTAACGTATGAGTCTTAGTTAAAGAGTAATGATGAAAGGTTATTTCTCTTATTGACCAAAATCACAACTTATAGCAAAATTCACTGATCCACGTCAATTTAATCCTCCAAATGCAAAAGTATCAATTATCTATGAATAGGAGATTAAAGGAAGACTTTCAGAATGGGACAGATTATGGAGAGAGAAATATGAACAGAAATGTGGATATGAAACAACATATTAACCCTTTTGGTAAAAAGACGCACCAGCCTCTGTACAGATGAGTATGCTTTTCCTGAATTTAATGTCGATGATGCAGCACTAAAGTATGATATTATAGATATACCTCAAATATCGAACTATATTTAGGATAGAAATTAGAACATACGTTTAAAATGTTTAGTTATTTCATTATAAATAATTGTACTAGAGAAATATCTCAAACTAAAATTTTAGACAAAACGCTTTCCTCGGATTTTTCATTTCCCAGAATTACCTCTTATTGAAATGTGGAATATCAGATTGACCAGCTCTCCTCAAAAAATAAGATTTTCTTTTTGGTTTCATCAATATATATATATATTTTTTTTTTCAAATCAATCGATTCTGTAAATAATTGTTTTACTAGAAGATTACACCATTTAATCTTTGTGGCCAAAAAGTCCCATTTTGAAAGTTAAAAGAGTTCATTGATTTTTGCACGCCAATTTCAGGTGTTAAAACCGATTATTTTATATACGTATTTTTGGTTGTCATCGAATACTCTAAACGTGCCCTAGAGTTTTTCTCGATATACTAACCAGAATCAGCTGATTGTTTGTATTATTATTAATTTGGAAACTGTATTACTAGTTTAGCATCTTGTTCAGAAATGCTCGTAGTATTAATTTAATTAATGTGATTACCAGTACTCTCATGTGTTATTGACAACTGATTTGTTCACTGCACTAATTCTTTATTTTTAATAAAACAATAAGAATAACAAATATGAACTTTATTAAATCTTGTTATGAGTAAGCCAAGTCCTCTCAGTACATAATTGGTACAATTCAGAATTGTGTTGAATTAATTATCAGCAAAGGAACCAAAATAAAAGAGTAGTTTGTGTTTTGGGCGATAACAGAAAAGCAAGTGAATCACGAGGAGGCGTTATCAGTGATTGATGAAGATAATGATAAGGGAAGCCTTGGTGCGCAATGTGGCTGACTTGTAGGTGTTCCACATAGACAAGCCACAAGACTCAGTTGGCAGACTTCTCTCTGACTTTATCAATCGAATCCCGGGCCTAATTTCCAACTTGAATTTTAATCATGATTTCGAACAGATACTATCGTACTGCTGATATATTGTTCACATTGTGTCAGATGCTGTTTACAATAGACCATAATTCCTGAAACTGTACTACATTATTTGTAATATAAAGGCTAACCTCTCATTTATGATACAATTGTGTACGCGATCTGTTAAATGTATTAAAAGCTGCTGGTGTTCCAAAAATAATATCGTATTACTTCAAACCATATGTATTTTCTAAAAACTTATTCCAATTATTTGTTTACATATATAGTATTATTGTTGTTGATAGTACCAAATAACGTTGATACCATTGACGGTTATAATATGAAAGTTTCTAATAGTTAACTGATGTTATTGCTGTTTTATTTTTGGTCGGACGTAATGAAATAAGTACAAAAGTGGAAAAACTAAACGTAATTAAATGTATTTAATAGATTTAAACGATCTTATATTGGTTTTCAAACAAACTAAACCGATGAGGAATCTGAGCAAGTCAAGATAGCGCCGGTGGTCTGTGGGGCCAAAGCTACTATGATTTGTATTTGAGGACACATCATAACTGTTAGTGACATAGGAAAGAAATTTTCTGTTGGAAAGAAATCGATATCAGGCTCGCTAGTTTTGATTGGGGTCAAAATGGACGGTATCAAAGGGATTAAAAATACCGAAAGATAAGTTAGTATCGGGAATATATATTTGCAGCACTTATAAAGATCGGGACACATACCTGCACCGCGCCCGACACGTGAGTCGGCCGATTGTCGGTGCGGGCCCGGCTCGGTTACTGTCAAGCCACACATGTCCGTATGCTGTCCGAGCGCAAAAATATCACTGTTTGTACTAGAGCGTATTTCTTTTAGATTTTAAAGTAACATACACTTAAAAAACGTTCAGCAAGTTAAAAAGTAGTGACAGTCATTTTGTAAGTTTTTTAACAGTAAAAGGTAAAAAATAGTAGCCTATATATTTGTAAAATATATACCTAGTATAATGTTTTTTTTCATACTCTCAAAACTTATTTTTTTTTTATTTTTTATTTTTTATTTATGAAACAGTTGTTTTACATAGTCTTGGCCTCACCAAGTTCAACAAAACTTGTCGGTGAGGACCACTTGAAAAAGTATATAGAATACATTGATACAAATATTCAACTTTTAACTTTCTTTTAATTTACTAAACTATAAACTCAAATTCGGCGGTTTAGGGCAGGCACTAGCTTAGATATCTTGGTATGTGTGGTAAATTTGATCGAAACAGTACATTAAAAAAAAAAATAATACTTAATAGTAATAGTTAAAATCAAACGCACATTTGAGTCCCTAAAAATCCTAATTAATTCTTCCCTCAGCAGCGATGAATGGCAACCCTGTTATCAGGAAATCTGACAACGCCGGCTACCGGAATTCCCAAATCTCCTTATCTCTAAACAAATAAGCAAATAAAACCTGCCCTCAGTCAAATCCCAATAAGTTTCTAGAGTGGACAGTGCGGTACTCAATCCGCTACTCGCTTTAACATGACAGGAGGTACGGGAACTCCGGCGCGCGGTACTGTGTGTGTGCTCCCCTTGTAGTGTTCTCGGTGTCGGTGTTTGTGTGCGTTAGTTATAGTGTGTGTAAATGCTAGTGTGTTTAAATTATCCAATTAGGTTAAATACGTGTGTGCGCAACACCGTGCTGTTGTGCTCCCTGTGAGGTTTATAGCCATTCATCACCACTAACAACGGAGAGAGAAACAGAAACCATAAATAACATTCTTAAAAAACTAATAACAATATGCAAAACTAACATGTAATTAATTTATTTTTAAAGCTAGAGTATCAACGGTACAACAAAATCTAACAACAAGCATAAAATACAGATAAACCACTAATTAACGATTCACAATAGATATTTAACATATAAATAACAATGTCAGAATAACTTATTTACTTCCAAAACTGTGCTCTCAAAGCTTTAAATATCAGTGATTAACACTATATATAATTCAAATAGCCAACAATATAATCTATAAATAGATAACGAGTAACAATAAATTATCAGAGAAAATAACAATGTTAACCACTAATTAACGATTTACAATAAATATTTAACATATACAGTAAGTAACAATGTCAGAATAACTTATTTACTTCTTAAACTGTGCCCTCAAAGCTTTAAATAACAGTGATTAACATTATGATATAATTCAAATAGCCAACAATATAATATATAAATAGATAACGAGTAACAATAAATTATCAGCGAAAATAACAATGTTACAATTAATATAACAATCCGTTCAACTGCAGGCCCACGATACGCAGTGTTCAGTGTTTGTGTCACTTGTCACGTCATTCAGTGCACCAGAGTGATGTCCACTGTGTATATATGCATATGGTATATATCTGATGTGTATCAGTGAACCAGTATTTCACAGTGATCCAAAGCAAGTTGTCGTTGTCGCTGTATTATGAATGTAAATAAAATATTTTAATTTTAAGATTGTACTGTAGTTAGAAGAATCAAATAATTATGAAAGGTCATAGAAACATTTTAAATCTAAGTCCTACAAAATACAGAAACGTTTTTTGACAGGTAATTTCAATACATCCAAATTAAAATATAGTTTCGCGCAAAATAAATAATTTCTTGTTATTTTTTAATAAAAAAAAATATTTTGCATTATTTTTATTTAGTTGCTCTAAAATCACTAAGTATAGAACAACTTTTCAAATTTGTACTATTAAACAAAATTAAAATGCCACCTAATGTGTTTTGTAGTAATTTTCCCGCTGTAACAAATCATTACTAGTCTACTGTAAAAACCTCTTCCTCCTTTCTTCAATAAATGTCTCTATATCCATAATAGATGACGTTCTTAGTGCCCGTCAAAATTCAAACCTAAACTAATGGTGACGGTGCGGACATGTACGGTGCAATTCTCTCACCGGATGACGCCCGACACTCGGGCGATTTACGTGTTGAGCACGATGTGGGTATGTGTATGACTCATAACCAAGATAGAAGTGCGCCAACACCATGTATCTTAACAGGCTTCGCTGAGGTTGAGCTATAGTTTCTAATCTTTAGCTCATTTCATAAATATAAAATGACTCACACTCGTTCTTGTAGAAATTAAGTTTCATGCAAATTTTGGTCTACATATGAATGAAATCTGTCTCGAGATAACTTGCTACACGATATATGCAAATTTTGTTTTCACTAAATTGTGTTTCATATCAGTGTTTAAATAATAAAAGTATCCACAACAAGTCACTATAAAATGATGTATAGTTTGAGAAAGTTTAAGCTCCATGTGTTAATATTTAACATGTTTGAATCTCTTATAGTCCGGTAAAATAAAGATGCAACCTCGGAATGAAAGATAATAAGCTCAAAATTTGCATACGTCTTTATTTTGATGGTTTAAAACTTACCTCAAAAGTCTCATATAATCACGTGTACGCGACTTAAGATATTTAAGGTCAAAGGTCGCGAAAATCAGTTTTTTGCAAATATCTCGTTTCCCTTACGCTAAATGACTTTGAAGTTGGTTAGAGAAATTGTAGAACGGAAAATTTTCTTCAACTTTTGTCTGAAGTAATTTTATGTACGTTCAACCTTTTTTGAGATACAGCGCAAAGAGTAGGGGACCGCTTACCTGTATATACGATAATGCGAGGTCAGCCAGTAGAATACAATAAATAAATGAGTTATATTGTTCATTATTCACTTACTATTATTATTATTATTACTAAACGTGATTATATGAGACTTTTGAGGTAAGTTTTATACCATCGAAATAAAGACGTATGCAAATCTTTAGCTTATTATCTTTCATTCCGAGGTTGCATCCTTATTTTGCCTTGTTTTACTGAGTTATCATGAGGTTATTCAGTTTGTTTTATTGTTCTATTTTCTCGTTGCCATCATGGTTACCCGTTAAACCAATGTAAATGTATAGGCTAGCGCTCATTCCATAGAGTGACATGCACGTTTATCGAACTCGGGGTTCCTCGTAGAGAAATGAAGTCTCATCCACAATTTCAAGTCTATATGTAGATTTATTTTCAAGATATCGTACGGACAAGACAGACAGAAATAAGATGTTTCTAGCCCCACGATTGATAGATTTCTCTAAAGCTCAGCCAATAACAGTAACATCATAGTCAGCCAGAAACAATTGGTTTTCTCTTGTTGGCTAGCGCTGATTTAGCTTTTATTTGCGTATCTGACTGTTGATTGTAGGTATATTAGGTGGAAAAAGTGACATGATGACCATTGTTTGATTTTTTTATTTTACCCGCCCGTTACTCTCCCATTTCGACCCCAATCAAAATTAGCGTCGTTGACGATTGATTCCATTCTAAGGAGAAATTCCAGATTATATGAAAAACTAAGTTTTGTGATTATAGAATACAAACTTGGGTCTAGGAGGTACAGAGTATTAAAACTAGAATCTCATTCTCTTGACTGTTTATATTTAGTAGAAACTTCCCATTTTATAAAAGAATAACGCAATCAAGATGCCAGGACGTGAAAAGAAACCAAGCCAAAGAATGTACTTCTCAAAAGGTGAAGTTTATTAGTGCATCAATAAATTGCTCTGTTGATACACTGTCAAACCTGTTCATTTTGGTAGAAGCAAAACAATCCTAGTAAATTACATGCGTTTAAAACTAACCAAATGTTTGCAACATTAATCAACATTTGTAACTGAGATCACCAATGTTAACTATTATAATTAAGAAACTGTATATCCTATCAAACTGTGTGCATAATTTGTTATACTTAAATTTTTATAATTTGTAAACAAATCTTACAAATTAATTACATGTATGACCATACATCAATAGGCATGTAATTTAAAAATTTAGATATGTTAAGTCTACAAACAATCAGTTTCGAATCCAGCTAATAATTCATTTTCAGTTTCCACGAGAGTATCGATTAAATCGCATTGTTATTTCCAATATATACAAAGTCAGAGAAACGTACACTGAAATAACTTTTATGAAAATATGATCGCTAAAGCTAATTTGCACTACATACGCGCGTAATATAGCTTTTGTGAAAGCAATGTAGCAATTTCCCTTAAAAATGAAATCGATCATAATTCTCGTTACATATGGTAGGATGAAAAGCAGAACTAGAACAAAAAGGGTTTAAAAATATCCAGCAATAAATTTTTTACTAGTCGTATTAATGTTAGCTTCACATAATGATCCAACAGTCAGATACGTAAATAACTTATCAGCATTATCGAGGGGATAATAAAACTTCAAATGATAACTTCCTGGTAATTTTCTTCACTTCCAACCACACCTTTTTACGACCCAATTGCGTTACCTGACTTTTATATGGAGTTCTAGTTGGGGATTCCTGAATCTCGGCTTTGCTAGATTGAAGTGATAATAGGATCCGGACATAACAAATGGGCCATAGGGCAAATGTCGGAAATTCTATTATCCTTTCAAACCATCCTTTGTCAATAAAAAACCTAAAACAAAGCGTTTGCTGGTTAACTTCTCCAGTTTGCAATTCCAAACCCAAATTTTTCCATCCAAAGGCGAGCTGGAAAATGTTTTAGAGAGCCCTAATTGTACATTCCATATTATTGGTTAAGCTACTTAAATCCGGTTTCTAATGCCAAACAAAAGGTGACCTAAACACTTTTGCCAGGCGTTTCTAATCAGGCGATACTGGAAAATCATTATTAATTAATAAACCCCATCATAAAAAATTCACAAAATCTGACCTCAAAGTACCTGAATTAAGATTTACATAAAGTTACAATTTTATTTATTTATTTATTTACATTCCCACGGTATAACCATTTTGCAAAAATTACAATACTTACGATGACTAGAACACGATGTTTTGGTTAACAAATCGGCATTGTTGCTTTTTCTATTACCTGTTTGGTAATACACAGTCTATTTACTCGTACGTTTGCATGTTCGAGATACGTTATGGTCCCAACCCCTGAGAAGTAACATGATTAGCACTATAATGTAAGTGTGTGTAGTTTGTTACAAGTGCTTAGTTTATCGCAGCATGTTGACACAAGTACTTTAGATACCAGGAATGTGAATATGTGTTATCGCTTCTGTCAAGAAGTCGTACACTTGAACTTCGCAGTGAAGAACGAATCGGGAACAAGTAGACTAGCTGGCCACTTAGATTCTAAGTCTAACTCGTATTTTTGTATAATTTAGTACAATAAACTTTTTGAAATAATAAAACCGTCACACAAGCAAATCTATTTACTTAAAAAACAAACACTGCTTATGAAACAGGTTGGAAGTAAATCATCTTCAGACTGAATGAGATTTTAATTAGTTTTCGTTAATTAAAAGCAGCGCCTTTACTTTTCGCCTTTTACTCTGGTGATTCGGTTGATTTTAAATACCTATGTTATGCTTACAATACTCTATCTCACTGTGTATAGCCTAAATATATTGACTAGTTTTCTTAAATATCATGGTTTGATGTTATTATTCTATTGAGGAGGAGTAGTATGTAGACATAATTAGGATTGTCCACATCATTATTGAAACTAAAACCTACTTTTCATTAGGAGACGATCCAAAAGTGTACCCGAATTACATTACGAGGGAATAACAGTCATCTTATTAACAACCATTACTAAACGCAATAATACCTCTATTACCATTTACTGTAAACTTTTTTAATTTTTTTAAAGAAGAGGTCGAGGCCCTTTTAAACCTCATTCTTCCCGTTTTCATGGGCCTCTGGCTGTGCGAGGAATCTTATCAAACAAAATAACCGGGAGAGTGGATAACAGTACAAGGTCGATAGTACTGATAAAAAGTGCAACCATAGTTAGGATTAGAACCAGCGCTATCTACCAGACCCAAAATCCAACGACTTAGACCGCTTGGTCATCAGCACTCCCGATATACAAAATTAAATTATATGAACAAGCAAAAACTTATTTAAGCAGCTAGATATGCACAGAAAGCCATGCTGTTTTAGTAACGATTTAAATAAAAGCCTAGTAAAACATTCTGGAAGGAACTTATCTCCCCTCCCAGTGTACGCCCCTTTTCTTTACTACTTTCTAAATCACTTTCATTCGCATGAGTCCTTGATGTAGACAAACTTATAGAAATATAACTAAATGTTATTGCTTTTACTGTTTAAAAATAACATTTTACAATAGTCTTTCTACTAACTGTCCGCCGGCGCCCTAGTGTCAGGTGTCACTGGTCAGTCAGTGTCGACTCGGACATGGACTGATCCACCCCCAAAAAATCGGTGTAGATCATGATACTAGCCGTAGCGACGTGGGAAGGGTACGTGTTGGTATATGACACAGAGTCCGGGTGTCCTATGTCCGGCGGCGCCCTAGTGTCAGGTGTCACTGGAGTCGCCGCGGTCAGTCAGTGTCGACTCGGACATGGACTGGTTAAGAAGGAAACTGCGACCCCAAAAAGGTGAGCTTCTGGATTTGTAATAAGGTCGAGATCATTTGTTTTTTGCACATTTTAGTTGCCATGGAGGAATAAAACGCAGTATTTAAGATTTTAGGGAAGATTTTGCGTTAATTATAGTGAACTTAAGTGTTTTTAATCCACCGAAACAAAAACACTTTCCTATTCATCATATTATTTAATTTACAATTATATTTAAACTATTAAGCGTTTTATTATTTTTCTATACCTTCCCTTAACTCTTAATTTGTTATTATTAATTATCATAAATTAATAATTTTAATATCAATTTAAAACTTTTACATATTTTCAAACCTCTGCCATCATTGGCATTTTTATAGTCACTAAATCTTTATCAATAATAGAGACCAGACTCATTAGAATTAACTACCGTAAATACTTCAAGTAATTTTATAAAGGCTGTCCTTCAAACCACGTTCATCAGGTAATATATTATTGGGTCAAAATTAATACTTTCTTCTTATTTGACCGCTTCTTTTCCGCTTCTTTCTTTCTGTTTGTGTTGTAAAATTTTTTCTAAATTTTGATTACCATTTTCTTAGACGTATTGCTAAAACATTTTTAGAAACTTTATCTTTACAAAAATAGTAGTAGCGTTATAATGTTTACATTAAGTTTCCTGAGAACGTATATAAGAGCAAAAAGTGACAAAATTAGCACATAAAGAACAATAAGTTTTAATAAATTTTTGTTGATATCTCCAGAAATAATGTAAATACATTAATTTTCCTGATCATGTAATGGGAGTTGACATTGACGTTTATTTAACCAATGAAATCGCAAAAATGAGTTTTTTTAATAAGCTTATGTTTTTTATGTTAACTGAAATGGGATTGTGGCATAACAACCCCAAGCGTAGGTAATGATTTGTGTATTTTTTTACCAAGTTAGGCTGTACTTTATACGAATTATATTACAGTCACAACAAGTGTACAATGCTATTATAAAAAATCTAGATGAGTTTTTTGTCATACAGACAGACCAACGGAAATGTAATTGTTTTAGGATCTATAACAGAATTATTTTATTCAAAAGAAGATGGTAATGTTAGGAAACACTCGTTAAGCACTCGTACATTTTACTGTTTTAAAGTTGGTCCGTCTGACTGGGAGCGAAATGAATTTATTTTCCTGGGAACTAAACCATTGACGATCGACTGACTCCAAGTTTACAAGCGGTAAAGAGTTAAAGCTTTTCATACAGAACCAGTTATATATATATATATATATATATATATATATATATAAAATATCCCATATATATATATATATATATGGGATATTATATGAACTAATCTAAATAAATTTAATCTGACCCACTCGCGTAATCCCGTGCGTATACTCATTCACAGTTGGCAACGGTGGCCAATCATTTCCACTAATCTCTGTCCATCGGTGCGTGAAAATTATAGCAATTCACGTTGACGTCTACTCACATTATGTCGACTGAATTATTATAATCGCGGCTGGCTCTTAATGTTCTCCTGTCGTCCAGACTACGATTTGTTACAATATAGATCGGTCAGATCAAGCAACGACAATTTAGCGTCTACAAACGACTGTTGTGACTTTTTTTCTTTGTTTGAAGTTTGTTTTTGATGATGGAATAATTATAAAGGAAACAGGATTTTTCTGGCAATTTTTCAGTGAACTGTTGTGAGGCTAAAATTGTAGAAACATTTGCAGACAGAGTAGAGTGCCTAATGGGATATAGCTCGAGGTCTTCCTTCGTCACCGTTATCCTGTTACTCTGATAGTCTGCTATCATTGTATTTGTTTACATTAGGAACTGCTAGTAGATCAAATGTTGCGTGGGCAGCTATAGTTGTAGAAACATTTGCAGACAGAGTGGAGTGTCTAATGGGATATAGCTCGAGGTCTTCCTTCGTCACCGTTATCCTGTTACTCTGATAGTCTGCTATCGCTGTATTTGTTTGCATTAGGAACTGCTAGTAGATCAAATGTTGCGTGGGCAGCTATAGTTGTAGAAACATTTGCAGACAGAGTGGAGTGTCTAATGGGATATAGCTCGAGGTCTTCCTTCGTCACCGTTATCCTGTTACTCTGATAGTCTGCTATCGTTGTATTTGTTTGCATTAGGAACTGCTAGTAGATCAAATGTTGCGTGGGCAGCTATAGTTGTAGAAACATTTGCAGACAGAGTAGAGTGTCTAATGGGATATAGCTCGAGGTCTTCCTTCGTCACCGTTATCCTGTTACTCTGATAGTCTGCTATCGCTGTATTTGTTTACATTCAGAACTGCATTGTAAAGGTGATTTTTGAATCGGCATTTTTTACATTTCTTCTCCTACAGAAAATATAGAACAATTCTTGATTATTCCACGATGTATTGCCGGCATGTACTCGTACGTGAAATCCCAAATGAGACGGACTGAAAAATGTTTTAAATAAGATATGAAGTTTTACAGTACGGTATGTATGTGAAAAACATAATACTGACAGGAGTTCCATATTTGTTTTATACAGAAAAACAAAAAATATATTTTAAATTTAAAAACATGTCACCTTCAGAAGTTAATTTTTATTTTAAAAGGCACACAGACGTTTATTTTCGTACTTATTACAAAAGTCTTTAAAATCTGGACGAAACTTCCTTTTTATCGAGTTCTATGGTGCGTCTTTTTTCGTGTCAACTTCTTTTTCTTATGTTTGTTTATCTATCTACTGTTCACAGGACATCTCGAGAATGAAATGAGTTATAGATTTGAACTTTTCCATGCGACCTCATCGAAGCCTGTTTAAATCACGTGGTGTAGCGTATCTCTACCTTGTTATAAACTGGCTCTATTTTGTATTTATTTTTATGTTTATCATCAAATATTATTAAGATTTAATTCATAAACTCATTTATAAATGTAATCTTTGTGTATTTTACGCAACAGTTACCTTCGTAGCCTTCAGTAAGATAAAAAAGTAAATACCTTTTGAGCACGTAGAAATATTTTCTAACCGACATAGGTTAGATGATTATTATTTTCCAAATTGTGACTATTAAGGTTTTTATTAAGATTTCATTTATTTGCTTAAAAGCGTTTTGGACTTATATTTTTGAAAGTAACTATACATTTTGTCAAGTCGAACTAGATATACTCCACTTTATAGTACTCGTATAAAACTAGTTAACCTTAACTATAAAGAGTGTTCAGTAATCGGGTTTGAGTTATTTTGATGGAATAATTTAAAAGTCCGCCATTTTGAAACAGGTAAAAGGAAGTTTAGCAAAGGTTAACACAATTCTCAAGTTTCATAACTTTACCTTTACTGGTTCAAAAGATATGATTTCGTTGATAATAAACACATACAGACAGATAGACGGAAAACTAAATGTTTTAGGACATACCTTCATATGAACTTTTGTGGTTATCTTTATGTTTAGAACAAAATCCCAATGTATTGGAACACGTTTACTGAATACCCTGTAGAACTGAATTCTCATGGTACTAATAATAACGAAACAGATATGGTGTTCTATGGCTTCACGTTTAATGTTATAAATGATTTATTATTACCCATCACTTTAGCTCTGAAATACTTGAAATAGTTATCATAAGAAATAAGAAATGGTCTGATTAAGAAGTGTTCTCATGAAGTAATTATATGACGGAATTTTCTCATCGTAGCCAACATCAGATATGAAATTAATGTGCTACAACCAGAACCGGGCCGTGCTCGATTTCGACAGCTTCACTAATAGATGTTGCATGACGGTGCTATTGTGAGGTTCTGGTTCCCTCATTGTTACGTCACAATGTCTGCTAAACTGAGTGTGAGTTTGTTTGAGTAGCTCCGTATACAAACAGTAGAATTTCTTCTCTCTGAATTCTGCTAGTTATTAGTTTTTAAGTTTTAATTTCATTGAATCATTCTCGTTAGTTGTAAGAGTAAAGCGGAGCTATATAAATTAAGGTTTATTATCGTCATATAAATATGATTAGTCACATTACGACTATCAAGGACCTTCTTAGAATCGTGCCGTTATCTGCTGTCTGTCCGCCCCGTTTTGCAATAATTGTTGATAAAGCCTAGAGACTTGAAACTAGTCATATACAAGTAGACTGCTGTTGATCCAAGGAAGAAAATCTATTTTGGAGTCAAAATTAGTAGTAAAAATGACATTGTGACATCTTTACGTTGGACAGTTCTTTCTCTTTATAGACAACACTGTTATTTGTTTTCAAAGTCCTATGTTCAACCTGTTGATTTATCATAAAAATTAATTATTAAACAATGTTACGTTTCCATGGGGAAGAATAATATTACTAGATTATGAAATGTCAGATAATCTTTTAAAGAATTTCGTGCGCTTTTCTGCATCTTGGTGAAAAGTATCGTTCAATGCTCGCCTTACAATTTCTATTGCGAGGCTCAATAACATTCTCCATACTCAGCTACGCCTCGCGCGTAAATGCACTCTCGCTCCACAATAGGTCACTTTAGAGACTAGTAAAAAATGTACTAATTTTAAGTTTAGTAAACAAAGTAATTCATCTTGATGGTAGTGCTGGCTTCGAACATGTATGCTGTTACTGATATTGTATATGGCCAAAAAACAATCCTTTTTCGGAAACGACCGACATATTTATACTGTCTGCTATAAAATAGATTGTTTTTATTCTCTTATACTCTGTAAATTATCAGAACAAAAAAATTTATTCATAAATATTTTTAGGTAAAATCGCTTATAAATGATGTATTGGCCCCTGAAGCCTGGCCGGATTATGTATGAGGCTCAACTGTTTGGGGGCTGCGACGGAATTGGGCAAGTGAGTCGTTACCCCGTAGTTCGATACCCGGACCCGGGGCTTACAGGCTGGTACACACGCACACGCACCCCATCCTCCGCCACGCGTCACGCCGCCTCCCTCACCTTCACGTCGTTCTGGCATAGCTTTGCATCCTGGAGAACACAAACCTTCAACTCCACCAGGAACCAACGAAGTTTTTTTCGAATGTTAAGGCAAATTCCGGTCCAGATTTAGCATTGTTGGCTGAGCTTTAGCGAAGCCTATTATTCAGGCGGTTGCCAAAATCTCTTTTATCTCTATTTGACTGACTGTCTTCCGCAAGATATCACAAATTAAGCTACTGTATACATGAAATTCCTTACGAAACTTTATATTTATTAGCTGAGCGTAGCGAAGTCTATTCCTCTGGGGGCTGGCAAAATTTCTCTTCTGTCACTCTGTCAGTCAGCAGGATATGTCATGATCGAATTGTGCTTAGACTCAGAAACTAAATTTCTGCATAGGCAAGATTGAGTTTGAATATGGGGTAAGTCCCTCCATGAGATGTTTAACCCGCCCCCCCCCCCACCCCAATAGTAAGGGCTGTTATGCGACATTGAATGTGTGCTACACATCTACCGCGTTTACAGTGTGCTAATGCAGTGATATGAACTTGAAGGAATTAATGGATCGATCACTCATTACGTTTTAATGATAACGTTGGTGTAATTCGAAGAAACGTATTATCCATTCATTGGGGTTTATACACATGTAGAATGGACTCTAAAGTATTTACCAGTTTCTACAAAAACGAAAATAGCTTCCCTTCATCTTCTTCAAATTTTATACACAAAATTGCAAGAGCCGAAAACACTCATTTACTGAACTTCACTCAGACCTGGCACCTAATGTACTACTCTACAGACCAACAAGAAGTTGTATTGTAGTATATACAATTAATATCTTACAACAAAACCTATGTTCCTAATTATATTACTTCTGTATTTGCTTAGTTATAAGAGTAGTCTGCCAGGTATTCAGTGTTGTTGTATACTTACTACGTATGAGTAACATCATATCTCTACTGTTGAAAAAACACTTGTATAATTATGCAATGTAAATAATAAGGGTTATGTACAGATATTATTAATTATAAAACATACTAAAGATCGTTTAGTTTTGAAGTATTTCAGATTGTTCGACGTGATGTGTAGAAGCCAGACGCGGACGTCTGTACTGTGGCATAATTATCTTCTCTGGGGCTCCCTCCGGTGAACCCGAACCAAGGTCGAGGTCTGTCCGGGACTCTGCAAGACGTAGAGAGACAGACCACAGGCGACCTCGAACTGTACGGTCGAGTTACTTCTAAAATGGGACAGTGGCTAGTTTCGTGTTTTTGGTACTAATGTACTAGGTATCGTGTTGTGTGGTCCTTGGCTAACGGATATGATGGCTCGGTTAGATTTGATATGACATATGATTTGATATTAGTTCTTCATCGACAAATGATTTATAAAAACTAGGCCTACTTTAAAGAATTTTCCTGTTTTATATGAAACCCTAACGCGTGATATTTTTTCTACAACAGATTGAATCTGAAGAAATGTGTTCCGTTTCTAATCATCTGAGAGTACTAAATCCATCATTTTAGAAATGCTTTTAGTATCACAGAGACTAAGCTCACACAAGTCTTCAACATATCAACTGTGTACGAACTTTTCAAGTCTCTTAACTTAGATCTTAGATTTTTGTCATTTTTCTATCGAAAGAAATACGACTTCATAACTGAATAATACGTGTAATAGAATTGTTATTAAACCCATATCGGTTATTTGATATAAAACTTTATTTCTCACGCTATTTAATGTATATCTTTGTATATGCTTTTTTAAGTTTTGTCGCAATACATTGTTGTCCCATACGTTTTTTTTAACTAATGGAGGTACAAAATATATGAGTATAATTTATAGAGAACGTAGAATGTTAATTTTCGAAACAGCAAGTTTTGAAGGGAGTGATTTGGGTAATGGTTCCTCAAGCTCAATCGGAAGAAATGGGTATATTTTGTGATTGCAATATTACTAATCTATTCTCATGCGATTTAAATTTACTCAGTATCTCGGCAAGAGATCCGAGTTCGAGTCCAGGTGGAGCAAGTATTTTTTGTGATTCAGTCTTTAACGAAATTATATATAATGCGTTAAAGTAAATGTCGACTTCATTGACGTTATTTAGCAGGGCGCTGACATTGAGGAATGTTTAATAACAACTTAGGACTGCACGGATTTCCAATATTTAGTTGTTCTGATGGAAGTCCTTTAAGAATACAAAATCTTCTTTGTAAAGGAGTTGGTCCATTTACGCTTATAAGGTGTTATTTTTTGTAGTTTTATTTTGTTGCACTCGAAAGCTTAATTTTAGACGTGTCAGTAAGCTTCCTTCAAAATGCTTGAAGCTGCAGTCTAAATTTTTATAACCTCAAAAAATAACATTTATTTGTCAAAACTTATTCAAATCGACATTAAACAAAACTGGTGCAGCATGAGAATAATCAATTCTGTAAAAAAATAGGAATGAATGTATGTATCAGTACATAAACATATAACAAATAATATTAAAAAATGCACTAATACTTTTGTCATGAAATGTCCTATTTTTTCTTAGCTTTGGTTCCTAGTTGGTTTCTTTTGCCTGGTATACTTGTATTTAGATTTGGCGTAATATTTCAAGGTGAAATTTTGATTTTTAAAAAGATCTGAGGAAAGAGAATCGTTTTACTCTGGCCGATCTAAATTTATCACCATGCCATAGCATTTCTAAATTAAAGAGCAGAAACAATGCAGAAATGCACGGTTGCCAGACAAGAAGCGACGCGATGCGATTGTCGTGCGACTGGATGTTGTACGACAAGGACAGAGTGACTGACCTCGCCAGCCAGACCAGGGCTATTAGTACGGCAAGAACAGTAACAATGCAGAAATGCATGGTTGTCAGACAAGAAGCGACGCGATGCGATTGTCGTGCGACTAGATGTTGTACGACCCGGACTGAGTGCCTGACCTCGCTAGTCAGACCAGGGATATTAGTACGGCAAGAGCAGTAACAATGCAGAAATGCATGGTTGTCAGACAAGAAGCGACGCGATGCGATTGTCGTGCGACTGGATGTTGTACGACCCGGACTGAGTGCCTGACCTCGCCAGCCAGACCAGGGCTATTAGTACGGCAAGAACAGTAACAATGCAGAAATGCACGGTTGTCAGACAAGAAGCGACGCGATGCGATTGTCGTGCGACTAGATGTTGTACGACCCGGACTGAGTGCCTGACCTCGCCAGCCAGACCAGGGCTATTAGTACGGAAAGAACAGTAACAATGCAGAAATGCATGGTTGTCAGACAAGAAGCGACGCGATGCGATTGTCGTGCGACTGGATGTTGTACGACCCGGACTGAGTGCCTGACCTCGCCAGCCAGACCAGGGCTATTAGTACGGCAAGAACAGTAACAATGCAGAAATGCACGGTTGTCAGACAAGAAGCGACGCGATGCGATTGTCGTGCGACTAGATGTTGTACGACCCGGACTGAGTGCCTGACCTCGCCAGCCAGACCAGGGCTATTAGTACGGAAAGAACAGTAACAATGCAGAAATGCATGGTTGTCAGACAAGAAGCGACGCGATGCGATTGTCGTGCGACTGGATGTTGTACGACCCGGACTGAGTGCCTGACCTCGCCAGCCAGACCAGGGCTATTAGTACGGCAAGAACAGTAACAATGCAGAAATGCATGGTTGTCAGACAAGAAGCGACGCGATGCGATTGTCGTGCGACTAGATGTTGTACGACCCGGACTGAGTGCCTGACCTCGCTAGTCAGACCAGGGATATTAGTACGGCAAGAGCAGTAACAATGCAGAAATGCATGGTTGTCAGACAAGAAGCGACGCGATGCGATTGTCGTGCGACTGGATGTTGTACGACCCGGACTGAGTGCCTGACCTCGCCAGCCAGACCAGGGCTATTAGTACGGCAAGAACAGTAACAATGCAGAAATGCACGGTTGTCAGACAAGAAGCGACGCGATGCGATTGTCGTGCGACTAGATGTTGTACGACCCGGACTGAGTGCCTGACCTCGCCAGCCAGACCAGGGCTATTAGTACGGAAAGAACAGTAACAATGCAGAAATGCATGGTTGTCAGACAAGAAGCGACGCGATGCGATTGTCGTGCGACTGGATGTTGTACGACCCGGACTGAGTGCCTGACCTCGCCAGCCAGACCAGGGCTATTAGTACGGAAAGAACAGTAACAATGCAGAAATGCATGGTTGTCAGACAAGAAGCGACGCGATGCGATTGTCGTGCGACTGGATGTTGTACGACCCGGACTGAGTGCCTGACCTCGCCAGCCAGACCAGGGCTATTAGTACGGAAAGAACAGTAACAATGCAGAAATGCATGGTTGTCAGACAAGAAGCGACGCGATGCGATTGTCGTGCGACTGGATGTTGTACGACCCGGACTGAGTGCCTGACCTCGCCAGCCAGACCAAGGCTACACCGGCTCGGAGCCCTCTCACTTTCGCTGCAGCTATATCTGACCCCTTGTACCGTCTCGGCGTGCCCATGCCAAACCTTCCGCGACCACGCAGCATCCATATGTATCAAGCCCACTGTCATTAATCTTGTTGATTGATTCCATTTTATACCGCACATGTTGAGTTATTTCTAATGAGATAGGCATATAAACAACTGTTAATTATACACATCTCGTTGGTTTAGTCTAGGAACGGAGACGCAATTTACAATGAACAAGCATACCTCAGTAGAGGAATTTTCGGTGGGGGTCAAAAAGTAACTGTATTAAAAGGATTAAAAAATATCAATAACTGATCTCGTATCACAATTTTATTAGTTTGACCTGGGATAATAACTTTAAAATAATGGTATGTTATTATAATAGTTTATGCAATTTTGATGATACAATAGCCATTAAATAAGAGTTTGAATAAAAATCCAGATGAACCGCAAATTGAAGAAGTTTATTTGGCTCTTGGGTCGCGTTTTATAGTGTACATTTGTTCCTTAGACTACTGTCTTTTCTTTGGGCATGAGCCTTAGCGAATGACTTCGACGAGTCGTGTTACGGTGCGCTAAGCGCTAAGGGTTTTGTATATTTTATCTGACTGTACAGAATGTCCCAACAGCAATCTGCATACAACTATTAATAATTGAGAGTTTTACTGACGTCATTCTTGCAGGTAAAACATTGTTGAAGAGCTGTTTGTTAACACAGCTGAACTCCTAGCGATCTTATTGGCCCAGTGGCGTATCTAGAATCACATTTTGGGGAGCCTAACTGAAAAGCTCATATTCAATGGGGAGGAGGAGTAGATAGATTTGGCCTCTTTTCATGTTATAAATATTTAATATTTAGGATGTTTTTACATGTGAAACTAAAGATTGAAAAGTGTTTAAAATAATAACCATGCCTTGTGTAAAAGGAACGCTAGAAAAATGTACAACATAAATTATAAATTTAAAATCCGTACTGTTTTAACTCATTAAATAATCTAAGAAGTTACTTAACAAAATTAAAACAATAACATCAAAAAACCAATAATGTAATTTTTAAAATTGACTGGGGATACAAAAAGATTTATATTGGACAAATATCAAGACCTTTGGAAAATAGAATATAAAAACATATTTAATTAATTATAAATAAGAAAACTTTGAAAAATATAAATAAGTGGAATATGTTTTAATGGAAAATCACCATATGCATTTTGAATCATCAAGTATAGTTATTTTTTCCTTCCTGGACTAAAAGAAGCGAAATTGAAAGTGCATGATGACGGTTTTGAATGATAGTGTACTTTCTGTAAATTTCAGTGATATTTTTCTACCTTTGGTAAAAGAATAAATCTATTCAAAAATTATAAATCGCAAGCAATATTTTTCCAAATAATACTTTTATAATGTATTAGTTATTTATTGGTCTTTATAATAAGTTTATTTTAAATGCTCTATCATATGTTGTTATTGTATTTCATACACATGTTTTCTGTCTACATTAACTGACGATGCTTTAACCAGTAAAAGCGCTTTTGATATTAAATTATATTGTGGAATCAATAAAAACGTCTTTTGAACAAAAACCTTTTGACTTCAATAAAAGATACAACACAGAAAATGAACCAACAAGATATTTACATTCCTTAATCTTATATTAGTGGCGCTTGTCTCTGAACATATCGCCGAGTATGGTCCAGCTGTAATAATAATGCTTTACAAATACTATAAAGGCAGAAATAGGACCAGACTTACGTAGAAGTCCATTTTTATCAAATTTTTATAGTATTCATAACCATTATTAGATTAAAATGAAAGGGAGTTCTGATGAAATGTACGAGTTTTTGTATACGACTAAACTGATGTACTCTCAACACAGCGCGAGCTGTCAACGAAATCTATTGTAGAATAACTGCGGCCTTATGTATTATTTAATGCAACTTTATCGCTTTCAAATCAGTACTAATGTTTTTGATTAAGTTCCTTAAAAATCTGTAAAAATTTAAATTTTATGTAATTATATAATTAAATATAATATAAAATTAAATACAACAAATTTAGCCACCAAGGCAGTCAAACATATGACAATCTGGTTTCAATTATTTATTATCATAATTTACCCTAACCTAAAAATGTACCTGAAGATGAATTCATAGAATTTGAAATGTACATCGTACGAAATAAAAAAATATATCAAAAGTGATCAAAAGGTTTATTATTTATTATTGTATATAATTTTAAATGTTACTTCATAACAAAGCGATTTGTAGAACCATTAAATTATTAGATTATGTTATAAGGACGGTTTGGGCTACCCCCATCTCGGCTTTCCCCTAAATACACCGCTGTACTGTTCACATATTAATTAAGGACATGTTAATATTAACAACCAACGATCATTAAAAATTATCTTTTAAAATTATATCTTGTAAGAGTTATTTGTGTTCCCAACTTCAAACGGGTTTGGTTAGATACCAGTCAAAAATACACATCTTTGACAATATAAAAAGTCAAAAATTTGTTAATTTAGCCCATTCTCATCATTATCAACTGATTCTCATGATATTAAGGCCTGCAAAATTCCGTTGCAAATTTCAGGAAACACATATACACGCATATTGATGAAAACTTACTTACTTTTATAATTATATATGTTCAATCTCCTTTTAACTACTCGAAAAAAATATATATAACATTATCGCCTCAAAAGAAACAAAATCAAGAATCCTTCAGTCTATGATTGTGTATAATGTATGAAACTCAATCAAATTATTGAATCAATAAACAAGATATTAACTGAGGAAAAGAAGTTGAAATGTAGTGCAAATAGAACCTAAGTATTTTCTACATGGTGTTTATTGAACACCACAAAAGCACTCCGATGTTAAACAACAGAGTTTTGTAGCTACAGTGAAGGACTCTGTCTGTATATAGGTCAGCAAAACAGATCCATAAGTAAGGAGGGGTAGAAGTGCAGTGCAGATGTAGTGCATCTTACTTCTTAAGGCTCTTTTGTTTTTCTCCACTTCAGTTCTGCTCGCTCTGCTTTCTTATTATCTTTTCGAGTTTGAGATGATTCATGCTTTAAACATTTTGCAGTATATACTAATATTTATAAGAGTTCGTGTAGTCTATCAACTTCATCATGTATCTGATTTGAATTGATCGTTTTATCAATAAATTTCATTTTGTCTTAGATGTCGTTTAATAAGTCATCTAAATTATCTATTTATCCATTCTAAATTATCCAGGTCACTCATTCGATATGGATGAAATTACACGCATACCGGTATCGTTTATTACGAATTTATTGAGATCGCAAAGTACTAAGAAATCTGATAAGCTTTGCAATTAATTTTATCTGAATTCAAGGAACACAGTGCAGGTTGAATAAGCAGAGGTGGAGTTGGAGCTGCGTATTGTTCATCAATTCCAGGAATCGTGACCCAACAGTGATTTGTTGAAGGGCCGATTGTATTCGAGCTGATCGTGTTTGTTTCTCGCTGAATGTAGAAGTTTACTTTCCTCTTCTTCGAATCAGACTTGTCACTGCATACCTTGATCCTGTTCCGTTGTAGATTTATTGCAATCTCATATTACAATTTTAGGATTACGAAATGGAATGATAAATAATATCGAATTTCTTTAGGTAACCACGAAAGGAAAAATACAATCTGCCTTATACAATAAGCATTCGTGCGTGTTGTGTTCGTACGACACAAATATTCTGCTTTTAGATTGGCAGGCTTGTCTAGTCAGCTTATCTGCCAAGTAACCACCAACTGCCATGTAATGTACACTGTTTACTGGATGTTATCGCCCAGTTTACGAATTCTTGCTGATAAGATTTGTTTCCCTAACTTCACCTTAAATTAAGTCTGTTGTATAGAGGTTCCTCCATTTTTACAAACACTTTTTGGTAATATATTTTTAAAACTGTATATTTGAAGCCTTTGTTTTGAAAAGTTAAAATTTGTACACACAATTTGTTTCTAATCAATGAAACACAATATTTTACTGCCATAAATAAAAAAAACTCTTAGTTTTATCAATTATAGGCAATATAAATAAAACGTAATCCACCTCAAAAGTAGTATATTATGTAATGAAATGAATACAGTATTATTTTTAAAAGCCTTTACTAGAAAAAACCAAATAAAAACTGTCGTAAATGTACGAATTCTTATTGATAATAGAAAGCTTCCCGTTACAGGGTTATAACTTTGTATCACTCGAAGTCAACATTGAAAATATTTTGATGTATCAAGTCTTTAGAAATAAAAACATATCCTTTAAAACTAGTAAGGGTTTGCGCACTTTGCGTTATACTGATAAGGTGTTATTGTTTTATATATGCATAGGTTTAGTAAGTTCCATTAAAAATGCTTAATATGTACTCTGGAATATTTAGGAGAATAGAATAAGATCCCTTTGCTTTCAACCAACGTATGCATACAGCATACACATTTTCTAAACGTGTTCCAGGAAGTTTTACCGTTGCTATTATACTCAGAAGGCTACGTAATAGCTAGAAATAAACTCTTGACAACTATGCCTTTACCGACTTGCCAATACGACTAGTCAGCCAGTACGGACGATTCTGAATCAGTGAGCGGATCCAAATTCATAACACTCATTCACAGTTTATTAGCAACGGACTTCAGTACCTGGCATTAGCTCGTACATTGCAAGTCACATTGCCAGCCAAAGTTTGCTAGTTACCGACAATTGGAGAGGAACAAAAACACGTGTTCCTGTTTGGAGCCATACCAAAGTGCAACGAGGCGTGAACACTGCATGTACATTATGCGCTATAATCATACATCGCAGTCCGGCTTTCTCGCCCAGTGCCGTGCCAGACGCCCGGCCCCCCCGGGCCTCCGGTCAAGTTTATTAGATGACGCACTGCAGTCTCTGTAGGGCCACCTCATTAGTTTGCGCTCTTGTGAGCGACAATATTTACACCGTCACTGAGCTTGCGCTATACAAAGCTGTAACGACTGTAACTATATTATAAAGGGTCGTTACTCAATGCTATAACTGTAATATTTGTTACAAGCCTTAACAAAATACATATGTTTATTTGTTGTGTAGACATCATAGAAGTCATTTAGAGAATGAACTGGTCCACTGTACTTTAAAAAGTATACATTATGCCACAATAAGTTACAGACTTGTAGAGTTCTGCAAGAATTAGGGATGGAACGTCATATAGGGCCAGTTGTATTTGTATTAGGGACCTGACGGGCCGTTCTTAAGATCATGTCGTCAATCTGTCTATGCGATAACTCTTAATAGAAAGGTCCCAGAGACTTGAATATTGAATACACTTAGATGAAGTAACTTAGATTTATTAATATTTCAAGCTAAAATCTCAGAGGGCAGTCCAATATATATATATATATATATATATATATATATATATATATATATATATATATGTATTTATGTTATTTATTACATATATCTTTCTTTTCTTGTGTGCGTGTGTATGTCACTACTGAACTCCTAAGCGACTGGACCGACTTTTACGAAATTTCTTGTGTGTGTTAAAGGGGATTTGAGAATGGTTTAGATTCACAATTTGGTCCACTGGAAAATTGTTTTTTTTTATTAATTTTTAAGTAGTTGTTGATTTTGGAATGTTTTACCTTCGATTCGACGGACTGCGCTACGACACGTAATACAAAATGAACTGATTCTTAACGGCTGTTAATACTTTCACCTGCAGTTCATCAAAGAGGCAGAAATATTTGTTTACATTTAAAATTTAGAAAATTATTGTTGTAAAGTGCTTGATCTGTTGTGTAATTGCAGATTTCATAGACGAAGTTATTAATAATTTTAAATTTAGATTGCACCAATGATCAATAAGCTATCTAATGCAATGAAAATACTATTAAACGCTGTTGTAAAAACCACCTCATTGCACAAAGCCGTGAATGTTTGCACATAAGGTAATCTAATTTGGTTACATCGAAGGTAAACGAAAAGATCCAAAAGAAGACGCTTTATGATCGAATTTGATTTTGGTTGATACATTTTCTTTATCGGACCACGATAATACTGGAAATATCTTAGACAGAAAATTAATTTTAACAGACCGAATTTGATTCTTTATAACCAAATTAGTTTATCGAGATTCATCTATATAAAGTAATTGTACTGAATAACTTATCAACACCTTAGCAAAACAACGAAAGATAGAGGCAGGAAATATGGTACATACCTTCATATTGCGCCCAAGAGTCTCAAGAAGGAACGACTATCAGTTATCTCAGGAGTGTTTAGAATGTGATAGAAAAAGAATACGTGAATATAGTGTACTGTTTTTCAACAGGAAATTGCGTGCGAAGCCGCTGGCATTTGCTAGTAATTTATATAAAATAGATACTTATGATGATCCTGTGGTTATATTTTCACCGTATATACGTCTAAGAAATGTCTCAACATGTTTCAGATGAACAAGAGCGAGTGCAGAAGAAAACTTTTGTCAATTGGATGAACTCATACCTCTCGAAGGTAAGATATTATGTAAAATTATCAACCCCTTGTTTTCTAGTTTGAGTGTGCTAGTTTTCGTCAGCGACCTGTGAAGTGGATATGCTACATAAATGATATTTGCATTGCGTTATATAGTCTTCATCATTGGAAACACGTCTGAATATGCGATTATTTGTTCGGTTACCATTGAATATTCATGAAATTCTGCTTATTCAAGGAAACTTCGCAACGAACAGAGACTGGAGTTTAAACTGGCGTTACTTAGTTTGATTATAAACGATCGAAATCATAACAAGAGGGTTTTTGTTGATAGACCGAAAACATATCACGAGTATTGTTGGTAAAATTGAATCGACCTTAAAATGAGGCAAACTGGGCCGTCAGAGATATGAATAGAGCTCCATTAACATCTTACACCAAAGTAATATAATGAATAAATTAAACATCAAATTGTCCTTCGGTTGCTACCGGGAATGTTCCAAATCAAAAAGGAAAGACATTAAATAATCTTCTATATTCTGAATTATAAATATGTGTGTGTGCGTGCGCGTGCGTGCGTGCGTGCGTGCGTGCGTGTGTGTGTGTGTGTGTGTGTGTGTGTGTGCGTGCGTGCGTGCGTGCGTGCATGTGTGTGTGTGTGTTGTTTTTGTTTCGGAGATTAGCAGACAGAGATAATACACAATTTTTATTTTGTGAGGCCTTTCGATAGAAGGCTATTTTCGTCAGACACATCACAAAAGTAAATATAAAAAGTAAATTAAATTAGACAATACATATATTTAGTTCACGAATGAATTGTACAACCATTGTGTACATCTCAATTATCGGCCAATTAATTTAGAAATAAACTTGATGCCACGTAACTAAATAAATGTCAGCAATCACATATATATAACCTCCTTCTCAACTAAATGTTTCTCATCAATTACTAAAGCCCTTTAGATTCGGCCTTTCACTACAACTTTTTATATCAGATGGCAGGTTTTAAAGTGAAAAGGACCAGTGAAATCAAGGTTTTTTTTCGGAGAGAGTAAGGCGATGACTAGGAGTGCACAAGTCACTGCCATTCCTAGTCGGATATACTCGTATAGGCTAATTTTTATATCGTAAATTAGATAAATGTTTCAATCGTATAAATCAGAATATTTCTGTGGTAAACAATAAAACATTAAAGTATATTGACCTTTATATTCTTCATTAACTTTGCTTATGCGGTTTTAAAACTGTAATAAAATCTCGTTTGGGTTATTAAATTGTGTCGAGTGATATCGATATTGCAATGGGACCGATATCGCCGGAGGAGTTAATCTATGATCAAGGGATTCACTTTGTGACCGTCCTGTGCTCCGTCCTCTAACAGAATTGAACACACAAGGTTAAACTTTTTATTAAGGATCGTTTGGAAGCGGCTGTATGAAATCGAGCCTCTCTCTTCTTCTGTCATTTCATTCGAAAAATTTTTCGTGTACCAATATTAAACAGTTTTCAGGTGGATGTTCAGTTAACCGTGTGTAACTAAATTGGGTGGTTTCGTTTACAAATCGAATAGATAATTCGTGGTGGATTGCGATATAAATAGGACTACTCTCGAATTGTACGTGTTGACCACGAACCGGATACAATATGTTCATCCTACCAATAGCGATCTAAAATGGTATTCTGCTAACGCCATGCGTACAGAATTTATTTCAGAGTAATACTTTTATCTGTTCTCAAAATATCGTACATGTAAATAACGTGACAGGCAGGTACAATAACGTAATAGTAGATATCAAATCTACTAACACGGTGGTTACTGAACTTTAGGGTAATATCTTAAACTTTCTCATAATATGGTATAATATGTAAACAGATATGTTACAACATATAGTCACATTTCAATAAATATTGAATTACAAAAAGTACTTGCTCCGCCGATATTCGAACCCGGATCTTTAATGTGCCGGGTGAGTGCGTTACCACTACATCCGGAAAGTTACAATTTAAAGATCAGTAACAGAAAGATACAATATTTAACATATTATGCTTGTGTCAACAAAAAACTACCTACAAACACCATACATACTGAATTTCAAAATATACATATAATTCTACGTAATCTCATAGAAGTATATAAAGAGACAGACAGATTATATATATACAGGGTGTCAATTAAGTCTGGAACCTCTTTTTTAATTTTTAAACCACAATATAAAAAAATACCAAAGTTCACACGTGCTTACTGGTGATAGGTACTTAAAAATTGGTGTTTACTTGTAATACTTAATAATTTACATTGTTCAATTGTTTTAAAATTCAAATAGCTATAACTACTGAATGAATTCACCTTTTGAAATCCGGTTTGCGGCATTGTACTCTGCTAAGTAAGACCTTTAATTTGATATACCAAACTAGACCTATGCTGCTATTTAAGAATTTTGTCTGACTCCTTGTGGACCGTCCCCCAAAGGGATTATCCGGTCGGTAATTGGGCAGATGTGTGCATTACTATCACCAGTAAGCACGTGTGAACTTTGGTATTTCTTTCTATTATGGTTCAAAAATTAAAAAAGAGGTTCCAGACTTAATTGACACCCTGTATACGAGATATATATAAATTCATGTTATTGGTAGAAAAGGGCAACGTACTATCTTTGTGCATACTGAACTTGAAGGTAATTCAAGGAGACCCTTCTAAAATATTGTGTGGATTGGGATAGGCGGGCACGAGTTTTCTTAGGTAATAGTTTGTGAAAACATTCAACCTATGTGCATTACTAATGCAGAGCCCAAGTGCTACCACGTTTATCAGTGTTCCCACATGGATGATGAGTTGTTTTCCTGTTCAGGATATGTGATTCACGCATCCTCGAAACCTTCTGCAAAAAGCTTGTCAGCGTATGGTTTTGCAACACGTTTTTACTGCATCATTCATCGGCTGGGTAATGGGATAGGCGTAATGCACAGCTTATTAGTCACAGCTGTTAGTGAATGAAATTCTTCTGTTCTTCGTAACAGAAGTTCACGTAACATCAAAAAGTTATCGGTTAATGTATTGCTCAAAATTACGTTCAACCATAGCTTAAAACCATACACCTTTCATAGTCTGCGGGAACAAATCAATTTTTGTCAATATTTATAAATAGAGAGAGGGAATTAACTTATAACGTCCACATTCAGAAAGTAAATAACTTCAACAGAAAACCACTAACCCTTACAAACTTACCTGTTTTACAGTTATCACCCGCTGCAGTACATACCTCCCTTATCTTATCAGTTTTGAGGAGGGCCAGTATCATGTTCAGTTTCTGGTTGGAATTAACTAAATTAAGACGTCTTAGCTCTAGTTTTCACTGTTCTTCGTCTTTTATCAAGACCTTTCAAATGAGGTGTCCCTTAATGAGTCTTTACATTTAAAACTTTTGAGCCCCCCCCCCAAAAAAAAAATCCCACTTTGAGGAAATGGGCAAAGTTGTAACGGTGAATAAAAAGTCTATTTGCTAGAAAGGTGTTCTGAATTCCATCCCTCCGTATTTATCCATCAAAAACTAAACAGAGTGTATACATACTTTTAAATCACACTGTATATATTTATGAGTAAAATATGTCAACAGAAACAATTTTTAATAATATACAAGGCCAAGAATTTACGGTCACTTTAACTTAATAGAGATGATTATTTTCTTTTTTTTCGTTTTTAATCATTTATTAAACAGACTTTACCGAGTACTACAGAAAAAAATGCTATATTCAGATATAATCGATGAAAGGAAAAGAACAATGTATAATACGGTAATTTCTGCAATGAAGTTGTGGAATTCCGTCTCTAAGAAACGGTCGAGAATAAGTCTTCTCAGAAATAAGTGAGGTTATCTGCAGGACTCTCAACAGCTGATTGTTGGGAGTGTTTATTACCTCGGCTTATCACAGGTGCTTGTTCCCTGTTCTAAATTTAGCTGTGACATAAAACTCGATGGCTCTTCGCTACCCATAGCCAATTCAGTGTTTAAATAGTGAAGGTTGAATACCGCGTCTATCTAACGCGACTTAATTAAGCGGTTGAAGTGAACGTCTTTCAGACAATTATCCTTATGCTGTTGGAGTGAACATTCTTTCTGTGACAGAAATATCTACTCCTAAAGATCTTATAAAACTACACTAAATATTCCAAAATATATAGTTAAAAATGATGGAATAAAAAATAAAATAAAATTTCTTAAGTCTAATAAAAGTCTAATATAACTCTCTCTTCTAAAGATTTTTTCTGACTGCTGCTCGTCACATTATGAATAAGAGTTTTCAAAACGTATAATCTGTTTCTAGAAGCAATGGGCCTAATTTACATGGCAAGCTTGAAATATTATGACTTTTTAGCACTATTATAAGCACTGTCAAGTATCCTCTACAAGTAAACGGAACTGAAAATTTCACCAAAAAAAGGCTGTTAATTATGAACAATGAGCAAAATATTATCTCTAAGTAAATCCTCTTCTTGATCAACTTGCTATTGCTACTAGTTCGTGCATAATCCAACGATATAAATATGAAACAAAATTATTCTGTAGGATGAACACTTACTTCATTTGCATGTAGTCTAAAATTAATGTAACACATTTATTCTGGCAGATAATTAAATGTATTACAAGTAAAACTAATTAAATTATATGCATGATATTTTGTTTACTCAAGTTTCTCTCTAGCTTCGGTTGTCATCTGGTTCCACACAATACAAAATGTATATACCAGCCGCAAATTTCCGTAACCGTGGATATTCTTAAAAGCACTGTATGTACAGTAAGGTACCAAGCTACTCTGACCCGATAATAGCTCGCGTCAAGTCATCGATCATACCACATAATATATAGATCTATCTACTAGAAACTGAATCTACTAGAACTATAAATATCTATAGTCTGTGGTCCATATGTACGATACTTCGTCATACTCGTATCTAGAATCAAAACTGGGTGAGTGGGTGGGGAAGCCGTCGTCCAGATTGTACAATTTTAGAACAAAAATGTGAATTAATCCAAATTATAAATGTGTATATTTATGTGAGTACTTTATTAATTAGTGTAATTATTTGTTTGCAAAAAATTTAGACTTTTATTATAATTACGTGTATTCTCTAACACTAATATTATTTCCTTTTTCCCCTTCGAGGAAGAAAGCTGAACCCTGCTCTTCGTTGTGTACGCATATAAAGACCTTTTATCTGTGTGTTGTCTATACAGGAATGAATTTCAAAGCATTTGGACAACATTGAAAGCCAGCATAACAAATATGAGACGTCTTTTACAGCGCACGTTGGCGATTTTCGCACAATAGGCAGTTCGTAGATAAGCACCTAGGCAGTTTTCGGACAAATCGTACCGTGCAAAACTGCGCACGTCGGCAGTACAAAAGTTAAGAACAGCAAAATCCATTAGGTATATATTTTTGAATACCACTAGTGATGGTGTCTGTTGAAGCAATACTGTGCGCATCCGCAGCTAATTAAAACTTCCACCCGGTCGCCTGTAACAAACGTTCGCCGAATTATTCCAAAACATCCATCCGCTGGACGTAATTTTCTTCGAGCAGTTGGACGGACGCAGATGTGCGGTGTTCAATTTAATAAGCAGGATAGCTATCTTCATCGAGCATTCAACGCCATCCGTCCAGTAGTTGGATGGACCAGCGGTGGAGGGAGCCTTAGCATAGTTGTGCCATCAACCATTCACCGCACGGTACTAACTTTACCACACAATACTCACGTGGATGCAAGGCCTTATCTGTTTCTAAATCAAAGGTCATACTAAATCCACTTCTTGCAGATTGGTTCAGTTTGTAGGTAAATGGTGTCGATCTCTAAAATACCGCAGTGACCTACGCGAACTCTCCAGGCCACGTTCTGTAACCTACCGCATTGTACGCCTGTGCTGTACGACCCACTTCATGATGACGTCACTATCGTGGCTGTCGAGAACCACTTGGCCCAGTTGTCAATTAGCCTGACTCATTCGCACTTGACTCCGTATTAATTCATCACCATAGGGCGACACTTCAACGAGACAAACAATGCACTTCCCCGCCTCCAACTGCGTCTTTAGCGATTTCTGGCACGCTTGCGCTGATTTGATAATTTGATACTTGTGATTATCTTGAGGAGTTTCATTTTTAAATGAAATTTTATTTACTATTAACGTAATAGAATCAGTTTTGGATAGGAACATTTAAGAAACATTTATTATACCCTTTACGATTTCTCCACAAAGGTTAAAGGTACGGGTATAAATTAAAATCAAGTATTTTTAACAAAATTACAGTATTTTAGTAATATAAAACCATGTTGTAATTTTTCAATCCATATTCCTTCCCTGCTGCCGTTTTCTATGGGCACGATTTCATAATAATTCAAACATTTATAATTACTTGTAGAATGGTGAATAGATTTACTATTTTCTCTGTCATTAGGAAAGAGAGTGAGACTGTTCCTAAAAAAATTGACAAATTTCTTAATAAAAAAAAGGTTGCATTACATTAAAGATTATATAATACTTTTTTAATCCAAATCCTTACCTGCAGCCGTTTTCATGTGGACACATTATCATAATATTATTTAAAATATTTACAATTTCTTGTAGAACGGTAAAATAGATGATCTATTTTCCTTATCATCAAGAAAGAGACTTGGATATTGTTAAAAATTAAAAAAAATTACATAATCAAGTTACACAGACACATACAGTACTCATACAATTGTTGTAATGAAGGAACATTCGCTGTGATCTGTTGTCATTTCCATGTTGAACGTTACCTTGTATATTGTCGCTATTAGCGGTAAACGGACACGACATTGCAACTAATACTACCGGTCTACATGCACGCTACTCCAGCCAACACTTAACAAGTTACACAGACACATACAGTACTCATACAATTGTCGTAATGAAGGAACATTCGCTGGGATCTGTTGTCATTTCCATGTTGAACGTTACCTTGTATACTGTCGCTATTAGCGGTAAACGGACACGACATTGCAACTGATACTACCGGTCCACATGCACGCTACTCCAGCCAACACTTAACAAGTTACACAGACACATACAGTACTCATACAATTGTCGTAATGAAGGAACATTCGCTGGGATCTGTTGTCATTTCCATGTTGAACGTTACCTTGTATACTGTCGCTATTAGCGGTAAACGGACACGACATTGCAACTGATACTACCGGTCCACATGCACGCTACTCCAGCCAACACTTAACAAGTTACACAGTCACATACAGTACTCATACAATTGTCGTAATGAAGGAACATTCGCTGTGATCTGTTGTCATTTCCATGTTGAACGTTACCTTGTATACTGTCGCTATTAGCGGTAAACGGACACGACATTGCAACTGATACTACCGGTCCACATGCACGCTACTCCAGCCAACACTTAACAAGTTACACAGTCACATACAGTACTCATACAATTGTCGTAATGAAGGAACATTCGCTGTGATCTGTTGTCATTTCCATGTTGAACGTTACCTTGTATACTGTCGCTATTAGCGGTAAACGGACACGACATTGCAACTGATACTACCGGTCCACATGCATGCTACTCCAGCCAACACTTAACAAGTTACACAGTCACATACAGTACTCATACAATTGTCGTAATGAAGGAACATTCGCTGTGATCTGTTGTCATTTCCATGTTGAACGTTACCTTGTATACTGTCGCTATTAGCGGTAAACGGACACGACATTGCAACTGATACTACCGGTCCACATGCACGCTACTCCAGCCAACACTTAACAAGTTACACAGTCACATACAGTACTCATACAATTGTCGTAATGAAGGAACATTCGCTGTGATCTGTTGTCATTTCCATGTTGAACGTTACCTTGTATACTGTCGCTATTAGCGGTAAACGGACACGACATTGCAACTGATACTACCGGTCCACATGCACGCTACTCCAGTCAACACTTAACAAGTTACACAGTCATATACAGTACTCATACAATTGTCGTAATGAAGGAACATTCGCTGTGATCTATTGTCATTTCCATGTTGAACGTTACCTTGTATACTGTCGCTATTAGCGGTAAACGGACACGACATTGCAACTGATACTACCGGTCCACATGCACGCTACTCCAGCCAACACTTAACAAGTTACACAGTCACATACAGTACTCATACAATTGTCGTAATGAAGGAACATTCGCTGTGATCTGTTGTCATTTCCATGTTGAACGTTACCTTGTATACTGTCGCTATTAGCGGTAAACGGACACGACATTGCAACTGATACTACCGGTCCACATGCACGCTACTCCAGCCAACACTTAACAAGTTACACAGTCACATACAGTACTCATACAATTGTCGTAATGAAGGAACATTCGCTGTGATCTGTTGTCATTTCCATGTTGAACGTTACCTTGTATACTGTCGCTATTAGCGGTAAACGGACACGACATTGCAACTGATACTACCGGTCCACATGCACGCTACTCCAGCCAACACTTAACAAGTTACACAGTCACATACAGTACTCATACAATTGTCGTAATGAAGGAACATTCGCTGTGATCTGTTGTCATTTCCATGTTGAACGTTACCTTGTATACTGTCGCTATTAGCGGTAAACGGACACGACATTGCAACTGATACTACCGGTCCACATGCACGCTACTCCAGCCAACACTTAACAAGTTACAGAGTCACATACAGTACTCATACAATTGTCGTAATGAAGGAACATTCGCTGTGATCTGTTGTCATTTCCATGTTGAACGTTATACTGTCGCTGTCGCTATTAGCGGTAAACGGACACGACATTGCAACTGATACTACCGGTCCACATGCACGCTACTCCAGCCAACACTTAACAAGTTACACAGACACATACAGTACTCATACAATTGTCGTAATGAAGGAACATTCGCTGGGATCTGTTGTCATTTCCATGTTGAACGTTACCTTGTATACTGTCGCTATTAGCGGTAAACGGACACGACATTGCAACTGATACTACCGGTCCACATGCACGCTACTCCAGCCAACACTTAACAAGTTACACAGTCACATACAGTACTCATACAATTGTCGTAATGAAGGAACATTCGCTGTGATCTGTTGTCATTTCCATGTTGAACGTTACCTTGTATACTGTCGCTATTAGCGGTAAACGGACACGACATTGCAACTGATACTACCGGTCCACATGCACGCTACTCCAGCCAACACTTAACAAGTTACACAGACACATACAGTACTCATACAATTGTTGTAATGAAGGAACATTCGCTGTGATTTGTTGTCATTTCCATGTTGAACGTTACCTTGTATACTGTCGCTATTAGCGGTAAACGGACACGACATTGCAACTGATACTACCGGTCCACATGCACGCTACTCCAGCCAACACTTAACAAGTTACACAGACACATACAGTACTCATACAATTGTCGTAATGAAGGAACATTCGCTGGGATCTGTTGTCATTTCCATGTTGAACGTTACCTTGTATACTGTCGCTATTAGCGGTAAACGGACACGACATTGCAACTGATACTACCGGTCCACATGCACGCTACTCCAGCCAACACTTAACAAGTTACACAGTCACATACAGTACTCATACAATTGTCGTAATGAAGGAACATTCGCTGTGATCTGTTGTCATTTCCATGTTGAACGTTACCTTGTATACTGTCGCTATTAGCGGTAAACGGACACGACATTGCAACTGATACTACCGGTCCACATGCACGCTACTCCAGCCAACACTTAACAAGTTACACAGACACATACAGTACTCATACAATTGTTGTAATGAAGGAACATTCGCTGTGATTTGTTGTCATTTCCATGTTGAACGTTACCTTGTATACTGTCGCTATTAGCGGTAAACGGACACGACATTGCAACTGATACTACCGGTCCACATGCACGCTACTCCAGCCAACACTTAACAAGTTACACAGTCACATACAGTACTCATACAATTGTTGTAATGAAGGAACATTCGCTGTGATTTGTTGTCATTTCCATGTTGAACGTTACCTTGTATACTGTCGCTATTAGCGGTAAACGGACACGACATTGCAACTGATACTACCGGCCCACATGCACAATACTCCTGCCAACACTTAACAAGTTACACAGTTACATACATACTCGTACACTTCCTCAGAATTACATAAGAGCCGGCTCTGGTGGCCATCTTGTTTTAACTTCCATAAGAACATTGATAAATTCCAAACGCTCTCACTTTTAGTTTTTGAATCTTGGAGAGGGACGTCTCATTTCACATGTCTCATATATACCGTTTTCTTCTTTTAATTTTTAAACAATGAAGTATGTAAACGTCTGACATTACAAATGACATTGCTCTCCACAATACTTATGTTACAAAAGAGCAATGGAATTTTCTAAATTTACTAGAACCCGTAGAATAGCAGTTCCAATCCTTGATTACAAACCGGTTTCCAGAGAAAGACTAAATTTTTTCTACCAAAATATTTCAAAATTTATTTTCAAAATTGAAAAAAAGGTATATAAAAGTATCCTTAAAAACTGTTTCAAATATCGCATGGAATATCATTAACAATAAAACCAAAACTTCCAAGCAAATCACAGTAACAATTGGAGATAATCTGATGCAGGATGAAGCCGAGGTTTCCCATGAATTTAACGGATTTTCGCATCTACTGCTTGTGGGCTAGTCCCTCGGCCGTCTAAACCCCGGGTTACCCAAACGCGGAGACAGAGGCCTGCAGCATCTGTGGTGGTGGCGCCTATTCCTGAGTGAGAGCTAACCGAAATTATCCATCAATTCCCAGCCAAAAATCAATAGATATTAACTGAATGTCCGTGTGGCTCATAAAAAGTGTTTCCAACACATTATGAGTCCCCTATCTCCATTAGTAAACTTGTCTTTCCACACAGGAGTTTTTCCCTCGCTCCTAAAAATGGCTAAAGTAACTAAAGTTTTCAAAGAAGATGTTCAATCAACTATCGGCCTGCCTCTTTTTACCCACTTCTGAGCAATCTTTTTGAAAATCAACAAGCTTTCCGATGACCAATAGTCACCACAAAAAGCAAATCGATGTTAGACGCTAGTGAGTTTTAAGGTCGTCGAAAGAATTGTTGGGGGATTATAAAATGTCTTTCTCAAGCAATCTAAACCATTCAGCTGTGTTGACCATAATTCGGTGCTTAACAAACTAGAAACGCATGGCATCTGAGGCGTGCCCCTTTCGGGGATTAGTTCTTTTCTAAACCACAGAACCCAAGTGGTTCAAATATCAAATCAACTTTCAACACCAGTCGAAATTAGGTATGGTTTCCTCAGGGCTCTATCCTCAGTCCAATTCTTTTCCTGATCTATGTCAATGACATAGGGTCATCACTACAGCACGGGAGACTCGTGCAGAATGCTGACCACACGACTATCTGTTTTAATGGAAAGTCAAAGGAAGTTTTGTATCAGCGGGCTTTTTTTGACCTGAACAACTGCATCCAATACTTCCAAAGTCACAATCTCACAACAAACGCCTCAATATCTAACTTTTTGAACTTCTCTTTTATAAGTGGAGATTCTGGGCGTGGGTCTGACATAATGTTGGCAGACTCCATTCTAGAAGAAACAAAATATACTAAATTCCTTGGAATACACCTTGATCAAGAGTAGACATGGAATGTTCACATCTTCTCCGTTTGTACCAAATTAACCTCAAGCATTTATGTTTTGAGGTCTTTAGCTAAATACTGCTGAGCCAAGTACTTATGACGGTATATTATGGTATGATTTACTTACACCTTGCATAGGGATTGGAATTGTGGGGGATTGTGAAAACAATCAATTTTTTAGTTCAAATTTTAGCTTCAAAAGAAAGCGATTCGTATAATTGCCATCCTGAATTTCAGAGAGTCGTGCCGACCAGCCTTTATAACTTGTAACTGTTGACTGTGCCCAGTCTCTACATCATGGCAAGAGTTTCATTCTGTATGTCCTAATATATCCTGATACGAGACCGTGACTTGCACGGACATGACATTAGAGACAGAGACAACTATCGATCTGAAAGACTAAGGCCGGTAATTTACGAACATTTGCCTTTTGCAAGCAGGTGTCTATTTTATCAACAGATTGCCAACTTCCATTAAAAACACACCAACGCCTGAGGCGTCGTCAAAACCCGTCTTAAACGCTTTTTAGCGTCAATGGCATTTTACAATGTCTACGATTTTTTAATGTGTAACTAGGAGACCACCCATTTTGAAAACTGGCTCTGGCGTTAAAGATTGTGTTCAATGGCGAGTAATTGGAATTAATGAGTGTAAAATTGGTATGTGTGAAACGTTCACATGGTGGTATGTGTGAATATTACACTGATTATGGATCAAAAATTTTACATTACATGTTAAACTTTTTCCATAGTATATTGTATATGGCAATAAAATACATGATTATTGAATATTTGAATATATATTGGACATAAAATCAATTAGACGCGTATTGCTCGTAAATATTATACATCTTCCATAACTCTACGACTAAAAATAAGGTCGTGAAATTGTTTAAAACCTTTCTCAGGGGGTTAAAATAAAGATTCTCTCAGGACAGCCGGATTTACAGGAGGTTCAATGTTTTAAACAACGTTTAGAATATATTTTTACTATTTTTTTAATGCTAAAAATGTATTTTTAATTTTGTAACGCCATTTCATCTTATGAGAAACGTATTATAAATTTGCCATATTTTAATATATATATATATATATATATACGGATTTTGACGACGTTGTATTTTATTAATATATTTTTGACAGTATATGCTAATAAAAAAAACGTAATATGTATAAAAAAACTGTAAATCAAATTGCCTTGTTAAAATGTTATATTTTAAAAATAGTTATTGTTAAATCATTAATTACGAATAATTGGTAAACAAACACGATTTTTAAATTATGTAAATTATTAAGAAATGTGAATAATTAAGAATAAACAATACAGTTTTGTAAAGTTAGATCAGGATTGCTGTTGACATTTGCGTGACCCATCTACTCCTGCCGAGAGTCTGTTAACCACTTACAGGTCTTCTGTCGGATCTGGTGGTTTAGTTTTAAAGATAACACTGATGTAACAATTAGGCATTGTTTACGCTTTTCAAAACCCGATAAAATACTTTAAAATAAAATATATATGGTCAAATTTAATATCATAATCTTTATTTAAATACGAAGATGGTTTTCTCAAAATCGTTATAATATAACAATTCTTAATTCTAAAACCATTGTTTCCAAGGATGGGGATTGAGTAAACAGACCGAGGTATTTCAAGGCATACTTACATATAACCAAACAAGATGGTTGGCTACAATTAATTTAATAGAAATACAAAAGTAATGAATAATAACAACTAATTTTAGCTCGTTCTATGAATGATTATACTTGAGATGGTGAAATAGGTCTAAGTGTTTTTTAAATTCTTTATTTCAGTTTCAGTTTTAAATTCGTCTCTCTTTAAATAATTTTTCTGGAGAGAGGAAATTTAGACATTTTTTTACTATTTCATGAGGAATTGTACGTATTTAAAAGGAAGTATTTTGAGAAGTTTATAACCAGGCCAAGGATAAACGGATGAAGACAGACATGAATCTGTACTTCATGTACATGAATTATGACTTCACGAAATCACATATTATAAAATAATTTAATATTTTAGGGAATGCTATTTTAAATCAATTATACTTGAAGAAAATTACATAAAGTTATATAAAATATTACTCAAGTAAATTTGTTGTACTTATATGTAAAAACATTCATCCTTTAGACAGACCTATTTCCTATTCGGATTGTGGTGATTTTGGGTTCTGGGGACCATGATCGGACAAAATGCTAAAAGTCTCCCGGAAATTCCATCGAGAAAGTTATTACAATAGGCAGACTTCTGTGAAATCTACCTAAACCTAACGAAAATCCTATACTATATAATTAAGAAGTCTCGAATACCCACCGACAATGTGAACAAGGTCTTCTGTGAAAACAATTAACGTAATTTTGCAGTTAATTAAAATGCTTTAGTGACCTAGAAAACTTTGCAAATTGCTTAAAAACTGCGAATATAATAAATCACCGCTATGTTCCAGTAACCCCTCCTTAAACGTATAATTTCACGTTTATTACACTACCTAATCTCAATGATGTGCCTTGTAAATGTGAAAAACTATCTAAAATGAAACTTATTTATGTGAACTACAACCCTGTATTACTTATGCAGGCCTACGCAAGGCTGTCCATCAATATCCTGGAAACGAACAGATTAATTCCTCATTCATACAAAGGATTAAGTATTCACATAGAGAAACTTGTGTAACTGATTTTTATTAAATAATAATAACATTACGTATCGCGTAATGTCCAATAAGGTCTAATTGTGTTATTATCTAGTGCTTTTATGTCCATCACATAGTATTATCGAGTTGCCACGAGAAAGATTATAATCTGGTTTTAGTAAATTCCAAATCACTTAGAGAAACAATGCCTCGCTTATTTAAATGTTCATATTTTTGGACGCTCCGTAACTCTAGAGTTGGTTTTACGTATTTCACTCCGAGTAATCCATAAGAAATTGAAAAAAACTAATCTCAATAACTAATTACGGTTGAAAACTGATTTAAGAATACATACGATTGCAATAGATTCTCCTATGTATACAACATTTGACGATGATTTAAACTACTTTATACTATCATGTGTAACCCATATCTAGTCTAGAATCTTAGTGAGTACTCCACGAGGGCAGATTATTATGTTGTCTTACAAATGTCCGAGTGGGCACATTTTACCCAGCGTCATTTTGTACCAAAGGTGACGTGAGAGTAAAAGGAGTTGCAGCACCAACGTAACTGCCCTCAGTTGTCAGTTTTGGCGGTAAATTCGGCGGCACGCACAAACACTCCACCACGCGACTGTACGTCACTCCTTGTAGACGATGAAATTGCAGCTTTCTCCCGACCACATCTTATATGCAGCCTGCAAGAATTTTGCTCAGATGCTTGAAAATTACGGGTTTAGAAATGAAACGAATTCATTACTTTTCTAAGGACCTCTTCACAAAAACTCCATTCTGCATATTACTTGAAGGCCCTTACATAATAACGGTTAATGTAAAAATGAAGAGACCGTCAATCGTCACAGAATCTATGCCGTCATTCATCCTCAAACATGCCTGTATTACTAGACATTAATCGGAAATGCTAAGATTCAGTTTTAAGATATTTTCGATAAATTTGCAGGATCGGTAATTTTCTTTTACGCGATAAGTACGGAAAGTGGGCCCAATACTTCCGCAGATAATAGGTAAGCGCACCCATGATTTGTACGTGAACCGGCTGTCCTCTTCGTAAATATTAGTGTATTCCTAAAATTATAATTTAGTCATAAGACAGTTTTGTAATAACCTCATCTTATACAAGAATTACGATTTTATTGTTTTGCTGGCATGTGACGGTCTTTTTGGAGAAATTTGTACGACACTACAGTATATATACAGTTCGAAATAATTACATTATCGCTTAAATGTTGGAAATAGAAAAAATAATTATAGAACTCTAAAATATAATAGTTAATTTTAAAATAGTCATTTCACGTGGCTATGTTTTTGAACACTTTTTAAGAATTTTAACATATAGACGTTAACATTTTTTGTACATATTTAACGGCTATTAATAAATTACCACGATAATCCAAACCGTCTACAAGATGGAGTACTTTACAGCCTGGTATCAGGAGATAATATGCATGGCTTCGGCCCAAACACTTTATAGCCAGTGTTTACGACTAGAGCTGATCGCAGGGTGCCATCGTTGACCATTAATTTTATTAGCATCTCGCTAGTCATAAAACGCTGGGACTGTGCCAATTAAGAAGTCCTATTGGCATTAAACTATATACTACAGTAGTGCTTGTTAAAAGACGTATAAAATATAAGATTATTTATTGTTTGAATGAACGTAGATAACGTGTCCTCGTCGGTTTATCAGGTTGTCTGACAAGTTTTAAAATAACTGGGTCAAGAGGTTTTGATAAACACTGCGATAAGAAAACTCCCAATCAGAGCGCTACCGCTTCATTTGACAAGCGCGCCGTAATTGCATTGCGAATAGGATTAAACGTCGGTCAAACAAGAAATTACTAGCCTTCTAAATATGAGAAGAAATCTGACCTCTTCATTTTTTATACGTAGCTCTGGTTTTAATCAAACCTTTCAATTTCGTACCGCTACACACGGTTCACAAGAGAGATTGATTCTTTGTAACGAGCGAAAACTTGCTGTTGTGAAGTGACCTTGAGCTTTATCTCATAAGAACAATATTACACTTACAAAACTTTACTCCCTTATTTTATATCGTATAACGATAAATTATGTCTAATTTTAAAGACATTTTCCTCTAAAGCAATACACACTTTAGATTAAATAAATAAACAAATTATTCTTCTGAATAATGAATACAAAAATCGAAAATTTTAGCGTCTGTTTGATACTCATTACTAATAACTTAAAATGAGACATCTGTCATGATTCTACAACTAATAAAAATAAGGTCATAATATCTTTGAAGACATGGGGATAAAATGCAACATAACCTACCTCAATAACAAAGCGAATGTTTATTGACTGGAAACTGCTAACCTGATTTAGGACTGTGTCCAATTGCAGTAACGTCTTTAATCTGTAAAAATGTCTTTAAGACGATTTAAACTATCTTATACGATGACATATAACCCGTATCTGTCTAGTTTCTGAATGAGTACTGCAACTAGGGCAGATCATTATGTTGTCTTAATGTCGGTGTGGACACATTTTGATTCATCCAGCAAGTCATTTTGTTCAAAAGGTGAGTGTAAAAGGAGCTCCAACGTAACTGCCTCCAGTTGTCAGTTTTGGCGGTAAATCGCAGTTAATTCTGCGGCACGCACAAACGCACTCCACCACGCAACTGGCACGTCACTCCTTGTAGACGATGAAATTGCAGTTTTCTCCCGACCAAATTTTAAGTGCAGCCTGAAAGAGCAAACCACATAAGTTGGTAAACGACTGTTTCATAAAAATGACGACTTAATTCATAAATTTTGTACAAGGACTGTAAACCTTTTTACACAAACTAACGAAGTATTAACAATATTTATGCTTACTGTGTAAAATTCTTAACCTGAATTGTAATTTTTCCTTTCCTTATTGCAAATACCCTGAATATTTTTCGCTGACTGACATTTTCTTAAAAAAAGAAACCCTATATGATTTCATTACCTTTCTTCTAGTAAGACTCCCACTCCACTCATATACCTCACCGATCCTCGCACTTACCAAATCCACCTGACTTGTACAACTCTCAAAAAATAAAGTGCCTTTAGAAGTAAGACCTTAGCATGCAATACTAAAGGAAATGAAGATTTATAAGTGAACAGCTGAGTGTGAGAGTGCATAGCACAGACACAAATCAAGTGTCCTGTAACACGTACTATGCCAAAACTGTTCTCGAAAAAATATTTCAATTATTCGCGTCTTATTGCGCCTAAATTACCCACTTCAGAAGGTCCATCAAACGGGTCGCTTATCCGAAAGATATAACCCGAACTATCATCCATAATTCGTGACAGAACTATGTAGAAAAACAACTATCACAGTACGATAATCTGAAAGATCCTTTGGTATATCTACTGGAAATAGTTCAGGAAACTATCATACCATCTATGACAAAGGTCTATGTCCATTTTCAAGTGCTATATCAATGCAAAATCTGTTCCCTATACCAGGCAGTGGAGGATTATTCAAGGTGGGTTCGGAGCAAGGATCTGTAAATGCACTACAGGAGTCTATGATGTTAAAACAGTAAACGAACCACGCCATAAGTTCCTTTTATCTCTTGAAACAACATACTTTGTCTTAATTATACTGCGTTTGTTTACAAGCAAACACCACAACTCGCCTGAGGGGGTGATGCCCAAGTCAAGTGCAGTAATTTAAAAATTAAACTTAACAAATTACACGAAATAACAAAAACCAAAATATTAAAAGGTGAAAAGGTGGTACAAACGTATATTGAAGATACAGACATGGTCAGTAATAAGGTGACCTTCAAACTTGGATGAAGCTCAATATCCTGCCAAACCTCCGGAGTAAACAAGCAATACCTGGCTGACACTGTTGACTCCTCCGCCGGGCGAGGCGCACCTTATTGGGTTAATACTCCATACACCGATAAAACTGCGCCTCTCTCTTTCCCTCTCTCTCGGTCACAATTATTGATAATTAGTGTTCTCATTAATCACCTACTGTACTCAATTATTCGTTCATGTTCACCTTACTTTACCAAATTAATTGTGAACGTCGTCATCTCAAATTGGTACTCAATAAAACTTTATTTAAAATTACAAGTTGAGTTATATAGGTATACATATTAATAAACTTTTAGAGAGTTATAAACGCTTCGTCAGTTTAGTACATTACATCTCAACACTCATATTTTAAGAGCAAAATTAAATATAAAATTACGGATACATATTGGTATTAAGTTGTGTTAATACTTATTGGAACACTTCTGAAACCACGCATCTAAACCAGTCTGAATCCAGTAGTCAACCACTTTTTTGTCGCATCGAAGTTTTAAATATGTCAAGTTAAATCAATCGTATAACAAAGTAATGAGTGACTGATAACGATGCAAAGTGACGATGGTTGAATTCTTACTACATCAATTTCAAAATTCATGGTTTAGCCTTTCAGTACCAAAAGTTTGTTGATAAAACAACCAAATGTCTACTATTTACATTGACCGCCATTTTGGATTCCGGTATAGCTGAATATGTTTGTTTTAATATCCCCCGGTACCTATCAACGTCTGAATAAACAATTCAATATCATAATCGGATAGTAAATAACTTGTATACGTAAAGATCTGATCTTAAGACCTATGTTACTACCACCAAATACAAGAATTACATATTTAGATATTTAGAAATTACATAATTACAGGTAGGCGACAAACCGATTACGAAGTTGAAAATCTGTATATGACTAGAGCAGGTTTCCTGGTAGATGGAAACTGTCCTGCCAGTAAAGACGCCCACATGGACAGTTACGCAAGCACAGGAGTAGATTGGCATATACGATATCGTATACATCTTGATAAAGAGGAAAAGAATGCCGTCATTCCTTTGCTGAGCAATTTTTAGGGTTTTGATTGCAGACTAGATAGAAGAGGAATGTCAACGTTTGACAAATTCCTGTGTTCTGATACCTTGTAACGAATGTTTTTGTACTTTGTAACTCTAAAACTTCTCTTTACGCCTCATCATTGTGAACCTCATGGTACCTAAAATCTTTTACCAATTCCTTTATCTCTTTTTTCTTACCTAAATTAAATATAAAACCTCAAACTGTTGCAATTTATATCCAAATCTTTTACAATAATAATGAATAATACAATGAATACTCTCTATGTTGCAGATACTCTGTCGATGCAAAATAAAAAACAGTTACCGTCTTTCAGTATATAATGCCGAATATTGAAAAATATGCAAGAACATCTAGCAAAGTTTAGGCGCGGAAGGGTATTTTCTAGTAATTATCTATTTTATTAAGGTGGCACACTTTAAGTACGAAACATGGTTTAGCCTTATTTAGCCTTACGGTAAATACTTTTAATCTACTTCGCAAAGGAAAGTTTTACAATACATCTGAATTTATGTATGTCCCAGAATGATTGTAACAACTTTGAACCGATCTTTATTTGTATGTATGTTTGAATTTGGATTTTCACGTTGTTGTTAGGATTTGTGTTTCCTTATGGACACTGTTTAGAAACAAAACTTTGGAAAAAGTGTTTTTCAACTTTTTTCACCTACGTTTCTCTTAACAGTTTGTAATTTGTCGACAACAAGCCTGAGCAAGTTTTCCTCTGTTTTATATCCAGGGGACACTCTGCAGTATGTGCTTAGAATAAGTAGGGTTCAGTCTATTCACACAAACGCCAGTATGTCTGAATTGACTTTTTTCACATTAAATAAAATGAAGTACACTATAGAAATTAAGGTAAGGAGAACATGTTATTTGCTATGTCCAAACAATAAATTGAAATATGTAAACTTGTCCTAGGAGAAGGCTGAATTTTAATAATCCAAGAATTTACACTTGAGGTGCAACCAGGTTCCGGTTGGATTTTTTCAAAGGAATTTTTGGTTTGCAACCCTTTCAAATACCAGTTCTGGATACAGGAAGAATAGATAAAAATCTTATTATACACGGAGAGTGATAGTAATTTGAAGCAAAAGTTTTTGTCATGCATACTAAATAGCTATAAACTTAAAATAAAAAAAGGAATTCCTCAACAAAAAATCAATTGCACCAACTTAACATCTGATACGACCGCGGCTTAAGGAACAGTGGCGATGTTATGCAATATCACAGATGGGATATTACATTAAGTGGACATTCCTTCGTGAAATATTCGGGACAGATTAAGTGGTTAGTAATATATACATTATCGACCTCTAATTGCTCGATGTAGCCGCGGTGATTTGAATGAGTAAGTAAGTAGAGTCTGTGGTGGAGAATTGAGCAACGCGTTTTGTTCACTATTTCAGATATAGTTTTATTATGACTGTGTAATCATTTTGAATTAAATCAGTAATGTATGAAGCATTTAGATAGAATTGTTTGAAAAAAGAGTAGTGAGTAAGTTGTATCGAAGATTCATTATGATATGTTTATTATAAAAGATTATGGTGAATGACTATGGTATTCCTTCATCATCATATCATAATTTTACTTGCGATTAAGTAATAAATGTGAATAAAATTTGTTATTTTGTTCTTACAGCTTAAGTTTCAAGATATACAAATAAATAAAATGGCCACATAAAAGTAAATAATAATAATAATATTCTTAAGAAACGTTTTTAAAGTCGGAGTCCATTATAACTGCATCAAAGTTATTGTCCAGAAGTCGAAAGCCAATTTTAAATCAGCTTCAGCTAATCATAAACATATCGACTCTATGGATAAAAGTGGAGAGTTGAATATCTATCTAGCTGTATAACTATTATTTATGTGCCTAACGTTCAGTTTTAAGTGTGTAACTGTTTCTTATTTTTAACCCTTTAGATACTTTTCTATGCGATCTCAACCAAAACTAAGCACCGCTGACGGTCGATTGCTCTCTGTCGCTGTGAAACTTGAGGTTGTGTGCTTATGCTGTGTGCACACACATTGTCTTCCAGCTCCTACACTATTATGTTTGTTTTTCATTTTTCAAACTTTCATTCTCCGAGTCTTCTTTTCTAACAGTAGTTTTGATTCTGATATGTTCGATAGAACGGCCTTTTGGAACCAAAATCTCTTATAGCGTAGATCAAAAATAAAAGTTATGAAACACTAAAATATCCAAACGTTTTTCAATTTGATGTAATGACAATTTTGAATTAAGTACCTTTAAAATCTAAAAGTTGAAATAGTCTTTCGCCACGACGTTAGACCTTCTAAGGCTGCAACCTCTACATCTCTAAGCGAAAGTGATATTTATGTGAACAACTTCCTTCAATAGTGTATTTGTACATTTGCAATGTTAAAGTTATTGTACTGAACTATTGAAATATAATTGATGACGTCAAACCTAATATTCGGAATAATGAACTGTGCGTGTTTACTGAACGTTCTACAAGCGATTTGTTAAAAACGCGTCGAGGCCACTTTCACTTGCCACAGATGATCTCACCGAGGCCTAATCGCGACCATTATGCAAACATCGGAGCTACGAGATAACCTCTTGCAGAAACCATCAACAATCGGTTGGTTGGGGACTGATTGATTTATTGCTTTCTCTGCCGACAATTCCTTTCTCTTATTTAGACTTTCATATTCTCTTTCATTTAAATCCATTGTTTACGTTTTTGGCAAAGGAGCGTGAAAATAAACATGCATTTTAGCCGTGAGAAAGGATAGATATCCATATTGTTGTCATGGGGCTTTTAAAGGAGACTAAGTAATTTTTTATGTTGAGTTGAGACAACCTTTTTTGGGCATGATTCGACTCTTGTAGTTGCTTGCTTCTATTCTCAAAAGGTTGTAAGTAACAATGGCCGCTTCAGCCAATAGCCATTCGTATAGCAAGTCTGTACGCTGTGTTCTCATTGGTTACCAGTACCCACAATTATCATCAATTTTGTCATGTGTTGTTTATAACACTATGTAACATAGATATTCGGATAGTTTTAAAGTTAAACACACATAAAATTGTGCAGAGAAGTTTGTTACCTCTATCTTGAATCATTCATTCTTCAATTTCAGTCCTTTTTTTGTATTTCCTCCGATTGCTTTATCGACGACTAAATTTATGTTCTGGTAGGAATTTGAATATAGCTGTTCGGTTATTACTAAACATAACTGGCAGCGAAGTGACACACAAACGCGATTCACGTGAAACCAACCATTTTCCCCCACTTCTCAACTTTTGTTCCGGGAACTCGTCTAACACCCGTACACCATTTAGCAGTTTTATGTTGTTTTGGAATTTCTTGTTCGACGCCTCATCGGTTTTTATAGCTCGGTTATTGCAGTTTTACGACCTTCATCTCTGCCAGTCGACAGCTGTAGGGCAAGCCGCTATCTGACCAGAATATATGCGTGGGCACTAAATAAGTAACTATAACATCTTCTCATCCTCGGACTCGACTATCACCATAACATGTTATTTAGGCTTTACGTCATCTTGGTTTTTCATGTTACCTTGTATGTGCGTACTAGATGGTTGAGCGTTAGCTAGGCATATTACTCGGGGGCTTGAAAAAGTTCATTTCTGTCTACCTGTTCGCACGATACTTCGAAAAAGAATTTATCTACAGACTTGAAATTTTGCATGAACCTTCATTTTTATCAGTAACACCCAATTTGATAATGGTGCATATTACTCCATGGGATTTGGCTGAGCGTTATTGAACGTTTTTACATTGTTCTTATATGTAACCATAATGGCAAGGAGATTTTGGCAGGATAAATAAACTTGTAAGCAAACTGAGTACAATTATGTAATATTTTAACACGACATAATAATACATTTACACATAGGCTTAAGATTTGGACAGCGAAGTATTTTACGTGACATACGAGTATGGTCTGGCGTACTCTTACCTTGTAATATATGAATATAACCTAGCTTGTTCCGACGACCGGGCCTAGCACTACCATTGATGGGATATGCTGTAGAGAAACACAAGCAAATCGCCTTGATTGGCCCTAGTTACCAGTCTCAGTGAGGCGTCAAGGTTTGGGCTGTCTCTAATTATCATATTCAAAAATATTTATTGATGTGAAATGGTGATACACAATTTTAGCAACCGTTCTATTATCAGCGCGAACCAAGTCTTTAACTCTTCTTCCACTAATTACGAACACAAAGTTTGCTAGTAACATTTTATTTTGGCAGCCAACAAAGCGAACGCAAAACTCAAATTGGCTACAAATGTAATCAATTTGGACAACAGCTGTAGTCACTTTTATCTGCAACTTCTAATTGGCAACTAATTATTGAGGAATTAAGAGGAGTTATTGAACTAACTTCTGTCTACTTAGTCTGTACTGTATTTAATTAAGATATATAGTTCACAAAGTACTGTCTTAGTGCTGCTTCCTTAATTAGTCAAAGACTTGAGACAAAATACTTCTACACATTTCATGGTTCTGAAATAAAATTAGCAAGTGTTGAGTGAGGGTTAGTTTTTAGTATTAAACAGTTAAAGCGTATCATAAAGTAATAGCTGATTCAACCTATTTAAATTTTCCACTCCTGGAGTTATTTCTTCTCCATAGCTAAAAGCAGTATTTCACGTGCCGGTTGCAAATCGACGACAAATCAATTAAGAAAGGAATTATTCAGTACTGGATTTTGGCAAGCAATGAAAGTGCACAATAGTCGGCGCGGCGGGCCGGAGCGAGCTGCCAAGTTGAAAGTCGCGGTGGGCGATCCTCGACCGCTCAGAGCGACACCGACTGGCATCTGTTGGATAATGCAATAGCAGGCTCCGGCCTGACGTGGGCTGATTGCGATATCGACACCATCGGCCAAGGAATCTCCTGTCTCGCCAGTAGGCTGATACTTAAAGCCAGTTTAGATCATCAACAGATCAGTCTGGCAGACTCGTTTATAACAGTACAGACTTCGTAATCCTTCAGTTCCAGAGATCAAATGGAATTCTAAAACCTTTTTAATTTAATATGGTTTAACTTGTAAAAACTAAAGAATCGGCATAAACACGATTATATGGATACGTTTTAGACGAAACTTTGGCCATCTTGTGATTTTTATTTTGCCTAAGATTGAGGACCATTTTGAGACGACGTTTTGTGGCCTTCGTGTGTTTTTGAGTGACCTTGACAAAATGGACACACGCACACTTAAACGTAGACTTCGAAATGGCAATAACAATCTCTCCCCTAGCCTGAGGACCAGCGGCTGCAGGTTTCTCAGAAGTCAATTACATTTTGCATTTTAAGCGGTTCGAAGAGCGTAGTCGTGTGTAATTAGAGTAGCCTTCACCGACTCTGGAATTGTTATTCTGCTGACTGAGACTGGTGGAGTGATCCTGCACACCACGGCGATTCGGAGGTATTTCAAGTGTGGTTTAAGGAGAGGGTGTTTGGTTCCTGAAGCCATTCGAGGTACCCTTTTGGTGTAATTTTGACGATTTGATATAATAACTGACAGATATCCGCGACTTCACACGCAACTTCGTAGATTTTGCGCGGATATGAGCACTTCTGGTTGTAATGAATTATATTTCCGACGACAATGTTGAGGTATAAAACATGTCAAACGGTGTACAGCCATTGTGGCTTACTCCGGTTTTAGTATGTTTTTGTGCCATAGTTGATTTTGCCTTGTTTCTCCAATCAAGAAATTACAAACATAGGTCTGAAAAGCCTAATTCTGTCAGAATACAAATAGGATGGGTTTTATATCAATCTTTACATTTATAGTAAAAGTTATATCGTAACTTTAGCTTTTATATCTGCTTTGCAGTACTGACCAAACATGGCGTACTCAATATTTGCTAAAATGTACAGTTAAAAATATATTTTTACCAAAACTTTTACTGTTATCTGGATATTTTCCTACACTGTGCTCAACAGCGGATGCAGAAAAAGTTGAAATAAAGAAGGGCTGTTATTATCAAGCTTACTCTATGCTTTCAAAACTATAAATGTAAAATAGTTTAAAGTAGTGGTTAAATTAAACATACGTTTGTGCTGTTGAAAACAACACTCTAAACATTTGATTACATTTAACAGACTCACAGTTAATAATATTTGTTTGCTGTAATAGGACTTTACAGACCAAGATGGGATTTTCACAATTTTATATACCAGTGGGGCGTAGCACGAAGGTATTTTAGAGATAGGAATAGGCCTATATGTTAACCATGGACACTAAGAATTTCCATGTAAAATTTCAGTGCAGTCGGTCCAATAGTTTTACGTGATTGAGTAATATACGCATGAACACACAGGCAGTCACCATTAAATTTTTATATAATAGTGTAGACTGTGTAATTGGCTTAAAATACATCTGTTGATGAATTTCTTGAATTATTTTTTAATTTAATAGGCGTATTTCTAATTTTAATATTTTTTTTTAGTTATTTGCTATCTGTTCTTTGTTACCAAACTTGCTTTTATCTAAAGCCTCTATTCTTGTTAATTTAAATTGTTACTTTGTTATGACTTTCAAAATTGTATATCTGTCATTGTCTTTGTTCATTGTGTTTGTAGGATTAGTACTTTTATAATTGTTGACGAGACCTATTGTAATTTTGGTAATCACTTAATGGACAATAAATATCTTATGTTATAGATAAAGTTACACCTCGTTCTCCTATTACACCCTCTCTCTGTTTAATTCGCAATATATTTAAATGAGATTTAAATATTTCAGAATTTCAGTGTAGGTGATAACTGGTACTAGGAAAACATTCCAATAATAGGACTAACTGGTTCATCTATGGTTCATACACTACTACACTGAACACTAGATCAATTCCCAGCGATGCCATGGTCACGGCTAACGGTTGTAGGTCGACCAGTGCCCACGTGTTTCTTCCCATCTAGAAGAACTCGTGGGCCCCAGTTAAGGTCTGATGGAAAGATCAGGTCAGTCGTGACCGCCTCCACTACCGCTACGGTTGCTATGCAGCCTCGGTCACCATGCGGATACAATGCTCACCTCACCTCACCATCCTCTATCGAGTGTTGGGTTTCGTTCCTTGTCGGCCTTGCATCGACTAGGTTAGGCTAGGCCGCATGATTTACTGTTTCATTCTTCTTCGTATCGAATCACCGGATGTGACGACATTCGTACATCGCTGAAAGTGACACGATGTCATTCGATCAGTTTCATATAAGTATTTAGATTTAGAAGAATCTAAACTATACCAAAATTAAAAGCTAAAATGATTACGGATATTTTCTACAGTTAACATTCTGTTACAACAGAAACAATATATTACGAGATCTGATTACGAGATATCCACCCTCTTTGTCGAATCCTAAAGCATAAGGTTGAGCAGACAAAAATACAGTAAACATGCCAAAGTTGACAACAACATTTTACGTCAAAGCCGTTGTTTATAGTTTTAAATGAACCTTTTTGAATTGTTTATTTTCAAATGCGCTTAATATTCTGCTTCGTAATTTGATACCTATAGAAGATGGCATTTACCAGTTCAAAAAAATATGTTGATTCTGGTATTGGCTGAGTGTTAGCGAAGTCTACCATTCACGAGGATGTGTCGAGATCGAGTTGAGCTGTAGAATTGAATTTGTGCATGAAAGCTCATACGCAACTTCGACATAGACAAGAACTTTAGTGCAGCCATATTGAACAGGGGAATATCTTGATTTCTAATTATTAAGCTTTAGGCTATAAATTTAGATGAATTTCTACATAGGCAAAGTCGTGTACGATGATGGTGCACACGATCCTTTCGTGGTATTTGACTAAGCATTATCGAGGTCTATTACTGAGGGGGATGTATAGAGAGAGCAAATAAGCTACGGTCTTGAAGTTTGGATAAAACTTCATTTCTAAATGGACAAGATCGATGTCCCTTTAGGGGGCGTTTCTCCAGGATGTCCCATCCCCTTTGAACACATGGAAGCCCGGGAAGAGCATTCTCCTTGCATGATTATAGATAACGTGTTGTATTTTTGGTGCTAGTTAGGTCAAGGCAGCTTTTCGGACAATAGCATGAGGAATTTTACCACCAGGATGTTTTTGAGGTAATGCTTTTAGTCCGAAACTTACCGAAATCTGTCACACGTCTGCTGCACTCCTGCCGGGTTTTAGTTACAAAAAACGATGGAAAATGTCCGCATGTCGTCGTCAATGATGAACAATAAACAAATAATCGCTGCATTATTAGATTATATGACAAAACTTGCAAAGTTACATCATTTTGTCAAAATATCGAAATGCCGTCAATTTTGCTGTTAAATAGTTTATTACACTTCTATGTCATTTGGGATCAATTATTTCTATTCTTGTTAGAGGAAGTGATAACGATGAAAGCAATAACGATTAATATTATTATAATGCCTACAAAAATTTATATTATAATGAGAAATTTAAAAAAACTAGATCATGTTAATCTCTCCAAACCATCTAAGAAAAATACGTATCGACTCTTTACAGATGATTTGACGTTTACACAGTTGATTGTCTTGCAATGTTATACAACTTTACAAAGTTTGCCTTGTGTCCATAACAATAGTACTACCTTGAAAGACCAAAAATTATTCAACCAAAAGAATAACATTGATGGTAAATGTAACGTTTATTTATAGAATATCCACAGTTTACTTATGACAGATGCAACAATGTTCAGTTGCTGTGACCGCGGCCTCGATCCGCTCGACCACAACAATAGAAATTGTAACCGCGCTATGCAGATCATGCAACCTGCAATCACTAGCTAATGATAGATCGGGCCGGAATATTTATGAGGCACTGTTGACAAGCGAGCGGTGATTAATACAGAGACCGGTCCTCCTTGACTCCCAGTCTGCCAGTGGGGGATGCTGTAATCAGGTGCTTCTCGCTGCGATTTCTAGACATTATCCATAATCTTCGTTAAACGTATTAATTCCGCAAAGCCCTGTTGGGAGTGCCGTCACTGAGTTCCTTGTAATTTCGCTGGCGTCAGTAAATTTGCACGCCCGGAGCCGGACGGGTTGGGGCGGTCATCTAGATATAGCAGACTGCTTTACCGACTGGCTGGGTTTGTTTCAGTTAACGTGCATTACCATCTTAACCGTAAACACGAGTTCAGTAAACTTGTCAATTTACAATATATTGTAGAATAGAATAGAAAACTCTTTATTGCAGGAATATACAAACTCATTTTCTTTCAAATTAAATGAAACAAATAACACATGATTAAAACAGTTCATAAATATACAATAATTACTACTAAAATATGTATTACAAATTTGTTACTTCCCGCAAAAGGTAGCCTTTACAGGCATGAAGCCCAATTATAAGGGAACCCTATGCTAAGGTAGGCCTATATGCGAATGAAGGAACCAGGATTTTTCCGGACATTTTCCATCGTTCAGTGAAACAAAAAATCAGTAACACTACGGTTCGAGATCTACAATCAGTTGACTCTTCTTCAGGTGACTTAGGCGTGTCACAACGCTTTGGTATGATTTGTTTATTTTTAACCTAGTTTGTAGTCATGTATTAGGTTAGTTATTACCTGAAGAAGAGATCAGATTGCAGATCTCTAAACGTAGTGTTACTGATTTTTTGTTTCACTGAACAATGGCAAATGTCCGGAAAAATCCTGTTTCCTTCACGACCCTTCCATCGTCAAAAATAAACTTCATACACGCGTATAACAGTCGAAACTGAAATATTTAAACTCACATTGAGCATAATCTGCATTTATTGGGCTGGTACGTTCGGATTTCTGTGGTTGTAGGCTGTTATAACAGTGTATTTTGTTGTAAAATTTCATTTATAGACGTTTGTTATTATTTATTTTCGCTGTTATTATTCAAATAACTGTTATTTTTTGCTACACAGATTGTTGTAACATACTGTACGGTATCAGTATTGTTTTCTTTCCGGATGAGTTTTTGTCTACGCCATTTACCGTTTAATTAGCTTTCACTAAACTTTGTTAAGGGTAAACGTATCAAATAATTTAGAAACTGTTTTTATTACATTTCCAGAAATCGATCCAAGACCTTGGTTAGAGTGCTGGCAGACTAAAGTCTGATTTAGTAGTGATTAGAATTTATTACTTCTCGATAACCTTATCTACACTTGCATAACATATTTTATGCACTTCTTATTCGTTGTCCTTTCTAAGAAATACCTATTAGTCACAGAGGCTTTGTTTTATATTGTATTTATGCACGGTTTGACTAATTTGTGATAAAGAGTTCCTGGAACAATATCATTGTTGAGTGACGAATAGTCAGAGAGCACTTCCAACTAGGCCGAGGTCTACAGAAGAAGTCCTTGGCCTAAAATGGTAAACACATGATGCATTAAAATTTGATTTATAGTTCAGAACTATATTTTATAGGTTATAGTTCTGAAGTTAAACAAAGCCTATTATAGTAGTCAAAGACCCATAACAACATAAAGTTAGAGTAGCGTTATCCTCCAAACTTTACAGCAAATTCCAAGAACAATAAATGCGCATATTATGGTGTGATCCCTCTACTACTGTATAATAGCAATACTGCGTTAGTCGTTACCTATTAACTCAATTAACAAGAGGCTGTAATAGGCAGTTTTGAAAACTACAAAACTTTAAATATACAAAAGATTATTATTTACATAATTTTTTTTTGCTCTTTCTCATGATTGTAAAAGAAGAAAAGCTGATCTTTTCAACAACAAAATTAAAAATCCCTGCGGAAGTAAAACAGGAAATATTTACACTTAAATAATTTTGGTGAACGGCAAAATTTGACCTAAATAATGATAAAGCAGTGTTTATTAGTTATATACGAACAAGTCTTATGAAAAAGAAGAAATAACCCATGAGTTATTATATCGTTGAGTAAATCAGAGAAGCTGTAAATTATTTGGTTGTGATTTAATTCCTACGATCACACAATTAGTATTTGTAATACTTCAGCGTCTATGCGTACGAGATCGTGAGCAAAATCCGATTCTTATGTAATTATTTCTTGAGTATTCCAATTTCGATTTTCCGATTCGTATTTCCAATTTACTCCGTTGGCCCGAAAGTTTTGAAATTACTAATTAATTTGAGTTTCACGCTTTGTTAAAACGTCTATTTACTATGCCCTTCAATAAAGTGCTGTAAATAATAAGTTTTTCTGTTTTTAATTTCTCCAAATTACCTAATATAATCTACCTCCCTCTTCTATATTCTATTCTGATCCAAACTTATATTCAATTGATTGAATAATAAATCAATATTACTACTAAAGAGATTATACCTTTTACTATGTAATATTTATTTCTGTGTTGTATATATGGATTTTGGATATATATTATGAATATTCAGAATGGTTGTGAAACGTTTCCTAAACTTATTTAACGAAACTGCGACAACTCCTCTAAATCACGTACACGGAATTCATTTAAAATAGTTTTATCGGATTTTATACACAGAGTACGCCAAAACATGAGGTTCCGGGTTCAAATCTGTAAATGTGCTTGAGGAAACCTCTAACATGTGATATAATTTTAAAACTGTAGTGTTACACATTTTGGTGAAATTTGTTTCCAAAAGTGTGTAACTGTTTCAAAATTACAATTAAAACACGAAAAATTGAGTGTTTTACTAAAGAAAACGCCATTTTTACGTTTAAAAATAAACGTAGTTTAACTAACACAGTTTTTGTCTGCGATAAATTCATTTAATAGTGACATGTCATAAGAACATATTTAACGAAATTACCGTACTATAAATATACACATATTGATTGCGTATGCACATATTATATGTGTATAAATATTTGTATTTTGTAGCCCTAAAACAAAAAATTATTACTGAGTTGTACGTCATGTAAATCCTTATTATGTAAACTGTTTTGGAAAAATTCGTTTTACATTCACGCGACTTATTTGTTTCGAACAGTTTTTGAGTGATAGCTTGAATTTTAATATAATTTTCACTGTTGAAAACAAAAGACTTACTTCTGTGTCGAGTGCTGGAAAACTATTACTAATGCATTGGTATGTTTCTTTAGAGTTATGTACCATTACTCATGATTGACAGTTGTAAAATCTCTAACCGCAGTCCGGAATAGGGCAGATGCTTTTGCCAGAACTGCAACGTCAATCTGCTTCCCAACACCAAAGCTTATCAGAGCAGTCCACAACACAACTGGCATAGTTCCATTGGTAATTTTAAAGGGTGTGATTGTGTAGATGACACCACAACTCGAATTCGAATGAGAGAAATAATCCTTTGCGGTTACCCTCGCGTCAACTATTTGTGCGCGGTAGTGTACAATTTCTACCGGTCCTAATCTCAAAAACTTCATTTGAATGTTACAAGGTAAACAAACACACACACGAAAATATTTACAGATTAATTTTCTAAATCACTTTACTAAAAGATTTTCACAAATATCATTTTGTTCTGAATTTATTGTCTAGAATGGATTTGGTAACTGACAAAATTCGGCTATTTCAAATGTTTGGGATGGTTTATTACAAACTGTTTTTGAGGATTTTTTCCACTTGAGTTGAAAGGTCACAAATATAATTCTATTGTTCTTATAATTAAACCTGATTTGACTATTACAAAAGGCTTAGTTCTGGGTATAGTGTTAGAAGCTATTACTAATGCTACGTACATTAAACTCGTAAGCTAGCTACTATAGGTTCGGTTGTCAGTATGTATCTGAGAATAATTATGCATCGCTGTCTAATTAGGCATGCATGAAATAATTAACGAGATTCTCTCTGGCCCTATATATCACCTAGTGCAACCTAGATTTGGTGAAGTAGTAATATAACACACTGTTAATATACCTAGCTTTTTTATCATCATTTCTGAGCTTTTATTAAAATGTGAAAGAGAGTTTCTTAAATGTCTAGACGACGAATTAAAACGCTTAAAATTTTGAATAAGAGTTTCTGCAATACCAAAAACTATTGAACAAATGCTATTGTATGAATATAAACGTAAAACCCGAACTAGTTTTTGTCTGAGCTTAAAACCTGGGGAAATGTTTATTCTGTCTAGTTATCTCTATCAAGAACTAATTGAGCTATATAGCCTACTTCAAGTTTTGCATGAAACTATTTCTACGTAGGCAACCTCGAGTTCGATGATGGTACATGTTCTTTCAGGTGATGCCTTCATTCTATCTATCCTTAGTGAAGCCTGTTACAAGGCCCTTGGTCTGGCGTACTTCTACCTCGTTGGCAGAACGTTAGCAAAGCTTGTAACTCGAGGGGTCGGACAAATTTTATTTATACCTGTCTGTCTGTCCATCGTTGTCTCGAAAACGAAATGACCTGTAGAGATGAGATTTGGCATTGAGCATCATTTCTATCATCACTGGATCCGATTCAGTGCATGTCACTCTATAGGACTTGGCTGAGCGTTAGCAAATATTTTTACGCTGATCTTGTATGATGATGATTGTCCAACTATGGAAGTTGATTAAGCACCATTGAAGTATATTAGTCAGTAGGCTGCAGATTTTTTTCTGATTCAAACTTAACTTATGTCATTTTTTCTGTATGATTGTCTGTTTGTAAATCTGTCCACAAGACATCGTTACACAATAAAATGAGGTATAAACTTTAAATCTTTCATACAACCAGAGCGAATCCTGTTACGCGGCAGTGGTTTGGCGTACTTATACCTTGTTGTAGGTTAAAATTACTCCTCTTTCTAAGAAAATGTTTAATAAAGCGATACCGACAGGATATTCCAGGTTGAAGTAGGTTGAAGTCAATGATTTAAACCTAGCAAACTTCAACAAGGCGCTTTAGGTTCCGTCGCTATTACAAGTTTATAGTTACGTATTTGTCTCACGTAAAGCAAAACGGCGACCTGAATACACGTTCAAGGTCAAGCGATTAGTACGAGTAATGAGTTCTCATTAGACTGAGCCGGCCAAATTGTCTCTCAGGGCTATTGCATACAATGCAAGATGGTAATCATGTTCTATTCTTCGGTTCATCTACGTGCTCTGTTTATAAGTGCAATGGATTCAAAGTCTCCAGTGTAGCCTACCTCCAGGACAATCACAGCATCTTTAGATTAACGTAAAAATTTCTACCTACTTTAAAAATGTTTTGAAAGTTCCATGTTAATGGTTCAATTTATGTATATAAATAAGCTAGCTACTATAAGTTCGGTTGTCAGTCTGTATCTGAGAATAATTAGCATCGCTGTCTAATTAGGCATGCATGAAATAATTAACGAGATTCCCTCTCACCCTATATATCACCTAGTGTAACCTAGATTTGGTGAAGTAGTAATACGTATACCACACTGTACAATATACCTAGCGTATGTTTTATCATGCATTTCTGAGCCCTTTCCCTTCTCCGCAATATGTGTTGACCGACAGTAATTAAGAGTATTTATGAGAAACGGCTATTTTAATTCTGATTTATTATTACAAATTGTGTATTCATCTGTTTTCGTATTTATTTGGTAACAGTCAGTTATTGCATTAAGTTATGAAGTGGGATTCATTTGTATTAGAACGTGCTAAAATGATTCAAATGATAGTACACATTTCTATAAATTACTGTCCAGGAAAAGTGTAGGGACTGAGGAACTCGGAGACCTGTTAAATCTCCAGCCAGAGGGGGGCCTACGAAACACATTATTATTATCTGATTGACCTTGTGTTGAAAGTGCTATGTGACTGAGGTTTCTGATTCTAGGGATGATAGATTATCTTCATACAGAAGCTTAAAAACCACATATTTTGGGAAAATTCATATAAAGAATAAATTTGGATATAGAGACGTTCCTTAAAACTGGCGGGGGTGTAGTGTGATGAATCTAGAGGTTTGAGAGGTTTTAATACTACTATATTCAAACACTAGTTGGCATCTTTTAGTGAAGAGTATTTCAGTCATGAATGAAGAGAGAAGACGATATAATCTTCTAAATCGCATAGTGATGACTCATATTCGAGTACGTACACAATCATTTCAGGCTTATTTTGGCCATATAAGCATTCCAAATCACAAAGTGAAATCTTGAATAGAAGTTCGGACAAACAATGTACAATATGTGGTAGAGTAACATCTCATTAGACTTTTCGCTTACCTATTGAACTATAGACACTATTATTTCATTATACACTATATAATAGGTATTGGATTTTATTTTTGAAGTTTTCAGTATCCCACGTTCAATATTTTACATAATTTGATCCACAGTTGAACATAATCACACAGTTGTTATTGCACCGGAGTACTTAATTAATCTATTATCATCCTCTGCTTAATTAATCTATAGTATTACTGATTTAAGTTATAACAAATACTATAACACCTAATCTCTGTACCACTACATTTATTACATTGTTATTATAATATATTTGAGGAGGTTAGAATCAAAGTGCACATGTTCCAAAAAATTCGAAATTTAGATAGCAGTGTATTTTTTTTTGCCTCGTTACCCTGCACATTGCTATGCTTTAGGTTTGTTCCTAAAAAATCATGTTCCTATGTAATTTAATGTTGAAAAAATAAGGTTGGCAACACAACTCACATGTTCCACTGGAACTTGTGAGTTTTGACAGATTATGAAATCAGCCCAAGTCACGTGACTCCTCTAGACCAATAAAAACAGAGTTGAGGAGCAAAACAAGAGGTTGCCTAACCTAAAATCTGTATATTATGAGTGAAACTTAACTTTATTTATTTATTAAACTTATGAGAAGATGGACGAGTTTTTAACACCTTCAGCTGAAGATGAAAGGCCTACAAAAAGGACTCCTAATAAAAGTAACTGGAAGAAAACCAAAGAAAAGATAGCCAGGTAGGACTAGGCTATCTTTTCAGAAAAGAAAAAAGACGTTGACAAACTTTTCTACGTAAGCACTTTGGAGAGACCTGGAAAAATAATGACAATCTCCATTTTTATAAAAAATCATAGAAGGTGAACCGTCGGTCAACGGAAATCAATTAACCATATGTGAACCGCGTGAAGAAATTCCATTATTATTAATTTAGACAAGTTTGAAAATTGTAATCCACTCTTGACATTGTAAATAAAGTTTGTTTATACTATATTATTCACCATATTTTTTATTTCCTGACCTATTGAAATGGTTTCTAAGTTCAGTTTTGAGAGCATAAGCCGGATCTGAAACTTCATTGAAATTGAATGAGAGGATTGGTTTACATTTCTGGCCAAGTGGTACATTTTTAGCTACTTACTGATATTACTCTTAAAATATCTGCAATTCCATAACTCACATGTTCTAATCTATGATTTTCAAAACTCACTTGTTCCAAATCAGTGATTTTCAAAACTCACATGATCCTCAAGTCAGATCCAAAACTTACATGTTCAAAACTTATTAACCCTCCAACTGTTGTTCATCAAAATTTTGATGAACACAACCCAATTATGATTGTTGTTCATCAAAATTTTGATGAACAAACATTCCCTTGCATAATCACTCATTACAGTATATTCCGGCAACGTATCGATTCGATTCATGCACCATTGGATTCGGGAAAAAAAAAGCCTAAGGAATACTATAGTTTTATTCCTCTTTGTATTGTAGTTGCAATGTACCAAGTTCGTAGTTTGGAACGTAAAAGATGTGACCGCCATGTTGTCGATGCCGTCTGAGTTGTTGATGTGACGAGTCGTGTTTATTAGTAAGTTTTAGTAGGTTTATTTGTGTTTTAGTGTTGTGTTTAGTGTGTGGTGAATTGTTAAATATTGCAGTAGTGCAAATAAATATATTTTAGAATAAATACATTTTTCGAACATTTTTCGCAAAAGTTTTGAGTAATGACAAAATGAAACTTTTTTCGACTCTTCAAAAAAAAGTTATGGAATTTATTTTACTACTGCTGTATAGTTTACTTCATTCTGAGTAATAAAATATGCAATATAACATGTATTGAAGTAAAACTGTGTTAGTAAAACTTTTATTAGCAAATTCTTACATATACACCCTATTTTCACAATTTATGCGCATCGCTGCTTTTTGTTATATAGTGTTATTATAGTTTCATAAATTTGTAAAATGATTATGTGTTTCTGAAACTAGAATAAAATTTGACATAAAATGGATATCTCACTTTTATAGTTTTCTTACTATAACTTGGTTTGCTAGGTATGGTCCCCCCAAATTAAAAAAACAAAAATGTAAATTTTGAATTTCATGGAAAAAAATTTTTAGTCAACATTTTTTTAAGGCCAAATTTAAATACTAATATTATTATATGTTTAATTCTGAACACAAAAATATATACTTCTATATATATTACTTTTAATTTATATTTTTAATAAATTTTTTAAAAAACCCTTGCACGAGGCTCGAAAACATGCTGCCACTACAGGAAAAAATGACTGCCAGTTGGAGGGTTAACAGTTTTTTAACATGTTAACATGAAATTTTGATCTTTTTTATTGGTTTAATAAAATCTTGCTACAGTTTTCCATTAAACCCACTTTTCTTTGTTAACAGTTTGCTGCTAGAAATATATTAATTAGGTTTTTCTCAATTTACCAAAATTGAATATTTTGGATCATGTGCACTTTGATTCTAACCTCCTCATTTATGATATTACACTAGTTACTGTAAGAAAAGTAAAGTAAAGCCAAAAGTAAAGAATTGTGCTATGGACTTGAGCTATAACTCAATCCACTGATGTCTGTTTTGGAATTTTTGTGAACTGCTATAATATTATTAGGGTAAATCCTGTTTTATAGCATGTAAATAAAATAAAATAAATAAATTACCTTGAAGAAAGTTATATGTGGCCTACCCATACAAAATATCTAAAATCAAGTTGTATAACTATAATTTGTTGGTACAATTATCAATACTCAAATTCCCTTAAATCTTCACAACTTTATATTTTATGAGCAGCTACTTGCACTCTGTAGTCTTGACGATTCACTGATTCAAATAATTTACTGTTAAAGTGTACAATTAAACACAATAGGTACGATGCAAATTAGACTTCATCGTCTCATTCAACATCGTTGCGTAACAATGTATGATGTGCAGAAAGTAACATACACTAATTAAATATGTAATCTTATTTCTAATTGTATCTATATTGCAATATTTGCCTGCTCAGGTACTGCTATGTTAGTTACATACAGGTTAATACAAAGTAGCTATTTTTATATTATTCTTCACCCAAATGCAGGAAAAATTAGCGCATAATTAACCTCAAAGTCCGCATAGTTAATGCTCGCTTAAATATGATAGGTAAAAATAAATTATGAATACGAAATATATAAACGGTGCTGGTGTACATAATACTCAAAACATTTATTTTAGCCATCCGAATGCCGCATGCTTAACATCTTTATCGCTTTACTCTTGAGTTTTGACGAATAGTTGCAGTCATCTCGTTTAAAACAAATTACTAAAACTGTTCAACGCATGATTGGGTAGCGAGTAAAGCTTGGATTTCCAATACACTTAGATAAATTGAATGACAGATTGAAGTTACTGTAAGTATATTTCCTACTCGAGTGATTTGATTCACAGACGTGGTAGCTTTTACTTATTACAGTGCTGTCATGGCTTTTGAGAAGGAATTAGTGGCTTCATGACTGAAAATAAATTGGTTAGTGTAAATATATTTGGTAAATGTTACGTGGCTTTTAGCCATTATTTGAATATTATACATAGGTAATATATAAATAGTGTTACACTTTACAAGTATTATTTTTCATGATTTAATTTCTCAGTGTATTTTTAGTTATGTTCTATCAAGCAGAATATATGCTATCTTGCTTCGAAATTCAGTTGATTTTATTGCTTTTTTTCAATATTTCAAAATTAACGTACCAGGACCGGTTCAGATCTATACCAGTGGTCATATCAATTCCATTTTTTTTGTTTACGTCTACCAAAGTGGTCTTAGAATGAAAGACGGAAAGGTTATAACCTCAATCTTTACCAATTTTTTCAAAACGTCATGTGAGTCTCATATGGTGCTGTGACATTTTAAGCACACCTTGTTTTTCAAGATAGATTTTTGTATTAACTATTAAAAAAACGAGAATTATGTTGTATTTCATTATGTTAACAGGAAGATGTTGTGGTATTGGCCTTTCTTCAAGATCTACTATACACAAGTCATGGGCCTGAAATTATATTGTTACTTATTTTTTTATTGATATTACAATTTTAGCTCTCCATACATTAAAAAAATTATAGTATTAAACCAATGAATTTCTTCTATTTCTATGTAAAATGTTGTGTAGATTTCAACAATTATTTCGTGGAAAAATGTGTATAAATCACAGTGAAAACAAAATAAAAAAACAAAACAATAAAAATATCCATTAATCAAAGATGGTTAGGGTGTGAAAAATAAAATTTTCTAATAAATACTCTGTGGTTTTACCCAACAATGTTTAACACTAACGTACATTCACTCTGTATATCTATACATTGAAACAATGTAATGTAGATGAGCGATTTCGAATATCTACTTTCTTATTTTCTGTAGCTTTGTATATTTCTTCTATAAGAGTCAGAATTGTATTATTTTTATTTCAAACAACTTTTTATGTATTATTTGGAATTTTTTTACCTTCAGTTAAAAAAAAATACAACCCTTGTGAGTTTGTATCTTACTTTCAAATAATTACAGTAAAGTGTGTTCTAATTTTGTAACTTATAATGATGGTCCGAAATCCTACATTGAGTTTCATCTTCAAATAGAATTTTCATGTATCTTTTTCAAAATAATCACTGAAAGTGCTATCATTTTTTATTAATGCATACTGATTTTCAGATTTTCAAAACATAATTTTCTTAAACTAATAATACCTATTCATTATAACCATAATATAAATAAATAGTTCCAATATTTTATGTAGAGTGTAATACTATGAAACTTACCATCAATGGGTGGTTTACACAACATGTTCGTAATAACTAAGATAACTCATAGCAATGTTACCATCGAAACTTGTATTCCTCCATTTTATTAAACTATGCTACTATAGGCCTAGTACAAATGTTGGTGATTGTATTGTATTTTTCTGTTGTATAAACATCAGTACTCTACCATCCAGTATTTCATGTAGATTCATTGTTCAGTATTTACTAGATTTCACAAAGTTGAAATTGTTTTAAATGAATTTAGAGCATGTTTTTGTTTGAATTCTTTATTATAATATCAGATAAATATTTACTTGTTGTTTGAAGTTACAACATATTTAAAAAAAAAAAACTAAAAATACCTTATTTGTATTCGAAAAAACTTAAAAATAATTTTTACTAAATATGAAATAATATAAATAACTAGTGTTGTTATTATTTGTACTGTGCAGACTGTTATGCACAAGTACTTATTATAGAATTGAAGAATTATTTAGTCAGTTAACCTCATTTTACCATAGCCAGCTCTTAACATGTGGCAAGAAAGTATACTAGATTTATTACAAAGTATTTCTTATCTATTGAAATGTGAAGATGAGGTAAAAGGTTTGAAATTTTAAAAAGGATCTTTGCCTCTAAAGAAGTAGGTTTTATATGGTATTTAATTTATCTATTGTAATATATTGATATTTATTTCAATTTTCAAAACCTTTTACCCACCTATTGTGCATAGTTTTCCTTGTTTATTTCAGGTATCAGTGATATTTTAATTACCTAGAATAAAGAACTATAAATATTTCCTATTCAAATGAATGAAGTTAATGATGACATATCTTCTCTTATTCTTTGACCCATCTTTGCCTTCCTTGTAGAATGATGAGAGATCATGCATGCATGTACACCTGGAGGGTAACAAAGTATAACTGGGTGTAATTTGTATAGCACTTCACATACTTTTAAATTCACAGTATAAGGTTGTGTATGATATGTTCAACTGTAAATACTATTCATCATAATCACTGAAATTGTTCATAATTACATACGTTTTGTAAGAACCAGTTTTACAGAGGGCTTGCATGCATTATGTTTAAAATAACCATATATGTCAAATATGATTGTTAATACCAGCAGTTACTCACAGCTTCCCATACATTTTCGTAGGCTTTGCACCTCTGTAAGCACGTCTGGTTTGAGTTAATTATATTTCCGATGCCAATGTTGAGTGCCTTGTTGCCAAGATCAAGAAAATCTGTTAATAAGTGTATATTTATAGCCATTGTGATTTACTCCGGTCTTGGTATTTTTGTTCCATAGTTGATTTTGCCTTGTTTCCCGATCAAGAAAATATTTACATAAACAGGTCTGATATGCCTTCATCTGTAACAATACAACTAAGATGGGTATTATAAAAGTCTTTAAATGTACAATAAAAGTTGGATTGTAACGTTATCTTTTATAATTATTCACATTATAGTACTGACCAAGCACTGCGCAGTTAATATTTACTAAAAATGTACAGTTAAAAGTATATTTTTACACAAACTTTTTATTTTATTTTCCGATAAATTCTTACTGTGTGCTCAACAGCGGTTGCAGTAAACCTAAGACATAAGAAGTATAGTTACTGTCAAGCTTACTCTATGCTTTCAAGACTATAAATTTAAACAAATTTAAAATAGAGGTTAAATTAATTTAATATATGAAATATGTTTGTGATCATAAAACAATGTTTACACAAAAAATTTGATTACATTTAACAGACTCTTACAATTAATAATATTTGTTTGCTGTAGTAATCTTTAGACACCAAGATGAGTTTTTCACAACTTTTGAGACCAGTGGGACTTAGCCTGGAGAGATATTCTAAATAGGAACAAGCCTATATTCTAACCAGGGACGTTATGAATCTCCATTTAAAGTATCAGTACAATCATTTTAATAGTTTATGCATGAAAGCACAACGAACGAAAAGCTCACTTTCACTTTTGCATTTATAATGTATATATACATATAAAATATAGGATGTATGTCCTATGTAGGTAGGGATAAGTATACAGTATGATGTAATTAGATTTAATTGTATTTTAATCAATAAGTATCAAGTTACTGGTTTGCATATCCGTTATCTTACCAATGACTTTGTTAGTTGATTGAAGAGATGGTTTGTGTCAGACAGACCGCTTTGAAAACGTAGGCATTTAAATTTATTTATCTAATTGAATTAAACTATCTTTGAGTATATACTTATAATAAGTCACGTAATCATGTTTGAAGTAAAAGATTGAATCATCTGATAATTTCCAGCAGTGCTCGTGTCAAGTGGAGAGCGCAGACAGGAAATGATGAAAGTTGGTACAGTTCAAGTGTGAAGAGTTAATTGCATGACGAACAAAGCGTTACACTTGTTCCGCACATAAGTTATATATCATGATTCTATTCCATTAACTCTTCAGAATATTTAATGAATTGTATTCCTGTTCGTGCTGTTTACAAGTATATATTTTGTAATTTAAATAACGTTTCATTTATTGTTATACAACATTTCTTTTAATGCATTTGGTAACTTCTTAAAATTATGTGGATTTGTCAGTTTTCATTGATGAAGATTTCAAACATATCTGATATAAATTTTTGTTTCAGCGAGTTCCACCGCTTCGAGTGGATGACTTAATCGAAGATTTAAAAGATGGAACCAAGCTTTTGGCTCTACTCGAAGTCCTATCTGGAGAAAAATTAGTGAGTACATCGGAATTATTTAATTGGCACGATTAAATAAAATGTGCTGTAATAACTACATTTAAATACCAAACTAATATATATTGTGTTATTATATAATTGTACTTTCATTGTCTTGAAAGGATAACAGGATTTCGGACATTTGCCATCGTTATATGTTATAAAAGGTACCTTTTATAACCTGTAAATGCCCTTACAACCTTTTATAACGCTGGTAAATTTCCGAAATCCTGTCATCCTTTCAAACCTTCCATCGTCAATAACAAACTTTAAACAAAGAATTCACTGTCTTATCAATTAATTCTTTGTTTAAAGTCTTATCAGTAAATGTTTGGTACTGGCCGTGAATTCCAGTAAACTTCTTAATTCATTAAATTAAATTTTATAGCGAAGTCTGTTTCATTCTATTGTCACTAATATAAATCATTAAACACACAAATTGTGATATTATTGTGTTCATATATTTATCGTGTTTGGATTATTGGAACAGAATTATAAGAAATCCAGCTAAAGGGAAATCCTTACAAGATATTAGCTGTGCAGTCACTAGACAGGAAACTCCACCAAATCCCTACTGAGAGAATGTGGGATTTATGTGGGTAAGAAAGACAGTTAACCATTAAAGAATCACGGATCTTGCTGAAGTATAAACTTTGCTACCAATGGCAGAAACCATATCTAAAGCTGGGCATAATGCAGATGAGACGATACCATGAGGATACCAATACAGAATACTATTGCAACACTACCATAGCAAAACTTAATCACCTCAAATTTTTGCAATAATATGGTTTCCAATTAGCTGGATTGCAACATTATACCACTAAAGCTGATATGCTAGTGAACTGATTGGAAATGTTCGTTAATTAATAGTCTGGTGACAAAATGGACGAACAGTTTATACAGAGTTCTGAAGCTTGTACAGTTACATTGACTTATTGCAATACATACCCAACAGTGTACACTTTTATAAATGTATACTGACTAATGTTGGTGACATAATAAAATCTTGTGACTAGTCAATGAGGACTTCTATTTATTATTTAACCATTTGGACGGATAAACATAGAATTAGAATGAATCATTACAAAGGTTTTCAAGGTCAACTGAAGGTTTTCTGCCATGTACATCTATGGAATACAGTAGACTTGAATATAAATGCTTTACTTCAGTAAAATGAAAAATCTTAGACTGATGACAAATCAGATTCAAGAATTAATCTTTCATTCTCACTGTATTAGTTTACGATGTTGTATTTATGTCTTAAACATATATATTTAATCTATATATATGTATCACATTAAGGCGATATTGGTAAATAATATAAATTAGCTGTACATATGATATTTTATTGATAATAAGGTATATTGGAGGTGAATGATGTCGGAGGAGACATATTTTCGCCCTTATATCTACTATTTTTACAAAAAATATCTAGGATTACAAAAAACATTGTTGATTCAAAATATATAATGAAGAAACTATGACACAAGAGCTTCTAAAAGCACAAGAAAAGTTTCTTCTCGCTGGAGTCCCATTGACAAGAAGACTGCCACAGGCTAAAAGCATGTTACCAAAAACTAAAAAAGGCAAGGCAGGAAACAAGTGTTACATACATTGAACAAAGCCAAGGCCACTAGAGGTACCATCAATAAGGTACCATGGAAGGAAAGAACCTGAAAATGATACTGCAATAGCATTAAATAGCAAGGAATGAAACTTGCTGACCTTGAGAACGTAGCAAATCTCTATAATGTGAATCTGTAATAAGTATCTGAAGATACACTAAAGCTAGACAATACTAAAAATACCAGCATCAATTACTCAGTACAAGTACTCAGTGTTAAACAAGAATATTCTTTCTTGTTTACTCCTAACAACAACTGGTGAGTTAGATAGAACAATACAATCGTTGAAGAAGTTCATGTCTTCAGACGCTGATAAAATATCTTCAGTGGTCCTTAGAATATCTGGACATGAGTTTAGCTCATCTAGTGACATACACCAAATAAACTCTAATTTAATGTAAATTCCAAACACAATCAAGGTGACCCACAAAACATTTTAAACTAGGGAATTATCTAGCTGTTTATATCTGCCTCCAAACTTATTTAACAAATTTTTGAATAAGACTTCAGGAACATATTATACTACGTAAATAATTGTTGACAAACAGACAGACAGCATTGCTTGTTACTATAAAATAATTTACAACTTCAATAATAACCAGGATGAATACATTATTAAAAATGTGGAAGTTGGCAATATTATCACTAGCAACTAAACCGTAGCAAGATTTTTGACTGCCCAGGACATTTGATCTCTTGCTATCTGAGGTAAAGAATGTTATAGATGTCTCTAAGGCACAATAATATTGTGAAAAAAAAACAACTAAATGATGTACAAACTTTATAAGATCTGAATTTCTACTAACTAACAGAGTTGTGACTCAAAGTTCTGTCTTATTCCAGTTTTGTTTGTGCTTTTCGCTAATGATTTTCTAGAACACCTGTAAGAAAACATCAGGTAATAATTAATATATACAGGTGACATTATACTACTTATGGCAAAGACAAACACAGAACAATTAGAGTAAACATATAAACTGTCTTTTATATAATGTAAGTTTAACACATGAAATCAAGCAGATGCCATCAAGGAATAAAAAAGCATCAGTATCCAAAGTAACTGATCTTACATCTACTAAAAAAAAGTAATACAATTAGTACTCCATGAGCAACCAGAATAGCATACCATGCATTACTTAGAAATCATGTATACCTTTTCAGTCTGGAATGTTGTCTGAAGGCAACTTCTACTGTGTCTTAGTAAAGCAGAACAGAACATGATTGCTCTTTATAATAGCGGATTAGGCTCATGTAAAAATGTTTTATACTGTGTGACCAAAGATCACCCTAAGCAGTAGTACATACTTGAATATGACACCAGTTCACAGAACATTTATGTTTTAAAGAAAATCACTATTATGTAGAAGTGAAATTGCTGAAAAAGCTAACAAACCATTTGAAAACTGAGAACCTTATGATTATCATGAAGATGGTGTGTTTATGTGGTCACAAGACACAGTCTTTTACACCCTGAAAGATTTTCTTTCTTGGATGGAAAATGAAGAACTATAAAGTTTTCTATGTTTTTGTTGGATTACATCCAATTTGAAGAAACCTACTGGACTCTCTTTGAGCTCGTTAAAATTATATACAATGCTCTTCTAGCCAATTAATACTTCAGTATACACTTAAACATATTAAAAGTAATGCATTTATTTGTAATGCAATATAGAAATATGTTCTCAATCATTATAAAACATTTTATATTTATGCAGGAAAAACAAACATTTCGGCATCAAATATTTATTTTGGTTTTTAGTAGTATAACATGATTCAAAACAGGAAAATAGTCAACATTTTTTAAGCACAAACTGTAATAAATTAGGTTAGTTGATGCCAGAATCATTCCCTATTATTACTGTCCTGCCATTCAAACCCCAGACAGTCCTCAAGCCTATCTTTTGTAGAGCATTAATTTTGTTATGTTATAAACTCTACTTTTATATGGACCTAAACAAATTTCTTGCGGTTTTTAAGAGGCTTCTTTCACTGATTAACTTCATGAAATGTAGAGATTTTTACCACTGAAAGAACTTTTTATGGTTCAATCTCTTGTGATGTATTATTTTAACTAATACAATTGTATGATTAACAACACGATTGTGATGTTTTATGAGTGTCTCTGAAATACAGTTTTAATACAGTTACAATTTTATATTTGAAGTGCATACCACGCTATATTAAAATAGAGCCGTAATGTTGTAACTTCAGAACAAAATTTCAATTTTCAACATAGCTGAAAGTTCCCAAATTCCCACATTCCCTAATACGTATCAGGGCTTATAACAGGAGTTGCCAAATCTTTTATAGTTGCTTGAAATTTTCTCCACGTATTGCTTGGAATTCTATCCCTGTGTCCATCATACAGTATTTTTGAAAACTATCTCTGGTTTTTTGCTGGGCCAAAAAGTAAAAAGTTATAACTCTGCAAGCAGATCCACCCTGAGTAGCCCTTGACATGATACTGATATGCTTTGTTTAAATAATGATTTCATTTTATGGACATAAAATATTTATTTTCACTTAATTCTGTTAAGTAAAGCACAGATTAAGCAAAGGAGAGGCTTTTGGCTTCACCTTTGTGTGATAAAATATATACTTTTCATTTAAAGTTAGCATCTACCAAATGGCAGTGTTGTACGCTCAACAAATTATGATCATGACTTCTTCATTGTAGTTTGTATAAAATATGAACATTGCTTAATATATGATCAAACACTCCAATAAATGAACAATTTTTATTTTGTGAGGCCTTTCGTGCTCAATGAATACATGTGGGTCTGACGATGTGTTCATTGAGCACGAAAGGCCTCACAAAATAAACATTTTTCATTTATTGGAGTGTTTGATCATATATTAAGCATTTAGTTTCCAATAAGAAGAAGCTGTTAAAATGTAATATGGACATTGTTTAATTCATTGAATTAATTACTAATTATTACTGGAACCTTAATTGTATTTTAATACTGTCTGTTATGTATGGTTAAAAAATGTTTAAACTTAGGTAATTCCATAGAAAAATGATGGTACCAACCATTTTCGAAGCAAATATTGTAAAAAGGTTATTGGTATGATTTGTTTAGAATACTGCCCCAGTTACATAATTTAAACAGAAATACCCTTGTCAGACTGGCCTGTATCCCCCACTCAGTGGGTGTCTAGACAATTAAATTATAATCAAGTAGTTTATAAATAGTTTTTATTTATAGAAGAACAATGTGGCATTAAATGTATTTTACAATGGAGGAAGCTGGATGGCACCCAAGTTAACGCCTCATACATTCTGTAGAGCACGGCAGTGTAACATTTAACAGGGTTCACTGATCATTGCCGGCTTGACAGTTGGCACCACTGTTTGTGTTAGGTAGCTAACCTCGTTATTTACTTTGTTTTGCATAGCTTTGATGTCACATAAACGTCTTCGATCCAGTTATCATTGAGTATTACATTGTTCTTACATTTGAAACCACTATAATTTAATCTATAGTAAATAAATCCTTTAAAACAGAATTGGGTTTTTTTAGTTGACATCTCTTTTTAGTAAAATTGTTGTTTTAGTCAGTATGTATTGCATGTTTCAGCCTGTTGAACGAGGTCGCAATCTGCGAAGGCCACACTTCCTTAGCAATGTGAATACTGCATTACAGTTCCTACAAAGTAAAAAGGTATTTTCTTTTTTTGTAAATTATATATTAGATGGAAATAAGTGGTTGTAAAATATTATTAAAGTCAAATAGTGAGAGAATTTGTTAATCCTGTTATCTTATAAGTGTTTAATTTCTTTCATTTAGTAAACAACATCTAAATACATAGTAAATACAGGTAACTCCTCATAGTTTCACATAAACAACAAGAAATATCTTCAAATTATCTACCTGAGAGAGTATACAACTTTAGCCATGTGAATAAATCTAGTATGCTTATAAAAATAGTTTTTAACCATATTTTTAGAATAGAAAGTCGTGATCAAGAGATTTTGATTTAATAAGTTTTGAAGTGTTTCATGGAATAACACCTTAAAAATATCAACTCTAAATTCTTTTTGAACCAGCATCAGTGTCACTGGAGCATTACAAAATGAGATATAGCCCCACTATTCTCCCTGTTTAAAAAACATTATCACTTAACTTGTTATAAATTAAATGTATCTATTTCATGATAATTTTTTTCGCTTATGGTTACAACATTGAAACGATTACTATAACTCGTTTAAGATAAACTGGAACCTCTAATAAACATTGTTAGTATATTAATGCCTGTAATGTACTTGTACAATGAAAATATCATTCCTTTTTTTATATTTTAACATTTTGAAATAGAAACAGGAATTTACTGTTGAATTTACTATTCTGAAGTTACTTCAGAATAGTCATCTCAGATTGCATTTTTGTTAATAGCCGTTTTTTTTTTTTTTTTTGCTCGTCAAAACTTTTGCTAAAACAGTAATAACTTTGGTAATTTTTTGATAGTTAACACATTTATAATTGTAATTATTCTGTTTGTATCAGAGATTGCTAATATTGTTTTCTTATTTTCAGATAAAACTTGTAAACATAAATTCAACTGATCTTGTCGATGGAAGGCCTGCTGTGGTTCTTGGCCTTATATGGACTATTATCCTGTACTTCCAGGTATGTACAGATTATAGTCAATTGTAGAGAGTTTTAATACTTTATCAGAACTCAAGCACAGGATCTCTAGAGAAGCTTTCAACACAATAATTCCAAGAAAGACTGGTTCTACAGCTTTTGTATACTAACAATTATTAGCCGTAATACTGATTGATTTATCTAAATTAAACTGACAAAAGGTTTTGTATGCACCTAGTTGTTGTAGAAATCACTAACAAATTTATTAAGCAAGTTATCAATTTACAATATTTTTGTTGTTGAGGATACATGATATGTGAGTAAGTTTAATTACCTATTTATCAATCATATTTAGACATTAATATTTTTAATGAGTTAACATATACAACGGCTGTTTATAGTCGTTCATTACAAAAGACTTTGACTGTAACAAGAAGTTTAATAGTTTGTTATTTAGCAACGATACAAACAAAAGTATAGTTAAGTTATTTTAACATTTTTTAGATTTGTTAACTGAAAATTGATTTTCAGGATATTTTTATCATAATAAAGGTTATAAATTTATATAGTTATAATAATAGTAACAATACAAAAAAAACTGATAATGGAACTGCCCATGTAACTGATGTTGGTGTGGATTATTTCAAGGTTGCATGACAAAAATATATCAGTTGATTTTCCAAGACCCTATAACAAATAACAGTTCACAAATATTTCCCTTTAAACCTTTTCTAGAACTCAAGAACTCTTTCCTCACTTATATTACTCCAACTTTACAAATGCACAGATGAAAATATTAAATCAGCAATTAAGTAATGGTAATAAGCTAAAATGAGCTGTCAACAACAGTTCAGTTTATATACCATACAATGCTAATAAAAGCAAAAAATGTTATCGTGTTAACATGTTACAATTTTTACTGATCTTAATTCTCAAAGTTGCCTTATAACTGCTTTTCTGATTTTGTAATAATTATTTAACAATATAAGTGTGAATAAAAGACCATCGTGTCAAAGAAAAATTTCAGAACTTTAATTACAAATAATACTTTGGGCTTACAACGACTAATAAACACCCTGTCTACCTAGCTTCGACTTAAGGAAAATCACATGGTGAGTGTTTACTGTTAATCAGTGTTGACAAGGAAAAAGCATGATTACCATTCTATGCATGTTATCTGTATAGTTGTGCATGATATTAGCAAGTTTTTAAATAGGCAATTAAAATGAATTTATTTATAAGCTCACCAGAAAAATTCACCAAAGCATTTCTAGCTTCATCTCTGAGCCTTAATGATCAGAGGATGCAAACACAGCCAGATACGTGGGATTTGGTAGAGGGCGGGTGAACCAGTGAACGTGATAGAAATTGACTTTTTTGAGGAGAGAAAAGGAATATGTGTGCCTTTTATCCCAAATATATTAAAAATAATAAAATACAAAAAAGTACAAAAACATAGTTCTAGTGTAGTCATTATACATGATTAATAATAACAAAAATCATTTTCTTGAAAAACATTTAGAATTGCAAAATACATATTGCAAAGTTCCCTTTCCTTAGCTGCATCATCTTGACTATTTCACCCTTTTACTGTTATTAGAGGGTGTCTGCGTATTTGATAAAGTTGCCACCGGATTGCTTGAAAGTCACTCACTATACCATTGCATTAGGAATCCATTGTATCAACAAATGGATTTAAAAGAGAGTCCGTGAAACAGACAGCTGAATGAAAACTTCCATCAAGTAGTCATAATTCACCGTGAAAATAAAGCAGTAATCAATGAATATAATGTAAATTGTAAACATGTAATTGTATTGTAAACTAGTACGGTAATGATAACGGTGTCGGTGATGCGATGGGTGACGGACCCCAGACAAGCGAAGCAGACAGTGACATTGACCTAGAGAGCCAGCCAGACTATGCTACAGCTACAGACCTTGACTACAGAATGTGATCACTCGAGTGAGAACAGCTCCGCCCCCTCTCTAATTCTTCCTAACTGATCCTCTTTGACAGTTTCCTCTGTAAAAACTTCCAGTTCATTGTTATTCACTGTAAACAGAGGAACTGACATTTACAAATCCAGTCTTTGGTCTTATGTTGTTTTATCTTTTATAAGTGATGTGTTTATAAAGATTAGGATTATAACTGGCCTTATTTTTAAGAGTAAATTAGTGTTATTGTTTGCCACATAAATAATGATACAGTAATTAATTCCACAGTAAAAGTAACTAAATAAAATCCAATATTAACAGAAATTACACAATTAATTACTTTTCTCTACAGTCCTTGCTTGGACTTATCTTTTTTGGAATTTAGAATGGAAGTTTAGAAAATTATCTCTTGGTACTAGAAATTATTTTGTTTTTAGTGACTTAAATTAGTCGAAGTAACTACATAACCTAAAACTGGTGTTTAACAAAAGTATTATAATTTCTATTTTAAAATCTGTATAAATTAATGCACCCGTATTCCCAAGTAAAATATTAATACTTGCTTTGTTACATATTAGTTCAATCTGTTTTTCCAGTCACATAATTAATTGTGTATTTATATAACCGCATAACTGGTAAAAGTTGTTTCATACTTGTCCACTTTAGTAACAAATCATTGATTTAAAAATTGTTTTGGAAACACCAAAATATGTCATGTGATTGTGTTTGCAGATTGAGGAGAACACACGTGCACTGGCATCTCTGGGCCATACGTTCGGCAGTGCAAGTAGCCTGGAGGGTAGCCGGACACCAGACCATGCCACCGAGAGCAAGAGGAAGGGCGAAGGAGCTCGTAGGGCTCTTCTCTCCTGGGTCTCCAACGCTCTGCCCAAGTAATACTCCGCTTACAATACTGTAATACAATATAAATATAGGCGAAAGTAACAGATTTGTAATGTAACCTTTAGACGGGGAAGACCAATGGCAAAAAACCTATTTTTAAGAACATTTTATTTGGAATGGTAGATCATTTACTCACCATATTTGTTACATCTGAAGAATAAATTATTGTGATTAATGGTCAGAAAATGGGCATTTTGGTGATGTAGATTTAATTTAATCTAGTCTTCCACTTAATATACACTAAAATAAATTATTCCTAGAGGTAACAGCTTTTAGTCAGGACAGGGCAGTGGTTTACTATCTTGGCATTAGTTTTGTCAGATGAATAAACTTTTATAATGAACATTTTCAGTTGCCCATAAGTCCTCATTTTAGGGAGAGGCCATAATGGTTCCCATACGAACAATTTCAAATAAAGTTATTACTATAATTGTTGAAACGTAAAAATTGGAAGCATTTAAACATTCTCATATGTTTTATATTCACTCCTAATACACATTTAGATAATTTCTCCCTCAATTCTGTTAGTAAATAAAGTACTTACAGAATAATAATTAATAACATATTTTTTGAAAGGGTTTTTATTTCTAAAATGTAACATAAAGCACTCATAGCTCTCTCAATTTTGTTCTCTGACACTTGTTCATGGTTATCAGTTTTATGTGTTTTGTTAGAGCTTGCTATAAATTAATTTTACTCCACTTACAACAAGAAACACATGTGAAATAAATTATATATATATATTAAATGTATGTGTGTGTGTATGTGTGTGTGTGTGCTCACGCGCGCACGCTAAAAAACCTAAATTCGAAAGTAAAGTAACAATATATAGTAACCACCATTTCAGGAATGTTGGCAATATATTGGTTGAAACAGATACACTATGACTTTTTAGGACACTCCAGACAACTTAAAATACATGGTGAAAACAAATTTATTGTTAGTCTCATATCCAACACATAATCTCCGTGTTAGTAACCCTCAGTTATAACAACTATCCAACACATAATCTCCGTGTTAGTAACCCTCAGTTATAACAACTATCCAACACATAATCTCCGTGTTAGTAACCCTCAGTTATAACAACTCTGAACCTGTGGCATAGCAACACAGAGAGTTTTACCTTTGGATGGTTTTGTACAACCCCAAGACAACACATTAGTCTGTGTTTTATATAAAAAATTAAAAACAGTAATTTTTTTTATAGTTTACACAAATACTGTGAAACATTTCAGATGTTAAAAATTAAATATGAAATTAGTGATATTGTCAAGTACTATGAGTCAGCTTAAAAATTAATAAATTATTGAAAACATAGTGTGTTTTCGTATTGCTATAATGTCATAGTGCATCTTTGTTTATAAATTAGCAATAACAATGTAATATAATGGAACATGTTCAGTTCTCTGATCATTCATGATAAGACCTTTTCTGAAATTCACAATCAGAACAAAACATGATGGTTTTACTTAAGAAGTAATTTATATTGTATTTTATAGGTTAGTAGAAATTAACTATTGAAAATTAGTCTGATTAAAAATGAACAGTCATTGATTGCATTCCATTTAATAATTTCCTGTGTACAATTAGTTTTAATTTTGGTTTATGTAATGCATACAAATACTAATTATTTAATTTTGTAAATCAAAAGTGTTATTAATTCTTGGATAAAATATAGTAAAATAGAATATATCAAACAGTAAGGGAAGTAAAAATAAGTCTCAAAGATTTGTGTGCGTGCCGCAGATAAATATATTCTGTCATAGTAAACTGATTGTGCCCACAAATATGGCTTTCGGTGCTGTCGTCACACAGGGGTATGTCAGCCAAACCTGACGAGAATCAATAGCACATGATTGTTTCCTCTGTATTTACAGCCAAACAGTTACACTGTATTGCTATTTAAGTGGTAATGTGCCAGTGATTGTGTATTCATAAATCAGTGTAGCAATTGTAACAGCAACACAGGCTCTGTTAGCATGTTAATAGCATTTTGATTAAAATGTTTGCCAAACTGTAACCTCCAATTATACAGTCAGAGTGGCTCTGTGCTTGTGGCAAACATTGTTGAAGTTGTCAGATAATGTTATTATGCCATATGTTGATATAAAAAACTAATCTATAACATTTATTTCTATTTGTTGGATTAAAAACAGAATTCTCTATTGATATTGAATTAATTTTGTTTATTAGACTATTAAAAACCACAGAAATGTATTTATTGTTCTATTACTAAATTTTTAATTTTGTGTGTGCATATTTCTATACTATTAGCCATTGATTTTTTTGTATTGAATATGAATTATAAAAAAGGATCAACAGAAATGATTTAAAAAGTACTATCAACCAACAACAGTGTGTAGTGTGTGTGTTTCTTCTAAGATTTGTGGAATATGAACAATCATTGATTCCTTTGACTAGGGACATTGGACTGGAAGTAAAAGACTTTGGCCGAAGTTGGCGGGACGGACTGGCATTCCTTGCCATTATTGACCAGATCCGCAAGAATGTAGTGGATATGACTGCCCTGCGGCGAGCCACTAACCGGGCCCGGCTTGAAACTGCCTTTGATGTGGCAGAGCGCGAGCTTGGTGTGGCCAGACTGCTTGACCCCGAGGTATGTAATAGATTTTATTACACCTTTTCGTATTTTATACCTAAAAAGTTGGAAATGCAAAATAATAGATTTTAGATTTATAACAATTTTACGTTAATTTTATGTAATGCTTTTAACACGTATGGATTTAAAATAACATATGGAACTGATAGCTTCATATTTTCAGCTCCCTAACAAAACAATTAAAGAGTAGGCTGTACCTGTTGACAATAATGGTAACCATGTTATGGTTGCTATTATCTGATAGGCACTCATATGTTATTTTGGGATTCCATCCCCCTTATTTAACAACATTGGTAGCCATCTAGATCTACATTTTTACTTTCTTAATTTTAGTCATAGATGTATAATCAATTATCATCTAAACATTCTGTTTTACAATATTTGTGTTGTTTATTCAGAAATAATGTATTGTTTAAATATTCAAAAGGTGTACACTGTACAAGAAAAACTTTAAAGCATTTGCATATTAAAATGAGACATCTGCTATAATTCAGCAGTGTTCAATAGTAAGGATGTGAAAGTGTTTGAAGTTTATCATCATTTTTATTGGGTAAAACTCGAGTCAGCTCTTCATTTAATTGAAAGACCTATGGAATTTAACCTATTGTCCCAAAAAATCCAACCCCCACCATCTTGATTTTTGAATAGTTGAGAATGTAAAAAGATGTTCTTTGAAGATGTAAGAGGTATATGAAGGTGTTTTAGATGAATGTTAAAATCACTCATCTCTCCCCCAAAATGAGGGATGTGGGCTAGTACAAAAGTAACCCAATAAGTTATACCTCAAATTGAAGGCCGTTATGAGAAAAAAATAAACAACTCCAAGAAAATTAAATTTGAACCACTTGATTTAAAATGGATTTTTTGAAAAAAATTAAATTCTAACTTCCATTGAACACAATTTTAAATTTAATCAACTTAAAGAACTGTAACTTCATTCTTCTTTTATCAAGACCTTTAAAATGAACTTAATGAGGTTACTATAAACATTTTAGCACTTCCAAAAATGTGATTTTTATGTATAAGTTAAAGATTTAAAATATTAAATCCATCTTGTGATATCTAATGTTGAAGGTAAACAAAAAACAGGAATATTAAGCTGTAACCTATAAATTCAAAATTATAATTTTATCTTTGTTAGAACTGAATCCATTTTAGTCAGAGTGGTCAGAAATTGATGTTTATCTTGTTGTTTTTGACTTTATACAGATCTTCAATTTGTGGAGTTGCATATTCATATTTCAGGGAAGGAAGTAATTTGAAAGTTAACAAAAACCAACCTCAACAGTTTAAAGGTTAGGGGGAAAATTGTACTTTTGGAACACTTGTTTTTGGTAGAACATTTTAATATTAACATGTCTCTAATTTAAATTAAACATCAAAAGTGTGTTTTTATGAAATAAATATATCTCAAGATTACATTAACCAATTATAATGCTAAAGCGAATATATGTTAACAATTTAAAAATTAAATAATATAAGTTCTTAAGTATACCTTCAATATGAATTTGAGTGATTAAAAAAACCATTAACCAGATAGAAGAATATAATAACTTGAAATACATGAAAATGTCTTAAAATGCAGTCATTTTCAGGTTATAATAATTTATACTATTTTCTTATAAGAATATTTTGGAGAAATTATGTTTAGCTTCACATCAGAATAATTTCTTCAGATGTTATTGATTAAAATTTTTCTCTAGTTTAATGTTTATTTTAATACATCATGATGTCAGACAATAACCCAATGAATTGTGTGCCAGGATGTAGATGTGGACAGGCCAGACGAGAAGTCGGTGATGACGTATGTGGCCCAGTTCCTGCACAAGTATCCTGAGTTACGCAGTGACACCGGCGACTCACTGACAGCCATACAGAATGAGTACAGTTCACTTACTCAATGGCTCACTGAAAGGAACCAATACCTGCAACACCTCCGTCAGACCAACTCTCTACCCAACAGCTACCAGGTCAGCAATATAGTACGGGGTTTATTGGGTAATTCGATAGTCTAGTCTACTGCGGGGGATGACTGTTGGAGTTGGTGGGGTTCGTTCCCTGTGTCAGAGATTCTTGCTAGCCTCAACAAGGGTGTACCACCTCCTGCCTGCTTTGACTGGAGAGGCTGGTTCAGAGCTGGCCTCCCCTTCTTTCAAGGGGACATGACTTTGAGATTAGTGCCCTAAATTCTTCCCCATGGATCTTGATAGGAGGCGGCCCTACTCTTACCCAACCTGAATATCCTGTCACTCCGGAAGCAGCGCAAAGGTCCTTATAGGAGTAGGTGCAATTAATAAGAAAACAATTACAGTATGAGAAATTATTATAAATCTACATGCTGAAGACTCAAGTTTATAGCTGTTCTTCCTAACGTGTAGATCAAAAGCTATATATACTGTATATAAACAAGAAGATAGATGGTTCATTCCTGATTGGTGTTTATACCTATCTCATAAAATCTAAAGATTTGAGAAACCATATAATGATATCACAACTAAAAAAACCATGGATGTCCAGAAACACAATTTTAATTGCAAATAATGATTAGATACTGGAGTGTGAAGAATTACACTTGGAGTTGGTGAAGCTTTCATAGTTACAAAGGGTTCAATAACCTGAGGAGATGTGCTGCTATATCTCTCTGCTATATGCTGGAGCAGTGCTAGTCTTCCTTGTTTTAAAGTAGCATTGCTAATGCTGTGAGTAGTTACTATTTCCCCAATGGATCAATTCCACTCTATGGGTTATGGTTCATAATATCTTCCTAAGACTTGGTCCAAACACTCTATATGAGGATTCTTGTCGCTCTGAAAACCAATCAAAAGACCTTTTTGCCTTATGTGCAATGGTGGTTTCCTCAGCTTATTTCCCTTCTCTCAGATTTGCTTCTCAAAGATTATAATATTTGAGGATTAGGCAGAAAAGGGTTGAAACAATGACCAATACACAAAGTTTTGCCGTACATAAGTACAAGGTAAACGCTAAACCACCAAAATATTAACTTTACTAATTGATATTTCGTCAATGAATAGTACATTAAATGGACTTTTTGGCCCATGAAAGTTTGCTATACATATTGTAATTCAATAAACCTTAAAAGATTTAAAAGATAGAGCCAAAGATTTTTAAACAATATTCTATTTCACTATCAAACTTTTAAAGCAAAGTAAAAATAGGCATGTATGTATGATGGTAATTAGCAAAAGCATTATGAGTTTATTGTAAAATATCATTAAATTTCCTGTAATTAAAAAAACTTGTAAAACACATAACTACTACATATATTTTCTAAATTCCCACAGATTGAATTTATTAACCTATAACCTACCAGAGCTTTTTGTTCATTTTCAGTTGAATTTAACATGTTAATAACAACAGACTACTTTAAACCCAACCAATTAAAATTTCCAATGGACTTCCTTTACTTTGCTAGTAATAAAACCATCTAAGATATTTATTCTTGCTGTTTAGGAGTATGCTGCCTTTGAGAGTGAAGTGCAGAGCAGAGTAGAGTTGTACAACAAACTGCACCGATTGGTCGACTCTCACAGTATCATCAGTATAACTCACGAGTCTTGGCGTGAGATTGAAAAACTTTGGAGACAGCTACAAGCAGAGGTACATCAGTTCAAAACCCCTGATTTTATAATAATTATTAAAAATTATGAATTTGTATATACAATTCTGTTCCAAGCACTACAACTCTTTTTTTATAATTAAAAATGATTAGTTTAGTAATGCACATATATTTTTTTTGGTACAAGAACAATATTTCAGTCCTCTAAATGCAGTAAAAATAACAACGCATTTATTTCTATTAATTAAAACTATTTGTGCTCATACTATATAAAATTCAAATTTGAAAATTATTGTTTTATTATTTTTTACTATTTTATTATTGATAATTATCTTAGTATAGAATTGTGTTTTAATGTACTCACTACCCTGAGGCTGATGCTAGCTTGTGTGTTACAGATGCGCTACTGGCTGAGACTTCTGGACTCACAGCTGCCACCTCCATTCTGTCAAGTGGGCGACTGGCTTGCGCGCGCCGAGGATCTCATCGAGTCCGACGATATTCCCACTCTGATGAATGAGGAGACCGCCACCATCATCAGCAGGAAACTAGAGGAGCACAAGGTACACACTTCATTGTTTGTTTAATGTTAGTAGCATTTTTTTCAGAAAAGGAAAGCCTTGAACAGTAGATGTGTGTTTCAAGGTCAACTGATGCCTAGACAAGGTCATTATTGACAGTCAGAAATCACAAAAGCTCAGATGTAGGTTTAGAATTTTTGTTCTCATCACTTAATGTTGGCCTCAGTGTACTGATCAGTGGACAATGTCAATCCTCAGTTCTCATACTTACTGAGAGCCAGTGTGAGATTAATGTTGCAAATCCAATTTCCTCAAACAAAATTGGCCTCTGGTAGTTATGAAAAATAAAAAAATTCCTAACACAATTTGCAAACATCAACTCTTCATTAGTTTCAAGAGCTGAATGTACTGGTGGCCATCTTGATTTTAGTCTCAATGTTAAACCTTAAACATATTAACTCACTTATTTGTGGTTGTAGAGTTATAAAAGATGTCTCGCCTTAAATATATTTTAATACACATCCAAACGCTTTTTCAATATTTGTTTGCTTATTCAGATGTAAAATCTCAAATTTATATGTACTTTCCACTTTAAATATTAAAACAGTTTTAACTTTAGAAGAAACACTGGAAAGAGTTTAAATGCATATTAATTACAACTTTTAAAGTGAGACATTAATTACCCCATAACTCTAACACTAAAAGTAAAGGTGTACAAGTGTTTAATATTTAACAATGTTCTTATGGGGTAAAACTCAAGGTCGTATCACTTCAGTCCCAGCGTTCTTAAGCGTTTCATTAATATAGAAGTGGAGGGTAAGCAAATAAAGAAGCAGAACAATATAATATCATTGTATAGAATCTACAGTAATTTAATAAATACTTAGAGAGGACTTATGAATACAGTTTTTTTACTAGTATTGTTTGCTAACTCAAAGTTGACTAATTTTGTCATAAATTATTTCGTTATACAATATAGACTGGGATCGTTTCATGTGTGGCATACCATACCATGTGACATAGCTCATGGTCTTAAGAGAGTTAGCTAATCTACTTCCGATATTACTAGTCTTCAAGCGGCATCTAAAATTAAGCTCACAATAAAAACGAAATATTGTATGTGCCAACTTGCTATACTGATTAATAAAATGTTTCAGGCATTCTTTTCGGAGCTGCCCAATATTGAAGCACTATTTGAGAAGGGAGTAGCTTCAGGAGTGCAGTCACAGATACCACCGCAGCAACTGGACAATATGGCTCGAAGACTGCAGAATGTTGGCCCTCAGGCTGCACGACGTCGTGTGAGGCTCAAGTTTCTGGAACATAAGGTACTCATTTTTTCAAATGGTAATTTTTGTTCTTTCAAATTAGACCTATTAAACACCTGACAAACAGATTTAATGAATCACCACACAGTGTACATTAATTCTTCCACATTCTTAAAATTTCATAACTCCTGGATAATATAAACCATTCCTAGTTTTAATATATGGTTTAAACTATTCAATTATATATATATATATATATATATATATATATATATTATATATATATATATATATATATATATATATATAATTTCAATAAACATTGAATCACATATATATTTATGTCTAAAACCCTCAATTTTATAATTAATTAAGCAAAATCAGAGTGGAGTGGATTGGGGTTGATTTAATGAAAAAAAAAATTATATTTGAGTTTGAAGGGGCTATAACAAAAAACATTTTACTTCTTCAATAAATCAAAGCTTTTTCATAAAGGGTTTAATAACCCCTGCAAATTTTTGATTCTAAATGTCAGATTCAGGAGTAAAATAAACATTTTAAAAGTTGCGGCATGTGGAGTTTTGTGAATATTGAGTTAAGGTCCATTCATCTTCCGCTTAGTGCAGTGTCTGAAATGTGACACTGGTACAGTCTGACTCCTGAAATCTTCAGTTCACGTCTGGCTGTGGAGATCCATAAAAAGTGGATCTCCAGTGTCCATACCAGTGTCAGGTTTCAGACAGTGAAAGGTGAATGAACCTTAACTTGATACTCACAATACCCTATAAGCCACGATTCTTAAAATGTTTATTTTAAGGTGAATGAGCTTAACTCAATATTCACGTTAAATAAATCTTTCCCACCAAAGCCACGTTATGTATATTATTGGCAAGGTCTTAATGAGCGATGTATTGTTCACTGATTGGTTTTTTTCAATAACACAAACTGTTAAAGATTGATAAGGATTAAACTTGTTTGGACGTTAAAAACAATTAATGATATGTGGGGTATGATTGGAAAGTTTTTAATGAACACTGTATTTTGGTAGTGCAATCCATTAACCATTGACACGTTTGGTGACATTTTTAAATCGTGTGTCCAAAATTATTTATAGATGATATTAAATATCTTTTCAATTAAGTATTCAATAACACCCACTATACAGCAGTCAATTAAAACAAATTTCTTAAGCATCGAGTGTGGCTTTGCTGGAAGGGCCATACTTTGGACTAAAGTCATTAATTTAAAATTAATTAAAACTCCATCAAGCATGTTAAAGATTTAAATATAGTAGAGAAATTATAGGTTTTTAGAAGTTAGTTAGTATATCATTCAGACATAAATTATGTAAAACACAATAACATATGGGGTCTTTTTGTGGTTTACCACCAGTTTTTGGTGAATAAGGGAGTTTAAATTATAATGATATTATCCTCATTTAGATGGGTTGATTAATAAAATTATTTCATGCATCTGGAAAACATTGATTGATATTTGATGCCCAGTATTTAAAAAAAAAGTAAAAAACCTTTAAAATGAATCATCACAAATAATGATCTGTAAACTATGAATTCAATTTGATGTTTATAGGTCTGTAATTTTTGTTCATAACTTGTTACAGTGCTGCCTGATAGCTTTCCTTCACCTGACAGAGAGCAAACTGCGGGGATGGACTGTAAAGTATGGACGAGAAGACAAGGTGCAACACTTGCTGGAGCAGTACACCAACTTTGTGTCACGCAACCGCATCTTCCAGGAGTTTAACAAAGCTTACATAGACATGCAGCAGGTGGTGGAGGAGTACAAGAGGGATGGAAACATAGGTAGGTTATTTTATTGCTTTACAATCAATATTAGTTCATCATTTTATGCTAAAAATGGGTGGGCTTAAAAAATATGAGAAGAGATGCAATTTTCCCTCCCTATTAATCGGGCAAAATCAGAACCAAATCCTAACACTCGTTATCAGAAAACCACTGATTAACAAAAGAAACAAACAGAACTCAAACCAATAAGTAATATAATAAAATATAGTATTTACAAGTAAATACCATCAACAGCAAGTTTCCCACAAATATAGAATATTTTTATAGAACTAACATTTTATTTAAAAGAAGGAAAAAGATTATCTTTAATTTAGCCTGCTTGGTTGCCTTGATTTTTAAATTAATTTATGTGCAATTTAAACATTTCTTACATTAATCAGGGTAGTACTTTGGTTGGAATTTGGATAATAATCAGGGTAATGCTTTTAATGGAGTGATACTTTTGCCAATATAATCTTTGAGACAGAATTTACAGTTTAGTTGATAGATGCTGTTTTTCTTGGTGCAATGCTGCCTTTAACAGGATATTATTTTTTCCATTTTATTACCTTTAAATACCACGTCTTGGCTTGTTACAAGGATTGCACGTGTTGAATTGCCTTCATGGTTTAATTTTGGCCTAGAAACAATGTTTTGTAGTTTGGGAGAGTTTTTAAAGATTACTGTAAGAGGCTAAGAAATTAATTTGTAGTCTCAATAGTAGATTCCAAAATGGGAAAATAACACCTTTCGAATTTTGTTGATCTTTCAAGGGAAGGAAAATATTTAATAATAAATTTAGGATCATTACAGTTAATAACACTGGAATTGGTTTTAGATATTCTAATTTGTGTATTAACAGGATTATTTATTATTTTGGATTAAATTGGATTATTATTTTGGATAGCCCCTTTCATAAAGGAAATTATAAAGTCTATTTATATGTGGTAATTCTGATAAAAGTACACATTTTTTAGGGTTGATAGAGGGTGTGAATACAAATGTTTCTTTTCCAATACATATGGGGCTGCAAATGTTTCGTTTCAAGAAAATTGAAAATTTGTGAAATGCTTGCTTGTAGGCAACACGCCCTTTGAGATTTGGCCAAAAAAACACAAAGCTGCTGAAACAAAACTTTATTTCCTTCGTACTAACACATAAAAGAACCACGTAATTTGAACAAAAATGTAAGAAAAAATAATTATTACAGCAAATGCTCAAAATTTCCCCTCATTTGTGTCGATGCAAAGCTGAGCTCTTCTTAACAGTGACTGTCATATTTTAAAAGAGTCGGGGGTTTTTTCTTCCACCATTGATCAACATGGTTTCCACCACCAGGCCCCTCACCCTGTGTTCACATAAATGTATCATTTGATATTTTAACCCATTTGATACCCTCTCATTTTGATTCCTAACAAAATTAGCATTGTTTGGTGATTGATTTCATTCTAGGAATACCAGGAATACTACATTAATATACTACAATAATATTTATTGTGTTGCAAATCATTTATAAAAGGTGATATAAAATTAATTATTCCTGATTTTAAAATAGTAATGGTCTCAATACTTACTCTTCCAGACACAGGTTTACTCTGATAATGTATTTATGATCTGAATTAAATGTGTTACAGACCAGAAGGAGAGCATGGCAACAGATCGCTTCATGCGAGAGACGGCAGACCGGTGGAAGCACGTGTCGATGGAGCTGCGCTGCGTTCAGTCAATGCTGGAGGAGGTGGTGGCTTACTGGAGGCGCTGGAGAGTGCTGTCCGAGGAGCTGGAACAGTGGCTCGCTGTGGCTGAGACGAAAATGGACTTACCAGAAGAAGAGAGGATGGAGTTCTTCCAGGTATTTTCTTTGTTAATTCATCTGTCTGAAAGTATTGATTATAAGTTCTTGTTTCTCACTAAATGTTTTCATGTTTTGCACAATTTTTAATTTGAGGAAACTCTATTGCAGGACCTGAGTGTATGGAAAGACAAGCACCAACTGCTGGGTGACACTGTCAGTTTCCTGTTAGCTACCTGTGAGGACCAAGTTTCCCAGGAGCTGAAAGATCGATACCACAACATCAACTCCAGATGGGAAGCCCTCTTCCCGGTAAATGTCCTCAATTTCTTACCATTAAATATAAATGTGAAAAAGAAGCTAAGTAAAATGATAATGAATAAACAAAGTAAAGGATATGATTATTCACCTGGATGAGTCTAATTTCTGTAAATATTGTAAGAAGAAAACACAGTAAATAGTTTAAAACATTATTAAATATTCATATAATTTAATTATATTCTCTCAACTTTTCAACTGTTCTCCACCTCATTATAATATTAGCCTTACAATCCACATATTCATGACAAACTGATAAAAGTTTTTATTTGGTGTACAATTTATCCGTTCACTACTTTTTAGATCATACATTTGATGTACCAAATAATATTATAAGCTTCTATAAATAGATCAGATAGTTAGCTCTGAAAATGTCACACTATTTAAGTGTTCTTTGAATACTGAACAATTGAAATCTTTCTAATTTTTCCCTTACTTTTGACGCTTTCAGAGAGTGAAGCAGTACATGCATGCAGGAGACATTCTACGCAACCGCAAGGACTACCGTGCAGGTGTTGAGCGGTTACAGACCTGGTTGCGTAATGTGGAAACATTCCTGACTTCATCACAACTCACCTCTACTGAGAAAATCAAAGCTTATGGACAACAGTTGCAGGTGAATACTTCAACAGTTTAACATTTTCTATTGATCTCTACTATTTTAGATAAGAGAAAGATTGTTAAGATCCCATCCATAAAAGACATGTTGATTTTACAGTGGTTTTGGTAAATATTATGCTGAATTGGATTTGCAACTTCTGAACTTGACAAACATGTGGTAATTTTTATGTGTTCAGAAATTATGTGAACAAATTATAATTTGAAATGTGAACGTCCAAGTTCAAAATTTGTAATAACAAATTTAATGTAACTATAGTATGTTTTAAGGTATAATATGAAACCTTGGATATTTATATTTAAATTTACTTATGTTTTAGTTAAAACAAAGTGAAAATAGATTTTCTATGAGAGATCATATTACAACATAGTTAATGCTTTGAAAATAGCTTAGTGCCATCTGAAAATGTATCTAATTTGTCGATAATCGCTTAAGCCAATTGTAGGATTAATGTTTCTTTTTGTGGATTGCAGAAGTTGCAACAGGAAGTGGAGGAAATGGAAGAACTGTTCAAGAGTATCAGCAAAAAGTTCCAGACACTGATACAAGATCTGTCAAGAGAAGAAGTGGACCGCATGATGAACACTCTTAAAAAGGAAAAAGGTAAAGTGATAATCACAATTGTATTTGAAGATACAAATGATATGAGTTTATAAGATAGCTACTAATATTAGGACAATAAGTGAAGTAACTCACTGTAAGTGGCATTTATTTAATTTTTAGCATGTCTACTAACTATTGCCAGATGTTCTCTGTGCACTTCAATATGGCCATTTTAAAATTTCAATAATTCAAGTAACAGTCATCTCTGGAAGGTTTATTCTTATACCCAAGGAATTTATCTTTATTCCAGCTGCCTTATATCATGTCTCAACTCTTGTTGCTGTTGGTTCGCAGAAAACCTTGTACGAGTGCGTGCCCTGATCCCAATGCAACTGCACCTGTTCCACCAGATCCTGGTGCAACACGAGTCTCTGGAAGCCGGCCAGAATGAGATCTCTCAGTGGCTGGACAATGCTGACAGCCTGCTCGACTCTCTCTCTGTCGCTGGTGGAAAGGAAGCTGTTCAGTCCAACCTTGAACGCCATAAGGTACATGACATTCTCCATTTGTTTGCTGAATTGGATTGGAATCTACAGTTGGCTTGTCCAATACTAATCTTGAAAATGATATTGTTCAAATAGGGATTTGCTTGATGAGTGAGTGTTAGAAATTGATAAAGATGGAATGGATATTTCTAGTTCTTCAAAAACCCTTATACGTTTTGTTATATTATGTTTTTATTGTAAAAACTAGGCTTTAAACCTGTTATACTAATTAGTTTCAATAAGAAAATAATAATAAAATGATTATGGAGTGCCGTCTTCCCTGACTTGTCAAACGTGACCAACGACATTAATTTTGGATGTGAAGGCTAGGTATTCGTGCACAGTATGTGATAAATACGATTCATCTTAACACCAATTCCATGACAGATGCAAAATTTTCAAATATGATAGATATTGAGACAAAAATTCATATAATCTGTAAGTTTATTGACTATCAGCACAATAAATTAAATTTTTATTATTAGTCTATTATGGAGAAATTATAAGATTTTCCAGTATAAATTAGTAGGAAGTTATTGTAAAGTCATTAGACGCTTGTAGTTTTTTTTGTCCAAAATTGAAAGTAGTCATTCCACACCTCATTCTACAACTATCATAATTGAAACCCTTTGTAATATTAAAATGGGGCATATTTTATGTAGGAGAATGGCAGTTGTTAAAAATTGTTTAGCTATAATTTTGTTATTTTAAAAGGTACATTTTTATTTGATCCATGAAATACTAACTACAAAAAATCATGTATTTTGCTTCCTTTACAAACATTTTTCATTAAATGAACCTTTGAATCATTATACAGATAGTAATTTTCTTAAGTTTTTTTTTATAAAAAAAATGACGATGTTACAGTCTTTCTTCTCCCGGATGCTGTATTACAAATCCATGCTAGACAGCAAAAATAAAGTGTTCCAAAATATTGTCAAGTCCCTAGACCAGAGTGAAGGCATAGACACCAATGACTTCAAGACCAAGATGGTGGCTCTGAACGAGCGGTTCTCTGATGTTGCACAGCGTGCTGTTGGATGGGAACAGGTTGGTTCTATTTATTGTCTTGTTAGTGATTTTAATAACCTTATAATTTGGTATCTTATTTTAATTTCAGTGTATGAAAAGTAAATGTAAGTTCTTATAAGATTTAAAGTCAGTAAGATGATTACTGTGATTCACTTGTAAACTTGTCAGGAGTAAATTTGAAAGAAATATCTCACCAATTTTGGCAAGTGTAACTGACCATTAGTCAAACCTGTGGGGGTATTAATCATAATTTCGTATGTATATATATTTTGAATGTTGACAATTTGGGCTTGATTGTCTATATTGTTGTACTACAGCTTGTAACATGCAGGCTTGATGGTTTTAGTAAGACTGCTACAGACTAATCTAATCAGATGATAACAGAGGATATCTGAACATGGTTGTGTCATCTGCTTATGGGGAAATTAATTGCTTCATACATTCTCACCAGCAGTGTTTTAATCACCTGAAAGCTTTTAATAATTAACTTTGTTCTGTCCTTTAGAAACTTCAAGAGGCCATCCGCTGCTGGCACAATTTCCGTGAGATTGAGCGAGTAATAACGGACTGGCTGCAGACTGCAGAGAAACTAATTGCTGAGAAACACATTGACTCCAAGCAAACAGTTGAGAATCACAAGGTGAGCACTTTTTATAATTCTGACAGTTGTTCCACTCAACGTTGTTGAAATTATTAATCATATAGCCTCAATGTTCTCTTAATATGCTAGCTCTCAAACAGCAGTTTTGGATAGGTCAACCTGTATGTAAGCTCTGCAAGTGGATAGTCCAGGTTACAGAGTGAGAACATCCTGCTCAGCGTTACTACTCGTACTGTCATGTCCATTCAGTTGCATTGGGTTGTTATGGTTTATGTTGAATTCTTTGAATATTTTGAGGTACTTCATGACACTTGTGTGGTATTTCAGGCTTTCTTTGAACACATCAATGAACGGTGGCTGGGCGAACTGGTGAATGCTGCCCAAGACTTGACCACTTGCCTGCCTCCTGAGGACCATCCACCAGTCTATAGCACTGTGGAGAAACTGCAATCCAGGTGGAAGGTGAGATTTGATCACTTGGATGTTTAAAAATCAACTTTCTCATCAGTAACTGTCACAATTCTTTTGGGATTAATGTATGTTCCTTGTAAATAGGAAGTGGTATCATTCGCACCTCTGCACCTGATGAGGTTGGAGTTCCGATTGGACGAGAACACGTTCAACCAATATCTGAAGGAGCTCGAGAATGAATTGAGTGCAGAGACTCAAGCATTCAATCGAAATGAAGATGTTGAGAATATACTTACCAGAAACAAAGTAAGATTTTATATATCAATTTGTTTAGTGCAATTAATTTTAGAGTCAGTGCCGTTAAAGAAGAACGAGAAAACTAACTATTGTGTTTGTTGTGTTGGCAGAACTGCTTCGTATCAGGCAAGGTGGTGGCAGATGTAAAGCGTTGTCTGGCAGACATGACCAGGGTGGGGCTGGCCATGAAAGGGCCATCAGCAGTGGAACTGACAGAGACTGTGAAACGAGCAGAGCAAAGATGGACAGACCTTGCATCCAGAGCAGAACATCTCAGGAACCAACTGCAACAGATACCTGACAAGTGGAAGGTCTACAGACAAAGGTTAGTAAACCAATGAATGTGCGTGCAAGCAGAGAAGCGTTAAAGCCATAGCAGAATTTTATATTTTTATAAAAATAGAAAATTAATATTGTTCAAGCTTTTTTAGAGTCATGTCCTGACTTTAGGACAGTCGGAATAACAGTAATGTGCAACCACTGCAGTCAGTATGTTAAATAGAGTCGTGTCTACGTGTAGCGTGTAGCGTTGCTTTTATCATTCATTTAACCCTCTGAACCCAGCAATAGTGCAGTATGATTGTAGAAATGTTTAGGATCAGTCGCCTGAGCTTTGAGAGTAATATTAAATTTATGGAAGTATCTAATTTATTTAAATTCTTTTAGGTTCTCTGCAATGGTTCAGTGGATGGATGCTGTGGATGTCAGCATCAAAAATATACTCAAGGAGCTTGCAACAGCTGAGGAATTCGAAAAAGAAAAAGCAGTATTCCAGGTATACAGCTTACTGTGTGTGTTATTTACGTGGATTATTTGTTTAATACAATGTTGCTGATTGTGATCATAGAAAATGTTAATTGTATTTCCTTTTTTATTTGCTGGCCTGGAAGAATCAAGTTCGCATTGCTTTGGTAACGTTCATGTGAAAATTTGTGATTGTCCAATGTGTTTGTTCATCTTTCTGTTGTATATAGATTTCTCCCTCCTGTCTCTTAGTTAATCGTAAAGCATACGTTTTTGAATAGTTTTAAATGAATTCAAGGCTTTGGAGCTGTATTAATTTAATTTATACTATTACGTACAAATCTAATGATGTCTGTCTATGTGTTTGTGTGTGTGTTACTCAATCACGTAAAAATTCCTGAACCGACTGTATTGAAACTTTACACGGAATTTCTTAGCCTCCCTGGTTAACATATAGGCCTATTCCTATTTCGAGAATCTCCCTGGACTAAACTCTATTGGTCTAGATAACTAGGTTTTTGGCTTAATCCGCAGATAGTAAATGTGTTTTGTAATCAACTGTTCTTTGTAAACTTGTAATGTGCCAACACAGTTATATGTTTCATTAATTTAAGTACCATTTAAAATTTATTCGAATTTATTGCTTGAGAACATAGAGTAAACTTAAAAGTAACAGCACTTTTTATTTCAGGCATTAATCAGTAATGTAATAGATAAATCAAAAACAAAATTACTAGCTCACTATAGAAAATCCATCTTAGTTTTTTTTTGTTGACAGAAGTAAGGTTTTCAGAACTGCAAACGTATATGTTTTCTTGATCAGGGTAACAAAGAAAACTCAACTATGGTACCAGATATAGCTTAGACCAGAAGAAAATTACTTTGGCCGAAAATAGACACTTTATAACCAAAGTGGGCTTCTCAGACTTGTATGTATATCGCCAGACAATTCAGAGATGCAGATAACCTGGGGTTTACTGTGTTATTTATTTACAACCTCAATAGTCATTGTACATATTATTTTAACATTAAGGTACAAAAAGTAAAAAATAATAATTTATTGTAGAATGAAATGTGTATCTTTGTCATGGTGTGGAAGAAAGAATTGGAATCATATGCAGTTTTTGAATGAATTTCCCTTTCTTAGCCGCAACGTAGGTAGATCATTGAATTACTCTTCGATCACAGATCAAATTTGATTTCTTACGTAATCTTAATGCAGACCACTTACATAAATCCAAGATTATTTTTAGGCAGCTTGTGGAACATCAAATTCAAATGTATTGAATGTAATACAGTTTGGTTGATTCTTTCTTATTTTTAACGGATTGGACTTGTTGTTCATGTAATAGCGAGGTAGTAGTTAACGTGTAGTTGGCAGATACTCGTAGTGTAGTTCGGTAATCGAAATACCCATAGACCCGTATCTCGTAGTTTTGAGGTAATGATTGTGTTGAGCTTTGACATTGGGTTGACATTTGGACATGAATCATTCGCTGTTAATATTAATGTTACTGAAACTGTTGAAGTCTGTTATAACTAAGGTCATTGTTTTTAAAATTACTATAGTATGAGAGTATGTCATAAAAAATAACAATTAATCAAATTTGACTCTTTTAAATATGCAATACAATACCCAACTAACTTTGGTTTACAATCAACATTAAACTTTATAACTCTTTTGAAACAATACCTCTGAAGGTCAGGACCAACTTAAAAAACTGTTATGTACATTCACATATTACATTCTTTACATTTCAAAATCCCATCTGGATAAAACTCAATTAAAGAGGAAGTGATTTGTAAATGGAGTTATTTAATTCACCAAATAAAATTGAGCATTGAACCTGTAATTAATAAAGTAAACATAGTAATGATTGTTCATGATAAAGTCATAGCTGATATCTACACTAAAAATTATGAAGGAGGTGTTGTAATCTATGATGTGGTTATTAGGGTATCTGCAGAGAGGTGGATGGCAAACGCGAGGAGATGAAGTGGTTGGTGCAGACTCTGGATGCTTTGTCCGCACATGCAGCAGACTCTCCTGAGGAGCAGAAGAAACTACAACAGCTGATTACCAGATACAAGAACCTCATTCCCACCATCGAGATGACTGTTACCAGAACCGAACTGTACACCAAGTGCTACTCATATCGCAAGGAAGTCAAAGAAGTGAGTTGGCAAAGCTTGGTGAACTATGAGTTTGTTAATGCTTATCCAAAAATTACAAAGCAGTCTGGATCTTGAAGGGTAGTAAAAAATTTCTTGAAACTTTAAGTGATACTTTGCCTTTCACAGTGATATTGGATATCAGAAGCATTTTGTCAGTTTGACATATTTTCAATTTCCAATATTGAGTTATATATAGCATCAGCTGAATGTAAAAGTAGCAACACTGTTAGTATCAATTGAGCAATTGTAACACTGGAAACGACACAAGGTCTTGATGGAAGGATTAAACAAGATAAGTTTATACTGTGGATATTCCAGTATTCAAACAGCTATATTTAGCATGCTGTTCAATTTTACATACCTTATATAGATATACAATAACTCTTACAATAGAAAGGGGCACTGACCATAATTGGTTTTAGTAAGAATATTTTCTTTCCTGCATGCTATTTCCCCTTTGAAAGCATATTGGTGTAATAATGTCCAATACAGATATAAATAAAACCTCATATTTATTTTGAAGAAATACAGTTTTATTATTTTGTTTCTTTTGAATGTATGATAAATAGCTCTGAGTTATCTCTAACTCATCGTGGTTCTTGCAGGTGTGTAATCTGCTGGAGCAGGTTTGTGAGAGTACTCTGCCTAAGCCTGAGACGCTGTCATCTGTTGACCAGCTGATCAGACAGCAGGAGACAGCTGTTGCTCAGCTAGATGCCCAGAGGGGCAACATTGTCAGCATGCTGCAACAGGGCAAAGACCTTAGCAAAGACAAGGCAGCACCTGAGTTTGTCAAGGAGCAAGTGAAAAGCCTGGAGACTGAATGGAACCAAGCCTACAACACCACTCTCGACAAGCTCAATCAGCTGAAAGGTGATAGTATAATCATTGTACATTAAAGATGAAGATTTTGCAACTTTTCAAAAAAACAACAAAAAATATAAGGAAGGTTTTATTTTTATCATTATTTCATACACAGACTGTAGGCATGTGGAAGTGTGACTATAAAACAGAAAAAGAGGAAAAGTGGTTACAGTAAGAGAGAAATAGTTCTACTGAAAAGTGCTCAAATCACAGGGCTGTAAGTCTAGTGCCTTAGACTAAGTAAAAATTGTCTGTTATATTCATAATAGAGTAAAAAAAGGTGATAATGTCTGCTAATTTCATAACAGAACACGTAGCAAAGGCTTCACTTTACTCTAGTGACTTGTCTATAAAACAATATTTTATCCCATATTCAGGTTTTTTTAAACTAGTGTGAGAAGTTATTTTTGAACGACCATCTTTATTTGTTTTCATTACATTATCTTGTTTTGCTAACTAATTTGAAAAACAATTTAATTATTAATATTAAATTGTTAATTTAGTATTTCAAAATTACAATGACTTAATTGGATTTCGGAATCTATGATCTGAAAATTTGTGAGAATTCTCACAATATATTGGTGATTCTTGTAGCCAATGATCACCAATATTTTGATTCTTTGTGACCAAGTATGTAGCCTCAACAATCTGTTTTGGCCATTTCAAAAAGTAAATCGCTACTATGTTTCTTTAGTTATGTCCAAAATTAAGTACTTGAACATAATTGTAGATTGTCATAAAAAACCAGAAAAAACTTAAATTAAATTAAATATCTCTGAACTGCAAAGAGAACAATATCTTATTTAGTATGGAGATAACATTGATGATTTACTTTTCTAATCTTCAGATTTCTCTTTAAACTCAATAAAAACACTTTGCAACAATACTCTTGTGGCAATTTCATCCAATATAACCTTCTCAATACGCTGTTATTTGAAATAACATATTATTTGAATAAGAAATGAAAAAAAATATTTCTTCATCTGAAAAATCTTTAAAGAAGTCCACACTTTTCTTAATGATTGAAAGTAATTACTTATTTAAATCCTTGCATTGTGTAATGTTCCAGGCACTCAGAAGGTCTGGCTGACATACCAGGAACAGAAGACTGAGATCCTAGCGCTACTGGAGCGGGCAGAGGAAGAGTTGCGACAGGTCGGTGGAGGAGCATCGTCACGTCACGTGGCTGAGGAACTGAGATCCAAGCAAGAATTAAGCGTGGCACTGCGTGAGGCTACTGAGAACATGTTGCGACGACTGCGAGATTTGGGATCCAATCTGGTGGCAGTGGCTGCTCCCGAAAAGAAACCAATCATCACCAAAGAGGTATAATTGAAGAAAACAGCAACAGTCTGTATAGGAAACTTAGGAAACAAGGAGTTGTCGATGTGTATATTGTGGAAAAGAAAATTTTGTGGATCGTCTAAAAATCTGTTGACGCAAAACAGCCAATGGTGGCCTAAAATGGCCACCAACTTGATTTAATGGTTTAATATCCATTTTAATGGAAGAACACTGTATTTTTAATTGCAAGATTTGGATGACTCACTCTTAACTGGTACACTCTATGAATATGTGGTATCGTATATGATTTCTCAAGCAAAAAATATGTAGGCCTATAAAATACTGTAGTTTGCACTTTATTATTTCTAATAATCTGTAGTAAATTATATTATATAGAAAACTTTTAAATAATATATTTAATATTTTTATTTTGAGTCTCAAAATTTAATTTGGTGTTATTAAATGTAAAAGCTTTTATTACAGACACTACAATAATCTGAAAAGCAGATGAACTACCTGTGTATAAATTTTACACCTGAGAGTTTGACATTATTTATAGGATTGTTGAATGCAATGCAACATCTAAACATATGAATCAATTCTGTGGGCACCTAAATTCAAACAAGCGGGTGGCAGACTTTAAAACAATCAATAATCCTCTTTCATTTATTTAGATTTATTATACTCGTAATTATGAACATGTAATTGAAGTAATTTTTAATGCTACTTAATGTAGAATTTCATTAATAGAAAATAACCATCAGTACTTTGATATCCCTATTCATAACAGGTAGCGGAGATAGGGGAGAGACTGGAAGTGACTTTGCAACAAGTTCAGGAGAGAGTGGTTGTGCTGGAAAAGTTAGCGGCTCGCTGGAGCACTTTGCAGGCAGAAGTGGCTGGAGTGAAAGCATGGAGTGTGGAGGCTCCAGTTGCTGTTCAGAGCTTGCAGACTTTAGAGGCCTCCCCACAAGACAAGCTGAGCAAGGCTCAACTCTTGCAGCAGCAGTTGGATCAACGTGAGAAACTTATACAGACACTCGACAAGGAAGCTCAAGACCTAGTGAGAGGTGAGTGTTTGGCCTTTATTGATCTTAGGTTTCCAGCAGTAAGATATAACAAGAAGATTGAGGAGCTGTTTGGCTTTAGCTACATTAAAGTTCCGGTGTGATAAGTACATGGATATAATTTGTGTTAACCTTTTAAACCCCTTTTGTAAAAATAGCATCAACTCCCGACATTTGTATAGGGCGTATAGGCACGTTTTACTATTCTACTTGCCACCTATGTTACCAAATGCTTTGAAATTCCTCAAGTCTTGTATACAAAGATGTATTTCATTAAAATATATTAGTTCGTAAAGCTTTGAATATTCTGCTTTGCTTCATGTTTTTAGGTTAAAACGGTATAAAGTACAGTAGCTAAATTTTATTTAGTTTTTTATTTTATTTAAAAATGAGTAAAAGGAATTGTTTTAAGTCTCCCATAAGCAAAAATATACCAATTAGTAACTTAGTTGCAAATGGCATGGATGTGGGCAATAATGACGATCTGACTATCTTGACATTTCTGAAAACGTTTTCTACTGGTGTAAGTATTGTATCAAACAGTTTTTTGAATTTTTAATTATATGCTATAAAAAAGTTTAACTATTTTATCAGAAATAACATACTTTTATTTTCAGTACTACTAATTTCAAAACTTGTATTACATTAACTTGCACAGAAATGGAAAAAAGGAAAAATGGCATGTCCTTAAAAAAATTTATTTTACTCAACTTGTGAATAAAGTAGGCCAATAACTTTTGTTTCCTTAGATTATAAATTAAATTTAACATAAAATGATTATATATTTCTGTGCCAAATATTTTTTAGCTGTATAGTTGTTATCTACAAACTTGAAATTTAAACATTTAAATTTATTTTATACATATAAATATTTTTTTAAATAATTTTCAGGATGTTACATATTTAGTTTTTTTTCATATTTCTGTACACTACAATTTAATTAGAAGTAAAACTAAAAATAAATAGCTTGATAACTTAATACAAAGCCTAGTTATGAGTAGTTTTCAAAACTCGTATATTTTGTCTAAAAATGGGATTTTTGGGACATTACCTGATATAATGACCTGGTTTAAAAGGTTTAGTGATTATTGTTGTCAATATTTTGCTGTACTTTACCAACTTGTCCCATTACTTTGCTTTTAAAATTCTCAGCATTTACAAAACTTTTAATAAATAAATAGTTAAATTATTCAAAAGTATTCTAATACTTACTTATGTACAATTAATTTCCCCATCTATCTGTGCTGAAGCGTTATCTTTCCTCCAATTGACATCAGTAACCAAGAAATGATTGTGGCAGGTGGTGACAACGAGGAGGCCCAGCAGCTGAAGGCAGAGTTGGCTGTGCTGCAACAGTCAGTAGCGGAGCTGAAGCAGCAGATCGCTGGCCAGGACACGGCACTCAAGCGACAGTCTGCACTCTGGCAGCAGTATCAGGAACAGGTGGATCAGTTACGGCCTTGGCTGGAGCAAGCAGAGCTGAAGGTCAACATGGGGACCGCCAAGCCTTCTTCTCTTGGTGACGCTAGGGATCAGCTGAGGACCATCAGGGTACTGATTGACAATCTTTATTGTATGGAGAATTTACATTTTATATGTTACCTACTACAAAACAGTTTTACATAAATATAAAACACAATAATTCAGGTACATGTAATTTATGTTCTACAGTACTGTGCAGCCATTAAATACTATAATCAACAGCTTCAGGATAAAGTAATATATTACAAACATACAACTATTTATAGTAGACACATATATTTTATCACTTTAATGTTTAATATCCATGAACATTGTTAATAGTCCATTACACACTGTATTGTATTATCTTGATATACCACAAAAAAACGTTCCGTTTTATAAATACAAGCCAATCAGTGTAAAATAATTATTCATATATTGAAAGAATAAAACTGATTGTTCCTGTCTATTGTGTAAACATATTTAAAGGTTTTAAATTGAATTATTTAATTCTGGTCAGGTAACCAGAAACCAGCAGGTCTACCATGCTGGAAGTAAGAAATTATTTATATATTTATTTATTTATACCTTATTGTCAGTTTTTAATTAAATTAATGATTCAATTTATTTTACTATGAGTGTTATATAGTTCTAGAATAGTTATATTATTCAACAGTATAGCTTTTTAATTGGTGATGGAAAAATTTTAATAGCAAAGTATCTATTTTAATCTGAAAAGTTGACATACTACATATATACTGCAGAAGATATGACTGCAATTTTAAATTATTGTTAGTCATTGTTCTCTGTTGTACAGATATTCGAGGAAGAGTGTGTGGAGAACCACAAGGTATTGGAGATGTTGTACACTCTGGTGCAAGAACTGCCTCCAACCTCAGCAGCTCAGGACACTGCCAGTGCTCTGCAGAGTCGGTGGCAGGTTAGTTTTGCTCACACTTATAATTTATTTTATTTGGTTCATTTTGGTAAATGTTTAAGTATTTGAAACTAAGAAATGAACAAGAGGAAAACTGTTAAAACAATTATACAATCATAAATTAATTTATTTTTGCAAATGAAATGTTTAATTATGAAATGAAAGAAGTGTGGTATCAATGTAGTCCAACTACAATGTAACTTATTATTATGAAGGCGGTGCAAGCTGCAGCAGCACAGAGAGCAGCCAAGATGCAAAGACTGGTGGAGTTGTGGGACGAGATGGAGGACACAGCTCACCAGATGGAGTTATGGTTGGCTAAGCCAGAGTTTGCTGAAATACTCAATTCTGACATCAGCCCTAACTCCCTGAGTGAGGAAGAGCTGCGTAAACAGTTGGAGCAGCTCAAGGTCAGTGTTGTTGGTGCTTTAGGTTAAGTGCATGATATCTGAGCCTCAAAATGTTGTCCTATGTTACACAGATTTTAATGTGTGCCTAATTTGTGACACGGCATACATCCGATCCAGTCTTCAGACTGACAGAATTGGAAGATGTTAAACCTTTGCTGTTCAATTGAGTATATAAAATCAAAAGCAGAAACAAAGTTGTGTCTTATCTAGTTTAATTATTGTAACATGCATACAAATATTTATTTTGTTATTTATTATTTAAATGTTGAGTATCATTAAATTCTGGAATGTGTATGTGAGTGTGTTTTTGTATGTATGTGTGTATGTATGTATGTGTATATCCATCATGATTTTAGTAGCTTTAAAATTTGTATATGACTTGTTATTTAGTTTTGTGAAGTATATTGTTATTTTATACCGATATTGATCAATGTTAATTTCATAATAATACAATGTCATATCTATGCTTTGGTCGGTAGTACTTGTAGTATAAATTTTGAAGAGGTCTAAGGGAAGGGGTGGCTTATTTGAGATATGGGCTCTAAAAATTCAAAATAATCTGCAATTTTTGAATTAAAACAAATTAAAAGGCACACAAATGAAAATATTTTAATTTTATCAAATATTTTAGTCGGTTTTTGTAACCCGGCCATCAAAATTTTGAATTTAAATAACTATTTGAAAGTACTATGTGTTATGCTAGGTGATGAGTGAAGACTTGACAACAGCCCAAGCTGACATGGCATCACTGAACCAAACAGCTGATCTGATCTCACAGAGCATTGCACTGGAGGGTGCCACAGCCCTCAAGAACCGTATCCAAGAGCTAAAAGCCAACAGTGCCAAGCTATCTGATGCCATCAGACAGAGAGCTAACCTGCTATCTGATGCTCTGGCTGCCAGGTAACAACCCTTCATTGAAATTATAGATATACATATTATAAACAATACAACAACTTTCTTCTCTGTTTCATTATTTACAATTGGTGATTGAGGACTAAAGCAATAGTTCTTAGCTAATAGTGACTGTCTAGGGCTGTGTTTAAGTAATCTTCATTAACCAAACTGTTATGAGAATCTCCTCATTCATCACATCAGGTTGTGGTTGATAAATTGAGTCCACAACCTAAATGCCAAAAGTTACTGCTGAATGCCTAACTCACAAAAATGCATCCAGAAAAATCTAAAATTTATAAATTTTCCTTATCATTATTACAAATAATTCCAGCCATACTGACTGAACCAAAGCCAATATAGAAAACAAAAGAAAACTTACAGTAGTAAGTTCAAAAACACAATTAACCCTTTGAGTGGTGAGTGTTCAATAGTGCTGCCACCAGGTATTTGCTGTGCACAGAGCTGCTCCACATCAGCATATTTGTAGCATGCTTCTTGTCTATCATGATTAACTTCAGCAACATCTTCATTTATCTGCTATTAAACTCGTAAATTAAGTCCACATCTCGATCATCATCATTCTCAGAAAAGTTACACACTGCTGATGCCTAACTCACAACACAGCATCTGGACAAATGGACAAATCTAAAATTGATCAAACGTCCTTATCATTATTATAAATAATCTCTGCCATACCAACTGACCACAATCAAAATAGAACATTATAAAAAAATTACATTAAGTATTTCAAAACGCAATAGAAAAAAAAACTAGAAAACAATGACATTCTGTTTATAACGTTCAGATAAAAAAAGTGAATAATAAAAGAAGTGAAAGTGATAACATGAACGTGGCAGTGAAGGGGTTTACATCATAAAGCCCCATTTGCTTAGATTTTTTAACTTTTATACATGCTTAACCTTATGATTTAGTGTTTGACACCTAAAGAAGGGAGCAGATATCATCATCATTTCATACCATCATAGAAAACATAATTTTATTAGAAATTCTCAAAATATTTTTTATAAATTAAAAAAATTTGTATTAACAAGTAAGTTTGAGTAAACATGGAAGAGCTTCTATTAATTAAAAAAAAACTTTGTATTGTGTGCAGACAAGAGTTTAGTGCGTACATGGGCAAGTTTGGAGAGTGGTTGACAGTAATGGAATCCAATACGGCGGAAGCAGGAGACATGATCCCAGCTGACCAGACAGAAGCTAGGGTGCAGACTCTGCACGCACTGCAGCAGGAACACTTGGAGAAGCTGCCAGTCTTCCAGGCCATCTATGACAATGTGAAGAAGCTGACCAGCAGTGCTCACCCACAGGAGGCTGAGCGACTCAACCAAGCGTTCACTACGACTGCTGCCAGATACCGGGTACGCTTATTATGATGTGTCTACTTATTTAATATTTTTCTTGATCTTTAAGACTTGTTACCTTAGCAAGGCTACTTGGTAAATAAGGTATTTCATAGTAGTCTTGAATAGCTATACAAAGATAGTATTGATAAATCTTTGCAATGACACAGAGTTGAAAGAACACAGCATTTGAGCATTCTGTCAAATGAATTAGTATTTTATGTGTAGCACTAGTTTTTGCATCTATAAAATAGGCAGTATAATTTGATCTTTATTTGAACAGAATCGCTTTCATGATAGCAACCTATTCATATTGGTGTATATGTGGTAATACAAGGGAGCCAAATTTAGAGAATATGGAAGATTTGGATAATGTTTAACCCTAAATCTTTCAACTACAGGGTTACGACTCCAGATGAATCAACTGCTGGATTTTTAGGAAATGACTTTTGGATCCAATTAGCAACCTTCATTATTCAATCATATAATGAATGCTGTCTAAATAACTGCAACTGTGTTGTTATTTCCCAAATAACCTATGATTATTCTATAAACATTGATAAAAAGTTCTATAAGCATACATATTGAAAAACAGCCTTTGCATTTTTGGTGCACACATTGCTCTAGCAACCCAATTGGGCTGTTATTTGACTTTGGTTATCTTATAAATTGAATCCAGGTTGCATGATCAAACTATAACATTCTTATTAATTTTACTGAAAAAAAGTTAATTAGAAAATCATGTTTGCAATACCTCACAAAATTGTTTGGAATGATTCCAGTTTTTTTTTTTTTTTTTTTTTTTTTTTTTTTGAGAAATTTACTTGTCATGTACGGTTTAAACAAGTATGAAATATAAAGTAATAATCTAATATGGTTCAAATGTATCAGTTCCTTCAAAATATACTACTAGAATTTTTGTCAATATGTTTATAATTCATCTTTTTGTTATGTAGGATCTAGAAGACAAACTGAGAAGCAAGAGGCAGGCACTAGAAAAGTGGGGAGAGCTACGCAACTGGAGCAAGGGAGTGCTAGAGCAGATGGAACATCTGAAGTACCAGCTGGAGTCAAACCAACCTCTAGATCAACTGGAACTGGAACTAGACAAACTTCGAGCTGAGGTAGAGGATTGGGAGGCCACAGCACGAGGTGTGGATCTGTTGTGTGAACAGAGTGCCACAGAAGTCACCGGCAAGAGTGCAAAGTCCACCCTGCATGAGCTTACAACTAAACTGGAGATGTTGAGGTAATTTTCTTACATTTATAAACCGTCTAGTGTCTTCTGTACTCATAAACATACAAACATAAAACATTGTACAGTGACACGGGCATTAAAACTGAACTTTTTGATGCAATCAGTAGCTCTTTATCACCTCAGGAGTCAGTGAAAATATTAAATATAAGCATAGTTTGATGTGCATATTGTTTTAAAGGTCTTAATTAGTAAAGAAATAAAGAAGACACTTCAAATACTAACTCTGTACTACATTTACCTAAAATACAATGAAAGATCAGGTTTAGCCAATCATAATGGCTAATTCATTGATGGCAGTTTTTGAAGAAGAGACCGTTTTATAGTTGGAGTCAAATTTAACAGCTACATTGTCCTGATATTTGTCATAAATTTTGTTTATCAGATTAATTAAAATTGCATCATGGTCTGTGGAAATAAAAGGAACTATATTGCATGACAAAACTTATTTTCTATGTTGTCGAAGGATGTTGAGCATATTTTTTACAAATTTTTTATTTGTATTTACATCAAAATTAATATTTATGTCCCCACCAACTATGGTATATGTACATGATACAGTACAAGGATGGTCTGAAAAATATTTAACTTCCTTTTGCTGGCTAATTTTTATGCGACCAGCCATCTTAGATGATATATCGAACTGGAGGGACGAACCTTCTAAGATTCTTGCAAAGCATTGTCTAGGCTCTGATAAGACATTGAAGTACTGCATTCTGTTTTGTATGATAATACAAGCGCTTATGTGGTATTTCACTATGACTGTCTTGAGCGAAGAGAGTGCAATAACTTTTCCTAGAAATTTGGATATTCTGCTTCAAAGACAATCGCTATCATATTTTCATTTGACATGTTATACTTTAAATTGTATATGCAATGAACTAAGAAACAGAATAACATCCAAGCTTTCTAATTCACACTGTGTTGAACGTTTCTTTCACAAATTATCAACAGTTTTTGGTTTATGATCTGTTATTGAAGATGGCTCTCTATACAAAGGCCAACATTTTTCAAGAATATAACTGTTTGAACAATTATTTGACGTGGTGTGAATCACAAAACGTAGATGTGAGTTATGGAACTAGCCATTTAAACAAACTAAGAAGGAAGATTAATTCATTAGTGTATTTACAAAACATAGTTGTGGTTTGTGTGATTTAAAACCATACGAACCTAAGATTCCAAGAACTCAGAGTTTAAACGTTTTTTGCTAAAGAATTTTTTTATTTTCAGGGCACAGCTGTATTCGAAGAAAGAGCTCCAAGCAAAAATTGGAGTGCAATGGGAAAATTTTCAAGAAAACCAGCAAAAATTATCTCACTGTCTTTTAGCAACTCAAGGAAAGATCCAAGAGATAGTCTCTCATGCAAATAGTTGCCAGAAACTACCAGCTGCCATCAAGGAACTTGATGTCTTGTGGGAGGCCCATAATGCTACTAGAAGTGCCAAAGATGCATTGACTTCCCAAGGTAAAGCTTTAATGGTGGAAGATGAAAAGAACGTTAATACTATCCAGAATATTCTTTCCTCCATCGATGCTAATTGGGACAAGGTTAATGATATCATTAAGGTTAACAGAGACAATCTGTCTGCCATAAACTCAGCTGCACAAAAGTTCAATCAGGCAAAAGATAAATTGTATGTTGCCATTAAAACCTCTGAGCAGAAACCAAAGCCTGAAGATGAACTGGCTAACGATGTGACACAAGCAACAATTGCATATGAAAAAAGCAAGAAAGCACTAGATGCCTTGAAGAAATCCAAGTCATCTCTAGATCAGATGGATGCTAAAGAACAGGATATTGTCAAACAATCTGAAGACTTAGAACATTTTAGTGTATCTGATATACAGAAACAATTGGCATCTGCACACCAGGATTGGCAAAAGGCACAGGATAACCAAAACCAGCAAGTTCAAGCTGCAGAAGCTGAAGTGGTCATTTGGAAGCAGATTGACGAGGCTAAGAATGATCTTCTGCAGTGGCTCGGTGAAAACAATTCAGCCATGACAGATGCAACTGAAAATGTTACGGATAGTGAAATGAGTAAAACCCATTTAGCAGCATACAAAAATGACTTAGAGAGTAAGCAAAATTTATTTTCCAACATAAAAGCAAAACGTGCCCAACTTGTTAAATTGCATAATGGGAAAACAATTCCTACTCTGGTATCCCTAGAAAACTTATTAGATGAGGAATTTTCAGATCTAGCTAACCTTGCAAAAAAACTTGAAGATGTTACAAATACCTTCGGGCAGAGTGAGAAAGCAATAAAAGACAATATCAAAATTGCAGGTGATAAAGTTGGAAAAATTCGTGAGAAGTTAATGAAATGCGATAATTTGACTGGAGAAAACGTGAAAATCCTGGAGAGACTAAAGACTTGTCAAGGATTAAAAGCAGAATTGAACAATCTAAATTCTGATATGGATAGTATCAATACATCTGTTGAAGAGTTAAAAACCAACTTCCCATCATTTGGTGATTCACCCATTGTCAAAGAACTCAGTGGTTTGAACAAACGCTATTCAGGTGTAGTGTCACATGCCAATAAAGTAGAGAAAACTCTCCTTACTTTCCTGACAAAATATCATAAAGAAAAACTTTCTGCATTACAAAGAAGTATAGTGACATACAGAGAAAAAATCCAATGGTGTCGTCCTGAACCTGGCAGTGATAAATACAATTTGGAAGCTAAAGTTGCATCTCTTCAGGATCTTGAGTCAGGTTTGACTGATTGTGAAAATAAGAAAATGGAACTTGATGGATCTTTTGAAATGCTGCTAAAAGTTGAGGGAGATGTAAACATCCAGGAACTAAAAGGGGAGAGGGATCAAGTGGAAAAAGAGTTAGCGGCACTCAAGGTAAATTTCAGTGACACGAAGAATGATCTAGATGCCAGCTTAGCTCTCTGGCACAAGTATGAACAAAAATCAGAGAGTATGGCATCATGGCTTAAAGATATTGAGGGTCAAGTGAGAACTCAAGGTAGTGCACAAACTGATTTGTCTACAGTGCCAAAAAAAGTTCAAGAAATGGTAGTATTCAAAGGACAAATCGAGAATATGGAACCCGAACTTAAAGAAGTTGAAAAACTGGGAGAAGCAATGATGAAACAATGTCCAGAATCAAGGGTTGGTCACTATGTTGGTCAGTTAGCAGCAAGGTATCAAGCTGTCACAAAGTTTGTCAGTACGTACATTGATAGGCTTCAGGCTCTGAACAAAAACCATGGGCTATACAACAATGCTGTGAAAAAAGCAGAAGCATGGTTAGATGAAGCCAATTTAAAATTATCAAATTTTGATGAAGCTATAAAATCTGGATCTAAACCTATCTTGTATGTAGAAAAGTTAGAAGAAATAAAGATGTTTATTCGCTCGAGAGAAGCTGGTCAGGTACTTTTGAGCAAAGCAGTGGAACAAGGAGAAGCTCTGTTTCCTGAAATAACACCAGCAAATAGAGAAACTGTTCGTACACAACTGAGAAGTCTCAGAGATGCTTCTGAAGCTCTGATTGATAAAGCAAATGCCATCACTAAGAGATTGGAAGGTATGCTGATGCAACGTTCATCGTTTGATGATAGTTATGGTAAAGTGACTCAATGGGTGTCTGATATTGACAAAAAAATTGGGGACAAACTGGAATTAAAGTCAACATTACCTGATAAGAAAATCACTCTTAATGGCTATAGAACTTTGGCTCAAGATATAAGTTCACATCAGACAATTTTCAAACAGCTCCAAGATAAAATTGCAGTATTATCCGACTCAGAAGCTAGTAGCAAATTTGATGATATTATGAATGATTACAAAAAAGTAATGAAGAAAGTTGAAGACCGGGTGTCAGTGTCTGAAAAACATGTGATTGATCATGAAACATATGTTCAAGCATTGGAAAAATTCAGAGATTTCTTGAATATTCTAGTTGCTGAAGAAGGGAAATCTGATAAAGACAGCACTGATGCACAGTTAGGGATCTTGGAGGATTTATTACTACAAAAAGAAGAGGGGGACAAACTTTTGGATATATGCGATGAAAAACTAAAGACTGTGGTTCAACAGACTGCAAAACCAGGCCATGCTTTTCTTATTGGGGAGCTTGAAGAACAAAAGAAAAATTGGGCAGCTTTTCTTTCAAGATGTAATGAGAATGTTAACAAACTAAGACAGCTGTGTAGCAGATGGACACAGTTTGAAGAAAAACTGGATAATATTAATTCTTGGTTAAAGCAGAAGGAAAGTCAGGTAAAGGATCAAAGTCTTAGAAGTACTCAAGAAGCTAAGCAACAACACTTGGATAAATTAAAGAGCTTGGAAGAAGAAATTGTCAAGAAATCTGATGATGTATCTGCTTTGCATGCTGAAGTAGCCGAAGCAAACCCTGAACTCATTGACAGAGTGTCCAAGACATCAACAAGATACCAAGCCTTAAAAAATCAAACAAAGGTAATAAACCTAAGTTAATTTTAAAATAAATTATTTTATTAGCAAGCTGTTTAGTATTAACATGTGTTGTTAAAATTGCATGTAAAAGTCCTGTATGAATAATTTTTGAATCTGTAAAGGTAGCAAAAGGAACAGAGAAAACTTTCCATTCAGCATTCACAAGAGGTTTCTTTTGTGCACTTTATAATGACTAATATCAGGTTTTTACTCTCTAAAAATTAGTTATTGAGGTATATGAATAGATAGACCACATGCATCTGTACTATTTGGTTGTCTTTCTGGTGGTCTTAACAATATGATAAATAGATTATTAATTAATTTTCAATATCAATAATGAATTATTTCTTAAAACTGAGCTCCACCATTAGAAATCTTCATCAACTTATATTTGTCATAATTGAGAATAAGGATTAGCTTGATATGGTGTTTTTATCTTAATATTGTTCAGAAACAGCTTATCAATAGACTGGATATTATCTGTCACTCCTACACTTCGCAAATACTGTAGTAAAATAACAGGACTCATAGCCTGTACAGGTTATTTTTTACATTAATTCATGTTGAATAAAAATAATAAATAGCAGCTATATATGTTTTTATCTATTACAAAAAAGTACAAGAATCCTTTTTTGTTTTTGAATAGGAGGCAGTGTCAAGATATGACCAATTTGTCAAAGAACATGCAGCCTTCAACAAGAGTAATGCAGACTTCCAGAACTGGCTCACACAGACGCAGGCAGAGGTTATACAGCACAGTGAGATCGTTGGTGACTTGGCTGTTTTACAGGTAAATCTTGTGCTTTTATTTTATGGAACATTTGTACTTGGTTTTCTTTTTCTAGTAACTGGATATACAGTGTGTAAAAATAAATGTTCATAACAACCTAGTAACTTTTAGATAATTGAAATCATAAAATTAATAATATTGACACTGATAAAGACCCAGAAAAATAATTTGATGTAGGTAATAATTATATACTCTTAAGGGAAAACCCAGGAGGAGTGTGTGGCAAATATTTAATAGAATAGAATATAATTATTTATTATTCATTGACATATTACAACATATTAACATAGTTTACGTTTCATACATAGTCATTTCATATAAAAATACTATTTCTTAAACTACTGTTAACACAACTATAAAAATTATTAGAGACTATAAACAACAGTTAAAAAACTTCTGATAAAACAAGAATATTGACATGTGAAAAACACAATTTCTATAGTCCCAACAAATATTATGCCTTAAACATTTTTGGCATTGGATATTTTATAAACTAAAAGTATTTGTTATGTTTCTAAGATTTAACCTTATAGTACACATGATTTTGTGAGGGAAAATGGCATCTCCTTTGACAAAACAAGTTATAAAATACAAACTCTAGAAAAGATACAATACATTGTAACTTTTTTAACTTCATGAACATTTTATTAAATTCACAATCCATTCATGAAATTTTAGTGCTATTTTTTTGTTACTTAAAGAGTATTTAAATTATTTTTTTAGGAGAGGCAAAAGAAACTGCGAGAACTGTCAGATGTTCGTTCAAAGGAGAGTGCATTGTTTGAGTCTTTGGTGGAGAAGGGAGAGAGGCTCTATGCTCACACTTCTCCTGATGGACGAGAGATCATCAGACAGCAACTACGGTGAGTTAGTTCTGAATTATGGACGGTATCAGGAGTAGTTGGATCCTAAAAATTGGTAAATAGTTGAATTATTTTTCGAAACGTTCAGGCTAGATTTAAACTTAGGTTTTTTCATGCAGTATACTTTCAACTGCCTAAATTTTTGTCACTAATTAAAATCAATGTACTTTTAGAGATGTAAAAATTCTTGATACTGATTCTCTATTCATGAAAATCTGTCAATAAAAATAGTCTCTCCAGTGCTTATATATGTCGGTTATCGTGGCACAACATGGACACATAGTGTTGCTAATGATTGGCATGGCACGCACCATGTATATCTTACAATGTGTTGACTTTGTAACAGTCATTCACTCAAACAACAATGAAATACAAGAGATCCTGGTAGGTAATACATGATATTTTAATCTGAGGTGATAACACTTTTGTCAATGAGAATATTTCTTATTGTGACCATCAGTTCTTTTTTTATTAAATTTTTTTATTGAATACAGTCCCAATGACTTTTCAGGAATTATTAATTAGATATCAGAGCCTGACCTGGAATAATTGCCTCTGGTTAACATTTCTAGTCTAAAACATTGTACAAGACATACAGAAACCACAAAACCCATGTATTTCATTACAGAACCCAAAATTAACAAAAAACACTTTAAAACATGTTTATGATTGTTTCATTTGTGTTGTTATATTATACGTGGTTATTGAATTTGACCAGGACACTTCGCACAATGTGGGATGGATTCTCGGAGGAGTTGCAGAGTGGAACACATCGTCTGGACCAGTGTTTGATGCAGTTCGCAGAGTTCACCCTGGCACAAGAACAGCTCACCAAATGGCTCAAGGGTGTAGAGAAGGCCATGCAGCAACACACTGAGCTTAAAGCCACTCTGCAGGAGAAACGGGCTCAGCTTCAGGTAGCATTCATTACTTAGTTAACTAGGTTTAACAATCAGTTACTCTAGGTTTGATGTGACTCCAACTGTGCACATGTCATGCAAAATCTTGACTTTTATCTTGACTTACTTACACGCAAGGCCATGTTTTTGTAAGACAAGTAGTGATACAAAAACATTACATGTCTCCCCTCTTTCCATCAAATTTTTAACACTTTATTCCTCTTATTGTTATTGCCACTGTTGTATAATATAATATGCCAATGTTCTTATTCTCTCTGTTATGGTATGTGTTATTCACTCTCGAACCCCTTTTTTCATTACCTTTCTGTTTGATAGAACTTTATTCTAAAAAGTTTGAAGCTTTTTCTCTTGTTATTCAGTAGAACATTGCTTCTTTCATGTTTTAAACCAGTATTGTAATTCTGGGTAAAGTTTTATTTTCTGTACTCTAATTTTTGTTTCCGCTATATTTTCTGAGTATAGCAATATGTTTACCAAGAATAGCCGGTTTAACCTATACAGATATTTTAATTCATCGACTTGTTTACGAGGGGTATCCAAAAAGTAAGTTTCCCTGTTCTGTAAAAAGACGCGTACGTAACACAGCGTGCAGCTGTGGGCGGGGATATGTAGCGCGGTTCGGTTGGCAACAGGTGCGCCGGTCACTGGCCCATTGTCACGCTTCTCAGTCAGTTGCTGCCCAAACATCATGGAGACTCCACTGCGTTCTGCCGCCAGTTGCAAAGTCCATAGTGTTATTCGTTTCTTGACCGCCAAAAACGAAACTGCCGTTGAAATTCATCGTCAGTTGTGTCAAGTGTATGGTGAACATGTTATGTCCGTTCAGATGGTCCGTCGTTGGCGTGCAATGTTTTTGGAAGGAAGAGAAAATGTTCATGACGATGAGCGTAGTGGCCGACCGGCCAATTCTCGGCAACCTGACGTCATTAATGCTGTACGAGCAGTTATTGACAATGATAAGCGAGTGACTCTCGATGAAATTATGGATAAACTGCCGTCAAGTGTTGAAGTTAGCCGGTCATCTGTGCACAATATCATGACAGAAGATCTTCAGCTTGCAAAAGTGTGTGCAAGATGGGTGCCTCGCTTATTGAGCAATGCCCATAAACAACAACGAATGGCTGCTGCCCAGTCTTTCTTGCGATTGTTTGACGATGAAGATGAAAACCTTTTCAGTAGAATAGTCATTGGTGATGAAACATGGATTCACCACTCAACTCCAGAGACCAAACGCCAGAGTATGGTGTGGCAAAAAAAAAGGAGAGGCAGCTCCACAAAAAGCCAAAGTTTTTGAGTCGGCAGGAAAGGTAATGGCTACAGTTTTTTGGGACTGCCGTGGAGTGTTATTGATTGACTATCTTCCTCGTGGCGAAACCATAAATGCAGAAAGGTATTGTGAAGTTCTCACCAGACTTCGGTGGGCAATACAGAATAAACGGCGCGGACTTTTGTCGTGCACGGTTCTGTTTATTCAAGATAACGCCCGACCACATGCTGCTCGTGCAACAATGGAACTTTTGAGGAAATTTAAGTGGGATGTTTTTGGTCATCCTCCATACTCACCAGATCTTGCGCCTAGCGATTTTCATCTGTTTCCGGAGCTGAAAAGACACCTTGGCGGTCGGCGATTTGCCAACAGCGATGACCTTCAAAATGAGGTGGATACTTGGCTTAAAAATTTGGCGGGTGAATTTTGTGATGCTGGAATAAAAAAACTACTTCCTAGATACCAAGAGTGCTTAGAAAGGGATGGTAACTATGTAGAAAAATAAGGTATGATGTAAAAAGTTGAATAAATGTGTTTCAGTTATTTTTTGAGTCTTTTTAACTTTTTCATAATTAATGGAAACTTACTTTTTGGATAACCCTCGTAATTTTTGTTCAGTAAGTTGTGAGTGCACTTTCTATGATTTAGATTTCATCTGAAATGCATTAAATTTTTGTAATTTTCTTTTTTTTTAAATACTTTGATTAATGTCTTTACATCTTAAAATCTTTCAGTAATCATTATAACATCATTTGTTAAGGCTAACTTATACTTTGACTCAAATTTTAACATCCATATTCATTTCTACTACTTTCTGATTCCTATTTGGCAACAGGTATAGTTTTATTTTTGTGAACGGCTTTTTTGTAATAAAAGGTCACAGTAAATATATTTATTTGACAGAAGTTCTTCCTCTTCTTATGTCTCAACCGTATTTTATATTATAAAGACATTTACAGTGATGTTTATCATTTATAATTACAGAACCACAAGATAATGCACCAGGAGATTACGTCACACCAGCAGCTGGTAGAGTCAGTCTGTGACAAGGCCCAACAGCTGGTGGATCAAACTCAAGACAAGAGCCTCAATATTTATCTGCAGAGCATCAAACAGCTGTTCCAGAACATTGTCAGCAAGTCACAGGATCTGTTGGACAGGTTAGCCTTCTCAATTTGTCATTGAATGATGGAAATTTTGTAAATTCAGTAGCTTTGGCAAATTTTTTTACTGTAATAATTAACTAATCTTTACAAAATAGTGAACTAATTTTATTAAAGACTAGTACTATTTAATTATTTTCACACGTAACATAGCGATAGATGTCTTGAACAAATGTTTATGGGAACTCACTTTGTTTGCCAGCTTGGAGGAGAATGTTGAAAGACATGCCAAGTTCAGCGCTGGATGTGATAGTCTGCGGGACTGGGTGGCCGGTGAACGGGAGCGGTTGGAAGAGTGTGACGATGGCACAGGAGAAAAGGCAGACATCAAGCAACGACTCGAATCAATCAAGGTAATACTTGGTTGTACTTATTATTTGTCTAGTAAACGTAAAACCATATTCATATTGTGAAAATACCCACCTCGGTTTGTATTAGGTACTAGGAGAAAGCACATATGAATAAAAATGAGAAACAATGGTAGATCAAATTAAAATGCTTATATACCATTATGGCACTAGTTCTTTTTAAAACTAAGAGTTAATGTTAAGTGATAGAAGAAGCTGTTTTGTTCTAGTATAAGAATAATTTTTTCCCTTATTTTTTCAAAAGTAACATATACAGAGTTAAGAAATGTAAAAAACAATGTTTTTTATGAAAAACTAAAGAATCAAAATATAATTAATTGTTCTAAGGAATACAGTTCAAATGTATTTACAGGCTTTGATACATACGACACAAGGAGTTTGGCACTTCATTACGTGAGTGGTCAAGTGGTTTTATCGCATATTTATAACAGAGTCCTGAAATTTATCAATCCAACCTCTTTGTTTTAGTCATTGCGAGGCAATGAGACTGAAGGCAACAAGAAAATGGCAGATCTCCAGACACTATTTACTGTTCTCAGCAAGACGACCACTAAGAAAGGCATCACTTTGCTAGAGAAAGAACTTAACAAACTGCAGGAGAGCCAGAAACATCACATAACTCAGCTCGGTGAGTGTATTGATTGTTGTTGACTAATGATATTAAAACATTAATTTAAAAGATTTTTAACGAGAACCTCTTGAAAAATTCTGTAAAAATCTGGTATTTAGTTTATGTCTTCTTTAATGTTTTTACATGACGTGAACATATGAGAATTTGAAACTGATCAACTTGTAACAACATAATTACAGATGCTGTACAGAACCGCCTCGAAGGAGTCCTTGCCCAATGGACAGAGTTTGAAACCAACCTCGACACCCACACAAAGTGGTTCCGAGCTACCGAAGTGGCATTCCGAGACCAGCAGCTGGCAGCTTCTCTGGAACAGAAGGAACAGCAACTCAATGCTTTCCGAGAGAAGCGGAAGCTCATTGCAGACAAGGAGACAGAGATTGATACATTTGTTGACAAGAGCAATGCTTTGCTTCACGCCAGCGGAGCTGACAAAATTAAAACATTGATATCCCAAATAAACAACAGGTACGCAAGTGTGTCAGTAATGCATAAATGTATATTTTTGTATAGCGCCTTAGCTATCCATCTTGTGAGGATACTTTAAATATTTCTTGGACAATAAATAATATGACAATAGACAATATGCTTTATTCATAATCTTTGAGATTAGAATGGTGTCATTACATAGGTATACAAATAATGTAAATTTTTATTAATTCAGGTTGGTTGAAAAGGTGTTGATTCATCATTTCTCTTCCAGTCCAGGAATTCCTCAATTGAGTAGTAAGGGCGGTGAAGAAGCCAGGTAGCCCTTACTATATGATATCATTGAGTGTGCTATCATATGATATCATTGTGTCTAAAGTGCTATAAGTGCTTATTGTTAATTCGTAATCACTTGCATTAAATGTATAAAAGTGTTACAAAGAAATAAATTATCTGTTGTACAGGGAGCGGCAAAATGATCTGACGGTTTTCGATGCCGCGCTGTCAAGCGAGTGAGTGGTGGGGGGCGGTGGGGATAGTTGCGTGGCAGAGCCTACGTGCGGACATTTTTAGTAGCCATGGAGCGGTGGACGGCTGAGCACCGTGCGTTCGTTGTGGAAGCATTTTTTTAAAGTGGCGATAGTGTTGTTGCTGTTCAGCGGCAGTTCCGCAGACGTTTTAATGTGGCTCCAAGAGGGAAAGTGCCAACTCGAAACACCATTTTGTTGTGGGTGGGTAACTTTAGAGCTACCGGTTCAGCTTTAAAACGAAAATCAACAGGCCGTCCAAGGTCAGTCCGGACGCCAGAGAACGTCGAGAGAGTGAGAGGAGCTGTGGAAGCCAGTCCACGTAAACAAGCTGCAGCTCTGCAGATGTCTGACCGCTCGGTAAGAAGAATATTAAGGTACGACCTGCACTTTCACCCGTACAAAATGGCCATCGTGCAACAGTTGAAGCCCAGTGATTATGCAAAACGCATTGAATTTTCAGAGCAATTGATTGATTTGCTTACAGATGAAAAAATTCTCATTATGAGCGACGAACCATTCATTTTCATTTGAATGGTTATGTTAATAAACAGAATTTCCGATATTGGTCAGAAAACAATCCAGAAGAACTGCATGAACGACCTCTTCACAGTCCCAAGGTCACTGTGTGGTGTGGCGTAACAAGAAATTGTGTTATAGGCCCATACTTTTTTGAAGAGAACGGTCTAACTGTAACCGTCAATTCACAACGATACCTGACTATGTTGAAAAACTTCCTGATCCCCGAAATATATCGGCATAAATCGCTTCAACCGCCACAGAATTTGGTTCCAGCAGGATGGGACAATTGCCCACACAGCCAATGTGGTAATAAACTTCTTAAGAAGCAAGTTTCGTGGCCGAGTCATCTCGCGTTTCGGGGACATTGCGTGGCCACCTCGCTCCCCGGATCTCAGCATCTGTGACTTCTTCTTGTGGGGACTGCTGAAATCTAGAGTATACACAAACAAACCCCGCACATTGGATGAACTGAAGGAAACCATACGCCAAGAAATAGCCAACCTCTCTCCTGAAATGTTAGGGAAAGTGTTTGACAATTTCAGTGCAAGATTGGAAGAATGCATCGCCAAAGACGGACATGATTTGAAAGACGTTATATTCAAATCTTAAACGGATCAACTCGCCCTTTTTTGGTTATTTTTATAAATGTTCATAAATACCAATCTGAAATCTGCAATAAAACACTTTGTACCACTTTAAACGTTTGAGTTGTTTACATTATAAAACCGTCAGATCATTTTGCCGCTCCCTGTATTATCAGAAACCCAATTTTGGTTTAAAGCAATAGGAAAATTTAAAAAAACAAAATATAAATGTATGAAACCATAAAATGCCATTATGTATCTTCAAATCTTTCTCACTGTGCAAAACTCCCTTGTCTTGTCATCATCAAGAGAAGAAGATCATAAAATAATCAAAATGTGTAGCAGTGTGAATAATTTGTTGATATTTCAGAAATTACTGGCTGGTAATCACATTTTATAAAAACAACATAATTTATTTATTGTTTCTACAATGAAATACAAATAAAGCATAGTGATTTTCATCCCTGACAATAGTTTCCCGATGTAATATTGTACTACTCAAAATGTACTGTTTTGCTCTGACAGGTACCAGCTACTGCATGTGTTAAGTAAAGAAGTGATCAATCGATGGCAGGGGTTGCTGGAGGACCATAGAATATATCGAGACAAACTAGAGGAGACGGAAGCTTGGCTCCAGCCACTGGAGTCACAGCTGGAGGCTCTACGTAGCAGTCCTGGAGCAGATTGCTTGCCTAGGTAAGCTAGAAATTCAGATTCTTCCCAGGGTAAATTATTATCTATCTATATGTTGATTTATCGGTTTTTAAAATAAAAACAATTGATGTTGTGTCTTTTATAGGTTGCAAACCTTAGTGTCAGAAACAGAGCAGGCTCCCCATCGTCTGACAACGTTGACCACTGCTGGGGAGAGATTGTATCCTGACACTGCAGCAGCTGGCCGTGAGACTATCCGTCAACAGTTGCGGGAAATACGAGACAGGTAAGAGAGAACAGTCTTACACAAGATAGCGTAGCCAGCATTTTCCATTTAAGCTGTGATATCATACCGTGATGGTGTCTACAGATGTGACACTCTGGGAGAGGGCGTGAAGGAGCAGCTGAAGATCCAGGATGCAAAGGCAACACAATGGTCTAGCTATCAGGAGACACTCCAGTCTACCCTTGCCTGGTTAGAGGCCATGGAGAAGAGTCTAGATCAGGACTCCCTGGCAGCCCTCACAGCCCCTCAAGAGATACGTGCCAAGCTTATCAAGTATAAGGTACTGCCTTGACATGGTTTTCATATGGATGACTAGGCTGTAGAATTTTTGTTACATTAATTCAGTAGTTTGACTCTACTCTCTGAAAAAGAAAATAAAATTACTTTCAATGTGCTTTTTTCATTAAAAGAAATTTTTATTTAAAAAAAATCTAGAATGTTCAACATTTTAACTATTTAGGGGTAAAATTGAGTAATTAGTTGATTTAGATCATGCTATATTCCTAATTCTTTGTAACTTCTGGATTGAGTTCTTTGTAAATAATTTTTAAAATAAAAATAACATCTCATTAAACTAATTAACTCATAATCAGAAGTGCCTAGTTGAAGATATTTTTCACTTCTACAGACAACACTGCAAGAGGTCCTGTTACACAAGAGAGTGCTGGAGATGCTGACAGAGAAGGCATCAGCATTGGACTCTGGAGCTGGTGGGGAACTGAACACGGTAAAGGGCATCAGTAACCGCTATGAGCAGCTGGTGGACAAGCTGCTGACCACCATTAGCCAGCTGGAGGACTCTCTGGATGTCTTCCAACAGTTCACTGAGCTCGCCAAGACCCATCAGGACTACCAGAAACAGCTGTGGGACAGGCTGTCCTCCTTCACTGGTCAGTCTAAATCCATTTACTGAAAATACACTGAAATCTAACTTTTATTTTCTGAAAACACAAGTACTTACAAACTAAACTGAACACAATACCATTTTTTTCCAGACTACAGTGGCAATAAATCTACTATAGAAGCTCGGCTCAATAAGGTGATTGAGATACAGGATGGGCTCCATGAAGGTACAGCAAGAATTCAGCAGTTGGAGCAACACATTGCCTCAAAAACAGGGAAGATTCCGGCCAGAGCAAGGGAGGTCATGGAACGGGAACTGAACAACCTCAAGTAAGTATATCGATGGCTAAATCTGATTGGTCATTCTTTATCAGGTAAAGTGGTTTTCATAATACACATTTGTTACATGTTACTGAAAAGTTTCCATTTTGGATTTAGTTTAATGAAGTAAATAATTATATCTTGACGTTGTGAATTATTTCTAGCATGGTTGACATTTTGGTGTTGCTCTATAAGTTTTTCTTGGAAAAATGACAGACATTCTTACTCTACATATAAAAGCTTAGTGATCTTTTGGAATGCTATCTGACTAGTCAGACACACAAAGAAGCAGTACTAATTATTTTTACTGAACAAACACCTCCTAATACTCATTGATTGTTACGTTTTGATTAGAGAAGTGAAAATTAAAAATATTTCAATTCTTATTGTAACAAGTTCTGAATTTGCGGATTCAATGAAAGTTATAGAGTATTTACCTTTTTATCAAAAGTTTAACTTACTTCCTATTGGTATTTAGTTCCCAGAATGTTTTCTGTTGTACTATTTATATCAACAAGGAGATATAGGGACATGTTTAATAGTGACATGCTGTATTTTAAATTCATATATATAGTGTACAGTATTTTTTCGATATTGCCAATAGAATCGTCAGTATTATAGTACAAGACATACGGTATTGCAAGCCTTGGTTGTGGCGCAGTGTTGCCAGCTGTAACAGGAGAATAATTAGTTATGGGATAATCGATTGAATTCAACAATCGTGCTGCTCATATTTACATCTCATCTATCTTACTGAATCTTTAACCTTTATGATTAAATTAACAAGTGTTTTACATTATCACACAGAACGTGAGCAAAAATATAATAAAATAAAAACATACAAAAAAATTAAATGCCAAAGAACAAAATTGATGTAGGCAACTGGAACGAAGTGAGACATTATCGAGTCACCTCATATGGAGAATCAGCTAATATGGCAACGCTGCAAAATGAGGAGGAAAGTGGGATGTGGTAACTGCCCATACAGCTAAGCTTGCAATGATTTGTCTCGTGCTATAAACATTATTCGCACACACTAATTGTTTAATGTTAATTTTTATCACTGGGTTATAGGTTGGTCTGGAAAACATTTCAAGTATGCCATTTGTTCTTCTGAAAAGAAGAAAACATCTAATAGAAGTTAAAACGTTCCCAGCAACATAGAATTGTACTTATTACTTGCTGTGTTTGGTCAGGTTTGATTCTGGAAAGCTATCGTCTGCAGTGAGTGATGTGCGCCAGGGTCTGGAAGGCCGATTGAGCCAGTGGGCCGAATATGAGGGGTCCATGGACCGTCTGCTGTCCTGGCTCTCAGAGTCCGAGATGGCTCTCAAGAACTACTCCACTCTCAACACTCTCGAGGAAAAACAGGAACAACTGAACAAGTACCAGGTGAGGGCAGTACAGAACCTACCCATTTTATTTGTATATAAATACTCTCCATCTTGTGTACTTTTATTCTATTAATTCTTGGATGTTCTTTTAAAGACCTGAAAGATTTCTACTACTGTAGGTTTTGAAATTTTTTTGAATTATTCATAGAGCTGTAGAGTACAAAAACACTTCGACTAATGAAGTTTTTCCTCATAAAATAGGAAAGGTTAATTGTCATATGTCAATTAAATAACTATTTTTTTTCCACATAGTTGATGTAGAGTTTTAAAAATACGATTGTAAGAGTGATTCACTCAGCTTTTGCTTACAATAACATGTGTAAACTATAGTGTGGAACATTAAGAAAACAATAATATTAAATAAAAATATTAAATAATAATAACGTAGTATAAGTAAGACTAAACACATTTCCGTCAAAATGAATATTGATTACTTGTTCTAAACATATGTAAAAAGAGTGATTTTTTTATATCTAGATCATGAAAAACTAGAATGAACGCCTGAATTTTGATTTTCATTATCTTGTGTTTATGTTATGATTAAAAATCTTAAATAGCCTATATCTAACTATTGGTTTTTTTATATTTTTGTGTCCGAGGCAAGTAGCTTCTGGTAATTGGCTATTTTTTACTTATAGCTTCTGTTATTTCACTTGGTCCAATATATTATATTTTCCCCTATATTAGTATTAAAATTCTAATGGATTACTTTACAAAAATGTTGCTTGTCACTAAGCAATTTCTGTAGTTGCGATCTACAGTTGAGTATTGGTATCTCTCTAAATCATTTGGTGATTCTCGATGCATCCCTATGTGTGGATAGCTGAAATTTCTTTCCAATTACTTTAACATTGTATTTATGAACTTCTGACTTGTAACCTTTATTTCAGATTATTAAGTACTTTTATGAAATTTTAAGCTCTGTAGGTTGATAGACATTATGGTACTTAATGATGAATTATTAATTAAACTTCTACAAACATAATATATTAAATCTATACAAAGTTTGAGTGGAAAAAGCTTTTTTCATCAACGTTTTGAGAAGTGTTTTTCTTCAAAATACTCTCCATGGAACACCATATCCTAATCTACCATTTTTTGAAGTAAGTCTAGAAGAAATTTTTGAAGTAAACTTTTGTCAAATCGTTGCATTTTAGTCCATTTATACTTCATATCTAGAGAAGAAGAAGATATAAAGAGTTATGATATGAGTTTTTTTATGTATGTTATTCTAATTGGCAAGACACAAACTGACTACTGAACGCAGGTGGCATTGAGCAAGAGTTACTAGTGAACTGTCACAAGTATCAATCAAAACTCATAAACAGGACATTTGCAAAGTGTCAAAAAACCATGAAACACAAAATTTAAAGAAATGCCATGCACTATCTTTCTTAAGTATCAAATCATAAAATATTAGATTAAGCATGCTTAGAAGTTGATAAATGTAGAAAAATGGTCCTGAAAATACGAAAATTAAAGTTAAGGACATGTAAGTTCCTCTCAAACTTTACTGTTGTTGAGTTACCATTTTTCTTCATTTAATAACTTTTATCCATGCTTACAGTTATGTTTTAGGAGTTGTAACTGAAAAAGAGAGCATATATCAAATCTTGAAATGTAATATTTCAGGTTTTGATAACATTTAACGATGGCAAGTGTCGCAGTCCTATTATTATTCCAAATAATCCATTATCTGAACCGTACCAAAGGTGAAAGTATGTTTTGAATATAATAGTAAAATAGCACAAGAGCATTGGCTAAAGAACATGTCTTTTTTTCACAAGTCAGACTATTTAAACTTCATATGATTATAAAAGTATTAGAAAACTCCTGAGTAATATTTTTTATAGGCTGTCCTTCTGACCTATGCTCACGGTGAACTATTGAAGTATAAAAATACAGAAAATATAAGTTTGTTTTGATCTTATTGTGTTTTCCAGCTAAATCCTTGTCTTCAAAGATCTGTTGATTTTATGAATAATTATCTTAAGAATCACAGTTTCGCAAAGCTTTGGTGCAAAATATCTGTTTAACACATTTTAGCATAATACATGATATATAAATACAATGAGCACTTGATAAATGATGCAGCGAAATTTGACATGAGCTGTCTACAGCTTAGTGAAGTTGCAATTTGTGCTCATTATCTACTTTTGTATTTTTTTTAAATGTTTGTTCATTTAAAAAAGTCAAGAAGCTGAGGAAACCCCTCATTGCACTTAGTCCTAAAAGGACCTTAGCACTTGCTTCCGGAGAGATAGGATTTTCAGGAAAGTAAGTTTCCCCACAAGATCTCATGAGGAGGGATGGTAGGTTCTGTATCTCAATCATGTCACCTTGGAAGAAGGGGAGGCTGGCTCTGTTCCAGCCTCCTCTATTCGAGGCGGGTAGATACTTTCTCATGCTAGCAACAGCCTTTAACACTACAACACTCCACCCACTCCAACAGTCATCCTCCACAGAAGAGTAGACCTATCGATCCACACTTTTACCCTGATATCTTTTTGCGGTTAGTGATGTGCCGCTTCTGAACATCCTTGGGAGTTACACATATGAAGTAACACAGTTGTTGCTGTGCCCAGTATAGATTCAACTGGAAGTTGTATGCCAGTTAGAAATAAGCCCTCCTGAGGACATAATCTACTTATACACGAGTTGACTTCATCAATATTATATTTCAGCTTTGCGTATCTCACTTTTGTAATTGATATATGAACAACAAAATATAGTTAAATACTTTTTAAAGAAACCTTGTCCATTATTGCATAACACACATGAACAGAAACATTTAGAATATTATACAGTGGTATGTATATTTTATACACAGTTCATTGTAATGAATACAACACCATATTATGAATTTGTTGGTTGAATGAATTTACAGTCAGGTAAATACAAGGTATATCCAGAAAGTAAATGTACTGTAGATCTGTGTGGCTGGAAGGATTTTTTTCTCGACATGTTGGCTACACTGTCATGTAGCTTGATTCCTTCCCTCCTCAAAGAGAACAGTTCGAGGTCAGTACATTGAGAGAGAAGGAAAGGGGAGGAATCAGGCTACATGGCAGAGTAGCCATGTTGAAAAAACATCCTTCCGGCCATGAGAGCCTCAGTACACTTACTTTTTGGATATGCCATGTAACTCTTGATAATCATAAACACTCAATTTTTTAAATACATTAAGCATTTCAACATGAAAGACAAATAAGAATGAATGTTTTTGTTATATATTTACACAAGTGACAACAGTAATGGTTGGTTCCTAGGATCTGAGTAAACTAATAGACTCATACGATAAGGAAGTAGCAGAGATGGTGACGCTTGCCGATCACTTGGAGCAAGTAAGACAACTCTCGTTAGCTTTTCTCTCTCTCTCTTTCTAGCTGTGGCTCTCTGTCAGTCATTTCTCATTTATCTTCGATAGAATTAGACGGCAACATCATAACTATGTTCCATACTTTCTGGTTGTCTAAGCAGTATAGTGTCTGGTTAATAACAAAAGGTCAAATACTGCACAGTTAAAGATTGTTTACACTACCGTATCTATTAAATCTTTGCAAATTTAATCTGTTGGAATCAGGAAGGCTAAATTTATATAATTTTTATATATTTAATTCAGTTCAATTCAAAATACTTATTTCAAAATTGTTCATAATATAATCTTGTCTTTTAGCTTCAATCTGATTGACATGTATTGAACTTACCTTTACACAACCAGTTTGTTGTGGAACCTAGAAATGGACTAGTTGTTATGTAGACAGGATGAATAAATGTCGTAAATGGTGTTATTCAGAAGATATCTTGTGTAGATGTACAGCATGTATTCGTATTGTATTCGTGTACTATTGATGTCAGTTCATGTAATTGTACGTCTGTGGTCTCCTCTGTATTTCAGCACAGAGAATCTCTTATCCTTAGAACATTTGGTGGAATTCTCCTTTATATTAATGATATTTTTCCTGTTTAGCTAGTAATTTTCACTTAAAATACTTATTTTTATATTTAATTTTGTGTTGGTTGTAAATTGTGTGTAATACTTTGTAGTAATTATTTTTTAATTATAAATGACTGCTGCATTGGCGTCTTGAGGAAGCTTAATATTTTCTCTAACCCAGTGCAGTTTGAAATAATCAAACTTTTTTTATATAAATCTGTTATTTAAGTAAACAATTATTAAATTTAAAAATTTTTATAGTAATAAATAAGTTCCAATTCTTAATACACTGATAATTCTTGCTGTGTGTGCTGCAGAAAAAGAATTTCTTATTATATTTATTTGTTCCTTACATAGCCTTTTTTAACAATATGCTTAGTTACTATACTATAATTTTACTAATTTATAATTATTATTAATAATTATAATAATAATATAACATTATTTATAATTTTACTAATTTAGGGAGTCTTTATTCAGTATGAAGAAAATAGTAGTTTATTATCTTATTCTATAAAAAATTACCACTACATCTAGAGATAAACTTACAAAAAATCTTGCAGGAATAATATAAAGAAAAGTAGATTTGAAAATCTCTAAAGTTCATTGTGCTTTAAAATAATTACAACAAAATATAATTACAGCAAACAGTTTTGTTCATACTTACAGATTATTTTTAGCACATATATACACATACACTGAATCTGTAGTGTCTAATAATTAATGTACACTAACAACGGTGTTTTAGTTTCACCTTCATTACACAGTTTGTTACACTAGAAATTTTACTCATTTGCATGGTAATTATTATTTTGTTATGTCGCATGATTGCATGGTTTAAATTTACTGTTATAAATAAGAAAGTTATTTAACTCTGAACATTTGTTTTTGTTATAACTTTACACAAGATGGTTTCATTATTATTTTAAATAAAAATTATTTTTTTAATAAACACAAACATTGCATATCTCTGTATACACCGACTATCAAGGACTAGAATATCATATCTTCTATCGTCAAAAACAAACTTCATACAAAGAATCTTCTATCTGCTCTTGGGTTAGTGACATATTATTCTTATAATTAACAATAAAAAATTACATTAAAATAACAAAATTATTAAATTTTTTTTTTAGAGATTGAATTGAGTTTAGAGATTCAATACCAATTTACTGAAATGTCAGGAATTGAAAAATGCGATTGATGGAATAAAACCAGGACTATGTTAACATTAGGCCAATCTCAAAGGATGTTGAAGATGTCAAGTGTTGTAAATGCTAAGGATTTTTACTAATAATTATACTTAAGTTGTATTCATTGTAAAGTGAAGTTGTAAGTCAGTAGCAACTTCAAAACCACTATTGAAAAAGACATCAACGTTCTGTTTCTATAGTCCAGGTAACACTATTAGAGACCAATGTGTATCATCTGAAAGCTGTCAGGTGTCGTGTAGCGAAGCAGCAGTTTGGCTCATGATAACACGGACATGGCAGTTAAGGGGCTAGTATTTAATTTATCATGAAAGTAACAAAAAAGGTACCTTTTTGAATTTAATATAATGGTTGGTGATGGTTTGGTAAATTTTGTATTTTTACCTCATGTAATGTTCCAATGAAATTATTATCATTGATATTTAAGGATAAACAAGTGTTTATTGTACAATTTTCAATTCACTACCTCTTTTAATGGTATTGTTGTTAATGTTTGAACAGTCAATGTTGGTAAGCCTGCGCCAGCATGAGGCAGAGCTGGACAAGATGACAGACGATTCCTCAGAACTAGTCCAGATGTCGGGAGAGGCTAAAATATCAGTCAACGTTCAACAAATAACCTCCCGCTTCCAGTCCATTCAAACAACAGCAAAGGTAAAGAGATGTACTACAACTCATTTATAATTTATTAAAATTCAGTACAGTTTTAAAATATAATTTTTTGTTTCTGTACAATGGCTGTTTACAAAATGTTCTTGTTGCACATTTAGGAGATTGTGAAGAAGTGTGAACAAGCGGTGAGCGATCACGAGGTGTATCTGTCGAAGTACAAAGAGTGCTCGAACTGGTTGACCAATGCACACGCACGCTATCAGTCATGCAGTGATGCGTCAGCATCTGCTATGCAGCAAGAGCTAACAGAGCGCAGTGCACGCCTGAACACACTGGTAGGTGAGCGACCAACTGCCACACTGTTGCTGCACGCCACAGTGGAGTTGGGTGAGAAGTGCTATGCCACAACAGCGGTGGAAGGTCGGGAGACTATCCGTTCTCAACTGGAGGAACTCCAGCAAAGCCTGGACTCTCTGTATGATGGAGTCTCCAGCCTAGAGAGGGAACTGCAAGCCAAACTGTCCAGGTCAGTTACATTATGATTAGCATAGGTATCAACAAACATTTTGAATAATAGCAGTTCTTTTTATTTCAAACCAAATCAAAAGTATGCTGTTACTTTTTGTACTTAAAACTTGTGTCTATTTAAAGTTCAGTCATAGAATTACGGTGGGTTTTAGAGACATTTAATATTATATAGTTATTAGTGAAACACAGAAATACTGCAACATTTTAGGATTTCAAATCTCTCTCTTAAATAGAAAAAATATTATGTGAAATGAAAGTATTTATTTGAACTTATTTATTTTGTGTTTTGAAGCCTTTTACTCATGAAAATAATCATAAAACAAACAATTATTATAATACATTCCTAACTGTTCTAGTAGTTACGTGTCATAAAATTCACCTATGTACAGTTCGAGGACTTTAGCTGCGCGCGTGATCTTGAGTGTGTGGTGATTGGCGGGAGGGGTGGCGGTGTAGCATTATGCGCTTCGTCCCGAAAACATTTCCTGTGACTCATGGGTAAAACCCTCCTTTCAGGAATCGTAACTCATCATAACTCATAACTCAAATAACTCATCATACTCGCTACAATCAGTCTGTTTTGTAACAGTGCTGATTGTGGTGGAATTAAATAATAAGAGAATACCAAATAATAGTAATAATAGGACTTATCCTTGTTTTTCAGTTGTTTAACGTGTTTTTGAAAATAACATATTTGTCAGTACTAATCTGCAAGTCGAAATCGTGAGTTAAAAGTTGTTAAAGAGATTGTTGCGCCTTCATCTCAGCGGCTAGCACGTAAATGCAAACAGCCACACAGATAGCGTTTATTTGTTGAAAGGGTAGTATTTGGGCCCTACGAGCACAGCTAAATTCCTCCAACTGTACTGTTGACAATTAGTTATATTGAAGATCATGTATAATCATTGTGTTTTATCAGGTGGAGCGGATTTGAGGAGTGTGTAGAAGGATTACTGAAGTGGCTAAAAGAAGCAGAAACTTCCCTACCTAACGAACCTGAACTCAAGGCCACACTTGATGAGAAGAGAGCCCAACTGCAAGTTTATAGGTAACATGTTAACCTAAACACAAAGTGTTGCATTTTATCATTATCACCCTAAAATAAATAAGGAATTTACCTTTAACTTTCAAAATAATGTCTAAAATATATTCAACTCTGCATGTTATGTACACTAGGCTTAACATAATTTAAAAAATATATGAGTGGTGATATTTTGTGAGAAAATGACAATCTACTTGGTGGCAAGGTGGTCTCATCAACATATCTTATGTTACATTTATCGTATTCTTTGTTGATTACGATACACAGTATGAATTTTAATTTAATTTAAGTATAATTTCATAGCCAGGAATTACATTTAAAAAAGACATTAAAAATAGTCTTTTCAGATACGTAGATTTATTTGAAGTTCTGAAATTTTTTTACTAAATTTACAAAATGATACAAATTTTTTTGTTTTGAATATAAAATTAATTCCAATACAACAAAACTTAATAAAGAGTCTGGCTATATTCAAAAATAAAAATTTCTTCTCGCAATAAACATTCTACTAAAATTTCTTCATAAAATACATAGTCATCTTTATAAATTTTGATCAAATACTATAGTTAATATTTAACTTTAAAAGATTGAATATTAAAGTTAAAATTACTTGAAATTAAATACAGGGTGGCACATATGTCAGTTTCCCCCGAAGAGAAAGTTAGAGGTGTTTCTAGTTTAATTGAATAAAACACTTTTAGGCAAGAAAACAAATTCATTATATGAAATTACTTATTACCATACAATGTTATAGCAGTTGTTCGAAATGTCCACCTTGATTTTGTATACATTTCATACGACTGAGAACAGAATCACAAATTTTTTGCAATAAAGGTTTATTGTTATTAACAAGTTTAAATGCATTTCTGATTAGGTTTCTGAGTTCGTCAAGATTTTGCGGTTTTGAAGCATACACAATCTCCTTTGTAATACTCCACAGTGAAAAATCACATGGGGTCAGGTCTGGCGAACACACAGGTCAATCGATTGTACCACGGTGACCAATCCATTCATTAAATGTGTTATTTAAAAAATCTAGAACTTGGATACCAAAATGTGCTGCATATTGAAAACAGAATTGTTCTGGGCTCGGGACCTACTACTTCTTGCAGCAACCGTAAGTAATTTTCTGAGTTAATATTTCCTTGAAGAAAATAAGGAGCAATCTGTGCAGTACTTGAAATACCTCCTCATACCATAACACCAGGCACATTGAGTTCTGCTTGGATTACGTTATGAGGATTTACATCCGATCAGTACATGCAGTTATGCTGATTAATGCATCTATTTAGTTTGAAACATGTCTCATCACACCACAAAATTGATTGCAATAAATTTGGATCAGCCGCTGAGCAGATAATTATTGTCTTACAGAATTCCAATCGCCTACCGGAATCATCCTCGTGAAGCGCTTGAAGTAAAGATGGAAGTTATGGCTTGGATTTTAATTGCTTTAACGTTCTTTGCACGCTTCTTTTTGATATTTCTAGTTCAGCAGATGCCTTATGAGTCGATTTACCGGGAGTGGCTACGAAAGCTTGAGCAACTGTCTGCAGGTTTCCTTCCTTGCAAATTGATCGTGGACTACCACACTTTGGGTCACTTAAAATGCTTCCCGTATTTTCAAATTTCTTATTTAACTTCTGCATATACTGTCGAGTGATTATCGCGACAGCTGGATATTTACCACTAAATTCTCCAATTATTATAGCAGTATTTTTATTATGCTTACACCACAACTGAAGGATGTAAATTCGTTGTTGGATTGTAAACATTTAAAAAACACATGCAAAAATATAACAGATGCAAAGAGCGTCACTTTACACTAGCCTCTGGAACAGAGAAAAATGAACTTACTCAGTGTTGCTGCCAACTTAACATTGTTACCAACCTATTGAAACAATATATTCCAACTTATGAGGAAACTGACATATGCACCACCCTGTATTTGTGAAAATTGCAACAAATATTAAAGTATAAAAAAATTATAAAATGTACTCAACATAAAAATTTTAATAGGTTACAAATGTACATGTTTTGATCCAAAAGTTATCTAGCGTTAAAAATGCTCTGAAATTCTCTTGAAAACAAACAGTTTATGTTACACATTGACCAACATTAAACAGGTAATGTTTGATTTACCCTTTACTAGAAATTATTACAATATAAAGTATTTGAAATCAGAAACTTCTTTATTCTGAATAACAAAATTACAATTTATAATTAATTGTACTTATTGTGAACTTGTTATTATTATGAACTTTCAGTAAGAGCTTGGTTGAAAATAATGTTCTAAAGAAGTGATGCATGAGTATACCCCAACAGATTAACAACATGGCTAAGTGTCAAACAGGAACATTTCAAATAATAACGTACTAAACTAATGTATGTATTTTAAAATTAATTCATCCATTTGCAAATGATAAAAGGTTTTTTTCTTCTTCACAACAACGCTTCCTCAACCCATTGTTTTATATATTCATGTTTTAAGACCGTATTTTTACTATCAAAATTGCAGAAACCATATTAAACCAGTTTTATCAATCTGTGATTACAAGGTAGAGCAGAAACTGAAGGTTTAACTTATTCCATAGGTATCTTATATAATCTTAGTCCAACCCAATTAGGAGCAGATGGATACTTCCAGCATAGGGTTTTCAACATGGACATCTTAAGTTTATATAATGGATGTTTGTGAACTAAGATGACAGATTTGTTGAATGTAAAATGTTTTGTCTTAATGCTTTTGGTAGAACAAGAATTTTCTAAAAAACCATTTTAACGAATTCTCAGTCCACTCTTCTTTTTGCCACTTAAGTTTGACCAACCAAACCATGCTATCTGCTATAAGTAGTGAGTCTGGTTTTGTGTGTAGGGCTGTTCTGCATGATGCTACAATACACAACCAGGACATTGTCGAGCTGAGGGACAAGATTGAGTCTCTGCCGGAACACAATGCGCAGGTTGAGCAGCAGCTGGCGACCATAACCACCCAACACGCCAAGATACTTCACAGGGCACAGGTACACAACTGCTGGATTAATAGTAGTTTCCTTTACCATAAGAATTTATTAAAATTTCTAAAGTTTAAGTGTATTCAAGTATATATTCATAAGCATTTGAATTACATCAGTTAAAATGCTTCTATGACTGTTCCAAAATGCATCGTCCTACATCTGAAAGTATGCAGTGTTCTTTTAATTCTGTTATCAAATTTCTGCTATTTATAGCAAGTATTGACTGTAAAAAAATCCTGAAAGAAAAGTTGTTATTGATATTTGCAAGACTGTATTATCTGTAGAATTAGTGATGATGAACGAAAAGGTTTTTGAAAATTTAATGTCAGAATAATTATACATATACAAACTTTAATCTTGGTGTGATCATATGACCACTATTATCCAGTAGTGATAGCTTATTCTGCTCATTTTTTTGTCAAGATCTCATCATTTGAACTCATGGTAATCAATCAGCTGAAATACAAACACAAATACCACAGTAATTGTACTGCTTGTTTCTGGACTTAACAAAAATAAATAAATAGTTGAGATAATTTATTTTAATATTACTAAACATTTTTATAACTCAGTAAATCCTCAGGCTCACCTTCTGTATAATTAGAACTCAACTAATCTATGTTTTCTCAAATTAGAAGGCACCAGATTAATTTTCTGAAGTAATAATTTCACTGACATCAGTTTTGTTTTTGTGTGGCAGGAATTTGTTAAGTTGTATGAGGAGATTGTGAGCAACCATCAGTTGTACAGCAAAGCGGTGATGGATGCCCAGGAGTGGTTGGACGCTACCCACAATACTGTGCTGCTCTGGGGTGACACTGACCTGGAGAGGATCTCTCTGCATACCAACCTCGAGAGGCTTAAGGTGAATTCTATATTCTACATCGATCATGAGATTGTTTTCAACCATCATGCTGTGGTGTATTTTTTACATGTTCTAATGATAAATGGATAATTGTGCTAATTTTGCAAATTATCTATTTTTGATAGTTGAATTCAAATAATGAATGTTGTGTGTTGTTAAAATTATTTACATTGAAAACAATAACACTAAGCCCCTTAGTAAAAATTGACTATTTGGCAAAACACTATGTAACAACAGTCAGCAAGCAGCCTTGTTTTTTATATTCAGTTAAATGATTTTTACACTTAATAAATTAGTTTCATTTATTTAAATGTAGGTTAAAGATAACTAAAAAGAAGAACTCAACAATGTTCTAATTTTAATTTCTAATACTTTATTTCAAATCTGTTCTATATCCTTTTATTTTTATAAACTATTTGTTTTAGTGTTATGTATATTTACAATTAGTGAGTATGCATTATTCCAATAAATAATATAACTTACATTTTTTTTAGTAAATAAATTTTTAAAGTTTTACTGGTTGTAATCAAGATCGGGTTAGTAATTTAAAAATCTTAAATGGGAATTCATTTAGAGGTTGTTGGTCACCAGAAAAAGTTATGTTACAGAACTTGCAGACATCACTGCCAGAGGAAGAACCAAGGATCACCGGAATCAGGACTCTGGGAGAGAAGGTGTTGCCTGGAACTGTGGACTCCGGACAAGTAAACATCCGAGCCCAGATAGACTCATCTCAGCAGGAATGGGAGGGATTGCTATCTGCCATCAAGTATGTATCTGTTATAGTAACAAAAGGATATATAGTAATTTATAATGAAGAAATAACAAACTTAACATATTGCAGCAAAAAACTACGGCACACTCAACAGCAGAAATGACAAACGTTTACAATCTAATATGAAATTAAAAGCATAGTACAATATACACTTCTGAGATCGTATTTATATAATTATTTTATTTAAAAAAATCATTAAATAAATAGCAAACCTTGCTGAGAGAATCCAAGCACAATCTTGAGCTATTCTCAACACATACAATAGTTTATGACAGCCTAAAATTTATGACATAGAATGTGGATATTTGGTATCTGGTCCATTGACCCTTTGACTGGGTATATTCAGTATTTTCTCATAAACATAGTAAGGTACAGGTTAGGTAAAAGATAGCAAGCCTCCTCAGAAATCTTTGATGATATGAAAGGCGTGAAAACAGTCAGACACACAAAGTGGAACGTCGCAATCCTGGCACATCATGTCCCGTTACCGCTGCTCGCCGACGTTGGTATATCTGCATACGTGGCATACTCTCTTCACCTTGTCCTTCTTATTTGTAGCAGGGATGGTGGCAGGAAAATGCCGACCAGTAAGTGTCAGGAGAGCAACTTAGCCAAAAATTCGTCTGTAAGTCTTTCTTGCACCATTACGTAATTAGTAATTACACAAAGAGCCACATTTATTTACTCACGGTAAACACAACAAAACATTTACAATCAGGGAACCAGTAATGTAAAAGTTATGTTACAACCTTTATTCACTACACAACAGAAATAGAATCAGCTGATTACTTGGAACAACCGATTGAAGACTGTCGATTGGGTCTGAAAGAAATAAATAACTACGATCCAGAGGGAATGACGAAAATTACTTAAAACTGTTTCTTATTTATTCCACTAGATCACATTCGTATTCAAACAAGAGATTATTCATTACGAAACATTATTGTGAAAACTGTTTTACCATAGTGCTTCCTGCACAGCTATTAGGATTACTGAGGATGGCACGTAGGGGCTCCTGAATTTTTGCAGGGTTTGCTTGTAATAGAATATAGTTTAACCCTTCAGTGTGTTTCACAATGTTTAGTTGCATTATAATATTATTAATACTTTATGTGTTAAAGTATCACAAATTTAGTCAGTACATCTAATATTATTGTATTATTTAATAAGTGTTAAATTCTACAGGCATCATAGATGAGTGTGTGTTGTAGCCTAGGCTCTTTTGTGAAATGAGTGATTATATATAATTTATGGTTATTTTTAAAGTTATATTCGGGAATTTAATATTTCTGTATTTATCTGTGCAGGTCCACTATGGAAGCCCTGGAAGCTAAGCTTCAGCAGTGGACAGACTATGAAGCCCTGAAGGAGCAGTGTCTGGCGTGGTTGCGGGAAACAGACACAAAACTGCATGCAGTAGACCTCAAGGCCACCTGCAGCGATAAGCAGCAACAGTTGGAGGTGCTCAAGGTAATAAAAAAACTGCATTATTACAAAAAACTTTTCTTGCCAATTTGGGTTTTTACTGATTGAACATTTTTGTAATTTCGAAAATTGTGTGATAGGCACTGCAAGGAGAAGTGCTGGCCAAGGAGCTGGAGATGGACACAGCTACAGAGAGAGCTCAGCAGCTACACAAGGGCAGTTCCCGCAACACTCAGATTGCAGAGTTGGCTCAGAAGTACCAGCAACTATCCACTAAAGTCAAGGTACATTTAGCCTGTTGCTAAACCGTTCTGTCAGTACTTGACTCTTACTCTCAAGATGAATGTTTGATGTAAGATGACCTCTGACTCAATTGTTGTTCCAGGGTATGACTACCAGATGGCAGCAGTATGTCAACAGCCATCTGGAGTTCGACTCTCACATTGCTGAGACCTCACATTGGCTGGAGAACATCAAGAGCAAGCTCCAATATTGCTCAGACCTCAGTGCCTCTTCTCAGAAAGATCTGGAGGGAAAGCTTGACACCATACAGGTTTGTCTGTTATTCTTCAAAACTGTCACTAAAACCTTCTTAGCCATTTTGTAGTTTTATAAAGTGACTGAGTCAATGTAAAACAATCAGTCAGTCCTTGTAATTTATAGTTGTAACTACTACGAGTTTAATACGGATTGAATGTTTTGAAATAAATTCTTGATTCTTAGGACCTCCTGCTGTACAAGGATGAGGGTTTCAGCCGCATCCAGACGTCAGTGGAGCTGGCCCAAACAGTTTTGGCCAACACAGCCCCTGCCGGCCATATGGTCATCAACCAGGCCTTGGCTGATTTGCAAGAACAATGGAGCAACCTTGCCTCGAAAATGGTGGAGACCAAGGTAAATTATCAGGGTTACTTTCTCACTTTGAATTTAACTTAACTAAATGTTTGTAAAAGAAAAACTTAACTCTAAGTAAATCATTCCATATTTACTTATAGACGTTTAATTTTGACCGTTGTGTGGCTAGACAATATTGGATGAGTCTATACACAAGTGGGCAGGTTTCTTGGAAAATATCCAGCAGCTGAACAAAACCGTGGAGTACTTGGACACCTCGTATGCCGAGATATTCCCCTTCCAGACTACCATGAGTGAGAAGCGGAACCAGCTTGAGCGAATTAAGGTAACAACATTTTGATAATTGTGTTTATAGCAATGAGAAAAAAGTAACTGCAAAATTGTTGAGCTCATAATAGTACAGCCAATAACTACCAATCCAGCCAGTCTGGCCTTTGATTATGAGGAGTGGCAGATTTTTTTGCCACTCTAATTGCAAGTATAAAACTGTCTGAGATGACATGTTTTCTGTTTAGCACTTGGATGAGAAGGCACGCTGTGAGAAGATAGAAGTAGAGGGGCTGAAGGCTAAGGCTTCTGAGATGTTAGCCAGTGGACAGCAGAGTCATGCAGCTACTCAAGCTCAAGAAATCCTGCACAAGTTTGACACACTCGCCAATAAAATCAGGGTATGGTCACTTATTAGTATTAATTATTGTACTGTGAAAAGTGTAATATAAAAATCAAATATTCTGATAGAAGGGGGTGTAAGTCGTTAAGCTAGATGATTTTGAATTTCTCTTCTTTTTTTAGTATAAAAAGTAGAATAGTAGAAGGAATGTGAAATACACCAAGTGATTATATTATATTATCAAAGAGTTTGCTACTTACGGTAGCAGATTACTTTCTCATATTTATATTTTATTTTTGAATTTATTTTTGTCTAACAAAAAGGGGCGATAGATTGTATAGTTTAAATAACAAATTACCCTGGTATTTAAATTTAATGAGACTGTTATCCTTATCAATGCTTGCATGTCTTTCTCGATTTTTGTGTTTAAAAATTTGTAACTTTATGTTTTAAACTCAGCAGTTCTGACTTGTGTATTTGTACTATTTTGTCATCATCGATACTATTGTTTCATGTCCAGACTCTGCTGGGAGAGAGGGAGGACCAGTACAGAGACCACAGAGTGTACAAGGAATCTCATGACGAGCTTGTTGGTTGGCTAAACCGTGCCAGAGAAAAGATTCCTTCCTTGAAGCAGCGATCACTAAGTGACAAACTGGCAATTGAAAGTGCTGTTGCCCCAATGGAGCAGCTTCTCAACAAACAGGTACAGTAATTTCTCTATCATTGTTTTTATCTCGAAATTCTCATTAACGCCACACATTGTTTACTTCCTTCAGCCAACCATGATAAAATTTATAAGTAGGAGGATGATTGGAAATAGTTTTATAGGAAAACTATTTCTCTTAAGTGAAGAAGAAAATAGTTACCTCTATAACTCAAATACCAGTAGTGTTGCAGATATTGTTTTATTATTATTTTCATTAGTCCAAATTTTATCATAAGGTTTGTCATTTAAATATCGTAGTTTTAATAAAGCATATTTCAATAATTTAAGGTATGAAACACAAGAATTGTGCCAGTTAACAGTTAATGGACTGGACTCGTGTAACAAATACCACTTGCTCTCTTTCTGAGCTTTCCAGTATATAACTTGTTCATCAGTCATCTGAGCACCATTTATCATCTGGAGTCGAAATTTTATCTATAGCAGCAGCCTGTAATAAATTAGTCCAATGGCGTTTGAAGCGGTGTTACCATATCTCTGTGGTCATCAGCTGTTTCCTGATGCTGGGATGGATCAGTAAGTTTTCATATATGTAAAACTGGCAACAATACAGCATGTACAGGGAGGGATTAAAACTCAACAGTCACCATCAAACTATCTATTACTCAAACCTTTCATATGTTGAACAACACAGAAATATTCATAGGGTTTTAGAGTATGTAGAGAATTATGGTAGAAACTGGAAATTTAATTTGCTAGTCAGTGGAAAAGTCATTCTTTGTATCTTTTACCATCCATGTAATGTCACAGGCTCAAGGGGAGCTTCTGGTGGAACACATGCAGAATACAGGAGAGGTGGTGTTGGCCAGCACCAGTCCTGAGGGTCAGCAACTTATCCGGAACGAGATACGAGCACTAACAGAGAGTTTCCATAACCTGTTTAATGGTGAGATAAACAGTTGTCATATAAACTAGTTTTTATTTTGTTCAAGTTTTGTTGAAATGCATGTATTTATTTTAAATTTACTAGATATAATACATGTCATTACTATCCATGACCACTATATGTGAACTCAAGTGAACCTCCAGCAAATCCAACATTACACAGCACTGGTGGTGTATGGTGTGCCTCAAATCCTGGGACCAGATTTTTTTGGTAACTCCATGGTTATTTAAAGAGTATCACAGAAAAACTTGCCTTAAAAACAATGAAAGGAGCATTTGTTGGCATACAGTTTTGCTCAATTACGTTATAATTCAAATTAGTTGAATGAATAGCTTTGTATTTTTAATAAATAACTGTTTAATTACTCAATAATCTGTAAAATATATAGAAATTGTATGCTTTCCTGTATACAATGTAATTTTTAAATTAGTTTTTAACATAAATCTTGTTCATTTAGGTAATATTGTGTAATGTTAAGTAGACATAATCACCACTATTAATTTCATTATTAAGTTAATCTCATTATAATACTGATTTTTTTTTAAATATCTCAAAATAAGTTTTGCCTCAAAATTTCCAGCAAACTCAAAATTATAAATGTACGGTATATAAAAAGCGGTAGAATTAATTTAAATAGTTTTTTAGTAGGATTTTTACATTTTAGAAATACAATAAGTTAATTGTTTTCATCTTGATCTTTTCTTCTTTGTAATGTAATTCAGAATAAAGATTTCTTAACAAGTTAATTTTGTAATTAACTGAGCATTTTTGCAACTAACAACATTGTGCTGTTGTATAAACTAGTAAAACAATTAAATGTACTAATTTTAATTTAATTTGATCCGAACTAACTTGAAATTAGGAAGTGTAGCATAAGAAAGTAAGTGAAACATTGTAAAGAACATAAATAATGAAACTCTATGGCTTGAGAAACATTGAAACAATCTTTATTCATGCTTTATTATCGTTGTGCTTGGTTTGACGCAGAAATCAAACAGCAGAAGGAGCAGGTAGAGGCGATGGTAGTGCAATGGCGAGACTACAAGGACGAGTACGAGAGACTTTCTGATTGGCTGCAACAGATGGACATTCTCGTGAAAGCGCAGAAGAATGCACTTCTAGCCACCGTACAGGAGAAGGAGAAACAAGTTAAAGATGTCAAGGTAATGAATCTTCTATGTAACTTGGCAGTAATTAATTTCGATTTGTTTTAGCCGATTTGTCTTAATTGTTTTGAATGTTCTAAATTGTTTCTCAGATGTTTGAGCTATCTCTCTTTGCAGGATGTTCTCAACCAGCTGGAGAAGGGACAGGAACAGATAGACAGGTTCAACAGCACAGCGTCTGGACTGCTGGCCTCGCATCTGGACACTTACGTCAACAACCAATTGAGGCATCTTAACTCCCGATATCAGGTGATGTTTATTGTTCCCATCTGAAATTATTTTTTTAACAATGAAGTAAACCTTCTTAGTAGCCATCAGCATCTAATTTAAATTGTATTACTACATTTTCTAGCCTGATTTCATAAATATTAAGCTGACCAGGAGTTGATGTATTCAAGACAATAGTAAATAATGCAAAGTAGGATGTTTTGACTTTTGTATATAAACATCCCCTAGAAACTTTTGATTGCATTCTGGTTATATTGATTAAAATGACTCGTAAAGTCACTTTCTCCCTTAAAGAATAAATAAGTCTGACTGAAAATAATTATTGTAGAGCACTGCTCTGATTTCACATAATTTATTTATTAACATGAAAATAAGAGAGATACATGAAAATTTAGCAATTTCAAAACATATAACTTAGGACAAAGTTAGCGTACAATAAAATCTAAAAACCATACAAAATAATTTATATCAACTGTGGTAACTATAACAAAAGGTCAATCTATAACTTAATCTAACACAACAAACATCTTATAAAATATCACATTGACAGTTCTTTGGATTCCAAGCATTCCTGAATAGAATAAAATGGTAAATTAACCAAAACCTCATACAAACTATTCTTGAATAAACTTATAGGTAGTTCTGCTATTTCTGAAGGGAGTTTGTTGAACCCACCCAGTACTTTTTTGAGATTTTTACAGCCTAACAAAAAGGTGTACCAATACATTTATTACTCCTTGTATTATAATTGTAGATGTGCTGTTGTAATAAGACTTAATAAAACAAAATTTAATATGATTATATATATATATATATATATATATATATATAAATAGACCTCTCTGTCGCAGTGAGATGTTTAGTGTTAACATGTTTGATGGTGGTGCAGGTGCAAGTAAATCTTGCAAAGGATGTTTTGAAGAAGGTGGAGACAAATCATGACCAACACAAGCAGTACGAGGACAACTTACGCAAGGCACAGTTGTGGATAGAGAATGCCAAGGAGGTGATACGACAGTGCAGCCAGGCCTCTAGTAATGCTACCCGAGAGGAGCTGCAGTCCAGACTGGCTCAGATACAGGTCTCTATCAGCAGTGGCATGATAGAGAATTTACTTTGTTTGAAACAAACTTATTGATAATAATCCTTCAAACAACTAAAAGCCTAAGGATAGTCTTTTGAGTAAATTAAATAGTTTGGAAATTTATAAATAATGAAATAAGAAATTGCAAAAAAGATCAATTACAAACATTATTCTTAATAAAGTTGGTAAAGTAATCAGTGATACTTATTATCTATATTATATTCTAAATTCAAGTTTTGCTAAAATGGTGAATAGGTACATTGCCCCAAATTTAAATTAATATTAAATCACTCAATAAAAATCTGGATATCAACTGTAGGATGAGATTTTTAAGGACCAATTCACAAAATTTCATTATAAAAACATAATAAAGAAAAATACAAGCAATGTCCAACATACATAGGGATCAAATGTGTAAACGGCCTTCCAAGTAGCATTAAGAATGAAAGTTTGTTTAATATTTTTTTTAAAAAGTTAAGGAATTTTGTGTAAGTAATGCGTTTCATTCCGGGGACTTACATTTCAAGAATTCTCTAATGTAATAATCATTTATAATTCATTGTTATTGGTTTTTAAATATTTTATTGCTAAATTTTTGTTAAATGTTACTTTTTACCATCTGGTATTATAACTGATAAATTATTATTGTTAATTTGTTCTTTTTAAAATTTATTGTTGACCTGTTGTTGTACATTTTTATTTTTGATTTGTTAACTTTTTAATCTTTTACTTGTTAATTTTACATTAGAGCATAACATTCTCTTTCTCATTAGACATTTAATATATTCCAAAACTATAACACAACCCATTATCTATTTTGAAACTAATAGAATGTAATCTGACACCATTATTTTATTAGTATAAAAATATAATAGTTTTAGTTTACAGAATAATGTAGAATAGTGAAGCTTGCCTCTACAAAATTTTTTTTAGCAATTAAGAGATTCATTATGTTACTATCTACATGTTTGTTGGGGCTACATTTGAAATAAAAAAGTTAAACCTACATTTAAATGCCATTAATAATAATAGTGTGTTTATTTTATAACAGCTGACATAGTTGAATCATGTATTGAATTTTTGCACTTATCGGTTGTGTGCACTACAGGATTTGTTACGCAATCGAGAAGAAGGGCAAAGTTTGATCCATGCGACAGTGAACTGCGGAGAGAAAGTGTTACGCAATACTCGTTCTGATGGCCGGGAGGTCATCAACAACCAGCTCAAAGAGATACAGAACGAGTGGGAGAGAGTGGTGCGCAAGATATCCACTGCGAAGGTATTGATACTGTGTACTTACTGGAGAGGGTTTCCTTCATTTATGAGATATGTAGCTGTCAGAAATAAAATATTATGGTCAAGAGACATAGACTGACCAAAGTTTTAATTTTTTTTTTTTTTTTAAATACAATTCGGTCCGAATAAAGATGTATATTTGTTAAAACCTAATAAGCTTCAATCTAAGTGTTGTACATATAAGTCTGAAAAATTATTTGTATGGAAGACATCAAAAAATCTTTCTAGATTCTTGAGTTCATGAGTGAGAGTATGCGCTACCAGAGAAGTTCATTATCATTAGATATCTTCCTGATAAAGATATATTATATTACCATTTTGTTGATATAATATTTAGCAATTTGTAATTATGTCAACAATTATGTATATAAGCAAGCATCTATTTTGTTAAAATGTAATAAAACCATAAATTTTACACAATTTTGTATCTATATATTACATTTTTACAGGAGTTTGTGTGTTAACATCAGATATATTACAAGCCAATTAAGATTTATTAGAGGGTTGAGAACGTATGGTTCATTACAATTTAATCAACAACAAATTCGGCTCTCACATCCAGTTATTTGGTTATAATGTATTCTATAGAAAGAGATGTAAACGTTTATAACAGAGAAAGAATTATTTCATGATACAATATTTAGAAACTTAACTATTTTACGTTTGGTAATAACAATACAGAATGTTTCACACACATGTTCAATATTTTGCTAGTTAAATACTTTTACAACTATTAACTAAATAAAAAATGTTTGTGTATATAACAATGAAGTGTTTGATACTGTTGAATAGTGTTATTAAAACTTTTTCCAGGTTCACTTGGAGACAAGCCTACTACAATGGGCTGATTACTCATCTTCCTACTCTCAGCTTCAACAGTGGATCACAGATAGGGAGGCAAAACTCCAACAAGTTTGTGAACAAAAGGTGAATCTCCAAATTGAGCAACAGTATTTGTTAGAAATGTACTTTTATTTTCTAATGTATTTTATCCCACTGAATTTTCTGTGTAAATATTTTCCTGATATAATTTTATTGATCAGGTGACCAAAGCAAAGAAAGGACAGGCTTCTGGGCTGAGCTCGCTGGCTATCGGTGAACGCAAGGCTACGCTACGCCAGACCAACAGTATCATGCAGGACATTGTCAGCTTCCAACCGATGATCCAATCGGTGGCCAGCAAGGCTGAGGATCTCCAGCAGGCAGCTCCAGCCAACGAAATCTCCAGCAAGTACGAGAATCTCAGCAAAACAGCACAAGAGCTTTATGCCAAGCAGAAGGTAAGTTTTAGTAACAATGAAATGAAAGAAAGAAAGCTAATTTCATAGTTTTGATTATTTGGGATAGAACCAGTGGACATGGACTCTATGCGTATTATACTGTGCAGGAAACAGTAGAGCAACACCAAGCATTCATTGATGCAGGCAACGAATTTGGCCAATGGTTGCGAGCAGCAAAGGAACGCCTGGGCAAGTGTGCTGAACCCACTGGGGACAAGGAAACACTCAGTGGCAAACTATCACAACTCAAGGTAAGCAACCTCCTAGTTTACTTTGATGTTTAAACCATTTATTTTCAATACTTTTCTATTTTTAGTATGTCCAAATAATTTTTAATATCTTTTGATGCATTAAACTGTTGATGACCAACAATTATATCTGGTGTACACAGGTACTGCAGAGTGAGCTACCAGTTGGAGAGGAAAAGCTACAAAAAGCTCTACAACAGGGAGAGGTCACCTGTGGAGTAGCTGAGCCTGAGGACAAGGAAGTGATCGAGGAGGAGGTGGCCATCTTACAAGAGGAGTTTGACAACTACACAGACAGTCTACAGCGCACCAAAGTGCTGCTGGAGGAGGGTATTGTCAAGGTCAGTAATATATGGAACTCTTTTTCTTAACGAGCTAAAAGATCGCAATGCATTTGAATTTAAACTCCTTTACGTCTCAGTACATAGTTTGACAGTTTTTTAATAAAAAGTCACGATCTTTTTTTTTCCAATAGTGGACTGAGTATGAAGAACAACACAAGGAAGCTAGTGACTGGCTGAACCAGACAGAGACTCTTGTGAGATCTTTTAACAAGCTCCAGGATAGTCTGGAGGAGAAGAAGAACGTCTTGGAGCAGTTCCAAGTTCACCTGCAAACCTTGTTTGACTGGCAGAAGGAGCTTGATCGACTCAACATGAAGGCTCAGGTTAGACCATTTCTTTTATGAAATTTCTACAACAGGAACTAGCTTTTTTCTGATTTTTGAATTCCAAGTGATTAAACAATTTATCTTAAAAAATTTGTATTGTTATGTTGATTTTGTTTGTTTGAGAACCTTCTTTTTTAAAGTTTACTATTTTATAAATTATGAACTTTGTTCCGGTTCTTTAATTCACAACAATATTTATATAGTTTTTCCTTCGTAATAAAGAAATCTTTATTTAATTCATAATTTAAATTGTTACTTTATAAAACTAACTTTCAGGACTTAGTCAATATGGGAAATCATGGTATATCCAACCTCCTATTTTTAATACTGCAGGTGCAAGAGAATCTATATTTTTTGTAACAAAAAAGCAAATGAGTAAACTACTTTAGGTGGTTTTATATTTTTATGAGTGTGCACTTTCTCAGGGGCAAAATCAACCTTTGTATTAGAATTGTCACAAAAACTCTGACAAAGGTTAAATGCTGTTTAAGAATTATTCCTATTTTCAAATGTTAGTTTTGAAAACTATTAGTGTTCTGAAGTTATTTAGTGTAATAATTTATTTACCGCTTTCCAAGATGGCCATCAAAATGTGTATTTTTCATCAAATGCTGTATATATTTGTGTATTGTTCATTTAGATAAATCTGTATTTTACTAATCCTGATGAAATATGTTTTAATGGCCTTTATAAATATTTTACATTCATGTTATTGTGAACAGATTCTGCTGGAGACGTGTGCAGACACTCGCATTTCCAATGCCGTAACTCAGCTGACAACTAAGTACAATGCTCTGCTGTCCCTCGCTAAGGAGATGATGAGGAGACTAGAACTGCACTACCAGGAGCACCAGCAGCACAGCACCCTGTACCAGGAGTGCCAGGACTGGGTAGACCGCACCAGGGACAAGGTGAGAGAGCAAAGAATTGTTGCGTATTGGGGCTATAAAAGATGTGTGTGCCCTTATGTACTTCATTTCTTTGATAGTCATCTGTAGTACAGAAGCAACTGTACATTCAATTCCAACATATTTATCACTTTAATTTCATAAGAAAGCCAATTTCATGTGGCAACATTTATACCTTTGACTTATTTACTCTTCTATTATTTATCTTCCCTGGCCGATAAATGTATAAAAATTTACAAATTGAATGATTTTCAATAAAATACTATATGAAAATTAATAAATGTATCTTTAATTTGTTGTAATCTTAAGTTATTAATAAAATTTCAAATAATCTATTTGTTTGCAAACCATGAAAAATGAAAGATATTTTGAAACAAGTTTTAGTAGGATTGTGTTCTTTCATTTCATTAATAAAATGGATCAATATACGTTATTTTCTTCCTCTATGTAGTACATAATGGTTTTAAGATTTATTTCAAGGGTTGGAAAATCTTGAAGCATCAAGTTCAAGTTGAAGTAACAAGCTGAATGCTATAGGTAAATGAGTGCCAGGAGATTCCGACGACACTGGCTGAGGTGAACAACCGCTTGCAGAGTGTGAAGGCCATCAGACAGACATTGGAGCAGGGACAGAACAGACTGCGGTACGCTCTAGAACTGAAGGAGAGAGTCATCCTCAACACCGAGGTAAACGGAGCAGCCAAGATACAAGAGGACACTGACACACTGCAAGCAGAGTTGGAGAAATTGGTCCAGGATGTCCAGGTACTATGGAGTAATATTTAAAGACATGAATAATGTTAGGAGAATATATATTTCAGTAACCTTCAATTAAACATTGTTAATCTCCATTTAAAAGCTGAGGTTGATCTGAGGAAAGGTGAAAATATATACCTGATAATGGAAATATCATGAAAACTTATAAAAAAAATAAATTACAAATTTATTATTTTGTCAGTTTGCATCTGCCAAATATTAGAAATTAAAATAATATTTCCCAGGTAAAATACTATTTTTATATGTACTTTCCATTAAAGTGTACAAAGAATTAGTGACATATTTCTGCCCATAATCGTATCATGTTCTATATATTTCATTGGTGTAATACTCATTATAATTGACTAAAGCTGTTATACTCCCATATATCTATATATAAATACCTGACCTCACTTTTTGACCTACTGGAGCATTGCTTCATCCCACTACTCGTCATTGGTTCTCTTTACTCTTATGTTTCTTTTGCGCAAATCACTACAAAAGTACTTTGCATAGAAACACAAGATGATGAGCTATGCATAATAAATTTAATTTTAGGCCATTCAACCGATTGAGGGCAAAAGACACAAAGTGAGTGACCTCTCAGTTAATTGACAAAGGAAGTAAACTATGCTGCCTTGTAAAATTGTGTTTATCAAAGACTGTTGCATTTCTTGAGAATGATGCTAGATTTCATACTACATGAAACTTTCATTATTTTATGTATTTTTTTAACTACCAATAATTCTTAAAAAATCTGGTAAACTGAGTTCAGATACGAACAATTTGTATTGCTTTCAACTTCAGTTTCATCTGAGGATGTTAGACAGCTGTTTTGCCTGCTGGGTAGAGTGCGCTGCGGTGGTTTGAACTCAAGTACTGATGTTGTGTACAGGATGTCAGACAGCGCCTCACCAATAGAGCGACCCAGCTGGAGGAGCTGCACAAGGCCAACAAGCTGCTCTCCGATTGGCTGAGTGACATCGAAGGCAAGGTGAACCCTGCCGACAACGGTGACCTGCTTTACTCTGACCTCAGTGAGAAGCGAGCCAACTTGGAGAAGTTCCGATCACTGCTACGAGAGATAACAAGCCATAGCGAGTTGGTGAGTTGTTTTAATGTTTATGATTGTTAACTGTTCATGTTAACATATCATGAGATGTAGTTATTGTAGTCTAACTGGACTGTTTCATGACTCTATAAATAATAATTTACTCTGTTTTTTCTACTTATGTGAAATGAATGTACATGTTCATACTATATTACATTTTCGTAAATGTATTTTTGTAAATGATAGTTTGTAATGCCTTAGTAATTTTTTTTAAATTGTTTACTAAAGCAAAATGTATCCATCAGCTCCTTTTTGCTGTGGGGGTTAGAGTAGATTTATTAAGTCCTGATATTTTCATTAACATAAATATATTTTTAATGTATATGAAGGGAAATTAATTTTTTTAGGTTGAGCGAGTTAAAAGCCGATTGGCCGATGATCCAACACTCCCAACAAAAGAATTCCAGCCAAACTTGGACAAGTACAGGGAACTTCAGGACACAGTAAGTAGAAGTTTGTTAAAACATTTCGGTTAAATACTCAATAAAATAATAATTTTTTTGTCAAGGTTTAGTTTGAAAACTAACTAAAAAGCAAATCACCTTTATTGATTTAAGAATTAAGTTGTTAAATTAATGTTGATTGATTTTATAAATGTGAACTATTTTCTCAATAAAAATTAAACTACCTGTAACACTGTAAAACCGACTCAATCTATGCTGAGTTACAGTTATTAGTTAGGAATAAAAATATAAAGAATGTGAGTAAGAAGGTTGTCCATCCCAGGGATGTTGTGCTTCGCAAACCAATAATCCTTGACATACAAAGAATTGTGAGCAGACTTATTGACCTACTGAAAAATGCATGAACAATTTTCCACAAATTGGTTTCACATGCATTGTATCAAAGAAGGAAGTTATAGAGACACCTTAATAGCAATCTTGAATCTGCCTAACCTTAAAATACTATAGACGAGTAAAATACTATACACTTTATAAGATTTGTGTTGTTATTTTTATATCCTTTGAAGGAAATGACAAAATGACATGTTTTTTTCTGAAGGTTCACCATTTCACTGGCACAATATCAAGTCATGAGCTATTCTAGAATAGTGCTAGTATCAGATAGTTTGAAATGTGAAGTCAAACCTCAAGTAGAAATTTAATAATAAATAACAGGACATGACTAATGCTCAGTATATTGCTTCACTGGAGTTCTAACTACACATCATGCTTTAAATGATATGCTTGATAAACATAATGTCATAACTCTTTAGGTGACCAGCAATGTGGGGCTGCTGGAAGCCTACGTGAAAGACCACGAGGCATACCACAGCGCACACTTGGAGGCACTGGACTGGGTGCGCAAGACACGTATAACCGTGCAGCAGTGTGGTGACTGTCATGGAGAGAAGCAGGCTACCATGGACAAACAGTGGAAGATCAACGATATCGCCAACACTCTGCCTATTGGTTAGTGTTATTTTATCACCGAACTATTAATTGATGCTCCAGCTGTTTTGATTTTGTGACCGCTGCTAAGAAATGGGGCAGAGATACTAATACAAACAATTTACTATGTACATAACTTCCTTGTACATTTTTTAAGGAATTTAATGTTTAAGAAGTATTAAATTTTACTTTTTCAACACACAATGAGAATTGTAGTTAGTTTTCACCTGATATGCTGTAATTAGTGGAGGATTTAATGTATTTTGTATTCTATCATTAAACTTGTTGAAGTAACAGTGTGCTACTTATATAAGGTGTAGGAAGGTGTATCCAGTGTGGATAGGTTTATTTTAACTCAGACTCAGTTTTCTGTGTTCTTCAATTATGCATTCAAGAGCTTTTAGAGCATATACAGTGAAAAGGGTTTGATTTATTTATTGGAATTTGTCACTGTTCCTAATTATTATTACACATAGGTGAAGGGTTGGTGCAGAAGGCCATCTCAGCCAGCGAGAGTGTGTTTACATCTACTCGACCAGAGGGCCAAGAGCCGCTGCGTGCTGAGACACGTCAGCTGAACGCTGACTGGGATAGTCTGCGCAGCCTCATCACTGACACACAGAAGACACTCAGCAAGTGTCTGTCAGCGTGGGGTGACTTCAATGATTCCAGGGAGCGTACTAAGACATGGCTCTCCGATTTCCAGAAGAAGGTCAGTAAAGAAGGGATGTGTTTTAAAATTCACTTTAAGTTGTGGTCGTATCTCTTTTGCTTTGTTTTGTAAAACATGCCTGCAAAGTACTGCATATTTTATGGTATATTGAATAAAAAACACATACTGCAACAAATATAGAATGTAGTGGTTCAGAAGATAAATACAATAAACAATTATATCAATCAATAAATATATAACTTATTACACACTAAAAATCATTGCTATTTGTTAAAACTTTCAAAAAATGTATCCTAAAACATGCAACACAGTATCATTATTTAATTTATTATTATTTGTAATAAATATTCTTTTATTACTTTTATTCTTGGTTTATACCTTCCAGTTGAAACCATGCTGGACACATAAAAAACTGATGTGTCACTCAAATCTGGGCACTTATGGATGCCCAGGAGCGGCACATTACTAACTGCAAATGTCAAGATTCTGGGTTGCAAGGGTAACTCGATAGGTCTAGTCTACTGCAGGAGATGACTGTTGGAGTTGGTGGGGTTCGTTCCCTAAGAGTCAAAGGTTTTTGCCAGCCTAGACTTAAGGGTGTGCCACCCCCTGCCTGCATTGACAGGAGAGGCTGATCCAAAGCTGGCTTCTTCTTCCGAGGGGACATGACTTGAGACATCCAAAATATTCTGTCACTCCGGAAGCAGTGCAAAGGTCCTTATAGGACTAGGGGAAATTTCCAGGCTTCTTATCCTGAGAGAACAAAAAAATAATATTTTTATTCTTGATTCAATTTTAGTGTTTATCCACATTGTAATTTTAATGTGACAACTTAAATAATAAGTATATTTCAAAATGACCTGTGTACTCTATGAAGCAAAATATTCTTCATGGGTTTAAGATACTTTTTTATGATCATTTACTTTTCAATTTGGCATTAGAGCTCACATGTCCATAATTAATTAGATTAGCTATGCTGTTGAACTTTTTGTATTATTTGGTTAATGCATTTAGTTTGGTTTATTTGTTTCCTATTGTCACAACCTTCTGTTATATCCATGAAATTTTGCATTCACCTTTTGTTTTATGTATTTCATGTCTATTATACATGTTGATTCATGCTATATCCTTCATTCCTCTCATGCTGTCTTTTGATTGAGTAGCCTGCCTCACATCTTATTCTTTGTTTGTGACTTGTTATGTCTCTGCTTTGAGTCATTCTAGCTTTCTTTGTCACACTGTTTTCATTTTGCTTTCTTTCACATCCTCCGTCCTTTATAAATTGTCTATTTTACAAAACTTTGTCACATGCTTTTTATTTGTATCAAATTGTTTTGTCTTTTCTTTGTTGTCTCCATATTTAATTTTTTTAATTCTGGTTAACTTTTAGTACTTTTAAAACCAGATGGAATGTTAATATAACTGGATAACAAAACATATTTAAGGAGTTTCATATTTTGCAGTGGAATATTTGGTGCTGTCTGTTAACAGGTGGATGCTGAGACAGACGATGGAGACACAAAGACTCCCGAGGATCTGGAGCGGTGTCGAGCATTGCTGGCTGAGGTAATCGCACACAAGCCTGCTGTAGAGGAGCTGAGTGACCGCTGTGAAGCTCTCATGGAGCTGAGTGCCTATCCCTGGGTGCGGGATCAGACTGTACAGTTGCAGAGCGCCTACACCAATGTACTCACCAGTGTCCAGGGGTAAGATAGCCAGTGCATATTCATAGCATTCCTACAATATTCAAAGCATTCATACAATATAAATTACATTTAAAAAATTTTAAAACCTAGCCAAGCAATAGGATTTTAAATGTATTTTTGTTGTATTGGGACAAAATATAATCTTTTTTATGTACACAATCTGGGAAATAGTTTCGGTATCGTCATACATAGTTAAAGACGTCTAACTTCAGTAACAACAGAGTATAGTGCTGTGAATTTTTAATTCATATTAGTTACATTAGTAATTTTAGTAAATGCAATACTTTGAATCCACAATATTTGTTACTTAAAATTAATCGTTTTAAATCCAACAGAATTTTGTATCAAACTAATTTATAAGATATTATTGTTAAAACAACTGACAAAGCGTGCTTGGCAGTCTGGTATCGAGAGTGGAGAAAAACCTGTCAGACCACACTGAGTTCCTGAAGGCCAGACAGGAGGTGGAGGACTGGCTAGCTCGTGCTCATGGCACCGTTAAGGACTGTGTCGGCTCTGGAGACCTGGCCTGGGCGAGAGACAAGCTGGACACCATCAGACTTGTGGCCACTCGCATTACCGAGGGTATGTAGTCTGCCATCCATTCTTGTATTATTAAGTGGTTTAGAGATTCAGAGACTTTATTGTCTGTTCTCATCATCCTGCCGGCAGGTCAACACCTGATGACAGGCATGCAGGAAGTGTTCAGCCGAGCAGTCAACACGACACCGAGCGACCAGCAGGACTCGTTGCGGGAAGCTATGACAGCCCTGCGGAACAGTTGGGATCAGCTCAATATGGACCTTAACTGTGTGACTGCGCAACTCAAGGCACTTGTGGCTCGATGGGAAGACTTCAATGACTCCAGGAATAAGCTGGAGAGCTGGCTGACCGAGACAGAGCAGAGGCTGGCTGAAAAATACGATACACGGGCAGAGCTTGGCGAGATGAAAACACTACTTGAGAGGTAATGCAGACTAATAACTCAAGGGAATCAAACCAATTTTATAATATTTTGTAGATTCTTAACAAATGTAGTAGTAGTGAAATAATGATTATTTCTAAAGCACTCATAGTTTTTATCTATTAATGGGAATTTAAACATTTGATGTAGGCTTGATCCTTTAGTACATGTTCTCAATCAGATCATATGTTATAAGATCAATTCTGCACTATTAAGATTTTTTTGTAATTTTAATATCCTTACCAAAGTTTTCAAGATATGACAGTCTATCCCATCTGTTTAAAACACAATATTTTGTATTTTTTACTCATTATTACAGAGTGTACATACTTGAAATTTAAATGGGCAATAACCCTTCTCTGTGCATGTGTGTGAAAAATTAAATTTTACTTACCTTCCTTCCTACATCTGTTACAGAATATTTTAATCAGCCGCACATTAACGATTTTATAAAATCTCTTAATCTTAATGATGATTAACCTCTGATGACAGGTTTAAACACATCCAAGAGGAGATTGAGTCCCGACGGCCTGATCTGGATCACTTGCTGGAAGAGAGTGTGGAGCTTAGTCAGTGTGCCAAGAAAGATGAGGCCAAGAAGCATACAAAAGAACTGGAAGCTCGCTGGGACAAACTGAATGTGGATTGCAAGGTATGAACCTTTGACTAGGGTTCAATTAGCGTGAATTGAGAGATTTAAAAAAATCTGTTTTTGCCAAAGTTAAATTTATCTCCTGTCTCTGAAAAAAGAAATGACAAGCAAAAATGTATTCTTAAAAAAAAAAACTCTACCAGTAATGGCAGCCACGTTTTACACATAGACACGCCGCTCTGTACAGACCAGACCATCTGATGATAGATTTCGGCTGTTGTGCAATTTTTTACATTCAAAAACCAATTAATAGACCAAATCTCACAGTCTGCAGAATCATTGATTGTTTCAAACATTTTAAACATCCACAAGAAACAATAAACTTAAAACTAATCAACTGTAATGGTGCTAGTGTTGAACTCGTAAACTAAAGAAACAAGTGTGCCTGCACTGAATGCCACAAACAGCATTATGGTAGAGTATTTACTTTCTGGACTCACCTCATATATTGAAATTAATTTATGAAAAGCTGGTGGAAAAGTTATTATTAGACACTAGAACAGTTAATCTGGGCACCATTGTGTATTTATCATCACTTGTTATATTTTGACATTACAGGACTATGAACAAATTTCAATATAATGACCTGCCCTTTCAATTTATATTGACATTCTTTATTTTTCAAAACCATTCATTTTAAAGAAATTTCCATATGAGCATTAAAGATATAAAAAATTATTTATGCGTATAGTGAATTTATTTCCGTATAAATATTGTTTTATAAAAGCCTACAGTAAACTTCTGTGTCACTTACATCTCAATGTCTTTGGGAAATATCATCTATAAGTTATATTAATTTATTGTCACAAATTAAAACTGTTCTCCAAATGAAATGTCCAAATGCCCTTGGCCGTTAAGACTAATAGAATGCCTTAAAGGATTGCACAAATTTTACTTTTAAACTTATTTTGCAATTTGCTATTGTGACAGACATTAAAAATACCCAGCCAATAGGAGGGGACCATTTTTCATTGTTTAAAAATGTTCAAATTCAAGTTGTAACTTTATTTTCAAAATACAAATTTTATTTCCAAATTAAATTATGCCAGAATCGTGGCCCAGTGTTTTTGTATACTTGATTTTTCCATTATATACATACATCATTGGGATGTTTAATTGCAGGCCAAGAGAGAGTCTGTAGAGCGGGAGATTCAGGAACACTCGACATACCAACAGTCACTGCAGGACACAGAGAAATGGCTATTGCAGATCTCCTTCCAGCTGATGGCTCACAACTCACTGTACATCACCAACCGGGAGCAGACTCAGGAGCAGATAGTGCAGCATGATGCTCTTCTGGCTGACATCCAGAGGTAACCATACTGATCTTACCATAGTGCAACACTTGTATTCATCCCGTATGTGGTATATCAATTATGTGGGGATATTGTCTTTTTTTATATGTGGATTCTCCAAGTTTTATCTCTTAGACATTGTGGCTCTCTACACTCATATTACATCCCAGGATTATTCTCAGCTGGCATACTCTACTCACTAGGAGAGTACTTAACTGCCTTCCTTTTATGAACTCCTTTTAAAATACTCTTGGGTTAACTTTTCCAAGGTGCACGAAGAATATGAAATGATGATTTCTGTTCTTCCCTGCACCTGCAATAAGTTGAGTCTTCCACAAATACTAATAAATTAAAACACTTCTGAATCATGTTTTGATCTGTAAGAAGTACCCACTGCTCTTCCTTAACAATGATCTCCTTCACTACATTAGGTTCCTGTTTTCCTGTATGTGTGTATGTACATGAATCTTCTTCAGTAAAGGCTCTGATTGTCTTGTAACTCTCATCTTCCTGTTCCACCTGTGAGGATATTCTTGAAGCATCCATTCCTTGACTTTGTTGACTTTGCTTTATATATACATTGCAGAGAGTACGATAACAGGGGTCTGAACAATTAGTGTGCCATTTGACTCCCCCTCCTTCTTGCAAGTTTGTCTGCAATGCCATTTCCTTTTACTTCTGGATGTGTGAGGATCCAAACAAGCATTATCAGTGCATATTTGGAAGTTCCTGGATTGACTGTCATGTTGGTTATTACTGTGAAAGTGATCATGTTTGAAAAGAATGCTTTGATTGCTGCTTGATTGTCAGTATAGGTAATGGAAAAGCTTCTGTGTATTACTCTCTTACAAAATAGGACTGGAAAACCTCAGTCTATAAGAGCACAACATGTTTCCCTAGATACATAGAAACATTTACCTATATAACCTAGTTGTACCTGTCAACTCCATCTCTTCCTTTTGTGGAGCCATCAGTTTACCACACCTGTGTGCTTTCCACCACATCTATCTCAATGTTAAACACTTCTTCCAGCATTGCTTCATTGCCTAATTATTTAATTAAGCTGGACTAATCCAGCTCACAAATAAATAAACTAGGAAATGTTATGGCAATCTAATTCTATGTTAAATATTCATACAAAGTCAGTAACAAGGCAATTACAATGACCCTCAGAAACCGCCCTCATGAAACAGAAATTATAGATTTGTAATCTCCTTACTTTGCCACATTAAGAGAATGCAGCCTCTTGGCCGAGGCTGTTTACACAAAAAGCAGTCCCTTTACACCTTTAAATATAACACATTTATTGGCTAATGCTATAAAATGAATTTGTTTCATACTAAATTATTTTTATCAAAATAAATAATGTTTATGATATACAGTAGAATAGAATTGAATTTAATAGTGTTTAACTCTTTTTGCTGTAGATTGTTTTCCCCTCTTAAGGCAGTATAAGGTGGTTTCTTCGTAATTTATATCTACCTCTTGCACAGGTGCATCATTGTAATTATAGTTTGTTTAGATATAGATGGATTTTTAAGAAGACTATGTTTAAAGAAGTGTCTGGTTTCTTGTAGATACCAAAGCACTCTGGACGATCTGAAGGAGAAGGGTCGAAGCCAGATACAGCGTTACGTGATGGCAACTCCGGACATCCAGCCAGTGATCGAGCGGCAGTTGAGCAATGTGCAAGAGAGCTACAACTCGCTACTGTACACAGCTCAGCAGATCAAGGCGAGGCTCAGCGACTCACTGGCCAAGTTCCAGCAGTACGAGGACACACTGGAGAGCATAATGGCGAGTCTGGACGAGTGCGAGCCACTGGTCACTCAGGGAGTGGGTGATCCGCTCACACTTGCCGAAGCTCAGGAACAGCTGGAGCAGGCGCGGGTTAGCATAACAAACCAGTTTACTTCAAATTTAATTGTATAAAACAGTAAACAAAATTATATTAATTTTATATTTAAAATGAAATTTATAAAATATTATGTGGATGATTGATTGGATGACTGGAAAGAATATTATTTTTCATTTATGCACTATATATATTTTTCTGTAATATTAAAAATTAAAAATGTAATGCAGTGTATAAATAAAAAAATAAAAAACCAAATTATGTAAATAAAATAATTTTAAGAAGTTTTTAAAATTGTATTGTGTAACAAGAAACATGTATTTTTGAAAACAATGAATTATTGATGATGAGATGTTTATTCATTATAATAAAGAGAATTACTGAGAGTAAACAACCAGACAATATTTCATTGGGTAACTTCTATGCACTTTTCTCAGTATTAGTTGCATTAATTCCTCGGAAATTTGAGTTTCAAGTAGAGTTGTTTACCAACAGGTAGTTCATAACCGCCTTCAAGGGGAGAAGACTCGCCTGGCAGTGGCTGTGCAAGCGTGTGAGGCAGCGGCCGCCTGTATCTCCCGGCCTTCCTCACCCCAGGACACTGCCCATGCACCGATACCTGATCGTGAGATTGCTGTGAGGGTACGGCTAGAGGATCTCATCGACCAGGTATACCTAAGCTATAAATTACTGGTTCAAATATCAACAAATAGTTCACAAAATAGGGAATTTATAATTACAGTGGATCCTCGATGTACAAATATCGGTTTAATATTTTGCTATATGTAATGTAGGAAATATATGTGAAGTAATATGTAATCATGTAAATATATGTAATGTAGGCTTTGATTACGAGGATGATCTGTTGTTGAGTGTCCTCATGTTGGATGATCAAATGTATTAACAAGCAGTTAGCTTCTATAGAATAATATTCATGAATTTATTTGAAATTGAATAGTCTTTGACATAAATATAATTCTCTGTTTAGATTTATAAATCGATTCATTGAGATTCTAAAATAGTTAGTAAATTTGTTGTTATGAAAGATTTCGTTTCCAACATTTATTTGTTATCTAGATTTATAGGTTTTGTTTTAGGCTGTATATCAATACGTTTTAATTGTAATGCGTTCTAATCACTAGACTTGTTTGAAATTCTATAAAACAACATGAATTGACAAAATATTGTTTTATTAATGATTTGAACTATCGAGGTTTCATTGTAACTTGAAACTGGTTTCTTTTATGAAATTTGGTTAAATATTTAGCAAAATGATTCTCAAGTCCTTAATAAAACCTGTGCACTTTCTGGATGCTGCTTGCTTTGCACAGTAAGTACAACAATTAGTGTTCAAGACCATCTGGAGTATGTTGAGTGTAAGTTAAGGCTGGACGGGTACAATTTTTTCACTTGGTTCAGTTTGAGTTTGAATTTTGAATCAGGTATTTGGCTCTCTAAATGTGCATTTGAAGTAAATTTAAAATAAGGTATCTCCCAAGAACTTTGGATATCAAACAAATCAAGATCTTAAAACTTCATCCAATTATGATGTAGCAGTCTCCACTTTATAGGAACAGTTATCCGCCCAGCCACTTTTTGGCATTATAAGTTAGCCCTTTGTGTGCGTGATCCATTTATCAGGTAATAGTTGCTTTTATTTTATTTATTCCTATTTTAATTATATTTGTGTTTTATAAAACTTATTTGGAAAGTAAACATACATTGATTGGAAAGGAACATAAGATTTTATTTTAACCCTTATAACGTCAGTATATCTTTTCACGACTTCCAGCAAACGGCACAATATTTAAAAAAAAATTTTTTAATGTGTAAAGTTCATTTTTATTTTTACTTTCTATAATTATGGTAAGTATAAAAAAGTAAAAATTTTAAAATTATCTTGTACGTACATATATTTATGGGACATTAAATTGAAGCCAAACTACACTACCTGAAGCCAAACTGCAAACAAAAGCGCGCGCGCTGTACGGCGTCTGTGCCGTGTGGCGGGGAGAGTACCTAGACACCGCGTCTATTGTTTCAAACAATGTAACGCGACAGCTATATTTTGACGCTTGACATAGGTCAATAACCCACACACATGGTTGACGCATACCATTAGTGACATTGATCGGATTTAAAAGGAACTTAAATTTGCTATAGACGCAGTTTTGTGTCGATGCGCCGTACCGCGTCTTTGCCGTTTGGAGATAGTTTGTCTATGCGCCATACGGCGTCTATGACGTTATAAGGGTTAAGTATGATAAATATCTTCTGCACTGTCCTTGTTAACATCAGTACATCTTAGTGTTAGCAAACTCTTTCATAGTCATCACCACAAATATACTTTTCACTCAAATTCACTTTTTGTTTGTTAACCAAACAATATTTGTAAATGCAATTTCAGACTGAGTGAGGGGTTTTTTGTTTGAAATTTTATAATTTTCTCAAAGTTATCAAGGAAAGTTTTTCACTTTTAATACAACTTCCTTTTTGTTGGTCACTGAGCAATTATTGTATGCTGAACAAATTGATCAGAAATCGCTTTGTAGTGATTGGTTTCTGACTGAAGGACACATCTTGCGAGTACTGTCAACAGTAAAATGTCTTGCTATTTCTCTTCCACTTTTCACACAAATTTTGTCAATAGTGACAGCCAGTTACTATCTAAACATCATCTAGAACTTCTGCTTTCCTTTCCTTAAATTAAAAACCACTGTACTATACTTTTGCCAATTCCTTGAGTTTGAACCACATGCAGCCACCAGCTGACAGTGCATTACAGCTTTCATGGAGAATAACACATGTATGGTCTTTTATCATTACTGTAGACAATGGCAGTTTCAGTAGAGATATTTACGACTATGGCTACAGTTTGCATGTGACCAAACTCCCTACTTTTTCTCCTTCACATTGCAGAGTAGTCTGAAATCTTTAATTTCTTCTGACGTTAAGAAAATGTTATTTTTACTTTCCAAACATGCCTTTTAGAATACAATTTGCATATGTTTTTCTATTTACAAAGTGTGCAGTGTTGCAAATAAAAATAACTTTATTATTATTTTATTGTATGCACAAGTTTTATTGTATTTTATTAGTTGCTTTATGTGTTTTATAAACAAGCTGTGAGAAGTACATTGTAGATTTCCCCATTTTGAAATGGCCACTGTAATTATTGACATAGTGTGTACAGACCAGTTAAAAAATAATATAATACATAGATACTAATCAAATGTGCTGTTGAAATCACCAGTTGGTGTGTTTTACTATCTTACTTAGAGTGGCTCTCTTTTATTCAGACATGCATTTTTGGCAAACACTTGGGAGGTCTATTGCTTCTTACAGTTGCTTTTATTATTTGCATTAGTAGAATTTTGTTAATAGAACATTTGAAAACGTGATTTTTGAACTACTAATTTCAACATTGTTTTGTTTTAATAACATCTGAGTTTTGGTGTACGACTTAAAAATTATTTTTTACTTCGATATCAGAGACACCTAGATTACAAAATATAAGACAGGTCTGTGACAGCATCAGATTTCAGATGCTGGACTAAGAGGAAGGGGGAGAAACTGATGCTAAACTCAACATTCATATTAAATCAATCCCCACCCACCATAGCTATGTTATGTGTAAAAAACTCGGTTGCTCCACTATGCTTAGACATTGTGTCTAATACTCGTGGATTGTTGTGCACTCAGTTGTGCACCTGATGAGACGGTAAGAATGCCTCTTCACCTAGATCACACTATATTTTGTAGTCTATCATTCGTTTCTGATGTCGAAGCGAAGCAAAGAGTTCATTTTGAGCTTCTTCATCGCCAAATTACATTATTGTTACAGTAAACTTCTGTTAATATGGCACAATCAGAACTTTAGGCATACCGAGTTATCAAATATGCTGAATTATTGGATGTATGTCAGAGAAATAATAAAAAATAATAAATAAACAAACAAACAATCAATCACAGTAAAACACTACATTCATTCTCTCCTTTTGTGGTTTTTACAAGTAAAATATTTGACTTGGTTTTTGCAGGAATGAAACCAAACTAATTGTAATTGATTCAGATGTTTTCTAACTAACACTTTGTAAGATTTTTCACTCAAGTAATAAAATACTTAGGTAATAGTATATTTTTCACACAGACTTGTCATTCTTGTGATCTGTGAGGTATTTATGCATATAAAAGTTTTACTTACTAAACAAAAATTGATAATAGTTCAGTCTTATTAATTGGATATTTTCAGTTACTTATTTCTTATCAAACAAGTAATATTTGATATTTTTATGAAAATTGTTATATGTTTCATGGCTGTAATTTTATTTAACTGCATGTTTGTTTTGTTTTGTTTATTACGTTTGCATGTTTTTGTTGTGCCTGTTAGAGTCAAGTACAGGACGAAGAGCCTTATACGATACGGCTCCGGAAGCTGCTCAAGAGACTACAAGATCAGGGAGTCATTGACAGAATGAACAATAAAGTAGAATGTGTAAGTTAGAAATCATACATAAACAATACAGAATTGGTGGATGGTCTTAAAAGTCTTGTTGATACCAGAAATTAAAATTTTAAACATTCATTTATGACATTAATATATTTTAGTTTGAGTATAAGTATGTTAATCTACTTTGGGCCACACATACAAGAGTCAGCTGATGTGAAACAACCTTGAATTTACCTCAAATGAACAATGTTAGACCTCAAACACTTTTAAACTCATAATTTCTGTTAGTAGAATTTTATGGATTTTGTCGTATTTTAAGGACATAATTAATAAGCATCCAAACGCTTTTTCTTTTGTAAAGTGTATACCTTTTCAGTATCTAAACAATAAAATATAAAAATGTTTAAGATAATTTCATGAAAAAAATAATATAAATATTAATAAATCTAAGAAAGCGTATGAATGTATATTAAGTATCATTAAAATGAGACATCTTCCATAATTCGATGATCACAAACAAAGGTGTGAAAGTGTTAGAAGTTTAACATGGTTCTTATGTGGCTGAAATGAAGATGGCCACCAGTACAGCTTCCTTCAAACAGTAAAGAGGACCCTTTGGTTCGAAAGCCACCTCAGTAAATAAACACTATTTGATTTGAAGACCCTTGGAACAATTAGGAAAATTAAAAAAAAAACATTTTTCTAGTATGATTTTATTTTTTGAACAAAGCCTTTCGAAACCAAAGGTTTCATCATCAGGATACTCCACAAATAAATAATTACCATTATTTTTATTATAAATAATACAGGGTGACACAGACTAACGGGAATTTTTTAAAAAATTCTAAAAAATAAGAGTGATGGAAGAAAATGGTTTTATTTGTATTAAATGAAACATCAAAACTTGCCATTTATGAAACACTGATGGAATTTATGATTTAACGTTCGCTGTTGCCCGTTCCACTGGTCCATGGCTACTGTAATGGCGGCTTGTTTACTTGGTCACTGTCACCGTCCCGCAGTGCTGCCACCTGCTCACGGCTGCCACGACGCGTTACAAAAATTCCCGTTATTCTGTGTCACCCTGTACTAAAATACCATATGGTGTAAATATGCAAATACAACAATTTGAAAATATTCCAGCTAGTATGAAAATTAGAACAACTATAGTTTTTTTTTTATAAATAAACTATAAACTATACAGAAACATATTTTGAAATACTATAAAATAATATACATTTTGAAACTATACAGAATGTAAAAAAATTATACTTGTTTTTAACTATTGTACTTTATGCATGAAAGCATTTAGATATTTTTGTTTTGTTTTGAAGTTTAAGCTTACTAACGTTGGAAAAAAACCATCATAAATAATTTGTATTAATAACAATATTTCTTTATAAATATGCTGTACCCCTTGCAGATAGAATTGCACTATGCAGTTAGGCTCTATTTATAGGCATATGAACAATTACATGTTAATAATTACTATCTGTTCTATAAATACAAGTTGTCTACTAATTTTCCATTGATTATAGATATTGCTTGGTTTGATTAACCAAACAAAATTAAAAAAACTTCATTTATTTCATACTTGTACTGAAACCAATCTTTTAATTACTGTTTAGATCGTCTTTGTATAAATCATATAGAAGTTATAGGATATAAATGGTTTACATAAATTGACTTATAACATTAAATAAACACCACCTTTTAGATAAAGCTGTCTCACAGAATAACTTTGATTTCTTTGGAGACCATGTAAAAATCTGTACCACCATAGAGACATTCTAATTATTTGTTGTGTTTTCTCTTCATCCTTTGTGCTCCTTGTTCATGTTTTTCTCTGTTTCCGGCAATATCAAATTTGTCACAAATTTTGCAATTTGTTTGTGTTTATCCCAAATTATAATTTTCATCTTCTCTTGAAATTCTTAGCCGCCCAATAACATTAAAACCCAGTTAACATAAAACAAGAGACAATTGAATGTCAACCAGGCCAATCACAGATTAATTGATACTATATTTTAGATTATTTATGTTCGAGGTTTTTAAACAATCAAAACAGGATTGTATTAATTCAAAAGGTGAATACATTTTTGTTAAGAGAATATGTACTTAAATTGTTATGTATAATTTATTTCCCAGTTATGCTCTGTATTCGACTCTTGTTATTCGTAGTACAATTAAAGTGTTTTGACAGGCACAAAACCGTCTCTCTGCATTGACAGCTGGTGTCTCTGAACTGGAGGAAAGAGATCGACAATTGGCTTCACTTGGACAGTGGGTGGCAGATCAACGAACTCAGGTCTGTTTTACTTGTAAAAATAACCATTAATAGTGTTCTATAAATTACATTACACAATTTTTCATTTTGAATAACCTAATAAGAAATAAACTTCAGTAATGCTAGTTGATATTTGAAGAAGGATTGTAAGTAAAAAAGTTACGGTTAGAAAGAGTGATAAGAATGATAATAACAGGTGACAGAGTGGCGTGCACGACCAGCCAAGCTGAGATCAGACGCAGCACGTGCAGAACTGACAACCATGCAGGAGATGCTAGGGACTCTTGGCGACAAGAAAATGCAGTTGGCTACAGAATCGGGAGCGCAGCCTGAGTTGGAGGCTCAGCTGGACAGTCTGGAGGATTTGGTCAGTAATTTGTGACTAGTTTAAGTAGTAATCAGTGGTTTGAATAGAATGTCTGGGCAGTAACCATTATTGAAAATTAGTAATATTACATTCTGATATTTTATAGCTGATGGAAACCCTGGCTAAGAAACAAGGGGAGCAAGCATTGATAGACGAGTATCGCAACAGTCTGGCCAACACACAGACATACCTGGACTCTCTGGGCAAGAAATTGGATACACTGGAGCGAGGCAGTGGTCTCGACTGCCAACACAAGCTCGCTACTCTCGCTGAGGTCAGTAATTTACACTTGTATTGACATGGTAAATAAAAAAATATTTAAAGTAATAACAAGAGAAGTCACTTACAGACTTATTGTACTTACACTAGATGAGGACAATAAGGCTGTATTATGATACATCCTTTATTGACTTATGACGTATCAAACTCATATAAACATTGAGGTTTTTACTAGTGCAAATTCAGTCAACTAAAATGGATATTACCTATCAGCTGATATTAAGTTTTTTAGTAGATGTATCATCTGATATTATTTTGGTTAAGGATATGCCTGAGCTACACATGTGTTTTAGTAATCGGATGTTTAAATTTAACAGAAATACTCTTATATGATTAAAATTGGAAATTAGAAAGCCTGAGGAGCAGAGTCCTACAATTGAATGTATTTCAAATCCACAAAGGGCACATCTAATGTGTAAGAGATTTTGATTTATACCAAATGTGCATATAAAATAATATTTTTACATATCTAAAATCACCATACACAAATTAAGAAGTTATTTTAGTAATATAGGTACTTAGCAGTTTTATTGTATTTGCTGCTGTGAGGTTAAATTTATAATAATAGTAACATTACTTATATGTTCAACCATATTAAAAATCTGTTCTCACTTCAAATAATTTATATTTTTTTATAATTTGCACTTTTCTTACAGGTGGGACTAGAACTTCAAGAACATGGCCTACCAAAGGTGGAACAGACAAAGACACTAGCCAACAATGTGATAGCTGTTGTTAGCAACTTGGACTCTCAACAGATTGAGGATCAGGTAATTTAAATAAAATAAAATAAAATAATTTTTAACAGATGAGCTATCTTTAATGAATTATAAAATAATCTGTTTATGTTGTAATTCATACAACTGTCATATCTAATGTTAATACGCAGGTGAAGTCAATAGAAAGGCGGTACAATGATGTGGCCAAACGGGTGCAGCGCAAGGCGCAGGTGCTGGCCGTGACACACAAGGGACTGGAGGCAGCGCAAGGCGAGATCGGTCAGGCCAGGGAGTGGGTACGGGAGAAAATGGGTTTTGTTAATGCACCTCCACCACTCGGTTATGAGAACAAAGCGACCGAAGAACGACAACAACTGCTCAAGGTACGCAATACATATTACGTGTAGTTTTCATAAATAAACCTGGATCTTCGTTCAAGTTTAAGTGCACACTTATTTTTCAAATAAGAAAAAACAGAACAATTTCATGAACATTTTTAACATAGTTATTACTGAAACAACAGAAATCTGTGATTGTTATGGCTTTGAGGTTTGTTTGTGACAGGCATTGCTGAAGGAGGCTGAAGGGAAGCAGTTGTTAGTAGAGTCGTTAGACAAGCGAATGCAGGCCCTCCATAGTGAACTGGAGCCCAGTGAGATACAACAAGTAGAAGGCAGCTTGCGACTGCTGGAAACAGAGGTGATTATAATATGAATGTTAATTATATTATCTTTTTCATTTATTGTGGTAATAAACTTTCCTACCTATTAAGATATTTTAAGCCCATTACAGTCATTAATAATGAATTGACTCTATTAATAATATTTAACTATTATCAATGAATGCAATTAATACTATACTATAGATTATTTCGAAATTATAGGCAATATACAGTTGTAACTTACCTCAGCATTTTCAATACTTACTCACTCAACCTTTGACCTTGGTAATAGATGTCCACAAATGGCAGATCACTAACTTGTTTTGAGATATTGGGGTAAAGGGATAACTTAATCAGTAAGTTTGAGTTTACAGTACAGTATGCCCCCTTTTACTGGGCATACCTGTTTTAGTTAGACACCAGGACTGTTGGGATGTAGACTGTAATTAAAAAATACTTAAATTTATTTAAAAACAACTAGTAGTACTCAGAATGTTGACATGACTTTCTCAAAACGAATCTTTGTCATTTGTAGCTGTATCATTGATTGCAATCAACAGTGGACTAAAAGATTTTATTTGTTATACTGTAATAGAAAAATTGGATTTCCAATTTATAGTCAGTGCAAGGTTGATTTAGTAGAATGATAAATATGGACATTTAAAAATGAGAGATTTTGATGTGGGTTTCACTTGCAACAACATTTCTCAAGCTTCTTTTTATAGATCATGAGATGCCAGACACGGTCAGCAAGAAAGTTAATCTTTAGTTGTCGTGTTTCTATCCAACAAGAGGTATCAAAATAAGTGAATTCTCATACTGGGATTTGCTCAGTCCTAGTAGCTATGTGGATCACGAGGTTGTGCTCTTCACATGAGATTTGCTGAACTATTTATTGTTTCGCAACTACTACTGGGATTTCACTAAAAATATATTAAATATTAATAATTGAATACTATTTTAACGTTTAGTACATATTTTTTGTGTTTCAATTCATTAAACACACTATTTTGTGATCACATCACTCTGTTAACTTGAAAGGAAATAATGTAAGTTAGTCACAATATTCTCCTCTGATTCTTTGGTGGATATTACCATAAATATCTGCGGAGCAGGTTGGAGAACTGAGCGGCGCACTTAAGGGTGAGATCGAGCGTGTGGGTAGCGCAGCAACCCAGCGCAAGCAGTTTGAGGACAAGTTAGCAGCGGCTCAAGCTAGACTGAGAGACCTGGCGACAGAGGACCTGGACCCCATAAAGGAACAACCACTGACTGCTGCGGCTGTAGAAAGAGAACTAGCGCATTTCAAGGTAACGAATCACCATGGTCTAGTCAATCAATCAATCATTTATTGTTAGAACACAAAGTGTATAACAACATCATCAGTTAAAGGATAACAAGAATCTAAGCTAGCTTATAATTATTAACTACAAATACATTTTAAAAATTCATCAACCTTTAAATACATGTTTTCTTTACTATATTAGAGTCAAGTTTTTGTCATTTTGCAAGACATTGTCAAAACAGTAAATATTTTGTTGACTAGACTTAGGTCTAATTCAAAATTAAAATTTAGTGGTCCAGGTGTAAAATTAACTAAAAATGTATACTATAAAGTGATGACAAAAGACTAGAGCCAGGTTAAAAGTTAACCTAAACATCAAAGTACTCACACTATACAAGCATTTTTCAGTTCACCGTAACTTAATAGTGGCTTTAAATCTGTTTAGGGACATACTTTTGACTTCAATAGGTAATGCATTGAATATCTTAATGCCCTGATATACAAAGCTGTTTTGAGTGCTAGAGTAAACACATCTTTTTGTAACAATATTTAGCCTATTTCTTGTTTTATAGCCATGAATATCAGCTATATGTTGAAAAGCATGGAGGTTTTCTAACATACCCTAGTGTTGGTTAAATAGCAGCAGTTGATTTACTGTACTTAAATTACAAAATTTTATTTGTAATTTAACCGTATGAAGGATATAACTAATTCAGTATATTCATTTCCTTGTTTTGTTTTCTAGTACAGATTTATCAAAGAAAAAGTTTTTTTTGTAAGCGCTTAAGATGAAATCTAGTAGTTTATTATTCTTCCTTGTTTAGTCAGTATTTACCTTTTAGATTTATTTGTAATAAATATAAGCATATCTCCATACTGAAAGTATAACGTGATTAAAAATATTTGAAGCCCAAAAATTTTAGTCATTTAATAACACAAATATTAGTAAATGACCATTATCAAATAAATGATTCTTTTAATTATAAATCAATAATAAACATTTAAACTAATTTAGTTATTGTGATATAACTAAACAAATCTAGGTAGTTAAATTCAATGGTTAACATAATTTATTAGATATTTGTAGGTCTTAGGATTGTGAATGGCTCGTATTTTATATTTTTATAAATTGTCAGATAATAATAAATTATTGAACTGTTTATGTTCAGGAATATTAATACAGTGCAATTCAATTTGAAATTGTGACACATGTTATGGTTTTTTATGGTGAAAGGAGTTTGAGACTTCACTGAAGAAGTTTGGAGATACAGACCTCGCACCACTACAGAAGCAAGCCAATACTCTCATGAGGGACTGTGATGAAGCGGACAAAGCCAAACTCCAAGCTGTCATTCAAGGTCAGTGCTCAGCCGAGGTTCTCCTGTATTGAGAATAACGTACTTGTGCACATATGTGCAAATCTTGTAAATAACTGTTTGGATTCAAATCCAATAATATGTTCTTAATTTTTTGTATTGGGCAGGACTCACCAAGGAATATGAAGGCCTCCAAAAGAAGACACACAACAAGGTGACTGCACTGGCAGACCTGCTAGCAGGTAGGAGGAAGTTTGAGGTGGATGTGGAGGCGTGCCAGGCGTGGATGAATGAGGCAGAGGTGGCTCTCTCGGCTGAACTCAGAACAGCTAACCTGGAGCTTATTCAGGAGCAGTTGAACAAGGTACAACTGAAATATCCAATTGTGATTTTAAATAAGCTCTTGAACCACAAGCAGTAGCATGCTTAATTATTGTAAAAACTATTATGGGTTACAAAAGAAATATGTGTTATGTACATACACACTATACTGTATATTAAATGCTATGTTGAAAATCAATGTAAATATATATAAAGTTTTATCTGTTTTTGTTTGTGTGTAAACATTGCTTATGGGATATTGGTTACATTCTTATATGGAAATGAATTAATCGTGTGATTTTTAATTTTACCAATCAGATATACCTTAAAATTCTATAAAGATAACGATAGATAGGACATGGAAAAAAGGGTGAACATATATGTATGTATGTATATATGTAACAAGTAATACTGTTAATGTACAAGGCATGTTTTTTTGAGTAAGTAGACTACTGTTTTGATTATTTAAAAAAATGAAGTAAAACTTTTTCTAACTATTTTATTTTCATATAAAAGTTTACACTTTTGTGTATTTTTCAACATAATTGCCATCAATATTAAGGCACTTATCGTATAAAAAAACAACCTTTTATATACTGTCTTCATAGAAGATCGTCACCTGATTTAACAGCAACTGCAACATGTTCGTTTTCATGCTGTACGTGGACGGACATTGCAATACAGCAAAACACGTTTTTGATGAAAATGAAATAGAGAAGACTTTTAAACTTGAGGAAAATCTTCTGATAACGTAATGATTATTTCACTTTCTGAACCAAATTGTTGGTGATCTTTGAGGGTCGTCTACTCCTTTTCTCATCTTGAACATTCATAATACTCTTATCCATCTGAATGCCATTACATCACACATTATGTTTTGTCCTTACACTTCACAATTCTGACAGTGAATTTCAAGTGCTTTCATGCCTTTAGTACCAAGAAAACAAATAACATCATGTACTTCACAGCCATCAGGATTCTCAATTGACGGGGGTATTTGAAATGTGTATTAACAAATATTAAAACAATTGATTTTTGTCGTAATTTATCTGTGGCTTGCTAACAGATGAAGGTAGATAGTGTGCAAGTATGGAATAACAACAGTAGTGCTGCAGCGGCAGAGTTACAAAATGGTACTTACTTAAAAAACACGACTTGTATAAACACTAGTAGTTCCAGAAATCACCACTGTTATTACAAAGCAGGAAAACTTTAGTATAACGAATTAATTGTTATGTGCTAAGAAGGATGAACTATTTTGTGTAAACACTATTGAACTTAATGACTCATAAAAGAAAAATTTGCATCCATTAGAACCAACCCAAAAATACATCACACCAATCAAGATGCGTTACTCATTTATTCCTCTGGTATGCAATAAAATTGCCAATTTTACTTCATTTAATGCTTTAGTTTTAAAGAGAGAGTATGGTTATTGGCATTACAATCAGCAAAGATGTTTTGTAATTTATTAGATTAAATGAATACTAATAAAATTATACAGATATGTAACAAAAATTATGATCTAATATATAAACTACTGATCTTTTTCCATAATTATGCTCTACTATTTTTTAGACATCAATGAGAAGTTTCCTTTAAAAAAATCAAAGTAAATACTTATAAAATATTCTAAAATTATGATTCAAATACTTAAAATATGATATGCAAATATATTCAGAGGAAATCTGTTGTGAGTGGTTAGTCATACTAAGTCAAGTCATAAAGAAATTGGTGATAAACAAAGAATGGTTTTATTTCCAAAACGAATCTTTTATTCAATTCACTTGCAATGAAGTAAAGATGTTATCAGTACAATATGTAAAAGCTCTCTGCTTGATGCTTAACATTTTTAATCACAGTGTCAAGAACTTACAGATATTCGCTTGGTGTTTTAATTTTTTATTGTAATTTTATTGGATTGTAACACTAGTAGTTCATGATACTAAATTTTTTTTTAAATTATTTAAGTTAAGTTTTTTAACTCACACTTTTTTTATGTTATGCAACTTTTTTATAATGGATTTTGTTAAGACGGTGAGTAATCCTCAGTAATTTTGCATTATAAGTAAAAAAATAATAATTATTCTTTTGTATTTAATAATAAGACTGCTTAGTAGCAATTTTTGTATCATTCCAAAACAGATATAGCACATTTTATGAAAATTGTCGTAAAAATCCAGTTATAACAGAAAACATCCATTCTTTTAGATTATATACTTGTATAACAACAACAGTGCACTATTAATGCGTGTTAAAGCAGAAGGATAGATCTACTTGATCATTCATTCATAAATAGACTAAATGTTGTAGGATTTTCTGACTTTGTTACAAAATAGTGCATTTGTGTTTATAAAAAACTCATTCCGCATTGGAGCTTGTGCAAGCCACATGCAGGATGTACTTTCCTTCACAACCTAATTTTTTTCTAGCACTCACTCCTTCCCAATCATAGGCTTTTAAAATTTTGTAGTAGAAAACCTGTTAATAATTTCAGTAAAAGAAAATGTAGATACATTATTAAATAGTTATTTACTAAATTTGTATGTTGTATTTACTAAAAGCAATCCTCAAAGTTTAAATAAATTATTACATACTTATTTACTTCATAAAATCATCATTTACATAACTTTAATAGTTTATAAATAAGTTTCTCAGAATTAGTTAATATGTAAAACTATTAATGGTGTATGCTAAATTGAATAACTAAAATCCATTAGAGCTTCTTCATAATATAAGACATATGGAAGTGTAATTTTACAATATACACCAGTGAATACATTTTTCTGTTTGCTATAATTTTATACAATATATGAAGATTTAATTTTCTCAGTGGTTGCTTCTATATTTATGATTACTACTGAGATTTCCCTTGATTACAATTTTTCATTCTTTTAAATTTAATCAAATTTTCGATCTGTTATTGCACTTGTTATTGTAATTTTGTACTTGCAGTATGCCAAATTAAACGAGGAGTGCCAGCGCGTGGGTGGGGATTTGGCGCAGCTAGAGAAGTCAGGCCGACAGATGGTGTTGAGTGCACCGGACCTTCTGACACTCACAGAGAACTTCAACTGTCTCCATGAGCGCCATACACGCATAGCTGCCAGTATTAGGGATCGCACCAAAGCACTGGGAGCTGCGCTTGAGAAGTGTAAGGAGGCGCAGCAGCGTGCCGACCAGAGCCTCGCACTTTTTGCTCGCATCCAGGGAGAACTCAAGGACCTCCAGAAGCCGATTGGCAGCAAGGTGGAGGATGTTCAGGCCATGCTTGACAGTTACCAGGTACTAACTTGTGATATGGTCATACATCTCATTGTAGAATTTGTTCTTATAATGTGTAAAATGAATAAACCCTTTGGGATCGGCATCAAATTTATATTTGTCCCTCATATCACCAGGTCACAAACGTGGCTTGGGGTTGTTCTCTGCCTTAGATCGGTGATCTATGCCCACGCCTTGTTTCTCAACTCGGCAGGCTACTACTAGTGACCCACGCTGTTTTTCCGTTCAACTCTTAAGGCCCACTATATTGTGTGGTTATTAAATTCAAGCCTTATCTGGTTGTGGCTGAAAAGTGCTGCAACCTCTCAGCCAAATAAATAATTAAATTGATATTGACCTATTTGCAGCACACATTGTAGTATATATTGTTCAGAAATACTTTTTATCCAACTGTCAGTACCATTGTAGCTGTTAAAGTGTATCCTATCTATTTATTAAGATAATAGTGGATTTGGTGGAATGAAGCAAAATATTGAAATGTGGTAATATTCTGTTGATACTAGAGACCTAATTGAAACTCTAGTAATCTGCAAATAAAAATAATTTTAAAACAGAACAACCTTGTAACTTAAATTGCATGTTACTTGGTACATTTAAAAGTAAATAATATGTAACCAATCGATACATTTTCAACCTTGAAGCTAATAAACTTTGTAAATTATTTGGAAATTTAATTTAAATTTCAGTTATTTAAACAACCGAAGGTCAAATACTGCCATTTGAATCTGAGTAAAAGTGATGTACATGGTAACAAAAATTCCATGTGATGACGGATAATACAGCCGACCACTATGCTTGGTCCGTGAAAAGACGACCACCTGAGATTAATCCGAGCTGACCAAGAGAAGAGTTTAGGCCACATTTGTGGTCTCCTGATGGCAAAGGTTAATAAAAAGAAGAAAATGATCGCTTTTCTATCTCCAGAAATATTATACTAATAATGAATAAGTGCTTTATTGTTCATTATTATTTTATAATGTATAAAATACTTTTCTTTGTATAATTTGATTGAGTATGAAGGTAAATTGAGGCAGAAAATGCCATGAAGAAGGAAATGGCCTCGTAAAGTTAAATTTATGAGTTATGTACAGAAATAGATGGAAATATATTCAACACAAAACAAAATCTATTTATTCGAGATAAATGTCCTGAATTTAGTGATTGAGTTTCTGCAATCAAAGTGTAAAATATCCTTGGTAAAATGGATTTTATCTTTTCATCCCATTTTGTATCATTATGTTGTCTGTTTGTTCACTAAAAATCGGAGTATTGTATCTCTCCTTACCAGCCATTACTGTCTTACCATACATTTTACTCTGTGAAAGAATTCTTGAACTATGATGATGATTTTGAAATGTAAATGATTTTGTACCTAACTCAATTATCTAAAGTAATAATTGTCATATTTTACTTTTGTGTTGACTTGTGCCTTTTAGAATGTATCTTTGTTTAATGGCATTAATAAATGTTATTGAATCTTAACAGCAGTTATCATCCTTGATTGATCCTTTATTGCAGTTATTATTTAGTTTAGATTTACAAAAATCATAGAAGTGGGTTCAAATAAGAATTTTATTGACATTTATATCCAAGTTAAAATGTTTTTTAAACCAGGTTTTCAAATGTGCATTGAATAAGATATATTGAGAAAAGTGCTATGATAATCTGAAAAGCATTTGTTACATTAGCATTTTCCTTCTAGAAACTGTTGGATGACTTGAAGAACTGGAAGAACGGTGTGGGCGATCTGGAAGGTGTTGCCAATCTACAGAGCATTGTGCAGCAGCAGGAGGATCTGATCCGGGCAATAGAAGACCAGTTGGAGCGACTGCGACAACTACTGCTGCTACGGGAGCAGTTCATCGCTCTCATCGCTGACATCACAACATTCATCGCTCGGTACACTGAAGTCATACGAGACATCGAGACTGGTGGGCACACCACACAGGAGAAGATAAAAAAATATGACGATGTGAGTTTATCCCTATAGGTCTTTATTAGACTACTTATTTAATGCTATTTTCTCTAGGTATCTTAGCCATCATGCCTAATGGCATTACATAATTTAAAATTCTGTACTCATAAATTAGCAAGTCAATGAATTATTTTTAACCCTTTTAATGTTGCAAATTCAGAAGTAAGGAGACATCTTACTGGCAGATGTAGTTTTGTGCAGAGATCCTCTAGTGCCAAAAACTTTCCCTATTTCTTCAGTATATGACATATTTATTAAAAATGCTGTTTAAAGTTTGCATTTAAAGAAAACAGGTACCTATTAACATTGTTTATAATGCCAATTGTTTGTTTATTATGTATATAAAAAACATATGTACATAAAAATATTTACAACACTTACAAAGAACATTCCGTGAAAGAACAAGCAAATAATTAAAACATTTCTGAACTGGCATACTAAATGAAGCAAATGCATCCAATGAAGAATGCAGCACCAAAAGAACAATGATTTCTTCATGTTTCCGACATATAAAGCCCCAAATAACATCCATGAAACCACGAAAGAAGAACAGCTGATAATTTGAAAACCAGGAAATACAAGCAAAACTAGTATTGCACAATATTTCTTAAGGAAAGTTTGCATTTAAAGAAAACAGGTACCTATTAACATTGTTTATAATGCCAATTGTTTGTTTATTATGTATATAAAAAACATATGTACATAAAAATATTTACAACACTTACAAAGAACATTCCGTGAAAGAACAAGCAAATAATTAAAACATTTCTGAACTGGCATACTAAATGAAGCAAATGCATCCAATGAAGAATGCAGCACCAAAAGAACAATGATTTCTTCATGTTTCCGACATATAAAGCCCCAAATAACATCCACGAAACCACGAAAGAAGAACAGCTGATAATTTGAAAACCAGGAAATACAAGCAAAACTAGTATTGCACAATATTTCTTAAGGGTGGCTGTTATTAATAAAAATTTAATTGCTTGATAACTCAATCATAGTGGTTAGAGAGTTAAATAAAATATTTAGAATTAAGTGGCCCTTGTAATATATTTTAAAACATTATAAAACAAAAATGTTTAGAGCTGAAATAATTACAAGTGCTGATGTTAAGTAAAGAACATTTATAGAGTGTATTAACAGCGCTGTAGTAAATTTATTATGATATCAAAATGCTAAGTAACATACTATATTAAAATTTAAAACCATTTTAGTAGTTAATTTTATTTTATAACCACAGGTAATAGTGAAGATCCAGGAGTGCGAGGCTCTGCTGGCAGCAGCGACGGACAAAGGCGAGCAGATTGCAGCTGAAGGTACAGCGGCTGACCGTAACACTATCACGGAGCAGCTGCAGAGCCTGAAGCAGCAGCTGACAGCTCTGCGGAGAGCAGTGGAGCGGCAGAGGCAGCAACACGAGGCGGCCGCAGCAGAACACATCAAACTGGCAGCAGAGCTGGACACAGTGCTGGAGTGGCTCCACAGTCATGAGGCCGAAGTCAGGTCTCGCCCTGTCCTAAACATTGACGTCTCTAGTGTACAGAGAGAGCAAGAGAAACATAAGGTGAGTAACTTTTTGGTAAAAATTGAGTCATTCTTTTTCCTGAGGGAAAGAGGCTTTTGTATCCGCACTTAGTCCTAAAAGGATCTTTGCACCTCCCTAACTTGTATTTAGGTCCTCAAATTCTGAAACTTTTAAAGAAGCCAATCAGATTTGAGGGCTCCTGTTCTCTGACATTCTTGGAGATATACCCCTAGGAATCTTTTCTGAACTGTAGGTATGGCAGGACAATTTAGCCATATCATGCCATAGTTAGTTTAAATCAATGCTACAGCAGACATTTCATCGTCTAAATCCTAATAGCAGATTTGCAAAACTATACGAGTATCGCTATTAAATAACGGGACTGATATTGTAAAAAAATGTATTTTCATTTTAAACATAATTACTTATTATCACCTTCAATATACGCCCCTTCTCTATCCCTGCAACGCTCCATGCGAATTTTCCATTGTTGGAAACAATGCTGAAAGTCATCTTCTGTCAACTCTTTCAGGAGTCTTGCCGCTTGAACAGCTTCTACGGATTCAAATCTCGTACCTTTCAATGCAGATTTCACCTTAGGGAAAAGATAAAAGTCGCATGGTGCTAGGTCTGGCGAGTAAGGTGGATGTTCTAACACTGGGATGCTGTACTTGGTCAGGAACCGCTTGACAGATAACGCGGAATGAGCTGGCGCATTGGCTTGGTGCAAAATCCATGATTTGTCCTTCCACATTTCGGGTCGTTTTTTCTTACTCTTTCACGTAGTTTATTAAGTACCTCAAGATAGTAATATTGATTAATTGTTTGACCTTCAGGAACCCAGTGAAGGTACACAATCCCACGAATGTCGAAAAAAACAATCATCATTGCTTTAAATTTTGACTTGCTCAATCTTGCTTTTTTGGCTCTCGGTGAAGTTGAGGTCTTCTAATGCATGGATTGGCGCTTCGTTTCTGGATCATAAGTAAAAAACCACGATTCATCACATGTTATTATTCTTTCCAATAAATTTGGGTCATTTTCAATGGCATTCAAAGTGTCAGTACAAACATTTTTACGAGCTGCTTGTTGATCAATCGTAAGAATTTTTGGTACCATTTTTGCACACACTTTTCGCATGTTCAAATTGTCATTTAAAATTTGCCGTACACATTCTTTATCAATGCCTACAGATTCAGCAACTGCACGAATGCTTAATCGTCGGTCGGACTGAATCAAATTAGCAACTTTTTCGACATTGTCTTCCGTTTTTGATGTTGAAGGACGACCTGGCCGCAAATCATCTTCCACGTCTTGTCGACCATCTTGAAAACGCTTAAACCATTCAAAAACACGAGTCCGCGATAAACATTCACTGACATACACTTCTTTTAGTAAATTATAGGTTTCGGTAGCGGTTTTTTCCAAGTTTAACGTGAAATTTAATAACAATTCGTTGCTCTATTATTACGCTAACCATTTTTCCGTCAAAACAAAATAACAACACTTACATAAATGAAGATTATAACACAACAATGTTGTTTACAGAAACGAGACTAACTGCATTCTGAAGAGGAAGTCTCAAACTACACAGCTGTTGGTCATTGTTGGTTGGCGCATGCGCACTCATTCCACTGCAGCGTCAGTCCCGTTATTTAATAGCCATACCTCATAATTCTTGAGGAGTTTAAGAAAACCAATTTTATCAATTTAAACTTTGTATTTGAAGACTTTTTTATTTATTTTATTTTATTAGTATTTTCTTATTTTATAAGTAACAAACCGAGAAATATATATTGTAAAATTATTAAATTGGAAAATATTAGATTTTAAGTCTAAAAATGAAAACTTTAGATTTGATAGACCAGTTTAACTGACAACTGGTATAAGTGAACAGGTCTAGCTTAGTTTTTAAACAAGTCACTGACAATATCAATTTATGTTTTTTACAATTATTGGCATATAAGGGGTTAAAGTTAATCTTCAAGGTAACTGATTTTGGAAGAGAATTAATAATATGTAAGTTGTAGTATGTCTTAAAACCTTTTGTAAGGGAAAGTATGTTCTGAAAGTACTATATGAAAATAAACACTATTGTTACAAATCTAAAACGTTGTTATACTATCCTCATAAGTAAGTCAGAACTGCAATACAAAAATACGTGGTTTTACACCAGGAACTGGCAGCAGAAGTAGAGGTATACCTTGCGAGAGTGAGAGCCGCACAGGAGTCTGTGAGACATGACGAGGGGCTGCCAGGAGAGCTCACAGAGAGACTCAGTGAGGCCAACATGCTTCTCACCACGTTACCACCCCAGCTGCTGGAGCGGGCCAAGTATCTTGACGACAACAAGAGGTACTCACTTTTTAACAAATATAACGTTTTATTTTTACTGAAAACTGGGTTAACAAGAACAAGGACATTAATTTTATTGTAATAATGGTTTAATAATTTAGGATTTGAATGTAGCTCTCTGTTCTTGCTTCAGATATCGAGAGGAGTACCAGGTCCTAGTAGAGAAGTTGCATGCTTGGGTTGGTGAGGCAGAAGTAAAGCTGGAAGCTGGAAAGGACGGGGTTGATTTCGAAAATATTGCTCATGATCTAGAGGATCACAAGGTATGGTAGCCTGTTTATATTTTTATCATTCTGAATGGAAAATAAACATTCAAGAATCTTCAGGTTTTCCTAATAAATGGTCAAATGTTATAGCTGTTCTTCAGCAGCGAACCGACAATTCGAGAACTGGTGTCGCAGCAGATTCAGGCATCAGCCAACGAGATGTGGCCATCGCTGAGTGCCACGGAGCAAGAAGAGCTGAGCCTCAAGCAGCAGAGACTCACTCAACTGCTCAAGAATACCCTCAACTTGGCTAAGAGCAGGTACAATGAGCTTGCAAACTCTGTTCCCCTAATCTAGAATCAAACAGATTTTGACAATGATTGCACATGATATAATGTTTATGGTGTACAGACAAGCCCAGTTGGAGCAGGATGTGGAAGTGTGGCGAGACTATGTACAGTCTCTGGACAAAGTGAGGGCAACACTGGCCAGAGCACAGTTTACTGATGAGCCGGTCACCACCCTGGCCGGGGTACACTTCAACATACAGAAGATAGTGCACGCCCAGACTGATACTGAGGTAGGGTCGGCAGTCTTAATGTTCAACCATCAGGCTGTAAGTTCAGCACCAGTATGTGTGGTATTAAACTTATGAACAATTGCAGCACCACCAACCAGAGATGGATCTGCTGAATGAGCGGGCTGCTGATATACAGGGCAAGGCCAACAGCAGCAGCAAGGCAGCAGTAGCTGCTGAAGTAGAGGCAGTAGCACATCAGTGGGCAGGACTGCTGGCAGACCTTACTTCCCGCAAGGAGACTCTGCAGGGACTCGCAGGACATTGGGAGGTGAGGACAGTAGTCTCAGATAAGTGTTGAGAATAAATACTAAACCGAGAGTGATGGCATCTAGCAAAGTACCTTCTGATATAAGTGATGGTTGCATTTTACTAACACCATTCTGCTTATAATCAGATGGTATCTTTGGTTCACTGCTAAAACAACTGTACTAAAACCCGAAATTCAAGTAGACCTAACCACAGTAAATGGCTTTTGTCAGATTTTCACTCTATAGAATGTGGAACCAATCTTAAACTGAGTATATTGTAGATTGGATGCTTAAATTCATGTTCACTGGAGAAATACTTTGCTGTAAATACGAAAAAGGATTTGTGTTGGAGGGATCCATTACAATGTGGGAAAAAAACATTTTAAACAAGCTCTTTACTGTACAGAGTTTGAAAATTTGAATAAGTTTTTATTTTTCCATCAATTTGTTATGAATTTATTTATTATTTTTGAAATATTAATGCAATTTTATTCCTATTTCAGGAATTCGAGACAAAAATTTTGGAGTTTGAATCACTTCTTTCATCTGCAGAAGAGAAGAATAAACACATGGATACTATTGTTCGCTCCAAACCACAAATCACTGAAGTCAACCAGGCTGTCCAGGTGAATTGTCTTATATCCGATATTTGTTAGCTACTAGCCCTATCTCTGAGAATACTGACTGTAATATGAATGAACATGTGATCACTGTGACTGTTGTTCTGGCAGGAGTTCCTGGCTGAGGTTAAGGGTTATCAGTCACAGCATGAGGAAGTATTGTTCCTGTCAGGTTCGGTGCTGTTGTACCTCGACACGTTCTCACCCGCCTCGGCCACGCTACTCAAGGACAGGCTGAACGGCATCACTGACAACTACAAACGGTGAGTCCACAACTATCGGTACTTGTGATTTTTTAGTTTGATTACATTAAGAAAATATTTTCCTAGTTCAATTATTTGAGCTTTTTAGGAACTGAAAACCTAATAACTTTCATGACTTCCACAGTTGACTGTTCTTTTGTGCTAGGTATTGGCGAATATTTATGTTTAAAAACATCTACTTATTATTCTCAAAGTACAGCCGCAAACATTTTTTTCACATGTGCTAACCACAGGTTTTAATTAGTGCCTGATATTGTTTCACTTTGGACACAAGAGATAGTATGAAGGTAAATTTTACTTATGCCTTTAGTTGTCAAATGGTTCAACTTGTAAAGGGAAATACTCCACTTCAATAAAATCCATACTTTTATATATAATCAGTGATTTTTAAATAGAACAGCCAATGAGAAGTTAGTGATAAATCTCAAATTTAAGTATAAGTCAAGTCAAATTCGTATAATTTTAAAGGTCATGAGGAGATAAGAACTACTTACTTCATTGAAAGAATGGGCCTCAAGAAAACAGTAACTTCTTTTTCTAAAGTATACTATGAGTTTGAGGTTTCTCTCACAAATACTGCCACCTTTTAACTCTCAATATATAAATAAATATGTTGTTTCTGTTTCACTCTTCTAAATTTTTACCATTTTTCTGTTTTTTTTTTTTTTTTTAAGGCATGCAGACATACAGCTTGGCTTGTGCTCATGTATAAAAGTTTCTATATCATAATCTCACAGGCCTTCTTACTGAAAAAATAAATCAATCATGCCATAAAATAAGTTTCATATCCATCTATCATTTTTATTCATGTAATCAACCGTCTTTATTCATTGACTTACATGCAATATATTTTGTAAAAATTTATAATATTTAAACAGTACATTGGATGGTGTATTATGTCATATGTTATGTGCAGAATCAAATTAAAGAACATTCTTAAAATGAAACGATAATAACACATTGGTTACTACTCATAAAAAATTCAAATATTTAGAAACTCCATCATCTTACAAAAAAAATATCTTTGTAAACATATAAATGTGATTACAAAAACATGGACTTATTTTAGTTACAAGAAATAAAAAATTATGTTTGTAAACATATTCTCTTATAAAAATTAATTGTTATTCTATACTTCTGAAATACGAATAAGTCCATATCACCACTTTTTGGACAGTATTTCTGAATATTACTTGAAACGTTTTATGACAACTAATAAAGAAACACCTCAAAACAAACATATTATAAATGATCTGAGAATTCTAAAACAATTTTCTTTATTTTGCTATACAATGCATAGTAAAAATCGTGAAAACAATCATGGCACATCATGAAACCTTAAGAGATATTGAAAAAAGTACAAGAATAAAAGTTGTTTGAAAGTATTACAACATTTTAAAAATGTGTTACTTTGTGCCTATGCTGGGAAATAGCTAAGTAAAATTTTTTCACAAATGCGAATGGCTGCCATCTTAATATGTTTAATTGCCTAAGACTGGCTAGCACAGTCATCCAAGTTATGTACAAATACTGTCATGTTCCAAGTTTAGTCTGGATCTATCAGAAATGACAGCAGTTATCGTGTTCACAAGCTCGCATTTTATTGCTGAAGTTTATACATACAATTGTATACAGGGTGAGTCAGATTATTTATAATAAGGAATGAGTATCTGATTGGTAACAGCTGGTGAAAAACAAATATATATTTAGTTCAAAATTTTACTTTTAAATACAATAAACATATCTACAATCGCTCATCGAGTCAATTTCATAACTTTTTTACGTATTTAGTTAACTTTGCTTCTTATGGTTGTTTTCAGAATTAAATTCTCTACAATCTGTATTAGGAAAACCAATTTGTTTATTGGTCATTTAACAATGTTATTGGACATCAAACATTTAAGACGGTATTTTTGTTACTAGATTTTTGACAAATTTCATGCTTTTTCTCAAAAACTGTTCACACTAAAACCTTCAGAGTGGTTTTATTTGATTTTTCCGGTGATTTTCCTCATAAATCCGCCTTATTTTTGTTAAAAAGTAAGAACAAAACATTCCAGAATCACTTAATTTCACCAGGTGAACTGAAAACAAAGCAGAATCTTTCGCCAGCCATTACTCACTAATGGAGCGTTTCCGGACCTACCTTTACATAACATTTTGTTCTTATTTTTAGCTTTACAATCATGTCTGAAAATATTTTACCATATTTCTGACTCACTCTGTATATAAAAATGTTTGGATAATGGTGGTTTTAGGTTCTGGAAGCCATGGTATAAGAAAATGTAAAAAATCTCTCCTATTTGTTATGAGGGTGATTGCAATCGACAGATTTCTATAAAATCTTCCTAAAATATGGTAGTGTGGAAAAACATCTGATTAAGACCAGTGGTCAGTTGTCGATACTGAACAGATATTTTGAGTTGTAGTACAAGGTTGTGGTTTTCAGTTGCTAGTAGTTACATGTAGCATCACACTCAATTTCCTGTTGAATAACAAGAATGACATTGGTAACTCATTGTTTAGGTATAGCAGGAATGTCTTACTTATGATGGCCATTAGAAAGTACTTCCATCACATTAGAATTAGAACTGTTGGACTTTAAACTTAAAGGACAGTGTTTACGTGCCCTGAAATTTCTAAAATGAAACAGTTTTTGTAAGCACATATGAATCAACTTGAATTTATATGCCATGATATTTGATTGAATAGGTCCAAGGATTTCAGTAGCACTTAAACTACTTAAGGCCAGTAGGGAGGAATATTTAAATAAAAATCTATAATTATCTTTGAAAAGATTACATTTTAATCGTTTGTAAAGTATATTCCATCCTAGATTTATCAGAATGTAATGTTATAGTATTTACAATGAAAAATGTTTTTTCCGTGTATATTTTATTTTTACCATTAATTATTGCCACTGTAATAAGTAAGCTTTTTTCTGTTCATTCAGTCTGGATTGGACCTTTCTCAGGAGAGTTATATAAAAGCAAAAGTACAACCTTGACTGAGGAAGCAAGCCTCAAAGAATCAGAGATTGTTGTAGCTAAATGAATCTTGTCGATAGGAGACTTGGCACTCGAACACTTGGCATTGTTGTGGAAGATTCCTCAGAGTAACTTGTCCCTAAATATCAAGCCTAAATATAAATTGACTCTCAATGAGCTGCGAAATGAAATACTGACACTATAATATGATATAATACAATGTGTCCACAAAGTCATGTTACACTCTAAAATAATTGTATTTACAAAAGTATATACAGCACAAGATTAACATAAGATTAAAGAGAAATTTCAGTAGTTTTAATTCAGTGTACCTGAGCTCAACATGAGCACCATGAATCACCCTGCAGACGTCTGCGTGAACATTGATCTCCTCCCATACTTTGATCGAGAATTCTGGTTAACTGATTAGACAATATATTTTTATTTCTCAATCAATACATTGTATACATAGATAATTGTCATAAATTTCAATATAAAGTCATATGGTTTTCATCAGTCCAGCTCCACAGTTTGTTAGTATCACTAAACACTTGTTTAAATAGCGCAACGTTAACCAATTCTTAATATAAAGATTCAGTAAGAAGTTTGAAAAATTGTTGACTATAAACCATTAGAATCTAAATTTACTATTACAATTTAAAATTAAAGAAACTCTATTTTATATGAAAGGGGCATCAAAAAATTCATTTACCGAGTAGTATGCTTTCATTAACAAAGTATTTTTATTTCCTTTAAAAATCTTTTGCTGGACACCAGTTTTTTGTTACATTTCAATAATTTATTTATTATTTTATAAAGCATATAATTTATGCATTTTTTAAATGTATATTTTTACATTTTAACAAACAGGAGTTTCTTACTCTCTAAACTTTTCTACATAACTTAGATTTTAATACTGCTTATTCTGTTATGTTAAATATTTTGTTTTTCTTAACAAATGTATTATATTTCAAGGTTATAAATAGGGAATGCTGGCCCTCGCTATATGCACGTACTTGTTAGTATAACGCCGCTGCTCAGTATTTAGATATCAGTATCAACCGGAATGCTGGCTCTCGCTATATGCACGTACTTGTTAGTATAACGCCGCTGCTCAGTATTTAGATATCAGTATCAACCGGAATGCTAGCCCTCGCTATATGCACGTACTTGTTAGTATAACGCCACTGCTCAGTATTTAGATATCAGTATCAACCGGAATGCTGGCCCTCGCTATATGCACGTACTTGTTAGTATAACGCCGCTGCTCAGTATTTAGATATCAGTATCAACCGGAATGCTGGCCCTCACTATATGCACGTACTTGTTAGTATAATGCCGCTGCTCAGTATTTAGATATCAGTATCAACCGGAAGCAAGTTTTGATTTGAAGTTTGCCTTATCCAATATTGATAATTCAAAATTGCCTTGGACCCATCAACTCCTTATAATCATGTTTATACTGTACCATATTTAATAACCTGTTAAGCCTTTCTGGTTGTATCACAAAACTGGAATGTCACAAACTTTAAAACATTTTGTATTAAAATTCTGTGATATCCAATCACAGGAGAGTGTTTAAATCTCAAATAGATAAAGTATATTTCTTATAAATCTCTTACGATATTAATTCTTAATCAGTATATTGCGTATGTAATTTTACCTATTACAAAATTAATACATCTCTGTTTTAGCTGGTTCAGAACACTAGACATTCAAAAAACTAAATCGATATCATTGTATAGCTTAATAAGTAAGATCTAGCGAAATTTCACACCTATTTAAATTTGTTGTGTGGAATAACTACAGATTTTTACAACATTTCATTTAGATAAGATTTAAAGAACCTCAACAGTAATAAATTGAGTTTTATAAATTTAACTTTAACTTGAAATTGTTCCCTATTTGAGACTAGAATTTTTTTTAAAGAGTCTTTAAAATTACAACTTTTATTGTTACCATTCTTTTGCAAATTAGCAACATAATGTTGTAATTTTTTAGATTAGTACGTAGTACACTACAATATTTTAATGGTGTCTACTCAGGTTGTGCAATACCAAAACTGATAGATTGAATTACTACTAGTAAAATTTCAAGAACTGTCTTGCTAAATAAATTGAAGATTGTAGTCGCTTATCTAATAATATATTTCTATTTTATTTTAAATATTTTTTACTGTTGAAATTTGTTCAGCTACTTATTAAAAATACAAATACGTTACTTACACACAGTAATAAAGGAAAGTGAGGTGTTCAGAATGGTATAAATAGAATGCATGATGTCAGGCACTATGCATGCCTTGCACAGTTGGCATGTTTCTCTGAAGCATTACATTTGCTGAATGGCATTTCTTAGTACTGCAGCATGCACAAGCTGATAAGTCACAGCCATGCTACTGTTATGTTTTTGTATGATGAAATATAAAATAACTTAATAACCAAAATAGGTAGTTATATTTTTTAATTTTTAAAAAATGTTGTGAATGTTATATACCCTTTACTTGGTATAAATCCATTATGTTATCTTTTAGTTTAATTGTTAAGTAAAATATAAAATACACATAAATTGAGATAGAACCATTAAGCAAACAATACTGCATATTGTGGACTAAGAAACTTTTTTGTGTGTTTTCTCTTCACACAGTCCTCAAAGTTTAAGTTCATGTCTTTTCTTTGTTATGAAGAAATTAAGGATAGCTAACATATCCATAGTTCAGATACTTGCAATTTTTGAATGGTTTTTGAATGAAATTCAACATGAACATTTTACTAGATAATGAAGACTGCATTTTGGTTTATTCAAATTATTGTAAAGATGTCTCCTCAAAGGGGACACTTACGGTACATCTTAAAATGTTTTAATAACAGCTATCTTGTATGATTCAAAGGGCGTACAAATTGTGAATTTTTAAAAAAATTTGTGGTTTTTATTGTCTTTGCTCTTGAGATATTTGAAGGTTAAACATTAAAATCTATTAAACATTGCATCATGCTATGAAAAAGTGTCCCATTTAAACTTATAAACATTTTTCATATTTTACTTTTTTATCAGATTGGGTAAAATAAAACAGATGTGATAAAACATAACTATTGATGCAAGCCCTTTGAACTTTAGTTTATTTCTTCAGGTTAGATATATTTGTATAGAAGTAACAATTTTAGTTATCACACAGTACTGTAGGAAGGTACAAGATGGTATGAAATACATTTACCTAAACTTAATTCCATGTTTTGTCAACTCTTATTTTGACTTTTGAGAAATTTATTAATATTATGTATGACCTGTTAGATGATAAACACTGTTATGAGTGTGTCAACCTACCATTTACGGGTATATACATGCTAACAATAGAAAATATGATGCAATATATGTGCATACATCACACCAGTACAATACTGAGTATTTTTGGAATGAAGGAGTCTGTGACAGGTTCAAGTGTGATAAATGTGTTCAGTAGTGCATTGCAGAATTGGTTTTTATTTTGCACAGTATCAATATTGATACAGTAATACTGACAACAGTATCGGTTTTAATAAGTAACTGCTATAAAAGTTATTATTAAAAAATTACAGACACTACTTTTTTGATGAAGTAGTAAAATTTACTTTCGATAAGATTACAAGTAGTCAATAAACAGAGTAGTACATAGTTCAATTATTTGGGTTCAATTACAATTACTCGGGCATAAATAATCCAAAAACGTCTCCCCAAAATGTTTCTACAGACTCAAGAAGCTTGAAAATTCCTGTCAATGTCCTGCCCATGTGAGGTACTGACTCTCCCTCTTATCCCTGTTATAGGTAAGTTCCTCACACAGGTCAGTGGGCCTTGAGGACAGCACAATAAGACTATAAAAGAGAATCGGCTTCTCATAATTTTGATAAAAATGTTATGTGTTACTTGTTTTACTTGAATTCCAGGCCATAGGAAATTTTTCACAGGTGTGATTCATCTAAGAATGACTGTGTAATAAACATTAAAAAGATGTTTATGGAATCCAGAAAGTAGAACAAAGTTGTTAATAATGACATGTTTGATTTTATCTCTGTACTTGTGTTTTATGAAACTGGAATTAATAAGATTCATATTTTATTACACCATAGAGTAATGTTCCTTGTTACGTACTGATCATTTAAAAAAATTTTATATAGTTTGATATACTCTTCATCAGTTCCATTACAATCCAATATGTGAAATATATAAAATTATCCTAGAGTTTTCATCCATAATTTATATAATGATGTACTGCAGCAATTGAAATTGAAATGTTGGAATTACTGCTCAAATTGCATATAGATACTAAAATGTAATATTTAATGAGTCATAAAAATTTAATTAAAAATCGAAGGTGTAATTTTTATTTTAGCCTTTGATGGTTACCCAAGGAGAAAATGAAATAAAAACTTTAAGAGGTGTTCTTTAAATTGTTGGTTTGTTTTTAAGTATTTTTTATTTAAGCTCAAAAAATAAATCAAATGCATTCTACAAATATATTAAGAGCCCTCTTCTGATCCATTATTGTTGAAATTCAAATGAAGTCCTTCTGTAAATTATTTCTATTTAAGGATGTTTATTAAATAATTTTCTCTTTGCAGAATACATACAACATATTTTTTAAACAGAAAACCCAATGTAGGTTTAATACTAGTCAGAACCATTTCAAAGGAAGGGAGGTGACGAGATGAAACCTTTCTGTAAGGAGCGCTACATTCATTTTTTTAATACTTTCATTTGATGGACTACAAGGTGGAAGTTACTATCATTCCAATATTTTAAAATGGAGGCCATTTTTGAAATAAGGACAAATAAAAAGTACTTAAAAAACTTAAAGATTACTAGTAAAAATGTTTTAAATTTAGTTTTTTTCTAATAAACATAAATGTTAAGATAAAGATCAAATGTGTTTACTTCACTTAAAACATTGGCTCTCAAGTGGCGTAACATCTAGTCATGGACTGCTCAGAAAAATCAGCACTGGGAGTGAACTTGTTAAACCTACAAAACCTTTAAACCTCAATTTTCATTTAGATGGAGTTTTTTGTAATTTTTCTGCTACAATTTATTCTTAAATTTTATGGATCATTTGTCACCCATTTTAGAAAAGGGGTAAAATAAAGAAGTGCACATGCATATTCTCCAATATATCCAGCGCTCATCCTTTAAAGATTTTGATTTCGTTATAAAAAATGTAAGATGGGAAAATAATTTTATTTTACTCATGTATAAGTGGTCAATAAAATGTAATTATACCAAATTTCTGTTATATATGTTTATTTTGTCGCAATAAATGTCGTGACAGTAATTTTATTATTGTACAATGCCTCCATCCAATTAACACAAAATCAAAGTATTAATGGTTCACTCTATCACAAATTGTGATAGTGACATCACTTAAGTGACATTCTCAATAAATGTTATTAATCAAACCATAGAACTGATTGTTGACGTTATGTAAAGTGATCGCCAGTTTCTTTGACGGTTTCGCGGCCAGATGCCTCCCGCTTCGCGACAAAAACCCCTCGCAGACCGCCTGCCGCGACTATTTGTAACATTCTCGATCACTCAATTATGGCCCCGCGTGTGTTCACGATGAATGTCGCGTATTTCCGGTCTTCTGAACGTGCGCAGATTCTATCGTTCCAGTTTAGTTGCTCGTTATTTTAAACGCCATGGAACATGTGGTGGAAACTGTACTATCCGTACTTAATTACTCCAGAAAAAGAGTACATTTTTCATGAGTAGATCAATGGTAGTACAAGATTTATGAAACTTGTTGAACATAACACATACAGTTATAACATATAACGATGGTAAATGTCCAAAATCCTGCTATTCCTTCAAATCAACCATTGTCAATAATAGATTTTAACCAAGTATAAACCAAAAGTCAGAAAAAATTAATGAAACTTACTACAAATATTATTAATCTATGTAAATCGGATAGTTGTTTGTTGAACCAGTTTAACTGTATACCGTGTACCGTACTTTTTGTGTGTCTAAACATAATTTGATTTGAAACCCTCAATAATACCCTAGTTTTTATCCAGGTAAACACTGAAAGAATACTTGAAGACATTGGAACATTACTAGATATACAAAATGCAAGATGAGTTTTTTTAGAAATTCTATGTTATTAGATGTTAATTTTTGTATTAGAAGGTTGTATTTGACCATTTTTATCCATTCACAAGTTATGGGATGGAGCATCTTAAATAAAACTGTAAAACCAAAGTGGTCACCACTTGACAGCGACCATTTCTTGATCCACACAAGCGCTCTCTGAGTATGAGTAGGATAGTGATGGTGATGTGGACCCTGGGGCGTTACCAACACAACACTTCACCAGTGTGTACTCATTTCTACTTGTAAAACACGGGTTCGAGTGTAAAATAAGCTAATATGATAAGTGGAATCGCTAAAAGATTTAGTCAGTGTGTCCTTTATCAGAGAGACAAGTCGTTGAAAGTGAAGATTCAGTTCGCGAACTAGTTGCACGTACCGTGTGTGCGTGCGTGTGTGTGTGTGTGTGTGTGTGTGTGTGTGTGTGTGTGTGTGTGTGTGTGTGTGTGTGTGCGCGCGCGTGTGTGTGTGTGTGTGTGTGTCGTGTGTGTGGTCTGGCGGCGACGAGGAAGTACCGCATCGTCTCGATCTCTGTGATGAGTATCATGTTATCAGCAGATAAGTACAGTTATGGTAGAGACAGACGGATTGTCATGCAGTATAGACAGGAAGAGTGGGATGAAAATGAGTCAGTCCGCTCAGGGCCGAGCGCGGCGGCGCGGATATCAGTGTCTTGTGCCTGTCGTGCAGTGCGTGGACCATGACTGGAATAATGAGCAGGCGTGTCGTCGGAGGGTTGTCCCTTGCCTCATTAACATTTTTGTGCTCGAGGTATTCACAGTGTTGAACTAATTAATCCAAGCCGTTAAAACGTTTTAAAGTTCACAAACGCCCAAGTGATTTCTTCAGTTTTACGAGCATATCCTTGAACAAGTCCGTCATCGGAGCTACCTGGTAAGACTGCTTTATGCTGTGAAGGGTTGTTGTCGCCTACTTTGAGTGAGGGCTTTGCATTGCCTGCTTACTTTAGTGTCGAGGTGCTTTGCGAAATCTTACCCTAAATGAAACTATAACCCGTGCATAGAGGACGAAAGTTGTTCTTATGTTGTAATTAATATCTCTGTGTTAGACGTTAGACACCGCCAATGAGCTCAGATCATTCGTTTCACCATTACCGATTTAAAAATACTGTAAAAAGTTGGTATGCAAATGTCAAACGAAAAATTTAATCAATGATAGTAATTCCTAATGTTAATATAATAATAATTAGCTTATTCGATTATTTAATCAAATAAATCTTGCAATATCTGAAATTGCCTAGTGACATCACCAAATTGTGGGGGAGAGGGTGAACTGAAATGAAAAATGTCTTTATTATAGGCGAAGTGAAGAGGGAGGATAGAACAATTATCAGAGCGTGGTTTTAAACTTATTCTTGCTTTTTGATTGTTTCTCCAGTATTTTGTCTTTGATGCGTCATGTTGTCCACAACGCCTCCTCGACCGCGCTAATAGCTTATTAATAATGTGGATCACTAATTTTAATTTTCAAAGTGATATGTTAATTTTCACATTGTTATTTAACGAGGTTAATAAATTATTAAGATGTGAAATAAGAATCACAAGTCATATTTTCGTAACTAAAAAATTTTAATACATATTACTCTAAATTAAAAGGGTAATTAACGCATAGTGACTCTTAAGGCATGAAATATTTTAAACTATAAAATGGTGTTTGCAACATGAGTTACGTCAAGTTATGGGGTCAAAAAGAAAATCCAATCTTAGTTACCACTCCTGTTTCTTTTGTTAGGAAACTCATTAAAAACTACAAATTAATTAAATTAGGTTTAGGAGAGGGTTTTGTAACTTTCATAGTTTTTTATTGTGTATCACATACAAGTATTTGTCGCCGCCTTTCTAATCAGTAGCGTAGCCAGAAATTTCGTTCGGGGGGGGTCCGAAAACTGGGGATCCGGGGGATGTTTTGTGTGTTATTTGCCAATGAGTTCACTGGTAAAAGGTAAAAATATGGAGCTTTAGTAACTATGCCTTATAGAAAGCGGAAAGATGTAATAGGCAAATTCAACTCTCACAGCAACTCTAGTACCACAAATTTTCTTGTATAGCTACAGAAACTTTACGAAGTTCGATTCTGGCCGAGTAGAAGGCACCAATGTGATGTTGCATTCACTGGATAAGCAAGAAGAACAAAACAGAGCTTCACTCAAGTGTATAATTGACAAAACTATATTCTGTGGAGAAAATGAAATACCCCTTCGGGGACATTGGGCCACTGACGGCCGAAAACCCTTTAGAAAAGGTGGGCAATTTTCTAGCGTTGCTCGGGTACAGATCAAACTAACGGTCGGAAAATGTACCGGAAAAAACTCTACTGATTAGAAGTTCGGCTGCTTTGGATTTCACTGATAGAGGTATATGAATTTATGAATGAGTTATAATGACGATTTTTTGTATCATTACACTGTATGAAAAACTCTAATGATTAGAACTTCAACTACTTCGGACTTCAGTTATTGAGGTGAACATGGTATTTTTGATTGAGTTAGGGCAACGACTTTTTGTTATCATTAAACTGTACTCAAACTAACTATATATATATATATATATATATATATATATATATCGAGAAAAAAAATCACTTCCGGTCGGTAAATACCGAAGAAAAGCTCTCTACAGATTCAAGTTTTGACGATTTTGGATTTCACTGGTTGAGTGGTTGAGGTAAAAATAGTACTTATAATTATGTTACGACAATGATTTTAGGTATTAATTCAACGCCGACTAATAAATATATAATTATCAAGAAAGAAAAACAAAATCAATCACTTCCGATCGGAATATACTAAGGAAAATTAAAATAATACCTCAGTCAGTGAAATCCAAAGTAGTCGGAACTTCTTATAAGTAGAGTTTTTCCGGTGTATTATCCGACCGGAAGTGATTTTTTAAATTTTTCTTCGATAATTATGTTATTAGTCGGCATTCAATTGATACCCAAAATCAATGTTCTCACATAATTCTAAGTACCAGTTTTATCTCAACCAGTGAAATCCAAAATCATAAAAATTTGAATCTGTAGAGAGCTTTTCTTTGGTATTTACCGACCGGAAGTGATTTTTTTTCTCGATAATTATATATAGGTACAGTGTACATTCTAATGATAACAAAAATCGTCGTCCTAACTCAACCGAAAACACCACGTTTACCTCAATCACTGAAGTCCAAATTAGTTTAAGTTCTAATCAGTAGTTTTTCAAGTGTATTTTCCGATTAAAAGCGATTTTTTTATTTTGTCCGATAATTATAAACACGTCTACAGTTTAATGACACCTAAAATCAACGTCGTAACTTAATTCTAAGTGGTCATTTTACGTCCCCAAAACGAATTTGAACGAAGTGGTCGCTAATTTAAACTGTTCGCCGTGTTACGGTTCAGGTTACTTTGCCACGTCACGTGACCGCGCCCTATAGAAATACGGTGATTACACTACACTATCTGAAAAGCCGAGCCCAAAAGTATCGTTTGATACTTTATGATTTAAACGAAAGGACAATTTATATTTTTAACAACGGTCACTTTCATCAATTAAATCAATCAATTTAATGTTTGTAGACAAGAGTAATGATAACTCTCCTTTTTTCTCCTGCTCCATGCTTCATTTTTTAATGTCTTAAAATTTCGGGGGGGGGTCCGGACCCCCTGGACCCCCCCCCTTCGCTACGCCACTGTTTCTAATCAAACCTAAAAATACTTCGGGAAAAGTGTGAATGATGTTGTATTAAATAATTGGTCTTGTTATTTCCTCACGAAACATTTCTGTTTGCTTTATACCAATTATAGTATACGTCTGTTTGTTTAGACTACACTAAAATTAGCACCAGTTAACTAAAGGAGGTAAATAAATAAATAACGCGTGAGCAGCAAAATACACAACTATCGTAACAGGCAACTGAAGTGTCGGCTGGATGTTTTGTAAGGAGGCCACAAGTTACCAAATAAATAGTGCCAAGATATAACACTAATTTACACTATTTATAAATTACAATGTTGTATTTCGCCGGCTTCACACAATAACAGGGTTTAGACGGCGGAAGTTTAATCGAAATAGTTTCAATTATATTATGGTACTCATCCCAAATCAATTGTCACGAACACTAAACTTTTAAAAACATTTTTAAGGTCAAAAACGTGATTTATAGGTCAAAATAATGAGCTACTCACATTAAAAACAGTTTAAATTAATAAATAATACATTATTCAAGAGTTTACTGGATATTTGTATAAATTAAAAAGACCGCATGCCAAATTTCATAAAATCACAAAGCCAGCTCCTATTGTATTTCAATCAATATTAAAATTCGGTCATTCTACAGCTTTTGAATGACAATTTTTGGGATGGATGCAGTTTGTGCATTTGTTGTAGGATCATAAAGATAAACGTAAGATTGAAATTGTTTTACCTGTATTTTAGAAAAAAATGTGTTTCGACGAAAACCATGATTTTTGGTTGAAAGTCTAAAACATTAACATTTACAAACAGTTCAAACTAACTACATATGAATATATTTCGATTATGGATATCAAATTTCATCAAGATTGGTCCATTCATTTTGAAACAGTTGGTACTTACACACGCACACGCATGTTCACAAAAATGCTAAGGACTGCCTTTTTCCTAAACCCTATATTTTGCTCTAGGAGTCCCTATGTGTAGAGAAAACCTGAAAACACGTGTTTTATATTTTTGCTTCTAGCAAAATGTACAACCAGAAAGGCCTATCTATAATAATATATTGTTCTGTTATAAACTGACATTACCTTAGAGTAACGTAAATATGTAAACAACGAGTAAATGAATTTGAGTTTTATAGTAGGCTAACAATTAATCATTTGCTTTAAAATTCCAGAACATTGTCTTTATGTCGTTTTCATTAATTTTAGATTCGTATGCATTTTTGTATAACATCCTAATTTAAACTGTGCCAAATATGTAACGATGGGATGTCTACGTAATTAACTACTATTTTAATCCAGAATTAAGTTTAAGCAATAACAAAACTTATGTATAGCAATTGTTTTATCAAAATCTGAATACTGTATTCTTTACTTTGCAATTACATAACAGTACTAATAAAACTTCGTAAAAGGCTTTATATCAATAAAGCGTGCTCTTTGGACGCAACTTAAAAGTATTAAACACTTGAAAGTTGCCCCTAAGAGCCCGTTTTGAAAATGCAAATCCATTAATAGTTGGTTGTCACGTCACGCGGGGTGAGTTTGATTGTTTCAGTTTATGGGTAGAGGGGGGGCAGCAGGAAGTTTACTATAAACACTTATTGATTTTTATATCACTCTGTCTGAATACTCGGCATGGAGTACCGCATTGTATCGTCTTCCTGTTTTTTCCCACCGCTTCCCTGCCGTCTTCTTGCTTTGTGTGATTAATTGAACACTTACAAAATGGACAAGCTTACAATTTGGCAGTAAGTAAAGATTTTGTAGATGAATAGACACACGCACGCACGCACGCACCGCGCCGCACTTGAGTACATCCATTCACACATTTTGGGCTTGGAGAAGCGTAGTATTTTTTATTCACAGTAGCTCAATCATTATAATGAACATTGAAATAATAAATGTATCATTAAGCATTTAAAAAAATGCTTAACTGTAAATTAGGCCTTAGTCACGAAATTAATAAACGCGTTGTACAATCGTTTTTAATAACTGAAACGAATATTTGAATATGTACAATTGTACAGTAGTTGTTTTAATTTCTAATAATTCTAATGTTGGCAAAGCTTACGTTCTTGAAGTGACATTTTTCTAACCCGAACATAGGCTATACGTATTCTTTTTTACATTAACCAGATTCTATGCTATCCGAAAATATTCCGAACTTTAAGGTTACTCTGTAGAGACAGTAAAAAATAATTCTGTATCAAATTTTATTAAAAACATGCTATTTCCTCAGTTAATATTAAAAAAATTACCTGTGAAACATTTATATCTGTACTTTAACCGTTTGTCCTTGGGTATGCTACAAAATTTCCCAAATAGACTACATTTCCATAAGTACTTCTACCTTATTTTATTTATTTATTTATATATATATATATATATATATATATATATTTAAAACACACACACACAAACACAGTACACCTTTTCTGCAATAAATTACAATGTGTGTTCTTGACAGCTTGAGTAGTAGGCCTATATCATAATTAAATAGCAATATTAAAGTAATAGCAGTAATAATAATAGAGACGAAGTATAAGAAGAGAACATGCAGTTTGAGGAAAATAAATGTACAATTTTACAACTGGATCGTATTGAGAAAAAATTAAACATTATTATGATAATTGTGATAATATGATAATTATGAAGTGCCTGATGATGGGATCTTTCATTCCGGAAGGCCTTGAACAAAGTAAAAGTTATATTGGAAAATGTTGTATTTATTTATACTAGTGATAGTACAATAAACAAATTATTATGATAATTTATGAGACGTTAATGCATCAACATCAGCAACATCAGAGTAGTGAAACAGCATGACGTAGGGGATCGAAAGTATTATAAAAGGAAGTACCTTTCTTCGTCGTAAAGGATGGTGCTGTATAACATTTTAGGTTCTGTTATTCTAATTCAATACCCGTTCAACGCCGCATTGCTATCAATACATTTTCGGTATGACTAATTTGTATTAACTATGTTGATGGTTGGCCAACTTTCGTCACTTCCAGACAATCCGAACACTACAGGCTTCTACAGTTCGAGCATAACTAACTGTTTTAACACAGTTGTGGTTCATCGATAATTTGAATCCATAATAGATAGTCATTAGGTAATTAGCAAGTAAAGATTGGACATCTATTTAAGTGTTCTATCTCGTTGATTGAGCTTAAATCACTAAACTACAATTTATATAGAAATAACATTTGGTTAAAGCCTAAAGAACAAGCATATAAACTGACAAATGGAAAAGAAAGAAATTTGTTGATGATATTCAGATAAGCTATGTATAGCTAATGTTTCCAGCCCTTGTACAAACAAACCTTGGTGTCTGTGTTTGCTTAGACAGACAGTCAGTGTGCTGATGTCATGGTGCTGATGTCATCCACAACTATACAATGGAATATAAACATCACATCGGGCTGCGCAAATTGCCAGTATCGCCGCCCAGCAATACTAATACTTGTCAGCACTACAATCTTGCGACAGCGCAACATGATTACTATGAAACAACTTCATATTATGTGTAAAATGTTTAAATAAAACAGATTTTCCTCTGAATAACTTAATAGCTACACATCATATTATTGCTGTATAGCTGGAGTATACTTGAACTAATAATGTAAATATGTTAATACATTATTTTCTCCCTTGACGAACTGTTTTACATTTACATTTATTTCAATTTCGTATTTCAAGAGTAAATATATTTTGATAAAATAATGTTGTGATCAAGCACCCTCTATGTGTTAGTAACATTTGTTTCATTTTTTGTGCTATTTGTTCTGAACTTCACCGTCCTCCACAAGTGATAGCAAAACCGCTTTTCTTTTCTTAAATGTTGTACAGTTCAGATGCCATTCGGAAGCTGTAGGAGAACCCACGCCAGTCACATTGTACATGCCATTGTTTGCTTTTGCCGTGTAAAATGAGATCACACATTGTTTTACTTCGTGAAGTATATTTTTTACAGATATTTAACAACAGACCGAGTTAATGATACTTTCGGTTGTGTTTTATAAAGTAAACATTGCGAGAGAATACACAATATGGCTTTAATAATGGAAATTGCAGAAAAAATTGCTTTAATAATGGACAGGTATTATTGCTTCCCTAAACTGTCCAGAAATTAGTAAAGGACAACCTCCTCAACATTTCTCGCGATAAAGCAGGTGAAGCAGAATCTCGTTCTCATTGACTTGAACGAGTAGACGCTAGCGTAGTTTTGTAGCAACCTTTCATCCAGTGCAACAGTTGTTAAACATATCTGTTGGCAACACTCTATAGCAAAAGGATGAATGTATCTGTTACAAAAATCCGGCACAAATGGGGCACAATATGCTTTTTTCTGTGTATTGTCGTATTATTTTAGCGTATTTGAACAACAGTATTGTCTACACGTTTGAAGTGATGACGAAAACAATACGCAATTATGAACCGCAATGGGACTAGCGGCCAGGATAAACATGTCACATCAAGATTGAACATTGGCACTTGTCGAGTGCGTGGTGGGGGAGGGTCGCCGGGGTGTGAAAAGTTCAGTTTGAGCTGCGAGCGAGCGAGCGAGCGACTGGGCACGTGGGAGCTATTCTGAGCGTTCGGTCTACTACAGCGAGGTACATACTGAGGTCATACTCTGTGTATGGTATATAGTATTGTTCAGTTTCTTGTTTCTTCCTCTTTGCTTTGGCCCCGGACTGCTGGTAAAGTTGTACACATTTTCTATCACCCAAGTGTTACGTGTGGTTTGTTCGAGTGAGCTAGTTTTAAGGCGTGGTGAACGCTTTTTCCGACGGTCAATCCTAGACCCTAATAAAAGTTGATGATAAAACACCGTCAGTTTCCTGTCTCCTTATCTGTAACACTAAACTTGAAATTTTCGACAGCGATGTAGAATTTTTGTAATATTCGTCCCCTCATAATAAAATAGCACTGCTTTACTGAGTGAATTATTACATAATCTTTAACACTGTCTGCGTACAAAATCTAAACATTTCTAGTATTACTCGGTATATTGAACCACTGTATTTTATTTAATAATAAACGAAGTAACGGATGTGTGTGTAGTACCGCATACAATGATAAACGTATAACATTTTATGTCAGTTTTATATGTGTTGGTGAAGGGTGATATTTAAATAGAACGTTTTCCCTAAAAAGTCGCTTAGCTCAATTGCCAAGCCTCCGGCCTTCACTGTCATTGATAACGAATGCGCTATTACGTAATGCAGATGTAAGTGTAGGCGGCAGCTTGGCACACGTTTGCGACCCTGTTCACAGCGAGTACAGGGGCAGGTGGAGACTGAACAGCTAAACTTAGGTACACGCGCTTTGCTTGTGGGCCGTCGGAAATGCCCTTAATTTGTAACAAAATATTCGCTGACACAACAAACTACTGTCTTCTTGGAAGGCGAAAATTATAGTGGTAGTTCCAAGTTGTGATTATGTATCAATACGTGATTAATTTGTTGATACTACACATAGTTGGCTCAGCCACCCAATTGATATCGCACCTCTTCCATAATCCACAGGTCGTGCAAAATGTTCAAGTGTCTTATCTCTTTTTGTTTGAGTAATGGATGTCATTATATGGTTTTGCTGAATGTTTGTCGAATTTTTACGCAGTTAAATCAATGACTTTTATATTATTTGTTATTAATTAATTTATTATAACTGTAAATTATTGAGTGGTAGACTAAATTCCACATTTTCAACCAAACTGGATAGACGAGATTTCAGTTTGTGTGTCCAAACATCTGCCAGAGTGGACTTAATCCATCATTTTATATGAGTTACAGTATATCCTTTAGAGTAGAATGTTCTTTTGCAAATGCAAACAGTTGCAAGCTACTTTTGTGATGTTTCTGACGAAGAAAGCCTTGATATCGAAAGGCCTCACAAAAATAAAAGTATTAAATATTGGTTTTATGTTTTAATGTAATTAAGTTAAGAGCTTCTACTCGCCTGTAATTGTGAGAAAACGAATGTCCGACTAATACCGTGTAAATCTCCCACACGGAGCAAAAAAAAGAGACTCGGAATACTCATATGAGGGCCACTTTAGTTGAAGCCGAACCGCGCCCTCTTGTTGGTGATGACCAAAACTGGCACTCGGTTTTAATTCGTAAAGCATCATTGCGTTTGTAAAACATTATGAAATTTGTACTCGCGTACATATGTACTGTATACAGTATTGGTATGGTGATAAACATTTTAGGAAGTCTAGTTTGCTTTTAATTTTATGAGAATAATTTATAAACATTATAACACAACTTTACTTAACTACAAAACATACAAGGTTGAGACAATTTGTTTATTTAGTAAGGCGATTTTGGTCAGCGGGAAAGCTGTTGGAAAAATCCGAGTACAATTGTTGTCTTCTTTAAAATTTATATATTTTAGCAAAAATATTGAGTATGCAGTGCTTTGTCAGTAATGTAATGTAGATATGTATGTGTACTGAGTGACTAGCCAAATATCGGTGTTTTTGGTGACCTTTATGTGTTACAACGGAAGTTTGCGTAGTAAAATATTAAAATCGTGTGATAACCCACATCTAAGAAGTGTAATATTTGTCAGGAGGGCTCATTTTGTTTTCAGTACTAGCCTATTTGTTTTGATTTGTGAATTATTTCTTGTCCATGATTTAAACACTCGTGGTTTTTTAAAGTCCAATACATTTTGCGAACGAAGAATAAAAGAAGTACGATTGTTTTTTCATAGTTTGTCTTTGATATTGCACAGCAAAACTGTAAGAAATCAAACCAGAATCATGCTCAATGTTTAAATTGTACTTGTATGTGTAATAGTTCATTGTCGTCGATTACACAAAATTACCGAAATATCAACAAGTTTGTCAAACATCTCAAATTTCGTGCTCTCATTCCTGTATCTCTGCGGAGCATCTGTATAAAATTTAAAATTGTTTGTATGTAAGACTGAAATTGTGCTGTGAAAAAAATATTACGCTCTGACTAATCTACCTGTCATGTTTCTTCTCTAATTACGCAACTATTAATTCACATCGTTAATTCAAAACAAGCTGCCGCGTAAACACTGTGGCAATAAGAACACCGAGAAAATTCTCAAATATGTTCAGATTTTATGAATTTGAATATTTGCAATTCGCTGCGTTGTTAACTATATGTACATTACGAAATAGTCGGGAAAGACGGTATTGTTTTGATTTATTAATTAAAGTGGTTAAAAGTGACGCGTTATGTTCTTTGTTTCGTAACTGGGCAGTCGCTAAATAAAAAATCTTTATGTTTATTGTCAAACAAATATTTTTGACATTTAATTCACTTATCAACAGAATAAAACTGGAGTCATTCAACGTTTTGGTCACAAAAATCGTCTTGTGGAATTTTATTTCAGGTTCACCAATTTTGTTCAGTAACTGCGTGATGTGTTGTTACTAATTCAATGACAATATTATGGTATAACTCCGACATTGCGAACATGGTGTGTAAACGTATTCCTCTCAGTGCCGGCTGGCTCGGGGTATAAACGATGCCAAACTACACTTGCCAAACAAATAAACAAAAATATATCTGTGTATGTTGGGCCCAGCACTAAAGCAATGCTCTGGAACAACTTTTACAGCTTGGCATTGAAAATTGTGCTTCTAACATTGCCATTAATTGCACTGAAACGTTTGTACCATGAACGGTTGGTCGGGGCGGATCCGTCCTAGGGGTCTGTGGGTGTGGTGCTGGCATTGTGTGTGAGGAGTGTGAGTAAGACAAACCGCATATATATTATTTATTTCAAAAATATTCTTATTATATATTTATAAATTATTGTTATTAGATATTAATTATAGTTTTTGGTTATTATTAAAGATGGAAGTTGTAGTATTATTTTGTGTCATGATTGTATACTTATATTTTTAGTTATTTTTATTTAGAAGTATCATATTTATAATTTTTTTAGTGTTTAGATTAATGTTTGATTTAATGTATTTAGTAAGGTATATTAGTGTCAATATTAATTTGGTTAATATTTGTCATGTTGTTTATTGTTCTGCTTATTTATCAGACAGGTTAAGTGTAAGAAAGGGCCATGAGGCCCTAACTTTGCCTGTTTAAATAAACAAATTTTCATTTCATTTCATTTCATTAATGTATAATTTATAAATAAACCATAATTATGTTGTTTGCTATAGTTTGTATATTATATATACAACTGCAGCTAATATGCATAACTTTTCAAATGAGCGACTAATATATTTCTTGAAAAAAGGTCGAGTGTTGGGAAAAGCAACACGCTGTTATTTTGTATTGTTATTACGTACTTGTCCTGTGGTACTTGAGAGGTTAATGTCTCAAATCCCTAACAATTAGGCCTATATTTGATTAATGATTACAGGAAAGAGCATCAGACTATCCTCAGAGTAAGGAAAAACTAATTAGTTGTCATGGAAGACTATTGCATCCAGTGTCCACAACGAGGACTGAATTCAAGGGTCACATTTATAGAAAATGGCGGGAGAACTGCAAAATCGGCGTCCTGCAACTCTAGCAGCCTTTCACTCTGACATTATGCAGACCTGGTTACCGTGCAAATAATGTTTTCCTTTGTTTTGTTTTAAAGCAGTTAGGATTTTAAAACTCTTTCGAAAGTGAATGGTAAGGGTACTCTATACGACATTGGAATATATAATGATGTTATGTGTACTGTATTATTACGCTGAATAGAACATAATAATATTATTAATTTCTATCAATACTTTGTTTGTCTGTATAGCTTCAGCTACATCTTGATCACATTCTAATTACTCAACAGTACGTAACTAGGCCTTATCTCTATGTGAGACAAAGCTTTAGTTGTTAATCAGTTGCGATTTATTTTGGTGACTAAAAAGTAAGTTTTGTAATTTCGCGGTGAATTCCAATCGACTCGATTGAGAGCTCGGTGCGCGGCGACGGCGGCGTCGCGACGTGTTGGTGAAGACGACGGGCTTGGCTATATGTGGCGACGATGGCGTATCTGCTGCTTGGCACCGGCTCAAGCCCACTGGTCCCGTCCAACTGTGCGTCCGCGTACACACAAACTTTTGGTCTCTGTAGAATTGCCCTCCGCCATTGTTTCGTATCGTACAAAATTAAACGAGACGGCGAGACGGTCACCTGCGTCACAGGTCAGTGATTTCTGACTTTGTATCGCTGAGCAATTGTGTGGTTCGATTTTTAACTTGATTTTCATCTGTAAATATGTACCCTTAGTGGTACCTACTGGTGAAATTTCTCCGGTAAACCTCTCGCTCTCTTCACTCATCAGACCTGTTTTACTCAAACCTTGAAGCTAGTGAACTCGGCTCATGTTGATTTTACTTAGAATATTTCAGACCAATCAAATATTATCAGAATTAATAACCATTTTTTAGTTTAATTATGATATAAATAGTTCCAGAGACAAAAAAAAATGCCAGGCCTGAACTACCATTGACGACCTTAGTGAAACATCTAAGTTTGGATTGCCTTTGCCAAAAAGTAATGACTTTGAACGAATATACTTCTATAATGCTATTTGACTCATGTAAATTGTATCATCAGAAATTTGAAGGGAGAATGTCATCTTGGGGGTATCACCCATTTTTGGGATGTATTACCAATTGAGAAAATATATTGCCCAACCCCAAGGCAATATATAAACCTAAACCTGGTTTAAGTTTGATATATAAACCTAATGCATAATCTGAATTCAATTTAATATTATTTATTGACAGCTGCAATTAATATTATTACCTTTTTTATTCTTCACACAGAACAATCTTAGATAATCCTCATTTGTTTAGCATGGGATTAAAATGCACAACAATTTGATTACTATTATTAAAAGCACAGTAAATATATTATTAAAATATAATTTTTATATAAAAACAGAATTTTTGGCTCAAAATATAACATGAAACACATAATAGTAATTTTGTTTACCTTTACCAATTGCGATATACTGGTGCTACATGGTAATTAAAATAGGAATATAGTATATTGATTTAAATAATCCTTTCTTTTATTTGTTTATATGCAAAACTATAATTTATTATTAACTTATCAGTGTGTATGAATATAATATTATCTCCATTCTTCAGGCTTATTCAAGTTCCCACAAAGGCAAAAGCCAGATTGAACCTTTATCTGGACTCCTACGGGTTTGTATGAAACACACTTATCACGTGTCAGAAGTCGTACCCTTGTCTACTTGTTTTATATGTAATAAAGTACTCGTATTTGACATTAACTATGTAATAATTAAGTCTACACTCCCATATTGAACTTAAATATTGTTTTAGATTAACTTAATTAAAATTATTTCCTCCCCTAGTAATTATTGTTATTTAAATTTTAACAACTGTAAATTAGTAGGTAAAATGTTATCAGTGAAGTATGTAAATATATTAGTATACAGCACCTAACATTTTGTTGTGTGAATGTTGTTGTGGAAGCTACTCCTGCAGCCAGAGCGTTGGGATATTTTTGTTGTGAAGTAGTACAAGTTGGCATCGTCTCAATGTGGTGGGCTGCTTCCAATACAGTTCCACAGAATGACTGTTTCTAGTTCAAAAATGTGTGTTTTATTCTTGGTTGTGAGTCAGTTTAAAATGTCCTCAACTCTAGATGTGCAAAGTGTGCATGTGGTGTGTGTACATTGTAGATCATTCAATTATTATAGTGTTTAAAGTCCAAGGAAATCTCACAATACTTCTAACTATTCATATAAGAGGTAAAGATTTAAAATGTTATGTATTTACATAATAACAATTTACTGAACAATGATAAAAATTGTTGTGTTGACAAAATTAATCATCATGATTTAAAGTATCAGTATTATATATAAAAGTAAAAATAAGTAGTGTATATAAAGTAAAAATAAATACCTACCTTAAAAATGTATATATATATATATATATATATATATATATACATTAATTTATTTTAATTTTTTAAGGTAGGTATTTATTTTTACAAATAGTTCCAAAGTCATTGACTGTCTATTTCATGTTACAACTGAAAATCTGTCAGACAATTGATAAAATCTCTATATGCAATTGTAGAAAATTAATGCTGTTGTATGTCAAATACTTTAAGAAATGTTTTTAATTATCAAAATTAATGCTTTTACCTTATCACTGTGTTGGTTTCTTTCGAGGACAAAATCTCAATTATTGTAGAAAAACAGTACATGCATATATAGCCCATAAAACTATTATTCTATGTTAAAAAAAATGTATTATTAAACTTGTGAAAATAATTTTTTTTTTAAAGTTAAGATACAAGAATATTAATCTTATTGACTGACAGAAATAACAATTTCTTCTTATTAAACTCTATAATTGCAGATTGATCGAGTCACTGGAGGAGAAGGGTCTCCGAGTGCACGAGGACTTGTTGTACATTGAGCAGACTCAGGCGGACATTGAACGCCTCAGCAAGGAGTTGGGTGGCTTACAACGAGAGGCTGAGTCTCTATACGTATTCGGGCAAGACCAGGACGCTGCTGAAAAGGATCTCAAGGTGGGATTACAGCTTCCATTTGAATTGTATGTTAATCTTATGGGGTTTTTATGATTAATCTTTCATTGTAAAAATCAGTTTGACGAAATCACTGAAAAGTTACACTAAAATTGATTTCAGAGCTTAGAGGAGAGAGTGAAGGATTGCGTAGGCCGAGTGAGTGGCCTGTGCTCCAGCACACGCAATAAGTATACAACCTCTCAGCAGCTGGTGCCTACTGACATCGCACAACAGGTGGGTGGCTTTACCTTGAGTGCACAATGACGTAATTTACATCCTCAAGTGTAATAGGACTGATATGGGATGGAACAACAGTTTAGCATCGATTGATTTGATCGGTTTTACAGCTGACCTCATTAGAGCTGATATCGGAGGGTGTCCAAGGAGCAATGGAGGAGAAGGGGAGGGAGCTTAAGCGAGCGCGCACTGTCCGTACTGAGTATACGGCAGATGTGGACGAGATACAGCACTGGCTGCGTGAAGCCGAGCTTAAGGTACAGGACAGAAGCGTACAACCTCAGAAACTCAAGGAGTACATTCAGGTGAGTTATTTAAAAAAATATGATTCTCTCAAAACTTATTCACTGATTCTGAATATTTGGTATCTTTAATGTAAAGTACAATCATTTCCTTTGACCAATTCATTAAAAATTAGAGATAAAGAGGATTTTAAGTGATATCTATCAAGGTTCTATACTTGGACCAGTTTTGTTATTACTGTAATGTACATACCATTCAGTAATTTTATTAATAGTATATTTTGATGAAGTAAGAGTTATAACTTTAAAAGTACTCTTCTTGTGGCTGAACTAATTCGTAGCAATATTTTGCATTAAAAGTGTAATAACAAGTTTGGTAATTTTTACTCTTATAAATTAAGTTTGTTAGATACAGTATCTGTAATGGTGGCATTAATTCTGTTTCCATTAATTACCTCCGCATTATTTACTTTGTTTTAATCCTGTTGTGCTCCTGCAGCAAATCCAAAGTGAGCTGCCGAGTGTGACTGACCGACTGGACAGGACACGCCGCAATGGACAGACCATCCTTGAAAAGTCAACTGATGAGGAGGAGAAAAAGTTGATTCAAAGTACTCTAGACTCTCTGACCGAGCAGCTGGGACTGGTTAAGTCTTGGCTGGATGAGAAGAAGAACCTGGTAATGTTAATGTTTGATGCTGTCTCATTTTAGAACTGTAAAATTATTGTTTCTATTTTGTTGGTCTAATAATTAGATAGTCTATATTAGGTTCTTTTTATTTCACGTATAAAAAACCACAATGGAAGTTTTTTACATTCAGCTTGATGTTACAAATGTTTTTTTTTTTTTGCAGACTCAATATTATGGATGATTTTCAACGTTTTTACTATGTTACACCCCACAGTATTTCTGTGATTTTGTTACAGCAAACATGTCCAAACGTGTACATAAGAATATATGAATATTAATGACACATTTTGGTGATTTTTTGCAAAATTTTATATCAATCAAAACTGTTTATAAAGATTTTATGCAGCATTTGTTTTGAAAGTACAAAACTATATTGTATTTACATCTATTTTCCATCTTTTACATATAATATTCATTTAATGTAGTACCAAGGTATTGTACTCAACTTGACAGAATTGTTAATAAAGCCTTAGACAGTGGGCTGTTTAGGATAATTAAAAATTTGACCAAATGAGTCAGTACTTATAGATGACAGATATATATATGTCACAGGTTGGAGACACCTTGGATGCCTGGCAAAGGTTCATGACTCTGTATGATTCCGTGATGGCTTGGGTGAAGGAGAAGGAGACCTTCCTCGAGGAACCGCTAACACTGACATCCTTGCCTCAGGCCAGACAGCGACTACAAGACTACTCTGTAAGCCTTCATAAACATGTAGCTGAGCCAACTGTTAGATTTACACTATTGATTATTGCAATAATTAAGACCATAATTTTATAGATTCCATTTTTGTAAGTTTTGTTAAAATGAAAAATGGTGCATCCCTGTGTGGACTCCCACTCACATCTACACCCAGCTATTCTCCACTGGCCAGTATCACCCAATTATGGAACTGTTAAAAATAGCTCTGATTACCAAGCATGTAACTGATGAATAAACTGTATTAATAAACACTAGCTGAATGTGAGTATCTAGTCACACAGTTACAAACTGACATGCCATTTTCATTTAGGCATAAACACTTTTAAAACCCATTACAATGCATACATCTCATTACCAAGCCACAAATTCTAAATTAGGAACAAATTAATTATTAGTGTTTCATATTTTGTGGCTTAGAACTGTTAAACCAATATTTTATATTGTTACATCATATCTGTACGAACTGTAGAAAAACTTGTAAGCCCCAGTTCAATGAGCTGGAAGGGTAGGAAGGCAAAGCTCTTTTCTTGAATCCAGTCCAAACCATCTCATGAAACTTCCAGACCATCCACAGAAGGAATTTGTTTAACAATTTGGGTTTGTTTGTTTTTAGCTTTTAAATTAAACTGATTGTATTAGTTGTGGATGTAATGAATAGTGGGCGATAAATAGAGATTTTTCAAAAATAAAACTTTTAAAATGCCTCTAATTTATTTTGGAAACAGAAATTTTAAATCAATACATTTAATTTATTGCTATTACCAATCGTATTTTTGTGTTAAAAAGTTGACCAGTTAGTTGATCACTGACAACATATAGAAGTATATTTTACAAACTTATCATACTTGAAGGGTTTATGTTAATGCAGTCAGGGTAGCAAGATTCCTTGAGTAACACTTTTATGAGCTATCAAATAATAATTCAAAATTATTAATTACTAAAGTTTTGATTACTTATAATGATGAAAATACATGTTAGTCATAAAAGTTTTTTTGAATCTAATAGATTTTTACAGTATACTGCTACATTTTTTATCTAGGTAGGGATGGAGGAAAATTTAGTTTGATATCCAATAGTTTGTCACCTATTTTTAAATTTGAAAACAGTCTTGAGAGCAACGAAGAGAGCTTGTAAAATTGATGTATATGTACTTGTAACAGACTGGAGTGAAGAGCTGCAAGCAAGTGACAAAGCACTTGAGTGAGATGAGTAAGGAACTGGAGACCTTGACCCAGACCACCAACGTGGCCGATCTGCCGGAAAAGATGGAGCAGGCGGAGGCTGCCAAGACAGAGGTGGAGGCCTTGCTACTTGAGAGGGTGAGCTGTTGAAAAATGTGTTGTCAAAACATGGCAGATCTACATATTAGGACAATATTTATTCAAATCAATTTAGCTTATTTGTTTATTTTGTAAATTTCCAGATTCAGCAAATATTATACAAATTGCATTTCTTTCCTTTCACCTTGACTGATCCAATAGGGTTTTAGTAAATTAAGTGAAGAAATGTGCCTGAGTTATGGCCCAGCGGAAAAACCAATCAGTTTGAAACCTTATCTTTTACTGTATCTTTTAGTTGACCTAGTGGATGAACAAGTTTTGTTGTTTTTGTTCATCTGAAGCTGTCATTGTGTTGCAATTAGTTTCACATTAATGTACATTTGATTCTACCTTGCCATTAAGCAGTAATATCAACCTGTTCTCTGTCTAGATAGTATAGCTGAACTAATATTAGACATGCTATCAGAATCCACACACAAAAATAAAAAAGAACAGGAAATTCACTGAAAGTGCAAGAAAACAATTGAGTCTTCAATCAAGATCTCATAAATTAAAATAATCAAAATCATTTTTATACCTTCTTATCAAAGTTTATGCACATTTGGATGTTCTTTTATTTATTAGTATAGTAATGGAAATATATTAGACCTTGTGTTGTATCTTCTTATGGCAAACATCTTTTGCATACTTTATAAAACAGTATTTTGTGAACAGTATGTGTTGCAAACGAGAATCAACGTATGACATGTTTGTGTTTTGACTGATAGAATGCTCTGCTCCATGAAACCAGTGAGGAATGGGAACAGTGTGAGAAAAAGATGAAGGAGATCCGCACCTGGATAGAGAAAGCCCGGACTAGCCTGGAGTCTGCACCCAACAAAAAACGGCCAATCAGAGACCAGCTTCTACTACGAGAGAAGATGGTGGCTGACATTGCCATTCAGAAGTCCAAATTGTCCATTTCAGTTGAAAAACTCCAGGTAAAACTGCATGGTTGTCTCCAGTCGTTTAACACTTTGTGTCATTGGGGTTTTAGATATTAAGTTATGGTATATTTGTTTTCAGTTACAATATTTTTATCCTCGACTAACAGTAACTTAATTTTATTGTGAATTATATACATTTGAACTCAATATATCCATTAATTTTTCGTTTGTAAAAATAATGGAGAAACAACAAATTATACAGGGTGTCAATTAAGTCTGGAACCTCTTTTTTAATTTTTAAACCACAATATAAAAAAATACCAAAGTTCACACGTGCTTACTGGTGATAGTAACGCACACATCTGCCCAATTACCGACCAGATAATCCCTTTGGGGGACGGTCCACAAGGAGTCAGACAAAATTCTTAAATAGCAGCATAGGTCAAGTTTGGTATCAAATTAAAGGTCTTACTTAGCAGAGTACAATGCCATAAACCGGAATTCAAAAGGTGGATTCATTCAGTAGTTATAGCTATTTGAATTTTAAAACAATTGAACAATGTAAATTATTAAGTATTACAAGTAAACACCAATTTTTAAGTACCTGTGATCAAAGTAAGTGTTCAAAATGTTCCCCTCCCATCATCTGACAATGTAGTAATCGAAGCCAGGAATCAATAATTATTACCAATAACACAACTACTGTTAGAATGTAAAAGTGGCAGATTGAGTCATACACAGCATCCACAGAAACTTAACGTTTGGGCAGGTATTATAGGAATTCAAATTATGGGCCCATTATTTATCAATGGTAATTTAAATGGTGACTCGTATCTAGCAATGCTCCAAAATGAGATAATTCCTGCACTACAAGCTGCTCTTGGTCGACAATTTCAAAGAATTTATTTCCAACAAGATGGCGCGCCACCACACTTTGCTCTCCTTGTTAGAGAATACTTGGATACAATATTCCTTCACAGATGGATTGGAAGACGTGGTGCAGTAGAGTGGCCTGCTCGTTCCCCTGATTTATCTCCGCTGGATTTTTTTCTTTGGGGATACCTCAAAGATAAAGTTTATCGTACTAAGCCTCGAGATTTGGCGCACCTAAGAAATCTCATAGTCCAAGAAGCTCAAGATATTACTCGTGACTACCTTCAAATGCAGTGGATGACTTTTACAACCGCCTAGGACATTGCCAGACGCTGGTAGGGGAACATTTTGAACACTTACTTTGATCACAGGTACTTAAAAATTGGTGTTTACTTGTAATACTTAATAATTTACATTGTTCAATTGTTTTAAAATTCAAATAGCTATAACTACTGAATGAATCCACCTTTTGAATTCCGGTTTATGGCATTGTACTCTGCTAAGTAAGACCTTTAATTTGATACCAAACTTGACCTATGCTGCTATTTAAGAATTTTTGTCTGACTCCTTGTGGACCGTCCCCCAAAGGGATTATCTGGTCGGTAATTGAGCAGATGTGTGCGTTACTATCACCAGTAAGCACGTGTGAACTTTGGTATTTTTTTATATTGTGGTTTAAAAATTAAAAAAGAGGTTCCAGACTTAATTGACACCCCGTATAATTAGTATAATTTTGTTATATGATAAAATCATTTTTTCTTCATTCAAGTCTTTACATTTTATAAGCATGTTGAATTAGTTTGGTTATGTTTGGAATTCACACTTCTCAATATTTTTTCAAACACTAAATCCAGTTTACTTTTTAATCTACTTTTTCCTGTATGAATCGCACTTAACACAGTCTGGTCTCGCTTAATAGCTTCACTTCCGCTCCGGTGTGGGTGGTGACACCAAAGTAACGCAGGCTGCGGAGGAACTGCTGCAGGAGCTGGAGTTGCTGCACGCAGCTGTCAAGGAGCAAACAATTGCACTGGAGACCACTCTGCAGCAGATAGAGCGCTACCAACAGGTAACGATACTCACCTTTTATGTCACTATAACAGTATTGTGCTCTCTAAAAACAGTACTCAGTGTCTATCTCCCACAGTACATTTACGGATAGGAATGAACAGAATCTATCAATAGTCTCATTAACCTGTTGATTAGTGAGTTTTTTTTTTTAGTGTGCATGGCTAAAAAAGTGAGTTTTTTTAACTTTTTTAATTTTTGGGATTTTTGATTATTTTATTTTGTAGGTAGGCCTATATCTGCGTCTAGGCTAACACTTGACGTGTTCACACTGTTAGAAAATAAATCACTATCCAATTCTTCGTCTTCACTACCCGAATCCAAAAAAGAACTCGTCATTTAGTTTTCATCATCATTTAGATGGCTACGGCCAGCCATTGGGAACAAAACTAATTAGGTTTGTAATAAATCAGACTAATTACATGAGAAAAACAAAAACATAACTTCTAACACGGGTTTCAATGTCACGGCAAGAGGTAAACTACTGGTTTCCACAAAGCCACTTGTAGAGCATTGTTACAGAACGAAACAAAACTGAACGCTCCTACGATCTAGCGGATATTCTGAGAACTACTTGGGCCAGTGATGTTCTGTAGTACTTACCACAGCTGCTAGATGTCTAGAAATAAATATCCTTACGAGTCGCAAGTACTGCGGTGAAACTAACCAGTAAAACTGTTCAAACCGCAACAGTTGCGTCGTTACTAACCTATACCTTGGCGGACTGCACCGTAGATGCTGCGGCGCTACTGATCAACAGATTAGTAATCAAAGGCACTTAATTTCTGATTTGTTTTTTTACATTTATTTCCCATTTTGACATATATTAAGAATGCTTCAATGCATTAAAAATCCAAAGAAAGGGTATAAATCATCTCATCCTTTCTTATTTATTTCTAAAAATTATTTCTTTTATTGTAATCATATATACTATATAGGGTTTGCGTTTGTCATGTATTCTATAAGAAAATTGGTGAACCTCTGCAAGGAGACCAAAATCAGGCTAACTTTTGGCAAGATTTTAATTGCCACTTATAGGGTGGAATAAATGGTTTGTTAGCTTACACTATCACAATCATACCTAAGTAGCTAGAGCCTACTGTACAGTATATTGTATGTGCATTCATTCCCTCGGTTATTTAGGGGTTTTTCATACAAGTTAACTTTAAATAGTAACAGTGCTATACAGGTCATTCTGCTTATAATTTATTTTTCAATTACCAATTACTTGGTGTCCAACACCTTGCGTAGTAAAAACAAAAGAAACAAAACCCATCTAAAATATTTGAAGTGGTGCACGTATTTGTTGTGTATAAACTAAAACGAACATGTATTGCAGGAAATACAGCAGCTGAAACAACAAGTGGTGCAGGTGGAACAGCAGCTGAGGGTGGTGCTCAGCCCCACATACTTGCCCAATGACCGAGAGAAGGCAGTGGAGGACCAGAACGTAAGTGGCGTCTACAATAACCTCCCCCTCTCACTCACAACTTTAGGCTAAGCCAGATGCCGCAGACACATGTTGAATCCTCGGACTGTCAGCTACTTCTGTAATTGTATCCCCGTCCACCCCCTCTCTCTCTCACACTCTCTCTCTCCCTCTCTTTCACTGTTCTTATCTCTATTTCTATTCTTTTTTCTCAAGATGTATTTTATACATACTTATTTGTTGGTAAGTTTAGTTTAATTTGGATAAGTTAAAAGAAAAATATAAAGTACAAAGTTGTTTAGATTTTTTTTAACTAACCTCACTTTTAAATGATATTTGTACATTATTCTAAAATTAGTATGATTGTTATTACATCACTAAGATAAAATATCTTAGTTTTTTTGTGATGTATAAAATAGTTAAATCTCATGAAAAAAGTTTTTTAGTTACATTTAATGTATTATACAAGATTTGCAAGTGTTTATTTAATAAACACCCTTTTTATTTATTTTTAATTAAATACAGTAAAATTTGGAAGTTAATGAACTTTTATTATGATAATTGTGTAGTTTAATATGAAACATCTTAATTTGTACAACCATCTTAAAGTTTCCTGCAAAACATTTAAAGTTTTGTCTGTTGGCAGAAAAAATTTATTTCCAGTATAAAATTGAATCAATGTCTTATACAAACAGAGTATTAATTACATAAATTATTTGTTTCATGATAAATATTGACTCCAAAATACATTTTTCAACATGAAATAAGGATATGTGTTGGTGTTTTTTTTTAAGTTCGAACCACTTACTGTAGTTAACATGTTTCTTATCCAGCTCCTCAATGTTTTTTTACTGATAATAACTATCTTTTTGTTGATTGTTGACTGATAACATGGTTTTCAGTATGGTAATATATTAACTAAAATAATGTATCTCACATTTTAAATTGTACCAAATATCAACATTACAAGAAGATTCCAAACAAGGTTGAAATATTACAAAGGTGATTGTGTTTTCCATTAATTATTTCTGTAGATGGCACGTTCTTCCTTTTATTGGCTACTAAGGGATGTTACAAATATTACAAGATACAAAATTAGTTTTTACTTGTAAGAAACAAGTTTTTGTTCATATGAATTGTACCATCTTATCTATTAAGATGAAATTTTAATGTTCATTATTGTGATTTATCCCCTCAGCCTCAGAGAGTTTGTACAAGTGTCAGTTTTCCATGGCTTGGAGATGAATTCAACCATCACTCCCTGGTCTAAAAAACATTTTAACAAACTTTAAGCAGTAGTGAAAGGGAATGCTTGTAAAATATCAATTGGGGAAATTTCATTTTCATTCAATGCTAAATAATTACTCATTTTACATTATTTTTAATTGTATCTTTTTTTAATATGTTGTAATTTAAACATGATTAGAATATAAAATATTGTAGAATGAGATTTTTTGTCAAACAGAAGAGTACTTATCAGTCCACTCAGTCTTTAAGTGCTGATTCAGAAAAATGTTTTTTTTTTACTTGTGTGTTATATTATATTAAAGTAATAGCATACAATTTTATTATGAGTAATGTTTCAGCATAACTGCATTCTTTTTAATCATAACATATTTGTAATATATCTACATTAAAACAAGTAATGTCTTTGATAAAAAGATTTTCAAACAATTATTTTATTTTTAAATATTTAACAATTTAAGTAGACAACATATATTGTTCTAAAATCCCAAAATAAGCATTTAATCAAATTGTTAGACTAAATTTATGTTTATTACTGTATTTTATGAGTAGTGATGATGTAGTATAGTGTAATGTTATTAAATTACTCTTATATTACATTAACCATTTCAAATGTTCTCAATACAATTAATTTTGTTCTTTATATTTGAAAAGATTAAAGCACTATTTCAATTTTGATGAAATACTTATATTTGTTATTTATGAAAGATAGTTAAAACATAATCATCATCTATAAAGACTGTTAAATGAAAGTACAGTTTTAACAATAAAAAATAAATGGTACAAACTGAATTTTTTACTTCTTTAAATTGCGCTAAAAAGGGATTGGTTTACTTCTTGTTTTGTTGAAAGTGGTCTTTGTAGATTAACCAGAGTGATATTAATCTTTGTACTGTTTTCAGTTTCGTCCAAGGATTCAACAGTGTCTTGCGTTAAGAGGAAACTTTCTGAAACTTAATAATACTGTGTAGAATGTCACTGTGCCACAACATTTAGATGGCTGGAAGCATTGCAATTTGCACATTTTACACTAGTTTTTGCAATGATCATCACGTTCTTGCAATGTAGGATTACTGAACTAAAACAATTTGATGCCTGGTGACTGCAAGTCATCGTGTTTCCTCTTTTTAATGCTTGGAATGTCTCTTGCTTCCTGTAGACCCACCTAGGTACAGCTTTTGTGCTTTCTTTGCTCTGTTTTAGTTTCTTCTTCTCTAACTGTAGAATTTTTTCCATCTTAAGTTATTCATATATATTTAATGTATGCTTTGGGAGTTTTGGTTAATTTTTATCCTTGGCAAAGTTCTGTTGAATCATTTAAAATCCATTAGGAATATATTTAAAGTTTTGTTCTTAATGTTTCATATTAAAATTGAACTTTGCTGTGGGATGGATTGAAGGATTCAACGGGAGTTTGCCATGGTCTCTGTGGCTTTGTATGACGTGGTGGCTGGAACTTGCAGGCATGCCGGGAGCGTGTGAAGGCTCTGCAAGGGAAGATTTTCGCTCGATCTGAGCGAGTCAAACTATTGGTGCTGAGGGCAACGCCAGACTTGGATCCCTTAATAGACTCTTAGCGTCCTGTCGCTCACTCGCTTGTACATTGCCGTACGTTTAATCACCAGGCATCCCTAAGTACAGTGCTCTTAAGGGGTTGCTTCGTAAGCTATCTAAATGTTGTGACACGGATTCACAACTAGTTAATTACTGCTATTTTTTTATTTTAGTGTTATAAGAACTCTTTAGAAAGTAGATTGGAATGGAATGAATTGAGATAGCATGATCCCTATTCAGGGTCTTGCACGGGAGATGGATTCGTGCCGAGAACGTGTCCAAGAACTGACCCGACTGATAGAAGACGCCGATCCGGTTCTGGCAAAATCACCAGAGGTCGTGCAGGTGATTTCCTTTATCAAGAGAACTGCAAGCAGACCCACCATTGTGACCACAGAACTGTTGGATCCCTGTGATAAACTTTCGTACGCTGATATTGCTGCTGGTCGAGTCAGCCCTTGCCCGTTCTCGGACACACCTGCTGATAAGAGAACAGAGACTCCCACTCAGCTGGTGGTCACTAAACCCTTGGTCACTAAACCTATGGTAGTTAAAAGTATGGAAGATGATATGATGGCCAAAGAACCAATTACTACAAAATCAGAGGTAGTAGAAATTGAAACTTCTCCAAAAGGAACAAATATTGAACCAATGTTTAAAGAAACAGGTGATAAAACAGAGGATAAAACTCAAAGGCGTGGTCGTTCACCTTTTCGTCGTGAAGCTCCACGAGATAATCAAAAGGCAGCTACAAAATTGCCCCCGAAACCAATTCCAGTTGAATCAAAATTAAAACAAACAAAACCACATGATGATTTAGGAAAATTGAAGTCTGAGGATCATGCTAAAGCACTAGCCCAAAGGTTATTAGCACCTGAGTCTGTCCGTGGAAGATCTCCTAGTCCATTATTCATCCCAGGTGAATCAGCTTCTTATGCACAAATGGTTAGAAGTGGATCTAGACCACAGAGTAGATCTGTTACACCAGACAGAATTAAGGAATCACTCACTGTTCTAAATGTCAAGGCCTTAGAACAACCCAAATCTCAAATAAAAAATGAAAATAAACATGTAGAAGAAAATTCGAACAATGAACTGGAAGTTGGTTGCATTCCACCATCTGTTAATGAACCAGTAATAACTGAAAATGAAAAATTGACAAGTTCACCAAAAGTTCAAAAGAAAATTAATCCTGAAACAAATAAAGAAACCGCTTCTGAAAAGTTAAAAACCCCAACTAAAGGAGAAAAGACTGCTGATAGTAAAGCCAGTAAAGGAGATAAACATATTCCTGCCAAAGGTGATAAGAGACCTGGCATCAAAGAAGACTCTAAGAAACAAAAACCATCAGGACCAAAACCATTAGCTGAAAAGAAAATAGAAACTGCAGTTTTACCAAAAGAATTAAAACCCAAGTCTCAATCTAAGTCAAAGGTAGAAAAAAAGCAAGCATTGAACCCTTTACCACCAATTGAACAAGTAGTTCCTCCTATCCTCCCAATTCAATCTGAAATTCAGATTTCTGATTATCAGGGTCTAGCTCCAGAGTTGCAATATTCAACTACAGCTTTTACTGATACTCAAGGTGGACTTCATTATCCACCAGGCCTATTTCCATCTTACATAGGGCCAGAAGGCGAGGTAGCAAGCTTCATTGCATCAGGACAACAGCTGATCAGTTCTGGTTTGGGAACTTATACTACTTCACAGTCATATTGTGAACAACCACTCTTTGTTGGAGAATCTTACAATGTCAGTAGTGGAATATACAATATTCAACAGACAGCTGAATACCCGCCTCAAGTTTTTGTCAGTGATCCTCAAAGCTACATGTCGAGCTTTGGAGGAAGCCATGCTGCATATACACATATAGAAAGCGATCCGTTGGCTCTTGAAGCTAACAACGAAACTGGTGTGTCGTATGCTAGTATTCTGGCTCAAGGATTGTCAGCTGAACCACATTTGAGCCAAAGCCGTTTGCAAATGCAAACGGAGACTCAGCAGTGGTCTGTTTCACCTGCCTGTGATGGTAATATAATCACAGATAGTGTTGAACGTGTAAGAGACAGTAAAGACAGAGACGAGATTAGTATGAAAGGAATGAAGCGGAGTAAAAGTCCACTGCTAAGGAATGAAAATCGTAATACCGGATCTGAAATTGATTCTTCAGCTGATCAATTTGTATCTGTCAGTACATCCGAACCAAAAGTAAGTGAAATTAAGGAATCTGATGATGTAAATACAGGAAAAGTTCATTCAGTAAGTGAATCTCTTAAAACAAATAAATCCCAACCCAAAACTAAAAAACAAAAGGGTAAAGGATCATCTCAAGTATTAGAACAGCATGATAAGCTTGATAAAACTTCAAAGCAAATAAACCAAGACAACAAAACTAGCGGTGGTTCCAAAAAGGCAAAGCTAAGTAAAACAGAAGAAAAAGGTGTTTCATTAGTAGATAATGAACAACCTTCTGACACAATAAAGAGTGAAAATGAAATTCCCTTATCATCAAATGCTGGAAATGTTGGCAGTATTGAAGATAATAACAAGGATATGGTGATCTCTTCAGAAACTGAAACAAATACAAAAGATCAGAATGAATTCCAAATTAGCAGAAAAGGAAAAAAGAAAATGAAAGCAGCTCATTCATCTATACAAGCGAGTGTTCAGCAACCAAAAACAACAACAGCTAAAAGTGAGAACATAGTTCACTTAACAGAAGAAACTGTATGTGATAAGAATATTGAAACTTTGGTGGATAACAATAGTGACGAATCTAGATCAAAACATCTAGATAAAAATATTAAGGCTGAACCTAAAACTGACTCAGAACCTGGGAGATCGTTGGTTGAAAAAATTAATCAAAAAGAGGATGGTAAAATTGAACATACTACAAAGTCAAAAAAGAAGGGAAAGAAAGCATCTGGAAAAGATAAAAGTGAAGAGGTGCCACATAAAACAGACCCTAAAATTGATATACAGTCTGCAGAAGCATCGGCTTTTGAAAACAGTCAAAAGTTGGATGATAATATTGAGTCTACTACAAAGTCGAAAAAGAAAGGAAAGAAAGCTGTTGTTTCTGAAAAAGAAAAGAACGAAGAGATGCCACTTCAGAGGGATGAAAATAATGATATATCAAAACCAAATGAACAAGAAACACTCCAGAGAGAATCAGAAATGGATACTGATGCTGTCCAGCCTTCTAGTTCAAACAAAAAGAAACAACCGAAAAAGAACAAAGAAAAAACTGTTGATGTTGAATTAAGTACAATAACAGATGTTGTAAAAGATAAGATTAATACAGATATATCTAAGGAAAAAGACACTTCCAAACTAATGCAGGATAATTCTACAAAAAAGAAAGGGAAACACTCTAATGATAATTGCAATAAAGCACTAAGCTCCAATGATGTGTTAATAAATGAAACAACTCAAGACTCTGAAAAAAGCAAAGAAAGTCATCTTAGAGACCAACCTAAGGACATAAGCCATGATGAACAGAATAAATCCGAACAAACTGGGAAAAAGAAAAAGAAGAAGACAATTCACGATTCTACTTTGAAAAATGCAGTTGAAACAGTTACTGTAAACCCAATTACAGCTGATGAAAATATTATAACTTCTATATCTACCGAAAAACTTGATTCTTCCCATAAAGAAAATGTTAGTCAGAAGAAAAAGAAGCCAAAAGAAGTAATGATGAAAAGTGAAGACAATCTTTCTTCAAGTTTGAAGTCATTTGTTGATTCAGAAACATTAGTTGGAGAGAAAATCAAGAAACCAAATGATAAAGAAAATGTATGTGGTCCAACAAGACCTAAAGATAAATCTAATGAATTAATAGAAGCCAATAGTACTTCATTGACTGTGGATGATAAATCTGAACCAGATAAGAAAAAATCTAAGAAAAATAAAGTTTCTGTAAAGGAACATAAGACAGACTCTGATTCCACTTTGACAAAACCAGTAGTTGTAGAATCAAGTGAATTACAAAACAACTCTGTCCAAGAAGTCTTAACTAAGGAAATACCAAATTCACAGATGCATATAAATAATCAGAAAAAACAAAACATAGAAAAGAATCCTCAAGATTGTCATAAAAACAGTGAAACAGAAAATCAACCTGGAAAAAAGAAAAAGAATAAAGCCTCTAAAAATAAAATCAATAACTCTGAGTTAGTAGAAAAAAGTGATGAGAATAAATTATCTTCATGGGACCAAACTTTGGAATTACAAGAAAGTCCTTCCACAAATAAAGACCTTGAAACTATACAGCAAACAAAAGATAATACATCTCATTCTTCTTCAAGAAAAGGCAAGAATAAAAGTAAAGGCAAGGGACGTGCTGAATTAGATACTAAAGAAGAACACCCTCCAAAACAAATTTCTTACCAAACTGACAACTCTTGTACAGCAATTAAAAACACTGCTGTATGTACTGTAACTTCCTCAGAAACTGAACTTATTTTGAAAGATACCCCAGAGAGTGTATCAGAGGCTCCTGCAGCCGAAAGTATACAGCAAAATATTGGGAATGAAGAACCCAAAATAGTTCAGCCAAATGCATTGACAGAAAAACCAGTAAATTTATCAGAAAATGTAAAAAAGAAAGGTAAGTCTAAGAAACATAAAACTGCTGATGATCTAAATTCTAAACTTAACAATGATAGTACAAGAAAGCAAAAGTTTGAAGAAATTACTAGCACACCCACTAACTCAGATTGTGCTCCTGAAAAAGACACAGTTACACAGCACGTTTCTGAAGAACAACAATCTTTATTTGAAAGTGAATCTAATATTATTGCCAAAGATGATATTACTCTTGAAACTATCAATAAAACTTCTAAAATCATAGACACTGGTAATACTGTGGATGATGGAAAACCCGTATTATCTGACTCATGTATTGAAACATTGCCCATAGATAAAATAGCTGATCAAAACCTTTTTTGTTCATCAGAAGAAATCAAATATGAAAATAATGACTACAAAAGCATATCTCAGGATTTGAACACTAGTAATGTAGCAATGGATAAGAAAAGTACTGGTGTAAAAACTATTGACAGCTCCAAAGAAGTCCAGAAGCTAGATAATGTGCCAAGTGATAAAATGAAAATTATTGGTGAAAAACCAATTAAAACCTCAAATGAAATTCAGCAGTTAGCTGTTGACATCGTCGCTGTTGACTCAGATAAAGAAATTACTGATTCAGATCATAAAGATACAACAACAGAAAATAATCAAACTAATGCTATTGACATACCTGCAGATACAAAGTTTGATAGTGTTCAAGATGATGGCCAATCTTTTAGTAACATTATGGTTGACATTATTTCCAAACTTGATGAAGCAATTCTAAAAGCTGATGCTGAAATAAAACAAAAAGAAAATTTAAGTGATCATGTTGAAGCATCTGCACCTGATCAGAAAGCATTAGAGGTCCAACAGGTACCATTAGAAACCAGTATTGAGGAAACTCCTGATGGTTTTAAAAGCGAAATTAAATTCAGTGTTGAAAGTTGTGATAATACAGGAGCTACGAAACAAAGCCACACAGAAAAAGGAGAAAAAGAACCTATTCATCAAAATACATCTTCAAAACCTCTTGCTCGAAGAAGTAGTAAAAAGGCAAAACCGCGTGAACAGATAAAAAAAGAAACTACAAGTTTACCTAAATCAATTATTGAGGGTCCTGGTGAACAACAAACTGATACATATTTAGTTGCTGATCATACAACTGCAAGTAAGAGCAGTGTAGAGATTAAAAGTTTTAAAGATTATAGCCCTATATTGGAAATTAATCAAAACCCAGTTAATCAGAGTTTTGTGACAGAACCTACAAAATCTATAGAAAGGGATGTGACTCCAAAAGCACAAAAGTTAGATGATCTGGAAACAGTAAAGATAACCAAGCTTCCAGTTAGTTCGTTCAAACAAACAGAAGAAACAGTTAATAAAGTAACTGTTGAAGACAGTGCTAATCAAGTTACTCAAGTAGAATCTGATATACATGTTTGTAAAAACCCAAGTGAAAGTGATTTGATTAAACCAATACTGGATAGTGAATCATCCAACAAAGATATTGGTTCAACAAAAACCAATGATTATGTAATAAGTCAGACAGATTTCACCACAGTAGAAAGTAATATCACAAGTTACACTAAAGATGACAAGACTAACAAAAGCCTTGAAGGTTCTAAAGATATTGTTGAAAAAGCATTTGAAATTAATGACAGTAAAATGACAGCTTTAAATTATGATACCCAATTACAAAGTACTGAAGAGCTGTTATCTGAAGGCAAGAATGATAATCCTGTAAGCCAAGCACAAGTAATCGAATCCATCGATCTAGAACTGCAAAAGCAGCCAGATAGTCTGATAACTGACAGAAAGGTTACAGTACTTCAAGGAAACGATTCAGAAATGGTGAGTACTCCCCAATCTATCTCTTCAGACTCACACAAACTACCATGTTATAATGAGGAAAATCAAAAGAAAAGTGCTGAACAAGTAGTTAAAGAAAAATCTAAAAGTAAAAAACATGACTCAAAACAAAAAAACAAAAGTAAACAAATAGTATCTCTTGAAGAGAATCCTTCAAAACCAACATTTCCAGAAAACGTTTCAGTTGGTACAAAAAGCAACGTTAGCAGAAAAGAAGGAGTTAAGCCAGCTCCAAAGCAACATCACGAAGATCAACTTACTGTTGAAAAGTCAAAGGGTAAAAATTATAAAAAAGGAAATAAAGTCAGTATTGATAAAGCTGAAGGTAATAAATCACAAGTATCCACTGGAGAGAAAGAATCCAGTTTAGTAGCCTGTATTTCTGGAGATACAAATGAGAATGTAATTCGTAAAGAACCTGAGATAAGTGCTGAAGCACATTTAACTGACCAAAACCCCAAGAAGACTCTGATTTCTGAATCCAAAGTTGAAGTTAAAGTTGAACATGTATCTAGTACTGCATCAGCACTTGATTCACCACCCATTGTGGAGATTGAACTAGATGAAAAAACTACATTGAACGAGATTACTGAGGATGTAATCAAGCCCTTTCTTAAACGATCATCACCAACAAGCTTTACCTTTGAAAATGATGATACCTTTGTTGTTCAAGACAAACATGATGTATTCAATCAAAGTAAAGAAGAGAAGATTTCCGTTTCATCTGAGACTACACACACAGTTGAAACTGAAAATACTGGCAAAAGTACTGATCAAGGACATCAGGCAATGGCTTGTGACGTTGGTACTGACAATAAGTCCAAACAACCAAAAAAGGCTTCTAATCTATCCAAAAGTCATGAGGACTTGCCAAATAAAAAGAAAAAATCTTCAGAGCCAGGTAAACAGAAAAAACAACATGGAAAACCCAGTGTGCAAAAAACTGATTCTCAACATTCCATTGACCGAGTTGAAGTCAAAGAAAGAACAAAGTCGAAATCTCCAGAAAAGCAAGATCCCATCTTTTCACCTTTATCATTTATACCTAAAAGGGAAAAATCTCCATTGTTGGCCTTAGCTCCTCCCTGGATGGCAAAATTAGTTCAGGGTGAACAATCAGATATGAGCTCAATAAATGAAAATCCAGGTACTGTTGTAAGTAATGATTTAGCTGACAAAGAACAACCTACTAAAGAAGCTAAAATTGCTTCAGAAGCCATTGAAATTGGTATCTTTGGGTCTGTTAAGGAAAGATCAAAACATGTAAGCATTCAGGAAGAGAAAACACTTGAAAATGAAACCCCTAAAACGAAGCAAAAGAAAAAGGATAAATCACAACATGAAGGAAAAGTAAAACTTGAATCTACCAACTTGCAACAACAAACAGATACTGAAATTATTCCACTTGGTTTGTCTCCCACTTCAGTTTCTACCACTTTACACATTTCAAGCAATGAAAAATCTCCTTTATCTGATTTACCAGAGACTTTGAAACCAGACAAAAATGAATTAAGTGAAAAATTAGAAATAAAAGATACAATAACTGAACAAGTATCTTTAAAACTACAAACAGAAAAAGACAACAAAGAAAAGACATTTGACCCTGTTTCACTTCAAGAATCTCCAAAAACTTCAAAGAGAAATAAATCAAAACGAAAGCAAGAAAAAGCAAATGATTCTCCAAGCACAGAGAATATAATAATAATTCCAAACTGTTCAAAAAAAAGACCCAGAAAGACCAAGAACTCAGAAAACCCGGTCACTACTGATAAAACTTTGGTACAAGAAATCATTATAGAAAAAGAGAACCTTGCAAAATCCGAACAAAAAGATGATAATTTTGAATCCCAAACTGAAAGCAATAAATTTGAAGAAAGAGATTCCATTCCTAAAGACGAAATCACACAAAAAGTTTTAGATGATAGCCCAAAAACAGAAAGTGAAAATTTGAACATTTCAGAGTCTAATGATCAAAACATTGATAAACCTGATAAACTTAGTGCATCTAGTATTGAAAAAGAAATACCACTTGAAGAGAAAGGAGTCTTAAATACTCAGGAAGGGTCCATTAATGCAAGTTCCCAAATTGATAGTACTGATTCTGAAAACAAAGAAGACAAAACTGACATGAAAGTTATTTTAGGTGAACAGAGTGGAGATGTCAGTAGTGAAAATCAAATAATAGGATATTTAGAATTAGTAACCCCTAAAACGGGAGCGTATAAATCACATGCAGTAGAATTGTCAAAGAAATCAGATAACAAAACATGCAATGGAAGTTCCAGTGAGACTTTAAACGAATGTAAACCTGACAATAAAATTGAAAAAGAAAATACATTTCTAGCTACCACAAATGAAAGTGGTTTTGAAGATAAGCAAAGTACCACAGTAAAAACAACAAAGGAATGTGACATTTCAGAAAATAAAATCACATTGTATGAGCTTGAAAATACTGATAAATCTTTTGTAAAAGAAACGCTAGAAAGTCCCAAGGGAGAAACTATTGATATATCAAAAACATTAAATTTTAACTTAGAAAAAATGGGCACTTCCCAAAGTTTCAAAACAGAAAAAGAAGAAATAATCCATACAAGAAACAATGTAAAGGATGATGATCAACAAAACACTTGTGATATGGATAAATCACAGAAAGTAGCAACAAACACAAATAACACCATTATTGAAAATGTAGTTCTAAAAGAAACAGATAACATCGAAATACAAGATTTTGTGCCTGATAGTGAAATTAAGTCTGGATTATCAGATACTAACAAAACTCAGGAGGTATGTTTGGAAACACTTGAAGACAAAGCTAAACCTGAAAAAGCTGATTTCTTAGAAAAGGAACCAAAACACTCAACAAAGTCTTCTACAAGTACTACATCCCCTGAGAATGTAAAATTTGAGTTAGATCCCCAAGACCTTTGTGCTGGTGAATCTGGAATTAAAAGCAAATTTGATTTGGTTGTTGGATCCGAGGTTGGAATATTAACAGCACCTACACCTAAATCTGAAATAAATGTTAAACAGAAGAAGCAAACAATCAGTGGACAACATAAATTACCACAATCCAGTCATAAAGAACAGTCTGCAATTTTAACTGAAGAACTATATATACCAAGGGATAGTTTTGGTATTGAATCAGTTAAAGAAAATGAAGTTGTGACTAATAATCCAGTTATAAATGTCCATCAAGAGCCTTTCTATTGTGAGGTTCCAAAATTTTCTTTGTATGAAATTGAATCTGCTGAAAGACACTGGCATGAAAATAAAAATTCTGGTTTAGATGAATTATCCCAAGAAAATGAGGAATCAATTAAAAATAAAGAAGACAGTAACAAAACTGAACTTGAAATCAAAACGTCAATCGAAATTGTAGAGAAAAATTTCATAGAACAAACCCAAGCTGCTAAATCATGGGCTGACATTGCAGCAACCGAAAAAATTATTAAGGAAGAAAATACAGAAGATATTGATAAGCAATTTGAGATTCCTTCACAAAAACCTTTACCTGTTGTAATATGTGTTAATGAAGCTGAAAATAATCTTCCACTTAGTGATAATATGGTGTCTGTAGATCCTGAAGGGTTTATGGAGTTTGTCCCAAAGAAAGAGATTCGCAAGAGGAAATCAAGATCAAGATCAAGGAATAGATCTGAATCAGAACAACAAAGCAGTGAATCTTTTGTGAAGAAAGTGCCTACATATGCTTCAACAGAATTAACTGTCTCTGGGAGTGACACAACCAAAGTGGGAACGGCCACTGCCTTTGAAACAGAAATACCTCTTTCACCGAAACTAGATTTGAGTGAAACAGTAAAAACCGATAGTGTTCCAAAAGGGGAAAACATTAAACTAATTACCTCAAAAGAAAGCAAAATCCAAGAACCACCAAAAGTGTCATCTAAACAGGTACAGTTGTTAAGTGTAAAAAAAGATCATACAAAGAGTCGTAGTCGTAGCCGAAGCCGTAATAGAAACATTTCAGAAAGTGAGAAGGAAGTTGATGAAATATTACGAGCTTGGTCTAGGGAAGAAGTATTCCAGCAAAATATTCCATTAGATGGAACATTTTGGACAGACAAATGGAAATATGACGATGCTGAACGCAGTTTTTATGAGTCTATCTCGAACGGAAGAAACAAATATACGGAAGAATATGACATGAATTTGAAACGTGGAGGTGATAATAATGATGATGATGACAAAGGTCCAAATAGTGGACCATCTTCACCTGGGCCAAAGTCCACTGACGGGAAAGATGGCCCAAGTAATAAACCGGATTCGGTGTTGGAAACATTGACAGCGGACCTGCCTCATGGTGTCGGAGCGTGGTCTGATGCCAGCACGTACCTCTCACGCAAGGTGCCTCCAAGAGAGAAGTCGCCTATGGTCATCACATCACAGTTTACCAAACTGACCAAGGTTCGGCAAGTTTGACTGTTATTTTTTGAGTGGTGGTTTGATTTCTGTGTTGCTGTCGTTTTCAAACTGGCTTGATGCTCCGGAATGATCTCAACTTAGCTGTTGCTGAGGATTTCTTCTATTTATTTCGCTTGCTTTTATTAAGACATGTATAAGTACTCTAGTCATACGTTGTTCACCCAAGATATTTCTCCTGGGCTCAGCTTGTTTATTACTTACTAATCTTTAATTAGAAGCTGGGAGATGTTTAGAAGCTTTGACTAACTGCATAAACGCAACCTATAAAGGTGAATACATTTTTTAGTGAAGAACAATCTTAAAATCGTTAACTCAATAGTAAAAACTAGAAGGTTATTTTATTAATTAATAATATCCGTGTTATTTACTAGAAACTTGGTAAACTGAATTTTGCTCAAATCAAATATCAATCCGATTTCTCAATGATATTTTATTCTGTATTTTGAAACTATTTCTTACTACTGTTTGTAGTTTATAAAAATATAATTCAATTATTTTTTAGTTCTTGAAAAACTATATTAATGTGTAATTACTGATATACTCATGATATTACTTATAGTACTGATTAAAATAAACACCTTTCATAAATGAATAGAAATAAGTAATCATTACATGTATAAATTAAAATATTCAATACTTGTACTACCTTAAAATAAAGATGTTGAAAATAAGTGGGACATTTTTATAAATTATAACAAATCAGTAGCCAAATTTAAAATTAGTTTATAAATGTCATGTATTTGATAACACTCCTCTTCAATAAATCTCATCTGTTCAAACTGGCAGTTAGTAATATAATAAGTGCCTAAATGCTCATTTAGTTCTCATTATTTGTTCTTTTTAAAATATTTTGATTTTGTATGAGCATGGTTGTAATAGTGTTATTGTTCAGTGTTCTCATTAGAACGCATGGTTCATAAAATAACTAATAGAAGTAATTAATATAATGTTTGCTTGTTTATTTATGTCTTATTAAAAACAGCATACATATAAAAATTTATTTTTGGATACGGTTTTTATACAGTTAATGAAATGAGTAGTGTTCCAATAATGCGCTAATTAGGGGTAACTAACCTTGAAAGATAAACAATCAGACCATATGGATTCATAGCCGAAGAAGTAGTAAACGGGTTATTTTTAACTATAGGGTGGGAACCATTACATAACGTTTGCAATGCGTGAATAGACAGGTTTGGAAGAAACTTATTAATAGCAAAGTATAGTAATGTTGCAAGTTCACAATACTATAATTAATTTTTTGTACAATTGTTGGAATTCGGATTACATAATTTTTTTCTCTTAAAACAATTTGCTAATAACTTTGAACTAAAATACTAATGATTGAATTAAAGATTGTACTGTGAATAAAACGAGATAACATTGATATTGTTGTTTGTGTTAAATTGTAAATATTATTACTAATAATTTTAACGAGTATGTACTGTTGCATATTATTATTATTTTTGTATCCTAATTTTTAACAGAGACTCTAATTTTTTAAAGTGTAGGGTCATCAAGAGCAGGTAGACGAAGAGAATACATTGGAACCTTGATAGCTCAAACCTCAATAGCACAAGTCTTTATAATTCTTTGTGAATTTCTTTATCACAGAACTTTTAGTATAATATGAACTTGGCCTTCATTAGACAAATTTCCCCTGTCAGTATCCTCACTAGGCTGAATATCAAAAAATAAAAGACCCAGAAATGTTCTGTAGCTGAATATAGCAGAACTTGTGACAGGCATTGTAGCTGGACAATTTATACACACTGTAAAGTTGATTTGTGTTATAAGATTCCACTGTATTTAGATGTTTCCTAATTATTTTGTCATTTAGAATGTGTATGATATAAGCATGGTCCATGAAATTAGGATTGGAAGTTTATTAAATATTTTAACTGTCAAAACATCCTTTTAGAGAAATAGGCATTACATGGAGGTGTTGCATATGCAAGGCAGTATATTGGTAATGTATCTGTCTATATTCCATGAAAGCCATGCAAATCATGTGTAAACTAGAAAAAAGTCACAGCCTTATAACCATGCATTATTTGGAACCGAATTTTATCGAGCAGCCAGTAATACTCTAAAAAAATTTAAAATCATATTCTCATTTAATAGAATATTAAATATGGTTTCATACCAAAGTTTCAACAATTCTGTAAAAAACGACACGATGTCTAAATCATAGTTATTTAAATTCAATCAACTACAAATAAAATACATTATGATAAATGTTTAATAAGTGTGAACCATTTTCATTATTACTTTTTTTAAACTGGTAGTGGGTGATTCTAGCACTAACTAGTGATAAGTTTAATAAATTTTTATACTATATTTCAATATTACGTTGGTAGTTCATTTTCCATTATAATAGTAAAACAAAGATAAAATTTAAAAATTGGATAACAGATCAAGATTTTAAAGAAGGTAAAAAGGAAATCAACAACACGAGTAAGAATATAATAGTAAGAATTATAAAAATACTATCTATAAAAGTAATCACATTTTTATAAAACTCCCATACAAAAAATAAATAATCCAAAGTGTATATTTTAAAAATGATAGCATATCTTATAAATTCATACTTAATTTCAGTCACTTTTCTATTAAAAATTTACAAAACATTTCCAATCTCAAAAAGGAAATTTCTAATAATATTTATGGTAACAGACCAATATCCATTTTACCACCAATATTTCAATATTTAAATATATTAAACACTGTTTTATAGTGAATAATGTGTTTTTAAAAATTATTACAATAATCTAGATGATGACCAACATTACTTCAGGGCAGGTAAATCCACAATAACTGCAACTGTTAAATTTTTTGAATTCTTTAATTAATTAATGCAATAAATAAAAGGTAACATGCTGTTAGAAGTTTACGGACCCTTCCAAGTACTTTGATAGCATGAATCATATCTCCTCCTTAGAATATTGCACGCTTATGGCATGAAGGGATTACAGTTAAATGTTTGAATCATATCTCTTAATCAACAACAATATGTAGATATTGGCAATATTACAAACCAAAATTGTATTGTACTTGTAAAATCAACACTGAAACATATTACTGTTAGAGTACTGCAAAGGTTCAATTCTTGGACCCTTATTATTTGTATGTTATCTTAAGATGTCACAAAATCTCCAACTCAGCCCTCACAGTAATTTATGTATATATGCCAATAACTCAAACTTACACTTCATCACAGGACGAAATTGGAACTATAGCCTTTATTGAATTATCTAATAACACTAGGTCTTGTGTCATACTTAAAATGATAAGAAGAAGAGAAAATTGTAAGCCTGATAAATCTGTGCATACATCTTGTTCATAATAATTGTTCTTAATCTAATGCAGCGGATTAACAAATATCTAGTATTCTGGTTCACACTGCATTGAAACATTACTTATGAAATTTAATTCTAGAAATGTTTTGGCCTCACTTGGAAAGCCATCTTTAGTCAGTAGATAATAATAAAGATGGTTTTCCACAGTGAGGCAAAGTATTTGAAAAGTGTGTAGCAATATTTTGACACATTGTTAACTGTATAATTTATATATTCATATTTGCATGTGACCTAAAATAGTTAGTTCAGTGTAGTATTTATGTCATCTTTGATTGCCATACCAAGGGATTGTGGTAGCATAAAAATGTTTACTTGGGTCATAGAAGTTAGTTCTAATTCGGAATAGAGCTGATGTAGAGTTCTATCTGTTTTTCTGTTTAGCTATGCTTTTGGAAAAGAACTTATGTCTTGTAAAACAACAGGTGGTGATGCATGATGTAAGGCCTTGACTTGGGATGAGGTACATAAGCGAGATAAACTTTCTGACTCATTGTTGCGTTGTAACAGGTGACTCTAGCTGCCGACCTTGAGACTCTGAGAAATGACCTCAAAGTTACAGAGGCACAGCTGAGGGACTTGCCCACAGAAGGGGTGGATGCAATGTTAGATGCTCTTGTGGTAAGCACATCTTTGAATCAACATACTAAGTTTAAGTATACAAGTATTATTCTGGAAGGAACCTTATACTGGTGGGTTGAAAACAGTCTTTGTTTAGAGTAAAAAATGATAATTGCATAAGTTTTAGTTTAAATATAACCATGATTAATATTACAATCTTCAATATAAATCGTACATTAGTTTGGTTACAGAGTATGATTCAAGTTAAGTTACACATTAATTTGAAATACAATTTTGCTACCATTTTAGTATTACGATCTTAAACATTATTGATGCACTAACTTGGTTACAGATTATGAGTTGGAGATTCGTTTTAAATACAACTTTGCTAATGATTTCAAAAGTTTTGTATGAGAAATTTATAATTTATAAGAAGGACTTAGGGTCTTATTCCCTTACAAAGCTTTTGTACTAAAATAAGATTTTATGCTGGTATGGTCAAAAGATGCCGTTTGGTCTGGATCGCACATCACAGTTTGATGAGCATGTCGCAATACACAACCTACCAAAAGAAAATCCTTTATTTCCCAAAAAACGGTAGCCACCAATTTTTGACTTGTGTACGGAGTTAGGTTGCGTTCACTGTTTATGTTGTGTTCACTTTTTCGATTTTGGTGAAGATGAGTGTCGTCACTGCATAAATCGCTGTTTTGTTTCTGGATTGATATAGGATATCCACGTCTCGTCCCCAATAACAATGTGAGAAAACAAATCCTCTCCGGCTTGTTGGTAATGGCCCAAAAACCCTCGTCTAGTGAATATTCTTTGCTCTTTAAGGTGGTTGGTCAGCATTTTTGGCACCCACCTTGCACACAATTTGTGGCACCCAAGGTTTTCTGTGACAATATTATAGACAGTAGTGCGTCCAAATTAGGAAATTGTTCAGCCAGGCCATTAATTTTCAATCGACGATCAGATCACAGTTTTTAGACCATTTTCAAAAACATTTCATCGGTCAGGATCATCTGGGCCTGCCACTCTGCTCTTTGTTATGGAAATTCTTTGTCCATTTTAAAAGACACCCTTGTCTAATCTTTCCTTCACTTATAACTCTATGTCCATAAACTAGGCCTAACTCCTGATGAATTTCAGCAGTCGATGATGTTTCTGCACACAAGAATTGTATCACAGAACGTACTTTACAGATGGTGGGATCACTGATTGTCATGGCCTTTGTTGTTTGCATGCATCTCTAATATGTAAAATAAAACACAATTCAAACTGCTTTAATACAAAACATTCAGTATTATACAATATTTAAAATTCTGATCTAGTCTTATTAAAAAGTAAAAAATCGCGTCCGAATGCACATGCAAAAGCTGACATAACAGCATTGACGTAACAGTTTTGTCAAGGTCATTATTTATTAGAAAAAAAAAGTGAGGGTCATATTAACGCCCTCTATCTCTCCTCTCTCTCCCCCACCCTTCTGACAAACCTGTGGGGTAAAGTGATCAAGTTTGCATGTGTGGTATTTTTGGCTTACAAAACTTTGTTGCATAAAGTTTTTATCATTTTGTCTCAAGGCCGAATTTTATACGTCCTGGATATCTGGATATCACAGGGCTAAGTGTAAATAGTTTATTGCTCTTACTCACTATAAAATTATAGTTACTGTACTTTACAAAACTCAAAAATATTATTAAATTATTAATTTTTAGCAGATATTACATATTGGTTATGTTTCAAAAGTTACAAAAATATAGTAATATAAATAAATGTATCAGTACTCGTACTCATTACAAAGATATGATCTAAATTATATTTACACAACTTAATCTTTTAATATCGTGTTTCCAGTTTTCAGTTTAGTGTTGTATATCAATGTACAAGACAAAATAAAAGAAGAATTAATTTAATATTAGGCAATGTAAATATATAATGACAATGTAATGAATAATATTGTGTTTGTAATTTTTCAACAAGTAATATGTACTCAAAAAATTCAATTCATTGCAAAGAAATCACTTAATGTTCTATATGTCTTTTTAATGATTTTACAATCTGCACCAATCCCAACCATTTGAATGTAATTCAAAATAATTTTGAAATATAGTATTTATTATGCAAAATTTATTTGTGTTAAATAGAGTAGTACAGTAGTAATGTATGATATGACTCCCACTACTTGAGATGGAGCAGCTTGTTAGCCAAAGTGCTAAAGTAGGATGTTTGGGGTGAAATTACAAGGTTTCTCAATCTTGTTTTTACTATACATACAATTTTTAAAGTTTCAGTCAGTCATGGTTTGAAATTGAGATTCGTTAGATTTACACTTTGAAAATTCCTTATAAAACAGCTGAATTAATTATTATTGATCAAAGAATTTCTCAAAGGAACAAAGTAGACTGTAATGGAAAGATGTTTAACCACAATGAACAATAATGAAATCTGCTATACTCAAGAGCAAATCTCATACATCTGGCAATCTTTAGGTTTACTAATATTTTGTCTAAATGAATAAAATATTTTCAGTTCTATCTTAACTAGCAATAAAAATGTATCACTGTTTAATAGAATGATTTTATGTGATCCAGTTAAATTCCAGAGTTGCATAAATACGGAAAACAAAACTATTAATAATTGTAAACATTTAAATGGACAAAGGTCAGTACTTTATACTTTACTTTATTATTTTAAAATTACAACCTTCCATACCATGAACTATCATTTGTTTTTAATGACAAGGATGATAACATTTTCACTTAATAATCATTGAAAATTATTTCATGTTCAATAAAATATGCGTGATGGTGAATGCTGCAGAAATGTTGAATAGTATGTAAGAGTCTGTAATCTATTAGAGGGCTTTAATAAAAAGCTCTATCAATTTGAGTGTTTTATATGTGTATTGTCAGTGCCCCATAACAGTGTGATTGAGCAGTTAGGTGGACAATTAAACTTCTTATTTATTAGTTATGTAGTGTTACAGGGTGTTGGTACAAAGAGTTTGAGACATAATGTTTGAACCTTAAGTTTGACTTATTAACTACGATAGAAATTGTTCTAGTTGTATAAATATGTTTTATACTCATTGTTTTAAATTTTATATCTTATTTATCTTTTGACATAACATATAAACTCTGATTTTCTTGCAGAAATGTGGAGGTGATCTAAAGACCCACGAGTTAACGTCAGGCTGCATCAAAGAGGGTGTCCTAGTGCTACCACAAGATGAGGAGACTGAAGTTTTACAAGGAGAACTCAACACCATCCAGCAGAGGATCAAGGTCCTGCAGGAACAAGTAGACGCAGGAAAAGGGAAACTGCAGGTGAGTATCTAACCTATCTCAGTGGTCTTACTTAAATTAATTTTTAGAAATAAAACTGTGCATTCTATTTTACTGCTAAGAAACATCAATGTTACCAAATACATAATGTATGTAATGGTTATGTTAAGCTGTAATTTAGATTTGTTGTTTCCTAATCCTGGTGCATAAAGTGTTTATCAATTCTGTTGTAATAAAACACAACCAGTTTCTTGATTGAATGTGTTTTAAAACTGTTACAGTCTACTCTTGACTCTAAAGATCAGAGGGTGAAGGAGATTGGTGAATATCGCATTCTGCTGGAAGAACTAGAGAAATGGCTTGTAGGAATAAATTTGAGTTTGGGAACCGATCTTCTTCAAGATAATGTGGAACAACAAATTGCAGTTCACCAGGTACACATTGAAATTCATTCAAACATTTGAAAAATCCAAAACAATGCAAAAAGAAATGTATTATTTTTTTTCAAATCTAGTAGCTAGGGACATCATGGGCATTAAAAAAAAATGACATTCTAAACACTCCTGAGTCAGGTGATAATCACTGAAAAATATTCCAACCTTCTAATCCATTTCAGATTTATGTTTTAAGAGCAGTGTGTTGGGGCCCTCAAATCGGAGAGTGAAACAGTTTTTAAGTTTTCTTAAGTACCGTGAATTAACCTGAATCTCTCTCCAATATTTCTTACTAAACGATTAAACTAGTAATAAAACTAATTTAGGCCACCTAATGGAGGAATCCTAAAGTCGATTTTTTTTTAGTTTACACACTTATTATGTAATTAATAATGGGGCTCTGTCATTCTGAAACGGAATTTGATTTTGCGTTGATGCCCGATCAAGAAAAATACATGAACGCAGATCTGTGATTCCTAATTTGGTCGGAAAGTGTATACCTGTAGCCATTGTAGTTTATTCCTGTCTAAGGAATTTCTGGCTTCGTAGTTGAGTTTGTTTAAAAAGTCTACTTGTCAAAACAACTAAACTGTGTTGTATAACAAGTTTTTAAATCTGTAGTAAAAGTTAGATAGTAACTTTGTCTTTTATATCTGCATTACACTAATGATCATTGCATACTTAATATTTGCTAAAATTAAAGCGTTTTGATTAATAAAATGCACAAGAAAATTCAATTCATCCAAAGTATTTATCTATTTAATTAAAGAGTTTGATTTTGGTTTTGGAATTTTCAGACCAAGATATTGTAACTGTTCACTATAGAAGTCAATATTACATTCTTTAAATTTATAAACTAATGATAATTTTATAAAACTTGTGTTTTTCCTGTACTGAATTGTTGATTTCAAAATTACACTTAAGGAAAATAATTTTATATACATATAAAACAATTTATAATTTGTTTCTTATAGTCAATTGTTTTGTTTCAGAATCTATTAGAGGATTTGACTCAGCGACAGAAGCAACTTTCTGAACTGAGGTCCTCATGTTCTAAACTCGAAAGTTTTGAAGACGTAAAAGATTTAGCAACTGTTCTTAATTCATCATTAACAGCATTGGACACTGAGATAAATTCTGCAAAGAGTCTTACTCTTGACCGACTGAACTTACTTCAGGTACAAAATGAAAGTACAAGGAAGCCACAAACCAAAAAATCCTTACTAGAAGTTATTTATTCCCCTTCGTTCATCTTTCACCTTTTTGCTACCTTTCTACTGCTTACAGCATTGGCAAAGCTTAACAATTTATTGACAAGCTGAAATGGGGCTTTGGTGCTGGTATTTATTAGTTGGTCTTCTTTTGAAATATTTCCTTTGCAGTTTCTGTTTACCTTGTACATTTAGAATCTCACTCCCATGTAGATCATTGCACTTTATTTGCCTGCTTACTGGGATATTAGTCTTCATTTCATCACAATTTGTAGGGTTTTCATTTTTGTTTTCCTTTTTAGAGGTGAGGGGAATATGTTTATCCTTTACCATAGTTGGCTTTGATACTTATTATAATGGTTTACCTTATTCGTGATTCCTAAGTTAGCAAATCATTTGTGTAGTTCTTCTTTGCCCTAAGTATGGATCCGAATGCGCACGTACTTCTTTAAATCTAGTTCAATATTTTACTCATTATTATGATATATTAAATTGTGGATTGCTTTTGTAGGATCTGCTCAAAGTTGAACCAGAGTTGGCAGCCCCTGTTCAATCACCTTCCCCTGTTGCTGCTACTTACCCAGTATTAAAAACTCCTGTAGAGTCTCCTGTACATGAGCCTTCTAAAGATGACACTATTGCGTCTAATGCTTCTCCCATACCGGAAGAAGAAATTGTAATTCCCAGCCCTCTTCCATTGGATGTCGAAGAACCTAAACCTGAATTAGTTCTGCAAGATTTTGGCACTCAAACTGGCAGAAGTTTAACTTTAACACCGGAGAAACATATTCACACAGAGGTTCAAACCGAGTCACCTGTAGAAAAGCCATCTGCTATCGCAATTCAGACTGATAATGAAGGATGGATTCCAAAAGAAATTCAAAAAGGTAAAATAAAAATATTGCAAAAGATTGAAGGTGATGAAGAAACCATTGAAATAGCAACCAAGACTAACGTTGAAAATCAACCTTTGTATAAAGTATTAGACACAACCACACCAAATGATGATTTAACAGTAGAGTTGAAGTACAAAGGAAATAAAGAAGGAATTGAACCAATCATGGCAATGTCTGAACTAAATATTTCACACTTTGAACCACAGTCTTTTGAAACTGTAGTGGTAGATCCTGGTGAGAGTTCAACGGAAGTTATTGTCGATGCAGATGGAACTAAGCGAATCATTGTAAGGAAAACAAGGAAAATAATTTCACATCATCAAACTGTTACATCTGGAACAAATTTAGAGAATATTGATATGAAACCCATTGCGTTTTCTCAAGTGACTCTACAACAGCAACAAAGGTCAGTATCACACAAGCTGCCTGATGGTAAAACTCAGGTCACTACTTCTCAGGGATACACAGGACAGATTGCTAGTGGGAGTCAAGGAGGAGACATAACTGTGGCTGAGTTCTCAAACATGCCTGGACAAGACATTGCAACTTATAATACAATACCTGGAGACTTAAACATTCAAAACATCTCTGGCGCATTGCAGACTGCAGACTTTGAACTGCCTGAATCTACTGGAGTTGGTGAATGGGCAGCGTCTTCTTCAACTGTGAGGGCTGTTGTTCATAAGGTGAGAAGAAAAATAATACGAAAAACAAAGAGGATCATTAAAAAAGTTGTCATAATTGATGGAAAAGAACATGTCACAGAAGAAGTTATTGAAGAACCTGAAGAGGTAGAACTTTCTGAAGAAAGTATTCCCAGGGTTAGTATTGAGATATCCAAAGAGGGACAAGGTGGAATGATTATTCAAGAGCCATTTGAAGAGCCTGACCAGTCCCTTCAAGACATTGGTGTTGAAATTTCAGAAATAGTAAGTGAAGAACATTCAGAAAAATCAGAGGGCAAGAATAATTCTCCAACATTTAGCAATGACGTATTCGAAAGTAATGTTATTTTAGCACCATCACCCACTGACAACGAAAATGCAAAGGAACCGCATGATTTGTCTGATAGTACGGCTATAGTCACAGTTTCTGGTGAAAGATTTATCGATAACACAGAAAATAAAGATCATAAAGTTGTTGGCAATTTAGAAGATGAAAAGTTCAAGGAAAAATCAGAGGTTGAAAGAAAAGAAAGTAAAACCGAAGATGTCAATCTTTTATTTATAGCAGCTGAAACTATACACAGAAAACCTGTACAAGAGAGTGAACAAAAAAGTATAAAGCTTTCTAAGGAAGAGAAATCATCTGTTCCTTCTGTTCAAAAGATGTCTAAAAGTAAGAAAGATAAACTTTTGGAAAGTAAATTATCAAAGCCAGGAGTAGAAGGAAATAAAACAGACCAAATTGAACAGTCAGAGACAAAAACCTTCATCCCTGATAAGGAAGACGTCATCAAATCAGATCAGCCAAAACCTAGTGATGTACTAGATAGTCATATTTCAACAAATACTGATAAAACAGGCAATATCTCAAAAATAAGTGAAAAACCATCTACTCCTAATCTTAAGGGTAAGACCAAAAAGAAAGATAAGTATCCTAAGGCAAATCAGAAGAAACAAATTGTTAGTGCTGAAAAAGAATTTGATGAAATAAAATTAAAGCAGAAAGGAAAAACACCAAGTCCTGAAATGGTTACACCACCTAAACTTACCAGGGAGGATGACTTTGTGATGGAAGGAAAACCATTACATAGTTACGAAGAGACTTTTGGTAAGAGTGATCCAAACTCAGAACCAAAAGAAGAAACTGATATTGCAGATACTAACAATAAAAAACTAACATCTGCAAGAGTAAAATCATCAAGTCCCTACAATCAAAAGCCATCAACTTCAGTAACTGATGACTGTTTAAAAGTAACCAAAAAGCCATCTTCCTTAAGTCCTGATTTGAAAAAAGAACCTATTGATACTTCAAAACCAGAGGATGAAAAGCTTGAAGATCAACCAACTGAGAAGCAACTAAAAAGAAAAGAAAAGAAACCTAAAACACCAGATAGAAGAGATGATAAAGATACAACACCAGAACATGAAATAAGAGATATACAACCTCCATTCGTGAACATAAGTAAGGCTATAGATTTAACAACAAATTTGGAAAAAGAAATTTCAAAAGAATCTGTTAATGAAGTTGTTGGAGTTCAACACAGTACTGGTGAAAGTGAAATATTCATCCTAAAGGAAAACTCACAAACTTTAAATCAGAACCAAAGTGATGCCTCTGATAATCCTCAGGAGTATACAGTTTGTGAAGACAGTTCATCATTTGTTGTATCTGGTGAGGATTTACATGATCCAATAAAACTTTTAGATGTTTCATTTAAACAAGATGATATAGATAAGCAAACAAAATCAAATGACAACAGTGCATTAAATGAGTCTTCTGAAGTAGATATCGCAGAGACTACTGATGATGAAAGCAAATCAAAGTCTACTCTACAGGTTCATGAAGTATCTGTGACAGAAAAAGAAATACAGCCACTCCAGGCGGAATCGGTGGAGTATGAACTAGTTAAACATAGCCAATCACCTGAATTAAAACAAGAAACAGTAATTTATCAGGAAAAACCTGACATAGATGTTGATGGCTTAAGTAATATAGAGATTGAGATTACTGTTGGTAAACAATTTACAAATATGGATGAAAGTTTGCCAGTAGTAGCAAGTGATACAAAAGTTGAACCAAAAATGTCCAAAGAAAAGTGTACAGAAACAATGGAAGTTGTAAAACAAAAGTCAGATGTTATTTTACCTGGAATTGTTCAAATTACTCAAGAAATCTCAGAAGAAGTAGAAATTAATCCTTCAAGCATATCATCAAATGAAAACAAACGTAAAGTAAAGAAAGTTGATTCTATATCCCCAGATGATTTATCAACACCAACTTCTCTAGCAGAATCAATGGAGATTTTAATACCTGGATCACCCAATTCTTCAGACACTACAAAACCTACCCAACAGGAAATGTTTGAAGCTTTATCTCCGAAATCCGAGATTTCTCAACTTGACGAAAGTATTAGAACCTATGATACTGGCTATGAAGGTGATGACAAAACAACTGTTGATGAGTCATCAGTAGTTGAAGATGAAATTACTAAGTCCAAAAAGAAAAAGAAGAGAAAACAAAAAATCAGAGTTTTAACAGATGATCAATCAAGCATTGAACCAAAGTCTAGTGATTTTGTTCCTTCGGATGCTCCCGATGATAAAACAGTTAATCTTGCCCTTAAAGATACAAAGAAACCTAAAACCAAAAAACCAAGTAAGAAGTTGAAAGAAGTTGATGTACAAGTAGCAGCTGCAAAAGAAGAGGAAAATGTTGAAGAATATACAGTAGATCTTAGTGAGGACTCTGTAAGTGATGGCATTGTTAAAATAGTACAAGAATCAATACCAACAAGACCATCGAGTGAGGCTGAAGAATTTAAGTCAACCAAAGTACTCACTTCGGTTCCTGTTTTGGAACTTTTGCCAACACACTCTGAATCTGTGCAAACTGCAACTCCAGTACCAGAAGATATAAAAACCGTTGATACTGTTGATATTTCAATGCAAGCTACTCAAGATACTAAAGAGATATATGCCCAAACATCTACTCCTGAGTTATCTACCACTGAAGTGTACATACAGACCGCTACTCAAGACCTAATACCTACTACAGAAGAGGCTGCTCAAACAACCACTCCAAAAACCCAATCACCGGTTGAGACAATAGATTCAATAGTACAAACAGTCAAAGAAGAAATTCCAAGTCAGCAAGAGGAAGAAATTCAAACCGATGATGTCAAGTTCACTTCATTAGATAATATTGACAGTGGCATCCAGACAATGGCTGAAGTACGTCCAGTTTATCATGAAGAAACAGTCCAAACATCTCCTGAACCAGAAAAAGTTCAATCTTCAAGCCAAGTTATTCTGGGAGATTTAATATTAACTGAAGATGATGAAAGCCAAACAGTTGATCCTATAGTTGCAACTGTCGATTTATCAACTCAGATTGAGTCATCTGAACTAATTCCTACACATGATGAATTTGTTCAGACTATGATGGAAGAAAAAGCACCGATACCAATAGTTCAACTTTCTGACAAACAAGAAGAAAATCCAGAATTCAACAAATCAAGAGACAGTTCTGAAGAGATAGTTGTACAAAAACCAGATATTGTGAAACCATCACCAGAATCCTTAAAAACTGTAGATTCAGCATCACAAACTAAGCCTGTGGAATTTAAAAGAAATAGTGAGCCTATAGAATCTCAAACTTCTGTTGAAGAAGCTCCTTTTAAAATTGAAATTGAAGCAACTGTCTTGTTTGGACCAGATATCGACTCAGATTTGTCAACATCTGATATAAGCAAAAGTGATTTTACTGATAAGCAAGCTCTTCAGATCTGTGCTCCTAAATCAGATTCTACAGACAGTGATATTTCATGGGCATCACACAAGGCAAGAGATGATAAAAAGTCTGGAAATGATAAGAAACTGAAAACAAAGAAAAGAAAACAGGAAGAGAAAATTGGTCATGTTAAAGATGATGTTACAGATGAATATAAGAAAGACAAAGTTGTTATTAGTAAAGATGAAATCCCAATAAATCGTCCTGATATCAAAGCAAAAGTCCAGTTTGAAGTAGAACAGTACAGTTCTTCCTTACAACCTGAATTAACCGCTGAAGTATCTCAACATAAAAATGCATCAGCACTTTTTATTCAAGCTGAACTAAAGCAAGGGTCAGATGTTGGTAATGTAAAACATTTACCTGGTTTGACTCAGACAGTGGAATTGGAGATGTCTTCAAAGTCAGATAAAGAAACTCGTAAACCACCAAAATCAGTTAAAGCAACAAAGAAAGATCGTAAAATACGACATAGATCAGATACTAAAGCACTTCCAGAACCTTCTTTAGTTGATAAACCTGAAGAATTGAGAGGAGAACATTCACCAGGTCCTCCAATAAAAGAGAAAGATACTTCACTTGATTATAAAATGGCCCCTGATAAAGAGCAAAATATTATATCTTCATTTAGTGAAAAGGAGGAACCAGCCAAAAATGTCCTTGTTGAAGGAACTTTGTCAACCCCTTTTAATAATCAAGATCTTTCATTTTCTTTACCTAGTAGTAATGTTGATATTCAATTTACATTACACGAGATGCCTGATAAAACATCACTAGATGAGAGTGTTGTATCAAAAGTGAAAAATGCTTACGATGATGATTCTGATATAATTTCACAGTCAGTTAAAAGTTTAAGTTCAGGAATCTCATCACCAGATGAATTGAAAATGGGAAGTCAAATATTTATAGACTCAGAAGCTACGGAAGATTCTATTTCAACATCACATGAATTAAAAACTAATAAGGATAATTCAATTTTCTCAGATAAAAAGGAAAAAAGTAAGAAAAAAGCCAAAATAAAAGACATTAAAGGTGATCAGAAGGCAAAACATGAGATGGAAGTAAGAGAGATGGTAGAAAACTTGCCAGGAGAACATGAGACTACTCCAGAGAAACAGTTATCAAAAGGTAATGAAGAAAATTTGGACATTCAATGGAAAGAAGTGGGAAATATTTTATCAGACCGATTAAAACATGCTCAACATCCCACAACCACAACACATATTATTTACTTAACATCAGTGGAGCCAAATGAGATGTCTGTAGAAGAGAAAACAAATCAGCTGGAAGATAAATTAGGAAATCTTCAAAATGCAATCAAGAAACAAGACATCACTGTCATCCAGCAAACAATGATAGTGACAATTGAAACTATCTCCACCTGGTTAGAGACCATCGAGTACAAAATTCAACATACCAAGGTAACTGATTATGGATTAGTTTTATAAAATTAGCATGTAATTAATACAATTTTTAAAACTATTATTTTAGTGGTGTAATTGTTGTTTATTATCTTTGGTCATTTGCTCAAGCAATTTATAAAATTATAATGGGATAGGCCTACCCGTTACCTGTATAAATTTTTAGTTGATAGTAGGATAAAGTAATCTGTTCCTTTCACGTATTGCATTAGTATCCTTAATATCAATGTTTTATACCTGGTGGAAAAATAAATATCTTGATTAATGATTCGAAATATTTAAAAGTAACCTAAATAAACCACTTAATATTATATGTAGCATTTTCTTAGATTACATTTTAATCTTCACAGAGTGTTAATAATTATTTGTTGTGGTAACATGCATATTCACCTTGTGTTCTGTAGCAATCAACGTCACATGGAACTGTGCCTGAGCAGAGGCTAGCAGAGCTGTCACAATTACAAGAAGAGATAGCACGTGTTGAGACAAGTGTAGCCACGTTGGATGACATGGTGGGCCAGACTGGCGTGTGTGGACAGGAGACACAGCAGAACATTCGTCATGTGATTGGCACCCTGCAACAGCAAGCGGACGCAGTCAATGAGACAGCCAGGAGCACTCGTAGCATCGCAAATAAAGACTTGGCCAGGTCTCTCTCATTCATCTCAGATATTAATAAAGCATTTAGTTTCAAAATTGTATTTGTCCTATTCCAACTCTTTCTTCCAAATAAGGGATTTTATATTATGTCTAATAGTAATAAGTGATATCTTTCTAATCATTACTACTGAGCCTTCAACCTAAACAAAATATCTCTATACTGTGCTTTTTCTACGAGTGTAACCTTATTGTACTCTACATATAATGTATTTATAAATGTTTATTTGTTTCCAGAAAGCGGCACACTTGTGCACTCAAATTAAATACTGACAATTTGGTTCTGTATAATTACTTTAAAATAACAAAATAAATACCAAGACATCACAAAATTTTTTTATTCAACATTACAGTTAAATCTATGAAAATTTTAAAACTTTGAAAAGTAGAGTTCTTGCAACTCTTAAGGACTAATATTTTTGTATTAACTAATTTATAGATAATTTGTACTAAAACACTACTACAAAAACCTTTCTAATCCTGAATGATACAGTGAACATGTCTTTACTGACCACCTACATGACCAAAGCTTGGTCGGGTAAGGGAAAAGTGAGTTAAAACGAAACTCTCTACTGAACAGTCCCTAGATTATAAAATGAAAATACAAGATTTTTTTCCTAGATAATGATTTTATACTCTTTTGTGAACTTAAGAGAAGTTATCCTGTGTGAGAAATTTTATTGTGTTATGTAATTGAAATTGAAAATTATCTTTGTCACTATTAAAATGACTTCTATAACTTTACATTTTATTTTTAGGTGGGAAGAATTTTTGAATGGAGTTAACAACATCAATGTGCTGGTGGAACAGCTGAGGTCAGAACTGGAAGAGCTTGTAGAAGATCAAAACACTCCAGCTGTGGTAAAGTTTCTTATTTTTGAAAGAAAAGAGAATAATTTTAACTAGTACATCTTCCAATATTATTATTTTAACTTTTTGGGGTCTATTTGTTCCCCATCAGGTTGACTCACCAGGGCCAATTAATTTCAAGTGAATATGTCTATGCTTCATTTAATATTCCATATGTACATGCCACTATAAACCTATAAATTGTAATAAATCTTTTTTTTTTCAAGGAAGAACCTCATACTATTGTTGTATAAAGTTAAGTAAGCACAATAAAATTTGTATTCACTCATTATTTTTATTATTTTTTAAATAAAAAATACATTTTTGTTCAGGTTTTTTACCTACTTTATTCTTTTTGAGACAAAATAAAGAAGTAACCATCATAAGTATTAGTCATGTTCTAAATACCAATATAATTAAGTTCATGGCTTAGGGAACATGTCATCTGAAAAAAAAATTATATTTTACTATATATACAATGTTATTTTATTCAGTAAAATACCCACATTTTAGCTTATGAAAGTATGTAGTACTAATTACATTGGTAAACTGAGAAGTGGATTAATTGGTATGCTCTTTTGAACAAAGTAGGCCACTTGAAACATAGTTAAGTGTACATAAATTAATTGGGTTCTTTTTCACTTCAAAACTGAATATTATATCAGTACGATAGTAAAAAAAAACTAAAACGACGCGGGGTTGTCATAGAAATGCGTAATATTACGGCACACAACATAATTTAAACAGGAACAATTTAACATATACAATATGCATAACATTACATCCATAGTACTGTACACTTTTACGCAATAGCTATGAACGTAAAGGGAAAACGAATCTGAAACCGTGAAGGGAAAGTATTTTTTTTATTACTCTTTGACATAAAATGTATTATGCTTCCTTTAATCATGGCTTATTAATATTTAATTGACAACATTTATCAATAGATTTTTCTAGTCTGTCTAGGAAATATTTCATCATAAAAATCATTGATATCATTATTCATTAAGCAAGACAACAACCAAAATTAGTAGTAGCAATTAGTAGTTTGCAATTAATTGAATATAAAAAACTATTTGTATACAATTAGTAATAAAAATATTATTTTATTGTAAAATCAAGTTCATCAATTGGTTCTATGATTAAAAAACTAAATAATTCAATTTGCAAATTCTATGTCTTGTGAGGGATATGTACACTTTTTGGAAAGCCATGTCTTGAAATTATTGTTTAACTAACATTTGAAAAATCACACATCACATCAAAGTTGTATTAAATATACTTCACTTTGCAGTCAAAGCTGAAAAAATTGGAATCAATAGAAGCAGTGAATCGTTCCCACAAGGCCAAATGTGCACTACTACTCAGCTCAGCCCACAGACTGCTGCGGGACTTTCCTGGACGGGAAATCCCTATGGAGACATACACCACACAAGATACTACGCAGGTCTGTGAAATTTATCGCAAGGTTCACAGATTTCCTTAACTATTATATATAGAACTTGACACTGCTTGCTTGACTTAATTATTTTGAACTGAATTCTATATTAGAAAATTGATTAGTTCTATTATAAACCAATTTTAAAGCCATATTTTCCTGAGGAAAATGTTTATTGAACCATATTTTTAAACTTAGAATTTAGAAGGGTATGCAGTGATTTTCCACTGTAGTCTGTGATAAAGATGAGGAAAGCTACAACCTAGGGTTTCTAATATTAAAGATTAAGAAAACTTCATCAAATTTACTTATTAAACTTTTCATGTAGTGCATGATTCTAGTCGAAACAGTTTTTACTCCTAAATCTGTAAATGTATTTAGTTAAGTGGTAATTACTAAATTTACATTATTTATGATTGATTTATTGGATGATGTTATCATTATATAAGGCTGATATTATTAGTTCATTTTGAAAATCTCAATTAGGTCTGGTGTAGTGTGTAAGCATCACCTTTTTTCTTTGAATTTAAATTTAACTATACTCATTTCATTAAAATTTTGAATCGGTCTGTTTGTTTTGTTTTAAATTTGAATAATCGTACTTGTTTTGTTCACGTCTCCAAACATTTTCATGTTTTTAACAGAGGTATCCCGGAAGTTTTTCTATTCTTGTCATTCATACATGTTGTATGAATATTGTTTGCCAATTTCTAATTAGAAAACTGTGTGCCTGACAGCTGATAGAACACAACATAGGAGTAGAGCGGGAGAAGCTATTGCAGTTGGTAGCCCTGGCTGATGAGTACGAACAGACACTTAAAGATTTCGCCCAGATCACAGATGTTGCGGAGGCTCTAGTCGACGGACCCATTGTTGTCTCCAATCTAGAACACTTGCAGGTCAGTCAAGTTGTTGAATAAAATAGGGCAACACATCACTAGGAAATTCTACATGTAATGGTTGGTAGAGAATTACTATTTGTTTCTGCAGAAATCAGAACAGTTTGGCTCAGAACTTAATTTTTTAGTGTTTATTCTTAATAAAAGGTTTAAAGTAGTATTTTTAATGAGCCAGAAAGGACTGCAACAAACTAATCTACAGTTTAGGATTTGCCAACCACCAAATGGCTCCCGAAATCAATCCTGAGTTCCTGTGTGTACCACTTGTTATAAAGTATGCATTGTTGCAGAAATAAAACACTTTTTTCCTAAAAAGTTGTTCAGGATTGAATTTGTTAAATGTTGGAATATTTTTTTTTAGTATCCTCACTACAGTTCTATAAAAGTTCTATTTAGTAGAACAGTAAGTTTTTGAGAAGAGTTGTTTGGTGTGTAAATAAAGTAATTCCATAAATAAAAGCATTTAATAAAAGTAAATAAACGAGGGGTGTCCAAGTATTAAGTCAATTAAAATTTTGTAGAACAATTGTTTTGTTTTGCATACATTTACTGATTTTTTTAAAATTTTATAAAATTTTACTGATTGCTATTACTTACTGTTCAATAAGTTAATCCACCATTATCTATACATAAATGTAAGTGTGGGCTTAAAATTATTTTCTCCAAATACAGTAGAACTCTTCTTTTGAGAGTTCTTTTTATGAATTGTATAACCAACCTAATATTATTAGTACCTATTTATTTACACTTTTATTTGTTTATAATCAAAAAATATCATTTAATAATTTTGTTTAAGGAAAAACTTCAATATACTACTTAATCTGTTTATAGTAAGTAGTTATATCTAATTTGATAACAATATATTTGATTTCTGATTAATAATTTTGATTGCATTAGTTGAGAAAATTAATTTTTATTGGTTTGGAATCTTATGTATTTTATATATGAGAGTTTCACTCTAATAACATCAGCATTTATGACCTAAGAAGCATATTGTAACTTTATAATTAGAGTATATAAGAATACTATAACCATAACCATGTAAATAGTGTCTGTTCAATAAATGATGGGATGTGATAGGAGGAAATGCAGAAACATCGCAAATTCTTTGTGAACCTGAGCCACTGCCGAGGGATCCTGGAATCTCTGGAAGGTCATCTGGATTTGGAGACAAGAGCTCAGCACTCAGCCCTGCACACTGAATTGCATCGGCGTGCCTCTATGATCTTGGACAAGGTGAGTGGACCTGAAACTGTAAAATATCAAAGGAGTGAATCATTGAAATATAGTTAGACTTTTAACTTTAAAACTCATAAAGCAAAATCTTAGTTTTATCAGATTTGATTATGATCAAGGGTGTCTTAACCTTCATGTGGAAATTTGCTCTAATCATATTGGTGCTTTTGATCTGATGTTATTTTTTTCTTTTGTAGATACTCTTTTGCCTGAACATATGTATACAAGGTGTAAATTAAGTCCTGATATACCTTGACATATTCCAATCAGATAGAGATATCAATGTACATACAAGCTTCACCATACTAATTAAAATACTTTTGTGGATTTTTTTGGATGATTCAACGAATTTTACACCCTTTTCAAAGAAGGATAGAAAGAAGGGGATAGCTTTGATTGCAACCCCTATCTCGTGACATGTAATTTTAAAGGTCTATTCAATCAAAACAATGACACGAAGAAAACATCTCTGTGATGTTTCTAGCAAACGTAATGGTCGAATAATAAAAAAAAAAAAAAAAATAATCTGTAGGAACAATGCCAATGACTTGTGCATATCAACACAATGCATGCAGGATATCTTTCGTTAGCGTATGTATATAAATGATCTCAAATGGGTTACTTGAAATAAAAGATTTTGATCTGTATTGTAGGCTGCTAGTCGAGCCCAGCAGATGGCGCTGGCAGCATCGCGTTGGACCGTGTTGGAGCAAGGCATGAAGGAGGAGAGGGGGTGGCTGCAAGTCGCCAACCAGCGAGTGCCAGACCTGTCCAGTGTACAGACCTCTGATTACAACCAGTACATCTCACTATACCAGGTGAGTGAATCAGCTTGGTACCACCTCAAAGCTTTAATTCTTTTATTAGTTTTGCCATCTTAGCTTCTTAAATAATTCATGGTTAGTCTGAAGAAGCTGTATGAGATAATATACACGGAACAACAGCTAATAATACCATAAATTTATAACCATCTAGTCAATCTTTAAAAAGTCAGATGAAAGTAGTAATACTTGGGCAATACAATGTTTATTTCCTCAATTAATTTTGATTTTTTTGGAATTAATTCTTTTTAGAATTTACCATACTTTAGTACAGTTTTTCGTTACTGTTAATTTATATTCAATTTTTTTAGAAGGTATTATATAAATGACTTAATAAATCTATCTTAACACTTTTGATATTTTTTACCTGTACTTCTGTTTATTACTTCTTGTTTGTATTTGATAACTGTAAACATACAGGTATTACATTGTTTTGGCATTAACATTACAGTAAAAAAACTCTGCGACTGTTGCGATTGTTTCAGTCTCTATCAACCGACATCACGCTGCACGTTGCACGTGTCTCGCAACTGGTTTGTGTCGCACATGGACTACAGGGTCTGGTGCAGAGTGAGAGTGGAGCCACCTACGACGAGCACCACGCAGCCATCCTGGCACTCCAGGCCGAGGTATGCATCTTCTTACTGCATTTTAGTCCTTTTTACACACAGACTGTCAACAATTTTAATATTTGCAACCTCACTAGAAATATATATAGTATTAATCTCTGTAATATTTAACAGTTTTTAGTCCCAAAATATTACATCTTTGAGTATCTAAACCGACAAATAATACAGATTATGATGATTTTTTATTGCATAATGTCTGGATGAGTTTTAAATGACTCTCCTATCATATATGAATACTGTTTATCTTTTTGTAACTACCATAAATTAAAATAAAACTTTTCATTAAACAAGTTTTTTCAATTATATTGTTCATTTGACTGAACTGACAAGCCTTTTTAAAATATTTTTGAATATCATTTAACTCAATGAACAATCTTGAATTCAACTATAAACTGAAGCTATCGTAATGATACAATTACAAGTTGATGTCTAAGCAAGACATTATGTTAATAAAATACAATGTCAATGATCTGGCTTAATTCTATTAAAAGGAATCTATAAGAGAATCTTTTTGAAGCTTATATGCATTTCGGAAAGCGAAAGTAGTTTATAATGATTCAAATTTTTAATACTGTTATATGATGGATAGGTAAACACAGAGTTGGGCCGATTGCTGTCGTTCCGAGACAGTTGGACATCTTACGAGCTGCTGTCAGACAAGCTGGACGCTTGGGTGAAGAGCGTACAGTTGGAGACCAAGCCGACCAACATGCGTCAGTTCTGGGTGAGTTGGTGGGCTGAAACATTGTACATGGAAAACACAACTTGGGCGGAGTCGAATGGCAGATTTAAATGTCAATTGCGTGTTACAGGAGCTGAAGGCACAGTTTGAGCTTCATAAGCACGTGCGGGATGAGGCGGCTAATCACCTGGACACTGCTCTCAGAGTGATTCCCGTAGCTGATGAGACGTTGCAGCGACAACTGCAAGCTCAGCTACTCGACAGGTGAATAAATACTATACTTCTAGGCATACAAGTGGGTCTTGATTTGTTTGGTTTTGGTTTACATTAAGGAGGGTTTTAAATAATTTAATGGTATTTTGACAATAAACATTCACATTCCCATACCATTATTTTTTTTGCATTTACTCACACTTTTTATCATTGGATAATGATAATAGTCTATTCGCTATACAGACTTTTTAAATGGACCACCAATGAGATCTTTGAAATTATCAATCTGAAAGCAGTCTTCAAATTGCAAACCTTTCCTTGTTTTTAGAGACATTTATAAATATGTATTCCAATTAGGAATAGGCATTTGATAGTGTATTTGACATTTGAATGATGCTCTGCTCAAAAAGCTTTTTATTTATTTTGAAACCTTTACAGTGTTACGAAATTCTTGTGTTTTTAATAAACAAGACAAATTTTTGAATACTGTAAAAACAATATCAAAATTTAAAAAATAGTTTGAAAAATAGTCATATAGTTTGAGAAAAATTTTGAAACTAATGATGATAGGTTTATTGTTCAGAATATTAAAAAGGGCATCTATTTTGAAAGTAGGTCTTTTATGTTAAACTCTAAACATTGAGCTCACACATCTTTGTTGTCACAATAATACATCTCTAATGGCATGATTAGTCTTTTACAAAGCTGGCTGTTGCTTGCTTAGGTTCAGTGTTTAATTAAAGTTAAAATAACAGATTATCTTAAAAAGGAGGAATTTATCTCTTAAATAAAATATTTTACTGTATTTTATTAATAATTTTTAAAGGCTTATGTTATTTAAGAAATTTGAAAATAAATTTGTTAGTATTCTGTCTGATTATGTAAAGTTTTATTTCTAATCGATCTACAATCTTTTGAATGGGTCTAAAAAACTGTTTTAATATTTTGTATTAATGATTATTAATCTACAAAGTGAGTTGCCGAAATAACTCTAAATCTTCAATAGTTCTGGTTAATTAATTCTTAACTATACTTGTCTAATTATTGTTCTCATGTGAACATTCCAAAGTTTTTCTTTTACTTACAATAACAGTTTTATAACATTTTTACATAAGATGAAAATGGCATGTGAGTGGAAACATGCATGTGTTGGCTTGTTTTATGATTTTCTTTTATCAAGTGTTACCTGCTTAAGCCTTAGGACTGTTACTTGATTTTGATTATGGCTACTCGGGGATCTAGGGGTATGAAACACCACCCTGAAGAAATGAATGAGTGACCACTTCCCCATAAAGTGTTTGAAAATATGAATCCCAAAACAGTGTTTTATGCAATTTTGAGGTGCAGGGAAAAGTTTCCCATGCAAACCAAAAGTACTACATTTTAGGAGAGAGCATTCTTTTAATATAACTTATAGCTCTCAAATGATAAATCTTATGAAGTAGTATCTGAAAACATGTCCTATATTAAAAAATTTAGTGTATTTTTCCATTATTTTTATGTATTTATGTGTGTACATGTAAAAAAATACAAAACACAAACAAATCATGGAAAGAACGTAAGATAATATCATGTGAATGTAGGATGTATTTTCAAATGCTGCTCACAAGTAGACTACTGAATACAGTGGAGTGGTTGGAAATCTTGGCCATGCCTCTTGCTTTATAACATTTATTATTTGGGAGTTATAAGCACGTGTTTTACTTTTGATTGTCTGAATTTTGTAAAACTTATTTTGGACACTCCCAGTTGTAGAAACCTAAATAAGTGACAACGTATTGTATAGGTGGAATGCGCTGGAAGCTCGGCTGGATGGCATGCAGGCAGTGGCTTTGGAGAGCCTCAGTGTGGGGAGTGGTTCGCTGGAGGACAAGCTTGCAAGATTGGAGAGAGAACTCACAGAACTCGCTACACTGCTCAGCGACATGCATGGGGTCATCAGGACAGAAGAGGAGCTGCAATTGTACATCGAGAGACTACAGGTCAGTTCATTATAATAACTTTATTGTTGTGATATTAAAACATTTGGTACAGTATGTCAAGAAATTATTATAGAAAACTGGTTTGTGAGTGATAGAAATATCAACTGAAGTGAATCAAAAACTTGGTGTACCGACAATGAGGCTTATTTGTATATCAATAGCTCATCAAATGTTTAGTATTTCTAAAATTAAATTTATAATTGCTTAAGAAATATTGTTGAAAAATATAATATTTTGTGGTAGTAGACACTTGAATAATTTTTATTGTACTCAATATTATATTCATTTTGCCACTTACAGTATGGTTCTTAAATAACAATTCCGATCATGTAAATGCTACATAGTTTCTATACAGTTTATAATTTTCACAAACATTGTTAGTATTTAATTGCATTTATGGTAGATAATAAATTAATAAAAAATTTAATACACTTTAATATCTGATTATATCTTAACTTTGGGAAGTGGTTTTACCCAAATTACATACTAAAAAATAATTTTTTTTTATTACTATTTTTATATAATTTTTTAGAACTTGGTGCAAACTGGCTTTCATGAAATTTCAGATCATCAAGTCCCCTTTACTATTTGGGTTATTTACAATTTGTAAAATATAGATGTGTTAAGAATTATATTAAAAACATTTTGAAGCATATTTAAAAATGGAGTTAAGTAAATGAACATGTAAGCTGTTTTAAGTATAACATTGATGTGTGTGATGACAGGTGATGCGAGGCAGTGTGGAGTTCCTGATGGAGAGACTTGGGTGTCTGGGGCTACTATCGGCATCAGAGTGCGACCGCGTGGGAGCACTGCTGGCAGGAGCGCGCACGCTTGAGCTGAGCCTGCGAGAGGAGCTGGAGGGGGCGACAATACTGAAGGACAGACTGGGGACACTGAGACGTGGCACCGCGCGAATACGCAGGGACCAGCAGCGTGCAGCGTCTGTACTGGACCAGTGCGAGGCCAGTATCAACCAGAGCCAGGACACGGTGCAGCAGGCCCTCACCAACTGCCAGGGAGTGGCAGACGCACTGGCCACACAGTGGGGAGAACTCATGTCCCTGCGCCAGCTGCTGCACACACTGCCCATGCGGCTGCGGCTATCCGTGTCTCCGGTGCCGATGGAACGTGAGATCGCTCAACTCCAGGACACTCATGCTGACCTCTCTGCTCGCTGCAAGTCTCTCAACAACAGTCTGGTGCAGCGACTTGCTCTCTGGCGCAGGTCAGAATCTTTGTATCATATTTTTTGGACACATTTTTCTACCAAAAATTTAACATTAACGATTTTCTTTAACTGATGTGCTGTCTATATAATTTCTAAATCAAATAGTCACTTCATATTGTATAATAAAAGAAAATTATTTACACAAAACAAGTTCCAATTTTGGTTGCTTTAGTATAAAATGATTTTTTTAACACTTTTACTGTGATCCTATCAAAATTCTTTGACCTTAAATATTTTAAGAGCACTTAAAAGTTTATTTTTTTAATACGCAAAATGTACTTTTTCTTCGGGCAGTACTTATAGTGGAGGTACAAATTTAAAATTTGGTTTGTATGATTGAACAAAATAAAAGCTCTACAAATTAGCTAGCCATATTGTATACAAATTAAATTTTATTATAAATATGTTTGAAGTATGATTTTATACTGATGTAATTTTTATTGGAGTTGTTGATGTTTCAATAGTGACAAATCGATACATGAGTTCCTCTAAGAACAAGATTTTATTCCGCAAACATTTAAAAATTTTAATTTAATTTTACTTATACAAGAAATAAATATTTAGACATCTCAGTTTATTTGTTACTTTGAGATGATCCTCATTGCTTCCTGTAACGAGTTATGAGACTAGTTCAAATCCATTTTTAAAATAAGAACAGACTGATCTGCTTTAAAGCTTTATTCTGCCCATCCTCATAGACTGTGCAAGGATCTTATCAATATAATCTTATCAAATAAGGGGGAGAGTCCATTCAGTATAAGGTCTATGGTACTGTTAAAAAAATGCTATGATCACAGACAGGGTTTGACCTTGCACAGAGCCAATGTCCTCTGAAACAACACATCTTACTTTGCTGTTTCATACTAATTTTAAGTTTTTTATAAATACTAATAAATTTTTATTTATTTATACATATAATTACTCATTTAAATTTATTTTTATATATTTTGCCCCTCGACATATTTTAAATATTTAATTCAAGTTGTTTATTGTAACAGTGTTAATATAATTTATCAACCTTTTTCACTGTTCTTTTATTCAACTGTTAAAAATTGTAATTCAAAATTATTTTATGAGCTATTCCATCTGTTGTAGAAATTACTTTGCGGTGTTGGCACAATGTCGGTTAAATAATTAGAGCGGCTTCAATTTGTCACTGTGCAGACAACACTGATTAAAATAGAACCATAACTGGCCAAAGCTATCAGAGATATACAGGGTGATTCAAAACTAAACGGCAATCTCTCGGGAGCTTATTCTATAGCTAAAAACAAGTAAAAAAGTTCATATATTAGTTAATATTTTATGCAGATAAGAATATGCATTTTTGTGAGTCTGTTTTATTTTTAAATAAAGCTAAATTTCAATACCTATTATTAATTTTTTTCCTAAGTAATTCACATGAATCTTTTCAGAATTAAATGTTCTACAAATCTGTTTAAGAAAAAAATGACCTTTATTTAACATTTATGGAAGTAATCTTACGTTAAACACAAAAATGTGTTATTTCTTTGCACCAATTCTTGTGTTTTACGTAAGATATCTCTGAAAGTATTGCATTTACAGCTCTGGGACGAATTTTAATAAATTTTTCAGATATAAAAACATAAAAAACAATCGTATTTGTATCTTTGTAACTACCTTTACCATTTTTATATGGCCTGACTTCACCAAGGGTTCTGAAATCCGGGCGAAATCTTTCGCTAGGCGTAACTCGCTAACGAAGCGTTTCCAGGCATATGGTTATATGAACTTTTTTACTTGTTTTTAGCTATAGAATAAGCTCTCGAGAGATTGCCGTTTAGTTTTGAATCACCCTGTATACAAGTATTTCATCTAAACTGTGATGTTACAGGTTCTACAGTCAGCTGGAGCTGGTGCAGCAGTCAGTGCGGGAGACCGATTACATGATGGAGATCCTGGCAGTACAGGGCCAGGTGGACTATGAGCGTCTTGTCAAGGCTACAGAACGTTTGGAGGTCAGTGTTCATCAGTTTTGTTAGTTACTAAAAGTACTAGACACATATTGGTTGGTGTAACTGTTTATAGTTTATGTTGGTGATATAGAGCTTCTAAGCGTTGACACAAGTCACTAATTGAAACATTCTGCTGTACTCCTTGTCACATTTCATTGGGTGTCCTCAAGTATATTTATTTGAACAACAGTCACATGTTTTAAACAAATTCTACGCTAAAATATTATGTGTGGCGTCGTTGTTGCAGAATGGAACATTTAGTAGAAGTACACTAAAGAGACACGATTTCATAAGTATTTGAAACTGTCTAGCATCAGTTTTTATTTAAAGTATTTCCAGACATAAGTTGTTATATTTAGTTTCATGTATCAAAATTCCAAGATAGCTGAAAATTTGAGCTGCATAGAATAATGTCTGTTTCAAGATTCAAGATTCAAACATTCTTTATTCATATTATGTACAAAGGTACAATAAATAGCGTCAAATTACAAATGGTCAAGACTTAATACTAGATAGGACTTTAATATAGATTTTATTTATATTAAAATATATTATGTTATACCAAACATAGAATGGCCCCTCCTAGATTCCTTACAACAGTTAGGTCAGAATTGCTTAATTCTAGCTGAGAAAATATTCATCTAGCGAATAAAGAGATAAATTTATTAAATAATCTTTCGCTTTAGATTTGAATTTAGATAAATTATTTTCCAGTAAAATATGCCTTGGTAGCATATACAAAAACTTTGTTCCCATATATTTAGTTTTTTTTCTTAAAAAAATCTAAATGATGTGTTTCAACCTGTCTATTTAATCGAGTGTTGTGAATATGATTATTTACAGATAAAATCGGGTCAAAGTTCTGTTTTTACGTAAGTCATAGTTTCTAAAATATAGAGCCCATATACAGTTAATATTTTTAGATTAGCAAAAAGATGTTTAACTGAGTCTTCTCTTTTTAATTTGCACATAATTCTTAATGATTTCTTTTGTTGTATTAAAATTCTATCTAAATTTCCCTTTTTTGTTGCTCCATATATGCTTATCCCATAAGCAAGATGTGAGTGAACTAAAGTTTTCGAGTAGCCATTAGAAGTAGTGGGTGAAACTGAGAAGCAGTGAGACAAAATTTGACGCTTGTATTTAATTTCAAAACTTTTATAGTGGGAATGATAATCATCTGTTTTTTTTATTAACTATAAGTATTGTAATTAATATAAAATATGTTTCATAAGTATTTGAAAACTGTCTAGCATAAGTTTTTATTTAAAGTATTTCCAGATTTAAGTTGTTATATTTAGTTTCATATTTCAAAATTCCAAGATAGCTAACAATTTGAGCTTTACAGAGAGTAATGTTTGTTTTCGAGTAGCATTAGAAGTAGTGGGTGAAACTGAGAAGCAGTGAGACAAAATTTGTCAGTTATATTTAATTTCAAAACGTTTATGGTGGGAATGATAATCATTTGATTTTTTTAAATTAACTCTTAAGTATTATAATTAATATAAAAAGTCAACTTTTAACAGTTTTGTCTTTCAAAACGCCTTTACAATTCTAATTAATACTTTAATGGAAGAATTTAGGATCTAATTTGCCTACTATCTAAAATAATAAATCACCAAAGTTAGTATATGGTTTGGCCATTTTCAAATATAAGTTGTTAACAAGAACAATAAAATTTTCTTAAACATTTAGTAGTAGATTGGAGCAACATGTAGGAAATCAATTTCTTCATAGGAAAGTATCTACTGTCAGACTTCCAATTACAAATAGTCAAAATTATATGTGACTGACTAGTTTCTGCATAAATATGTATAGCACAAAATGTAATGATAAGTATATATTTTGATAAACTTAATAATGGCTCTAGTTTGTTTATATTTGTTGTGAAATATTGCAAGGCACATTGCCCCAATTAAGATATAGAGCGTCTTTGCCATCTGGCATTCAAAAATAAACATTGCCTCATCCTACTGTGTTATCTTACGAGTTTATAGTTCTTCTGCAACATGATTGAGGTTATCACATGGCCATCCAGGATCTGCTAGTTCTCATAAATGTGTTTTTTCAATCAATATCCAGTCTAAAATTCTGTCAACACTTTAAATCATAATGCCTTATGGTAATTTTAGAAGCTTAAATTATATTCAAAACGTATATAAAGTGTTAAATATATTATTTGTCTCATTCACACTATTTTTTTAATAATAGAACTTTAATATACGTGAAAAATTGTCACTGTGAGGCTATAACAAACATAATTATGTATAAGTAAAAATTTCACTGTTTTACAATTTATTTATTAATAAAATGTTACAGATGCAAGTTTTAATTTTTATTAATGATTTTTACCGTACAGTAGTTAAAAATGTAAATTGATTGGTTATTGTTATAAATTGGGCTAATTAAAATTAGAATTATAACTTTTCTAGGGAAACATTTTGGTTTTTATAATATGTTTTTGTGTTTATTAGTACAAAATCCTGTATAATGCAAAGATGAATTTTTCTACTGTTATAAGTTAAAGCATAATTAATTACGTAAAGTTTAAATTAGCACTACAAGAAAATAAGAAGAATGGAAACAAAGGGTCCTGCAAACACAGTAAACCTGTCAGTGAAGTGCCTGTTCTTTCAGAGAAGCAGTAATCAAGTCTGCTGTGTTTGGGACCCACTAGGAATAACATTTCCAGATCACAACCATTTTGGTTATAATATAATCATTTCATGACTTGATCATCATTGAGTTATTTAATAAATAGTTTTACTACTGGCAATATGTTGATACTAATGATATAAAAAGATAAGGAATTGTTGAATTGTTAGTTATTGATGTCTCAACTTACGTCTCCTTAAATACTATTGTGCGAATTTAATGATTTTAACACAACTAAAAATCATACATCCTAATATATCCCTCTGTGCTTTAACATAGGTACTGAGCAAATCAGAAAATTGCATGTAGTTGTGCTTAAATGATGTTAGAAATTCAGATCCTCCCCCATATATTGATTGTAGGAAACAAGATTAACCCTTTTAGGATGAGCGGGCTATACATAGTCCATAGTTTGATGAGTCATGAAACATCATAAAAACATGATTTTATATGCTAATGTACTGTATGTCCTTTGGCCTTTCTGCAAATATTGATGAGGTCATTTAGTATAAGTCATCTACATAATTTTCACATTGTGTAACAGTTGTTGCGTCACATCACTCCAGCTGTGTTGTCAGACAGGCGATTGTGTTGTGTATTTGTATGTAACTGTATTTTTATCCTTATTTTCCAACCTATCAACTGAAAATTTTGTACCCTTATAGAAAATAAAGTAAAAAACTGAAAATTATTGATTGCCACCCTAAAGTAATTTTTTGTCCTGGCAGTAACGTAACTTTTTTAAATTTTATACCCAATCAAACTATTACTAAACAATGTAATAAATATTATGAACAATTTTATTGTAAATAATATGATAACAAAATATACATATATATCTTTTTTAGTACTATACTTATAATGTATTTATAAAACATTTGCATTTTCCATATTTTGATCTTTATCTTCTTCTGTACACTCTTCAGAAAATAGTCACTTCAAAAGTATGTAACTGAAAAATACCAATAATGTCATTGCCCTAAAAGAGTTAAGTTTCACAATTTAAGTTTCAATCACCAACTTTTTAAGAAAAAACATCAACTCTGTTGTAATCTTTTAAGCTGCATTTGAAAGGTTTTGTAAGTTCCATACAAAATGCTCTCTCCAGATTAGTACCAACTTCCTTACATGTATTTAACAAATTTATGTGTAATAAATCAAAATGTTCCAGGCCCCGTAAAAAGTGGCAAGTCATTTTAAGCGTATCTGTTACTTACCAAATACATTTTTTGTATATTTCATTAATTTCCATTTTAATAAATCAGCCCTTAACCAAGAATAAATCAATTAAAATTATTCAAATTAAGTTATATTCAAGTGAAATAGTTGAAAGTATAGTTTAATATAAAATATTTAATTATTTGTGTCAAAATTTGAAACTAAAATATTGTAGTCGTACAAGAAGCTAACAAGAATAATTTCCTCTGATAATTTCTTATGTTACTGTTATCAGTAAAAATTGATTTTGATTTTTACTTAAAAATTAAAAAAAAGTTAAGAGAAATAAAAAAATACTACATATATGTCACCTTTATTCACTATATTCGAATTCTTTTCAAAATTATTCAGAGTTCTTTATTCTGAGACCATCTAAATCTCTTGTTAGGGACTTTTTTTTAGAGATAGCAAATCACAATGGTAATGTCATGATGATTATGGGAAATAGTAACCCCGTTCAGTAGTTTACAACCCCACATTGGTCACATTGGTAAATCTTATCCTACGAGTCACACCAATAAATACAATGTAGTGTAAGTGTCTCAAGCTTTGTGTCACGTATTAAGCACGAGTGGCCCAGTGTGTGGTATGTGGGTTACTGTTCAGGTTCCTGCTAATGTAACATTGTTATCAGCAGCAGACTAAGTGAATGATGTGTGTTTGTACGGATGTCAACACTAGCTCTGGCTTAACTCCTTACTCTCTCCATGAGTGTAGGTCACAGATAATGCTTACATACTACTATTGACTTACATTACTCTGTAACAACCCTATCACATTTAGAGTAACACTGTTAATCGATTACTTCGCTACAACTAATTTGTATTTTCATAATTTTCTCTTCAGAATTTAAAGTCCCAAACTCATTCATCACGCTGTGTAGAAAGTCACATTTCAAAAAGAATCACAACAATGTAAGATTTAAACCAACTTCTCAGTACAGAAACAGGAAACGTCATACAAGAGATTTGTATTATGAGATATATTCATAGTAATATGAACAAAGTACATTGTATGATTGGTAAAAAATTTAGATAATATTTAGTTCACGATTAATATCTATAAATAAAGTATATTAAATAATAAATAATACAAATTTAATAATAATAATTTTTTTAAGTGAATAATTAACTATATAGCTCATTTATTTATAGTATTCTACTAGCTGAACTCGCGTTATCGTATATATATAGGCAAGCGGTTCCACACTCTTTGCACTCTATCTCAATAAGGGTTGAATGTACATAAAATTACTTGAGGCAAAAATTGAAGAGAATTTTCTGTTCTACAATATTTATAATCACATTAAATGTTATTCTGCGCAATGTAAACGAGATATTTGCAAAAAACTGATTTTCGTGGCCTTTGACCTTAAATATCTTAAGCCATGGATACATGATTATATGAGACCTTTAGACGTAAGTTTTATAACACCAAAATAAAGACGTACGCAAGTTTTTAGCTTTTTATCTTTCATTCTGAAGTTGCGTACTTATTTGACCGGACTATATCTACACATACCTGAAATCTTTTAGACAGATATATTTAATGAGAATAAGCAGAATAAATCTAATTTGAAATAGTAGTCATAGAACATTTTACAGAAATATTAATGTAGAGGATTGGTTTTTGACCTAAGAAGTCTTTAACAAAAAAGAGCTCATGAGGAGTATAGTTGTACAAATCTTTGTAGGTTAACTTGAGACTTGTAAATAAAAACTAAAACATATATCTTATAGGCATTATATGTGTATGCATTTATTAAAAATAGGTACATTTTAAATAATTCAGTTGGGCTAATTAAATTAAGTGAAGAGTGGTGCCTTTGAAACGCAAAATTCTGCTAGATTATCCAAAGAAAATCCATACAAGATAAACATTTTATTAAGTACATAGGTAACTTAGTGTATGGATAGCGAAACCACTAAAGCAGATTTGAGTAAATGCATACAAGTTGTGAAAGAATTCTGGACTCCAAGTCTGATATTCACTGATGGCCAACATATAAACACTCACTAGCTATAGTAGATGGTGATGCTGACCAAGCCGAGCACACAGAGTGTGTGTATTTCCTGTGATGGTGTACTAAGAAACAGAAAATGGATGGAGGTGGAAACACAAATAACAATTAGTGAGTCCTGGCAAACATGGCAAAGTAGTGTCACTTCACCCACCTTTGTTGGGTTCAAAGTGAAATGAATTTCGCATTTACTGATGTTTGTTTGCAAGTGCATAGTCATTCTTATGCACTGTCAGTCATCTTGATTCCTACCCTGTAAGAATATCTTATAACGTTTTATTCCCTTATGTTTAGACATAAAGTTCTGTACCTTTCAAAATATTATCATTGATTACAAAAAACTAAATAATTTTTAAAGTGAAATGATTGATTATGAGAGAATTATGACAAATTATAAATTATGTACGTTTTTATTTAGTACATAAACTTTCACAATCAGTTGGATCTATGTACATTTAAAATAATTTGTCACACAAATTCATTGTTGTTCCATTTAGTCACGTTTTATTACTGATAATGCCTCAACCCTTCTACATATACAGTGAAATAATTGAATTTTTCTATTAGATCGGACGTGATAAAAACATGTTTGTAATCTCAGTTCTTCTTTATAACAGACACTGAATAGAAGACAGGATATTACAAAAAAGATCAGTTATCTCCAGTTTTTAGACATATGACGCTGTAGATACATTCTTGAGATTCGCTCGAGGGTCCAGTAATGAATGTAAGCTTTCTAGTGCCTCAAGGGTGTTCGTGATCAGTCTGCAGGGGGAATAGGACATGTGATTACCAAAGATTTAACATGTTGACTGCGACTGAGGCGGAAGCCATAGTGTGCATGCTGAGGTGTTAGATTACTTAGATCATTCAGTGAAGGTGTTAATGACAGATGATTATTGTAGACAAAATGCACAGGCAATAAATTGTATGGTATATATAAACATGGCTGGTGCCTGCTATCAATATTGCGTTGAAAACAAGAAACAAAGAAACTAGTATGCTTTGTTGTTCGTAACTTAAACGTAGTGGCAAATAATTTCAAGTATTTTTGAAAAGTGTTATTTTTTTGGATATTTAAAAACTTTGGACAAGATGATCTTCCAGAAAATATTCTTGAAGCCCCTTAGGTATTCATAGTATACACTCCTAATTCAGTATGTGGAAAAATCCGAAGAAAGAACTAAAAGCAAATAGGTGAAAAAACCTTGAAAATTGTTCTCCAAATTGTAACTGAAACTAAAATTCTTTAATCAACAAATATTGTATAAAAATACCTACCCACAAAATCCATGTTTTTTTATATTTTTCTATACAGTCATGCAGTTATAGAAAGCATTGCAAATTTAATTGATGTTATAATAATGAAATTCCTTTTCTAGAACTTTGCAACAGATCATGTTCCATTTCAAAACATAAATGAGAATGTTAAGAAAAATAAGCTTTATCAAGATGGCAGATTAATGACTAAATACATTTCAAAGCGTTTGTTGTTTATGCAACTCTGTACAACTACAAAGTGATGTCCAAGATAAGAATCAGGTTTTAAGTGATGATAGAAGTCGGTAATAGTTTTTCAGTTCTTTTTCCAAGATATTTATCTGAGGTAATGGATTTTGAGGTTTAAGAATGTGAGGAAAATCTAGTGCTGACACTAATTGCTCTGAAGACAAATAAAGATAATATAAAGCATACACCAGTATGACAACAGATATTGTCAGTTCGGAAATGTTTGTTTGTGTATATTCTTAAATTTTTTTGAAATTTTACAGAGCTCCTCATATTTTATTTTATCCAAGTATGGTAAGTATAAGATAATTGTCTTAAAATTATAAATTCACTCATAATATCGGAACATTATAAATTGTTGTTTTAACTTAATATATTCATCATATATGCTCTTAATATCTTGTATCAAGTTAATTACCATCTTAATTGTAAAAATTTTATTTCATGTTGGTAATTGAAGACTCATGGAGCAATTCGAAAAAATTAGTAGACATTAAAATAGTAGTAAACTTTATTAATACAATACTTTTCCAATATAGTATATTTTATGGAAGGCCTTTTGAAGCCAAAAGTTTCATCATCAGGCGAATCCACAAAAAATGTAGATTTTGTAAGTAATGATTCATTATGATTGTACGGCTATTTATAACAGTATGATAATTAATTTGTGCATCCCAATAGACTCCGCCAGTGGTTTTCATTGTTCATGTTTTTTTTTCAATAAAAGGAGTCCAAGCAACAGTTGGAAGGAGGGGTTGATGCCGAAAACGCAACATCTATAGCAGTAGCATAGCCAGAAATTTCGTTCGGGGGGGGGGGGGTCCGAAACCGGGGATCCGGGGGACGTTTTGTGTGTTATTTGCCAATGAGTTCACTGGTAAAAGGTAAATACCAAAAATATGGAGCTTTAGTAACTACGCCTTACAGAAAGTGGAAAGCTGTAATAGGCAAATTCAACTCTCACAGCAACTCTAGTACCACAAATTTTCTTGTATAGCTACAGAAACTTTACGAAGTTCGATTCTGGCCGAGTAGAAAGCACCAATTTGATGTTGCATTCACTGAATAAGAAAGAAGAAGAACAAAACAGAACTTCATTCAAGCGTATAATTGACACGACACAACTATATTCTGTGGAGAAAATTAAATACCCCTTCGGGGACATTGGGCCACTGGCGGCCGAAAACCCTTTAGAAAAGGAGGGCAATTTTCTAGCGTTGCTCGGGTACAGATCAAACTAACGGTCGGAAAATGCATCGGAAAAACTCTACTGATTAGAAGTTCGGCTGCTTTGGATTTCACTGATTGAGGTATTTATGAATGAGTTTTAGTCTAATGACGATTTTCATTACACTGTAGACGAGTACATAATGATCGGAAAAAACAAAAAATCACTTTCGGTCAGAAATTTTTTAGGTATTAATTCAACGCCAATTTTTACATAGGCTTGTATAATTATGAAGAAAAAACAATAAGATCATTTCCGGTCGGAAAATACCGAGGAAAAGCTCTCTACAGATTCCGGTTTTGACGATTTTGGATTTCACTGGTTGTGTGGTTGAGGTAAAAGTGGTACTTACTACTTAGAATTATGTTAGGACGTTGATTTTAGGTATTAATTCAACGCCGACTAATACATATATAATTATCGAGAAACAAAACAATAAAATCACTTCCGGGCGGAAAATACCGAGGAAAAGTTCTTTACAGATTCAAGTTTTGACGATTTTGGATTTCACTGGTTGAGTCTTTGAGATGAAAGTGGTACTTAGAATTATGTTAGAACATTGATTTTGGGTATCAATTGAACGCCGACTAATAACTATATAATTATCGAAGAAATATTGAAAAAATCACTTCCGGACAGATTACACCGGAAAAAACTCTACTGATAAGAAGTTGTTCAACCACTCGACCGGTGAAGTCCAAAATCGTCAAAACTTGAGTCTGTAGAGAGCTTTTCTTCGGTATTTACCGGCCGGAAGTGATTTTTTTTTCTCGATAATTATATAGTTAGTCGAGTACAGTTTAATGATAAAAAATCGTTGCACTAGCTCAATCAAAAATGCCACGTTTACCTCAATAACTGAAGTCCAAATTAGTTGAAATTCTAATCAGTATAGTTTTTCAAGTGTATTTTCCGACTAAAAGTGATTTTTTTTTTCGATAATTATATACACGTCTACAGTTTAATGACAACTAAAATCAACGTCGTAACTTTATTCTAAGCGGTCATTTTACGTCCCCAAGACGAATTTGAACAAAGTAGTCGCTAATTTAAACTGTTCGCCGTGTTACGGTTCAGGTTACTTTGCGACGTCACGTGACCGCGCCCTATAGAAATACCGTGATTACACTACACTATCCGAAAGGCCGAGCCCAAAAGTATCGTTTGATACTTTATGATTTAAACGAAAGGACAATTAATTATATTTTTAACAACGGTCACTGTAATCAATCAATTTAATGTTTGTATACAAGAGTAATGGTAACTTTCCTTTTTTTTCTCTCTCCTGCTCCATGCTTCATTTTTTAATGTCTTAAAATTTTGGGGGGGGGTCCTGATCCCCTGGACCCCCCCCCTTCGCTACGCCACTGATCTATAGAGTAATTATTTGGTGTGGGGTCACCGGTTATTTCGGCCGTTGTCACCGGTTATTATTAGCTCACATCGATGTCAGCCGTGTCATTGCCCACGATGGTAATGAATGAGATGTTTAGCACACAATCACAGTCCGCCTCGCTGGCCGACCCGACCGCAGCGCCTTCACTCAGCTAACTTTGACATCACTGACACAGGACCTAATCTACGAGCGTTAAATTGTACAACGGGAGAACATTCGTAGGTGCGATTAAGAAAGTGTCGTAAATGTCGGCCAGTAATGAAGGACGCCAAATCCATAAACACGCACGGTAGCGAAAAGAAACCCCGCAGACATGTCCTTGGGTATCAGCGGCCATCGTCGTGTAGACCTTACAAACTGATTACAACTTTCCTAGCGATACTTTTTCCAAGCTTGCTGTAATACATATGTTGAAGGAGGAAAAAGTTTTACAACAATTTACAATTACTTCTGGGATGTTAGGGGTCGTTAATGTCCTGGTGTACTGAAGTAGGCTCCTGGTGTATTTTACTAGGCTCGCATTACAGGGAGTGGTCACTCCCAAAGCTGCGCGGCGCGGCGCAGTTGCGGTGCTGCGGATGAGAGAAGCGGTATTTTTACACTAGAGCGAGTCCTCCCACATTCTCCGTACCGAGGCTCTGGCTCTGGTTTACACTCTACAGGTGTAAGTGTGACATCATCAGCTGTTGATGCAACACTTGCAGTCACAACAAACACTGGGAGCCGATGGCCAGCACTAGCGCGGTCGCGGCACCGACCTTGCGACAACCGGACAAGATTTGCGAAATCCTAACTTTTCAGCGTTAATCTATCTATCGCCATTATCGAACAAAAAGTAAATATTTCCTGGCATCGAGTAAATAAATTAATATTCAAAACTTTGTTTTGACATTGATGGACGGAATTTTTTATTCTACTAATAAACACGAAAGCGTCAGTTTTTATGGTTGAACATCTATCGATAGAACAACTCAGGAATCGATGGTTTATGAAGACTAGTTTTTTGGTTATCGAATAAACACACACACTCGGAGAGTAGTGTTGAACATCGAATCCCACCCAATTTTCAATCGATGATTAATTAATTACAAATGACTATTACTTGTCTGATAGAACACGGTCCTGTTCATCAAAAGTCATTTCGTTTCTTGGAACTATAGTGACGGTGACACCACAAATACCGAATATCTTGTGTGGGGTGGAATCGTGTTTGGCGTTTCTATTTTCGGAGAAACAGTATTGACTCGGAAGATCTCGGACGTGATATGAGGCGTTGAGACAGATAAACAAAACCAGAGGGAATAAAGGCCGATGCCATTTAGGCGCTCTCTCTCCTTGAACACAATACAATCCGCGATAACAAGAGACAAAAACGGATCAGAGCACAAACAAACCGTGACCATAACAATAGGCATGGAGCGATAATGGCAGTGTGGGCGCTGAGTGGATAATTACACCGTGTCAAACTACTGTTTACCCGAGATACGAAAATATTAATATGCATATTATAGTATCGCATACTTCATAAACCTTTGGTGCCGTAACTTTAAGGATAGTTAATTGTGTCTTTGTTACCGTACTATTGTAGAGATTTACGTACTACTGTAGGCCTACCTCACAGTGTTTTCAGTAATATTCAGTGGCGTAGCTAAGATTTTTTTTAATGGGGGTTAACAGGGTTTCGTACGTATGCAAAATGCAAAAACCCCGCCAAAAACGAATTATTTGATTTATATCAAGTATAGATAAGTTGGTTGGTAACTGTTGATTCTTAGCTCGTGGATTAATTCTGCTAATACTTTTTGTATTAGCTGTAGGATACCTTTATGAGAGCTCACGGCGATTTGTAACGTCTATAAACTCCTTTGGCACGTGACTGGTAATATTTACTCATTTAATTTCATCGTTTAGTTTAATCATTTGTGACACATATGAAATTCAAATTAATTTGCCGTTTTTTACATAACATCTCTCTCTTTCTCTCACACACACTTTATAGGAATACGAATAAAAAAATGTTATAACACTTTTAAGTCGTATCTCGTCAACCCAACCTGTGATATTAAATTTAAATTATCATCATAAATCATATTTGGAAATCAGAATTTGAATGTTATTACCGTTGTAGGTTATGGAAAAAAGCATTATCTGATAAGGGCTAGATCGACTTAGTCTTGGACTAAACTTTTGTGTCAGCAATACAATTTAAAGACTTACCATGCAGTGTTTTCCATCTTCAGATGGCATATGCCGTGCCTTGTAATGTAATTTTCTCTTAGTTCCCGAACACACATAAGCAATTGTACAACGCTCATTTAGCCGTTAAACTATTGCCAAACATTCCTTTTTTGGAATAAACTCTACTAATTCTTGTTATTTCGTAACAGTTTTCCTGAGAACCAATTAACTTCATTTAATTGAAAAGATGTAAATGTTATTCTCTTATTTTTACTCCATAACCTTTGTTCTGTTTCATAATTAATTAGTTGTTTGTCTAACGTTCTGAAATGAATTTATGAAAATAAAATGTGAGTAACCCTGGCAGAAATGGCAGCCATTTAATTATCCCTGAACTTTGTATTATGGTACGCTAAATAACGCATTTTACTGTGTGAAAACCTTTTATCATGTGATGTACAAATGTATTTTTAATAAAATCTAAAATTTATGCTTTTACTAATAGAAGTTTCTAACAAACTTTTTAAATTTTTCAATAAATCCTCAATATTTTTAAAGTTGATTTTAATTTTTTCGTATTTTTGGCTTCGTTTATTGTTATTTTATATTTACGTAAAAGCATTTGAACCGGCTGCTCAGACAACGTACAATTTCAAAATTCACGTTGTAATTTTTTTAAAACATTTTTGCTGTAAAGTATGTAATAAACCACGTTGTTTTATTTGCTAAATTATAAGCAAGACCGATCAATTCAAAATACCGTTACTCAAAAACGTTATTCTATAGTTAAATTGGTACCTCTAATAATTAAATTTACCAGATAACTTGTAGGTTTTCCCCTAAGGACCACACATTCGGTAAACCTTGAATGTCCTGCGGGTAAAAAGTATGTCACTGTTGTTCAAAGCCATTATCCACCAGCTTTATTCGGTATTTACCATAATTAAAAGCTTTGAGAGTTTCTTTGAACTGAAAGCTATGAGCAATACCAAAATGTGTAATAATATCTCACATAATTATTTAAATCTAAGAAATTATGAATTGGCTCATCAGCTCATTGTAAATTCTAAACAAGCTTTCGGATTTAATATGCACTAAATTATTATACTTCACTTTACTTATATTTATCTAGAACATTTGCAAATCAAAATGAAATCAAATTACTCTTGATTTTCAAAATATACAATAATTACAATTCCAAGCATTCTGTACTGAAAATACCGCCACATGGGTCGAGGCCTGTGCATGACGGCGAGCTCTTATTTAAAACATTTTTAATAGAACAGACTTTTGTTTTATATATCCATACAATAAGCACAATTCAGCTCACACATCCAGTCCCACAGAATAAAATAATAGTTACCAAAAAATAATAAAAATAAATGTCAAAAAAATGCAAAGCAAATCAATAAAAAAACTACAAAAAAGGTTTTTTGTTGTTTGTTTTTTAATATAGAAAAAATGTATACAGCATTACACCTTTATTTAAAATTCACCTAATTTCAAAAATTAGTTAAATATGTAAAACAATTAATTTTTTGCTTAGAATGTATGTTATCAAGTGTTTTTCTTTTGTTTATTGTTTGTATTTGTAGAGTGTTTACTTTGTATAGATGTGTACTTAAATGAGTTGTAAATACAGTATTTTTCTAATTGTTCTTGTTTGAATATTTGTTGTCAGATATTATCCACACATAAAAATATTAATTTACTAACTAATATTTAAACTCTCCAAAATGGACATTATTTTATTTTATGACCTAAGTCTTTGATTTTCCATCAACTCAATACTATGATTTTCCGCCGACTCTTATTTGGTTTTTACTCATAATATCATCATATTACGTGTACACAATTCGTGCTTTGATTGAATTAATCCACACCAAATTGTTACATGTGTTGTTGCGTTTTACACACACAGCACTACATTGCAGGGCACACATATTGTAAAAATTAAACATGAATAAACGACAATTACATGAGTTTGCGAGTGGCACCTGTAGTAGGTGCCCTAGTAGTTGTAACTGCCGTTAATGTTGAGTAGTGTGCAACATAACCTCAAATTCGAATTCGACAGTAGAGTGTACTGTAAATACTCGTAGTACAAGTACTGCGTGCACGACACGACATCGATACCGTCTTTATCTCTGTATCACCTGTAGCAGTTCCAGCTGTGTAACTGATACCGTGCTAGTCTTCAGTTGTTTCCTAGTTCGTGCCATCTCTATCGGTTATGTTTGTTCAGTTGTTAGAAATATGTCCTGCACGGTCGACCGCTCGACATCTTCGCGACCGGACGGTAATCAGGTGGTTTGTGTGATCACGGTAAACTGATAATCTTAAGGGTGTTTTTAGGTTAAGTGTACAAAACGTAAACAGACGGAAGTAAATTAAAGTTTTTAAGATGTGTATGTGTATGTTATATTTTACAATTACATTAAACACGCGAAAATTATTACAAGATTACCGGCATCTGTTCTATTATCGTCTTCAAAGGGTTAAAGCATTCCTCTCAATATGTTCAGGACTTGAAGCCTGTGTAGCTCGGTCGAGTATAGCTTGTGAAGCCGACAAGGAGGGCGAAGTAAGCTGAACCGTGGAAGAAATCCAAGCGGTGGAAATGCTGTTAAAGCTGCATACTTGCACCATGAGCACACGAAGCTATTTAGACCGGGAACTCTCACGTTATTTATTACACAATGAGATCATGCCCGTGCTATTGTTGACCTAGACTCAGGCAGTTTGTGTATTTCAACACATCTACTTGGTGCTCGCGATACACATACGTATATAACAAATTAGGCGTGATACGATAACCAGTTTCGTCCGGTCGGTATGACGTGTACAGTACGTCCTAACAGGGGGTGGCTATCCCTATTTTCCAGTATTCACCGGGCAATTGAAGAATGTACAGTTCAGTTTACAAAGTAAACCGAATAAATACCAATCGGTCTTCCAATTAGTCTACTAATATTTTAACTTAATTACACTATATTATCCCCTGAACGTCTCCACGTTAGATACTTTCTTTTACGGATGTGATTCGTCTTATCGTACTATTAAAAGTTTTACCTATATTTGGTCATATGTAAAATGTATTCACCAAAGAGCTTTCACTCAGAAATACGTCTTGTCAGTTATAAAAATTCAAATCCCTTAAATTATCGGTTTATTTGGTATTATTATTGTTGTTTATAACTTCCAATAATGATAAGTCCCTTCACTAAATAATGGGATTGTTATTCATTTTTTGTTACATTTTATCGTTTAATATACACAGAGATATGACATTGATATTAGTGATGCTATGTAAAATGTTTTTACCCGTCCGCTCGTCGGGATCTTGAAATTTAAACCATAATTTGAATAAATGTTTAAGTGTTATGTGAAAATATATTATAAATTGCAGTTCGATTCCTACTATCAGGCGGAGGAGAGATAACGATTATCTCGCAGTTAATACAATAATCCCATAATTGCAGTCGCTTGTGTCGCAACCACAGACTTCCTCTGTACAACATGACATTTGTGTAATCAATCATATCGCAATCGATTGTAATTGTTAACGGATTTGGCCCATAATTCGTCATTCAAGTAACTAAAGACACGCTGTTTATTTTTGAAATGTCGTGCGGTCTCTTCCGAGTGGGAAGTAAAAATAGCAAGTTTTGTTTGTAGACCGATATAGAAGCGCGACTACATCAGCCGTCGTCGGCCAGAGAGAGTGATAATGATGTATCGCCCCTCAGGCGGGTCTCTTTACATGTTTCACAGCTAATGGATTGTGTGAGCCTTTTGTGTGTAATATCGTTATCTCCTAGGAGTATCCCGGTCATTTCATTCGTGGACCTACCTCGTAACAGATCTTTCGAAATATAGAATCTTCGGTCTGGTGATAGAAAATAGCTCTTTTCCTTCTTGTTTGCACGGAACTCAATGCATAAACTATACTAGGAAACTATAAAAAAGTCTGAAATTATTCGTAAAGTCATCACCCTATAAAGCCTTTCAACTGTAAACTGGTTTTTAGAATAATAACGTTCTCCAGGACTGTTGCGTATCATGTACTCCGCACTCAGTCCTCTAACTGTACTTCCGCTAGAGTAAGCAGTTACCGGATATTTACTTTGTTGTCAGATCTCTGTACTAAAAGTACTGAGGACAGTGTGAAAAAATGTTACGACTCTTTATGACGATGTTTTGATTGTGGCGTATAACGATAAAGAGGGATCAAGGGCAATGTGAGCGAGAGAGCTACGATGAATTGGTACGCAACTAAAATACTTATACCCTTTAATTGCTGTATTTGTTTTTACAATTCTAGCCTTTACCCTTTTTTGTCTTTTATACCATAAGGTTGTTTTGCCTTACCCAATGAAGATCTTTTACAGCCCCCGTTCGTATTCCTACGTTGTTTCTCTCTCTCACTTAGGGCCTGTGTACACGCTACCAGAACTCAGAGACTTGGTCTCTGGCCGTTGTTTGCACTGCCCACAGGGACTGTCGGAGTTACTAGGAGAGCGAGAGACTCAGGTGGAGGACCTGCGTACCCGCTTCCAGAACTCAGGAACTTGGTGTCTGACCGTTGTTTTCACTGCCCACAGGGACTGTCGGAGTCACTAGGAGAGCGCGAGACTCAGGTGGAAGACCTGAGGTCAGCCGCCGAGCCGCTCCAGGCCTCCTGCAGCCCTGAGGTGGCCAGGGAGATCGAGGCCGCGGTGACCGAGGCCGTGACTGCCTGGCAGGACACCGTCACCTCACTGCAGGGCCTGTGTACCCGCTACCAGAACGCCGTCCAGCTGTGGAAACAGTACAAGGAGGCGAGTCAGGCCCTCAACCAGTGGGCGGACTCCGCAGTCGACGACGTGGACACCCTGGACCCTCGGCAGGCCATCGGACATGTCAAGGTAAGCATGTAGAATCTTTATTGAGCCATCACCGCTTCTTCAAAATTCTGATTAAACTTTTCGTAATATAACTTTGGCGAAAATATAATACGATCATCAGTGATCAGGAGCTTTGCTTGCTGTAATTTACTGTGCAAGATGTGCATGTTGTAAAGTTATTAAGAAATAACGAATCGAAGTAAAAATTAACATTTTTCATATCATTTAGGTAAAGGTAGAGATAAAATGTAATTTAAATATGCGTTTTTGTGTGTGTGCAATTTTCATAGAAGACGCTTTGTACTGTTATTGTGAAGCTACAAGAGAATATGAATGACGTTTCTTCATGCTGGTGCACACGCTCACTTCCATTTTATAAACACATATATTCATATAAAACAGATCATAAAACCCGCACACGTGTAAGGCCAGGATATGCCACAACACTGTAAGCTGTAATGTTGTACAATTTACTGAGTTTGGCTCGTGTTTTTTTTTTTTTTTTTTTTTTTTTTTCTTGAAGATAATCCACAGTTGCTCTGAACGCTATCTAGAGCTCTGCAGAGTACAAGGGCGAGGCTCGTGCGTGAGATAGCAATCGCGGCTTGCATAATGCAATAGTCTATTCTCCACTACTGTTAGTCCTTTATTTCTTGAGAATAGTTAGGCTATACATATTGGTAATTGTTACTATAACGGAAATAAAACAAAACAACGCGATATAAAACAATGATAATACCATGTAGCCAGTTTAAAGTAATTACCGCGATTTAGGGGTACAATATAAGTAACATACCTGTAGATTACAGATTTGTAATTATATGAACAGCAACATCTAGACAGAGACAGGATATGTTTGTGATTGTAATCATCATGAAAAAGTGGTTCATTCTTTCATGTATGCTTGTCGGTGATTGATAAACGATCGTAATTATTATGATGTTTATTTAGATGTGTCTCTGTATCTAATTTGATTAAAATTATGTTTAGATATTTGATTTCAATAGCCCATTGTAAAACAATATAATGTAGGGTTTTACCTCGATGAGTCTGGTATTTGCGATTAGTTGTTGAAATTAATTTCTTTAACGCCTAATGCCACTTATATAGTCAGGTAGCCTAAAAAGTGAAGTGTTTTAATGTATTAAAAATTCACACACGAAACTCATTAATACAAAAAAAGGTAGAAAATCAAAATGTTTAGCGTAATTTTGCAACCTACAAACCCCTACCCTCTTATGTTCTTCATGAGTGCGTGTAAGAAATGTTCTATTATATCTCAGCTTATTGTTATTGTGTGTAAAAGAAATTAACATATTTCCATCTGTGAATAGTAATGAACGGCGGATACCAATATAATATGTAGAAGAATGCTCGTAATCGGAGTCCATCACGTTTTTTGTCAGGTAACGTTCTATTAGTTTATAAACCTACATCTGAGGATCTGCTGAATGTTTTTAGGTCTGGTGACGTAAACCTCAAGATCCTTACAGTTGTATATTAGCGTATAGAGTGTAAAACTGAGATAAAATCATTCAGGTCAGGGCGCATCGTTTATTTTACATTCCACGGAAAGGCTAGCAAGTGGAGTCTAGTTGAGGTATGTTGAAATTCTGCCACTAAAAAGAGTGATGTGTGACAGAGTCGTCAGTAGCAGATGTTGTCCTTGAAACTGTGTTTTGTCGCTAAGGAAGATTTCAAAATATACATGGTAATGCTAGGCCCGAATACAAAATCAGCTAGATGTTGATAATCGTAGGCTTATAAAATATTTATGAACAAGCAGACCACAATGATTATGCGAAAAAAACGTACAACGAATAAAGCTCACGTATAGATATTTGCGAAGAAAGTGCACAAGGGTCAGTGTGGCAGTTTAGGATAGGTGTTACGTTACCAGAAAATGAATTGGAGCTGCTTTGGGGTGAGTCATCACCCAATACAATAGACTGGCATTTCCGATCGGAAATACCCCTGGACATCAATCCGGGCTTCGGTGGCGCCTTCGGCACCAACCCTGCACTTCTGGCGAGGAAAGAAAAACGCCCCTTGATAATACCCAAATTCAAGGTCAGATCACGTGAGCGCAAAACATAGGGGCTATTCCTCTTGTCCAAAAAGGTTACTTGTGTGTTTTCTTCGCAGTGCACTTATTCGCTGTGCGCTTATTTTGCGACACCAGAATAAGGCCGGAATCGTTTCACTACGCAAGTATGGTTATGGAGGGTTTGAACAGAACAGTGACATGCTCGCGGTAGTGTACATAGTATAATTGTCACTTTTTTCATATTGCACTGTGTTTTTACAAATTTGCATGTTTGTTTGCAACGTTTAAAAATCTTGATTTGAATTACCTTAATTCAGAAACGAGTAAACATAACATTGTTTCTTTTTTCGCGTATGTTTTATTTGCTTCAAAATTTAGTTTTTAAATGGAAAATAAAATACACCTGTTTATAGACAGACTGTTTATAATCGTGTACGATCGGTCTTTCCGACAGGAAACGTCCTTGGCATAAATTCTGGCAATCGTTCAATATATTTGGCTACAATCGTGGAGCAGACCTATGGCCAAATTAAAAATAGACCTTGCTCAAATATGAAACCCTTTCTCTTCAGAGATCAACATTGTTGAATCGTTCTCAAAGGTCGCTCAACGCATTGAAAATGGAAAGACAGTTGCTAGTGAAACGCCAATATCAAATTTATACTTTTTGTTTTTGATTTAAAATTATTTATTCATTAAATTCCTTTGTATACTGGAATGAAAATATTCTGGTATACCATATTTTGGGTGTGGTTTCACTTTCCCACCCACATCCATCTTACTGCGTGATAAAATTTACAATTTTTTAATGTTCACAAATTATGTTTCCAAAAGAAGATGGATACGGGTAATCACACTTCCCAGAGATTATGTTTCAAGATTAGTTATAAATTTCGATATTATTAAAATATTTTATTTTCTGGAGTGCTTCTGCAGGGCACATTCCTGCAGCTGGAAGCGGATATTGACTCGGAGGTGATTTACAAGCACCCTGAGTAGTACAATTTCGACTGTCACTGTGTGTTCATCATCACCGACTTCTCTCACCAGACCAGCTGCAGCAGTCACGGCCTGAGCCAACGCCAAACTTAGAAATTGACATTAAATTTCATGTTCAATGAATTCTTCATAAGTAATCCAGACATTTCTTTGATTGTCCAGAACTATTGTCAAATCTATAATCGGGAAGGCTGGAAAAGTTGCTCAGGTTAATTTAGATCGAACAGAAGAAGGCTTTAAAAATACATGAGTTTTTATCCCTGCTCAGCAACGTTTTAAAAGAAAGGTCCCGCCCCTGATCCGCCATAAAAAATAACTGAGTTGGTCATATTGTACATATATTTCCAATTTTTATATTCATTAATAATTCACAAATTTTTAATTTTAAAACCTTATGAAATGAAAATGCATGCTCTGATTTGTGCATGGTAGTTTTCCATTGATATCTTCCACTTAATTCTGAGGCTGGGATGAAAACCGCTCGGATAATTTTGATCGTATTAGAGTTAGAGTCGTAATTTACATATGTAAATTTAACATTCAGACAAGAATTTCACATAAACTCGAAAAATGAATGAGATTTAACTTAGATAGTACACCTATTTCATTGTCTGCTTGCTTAATACGATTATAATACCTCTTATACGCGTAGAAGTGTTGACACTTTTGAGGCCTCCAGGAACCAGATTTGGGGGTTTTTCCGAAGAGAATCGCTACTGATACAAGTTTGTCTATAATAGTAAGAAAAGCAAACTTCCTAACGCTTACTCACTAACAATACTTTCAATGCGTATTGTTGGAAAAGGATAAAAATACCCTCTACTTTATTACTTTTTTATTTACTAAAATTCTCTTTTTTTGTAAATGACAGTAGAATTTCACGAAGAAGATCGTCAAAGTACACGTCCCTCAAATAGCAATTAATTGTTATTATGCCCAACTCTCCTCGGTCCATTCTAGGAAGCTCCAATCTTTATCGTCCCGGCATGGTCACCAGAAACCTGGTTTTGAATCTTAGTTTGGAAATGGCACATTTTCGCGCGCTTATAAATGATCTTCTGGACCTACCGTGAAGTAATAATCTAGTTAACGTTTCCGGATTATATAGCTTCAAATCGGAAAAAATATATGGAAAAGTCCATCTGGTTGACGTTGTGTACAGTTTTATATTGACAGCGGAGTCGTTCGGTCGTTCCACATCTTGTCGTAAGGGTTTTGTGTCTATAAAAGAAGCTAAGGCAGCATTTTCGGCCGTAAGTGATGTTGTAATGAGGGAGTTGCCTCGGCTATCGCAGCACTGACGCAATCCATTGATCGTCCCCAGCAGCGGAGTAGTTTAGTTGGTCCACATCTTGTCGTAAGGGTTCTGTGTATACACAAGAAGCTAAGGCACCATTTTCGGCCGTAAGTGATGTTGTAATGAGGGAGTTGCCTCGGCTATCGCAGCACTGACGCAATTCATTGATCGTCCCCAGCAGCGGAGTAGTTTAGTTGGTCCACATCTTGTCGTAAGGGTTCTGTGTATACACAAGAAGCTAAGGCACCATTTTCGGCCGTAAATGATGTTGTAATGAGGGAGCTGCCTCGGCTATCGCAGCACTGACGCAATCCATTGATCGTCCCCAGCAGCGGAGTAGTTTAGTTGGTCCACATCTTGTCGTAAGGGTTCTGTGTATACACAAGAAGCTAAGGCACCATTTTCGGCCGTAAGTGATGTTGTAATGAGGGAGTTGCCTCGGCTATCGCAGCACTGACGCAATTCATTGATCGTCCCCAGCAGCGGAGTAGTTTAGTTGGTCCACATCTTGTCGTGTGGGTTCTGTGTATACACAAGAAGCTAAGGCACCATTTTCGGCCGTAAATGATGTTGTAATGAGGGAGTTGCCTCGGCTATCGCAGCACTGACGCAATCCATTGATCGTCCCCAGCAGCGGAGTAGTTTAGTTGGTCCACATCTTGTCGTAAGGGTTCTGTGTATACACAAGAAGCTAAGGCACCATTTTCGGCCGTAAGTGATGTTGTAATGAGGGAGTTGCCTCGGCTATCGCAGCACTGACGCAATTCATTGATCGTCCCCAGCAGCGGAGTAGTTTAGTTGGTCCACATCTTGTCGTGTGGGTTCTGTGTATACACACAAGAAGCTAAGGCACCATTTTCGGCCGTAAATGATGTTGTAATGAGGGAGTTGCCTCGGCTATCGCAGCACTGACGCAATCCATTGATCGTCCCCAGCAGCGGAGTAGTTTAGTTGGTCCACATCTTGTCGTAAGGGTTCTGTGTATACACAAGAAGCTAAGGCAACCATTTTCGGCCGTAAATGATGTTGTAATGAGGGAGTTGCCTCGGCTATCGCAGCACTGACGCAATTCATTGATCGTCCCCAGCAGCGGAGTAGTTCAGTTGGTCCACATCTTGTCATAAGGGTTCTTTGTCTACACAAGAAGCTAAGGCAGCATTTTCGGCCGTAACATCACTGACGCAATTCATTGATCGTCCATAACTGTGGAGTAATTCAGTTGTTCCACATTTTGTCGTAAGGATTCTGTTTCTACACAAGAAGCTAAGGCAGCATTTTATATTATACTACATCACTTATTGTCCTTCTCTTAGTTCGCAAAATGAAATTCTTAGTTTGATGCGCCAAATATATTTCAAGGAAATGAGTAATCCTTTCTTTTGAAATAAATAGGGTTGTGACATTTCCCCCAAATGTTTAAACTAACAAGTATATTTCTATTGTGGCTGTAATCTCTTCTGTGACCATTCCACTTCACTTATTTACGTTTCCTGGACGCCCATAATTCGCAATCTTGTCCTGCTAATGGTCTACTGGTGAAGGGATGTTTGCCCAGAGGACGAGGGTTAGAGTCCAAAGTACGGAGCGGCTGCGGCTAGCGGCTAGCGGGAGGTGGGAGACGCTTGAGCCAGCGCTACGCTCCGTCATACAGTCAGTCAGTGTTGGCGAGTGCTGCGTTACGCTCTATCCCGCGTCATCTCGCGTTGTGTTCTTAGTTTGGCGAGTGTCTTCTATTGTGCGCGTGTTATTTGTGGCTGTGTTGTGTCTTGACCTGGATACAAATTCTTCAAAGCTGAATATTCTGCCAGGAATCCAATTCGACTCGGGGAAAAATAAATATAGAATCAGGTTTGTTAAAAATAATTTTTGCTGTATTCAATGGAATATTAATTTTGTTAATTTTTTATTTAATTATCAGCGTTTAAGTGAAATATTATTATCCGGTTAATTATGGTTCTCAGCTTTACAAACAGTTATAATCTACTCTTTTACTTTAACGTATTGTATAAAAACGTTATTCATAAAAAAATCAAATTTTGCACTTTGAATTAGTTTTTACTGTGAATTAAAGTCTTCATTAAATGTGTTGTCCAACTCTTAGAAAGATGTTTTTAAAATAAATATAGTGACAGTTAGTTAGATAATCAACAGCCGCGCCAAAGTAGGGGTGAGATCGTACAAGAATATATATGTTTTAATATTTATTTCTGTATCTAAATGTTTGAAAAGAACCCAAATCAGGCAGCTACCGTGGTGTTTATTTGTGGGTTATACCTAACCCTATCTTTGCTTAAGAAAACTTTAATTTACGTTTTTTTTTTTAGTCGAATATATTGCAAAAGAACAATATGTTAACCGGTAAATCTCTGTACGTCCGGCAGGGGAAACTGTCCCATTACCGGCCAGTTTACTGGGTTTTTATCGACTGCAACCTGGCTGCTGCTAAACACTGAATGTTTTACCGACTGTACTAATGTCTGGTCCCATGAAAAAGCGTTTAACCTAATTCGTTTAACTTTTTCAATTAATTTATTTTCCTCATAAGGTGTAAACAAAGGGATGAACAGTTAGCTACATTTTTATATACAAATATATTTTTCAATCTTAACTTTAAGCTGGTAAAAGATGTAAATCCGTAACCAATTAATCAGCGACTACCAATTAAAAAAAATTAAATTGTTCCATTACCTTAAACCAAAATTTGAAGACGATGTGTTGAACAAAGTCACGTCCTATGTAGTAGTGTAAAATTTTACGCCATGTTCTATTTATGGCATCGGTACTTAATCGAGGTTATTATCGGTGCTTATCTAAAGGATGTACATGTGTTAGGAAGTCTCCTTCAGATTAGATAGGACACCCAAGCTCTCGTTTTGTGTCGGAGTGTCAATAAGTCTGTTGTTTTGTATCTGTTTTAATCTGGAAAGAAATATGAAACACAACGTTAATATAAAGTTGTGGTCAACAAATTCAACATAAGAGTTCTATTCGATTCAAGTAAACAATTAATTGTTGATTTCCCTAATTCTAATAAAGGTATCGCCGAGACACGGCAAGTGGACACGCACAGCTCACAATATTGTTAATGTATTACAGTTTAGTTTGATTTTCTTTTATTCAAGAGTACACCTTAACGACCGACCTATGTACATCGTGTTTTAATAGGATTGTTAGTTGTAGTATGATACATTGTATTAATATGAAGTGAAACAACATTAGTGCAACTGCTAAGTGTCAAAGATGGCTCATCGGTGTGCGACGTTAGTGGAACTTCACATAAATAAATTCAACTGTACTTGAACGAGCCAAGCATACCTTAAAGTATGCACACAGTTTAAATTTTAGTGAAATAATTATGTTTGAAGCCCATAACGCAATTTTATTTAGTTTCTAGTTTTGTTAGTATCTAGAAATAAATCTAAAGAAATTTTGACAAGGAAAATCTATTTATTCACGTCACAAATATGTCAAGGTTTTTTTTAGAGTTACAAAGATATGTGTTTATGTTGTTAACGAGTTCAGAATTTTAACGTTTCTTTTAAAACTAACAAAACAAGTTTTAGAGAATGTCATTTTTTAAATAACAAGAGATATTTGTACTTTATTCTAGTATAAAGGTTGTTAAACGCTATTTGTATCAATGACAAATGGAATAAGTGAAGTAAATTAAATGGTTTCATGCACAGTCAGGAGAAAAGATAATTTCTCATCACACGCGTTGTCAATAGTGTTGTAACGCTCAACAGTTTATACAATATCTAAATCATTCTTATTTCTTAAAACTTACAATTCATGTATATCTTTAAACGGGACATTGTATGAGCTGTTTGGATTAGTACAAGCGTCCCCTTATTTAAATGTAAAAGTAATTTAAATTATTTTAGGAATAATTTCTCAAAACTTCATATAGCTGTATTGCTTTATAGTAATCATACCAGAATAACGGCTATAACAATAACCTCACTGTTACCCAATTACAATAACATTCAGTGATATAGAAACCGGTCGTGAATTTCATAAAATGATTCATTGTTCCTCGTACAACTCAGATCGTGTACCCACAAAAAAAATAAACGGGTCGTGTAATACAAAGCAGGTTCTGGGAACAGTGGTCCCTGGAGCACTTGTGTTTGTTGTTTTCAATGTTTGTTATTACGGTTTTGCTCTGTTTATGTTCAGAGCTGTATTGCTTTTAATTTGTTATATTGTGTTTTTGGCTCTGATATGGTATAAAGTATCGGTTGGTTTAATGTATAAATCACTGATTGTAGGAGTGTATCAATACACTAACGTATGACGTACTGGTATATGGCATGTGTCTAAGTGGATATGCTGGGGTTCTGTGTGTACACAAGAAGCTAAGGCAGCGTTTTCGGCCGTAAGTGGTGATGTAATGAGGGAGTTGCCTCGGCTATAGCATCACTGACGCAATTCATTGATCGTCCCCAGCAGCAGAGTTGTTCGGTCGGTCCACATCTTGTTGTAAGGGTTCTGTGTCTACACGAGTAGCTAAGGCAGCATTTTCGGCCGTAAGTGGTGTTGTAATGAGGGAGTTGCCTCGGCTATCGCATCACTGACGCAATGCATTGATCGTCCCCAGCAGCGGAGTCGTTCGGTTGGTCCACAACTTGTCGTAAGGGTTCTGTGTCTACACGAGTAGCTAAGGCAGCATTTTCGGCCGTAAGTGGTGTTGTAATGAGGGAGTTGCCTCGGCTATCGCACTGACGCAATGCATTGATCGTCCCCAGCAGCGGAGTCGTTCGGTTGGTCCACATCTTGTCGTAAGGGTTCTGTATCTACACGAGTAGCTAAGGCAGCATTTTCGGCCGTAAGTGGTGTTGTAATGAGGGAGTTGCCTCGGCTATCGCACTGACGCAATGCATTGATCGTCCCCAGCAGCGGAGTCGTTCGGTTGGTCCACATCTTGTCGTAAGGGTTCTGTGTCTACACGAGTAGCTAAGGCAGCATTTTCGGCCGTAAGTGGTGTTGTAATGAGGGAGTTGCCTCGGCTATCGCAGCACTGACGCAATTCATTGATCGTCCCCAGCAGCAGAGATGTTCGGTCGGTCCACATCTTGTCGTAAGGGTTCTGTGTCTACACGAGTAGCTAAGGCAGCATTTTCGGCCGTAAGTGGTGTTGTAATGAGGGAGTTGCCTCGGCTATCGCACTGACGCAATGCATTGATCGTCCCCAGCAGCAGAGTCGTTCGGTTGGTCCACATCTTGTCGTAAGGGTTCTGTATCTACACGAGTAGCTAAGGCAGCATTTTCGGCCGTAAGTGGTGTTGTAATGAGGGAGTTGCCTCGGCTATCGCACTGACGCAATGCATTGATCGTCCCCAGCAGCGGAGTCGTTCGGTTGGTCCACATCTTGTCGTAAGGGTTCTGTGTCTACACGAGTAGCTAAGGCAGCATTTTCGGCCGTAAGTGGTGTTTGTAATGAGGGAGTTGCCTCGGCTATCGCAGCACTGACGCAATTCATTGATCGTCCCCAGCAGCAGAGATGTTCGGTCGGTCCACATCTTGTCGTAAGGGTTCTGTGTCTACACGAGTAGCTAAGGCAGCATTTTCGGGCGTAAGTGGTGTTGTAATGAGGGAGTTGCCTCGGCTATCGCACTGACGCAATGCATTGATCGTCCCCAGCAGCAGAGTTGTTCGGTCGGTCCACATCTTGTCGTAAGGGTTCTGTGGCTACACGAGTAGCTAAGGCAGCGTTTTCGGGCGTAAGTGGTGTTGTAATGAGGGAGTTGCCTCGGCTATCGCACTGACGCAATGCATTGATCGTCCCCAGCCGCGGAGTCGTTCGGTTGGTCCACATCTTGTTGTAAAGCATCTGACTTCAAAGTAGAGTGATTTTCTTGAAGCGATATTAACGTGGTGTATGAAAGTTTCATGCTGATACAATCAAAGAGCGTTAACTATAACGTATGGACGTAAATTACTACTATAACAGCCATCAAATTAACATTTCGTTTCGGATTACGTACGGTATGAAATGTTCCGTTCCGGTGTCATTGTTATGTCTTATCGTTCAGGGCTTGTTTCACTCCCTTTATGTTAATTCTTTGTCTTATTTACTGAACTGATTTATAACAGTGTACAATATTAATTTATAGATTACTAATGTTAATTTAATTTATTTAAAAGACCTAGTGTATTTGTCATATAGCCTTCTGAATACGTGGCGTTCCATAATGTACAAACTACAAACATAATAACTAGAATAAAAAGCGGTTGTGTACGTTTCTTAAGCACTATAACTTGAAATGTGACGTGATGATCACTTTCTTTGAATTACTATGTTTAGTGCATTGATAATAATTCCAAGAATTTACGATGAACTAACTGCACATGAAGACACCAAACTTTAATGTGTATTATAGGTAAAACGCATAAAACAAATATTATATTAACGATAACAGACTCACAGTCATCTCATGTTTGGTTTAACGAAACCAATAATTCTCTTTTTCAAGTTTCCTATTAACTATAATTGTTGGTTTCAAAGAATAAAAGGATGTCGGACATGTGGCATCCTTATTTAATAAAATTAGAACACGACGTTTCGAGGATTGGAATCTATATTCTTCTTCAGGTTCCAAACATCCTTAGGATATAACGTTAAACATACACACAAATGTGACTAAAATGGTTGTTTTTTTTCTACAGCTAGTTAGTTCTGTTGTGAAATTAGACTTCGGCGAGTTCATCGCTATACAGTTTGGTCCTTGGTTTTCTGTGCATGTTTATTCTTATATCTTTAGGGGTGTTTGATAACTGAAGAAGAGGATAGATTCCAATCCTTGAAAGGCAGTGTTCTATTTTTGTAACTTACAACGATGGCAAATGTACTAAATCCTACTATCCTTCGACACCAATATGTGTTTACCCACTTGGGTAAGTGCTTGTTATACACCCTTTGATAATCACAATAAATTAAACTATAGTTTTTAATGTATAATAAATCAGATAGAAAGTTATCACTGCAGACATATCGCATGAATACTGTTTTGACAAAAAAATTACATTAATGGGCATATTGATTTTAACGTTTGTACGCAATTTATTTTGTAACATTTAAGTACGAATTAATTTGTTAATTTTATTGTTATTAAAGCGAGCTATTTGCACACGTTCAAACCGCCAAATTTTCTCCTCGCCCAACCGACTTTTTCAAATCGCGCTCACAGTGACGTGCCTATCGCAGCGATTAGTTTTAATGAGGAATGATTGATAACATTTAACTATACCACGACCGCCTATCAATCAAACAAGAGTAGGCCTTCACGTTTTTGCATCTAACTACAGTAAGCCACTGCGCTCGGCCTTCGCAGTCTGTCCCGTGGTTGTGTGTTCTACTATTATCTGTGTTGTTTTACGGTAAAGCCGACTCATCACCGATGTCACAACACTTGTCCTCATTCTCTCCCTGAACGTGTCAACAGAAATTCTTTTTTCTATCATCCAAGAGTTATGCACCTCTCAAGTGCGCGAACAGACTTTAAAAGTTATTTTACGTGCACCTGTAAACGTACAAGATAAAATGTCGTTTTAAAATCATAATATAACATATGCATGTTTGAAAATCAATACAAACTTCCAAGGAGGTATCCAAAGTGCTTTGGTGGTCACGTGAATGATGATCTCGTAATTCCATGGTTACGAAAGAAAAATCTTCTTGGATAATTGTGTTTCAAGAACGGCATGTTTAAGTCGTATAAACCTGTACATGCTGCTAATACAGACGGTTACGTGTAGTCTAAGTACATAGATAAACGCATGTTGATTCAAGCCAAATTAGCAGATTAGCAGAGAACTCATTTGAATTTTCATTACAACACACATTTGTAATGGAGAAAATGTTCATTAAATACTGTTCCGGAACTGTACACTTTGTGAATAACAAAACTCAATAGCCGTACATGTGTACGAGGTTTGGTATTCGTTGAAAATACTCATAGAACTCAATATTTTATGTAAAAGTGTATACAGGTTATTACTATTGCTTTCAACTAAAATAAATCGGTACAATCAATGAACCTGACAGAATGTAAAGGAAAGGTTGTCGCACAAACGGACAAACTACCTTTTTACAACAATATTAGTAGCCTTCTTCCTTGGACGTAGAGGGACCTGTGTACCAGATTTAAAGCAATGAATACAAACCTTATATTGGTTTGTATTATATGAATAAGGTTTGTATTCATTGTTTAAAGTTTCTGACAGACTGTTCTGTCAGTATTTAGCGCACAGGCGGACAGACAACAATACGATTTTAAGAAGGTCCTGTCGGATCCTTAATAGTTATTTTTATTACATAAACAGATAACATAACGTTAATAGATAACACGCTTGGAGTGATAAAATATATGTTACGTAAAATGTACGTTATCCGATTACGTTATGCTTACCGTTCACGGTTGCGGTAATTTAGGGTTTATACAAGAGCAAAGGCAACAGCCTCCATCTCCATCTGCCAACCGTCAACGCATATGCAGGAATTTTACCACTTGTGGCCGTGTGGGGTGGTTTTTGTAGTCCAGCAGTGACTTAAAGTAAAAGTAAAGATTGGAAGTAGTTCTGGTGTAGGTCAGATGTCACTAAGAACCAAGGACGTAGCCAGCTAGGGAGTCCAAGGGGTCCGGACCCCCTCCCCAATGTTTTCAATAACTTTTTTAGTTAACGATTCTTATTATTTAGATAACTCAGTATTGCTAATATTTACTGCTATGAAATCGTTCTCGGCAACGAAACGGGTCAAGAACTTTTAAGGAACAAAATAGCGCCTTACTCTCTGTCCACTACGGGAAAATATCAGTTGTCTGGACCCCCCCCCAAATGTTTTTCCTGGCTACGTTCTTGCTGAGAACCGTTTGAAAACTCGTGACTGGATTCAGCATATCAAGTTAACACCATGTCACTTGTAAAAAGAAATATGTTTCTCAGGTGTTCTGATAACTTAATGATGCGAATAAGGTATAAGCGGTTCTGTGAGATGGCTGCTCGTGTCAGAACAGAGTAGTGCCATACTGCAGTTGTAAGGTTTGGGGGTGGATAAATGTCGAGTAGAGGTAAAGGTCAGACCAAGAATAGCGGCGGCTTGCGTATGAGTATACACAGACTTCCCGTACCGTACATCGCTCATTCAAACTTAGGAAGATCATTGAAATATATGGACGACTGTCAAATCGATTGTTGTCTCCCTGATATTGTGTTAAGCAATATCGATATAGAAATTGTAAGTTTGCTGTGTCAGCTGTTTATTGTACGTAGTTATGGCACAACTTCACGCTTGAGTCATCTCTATTCTGGACATGCAGTTTTCACACCATTATCCTGTTTGTGTGGAAGCCGGTTTAGTTATCGCTCCCATAACTGACCGACTGTTGTTCCATCATTTCCTCATTCCCTTTTCTTTGGTTATGGACAAGTGATGGAAAGCTTTGGTGATATTTCGCTGAGGTTAGCAATAATAACAGGTAACTTATTGTTTGTACATTAAATGCGTGGTTAAAATTTAAACTATCTTGTCTGATTTTAAACTGAAAAGCTTGAAAGCAAAATAAAACACACCGCATATTTTATATTTTTCAGCAGATTTTGAGTAACAAATTAAGCGTGTACGGTATACGAGCATGCAATTAACATAATGTATTATGTCGTTTCCAAATACATCACCTCTCTAAAATGCTTCAATTACATTATTCTATAAAAAAATCGATATATTAATCGGTAAGGATTGTTTGTTAAGTTTTTCTTATGTTTACATAAAATAGATGATCAGTTTGAGATTAAAAGATTAATATAATCTATATATATAAAAATGAATGTTTGTATGTTTGTCATTTATGGAATCGTGAACTATTGGACCGATCATGATGAAAATTTGTACGTATATGTATTTTTCCACGGAGAAGGTTTATAAGCTATGCCCATCCCTTTCCCGATTCAGGATTCCGCCCCACTGGTTACAGAAATACCCATAAGAAATGCATTGCAGCAAACATATGTTAACGTCTTTTCAAATTTTTAATCAGCTGTTCTTTGTAAACATATATTACACTTATAGTTTTAAAGCATAGAGTAAGCTTAAGAGAAACGACAAATTTTGTTTAAACTGTTTTTGCAATCACTGTTAAACATAGACTTTACTATCCAGATAATACAATTCAAATTTGACGTAAAAATTCACCTTTAACTGCAATATTTATTTAATATAAACCATGCTCATGCTTGATCAGAAGAGTAATGCAGATATCATAATTACTATCTTACGTTGGCTACAAATATAAAGAATGTTATAAAATCAACCTTAGTTGTTTTTTTTGACAGAAGTATGGTTCTCAAAACTCCGTGTGTACATATTCTCTCGATCGAGACAACAAAGCAAGCTCAATCGTGGCATCGGAGATATAACTAATTTAATCTAAAATTTATTATAGTAAAAAAAAAAATTTACTAAGTAATATAAGGACTTCGGTTCTTAAGATTTGCGTGCGAAGCCGTGGGTAACAGCTAGATAGAGGCAGGAATATGGTACATACCTTCATAATACGCCCAAGAGGCTCACGATGGAACGACTATCAATTATCTCAGCAATGTTTAGAATGTGATAGAAAAAGAATAAGTGAATATAGTGTACTGTTTTCAACGGGAAATTGCGTGCGAAGCCGCGGGCAACTTTTGCAAAAAATTATTGAAATGCGCAGCAAAGCGCGCCGGGCCCGCTAGTAAATATATAATTATTAAAGCGGTTCACATAATTCACGTATTGCATACATAGGACATGGATCGTCAATTTAGCATGAACCGTCGACTAACAAGACGTATCAGTAAACAATGTGTCAACGGAAGGAAGTCTTCTGTCGCTCATCATTGTTTCTCTAAATAAAGAGATCCCGGCGCAATTGTTAGTCACATTAGTCCTGTGCCCCTCAGAGGCCATAGCTCTCCCCCACCGTTGACTTTATTAAAACGTCGAACGGATATTACTGTGAAGTTTGGATGACTCATCTTATTCCAAGGAGATAATGAGCAGATATTGTGTCAACGGATGTCGTATGTTACTTAATCGTTGTTTGGTTCAGTAGGGATCCGGACACATTGTTAGTCACATTAGTCCTATGTCCCTCAGAGACCATATTATACCTAATCGTTGCCTTTAATAAATGTCGAACGGATATTGATGTGAAGTTGGATGCCTCATCTTATGCCAAGAAGATGAAAGCAAACATTGTGTCAACGGATGTCTTCTGTCACTCGCCATTGTTTCATTACCATAGAGACTCAGACATAACCGTTAGTTACATAGTCCTATGTTCCTCAGAGACCATACATACCTAATTGCTGTCTTTATAGAAACGTCGAGCGGATATCATTGTAAAGTTGGATGACTCATGTTATGCCAAGAAGATGAAAGCAAACATTGTGTCAACGGATGTCTTCTGTCACTCGCCATTGTTTCATTATATAGAGACTCAGACATAACCGTTAGTTACATTAGTCCTATGTTCCTCAGAGACCATACCTTTGTCATCGTTGTTTTTAAAATGTAGAACGCAATTGATTTATATACATATATTAGTGTATTTAGATACTCAATCCCAGAAATGTAACCTGCGTACTCGTTTAAAATAGCAGTCGTCCGGAATTGCAAAATTAACGAGTACCTAGTATTGTTCAGTCCAGTCCACGTTTCCAACTCCAGAACAACCGCGGCGTAGGTGGAACGGCACGTGCGGATATTTCCAGGACTACACAAATAGCGACTGGAGTTGGAACGATTTCAAACAGATGTTGGATTTTAATCGACTTCGGTTTCATTTGTGAAACTGGATTTAATTAAGATAAACAGGATGTTTTCTAGAGATTACTAGAAGAGAGTTGACGAAAGATAGTTTTAGTAATTTCCATTCTTTATTGTATGCGGCCGGTGATCCCTTGTTGCTATTACCTGTTTTACGATCGAAAAATGTTGTAAATACAATGAAAATCTTGAGTTATTGTGGCCCCGCTGTGAGTTGCCATATTCAGCCATAACTTGTTATACTGGGCCTGTTATGATGTTTCCACGTAAACAGGAAAACTTAAGCGATAGTAAATTTCCGTTCTTAATTATATTATTTTCCGTCTAGGCGTTCCTGTACAGCGCTACGTGGACTCCTTCAAAACTGTTTAAATTTCTTTGTACTTTTGGGTTATATTGACCTGACAGACTATCAGCAAGTATCAACCTCTGGTTGAAGAGAAACGTGAATTTCCAATCTTGTGCAACTTCAGTTCATACATCTTATCACACACAATAGTGACGTGGTTATCCGGGATGCGGTTATCCGTAAGCTGTACATACTATTCTGATATTAGCTTACTGTCCGTTAGGAATTGATTACAGTCGAACGCTATAAATAGTGAACACCGACTGTGGCTGTGCGTGCGAGCGTTATGCCGCTGATGAGATTTTTATAGTGTTTCGCATTATCCGAAATTTCGATAATCCGTATTAGGCCTGGTTCCGTCAATTTAAGATAATCGCGTTCCTATAGTAATTGCAATTAAAACTGTTTGGGTGGGTCATTTGTTCAGTTGATAGTGATTTTAATTGCACTATTTACTTAACAAGTTAAATTTAACTCGATTTTCTTGCTCGTGCCATTTTTACCTGTTTGGTCAGCGACTTCAAATTCTCTTGGAATAAAAACTCCTAAATTGCACTTTCTTGGTTTTAATTTTAGGTCCTTGACTGTTTATAAATCAAATGCGTTGTGAATAATTGTTGTACAAATTTCATAAAGCCAACATATGTATCTTTGACATTTTTTTAATCACTATTTTTAATCCTTACAATTATAATTGATCGAATTTAATGTTTCAGCATTCTACAGTTAATAGTGTAATAAATGGCTAGTTATAAAATAATTAAATTCACTGTTAGACCTTTATTGTCTCTTGAGGATCAGTTGCCTATTAATGTTACTTGAAAATCCTTACTCTGTAATTTAGTAAAATAACACTTTAAATTGGGTTGAATATACGAGACTACAGCACCATTATGAAGTAAAACTTTTCAGTACATATAAATTTATCTCAGATTTAGTAATAGTAGTAGTAGTTTCGTAACATGAGTCCTAAATTCTTAAAATTAGCCAAATTACGAACATTTTGCTTTTGTCAAATTTCACTTTATGAAACTACATCAATTTTCAACCCTGTACTCATTATTTATTTTCGAAATACTGGGCGAATTGGACACTGTACACACTGTGTTAAGTCACCGGATGTAAGATCCTACTATAAATATTTTATTTCAAAATAAAATGCAAACTTGTCTTATAGTTTCGTATTTCAACAAACGCTTTACCTGTTTGGTTAAATTGTTCGTAATTTCAGTTTAAATGTTGATTTTGGATCAAACCAACATTTCCCTGTTGCGTCCATATCCCAGCCCATTGACTATGAATTTTTCTGGTTTGCATACTTTATATAGTGCTTGTGTTAATTTTAATCATCGCGAATGCTTTGTTTAATGTTGCATATCATAGCGAACATGTAATTGTAAGAAACGTTCGGTATCTACGTAACTCATTGTTCTGTTTCGTTTGTTCTTATTTGAGCGTATCCCACTCTTTGTTACGGACGATGGCAGACGTTTGTCAGTAAATCTCCCATTATTTTAACTCTTTTTAACTTGTTACATGTACAAGTGGTGTAATTCCGTTGGAAGAATAAATAAATAAGAATAAATAAATTATTGGGAAGAGAATACGTGCTTAATAGTGAAAATAATTTTCGCTATATGAGTATATAATAACCATCAGCATCTTGAATATAAACTTACCGATCAATTGATGATTGTGATTAATTTTGATCTATCCTTGACCTGTCTTCATTTCGGCAGATTGAGAGGCAACTGAATTATTAAGCACATATTTTAAAGAATTATATAGTCCCGTTTACTTATAACCGTTAACTTCAAAAAAGCGAGAAAGATTTTAACGTCTTCTCTCGGTTAGAACATTCATTATCTTGCTTGTAGTTGTGCTGTTATCAGTTGATAGTAGAGAGGTCAAGTCATGGTGTGGCAAGGCGCGGAATTTTTCGGTTCACCGAATCATGCCACTAAAGCAGCTGATCCGTCGGTTGATTACATAATCCATCTGTCATGCCCCAGATCGATAAGGTGTTATTGATTTATTTCCTGATATTCTCGTGCTTGTTGTAAACGTTGTCAGAAACTTGAAGTTGGTATTGCCGGATTGTAACATAGAAACTTGTACTTGTTAAAAGTTGAACATTTATTTTTTAAAGGCACAATGGTTCATTTCAAACTGTGTTTAAAACACCAAAGTTTAAATTTTTTCCAACAAAACTCGTGTTTTTAAAGTTGCCTTTCTCGTTAATGCACAATGTGTGTTCTTGCATGATAATGAACCAGACAGTAAGGAGAATATTCCACATAGAATGTGGTTTCTTGGATTTGATAATGTAACATTCACCTTGGAATGAACATGTATTCCAGTACACAAATATGTCATGTATGAATTTTACTGTCGTATTTTACCGAACAACTAACGTCAATAATATTATATTTGTAAATGCAATATTGGTTAGTGAATAAATAATATGTAAGTATAATCGCGTGAGCGTTTTATATGAATGTTTCTAATTATAAACTCCCAATACTTGGTGGAATTGTCAATGATCCTAAAGTAAACTCAAACTTTTAAACTGAGCATTAAGGTGGTGTAGTTTTGGCCGATTAATGTTGTTATTATTTCAGAGCTGTAGCATTTTAAAATAGCGGACTGAGGATCGGGAAAAGCGGGAAACTCATTACTCCATGATGAAATGGGGACATTTAAATTAATTATTTTAGGCAATTTTGTAAAGAAGCTCAGGGAAAACTGCTGATGATAAGATTATGAACTTATAACATTATTTATATGTATAAAATTAAAACTTTTAAAACTAATTGTAACTTTAAAAAATACAATTTTTAATTCAAATTTGACAGAAATTGCAATTTAAATATTAAAACACGTAATTTTCTTCAGTTATATTTCATACATATAATGTACTTTATCCTTGTATCTTCAGTCTTTTTTATACGTACTATTTCCTGCTGGATTGTTAAAACATTGATTTAATTTTCTCTTTCCAGAAAAGATATACGGTTTAAATAATTGTGATTTCGAAAGGATAACAGGATATTCTAGAAAACATGCCCAATATTATATTTGTAATATTTTATGGATATAGCGAGAAAAAGGGCGAAATGATATGAAATTAAATGAAATGATAATAATAAAATGAAGCATGTAATATAATTGGTGATTAGTGGGGATTGTTTATTGTAGTGTTTTGTCGTTTTACTTTAACGTAGTTTCAATTATAAAGATACTATATGTGTATGTGTTTGTGTTTTCTTATTTTCAAACATAATTTGTAATACCAATATAAATTATTATAATTAAATTCAATAATACAAGTATGTTTCACCTATGGCTACTATTAGTATCCAATTAATAATACAATAAAATAATTAAGTAATAACTGGTTAGAATAAAAAAGTTTAGGATTGAATAACAAAATAAGCAATACTGCCGTAAAACATCAACGCATTGTATTGAGAATTTTACAAAGCAAGACCAGCGTCGTGATTGAACAGATCAAAGAAAAAGCTGTTTGATCACTGTGACGAACGAGTTTAAAAAGGCCATGAGAAATTCTCACAGCATGTTCCTGAATATTTTTGTTGTATGCCTCTTTATGTACGTTTTATTTTCGCAATGTCATCGGAAAATATGAAAGTGGGGTTGTTATAAAAAAAATTAGTTACAGTTTTAGGACGAGTTTTTCTAAGAATTTACGCAGTGCAAAGAAGGCACAATGAAACATCCACTTTATGTACTATCATTAGCTGTATTTGGACTTCGGAATACCTTTTCTCGAAATGGTTGACAATATATCTGAACGCCTATGCCGTATTTTGCTTTGAAATAAGAAATCATTTCTTAATTTGTGACAGTAATGCTAGTAAATAACTTTTTCCATGTTTAAAATAACCATATAACTTATATGTAACATGCAGGGTTTTAAAACGAAGCGCAGAGAATTTTGGATGCACAAAGCAAACTTGCCAATCTGCGTAAGTTGGCATTTTTCTGTATTTGCTTTTATTTCGTATTGAAATCTTACGATATCGGTGTGCCCACAGGTGTGCGAGGAGCGGCTGGCCGAGCAGCAGCAGCGGTTGGCAGATCTGCATGCCCTGGTTGCGCAGATAGCCGCAGACGTGGGCCTGGACGCAGACTCTCTGCTGGGACCTGAGGTGGCTGCCCTGGGACACAAGCTGGAGGATGTGCGCGAGTCCTTGTCAGCACTGGTGGAGGCGGCCGAGGACAAGGTGCAGCACCAACAGCTCTGCACGGAGGATCTCCAACAGGCCAAAAGCTTCCTTACCACCGTGCAGAAGGTCAGTAGTGACCATCAGCATTTTTCTTAAAAAAATTTAGCGATATAGTTTTATTAAACCCTTATTTACGTGTAGTAACTGTTGATCACTTTAACAGCGTTGATAAAAATTAGCATTGCTCTTATTTTATTATTGTTTCTTCTACAGAACTTTTCAATTTACAGTAGTTTTCAAAACTATTTCTGCAATATTCTTGTTCTTCATTCCTAACTTTATCTTTAGTCAGCCCACTGATTAAACCCACTCTGGCAACACTTATAATCGTATTTCTCTTCTTTTGAAACCATCCATGCCAAACTCTGCGTTCTCCCAAATCTCTTTCTATCATTAAAAATGTGTTCAAACTTTGTGTTTATTCGTGCTCCAGCTGAACAGTGTATGTGTACGCTCTATCAGCTACTACTGCCTGGTGTGCAGTAGGGAATAAAAACATTGATGTAACACCTGGCTTCTTATATTTTAGTACTGCGTTTTCCTTTTCTTGCTTTCTAAGTTTGGAGTTATCTACAACACTGTCTTTTTCATTTATGTTAATTTAAACTACTATAAAGGTTTGTGTAATATATGGCTGTTGACAAACTTGTGGAACTTCTCTCCCCTCGACAGTTCAGGGCGCACCAAACCATAAAATGTTGAGTTCGATTTCCAAACTCATCAACACAATATGTTATTTCTACTTACAGATTTAAAAAATCATCAATTCAAATGTATAGAAGCATCTGAGTGACACAGAATGATAAAACATTTAGCTACGTTTAAACGAAAATAATGTTACTCACGTAAATGTAGTTTTAGTGTTTAACAAACTCTTCCAATGCGCGAGCCGACTTTTTAATGGGTGAAACAGCAAAAACTTACTTCTAGTTATTTGCTGCCTATTAAAACTAATTCGCGGAAGCGAAATAAGCGCCCTCCGGAGCGGCGGAGCCACATGCAAGTTCCCGCGCTGTGGTGAATTGGCGCCATTATTGTTCAGTGTACACGTCATTACCTAGCGAAGCGAAGTTCGGCGAGTGTTCTGCGTCCAAGGTCGACTTACAACAACCATTCATTATCACAACTTAACTTCTTACCAACTTTGATTGGATTTAATCGTTCGCTCGGGCCCGGCCGCGAACACTTATAACTGTGTTATTAGGTCAGACTGAACCCGGGAGGTTAAACATTTTCAGATTGGTTTTGGAGCGTTTTTCATTAAACTTATTTAGTGTAATTAAGTCATGCTCTCTACTTTGGTTTTATTTTTTCAAATTAAAATATAATTGCTTTGATTTTAGTCCCATAGTAACAATATTAAACCTTATGCACTTTAACGATTCATTTTAGACGTGGAATTACGGGAGATGTTTATTTTTAAAAACCTAATTAATACACATCCAAACGCGTTTTTTTTTTAGATATTTTAATAAATTAGTCAGGGAGAAATCTGAAAACGATTTCTACTTTTTTGTTTAAATATTCAAAAAGTATACACTTTTGAAAGAACATACTAAACAACATATCCCGTAACGCTACGATAAAAAATAAGGATGTAAGAGTGCATGATGTTTAACATTGTTGTTGTGAGGAAAACTCAAAGTTGTTTCACTTTGTTTCCTTAAAAAGTTCTAGACCTGTTTCTTTGTTGAGAACGATCTTTCAGCAGTGCATGTCAGTAATACTGAATTATTAAAATAATAATAATCGTTTACTAAAAAAGTAATTGAAAACATTTAAAATTTGGGAAGAGTCCGGATCCCTTGGACTTCCTCGCTGGCTACGTCCTTGATATGAACACATGCTTATGCATACAGTAAAAAGTAAAGATATAGTGTAAAAAGCCAGTCCTTAAAGTCAGTAACAAGATCTGATTTCAGCGCACTCTTGCGTTGCAATGCCGTCCCTATCTCACCGGGTTGTGTTATTATTTAAACACACTATGAGATCTGAGCAAGATATTCAAGAAAGAGTTCATCTGTACACTTTTAATTTTGCACTAAACCTCATTTCTACGTAGACATGAATGAGTGTGTGGTAAATTCATTCACGCCTCTGTATACAGGTATGACGTCTCTCTTCCGGATGTATGATCCTTATGAACCGCATGCTTACAACGCTATAGTCTAAATCGTGTATTCTCTGAAATACAAATATTAAGGCTTGTACAATTTTAGGAAACGTGTGAGAATCATGAGTGTGAATGGTGATTTTCTTATTTATCGATATCAGGGCCCACCTTTGGTAAAAACCCATTCCACTCTAATAAACTGTCCAGTGTGCGCGGATCATTGATGGTGGCCTGGCGGTAAATGAATGAACGTACAGTCACTCCCTGGAAATTGATTCACTCTAGGGTAGGTCTCGTAACACTGGTGCTGACTGTACCTCTCGTGTTAACTCGCTTCAACTTGCAGCTTTCTGGGTCAATTATCCCCCACCCCAAGTATTGGGGCAACTTTTAATTTGAAAAGTACCGCAACCCAGGGTCGGTTGTTAACCGCTGTCTTGTCGAGCGCTTCCTCTGCCCTGGCTCGGTCCGCACGGGCGCCGCGTGACGTCATCGAAAATATAAACATCAAGTTCGATATTTATTGTTATATGTTTAATGAATATCGTAACCAGTGATTAACCTTCCTTTTGTGAAATTTTAAAATTCTTTCATAATTCCAAATAAGTTACAGATAAACATGTTTTAACGAATTCCGGGGTTAATTTTTCAAATTTTAATACTCCACAACACACAAAACAACATAATATCAATAAAATTTACAAAGTTAAATATTAATTTACAAACTACATTAATAAAAAAAAAAAATTTTACATCCCATACAATAATACCAACAACACTTTGTAAAATTATATTTTAATTTATCATAAAAGGTTCGTTAAATAAGTTAATCAAGTTTTACAGTTTTATATTTACAATATATTAATTTGAGGGACATGAGTTACAATAAATGGATTCATTTCAAAACTACAATTATTGAAATCGTAGTAACCTACTGCCCCTAAGCACTCACCTCCTCCCATTATGAGCATAATATAAAGAAGATTTTTTCTTTGGGAGTGCCCTTAAATTTGAAGCTGAATGTTTTGCTATCTTTAATATGCCCGTTACAAAGGTTCACAAACAATATCCATACCGTTTCTCGCTGTAATTGTTTTTTGGTTATAGTTCAATATTTTAATTGCTCAATTCTAAAACTGTTACAATTTCCTTTAAGTGAACAGATTTTGGAGTTCGCACAATTCAATTTTATTACTAGTCATTTTGGACCACCGTGAAACAATCTTGTGTTGGCTCAAACACTTCTTACGTATGTGTAAACTGTATAGTTTTCTTTATTTGAAGTTTATTTTTTACGATGGAAGGATTGTGAAGGAAACAGGACTTTCCGGACATTTGCTGCTTGCATTGTTTCTGCCGTGACGATTGCCCTTTGCTATTGGCCTCTGGTCAGTTGTAGGTGGTTGCTAGACGAATGCAGACGTATTGTGACCTGTATTCTGTAGTGCAGTTTTAATGATTAGTGTTGTGTATAGTTTTTATTAAGTGCATGTTTTAGAGTTAGTGAAGTTGACACACAACATGGTGGTTGTGATTCCTGACAGGCGTGTCACAACGCTTTGGTATGATTTGTTTGTTTTAACCTAGTTTAATTATGTATTAGGTTAGTTATTTACCTGAAGAAGAGATCTGATTGCAGGTCTCGAAACGTAGTGTTACTGATTTTTTTTCTTTCACTGAACGGTGGCAACGGAAAAAATCCTGTATTGTTTTAATAGATAGTGCCGGAGTTCGGTATATACTTGTTATAAACTGTTATTGGACGTAATTACAGAAATAATGTAACTGGAAGTACACAGTTAGATGCGTTTCAGTAACCGGAACAAGTACTTCATTCATTCCCAATTCGAAATTCTGTACAGTGGTTTGCAATGAGGACAGTATGAGTTGCACATAAATGGCAACACGTAGCGCGAAGCTACGTGCTATTGAAGATGTTGAGAGTATTGTGCTCCAAAGAATACCTGACAGGTTTACGACTTCCGAAGCTCTTGCCCAATCGTGGCGTGGCCGGTTGCACGGATATCTAAAGTGTTCGTGATTAAGACAATCAACCAGGAACATCAAAACATGACCGCGGGCACGACCAATCAAGACATGTCTAAATCAGTGCAAGAGTGACTGGGGGGAGGGGGAGGGTTGTCGTGTCGTGACAGTGGAGAGAGGGAGGTGTCAAGAGCGACTCGCCACACGACAATCTGCCGCTGCCGCTAGTGGTTGTGTGGCACGTGACCGAATAGTTGTCACCTCCTCGCGTGCGAGTCTGTCTACTCACCTCTCTCCATCCTCGGTCCTCAGTCCTTCCCGGGACGGTCTTAATCCAAACTTCATCCTGTCTGCCGACAAAACTGGGGCGAAAGTTTTTAGAAAGTCGATAGAACTTTATATAAACACGTGTTTCCTTTTCTCGATGGTAGTTTTAATTAAAGCAGTGAACCGCAAAGAAACAACAATCACAATATGGGTGCTTTGTTCTTTTAATCCGTATTAGTTCTGTTATTATAGTGATTACACGATCTTGAGTCAGTGCTTGATAGGGCCTGCTGTTATGTTAGTCCACCGAACTGCCAGTCCATGTATTTCGCACGTAGTGTGACCTATTATTTTGACGTGATTTAACTTTTAATTTCAGTGTAATTATTAGAGTACAAAAATGTCCAACTCTTGTATTTTTAAGTAGAACATAAAATTATACAATAATGTAACCGTTTACCAAATGTTAACAATCGATCTAAAGTACGAGACATTACTAAATGAACACATTCAGGAGTTGATCTGTTGCGTATTTTTATGTGAAAGCACAAAATAAATATTCGGTTTAACCTCTAGATGTCACTATGTTGTCTTAGCAGTTCATTTTTTCTACCTCTTTGGAAGTCTAATCTATGACAACCGGCGAGAAATTTACACTCTTAATATGGAAAAGACATAAGTACATTCCAGTGTAGCGCCGCATGCCGCATGTCTGTTTTCGTGGCAAAATAGTTTATACTCATATTATCGGTTTAATATTTGGTAATTCTGTTTTATGTGCTGTGCACATTTCAGTTATAAAAACGCCATTCGGATTGGTACATGCGACGTTCAATTAATTTAGAATTCGGTTGAATAGAAATGTTAGTAATACAAATTGTGAAACAAAGAATACGCAATTTGTAAGGAATGAGTTGTACAGATAGAATTTAATTAGTATTAACAAAACAATTATGCGAAATAAGCCCGAAATATCTAAGACAAACGGTATAATATATTCTAAAAACTAACAACAACAATTATATCCTGTTAAATTTATCTGTGGTCCTTTTTTTTAATTAATTTCAAGCTCCTCCCTTCAACATTTAAAACGTAAGTGAAAACCACAGTTAAGGGTTGAATCTTGAATATTTAGAACATGAAACAAGTAAATTTTAATTCTTAAAACAATACACAGAGTAATATCGACTCTACAAAATAACAGTGTAACAATAAGAATACCTTTAAATGAGAGAACGAAACGGAATTATTTGAAAATCGAAGATATTAAGTGCAATTGTTTGTAGCAAACACGTTTCGTAATTATTATTATAAAAACAGTTAATCAATATAAAACAAAAAGTAATTTCTCACTGAACTGTTACGCAAATAGTTGTAGGTAAATTTTAAGAAAATGTTGAAATTAAACATAGGTGAGACTTCTATAATCCGTACAGTTAATATGATTCTACTTACTTAGAATAAAATCAAATTGGTGTTATTATTAGCGGCCACTGAACTATTAATCTCTATCGATAGAAACAACATTGTAATAGGAACTGTGATTTGCAATTTCCCTCTCAAATTCACTCTATGTTCATAAATCTTCTCTTAGCACACAAAAATTTGATAAATGCTACTTTTTTCACAAAGCATTTCCCCACCAGTATGCACGAACACGGTAACTCAGTTGACGCATATTTTCTCGCATCATTTCCATCGTGCATTGTATAGGCCAGCCCTTCACAAGGAATCGAGTGAAATATGTCATTATAAATACGAGTCTTCGCCATGTTAGACCTTTGATTTGAAGCAGCGGGATATAATATGAACCTATACCTACGACCCTTATACTTCTCAAAAGCTTACAGGCTATTTGGCGATACGGCATTAGCGGTTCGCATAGAGGATTTGACGTGTGGCACTTAGCACGCCTGGTGGCGCTCTGCAAAACTAGTTAGCGGAACCTGAAGTCCTGTTGTTATCACTACGTGCCAGAATAGTCTTATTAGTTACATAGATAATGTTTACTTGTTTACTCGGTACGGCACTTAACATTAGCGGTTCGCATAGAGGATTTGACGTGTGGCACTTAGCACGCCTGGTGGCGCTCTGCAAAACTAGTTAGCGGAACCTGAAGTCCTGTTGTTATCACTGCGTGCCAGAATAGTCTTATTAGTTACATAGATAATGTTTACTTGTTTACTCGGTACGGCACTTAACATTAGCGGTTCGCATAGAGGATTTGACGTGTGGCACTTAGCACGCCTGGTGGCGCATTGCAGAACTAGTTAGCGGGGCCGGAAGTCGTGACTCTGAGCCACCGGAAATGGAGCAGAGTACCCGCCACAAACTAAACTTGATAATGCTCTCTACGCTAAAATTCATAACCACAATTCCATTTCACTAATTTCTTACCTTGTTTGTTAAACCTATTATAAACCTATTTAAGCACACCACTAGATTATAGTTGATATCCTCCAACCTTTAATTGGATCACATCGTAAATCATGTAATCTATATTAAAATGTTAACTACTGTATGCCACTCATCTTTGAAATCCAATTTTGAAGTAATGAGTAACTGTAAAGTTTACTTTAGCGTTTTTGGTCATTTTCAGAATTTCCCAAAAACAACAATCATACTATTATGCACCTTTTCATTAAAAAAGTATTCTGTAAACTTAATATTTTAGGGTTAAATTGATTCTTTCAGAAACCCTTAGCCCTGTTTCAGCTGCAAACATTCCTGAAAAATATTGTTAAAATTAATATTAATACATAAAACGTAACAATTTAAATTTGTTATTAAAATTATAACCTTATTTTTACAGTACAAAAACATATATAAATCTTAAAATATAATATACAATTGAGCAATACGTTAAAAATTATCAAGTTGAACAAAATTTCAACTGTTACGTCAGTTGAAAATTATCAAGTTGAACAAAATTTCAACTGTTACGTCAGTTGTATAAGATAAACCGACTTAACACTGTAATAACTGTAGGACTGTAATAATTTTTTTTCAAAACTACAGATTGATTTTAGAGATTTCGCAAAAATAAATGTATATCTATTTTAAAGCTACAGCCATTCAAGAAACATGATTGCTCTTATAAGAAATTTAAATTTTAACAAACAATGAAAATTAAAAAAATATATTGTATTTAAATATAAAACTTTTATAACATATTTGCCATAAAAAGTATAAATAAAATAAAAATCACAAAAATGTAATTTTTTATTATAGTCTATTTTAATAAAACTATAATAATTTGGGTTTTCCTAAATATATTTTTTAATGCAAGCATAAAGAAAAATAAAACATAAAGGTTATTGGATTTGCATACAAAAAATATTTTTATGAGGTTGCAAACATTAATATTATTGTTTTTTATGAAACTAGAAAATATATGCTAAAATGTCTGAGGACATTTTTTTATCTAAATATTATTTGCACCGAAAGGGTAATTATTGCAGTTTACAAAAATGTACCATTATGTATGTTTATCTTGACTATGATTCATCAAAATATGGAAATATAAGACGTTCAAAATTAACTGTAAACATATGATGAGGTGCACTTGTCTACCAGTTGAAGGCGTACATTTGCTTACACAGCAAAAATAAAATATTTTTTGAATGTCACTTGAAACTTTACTATTAATCGGTTAGTGTTCTTCTTCAGTGATTTGATATGCTGATATACTGTCAACAGATAATGTAAAAGTAATTAAATAAAGTTAATTAATCTATTTTCAATGTATTGGGCTATTTTGAATTTACAAAACACACATTTTTTTAAACTTATTGTATTGTTTAATGTTTATTTTTGACTGACTTTTGTGATAGCTCTGAAACATAAAAACACACTCTTTATAATAATAATATCCACAGACATACCTACCAAATAAAATCTTTCACCAGCTGAAATGTGACAGGGTAATTTTTGCCTTTTCCCAAATTGTGTGAAAAAATTGTGATCATAAATTACAACACTGAACTTTATAACTTCCTAGTAAAAACATATGCCATCTCTCTAGGATGGTTTTTAGTTTCACCTCACAAAATGATAATTATGTCTGTAGAGCCTGGAGGCAGTGGACTCGTCTGGCGAAGAAGGAACACTGGAACAGCTGAGTGCCCTGAGGAACCACCTAATAGCCCTCGGCAAGACAGATGGCCAGATACAGGCTCTGAGGGACAAGACCGCAGACCTGCCTCCTGGCAAGCAGGACATCTCTGTCATGGATATACTGCAGGTAGATAATACACATCTTTGGCAACATTCTGCTGTCCTAGTTACAGTTCCTGCTGTTTCTAGAACTTTGACAGATTTAGTTTTGTAAATTATTTATTTTAGGAAATTTAGTTGAATTTAAGGTATGTTTTGTAATCCACCCCAAACAAGTCATAGCTACTACTCTTGCTGCAAAATTGTTAAAGATCGTTATTCATAAAACTGTGAGTATGTATGAAATTTGATTGGTGAACTGCATAAAACCAATTAAATAATGTTTCAAAGTATAACTGTAATGCTATCACTAAGTTTAAGATAGTTTGCCTCGATTTATTTATGTTATAGGTTTACATCAGTAGTAGCAGCAGGTTCATTGCAGGTACATCAGTAGTAGTAAATTGGAAAGGACTGACACATCTCTATATACGAAGTATACGAGTACAGAATTGTTTCATTCTGCATCAATTATGACTTTTATTGTCTTTCATACACAAGAGCATATCCTAAGCAACATTTAAGCTTCTTAACTTTACATGCGTCTACTACTCTACTATACAATTACAATATTTTAGACAGTTCTGTAAATTTGAAATGCCAGTGCCAGGTTTGAGAAGATGAGGACTCTGTGTGATAAATTTTTATGGTTTGTCGTTAGCTGTGGCAGCAGGTGTTCCGAGAGACATTCCAGCAGTACCACCGTTTGTCCGCCCGTTTGGTTCGTGACCAGGACGGGTTGGCAGCACTGGGACTGTGGCAGGAGTACCTGTTACACGTGCAAGCTTTCCTTTCTTCGGCCATACCTGATGACTACACGTCTCTGTCTGAACACCAAAATTTGTGTCAGGTGAATTGAGAAAAATCATAATTGAAGATTCCCTTCCTAGTTGCAAGGATTGTACATCTCTGATAACTATATCTCTGAATTTTCTATGGCTTACCAAAGATATTGGTGGCGTTTTTTTTTTTTTGGAATATTATTACATAAGGTGATCTCTTGACTAGATGGAATGGTGATTCTGTGTTATCATCATTGTATGTGATAATCATTGCTCTGGTTCAATGAGCAGCCCTTGGCTGTAACATCCGATTGTTTAAAACTAGGCTATTAATAGCTCAATCTATTTGATGGTTTATAAGTTTAACCTATTTACTTGTGCTGTAAAATATGAAACGAGTACTTACAACTTTTAGCATTTCTCATAGACCAAAACTAAGAAGTAATGTTTCACTCACGTATAGTGACGTTTAGTGGATGTATGGGGACTTCTACAGTTATCCTAATTGTGTCGTTGTACGAACTGTAGTTCTGTATAATGGTGGTAACAAAGGATAATGCTTAGATTTATCTTAGACATAACAATTTGGCACACTTTCACTTCCAAGTGGTCTGTTACCGGCCAAGTATTTGCTTGGGCGAGATTGTCGTAATGCAAGGCATACTCTTTGTGCACCTGTTAAAGAGTCAAGAGTGTTACTACTACTTATATAAAACACATTCATTATTCTAATAACAATTTAAGTAGTCATCTGAAAACTATTTGTGCTTTGATTATTAGAACTTACTATCCATTATATAATACAATCTTCTAAGAATTATAAAAATTGAAAAGCATTATCCTCAAAATTCATTGTGCCAGATAATGTATACTGTAGAAGAGCACTGACAACTATAGTTGAATTACTAAAGTTATTATAATATACTTTTTAATAGCTTTGCATCTAGCAGAAATCCGAAAATTAATAAACAGATGGAGTTACGACCACTAAAAAAGACTGAAGCAATAGGAAATCTATTAACACAAATAGGGTATATAATTAATGATTTCCTTTTGTTGAACTGTTTATAAAAATTTAATGTTTCTAACAGCTAATTAAAGAAAATAAAAACGGATTCATTTATGACCCCTGTATTTGGAGAAATAGGCTGATAGTTTTGTCTTCTGAGTACCAATACAATAACGTACAATTATTTGTTGCATCCATTCATTCTAATCTTGGACATTACATGATTTTACTACAATGACATGACAGTGAGAATATATTTTATATGAATACATATTTTAGCTTCGCATTTTTTTCAGTAAGAGTCTTGGGTGTGTTTGAGGAAAATTTGTTATATTATTTCCAAATTTTCTATTCTACTTATCTTAAGGGGACTTTTAATGCCTATCTAACTCAATGTTAACTATATGCCATTCATCTCAGGAACTATATGAAATATAGCCATAATTTTTTTCTCCTTGTAGGTTATGTCTTATTTTAGTATGCCAAAGAAGTTTTTTTCAATATTACATACCTAAGTTTTTTAACTTTTTTTTTATAAAAAACACCTTTTTACAACAAATTTTAGGGTTAAAAAAGTTTTTTTTAACGGTATTATGTAACATTTTATGACAACCTCCTGGTACATACTAGGTAATAGGGTCATACAAATACCATAAAAATTTCAAGTTGATATCTCAATAACTGCTTGAGAAAAAAAGGCATAAATTTAAAAAAAATCAAAGTTTCGGGAAACTCAATAAACTCAATATACCTCTTCCTGTGTTGAGGTCAACTGACTTCAATAATGTCCTGCTCTGTATGAAGGGTTGTCAGGATCCTCTTCTTCTTCAAATTGATCTTCTAATCTCTTCCTTTTTAGTGCTCTGGAGTATCTTAGTTTCTTCTGTAGGTCTTGCGCTTTTTTTCTGCCTCTCGTAGTCGCGAGGCTTCAAGTAATTTCATAGCCATCACAAGATTTGTACCCGGCCAAAATCCTAACTTTTCAATTATTGAAACCATCGTTGAAAGCACATACAGCAGAGTATACTCCATACTTGAGAGTTGGAAACGTCACAAATACTCGCTTCGGAATTATGGACCATACTGTGTTGTTGAATGACTCATTGGGGTTTTGAGTCTTCCCCTTACAACATTTTTCAAGAAGTTTTGAGTCAGAAAGATCTTTAAAAATACTCTTTATTTCCTCCATCACAACTGTAGATAGGTGGAAATGCTTACTATGATCATAGGGTTCTTTATATTATGTATATGAAAAGACAGATGGCTGAAACTGTTGCGGGCGGCGTCCTACAACTGTGTGCAAGCGTTCAGCATTTATTTTTTTTAGTTAGTTATACCTAATTGTGCACAAAAAGAGTTATATATTTGTAAAGGGGAGAAACTAAACAATAACTTACAATAATAAAAAAGAATTCAAATTTTTATAAAAATTTTGGTTGAAAGTCCCCTTAAAATCTACACCTATGGAAAACTTAATTGTAAGTGTTCGCCAGTGGGTGACTCCCTGACCTTTTATTTGTTCAGGTACTCCGTTTTCCACTCACTATGAATAAAGTTTTGTGCACAAAAAATTTACCACTAAATCCTGGTGATAAAATGTTTTAAATTACTGTATACTATTACGTTATTGTCTAAAAAGTAATTAATAAGCAGCGATATATGTTTCATCACTTTAGATCATGTTTGTAAGAAGGATGCTATTTTCTGCAGTGGAAGAAACAATTGTGAATTTATATAAAACATCATATGACACCTTTGAATCATTTTCACAATACAGAATGGGTGAATATTTAGCTGTACAGTTTTGATTAATATATGTTCTCTTCTACATTGAATGGCTAACATTTCATCCAACGCTAAATCATCAAGATTCAAAAATTTTAAATAAAAACAATTCCATCTGTCACATAGGTACATCAGAATCTGCTGAGCAGCCAGCAGTCCCTGCTGCTGAACAAGAGTGAGCCTGAGGCCACGATGGAGCTGTCCGTAGCCGAGCAGTTCAACAGTCTTACCAACCTGCACAATGAGACACTGGCTCGTATCATGGAGCGGGAGGCTCAGGTAACAGGGTCTTTTGTAAATCTCGCGTTTTACGTGCCGGAGGTGTAGCTTTATGTCTTTATAAATTTTTAATTAAAACTGGATTATTTATTAATGGTTTAGGTTACTGTATTGTAAAGTTGCATTTGTTTTTTTTCATCCAAATTACAACAAAAATTGATTTATTTGTATACATTCAAAATAGTAGAAATATCGGCATTTGTCGTGATATTTAATAAAAATGTATGTAAGAAACATATATATATATATATATCAAGAGATATGAAATGTGAAAATGAAACTTCCAATTTCTTAAGATGGCACATAAAAGAAAAAGATTATTTTAAACAATTTTGACAAGATCTTAAACGTGTTTCCTTTTTTTACTATTATTTGTTTATATTGCTCTGTATATTTTTGTGAAATATAAGGTGAGGTTTTGTAACGCCTACCATTTCCATACGCAGATTAAACGTTTTTATTTTACAAATAATGTGGATACAATAGCCAATAGGACAACTATCTGTAAAATTACAATATTGTAATCTAATTCATTTATGAAATATGAAATTAAAAATACATCACCAGCAATCAAATTTTCATGTAAAATATCATTAAAATGTATATAAAAAGTTTTTTTTTGTGTAGAAAAACAGATTCTCAAAGGACTAAAATGTATGCAACGCATTTGTCTGAACTGAATGAAAAATTACTGATATTATTGATATTATCTGAATGACCCTGGTTAGGTTATTGAATACCACAGATAGATACAACGGTACTGACGAGTGTGTGATGTGTCAGGTACGGAGCCGGATGAACATTTGGGAGCAGTACCGCAAGGACCACAAGGCTCTGTTGGCCTGGCTCCGTGATGTTGAGAAGGACAAGTCAAGACTGAGACTGCGATACATGCACATGAGAATGATACCGAAAACTATTCAAAGGATACAGGTAAATATTGTACAGATTCAGTAACATTTACTTGCTTAATGACAATAAAATATCTTGAATCTTGAATCTAAAGTAAAAAATATGTATTTTATATTAAATATTAGGTAAACGTCAAAGCATAAAAATGCTCTTTTCTAATTAATTGAATAATTACTTAAAATAAAAATTTACTGAATAAAATGTGGTAATATGGTAATAAGTGGTAAGTCTGACAATCAACTGTAAAATTCACTCATATTAACAATTTCTATTCAGAAGTAACTATTTAATTATTTTAAAAATTCAAAATCAGAAAAGCTGTTTACTCACAGTTTTAATGGTCTTAACATTAATTACTTACAACTTCAGTTACTAATAGTTACACTTGGAGCTGACAAAAAAAAATTGAACTCTTTATTATAATGGTTTAAGAGAAACCAAATTTTACTTCAATTACTCAATGCCAAGTAGTATATTTCCTAAATACTTTATACCTATCAGCAAGAATATCATAATTCCTACATATTTCTTACAGTAATAGGTAAACCCGAAACAGTTGAATTTGTTCACAAACCATAAAATACTGGAAATTAGGGTCAGAGCCTACCCACTTCCATGTCTAAACGTTTTTGGGCAATTTACGAACGATGTTATTCCTGTAAATACTGTACGTTATAGCAACCATCCCAAGTGAGACTTCACTTTATCGGAGACCCGCGTTGCTCAAGAGTACAGCTATTGTCACCAGTTTTATCTCCTACTGTCAACAATGTTGTCATGGAAAATTTACACTTATTTTGAAAAACCTAAAAACAACATCCTATAATTAAAATCAACAATAATAAAACAAACAAAAATTAGGAACCGTACTCTTAAAAATTGATATTTTTCCAGACACTTCTGGACAAAATACCCAGTGGCGAGGACAGAGCAGAAAAATTAAGCGCACAACTGACACAACTCTGTAAATTCTGTGATGAAACATTGGCAACATCCATTAAACTGGAACACACAGCCGTTGTGGATAAGATCAGCAGTATCCGAGCGGGGTTGAAGACTTGGTGAGTTGATTATCTATCATGCAGTATTTTTAAAATTAGAAAATGTGATTATAACAATTAGGTAGGGTTTAGATAACATCGGACGATTTAAAATATAATTTATTAAACATTTTAAGAGAAACTGAAAAGATTGAGTTTCTTTATTTAAACGCAGAAAAACTTTATTTACATCAGTCATTTCTCTTTGTAGTATTTGCCAAGAAAAATATTATTTATACACTATATTTCATAATAAAGTAGTTGGGATTTATTTTAAAGTAGGAATCAAGTACATGTGTGAAAATGTTAATTGTCAAATGTCCCGAACAACTGTAATATATATGTCCATTTTTGAGTTAACACTATAATTAGTTTTTTAATGTTTTATATTGTGGTTGAAGTTTCATTTTCACCAAATCAAAGCGTATTTGCTACTAAAAATATTTTCATTCTAACTCATTAGTAAACTTGGAAGGTTTTTCCACAACCACAAATATTAAAGTTGTGAGCAAAAACTAAAGTTTAGCATTTGTCCACAGGCTAGGGTTCCTTGTGGGACTGCAGGAGCTGACTGACCGGTATGAACAAGAGGTGGAGTCTGCTCAGCGAGTGTTCAGCGAGGTCCATGCGTCTTTGGAGACTGAAGCCACAGACGGTACGGAGGCATGTGTGCCAGTCAGCTTCCACCGCATACAGCAACGCCTCGATGTCCTCAAGGTTGGTTGGAAACCAGTAGCAAACTGACTGCTCTGAGAAATGTATTAGTGGCAAGATCAATTTGTTATGGTTCAACTGAGTACGTCTTATTTTTGTTGAGTTCCGTTTCATGATTATTGCTACCTAGCTAAAATCATAAGTAACATACATTTTTTGCACCATTTAATTATTGTTAGTTTTGAAGGTGGTTAAATTGATCCATAAGAAATAAATTTATGGTTTTAATTCCTTATCATCAGTGAATGAAAAGTGTCACCAGTAATATCTATAATTAGAAACACTAACTGGAATATTCTATTTTGCGTTCCAGAAAGCCAAGGAGAGAGTGTCTGGACTGACCAAAGATCTCGAACTGCTGGGAGTGACGCAAGAGCAACTAAAGGATTCACTGAATCCTGTGGACATGAAAACTGTCAACCAAAGGGTCTGGTTATTATGGCAACAACACGGTGACCTTGAACAACAGCTGGACATGTTGTGCTACCAACTGGAGGACAAGCTGAGGCTTGGCCAGATGTTTGATAAGAGGTCAGATAATTGTTAGCTAACTTTTTTGTTTACAACTAATCGTGGCATTTTAAACATTTTATGGGGAGTAGTGAATAGTTTAAATCCTTTGTATGAGATCGATTATGCATACATTAGAATGAGTGTAAGCATTCTGTGTAGTAATGTTGTTATTATTTAAGGTCAACAGGTCCTTAAGACCAGGTGACCTCAACAACAGGTCCTTTCAGACAGATTGTTGAAATTCCTTTTATTGATGATACAGGGTGCTTAAGAAAACAATTTTCTGAGGAGCGAGAAGTACGCACTGGAGTTCCCCAAGGCTCCGTACTTGGCCCTTTTTTATTTTTACTATTCATAAATGACATCCATCGAAGCGTGAAAGGTTCCAAGTTGCTTTTGTTTGCTGATGATACCTCCTTGGTCATCTCTGGTTGCAATCGAGCCGAGCTTGAAATCCAAACCTTTGTTCAGGCCAGTAATTTGCTGCAGTGGTTGGGTGAAAACTCTCTGTTTGTAAATACATCTAAAACCAATTTTCTTGATTTTGGAATTAGAAAGTCTGCTAAAACGTTGATTGAATCTCAAAACATTATGATTGGAGAGTCAGAAATGTGTCCTTCTTTGAATGTTAATTATCTTGGAATTGTTTTGGATGATCAGCTAAACTTTTTTAGTCACATTGATAAAGTCACGAAAAAACTAAGCAGCTGCATATTTTTGATGTATAGACTATCCTGTTTTGCTAGTGAGGAAATTCTTTTGCTTACTTACTATGGCTGTTTTTATCCTTACCTTTGCTATGGAGTCTCTATATGGGGATACGAGAGTAAGAAAACTCAATATGTTTTTCGTCTCCAGAAAAGAGCTATACGGATTATTTTCAAGTTGAGTCGTTCCCAGTCTTGTAGAGGTTTCTTTCGCAGTAATAATATCCTTACGTTCCCATCCATTTATATCCTTCAGTGTCTTTCTTTTTACAAAAAGTATCCCCACCTTTTTTCAGTCAACGTTAATCCAGCCCATAATTACTCCTTAAGAAAAAGAAACAACCTAATCCTACCCTGCCATAAAACATCTTTTTTTTGAAAAACAAAGTCTTTACTCCTGCATCCGCCTTTTTAACTCTTTGCCATCCTGCTTGAAAATTGTTGTTGACGATAGGGAATTTCAAAATCATCTGAAAAAATTTCTTATTTCGAGAGAATATTACAGTGTCCGGGAATACGTTGAGGATAATAAATTGTAGATCACTCCTGTTATATTGATTTGGTCTTGTTGTGTTTGATCTGTCAGTAGTCTATACTTTAAGTTAGGATATTATAATTTTCTTGACGAATGCCTATGCATGTTATGTTTTTGGCAATAAATGAATTGATTGATTGATTGGTCCACAATTATTCACTATGAAAATAGAATTAATGTAAGAAATTTATATTTTTACAATCTTGTTCCAGAATTAATGTAAGAAATTTATATTTTTACAATCTTGTTCCAGAAGCGCAAATTATTTTAATTCTTGAAATGGAAAACTTTAATTCAACTCTTAATACAATTTTAGATTAGCCTGCCAATGTTTGTTTTGTAAACTATTGAAAAACGAATAAAGGCCCAACAGAGTAAGCAGTTTTGTTATTAAAAAAAAAAAAAGTAAAGAATGTCTTGTTTTACCAGGCGAAGTTAGGGCTAAGAAGCCCTCTCTAACACTTAACCTGGGGACCAACGGCTTAAAGGTGACTTCCGAACCACCACCAATGGCCGGGCAGGCGGGCCGCTTGCAAGGACAGGATCGCTCAGCGGTCACCTGTCCAAATAGCAGCCACGCTCGGCGTTGCTTGATCTGGTTATCTTGCGATAACCGCCGTACCCACTACACTGCGCCATTGGCATTTGGTTATTGTGAGCTAATAAATTTAATACTGAAAACCAATGTGTGTACAGGCAGGAGAGGTTCCTGACATGGACAACGGGTGTGGGGCGGCGGTTGGAGAGCCTGGCAGTGAGCTGCGGAGAGCCAGAAGAGGTGCTTCGGAGACTGGAGACTGAGCTGGAGGCAGAAGTGGTGCTGAGGCGGAGAGAGGTGGAGTGGCTGCGGGGGGCAGGAGCTGAGCTGGTAGAAGCGGAAGGGCTGGAGGCCACACCTCGCCGAGCCGAAGTCAAGGCAAGAGTCTCCGCTGTGGAAGATGCCTGGGACAAGGTGCAGCAGATGACAAGTGCTCGTGCAAACAAGTTACGACAGATCATCGAGGTAATTTTTTTAATACTTGTACCATGTACAACTGTTATACTATTTGTTCATTTAAAAAAAATTAAATTCCAGTTTGTAATTTAAAATTTTTATTAACACTGTACAGTAGTATCAGATCATTATCATGGTTCCAAGATCAGACTCTATGTCACTTGGTAGCTACAGATCCTTTGATGAAAATTAAACTATTGATCATGACAAATCATAAATTACCACAAAGAAAAATTTGTTTTAAATTCTAGCAACTTATTTTTATTTCGTTGTTTAATTTTTCATAAAGTAAAACTATTAACTTTAACTATTGCCATATATATTGGAAGATTACAGTTTACAAGCAATGCATAATCAGTCATGAAATACATAAACCACTAGACTGCTTTGATTAATTTTTAGTTTTTGTTTCCAAATTAAAAAAACTATGATTTATATTTCTATACTACTTTTTTACGCATTACTTTTCTTTTCCTATGTTGATTATTATTTCATTGCTTTTTATACCCTAACTATTTATTCCACCATAAAAGTGGCTTTGTTTATCTTAATAAATATAATCACTAATTTTAATATTCAGTATTAATTATTTCAATTTCATTTTCAATAACTTAACAATAATTAGTATTACAACAAATAGTAATATTAAATATTTTACTAACAAACTAATTGTTGTATTGTACATTGAAAATAAACTTATTTATTGCAAGTTACTTACATATTAGTAAATATTTTTCTGAACAACATAAATTTTATCAAAAATTATCTGCTCTGATGATTGTCTTTATTTTGTGGTATAAGAACAATACTAAAACCCTAAACCAAGGTGAAATATCTTTGAGATGTTATTTTTAAAGTTTTATTTCATACATACACCCCACTAATTTTTGATTTTCCAATATTATTCTAATTATTCAACAAAATATTGTCCATTGTTATTCAGTAAAATGCTTGGTTATGAAATACTGTATATGCTACACAAAAGAACCCTACTGCCAGTTGGATGCATTTAAAAAATAATTTACATTAGAGATGTTAAAAAATCTGTAACCAAAAATAAGGAAGTAAAACGGTTTTTAAATTGTTCTTGTACAAGAAAACAAACACTCAAGATTATTTCAGTACTGTTGGTCTTTAAGAGAATAAATCTCTATAATGAAAATATAGATAAAAAAGATTGCTATTATTCTATTATTGACAACAAATGGGCAAGTGTTATCACTTACTGATTAGAAAAGGGGCAGAGTTCATTCCAGCAGGGAGACCAGTAACAGTCTTGTGTGTGTGTGTGTACATTCCCAAACAAATCTATTCTGCATTTACAATGGATTGTCATCACATGTTCAACATTCTAGAAGTAAGCCTGTCAAACTTTCCTGGATTATTTTCCAACAATTCTTCTGCACAGTCATTAATTGTTGCAATTCAATTTTCCTAATTTAATTTTTATAAACTTAAGTTTACAATTACTGAATTATTTTACCTTTTTTGTGAGAGTCAAAAAATCAATTCATTGATATTTCAGGGGATGAGTGTGCTGGAGCAGAGGATGGAAGTGCTCCGCAGTTGGCTGCACTGTATAGAAGTTCAGTTGGCAACACCCGTCATCCTAGAGACTTGTACAGAGGCTGGCCTCAACAAATGCCTGTCTCATCATGATGTTAGTATCTTCAAGCTACATTAATTTACACTAGTATTATTGTATGTGTTCAGGCTACCATAGATAGAAAAAGGTTTTAACAATGGAGGTGTTGTAATTATACATAAAGTAAATCATTACAATATTTAGACTAAATGTAATTAGTTTGATAAATTTTTATAATTGTCTGTGTAAACCAAAGCTTCTTAGTTTTTGTGTGTATCAAAATAACAATTTTAATTTAATATTTTGTTGCCTAAAAATTATAAAAACTCAAATGTAATGTTTTTTAATTATGATTTAGACATATTAGGTCAGTGTTTAAATATTTGGATTTTAAATTTAGAAACTGTGAAGATATATTTTCAGTATTGGTCTGCTGTAATTATACCTATTAGACTGCTTCACCTTGTAGCAAATTGTACTTTATTTTTCTTCTAACATAATATTTTTGGTATATTTGTACCATCTTCAAACATCTTAGTTCATAGATTTATACATCTTCAAACTTGATTCATTGTCATCAAATAAGTAGTAGAATAAATGATCTTATTATTTATCATTTTATTACAAATTTAATTTTGATTCTTTATACTTGACACATTTTATGACTCTAATGTTTAGACTTGCCTTTAAAATATTCAAATAAATTAGTTCACAGGATTTTTTTAACAACAATTTGTAAATAGCGAGTTTTAAAAGCTCATCCTGTTAACATAATCTTGTAAATCAGTTTGTGTCTAATTGTACAATGACAGTGAGGTGTGAGTTGAGACTAATTAGTCTGTATGTGTGCAGGCTCTCACCAAGGACATAGAGCAGCACAGCGGACCTGTTGGTGATGTGCTGAACCACTGTGAAGTGCTGCTCAACGACTGTGACTCAGCAAATGTACAACTGAACACCGATGGCATCTCCACAGCCATGCAACTCCTCGAGCGCAGGTACAATTGTGACCTTCAATTATTTTTGTGTGCGATCAAGCAGCTTCTTTTTATAGAGTTTCAGTATTTTTTGTTCAACGGCATTCATTTTTGTATTTTAAAATGCTTTCCTTAGGAACATTTGTGTGTTCTTTAGATTTAAAATAGATAATTAAAATTAAAACTTATCTTTATTGATTCTTACACAATTCTTGCTTAAAAATAAGAATTTTGACAGAACTTTGTTTTATATGACATTAAAATAAATGCGATGACTAGAAATATGCTGTTGCAGGTGGAAAAATGTGTGTGTGGTAGTAACGGAAAGGAAGGCACGGCTGATGTCTACCTGGCGGCTACTGCAGGAAGTACTGCGGTTATGTGAGGAGCAGACAGAGTGGCTGCAGACGCAGACTGACACCCTCGACAATGTCCAAAGGCAGACGGACTGTTTGCAGCTACAAGCCTTGCCCACCCTCATTGGAGATGTTGAGGTTAGCATTATTAACAATCCAAATGTTGTCGAGAGTACATTTTTTAAGATAATAGATTTGTAGTTGAAAAATTAATTATAAATTTTAATCAACTTTTTAATGACATACTATTACATTTTAACTTCGATGAAAATGTTCTTATAAAACAAAATGTTTATTTAAAAGTGAGAAATTATTTTTATTGCAATTAATAAACATTATTTTACAATCCAAACTTTCTTAATGTCTGAAGAACTGAACTAATTTTCCCGATTTCACTTTTTTATTCAATTTATAGATTATTAAAATGATGTAACCATTTAACACTCTTTGATTAATTTTATGTGATGGCAGAAAGTGATAACGGAGGTAGAGTGTCGACGGCCAGCACTGGACCTGCTACAATCCTCGTACACCACCCTGGCCACGCAGAGCTCACTGGACAATCTGACAGCGGAGGTGCGTGGGCGAATAACCGAGTGGTCGACCTTGCGTACACGGGCAGACGAGCTACTGGCCGTACTGCGTAGCAGACAGCAACGATGGCGCACATTCACAGAAACTCAGGGCGCAGCCGTATTAGCTCTCACGGATGTTGATGTGCGGCTCACACAGATAGATCTACTGGAGACTGACAATGTTGATGACAGTGACCTTGACACGCACAAGAACAAACTCAAGAGGTTGCTGGTGAGTATAGATCTTTTAGTAGTTTTCTGTGCCATACATGGACTCTTCATCCTAAATAAATATTTCGCTTCCTGAAGAATTGAAGAATGCTGCAAATTCGGCTTTGCACACATCAATCTTTTATTTCATGCAATATTATATGCAACATTACAGCTTTAGCGTGAAAGTAAACATGATAAAATTGATATAGAAAAGTAATTTTTCAGAAAATATCTACATTGAGTTTTTTAGTACTGTTATTAGCAATTTTAAACTAATGTGCCTTTTAAGTTTCACTCTTGTTCCTTTGTACGTGTTCGAGTAGAAATCTATTCAATTATATTATAAAGGTCTAATGCCTATTTATTACTATATCTATATATATAAAAATGAAACTGTTCGTGTGTAACAGCATCACTCACAAACGGCTGGACGGATTCGCCTAATTTTTTTTTTAATTTGTTCGTCTTGATCTGTAGAAGGTTATAGGATACTTTTTATCCCTTTCCCGATTCAGGATTCCGCCCCACTGGTTACAGAAATACCCGTAAGAAATGCATTGCAGCAAACATATGTTATTAAGTGAAAGAGTCTTTTCAAATTTTTAATCAGCTGTTCTTTGTAAACATATATAATGCGACAAAAAATATATTTATATATAAATTTCTTTACACTTATAGTTTTAAAGCATAGAGTAAGCTTAAGAGAAACGACAAATTTTGTTTAAACTGTTTCTGCAATCATAATATATAAAAATGAATGTTTGTGTGTTTGTCCTTTATAGACTCAGAAACTATTGGACCGATCACTATGAAAATTTGTATTTTTCTATGTAGAAGGTTTATACGCAATGCCCATTGATGTAACTAACCACCAGGCTGTACTGCAAGATATAAAAGTTATCAAAGCGCCTGCACATTATAAACTGCAATTACAACACAGTAGTTACGTATATTAAAATATCCAAACACTATTTGAAGGCAAAGAAATATACGGGCAAAGCTTAAGAGACGCGTGCGAAGCCGCGGGAAACAGCTAGTTGATAATATAACATTGTACATACCACAAAAACAACACGGTGTGTGTAGTAACTTCTAAACAAAAATAAATCGCTAATGTTGTTGAAATTTACAATTCCTCTATTAGAACTTGAAAAATATTACTCTATTCTAAACTGTGGTTCTCTTAAATAGTAAAAGAACCATAAAACTACAATCACTTGAGTTAGTGGGTGTAGGGACTTCCTGTACAATTACCTCGTATTAGTTGTAGTAGTGTATATGCTGAATCAAAATATACAGTATAAACCAATGATTAAACACAGCATTTGATATCTTATGTTTTAGTTTGATTTTATGTGTTTCTTCGATTTTAATATTTTATGACAACCTCAATAAATGAATAAATGACTTCTTCAAGGCCTTATTCAAGATCATTGTACATTTTTTAAATCAATACCAATTAAGTATTGCTTATAAATATTACTCAACATATTTACATATTTAAAACCTTATATCTGATTAATAGCCATACTGACTAAACCTTTTTACATTAATTTCTAGGTATTAATCATTAAACATAGTAGTTTGTGTAACTGGTAGGTGATGAGTTAATTAAAATAAATATTGCGGCTATCAAAGTTTTCTCACCTATCCATTACATTGCCTTATCATATCGAAATCCCACAAGTCAGTGACTCTGAATTGTATTCTTACAAGGTCCTGAAGAAGGAGCTGGAGAGTCACGGAGATCTGCTCAAGACGGCAGACCTACTCGGACTGGAGGTGATGAATGGCTGTGTGCCTTCGGATGTGCCCAAAGTACAGCAGCTGGTCGATGAGTATCAGCTGTTGTGGAAGGACATCACAGAGCGCATGAAGCAACTCATTGATGCCACCAAGGAGGAGTGTCGCAAGAGAAATGTAATTGATTGTTATACTTTACTTATTGTTATACTTATACACCTTCACTGCAACACAAGTCATGTACAGACTTTAGTACAGCAATAATAGTAGTAAATTGTGTTCACTGCTTTCAATGTCTTAGAAAGCATTAATAATAATCTTCATTTCGGTAAAACTGTTTCAAAAAAAATTTGTACATTTTTATTTTTGATTGTTTCAATCAAAATCGTTGAATTTTGAAGGGGATTGATGTCTTATCAATTCAACAAACACATAATTGTTCTGTCACTGTATTAACCCTTAAAATGTAGTTACAAGATGTGAGATAAATATAAAATCTGTGAGGACGTGTCTCACCTTGTTCAGATAAAATCATCTCTAATCTTCTAGCATTCCAAACATATATTATAGTTATTACTCTCATCTGGACAAAACTTCAGTGATAGTTTCCGTAAAAAATAATAATTAAATTGTCTCAGCCCACTAAAAGTTTGTAATTTTTATAAAAATTTTAAGAGGTAATACTCTATAAAAATGCATAATGAAACCAAATTAACTATAAAATTAATTTACTGTAAAAAGTGTATATTTATAGAAGTGTGCAAATTCTTTAAAATTATCTGGTTTGATTTGAATATAAAATTCCCCTTATCAGGACATATGTCACTCAGGTTTCCAGTCACTAGTAGTTGTTATCAAAAGTATCACTGAAGTGATAACTAGTGCTTATGTGCTTGAATCTATAACACAACATAAGCGAGTTGGCACGTTCAATATTTGTTTGTTACATTCTGTTCAAGATTGATTAAAAACAATGGTAAAAACAGTTTATGATACACTATAATTATTTTTATGTACATTTAAAATTAAGGACATTGAAAATGTATGTTTACATTTAACATCAATAGTTTTTTTGAATTATTAAAATCCCTTGTTATTATATACTTTTGCTTGAACTTGTGAAGAATTATTGAAAATGCATGCAATCACAAAAATGTATTTTGTAAATTAATAGAACAATTTACTTTGGAATTTTAAAATTTAAAAATATAGACTGGGAAAAATATTGCAACAGTAATGATGAAGAAGACTTTCAACTGTGTTAAAAGACTACTATAACAGAAATATGCTCTGACCAACTATTATGTATTAACCTATTTGTGGCAGGTTGTCAATGAGGAGGTGCAAGTGGAAACTTTGAAGTTCGAGACGGATACGTCAGTGCAGGTGAATACCCTGCCAGCACCACTGCTGCGTAGAGACGCATACATCTACGAGCTACAAACAGCCATACGTGAGTGCAATGCCAACCTCGACTCCCTTGCCGCGCTTGATAAGCTCACCACACAAAGCGCTGTAAGTATCCCAAACACCTTTTTTAATTGAATATCATTGTTTTCTTCCAACTTAAGTTGCATTTAAATTTTGACAAAGTCTCTACCATAATAAGATAATCTAATTTTATTACGTAATTGTTTCTTATCATTTCTCCTAATCCAAAATTTAGCTAATAAATCAGTGACAGCTTGAGAATCCAATTTTGGCCTTCTCTACTGAACAAATATTGGTTGAAATCACCCAGAACTCGATAACATTTTAATTTTGTTTCTGAATAGTTTAATTAACACTAGTTTCATTACATACAAGTAAAAATTAAAAATTACTAAATTTTATATTGTAGAAAAATTAACATGGTTGCTATTGCGTATGCTCATTACATCTCACACTAGTTCAGTGGATGAGCTGCAAAACACACTTGCATCTCTTGCAGTATTTATTTCTTACTATTTTCTTCAACACCTGTTAATTCATTAAAATTATGGTACATATCAGAAAGTGTTTTACTGTCTCACTATACTTTTCATTTTTGCTTTTTTTTTTTTTTTTAAAGAGGCAATTGATTATCAGAACATATTATACAATTTTGTGTAATAACTTTGAAATTGCAAAATAAATTGTCATTGGTGACTATTTCAGAACACCTTCCATCACGAGGTTCATCCATTTCTGACGTGAACATTAATTGGATTGCCTCGTCACCATGAGGAGAACTTTTTACTGCTATTTAGTGTTAATTTGTGGCCACTCGCTAATGCAGTATGAAGGCTGGTGGTGGAGCAGTGTGGATTGACTCTGGAAGAAGTCTGCAATCAGCAAGTAGAGACTCTGGTGACAAGTCATGTTTTGGTGTTGCAGGGCAAGTGTGTGGCTGCTTGTCAGTCCAGTGTGGACCTGGTTAGACACCTGAGTGGACTGCTGGTGGAGCAGTGTGGATTGACTCCGGAAGAAGCCTGCAGCAAGCAAGTAGAGACGCTGGTGACACGTTATCAGCAGTTGCTGGCTCAGAAGCAGGCCACAGACAGAGAAGACCAAGAAGCCAGGTGGGTGCTTTATCAAGAGTTGGCTTGTCTCTGTCTGGCCATGACTTTGGACATGAGTTGACAGCAACAGCATCGTATTATAGTTTTTTGTCTTTTGCATGTTCTCATAAAGAATTTATTAAATGGTTTTGTTAAAGTAAATGATTTAAAATTGGTTTTTTTGGACTCCATGGTCTCCAATGAAACCTAACTCTAAGAATAGCTTTTGCTGATCACTAATTGACAACATAAGATTATCTGTGTTTATATTTTTAATGTAAGTGCGGCTGTGTGAATATTGGAATTTCGAAACAGTATACGAATGAATACTGATATGATAGTATTGGATTATTCAATTGGAGCTGATTGTATTTAGAAGAAAAACTATTATTAACTATTATTATTATTGTACTATAGAGCAGGAACGTACATCTACCACCAATGAGGAAGAAAAAAAGAGTCTGTGATAGCGATTAACAAATTTGTCATGGGATAGAATGGGTAGAAACAGCTATAATTGTAATAATTTTACTATATCTTGCCTTTGAAGTTCTGGAAATGTCTGTTGACTTGACTCCGTAACATGGTATGGGGACATAAGTCAGTATATGTTGGCATTGCTATGCCAGGCAGTGAGCGCACCACCTTACATGCTTGACACATCACACTACACACTCATTTGATTAAAAGTTACAGTGAAAGTAACTTGTGACTGTATGGTTATGATGCAAGTCCAGTAAAACTTGTTAAAGAAAACATCAATGAACATTTTTTATAACTTTAAAGGTGTTTGCCTTCATAGTAATTTATAGTCTTGTCACTGGTAACAAATTAAAAGTTTGAATCTATTGCCTGTTTGCCGATCATGAGGATGTTAATGTAATTTTCTACTCACATTTCTTTCTTCTACAAATATTTAATATATTAAATGGTTAGTTTGATTGAACCCTCCATCATATCACATTTTCAGCTGGGAACCATAAAATCAGTTCACTTAGTTTTCTATTTATTATATTATCAAAATAACACATATACTAATTCACAAATAGCTCCTAACTTGCAGTAATCTATCATGATTTATTCTTACATATAATGAATAATACAAGTATTTTATATAACTAAACAAGTATATCAAATATATAAACTGTTTTACTTCATACTTCAATATGCAGATATCTCTAAATTTAAAATAAACAACCCTTATGTAATACTTTACTTTTTAATAATCAATATAAGCTTCATCTTCAAGATTATTACTTCAATAACCTCCTAAGTAAAAATTACAGTATTTTTTATTTGTAATGTCTGAAGAATCAAGAATTATTATCTTTCAGTTAGTTTATTCTTGGACTCAATTTAGTGTAGTTCAATAAATTAACTTTAAACTTACATAACATTGTTATAAATGTTTGAATTAATAAATTTAACAGACTGGTTAAGAGTAATTAAGAGTGAATACTGGTAAGGTTTCCTCACAATAACCTTTTGCGGAGAGTACTATAAAACGTTTTTAACACCAATATGGGATTAATTTTATCAAACACAAATTTTCAAATCAAGCATCACAGATCTAAGAAATATAACAAATAGACTTTACCCAGTGAAAAAATTAAATTTGTTCCTATATTGAAACACTTAAAACAATGCCACGTTTCTTTAAATCTGATACTTTTCATAAGAACCTCTGGCATACTACAATCACATGATAAATAGGCGTTCTGTTTATTTTAATGATGTTTTCTCTTTGAGTTAAAAGTAGTAGATACTCGTTTCTGGATGTGGCCTACTGATAAACTGATTTCAAAGATGAAGGCACGTGATTGGCAATGTAAAAATGTCATTTTAAATGTACATTCAATTGATTTTGCATTTCATTTGAACACTAGTGCATCCAAATAATATTTGAACTTTTCATTGCCTATAACTGAGCTTTTTTAACTGCAATGCACTGGATGATATTGTACAAGCATGATGATTTAAATTATATGAGTTCTATTCACAGTTGAAGTTAAGTATATAACAAAAACTGGGTAATTCCACTATGAACAATATTCTACTAGCTTTGAAGCCATTAACAGATATTTTACTAACTGCATATCTCTTCTAAGTGTGCTTACGGTGTGTGACTTTTCGGTTTGTAACTTCTTCTTCTTCTTTTCTACAGGTCTGCTCACGAGGAGTCCTACACATTTTATTGTATACAGTTAAGTGAAATTCCATAACTAGTGGATTTGTTGGTGTTTTTGATGCTGTTGTCTAGACATTAATACAGTAACATATAAGTCTTAACTGTCTATTTGTCATTGTGTGCAGATGAAATAGGTTGTTTCTAAAATAAAAATTTCAGTTTTGTACTAAACAATCACTACAACAAAATCTTATTGAATTACTCTTGTAATCTCTAATTATTGGGATCAGTTAAGAATATTATCAGTAATAACAGAGTAATATTTATACTGAATGCATGAATGTTCTCAGTTTATTCGAGGTTTCAGCGAGTTCATAATGTTCAAATCAAATTTCAGAAACAATTTCTTGATAACTCTTGGTTGCAAGATGTTGATAAGATTAAAATAATATAGATGAATGAAAAAACTCAGATTAACATTTAGTTATTGTTTTTCTCAATACTATCTTTTTATATTCTGATTTCATATGCTGATATGCTCATCATTCAACTATTTGTGCTTTTTATTGCTAATTTTTCATATCACTATACAAGATAAACTGTGCTATTGCAAATATACATAAGGTTAATGATCATGTAACATCCTCAAGGTGGTCTTATTTAACTAATAATCATCATCCATACTATTAAAGAACTAAAATTGCTATTAATTATTAATTAATATCATATATTGTTTGTCCAAAATATCGTTTGCACAAAATTCTTAAGGATGAATGGAAGTTTCTACCTTACAAATAAGAACATGATGCTTATAAAGTTACAAAATAAGGAACTGGGTTACTGGTTTTACCTGTACTATTCCCTTATAGATGGGAAGTGTCTAGTTTAAAAAAACACACACAACCATAGACTCCTTATTTTCTAAAAAAGGAAATTCTATAAAATCTGGACTATGTACCTATACAAGATAAGAGATAATAAAGAAAATAGAGCTGGTTTAATTTCTAATTTTGTACTGACTGGAATTTTTATTATTCCTTAATTTTTTTATTCCTCTCTTATCTGTCACTGGGTACATCAATTTTGGACAAATTATATTCTCCAATTTTTCCACATAAATAATATTATTGTCTTAGTTTTTCATCACTGCACTTACTTATTTATCTTGATACAGTTTACTTGCATGATAAATGTATAAAACAGATTGTGATTATTTGACCTGAATCATGGTAGCCCTACCTGGTGCAATCCAGTTGTGTTTAATGACAATTATTTAAACAGTCTTTATATTTTAATTTAGTGTAAAATGAATTTGTATTTCATTAAGACTGTTACCAGCAGATTCACATGTTAAAATGTTGAATGAAATTTGCTGAATTGTTCAAGACGTTCTCAAGATTAACACTTAGCAAGCCATTTAACGAATCGTTTTTATTGTACAGATAAAGAGCTATTGCTTTTAATTATGCGTTTAAATTAAATTAAATTAGCACCAATAAGGCAATAACCTATTATGGTCTTTTCCATACCATAAATGAATTGGTTTTATTTTTAACAATAGAATAATTTAAAACTTTTATTGATTTATATTACTTTATATTAACGATTACCGTGTCACCTGTTGTTTAGTGAATCAGGCCGGTTCACTTGCCCTCTGTGTACTCGCCGTAACTGGAAGCAGCTGGATAATGACCTCTGGAGGCTCCAGAAGTGGCTGGATTATGCAGAAGGCACTCAAGCGACACAACAAAGTCCTCCCTCCAACATCAATCAACTGGAGGAAGTCATTCAAGATTACAGGGTAAGTTCCACTTCAGTTTCCTTTTTTTGAGCATTGGCGAAACTTCTATAGATTGTCAGCCTGTTTTTTTTCTTGTTCAGGCAACTCCATAGTAATGGTGGAATAAATTTTTGAGTTCTCTCTTTCAAATCATTCAAATGTTTTACATATCCTTCAAGGAATGTAGGTGAGTGTAACTTCAGAAATAGTCACTTAGTAGACCACCAAATTCATTTTGTAAGATAAATCAGTGGTAAAGTCTAAGTCAATGTTACATAGGTTTAGTATAACAACATGACCTTATCAATGTTTTAATCAGACCTTCATTTAAAATTCAAGATTCAATCCATCAATATTCTACTTAATAACTCTTTTTAATTAACTATTGGGATAATTGAGGGAAGAACAGACATTGAACCATCACTATGTGTTACAACAGAAACACGACTTTTGAGATCTGGTTTTGAGCATTTGCCCTCTTTCTCGTGTGTAATTTCCTAAAACATATGGTCAATAGATTTTTTAAATAGGATTTTTGTGTGTATTTACTATACGTCTTAGGATTTAATCCTGAAGAAACTAACACATACCAGTTCTTGAAATGCTTTCATTGTCCTTACATAATGATGGAAATTGTCTGTTATCCTGTTATTCTTTCTTACGAGACAGGGTTTTCTGACAGTATCTGACCACATTTCCTCCCTTTTTTGACACACGAAGCTCCTCCTTTCTGTCTTACCATTATCTCTCAGCTGATAAACATGAGCATTAGACTCAAAAGTACAGAGATACTTTGGTAGATACTGGTTTAAAATTTGGGCACATGCAAATAAAAAAATACGTTTTCATAAAATGTAACAATTTACGAATGGAATTCCAGAAGTTCTCATTGAAATGTTTTTAAATTTGCGTAAAATAAGAATAAAACCCCATATAGGGTGCCTTTCATGTCAACATGTCAGATATTTTGATTTTTTGTTTGTTTTTGTTTTTGTTTTTTTAAATAATATATATGTACAAGTCTCTAATAAAAGCCCATAGTCTCTTCATTATGGTTCTATCTCAACTTATGAGTAATATAACTTGGATAGTGAATCTGTAGACAGCTTGTGACATCAGAGCTGTGTTTTACTAGGAGTTTCTGCTAGACCTTGACAGTCACAAGTCTTTAGTGGTGTCACTGAACATTGTGGGCAAGCATCTTGCTGAGCACACAGAGGATGAGGCACGGGCTCACGAGATGACAGAGAGACTCGCGGAGATCAATCGCCGCTGGGACGCTGTCTGCAACACTGCTGCCACCTGGGAGACTCGGTTGCAGACCGCACTGTTGCAGGTATGACAACCCTACCTACGAGGGAAATCAAACAGAAAGAAAGAAACAAATCTTGATAAAGAAAGAGCACGGAAGAATAGAGGCAGTTGTATCCAAACTAATCTCATAAAATCCCCCAAACCACTTTAAGTGTGGTAGATAGACATAGAGCACTGTGTTAGTGACATACAGCACCTCGTATCTACTCATTCATCATATATATTGGTCGCTCTTTCTATACCAGTCCATCCAACTTTGTACAAGCCAGCAGAAATAAAACAAAACAAACATTCTGGCTTGTAATACAGTTGCTATTAGATTTGTGACTACAACCTACATTATGTCTCATTGTGTTATCTAAATCTTGAATACCGATAGTATGAAATTTAGCATTGCTCAGTAAAAGTAATTATTCTTAATGGATTACGTCCAGGTAGATATCATACAGCTCTTCTCCGTACATAGACCACTCAAGGATGTAAAGTATTCCGTCTGCAATATGGACAAGGTTCTACACCGTATGGTCATACAGTATGATGGTACACACACATTGATGGTAACTACGCAATTTGGCTGCATAAGCGTTAATACATAGTTTTGGAATAGTCAACACAGGACATATGTTATATAATTATAATTATTATGTTGACAGCATTGTTTTTGTGTGCAGAACCCTGAATTCCACGACACAATAGAAGAGCTTGTCCAGTGGCTGGAACAGACAGAGGTCACCATACAGCAGATGGAGCCTGTCGATGTGGCCGACGGACTTTCTGTTATAGAAACAAAGTACAACAAATTTAAGGTAAACTCCACCCACTAATCTGTATTTAGTTTAAATCCAAATCTAATCAGTTATTTTAAAAAACACATATTTGATTGGTTGTTTTAAAATTTATAAAAGTGTAAAAATATACAGTTATACATTTTTGGATGAACTCTCTGAAAATTAACTCTTCACTTCTAGCAAGACACAGATTACTATAAAGTCGTTTGGTTAATGTCACTTTTTTATGTTCATATATTTATAAATTTAAGACCAGTTGCTGCCAATTTGGAAATTAAATATTATATTGGGTATTATAATACCCCACAACTGTAGCATCGGAACTTTGCAGGACCTGCGCCACGACCTGGAGGTGTGCGAGCCCCGCGTACTGTCACTACAGGAGGCAGCTAGTCACCTGCTGCGTCACAGACAGACAGAGGCGGACACCAGTGCCTGTGAGCGCCTCACACACTTGCGCCTGCGACTTCAGAGCCTCACCAGGCTTACTGACTCGTACCTCGTCAAGTTGGGAACTGTGCTGGGCAAGGACCCACTCACACATACATCCCTCGCCACCCTCTCCCACGAGGTCAGTCCACTTGTCATTATACGGTTTATCTAGTTTAAATGGGTAAATTATTAAATACATATTTAAAGAGCTCATTTCTAGTTAGCAGAATAGTTAAAATTGATCTGTGTATAACTTATCTAACTAGATTATTCAAACAGATAAAAGTCAATTGTTGTATTTTTACAATTTAACAGGTAATGCGTTTATATAAGGAATATACTTATTTACCTACTCTAATGACAAACATACACATGCAGTAGCAGTAGCTACAATTTTATATACCTAAATCCTTGCCATTTGGTGGAGTTTTATCGAACTGACTGCTATAAAAATTGCAATTAAATCATAATGCCTTATATATTTTAATATTTTTTTTTAAATCCCAAGAATAATTCATAGAAACCAATAATAGTAGTTCATAGAACACATGAAATGAGATAAACAGGTTCTCCTTATCTCTTAAAATAATTTAATTGTTAACACTCAATTTCAAATTGGCTTTTCAGTTATCATCAAAGCAGTATTAACGTAATGTTAACAGTATTAATTGTTTATGTTCATATTTATTTATTTCCTTGTGCATAACTTATGTGTTTTTCGAATGCAGTATTTATAATATACACTAAAAAGCAGTCAGGAATTAGAAATGTGTAAACTGGCTTCTAAATTATGATTTGAGTATACTACTTAATAATAATCTAACTGTCCTTTTTCTATTTAAAATTTCATTTTTTTCCTGCATAACACATTAAAACAAAACATTGTTGTAAAATTGTAATATAAAAGTGACATTAAGTGTTGGAGATGCATTAAAATTGAGAGCTGTGCTTGATTTTTGTGTATTGAAACAGAGTCTAAATTAAACTTTCTCATTATGTTCATCAGCAGTGGTTTATGCATTTCGGCATGACCTTGGATTAGCCTTGCTAATCGTTTTTGGAACAGCCGTAAATAATCAGGAGTTGATTGTATTTACATAATCATGAAGTAAACTCTAGCTGTAACTGTGCACTGCATATGCTTCTCAACAATTTATTTCAACTTGTTCACTTAAAATTGTAATTTCTTAAAGTACAGCTTAACTTTTTGTTAAATAATAAAAATATATCTATGTTAATATCTCTATTGTTAATTTTGATTAACAAAAGGATTTACATTTAATACCTACTAAATGTCAAAATACACCACTATAATAGAAATAAAAAATGAATAAATGAAAATTAATTTAAACTTTGTTAAACAAAAGTTTTAAACAGATTTTCCACAGTCTGCAGCTGTCCACAAAAATATGGATGAATGGGTCAGTAATTAAAGCTAGGAGCAAAGTATTGTAATATTAGGGAAACCATGTTTGTTTATTTCTTATGTATTTTCTTTGAAAACAGTATTATATGATTTATGTGACATTAATGTAGCATAACTTGCTCTTGGATTTTCTGAACTAATGTATTTGTCAGGATGCAAAACTGAGACTTGAGATTAATATAAGAAACTAGTTTGTGTATTGGTGTGTGGGAATGGTATGGTAGTGGCTGCCAGTTTTGCTCCTAGCTGCACTCCTTAGTCTGTAGTTGTTGTTGACACGTTTTAATTTATTTTTCCTTTTTCTTCTTTCTTTGATCAGCTGTTGGACCAAGCCGCTGGTGGAACCGTCAGTTCTCGATCCTCCACTGACCAGCTACACTCAAAGTAAATATTTTGTTTATTTGTTTCTGTATCTTTTATTTTATGAAAATGGTCATGTAACATAGTTGTAAAAGTTGCGTTTACCAAATAAGTGTATGCATGTTTGGGTAAAAGAGTAAATTTAAGAAATATTGGAATTGTATGTACTCCATGTTTTCAGTTTATAATTTTCTTAAATTTATTTTCATTGCTGCATGCAAGTAAAACATAACAATTTAATATTGTACATTATCCACCACAAATACTGATAATAATGCAATTACCTCCAAAAATGACTTCTTCACTAATATAAAACAGATTTTTGGTTTGATTACATAAAATTGTCTTAATAACTAGTTGGAATAACCATAATTTTTATTCTTAATATTGTTACAACATTTTTTGTCATATTTTTGTGTAAGCCTATCTTTAATGCTAGACTGAAAGTAAAATATTGACCTTTATAATACTGATCAGTAATTAAAAATTAAAATTTTTTAGTGAAATTAAAAGAATTAGATTATCTTACATGATAAAAATACTGGTTTTGTATTAATATTAAGAATTTATAAATTGCTTCATAATAGTTCTTTGATATGTTTTACGTTGTTTAGCGCTTTTGATTTAGGAAAATTTATATTTTTAATTTTTAGAATGGAAATTAAAAGATGATATTAATTATTTTACATGTCATATTGTAATAATTTTGGTTTACCATAAGATAATGTTTATACTTTATTAAGGTTGTATGTGATGTGTTGCAGCTGTGAAGGCATAGTGGACACCAGCGTGTTGGCGCGAGGTTACCGTTTCCTGGGGCGAGTGGTGCGTGCGTCGCTACCGATTCAGGCGCTGATGTTGGTACTACTGGGCGTCGCATCGCTCGTACCTATCACCGAGGAGGACTTCTCGTGCGGCATATCCCGCACGTTCGGGCCGACCCTACGTTACATCAACGGCCCACCACCCATGTAGACTGATTCCTTCACGACTTGACTACTTCTACCGGCTATGACTCTATGAGATAGAACAAATAGGCTGTGATACAATGATACCTAACCTAACATTCTCGGATAATTTAGTAAAACTATTTTTTTATTTCGGATAATGTACCACTGACAAAACTTAACATTGCCATCTAATCATCTTCCAAGGGTAAGGTTGTTTTTTATTTAAGATTTTTATCTCTAGTTGTAGTTCTTTTCGGGGTCTGCTAATAAATTAATTTGTACTAATGTTGTAAATTGAACATGTATTTGTTTTGTATAGCTTAAAAAAGTAATTGAAACTATTTTGTAAAATTGATAACTATTTAAAGTGTATTGTATTTGTATTAGTTTACTTTTCTATTTATATTTTGATACGCTGTTTTGAGCTGACCATTTGTAGACTTTCAACTGATGTGGGTGTGTGATACAGAGGTGTATTTTTGTACGAGAGTCTCGAAGAGGCGTAAATATGTGGAACATTTACACCTCGACGACGACATCTCCCTGACGACCAGAACTAAACGAAACGACTGCCCTCACACAACTTGTAATCAGATTACACAGTTGGTTTTGTTTCATTTCTGATCCTACTTTTTGAGAGTCAGTCCCGGTCCTAAGGGCCATCTTTAGTGCCTGCTCACTAGGAGAAATCTTGTTAATAGGTTAGTAACTGTTAACCCACAGTTTGAAAATTAGCTTTTTCAATTTTCTTTATAGATATAATTTTTCCTATTATTAAAAATATTCTTGGATCTGTATTATTGCAGTTGTAGGGTTGACAAAATACAAACTACAAAGTTATCTGTTAGTTTTTTAAAGTTTTAGACAAATTGTTTAGTGCTTATGATGATTTAAAATCTGTTCTATTGTTGTTTTAAACATAAAATGTTTGTTATTAATCAAGAAAGGTGTAGTTTTTATTTTTTCAATGTCAATCAACTGTATTAAATTTTATGTTATTCAAGAACTATATAAAATAAAGTAAGCCATAACAAAATAATGTTTGTATTATTTCCCTCTAACCTGCAGGATATCAGTAAACCTACACAATCTCCATCTGACTCTGCTTTATAGTATACAATTCAAAGGTTTGTGATGTGTTATTATAGGTTATTTAATATTAAATAAATATTTCTTAGTCCTATACTAATAAAGAGGAGGACCCAGTAGTAAACTAAATAGAGGTTATAACTAGAAGTATTTTTCCTTACTTCATACTTAACATTTGAAACAAAGGGTTTTGGATAAGTGGTAGGATCACCATATACTCAATATTATTATTGGTCATTTATTAAAGAAGCAACCATGTCTGTTGTTTTACTTTGATTATCTAAATTAGATACAATATAGCTTCACTGACAAACACAAGACATTGACAGTTCAGTTAATCTCAATAAAATCTTGAATTTAAAATACAATAAAATATTCAGTGAGCAAAATGTTAACAATATATTTGTATTTCTTTCAAACTATATTTATTGATTTTTATATATAAACACTAATCATAACTACTTTCCCTTGAAGAGTTATATATATAGGATGGACGTGAGTGATTTCTCCATAATGTAAATGCTCAATCTTAGTAATCATAGTTTGTGAAGCAGCAGAAGCATTCTCTGACTGGCTGTTGGAACTGAGATACAATAAAACATGTTATATCTGGCCCTACACCTCCAGTATCTAACCTGGTGTGAGATGATAAAAGTTTTGTAACTGTAAGTTTTACAAGCGAGGAATACCACACAGGCAAGCTACCTCATGTTAACTGGTGGGGCAGTAGTGGGATGGGGCTTTGTTTCTCCTTACGACAACCTCACTCGCAGTATTCTTTTTGGTGGCATTTACAATTAGTGGATATTAACAATGGCATTGACGAAACTGTGATATCAATGCTAACGTGTGAGCTTTTGCATGTGTACCTGGACGTGGTGTAGTACCCACCACGTTGGGATAGTAACTTTTTTAGTAAGTTAAGATCTGAATTTCAAATGTAACATTACTAAATCTTATTTTATTTAAAATAAATTTGTATTTTTGACCTTTTGAATTGGGTTTTTTACAGTTGTAGCCAAAAAAAATATACTGTCGGTTTTAAAGCTACAATTATAATAAACATTTACTGTATCATCAATTTTAAGAAAAACAGTCTCAGCACAGTTTTTATAATTACAGGCCTTTTGCCTTTGTAAAGTAAACCGCAATATTGGTAGTGCTTTTGCTCTGAATAACTTACGCTCTTCATGTAACATTTTATTTAATATCTGACTAATGACATTCAGCATTCATACTGTTATACCTTCTGATGCAATGTGAATATCAGCTTCAGGAAGAAACCGGTTTGACTCCATTCAAAGGTAGTATGGTTGTTGATTAAATAAATACATTTTCTGATTTTAAAAGTTCTTTATATTTAATAAATAATTTATTTCCAAATAAAGCAAGTAATTAATAAAAATGACAAATAAGCCAATTTGTTAATGTTGGGGAAAATGATATATTTTGCTTGTCACTCTGTTAGTCTTGCTGATTTATGGAACTGTTCCATTTAGCGTAAGGTTTCGATGGGTTGGTGAACAAATAGTAGCAGCCACTTGCACTGAAACATAGAATTATAGTAAAATACAATTTTGTAATCAACATACTGTAGGTTATTTTACCATAATGTAATGTCTCAGTCTTAGAAGTCATACTTTGTACAGTTTTAGTTCATCTTTATGAAAGATGTTAGAAGTTAAAAGGCCCAGAAAAAAGTTCGGTATGATTTTTATGATAAGCTACTAACAAAATATGTTATATCTGAAAACTTTTTGTTTTTATCAGAAGTATAGAAAGAACAAAACTACACTTCCATTCTAGTGATCTAACAAGTCACAGAACGTACATGTGAATATCAACGGATTAATTCTCAACATTGTCTAAAACCAATTATAAAAACATCAGTTCTAGAACCAATTTTTCTTCACTCGGAAAAAATATTTTTTTATTAAAATTTTCTTATCTTGGAAAATATGTCATCAGAAAATAGTTTGTCTAACTTTCAACTTCTAATGGTATCTGATGATGAAGAGGTACACCTCTCCTTGAGTTCTCAGAATAGAAATGTGTAAATTCCTGTCTTATATAAATTTGTGTAAAATCTAAAGAAAGAAGAAAAATTATTTTACTGTGCAAAAGAAGAAATATAGATTTCCAGATTGATAAGTAATCTGGTAAAGTGATGCACACTAAAAACATAAATTAGCACAATACACTGATAATGTTATGTACAAGACGTAAAAATTAAAAAAGAGTGTTTCTGGTTGGTGAGTAAACCATGGAGATCTAGACCCAATCAGCCAAGTTGCTGACATCAACAAAAATTATAACAGTAAATCTAAGAGTATTATTACCTTACGTTGACATACTCTCCCATGACAGTTTTTACATTGTTTGTACACCGACCACTTTTGTAGTCATTCCAGCTATCACATGCTGTGGAGATGAAGCCTTTACTTGTAATTGATTCTGCAAAGTATTTGTAGGATCTTCTGTGTGAACAGACAACTGGAAAATAGGAAAAATCTAGAACATTTTATTATCATCACACATAAAAATGTATTGATTAAGTCATAGTTTGATAAAATATGCCTAAAATATTCATTAGAATATAAATTAAAATAGGTACATAAATTTAAACAACGGCCTACAAGAATACAGTTTATAAAATTATCTAGTACATATGAAGCCACAGAGCACAGATTACATGAAAATACAATCACTTACAGTACAGGAATATATTTCTTCGATAGAATAAAAAGCCTTTTGTTTTAAACATTTAGACAATTAATTAGACTATATAGTTAAATGTTTCACTAACTGCATCAAAAACTGTTTTGGAGGAATATTAAAATCAAAATACTTACAGAAGTCCACACCACATCCTGGCTGATGGGATCCTCCATTGGGGTAGAAATCGACATCACCACAGGGTTCGAAATAACCCACAAGGCCTCCTTCTGTGTGTATTACGTCCACAAACTTGGCATCTGAGGGGTCCAGTCTACCGTTTAGATCATTTGCCCAAAATAATGGTGCTGCGGGATCCAGACCTTTCAAAAACACACAGTACACTAAATTCACTTAAAATGTATCCTTTTTTTATAAAAAGAACTATTTATGGAATTAAATTTATAGTGCTCTATTGTTTGGTTAAAATGTTTCTAGGAATAAATCAACATACTACTTACTAACAGTTTTCAATACTGAGGAATATTTACATATTGTGGGGAAGTGTGAAACTGGCCTGTGCTAGGATCTTATCAAATGGAATAAGGGGGAGAGTCCATAAAATACAAGGTCGATGGTACTGATAAAAAATGCTACAGCCACAGACTGGATTTTCTCTAACTCAGATCCAAAGTGCGATGTCTTAGTCTTTCCACAATGTATATCTAGACTATTGTACTTTTAATTTTTAGGAATACTATTAATACTTTTTCTTTAGTAAATTTCAATAAATACATGCTGTACAAGAGAAATATTTTACCAACTATTAAAAAACAGAAATTTTATTTTGTTTTTTTATTTTTTAAACTGAATGCAAAGAAATAAGGTATAAAGTATTGCCAAACTAGTCATAAGTAATTTATTAGCACATAACGTTTTACACTGTTAAAAATTGTAATACAAAACAGGTGCCTAGTCATAATATAAACTTACCAACTAAATAACTACTAACTAAAATAATTTAAAACTATTAAAACATACAGTTAAAATACACAACAAACGGTTTAAAATATTTATATGTTTTGAAAATTGGCTGAATCTAAAAAATATTAATTTACTGAATAATAGTGAATACTGAATAATACCTTCTGTAAGAGAAGGTTTTTAATTTTGTTTGACAATTATTTGTATTATAAATTTTTAAAACATTGTGGTACTAAATTGAATTGCTTAATTCCTATATAAAATGGTGTTTTGAATAATTTTGTCCTATGCATTGGGATTGGATGCAGATCTCTGTGTCTTGTATTATAACTGGGGGAATGACAGTCTCTAGTGCAAAATGTTTATTTCATATTAAGTAAAACTTCAAAAATATAAAGTCACAGTACTGTAAATATTTGTAGTCTTTTAAACAAAGTTCTGCATGGTGTCCTGCAACTAGATTTGGTTAATATGCATACTGCTTTTATTTCTGATTTGAATACACACAGTGATTTATGTAAGCATCCCCATAGTGTAATACCATACTTCATAATGGAGTGGAAATACTCATAGTATATCATTTTTAAAACTTTAAAACTCACTATATTTTGTAAAAATATTAATACAAAGCAAGCAGAAATGAGTTTTTTTTCTAAAATTTCTATATGAGGATTCCAGCTTAAATGTTCATTCAAACTTATACCAAAAAAAACAATTAGTATCAGTTAGTATTGCATAGTTTTTTTAGATGTCATCCGCTCAGGAAATAGTTTAAAACCTTCAGCTCCAACCATCCAGATGTGCTGCTATCTGGACCATCTGATTGCCACTCTGTTACAAAGTTTGTAAAGATTTGTATCATATGATGATGAATAACTAAATAAATTAAACTCTTATTACACCATTAAGATTTTAGAAGAAAATTTACCAATGAGTAGAAAACCCAACACAAAAGCAATGATATAATCTTTGGAAGTGTATTCACTCACCTGATATTCTGGAGATGTTTCCAAACGTGACAGACTCGCCCGCTACTCCAGCTATGTGAGCACCGAGGCTGTGACCGAGGAGGTGGACTGTGCTAGGAAGCACGCCCACCTCGGAGACTATGAAATCTACAAACTTAGCCGTGTAGCGCCCGACTGGTGTGACAGCACTGCGAGAGAGAGGGTAGAACAACATGGCTAGACTTGCCCAGTTCACTGCTATTATGTTCACATCCTCAGCAAGCATGTAAGCTGGAATACATCAACATGCTTTCACATTCATTTTTGACAAAGATATTTATCCGTCCCTTAAACTCAAATATGTTCTATTTTTGTAGAACATACTAACTTTAAATTTACTACTTAGTAGGTTAGGATATAGGTTAGACTTGCATGTTTTAAAATTAAATTATTTTTCATAAAAGAGAATATTGACTAAATTCTTTTAAATTTGAATGATGGCCAATTTTGGTACTTATAACTTTAATCAGTATATAAAAAAATACAAGAACATGGTGGAAATTTTTGTGATGGATACTGTTTTGATGGAAAGAACCAAACAGAATACTTGTACTAAAAGAATACCAAAATTCAATTTTTGGATTGGCACTACATTTTGTCTTATACTGTTTACATCTATAAAGAGAGAAAGCAAATAAACTTGTTCTCTTAATACTCTTAAAAAATTGCCTTCATAGTACTGTATGTAGAAAATTATATTAGTGGGGTATTCTATACAGTATAAATTACCCTCAAGAAGAAAGTTTTTAAAAACCCATGTATTTGAAAAAAGAATAAAATTTAGTGTGATTTGATAGTAAAAGGTTGATTTTTTTTGTAAAAAGAAAAAGTAGATGTAATAAACTTTACAATTACAGGAAAGTTATTTACTTGTTACTTACCTTCTCGGAGATATTGAGGAAATAAACCTTTGGTGGTTGCACTGTCTAACCAACCATGTATCAGTATTTTTGTATCCTTGGATACATTAAACCCTCCGTCATATAACTGTTGAGTGTCTCCAATGTCAACCTTCACATATTGCATATCAGATTTTCTACAAATTAAACATTGTTAGGTTCTTGTTTGTTATCTTAGTGAGAAAAATTGTATAGAAGTAAAATATAACTAAGAGTGCTGTATTCCTCTATACCAGTATTAAAATCTTATACTTCATGTATTTAAATAAGCAATTATAGATTTTTAAAAGAGAGATATTTGTAGTTTCCTCTGTTCAGAAGTGTGTGTAAAACTAATCAATATTTTGTCTCTTTTTTCACATCCAAATTAATGAAGGATTCTCTATTGGTATTGATCCTCATTTAGGTCATCAAAACAGTGATGGTGAGACCTGTTGAATAACATCTTTATAATAAACGTCTGTAAAATTTAAGTAATAAAAACTATTCCTTGGTTCTTCATTTAGAAAATCCAATCAGGAGAGCCAGTGGCTTCACCATGTAAAAGGTATTGTACTTTGTGTTAGTGATTGCACAGGTGTTACTGATCTTGTCTGTGATTATTTCATTCTCTTCTTTATTCTATTTGATAAGATCCTCACATAGGCCAGTGGCCAATGGGGATGGACTGAATAGTCAAAAAAAGGGAATTGGCCTATCCTATATTTTTGAAATGATTGAATTTACTATAGTAATTTAAGTGGCAACTGTGGAGCAGATGAGATTGATGCTTTAATGCAGCATATTTTCATTTATTGATAAATATTACACATTACAAGATGGCTCATATGCATTTTAAGCATGTTTATTATTCTCATGCAACCAGACTGAAAATTATTATTGTATTGTGGTTATCTATAGTATTCATTTGAATTCAATAGCATATTTCATTAAAATGCAACATCTGGCAAGGACTTAATACTACCGTACTACAAAAGATTCTACTTTGACTGTATGGTTGATGGTTCCAAAAGTGAGTTTGACTAACATGGCTTATGGATTTTTATGTAAGCAAGTAGAAATGAATTTAACAATAAATAAATAATTAATTATACTAGTACATACATTAAAACAATCTAGTACTTATATCCAAAAAGTGGCCTTCAAATTTATTTTAATGCCTTTGTTTTTCAGAAATTTCAGAACCCCACTCAATCGGATAGGTAGGTAGTACCTTTTGATTATAGCAATTCAGCAGGAGATGAATAATTTATACTAACATGGTGTGCTGAGGTCCAGGCCATTATTTCACTTAGTTCTGAGGTTCACCACTAGAGCTATGCCACGTAACTTTGATTGTTCAAATATTTGCTACCTAACTTCTAACCCCACAGATGGCAGTCTGAGCCCTCACTTAGCAGTGCCTCAGTTTATAGCATCAGACGAGTTATCTCCTGTCTAATTAAATCAATCAATGGTACAACTATATTATTTATAAGTTTAAATTTTTAAAAGTATTAAAATTTCCTTAAACGTTGAGGAAAGCAAAGCTTAGTTGGTTTAGTTTATGAGTATAGATTAGCAAAAGTCATTTTGTAACCATTTAAAATCTGTAGAAATAATACAATAATTATTACTTACTTTTCTTTTTAGACCAGATCTCAAAACATAAAAATATTGTAAACTGTGGATTCCAAGCAGTGGTGTAACTAAGGGGGGAATGAGGGGGATTGAATCCACACCAAAAGTCCTATCAATTTTAAAAATATACAGTTAAATGTACTTAGAATCAGGTCTACCTAATTCATTTAAATTTATATTTATTCCACCTTCCCAGTGTGGTTTGCTCTTCAATCAGATTCAGCACCCTATTTCCCCTCCCCCAAAAGTCTAGTCCTAGTTACGCCACTGGTCCCAAGTGAGTTTTAATTTTAACTACTTAATTTTCCCATATTTCTCAGCCTTGTCAACTTAATCTCATTTAGTAATGATCATAATCCGTTGGAAGTTTTGTATTAATGAAACTAAAGAACATATTCTTTTTTTTCTATCTACCTTGTACATAAGAGAAATGTTGTGTAGAGTGAAGCATTCTGGACATAAGATCGTTGCCACTCATCATAACAGTAACTGCACACTTCATTTAGCCACTCAGCAAAAGGATTTATAAACCCTACATCTGAAAATTAGTAAAAATAAAGTTAAACCGTTTTTGTGTTCTTGATCTTATCCTGGTTAAAGTAAAAAATATTGCACAGTAAACAAATGATATTTTGCTAAACAAATTTTTATTCTGTGAATGAAATCCTTTTGGTATCAAAACCTTATAAATTAAAAGATTAAGTATTAGTTTCTGTGACATTAAATTTAATTGTGTGTGGATGAAATTAACCAGTGTCTCTTTTTAATTTAATAGTGTTTATTACGATTCTAAACATAAAGAAGCTTGAAATGCGCTCAATGAATGATAGTTAGCTACTATAAGACAAACCCAGGACCAATGTGTTAATTAAGTAGAAATATACTTTTTGTTACATACAAGAAAATTTAAAATAAACAATTTAATTTAGTTCACATGTCAAAAACCATTTCCAATGTGTTCTCAGGTGATCTAAGCTTGTTAGAGAGGATTAAAGACCTAATAACTGGATAAATAATCTAATTTACAAAACAATTTTCCCTACACTGGTTTTTATTCTGTAGATACTATACACAATTTTAGTTTTACTCATACATATTTTCTTTACATACGAAAATGTTTGAGATTTGAGATAAATGAAGTATGAAGGGTAACAGACTTACAGAAACATTTCTGATTCACCTTAATCAACCAACTTGATACATTGTACCTATTTTAACCAAGCCACGTGCTGTATACAAAGTTAAGTTCTTATGGTATCAAAATTTAGCCTACCTGTTAATGAAGCACATTTAAATGTTTGGAACTTATATAGGTTGAGCATAAGTGCTTTAAAGCAAGTATTTACAAGTGCATTGAGTGATACAAAACAATCAGTAACACTATGTTTCTCAAGATCTGACCTCTTCTTCAGGTGAATAACTAACCTCACACAATTGTTCTAAGTTTCCAAAGTCCAAGAATGACAATACTCCCAATGGGTGGTACAAGATTGTTCTCAGAATGGATAGTAAAACTGGTGGCCTACCTTCACTACTAAAGCTCCTTCCAGCCATTCCAAGAATTGTAGACGAAAAGATTACTACAATCTTTCAGTCCTTTGATAAGGAGTTAGAGAAAATGCAATCCATTGTAGTAAGATTTGCTAAAGAGAACACTGACCTAAAGACATTATTAGTGAGTTAACCTGTTGAGGGCAGCACACATTTGTATAATGTTATTCATCATACTCAGTCATTTTGTCAGAAGTGGCATATATTTAGAAAAAACAAATTTTAATTTTTAAATTATTTTTATAATATGGTTATTTACTTGTTTAATAGTGGACAAAAAATTAATAGTGACATGTTTTAAGACATAACAATAACTCATTCACTTTGAAACAAACAACATTAAAACTTTTACTAGAATGGCTAATATTACAAATAACCATAATTTTAAATATAAAAAAAAATGTAATCGTGTATTAACCACATAATGATATTTGGTATAAATCACCAATTTTCGGATAAAAAAGTAACAAAACCCGTTACTTACATTTGGTCAAACGGATTGATGCTGTATTAATTTACTCTGATGATCACTCTAACAAACTGGTTCGTAAAATTGTCCACTACTGCATACTGTACCTCTACAACAACAAAGTCATTACTGGAGAAGCTGATCCATCCACAACTCCTTGAATAATAAACAAAAATATTGAGTGTCAGTCGAATATACAGATGGGCTTCTTATTGCGGGTTAAAGCAGTCTGTTCTTCACTCCAAGCTGTTTTTTTTTGATTTGGCAAGTCTTTAAATTCAGTCAAAGTCTACACTGTTACCTACCTAAAAATCTATTTTTTTTTTCATGAGATCTCATCTGAAAGTTTTCTCTGAGAATATCTGGTTTTAAGACGTGTATACCTCGAGAAAAAGTTGTTTTCTTCTATTTCTCTCCTTCAGTTCATCCTATGTCCTAAACACTTATCATGGAATGCTGTTGGGGGAAATTGACTTGAAATACAAAATCTTGATGATTAGTGACTTTAATGATTAAAGTTATGATTAGAAATTCATGATCTCCATCAGTGTTATCCAGCCTCGTACGTAAACCAGTTTTTTTGGACAATTTTACTGGGGCCTGGGCCCTCGCCACATTTCTATTTGTAGGAACCATGTCAACGGTGGTGGGAATTGATGGGGCCCAGCAGAAAATATTTTCCGGGCCCCACCAAAGTTGAGAACGGTCCTGGTGGTATCATTAGAAACCCTTACCTAGTATGTGAAAGTCCCTAATCATTCATATACTCTGGCAATAAAGGATAATATGTATCTAACCTCATTTAAATTCAGATATCCATTACTTGTTTTCAAAATAAAAAGTAAAATTCATTCATAAAATACAAATATTCTGAAAAATTAACAATTATTTGATCATTCTTATAATTTATCTATTGTTTGTTTACTTGTCACAGCACAAGAGTCTTTTTACGTTCCGTTTTCCTTTTGATATAAATATACTTTTTTCATTCACAAAACTAATTTTGTTTCATGCAATAATTGAATGTGTCAAATAAAAAATGTTAAATAACAATAAATGCAAACTGTAAATTATATAGCTCTGTTTTAGTTTCTTTTAAAAATAACTTTTGAAGGTATGCAAATAGTATAACTTTGATGATAAATCTTGTTTAATAATTATTAATCTAGTGATAAAGATTCTAGTTATGGCACTTCTAAGTGGACAACATTTGTTCATAAATAATTTAAATTCAAATTGGTTTTATTCTTTTTGCTTATGTTTAAAGTTAGGCATATTTTATACAGTCTTATTCTTGTAATATTATAGACATGAGTACATAATACAGTAGAGTGTACTTATTTTGTTTGTTTCTGTCTGTTTTTCCTAGCAAGAATTAAAAACACTAAATAAAACACTAAATTATTCAACACTAAATTATTCAAACCTGAAGTGGTATTTAAAGTTCTGCCTTGTGGGAAGTTCTGGGTCCCATTCTTGGGAAGATTAAACAATTGACATAAGAGAACACATAAATAATATCCAGAATTCATCATCAACTTGCTTTCACAATATCTGTGTGAGAACCATACTTATTTTAGTTACGTTATCTACAAGTATCAGTACCGTAACTTACAACAAGATGTGCAAAAACACTTGTTTCATGGTTTTATCTTTTATTGATTATTGGTTGCAAAAAAAGATTTAAACGTACCACAAGAATTAGGTGCATTAATAAAAAAACCATATTGACATTCACAATCAAATTAGATTATATGTAGAGTGGTTTAGAACATCAAAGTTTTTACAAGTATTATTAGTGAAAGTGACATCTCTCATTGTGTTGTTGGAAAGGTGGGGGAAGCCATGAGTTTCCTTCCCACTGCAATCACACACTCCCCACATGGTGGATGACAAGGACGTAGCCAGCGAGGGGGTCCAAGAGGTCCAGATCCCCCCCCAAATTTCAATTTTTTTCAATTACTTTTTTAGTAAACAATTACCATTATTTAAATAATTCAGTGTTAATGACACATATTGCTGAAAGATCGTTCTCAACAAAGAAACAGGTCAAGAACTTTTTAAGGAACAAAATGATTGTAGATGTAGCTTATATTGGTACTGATAACTTACTTACATTAAAACATAAAACCAATATTTAACACTTTTATTATTTTGTAAGGCCTTTCTATATCAAGGATATCTTCTTCAGACACATCACTTTTATTTTGTGATTTGTCTGAAGAAGATATCCTTGATATCGAAAGGCCTCACAAAATAATAAAAGTGTTAAATATTGGTTTTATGTTTTAATGTAAGTAAGAACAAAATTATGTCTTACTCTCTGTCCACTACAAGAAAATATCAGTTGTCTGGGCCCCCCATATTTTTTTCCTTACGCTCTTGGTGGATGATGCAAAAGGTCTAGTATAAGATATGATGATAATTTGTCAAAAACAAGCTGTACCATTTATAAACATGCTGTATATTTTTGTTTGTTATGACAATGGAGGACACAATGCAATTTTTTTGAAAGAACAAATAAATATACTTGAGAGTAAAGAAGAAAATAATCACTTGTTTTCAAGCAATCAATTCAATGTTGGTTATGAAAGGAAGAGCTAATAATAATACTGATTAGAGTGCACTTTAATTTATCAACATTTTACAAGGTATGGTGTTGTCACAATTAGAAGAGAATTTTTAAATAATTCAAGATACCTTGGCATTGTCATTGTGGTTAAGTCAGAATTATGTAATATCTAAAAACTAAATACAAAAGCATGAATATTGAACTTCTTACAATTACTTTGAACCAGTCTGTAGTTCTTAAAAAGAAATACTAGTTGTTTTGTCCATTTTAAGCTCAGTTAAAGATGTCGGACAGATCTTGCTGTCACAGACAAGTGGAGATGACAGTTTCATATACATCGATATCCCCTTAAGGAATTTTTAAGTTGTTAATCTCTCACTGAAATTCCTTTCCTTAAAGCTGAATCTTCAATCCTATTTAGTAAGCATTTCAAAGCAAGAACTCTCCAATGAGGATTGTTTTTCGAACATGATGATCCACTAGCTTCTCAAGTGTCTTAAGAAAAAACACCAAGAGACTGACAAGTTTCAATGATTTGGTGGTTGTTTTGTTATAATGACTATGCTTTGGAACAAACATCACTCTACCATCAAAACCTTAGGTGCATTTCTAAAAGCTATACTCACCTTGAAGATTTCACACAAGATGGTGTAAAGTGTCTTAGGTCCTTGTTGGTGGAAGCAATAAGCCTTGGTAAACTACTGGTCAAAGACTTTACCCCAGAAAGACTAGAAGCACTTGTAGAAATATCACTGAAGAGTTAGTTTAGTAAATATACAATTTATTAATGAATCCCAAGGACAGAGTTATGAGCACTTTCTATACTGTTGAAGTATAATCCTATTAACTTTTTAGTGGTGCTTATGAAATTGAAAAGTTATTTTATCGAGTTTTTGTCATCTATCTGCTTCTTTTAGGAATTAATGTCTCTGCAGAAGGTACATAGTAGTCCGAACAGATCACAGTTTTTCTCCCTTTGTTAAATAAATCTCTAATCCATTTCAAAATATATATAAATAAATAAATATATAAATAAATAAATATATATATATATATATATATATATATATATATATATATATATATATACAGGGTGTATATTATGTCTGGAAACACCCAAATATATCCTTTAATAATTTAAATATAAATTTGAAACCTCTTACAATCGTGATAGAGATTGGGCATCTACTTTTTGGAACAATGTTTTGTTATGTCACACCAACGGGGGACGTCCTGCCGAGGGTATCGTGAATATTCTTAATGGAAGCCTATACCTTGTGATACATAATTTTAAAGGTAATAGCTTACTGAATTGAATGCCACAAACCGCATCTCAAAGGAATTATTCTATCAGAAAATAGAGCATTTTTAGTATTGAAAATTTACTGATGTTCAACAATGTAATTTTAACATGGTTCTTGCCACAAAATGTGTTACACTAATTTTTTAGCATTTTTTTAAATGTTCAATTAAATAAAACAAAAATTTAATTTTAAGCTGGTTCTATTAGCACAAATTTGCCAGTTTTTATTACAGTACAATTATGGAAATACTTATGTTATTGATTTCTTATTACAAATAAAAAATAATGTATGCTGTTAGAAAAGTCTTACAACAAACGTTTTACCTGCATTTGGTGTCAAAGCAATTGTTCGAACTGTGTTCCTTCTACGGTTTGACAATGAGCCAATCTTGTGTAAAATGATTCGACAGAGTTGCCTAACATTTCTTCAGTTATCAAAGCAATCTCCTCTATAATCCTGTTTCTTAGGTCTTCCAAATTATGAGGCTTTCTTCTATAAACATTGGATTTTAAATGACCCCATAGGAAATAATCGATTGGTGACAAATCCGGAGATCTTGGAGGCCATTCGATTTCTCCTCTTCGGCCAATCCATTTATGAGGAAACCTTAAATCCAAATACTCTCTTACCTGTCTCCCATAATGGGGTGGAGCACCATCCTGCTGAAACCATACATTATCAAAGTATTCTCCTGATGTAATTTGAATAGCTGGGATTATTTCATTTTGGAGCATATTGTAGTAAAGTTCGGCATTTAAATTTCCATTGATGAAAAAGGGTCCAACAATTTTGTTACCTAAAATTCCACACCATACGTTCAGTTTTTGTGGTTGCTGTGAATGGGACTCAGTAATCCAATGTGGGTTTTCACTAGCCCAGTAACGGCAATTGTGCCTGTTAACATTGCCATTTAGGAAAAAAGTTGCCTCATCAGAAAATAGTATGTTGGTCAGAAAATCTCTATTGTCATCACATTTGCGCATCACAAGTTCACAAAACTCAACTCTTCTGTCGTAATCATCCTCACTTAACTGTTGGACTAAATGAACTTTAAATGGTTTGTATTTATTAATTTTCAAAATCTTACTCACAGACATAGGGTGCATATCATGTTGCTGTGCAGCTTTTCTGAGCGATGTATGCATGGGTCTTCAATAAATGTTTGCAAAACATCTAGTGCATGTTCTTCATCTGTTGCAGATTGTATCCTACCCGACTTTGGCCGATTACGTACACTCCCTGTCATTTCAAAACGCTCAATAGTTTTTGATATTGTTGAAACACTTATGGGATTCCTTTCTGGGAAAGTGTCATTAAACAAATTACAAACTTCCCGATAAGATCTTTGACGATCGCCATATCCTCGCATCATCAACAGAGTAATTCGTTGTCTTTCAGACAATTCCATTAAAATGCCAAATAAAAACTGAACTACTGTAATTAGATAACTTGTTGACAGCAATGCTTCAGAGACACTGATTAACTCGACAGGAATGATATGACCTTTGTCCATTTGTAATTCCCAAGCTTAGACCTGTCTAGTGAAAGCTCCATGCTCAACAAACTGAAACCTGTAGACCAGATGATTAATAACACAATAATGTTTCTCATAGGCTAGTGACCTTTGTCTCTTTAAACCTTCCTGCTGACTGGAAAACACCAAGTACAGATTCATAAGTAATCAGAGAAAGTGACTCATAAGTTTTATTCATTGTAATAAAAACTGGTAAATTTGTACTAATGAAACCAGCTTAAAAATAAATTGTTTATTTTATTTTAATTGAACATTTAAAAAATGCTAAAAAATTAGTGTAACACATTTTGTGGCAAGAACCATGTTAAAATTACATTGTTGAACATCAGTAAATTTTCAATACTAAAAATGCTCTATTTTCTGATAGAATAATTCCTTTGAGATGCGGTTTGTGGCATTCAATTCAGTAAGCTATTACCTTTAAAATTATGTATCACAAGGTATAGGCTTCCATTAAGAATATTCACGATACCCTCGGCAGGACGTCCCCCGTTGGTGTGACATAACAAAACATTGTTCCAAAAAGTAGATGCCCAATCTCTATCACGATTGTAAGAGGTTTCAAATTTATATTTAAATTATTAAAGGATATATTTGGGTGTTTCCAGACATAATATACACCCTGTATATATATATTAGGAGAGTAAAAACAAAATTATCCTTCAACATAAACCTCAATGAGCAATAGTAAAGTTGTTTTAATCAATATGTTTACATGATGTGAATTTATATTAATCAAGAGTCAATACATCATAATGCTTTGCATTTTTCCAAAACTTGGATGAATTTGAGTCAGTAAAATAATAACTTTAATTTGATACACAATTCTAACATGTTTTAAAACATTGAACTAATTACAAAAATTAAGTATGTTTCATGGACCTTGGTCACCACAATTATTGACGATCAAAATCTAAAGTTGATTTATGAATGTAGAAAGATAATACATTATTTATTATTATTTATTTATTATTTTATATATTATTAATTATTTTTTTCTTTTTAAATTAGATGTGTTTATTTGATAAAAAAATTAGGGCAATTCTTTAGATTTATGAAGAAAACGTCTTCCCACATCATGTGAAGGCCCACTCATGTTCCCTGCAGAATGAGTCATTTTATCTGATTGTTCACGTTTACAGTTGATTATTATATACATTATGTTATCACTATCTCAATGTCAGATAATAAAAAGCTCTCTCAGCTTATAACAAAGGTAAACAACCTTAGCCAAAATTAAACTTTTTGAAAAATATATTCACCTAAAAAAACCATTAGTATACAGGATGATTCATAAAAGGTGTGCAATATTTCAGGACTTGATACAGGTCATCAAAACAAGGAAAAAACTCCATTGCACATGGGTCCGGAAACGTACCGTTTACTGTCTGTCTATCTGTTTGTAAATTACTACTCAAAAACAACTTAAGATACAGAATTCAAACTTAACAGTTATATTAACCTAGTGTTGGCCCTTTTCAGTGAAAAAAATAAAACAAATATATCATTGAATTTCAAAATGGCGGCCGTTCAAAATTTTCAAATTGTATTAACTTTGAAACGGCTACTTTGACAACAAATTCACCAGGATAACTTTTTTTAGCATATTTTATTACCAATTCAACAATTTTTGTTTCAAAAAGATTGAATAACAAATAACTGAGTTACAGCACCAAACGTAGAAACAGGTTAAATCCATGCATTGCAAGTACATACAACAATGTAGTGGATTTTTACGAATAAACTTTTTAAGGTTCTTTATTAAAATACTGAAAAATTATTATAACCTAAAAAAATATTACTATCATTTTTGTTCCATTTACAGTAATCAACGTGTTACACACACACAAATAAAAAAGAAACAAACTATTCACAATGCTCTTAAAAAAACAATAGCATAATATTACATGAAAACAGCTGACCAACAATCAGCAACCAAATCAGGTGTTTTAAATGAAGAAAAACTAATAAACAAACTATCAAGACATTGTTGAGCAAGTCTATGTTTTGAACGTGATTGTCACTGTTTGAATGTTCTGTTCTTCTTTGTAATTCCTGTTAGTTTTTCCTGTTAATTTAAATTTCTTTTATTACTTTGTTTCTTGTACGATATGAACCGTTTTACTTTTGAAGAGTATGCTGATATTCACTTTGTGTACGGACTTGCTGGAGGCAATGCCAGATTAGCTAGCAGATTGTACAGAGAGCGCTTTCCAGGTAGGCTGCACCCAGTTCATAGCGTCTTCAGTGCCGTTCATATTCGTCTCAGGGAAACTGGACATTTGAAAAATAATGTTGTAGAACGGGTAAAATCCGTACGGACTGTTGATTTTGATGAAGAGGTTTTATTATTCGTAGAAGAAAACCCCTCCACCAGCGTTCGCGCTATTGCTCATAATTTGGATGTATGCAAAAGTTCTGTGTGGAAAGTGTTAAATGAAGAACGTTTGTGTCCTTACAGACATCAGAAAGTACAAGCCTTAGAACCTGCAGATTTTCCTCTCAGGGTAGACTGCTCTCGTTGGTTCCTTCACAAATTAGTTGATGAACCCGATTTTTTAAGGTATGTTCTCTTTACTGACGAAGCGTCATTTACTCAAGATGGCATATTTAATAGCCGAAACAGCCATTTATGGGCTGAAGAGAACCCTCATGAAATTGTGCAACGTAAGTTTCAGCACAAATTTTCTGTCAATATCTGGGCTGGAATAGTAGACGGATATTTGATTGGGCCACACATTATACCAAACAGACTGAACGGACCTACTTATGAAGTTTTTTTGAGGGAAATCTTACCTGAGCTGTTGGAACATGTTCCTATTGAAACTAGACAAAGAATGTGGTTCCAACACGATAGAGCACCGGCCCACTTTTCCCTGATTGCTAGACAACATTTGAATGAAGTGTATGGAGATCGTTGGATTGGACGTGGAGGTCCCGTAGCTTGGCCTCCACGGTCACCTGACCTCACACCCATTGATTTTTACTTGTGAGGCCACATGAAGCAATTAGTGTATACCACTCCCATACAGAATGAAATGGATCTAGTAGCTAGAGTTGTTGAGGCTGCTGCAGTTATTCAAGACAGTAATCCTTTTGAAGGGGTGACAGAATCGTGCTTACGACGCTTCAGAATCTGCAACGAGTTACAAGTATGCCACTTTGAGCAACAATTATGAAAGTTTTACAGTAATGTAATCATTGATTTCTTAATAAAAAATATAATGTTCAATAAAATGTTTCAAACACATTGAATTAATTACGCTGTTTCACACAATTGCCATGTAAGAAAACCCTATACCCAACCATAACGTAGCACTATTAACATTTTTTTTAAGATTTAAAAACCAGGATTCACAATTGGTTAAGAACTTTTTTTAAATTTATTTTAAAACAAATTTTAAAAATAAATATTAAATTTCAGGTTATAATATTGTTCACTATTTTAATCAAGTCCTGAAATATTGCACACCTTTTATGAATCACCCTGTATATTAGAAATTTATTAAATCAGTTAGAACTTGTCTTACATGCAGAGTAAGGAAGGTTTTAACCTACCAAGAAATGTTCTCTTCACAAACACAAGTTGTTAAATAAAAACCACAAGATTTAAAAATTAAAAGATTTTATTCATAAATTAAAGCTTACTAAATAAAAGGTTAGCTTAATTCTAAGGCAATAGAATCATTCCATGCACCGAAAGGTCTTGATGGGTTTGTATGTAGATAATATTTTCCTTTGGCACTGAAACAACAATATCAGTATCATATTTTTGTTTTGAGAATATCACCTTTCACAAAGGCACCATAATGTTAATTTAATAAAAAAGTAACATAACAGTATCACACTTTCGCCTGTGTTGTGTGATGTGTGTGTGATGTCGTGACTTGTGCTCAGGATTTGCATTCTGTGCAGTGACAACGCCTGGACTGGACTCCAAGCAGTTTTCAGATAAATTTGAACCCTTTTCTTTTCCTTTCTCTATTTTTTCTGTTCTTTATTTTTGTATGTACCTCTCACCCGTGATGAAGAGAATAGATTCCAATACTCGAAACATTTTGTTATACCTTTTGTAAAATATAAAGATGGCAAATGTCCGAAATCTTGTTATTCTTTCAAACCTTCCATCATCAATAACAAACTTTAAACAAAGAAGCAACATAAGCCATACATATACATATAATCTATTCATATAGTATTCTGTTGTTTTATTAGTGTCTGAATTTGAATCCTAAAAGATAGATTACCTCTGGTCAACATGTTCACCCAGCACATTTTTTGTATTGTTCATGCACCGATTATTTTTATAATCATCCCAGCTGTCACAAACTCTTGAGATGAATCCAAGACTAGTGATTGATTCAGCAAAATACATATAGGATCTTTTGTGTGAACAGAACCCTGGAAAATAAAACATTAAAATTATATCTAAAATAATGTAGGAATCATTTTATTTATAAATGTAGAACAAATACAGTGTTTAATTTTAAAATTGGTATGATTTTTCTACAATTTATTAGTTTACTCATTATTACTCATGAAATTTAAAAATATAACATGAAATAGTTATTTATGTCATTTCACATGATTCCAAAGTCTCCATATGAGTAAATATTACTTCTTACCTATGTCTACCCCACACCCTGGCTGAATTGGAACTCCCCCATTGGGGTAAAAGTCAATGTGGCCGCAAGGATTGTAGTAGCCTATATAGCCCCCAGCTGAGTGTATCACATCCACAAACTGGGCATCAGTTGGATCCAGCCTGCCTTTAGGGTCAGATCCAAATAGAGGGGCAGCCGGATCCAGACCTACAATGGATCAATATGTATTTTGATCTAATGTAATACCATTAAAATAATGACACCTCAAAACCCTAAATAAATATAAACTTTCACTTTTTGAGTTGCTCCTTTACTGTTGTCAAATACAAGTGGTTAACAGAGATTTTTTAAATAAAAATAACAGTAGGTGATTTATCTTTGCAATGAACATCAGATTAAAAGAAAGGGTGTGAATGAACATCTAGTAAATGTGGACACTACTATAACTGCAGTATATAGTGTTAAAACTTTGACTACCGACCCGTCTATAATGCACGCACACACAGCTACTATGGTCTGGTAGGAAGTGAAAGTGGTAAGTGTCTCGATTCTGCAAAATATTATTTTTAATCTCATGAAATATCTTAGATAAAAAAAAAACAAAATAATATTTTAATCACAAAATAATGTACAACTATTACAACTTAACTTATAGTCTAACCACAGTAATAGGTAAAATAAATACAAATGAACTTAAACGTTTATATTTCAAGTTTAACATTAAATGATAATTTCACTTTCCAAGTATCCTTTCAAAGACTACCACTATTGTTTACCATAATATGTTTGACTATATTAAAACTGAACACTTTTCAATAAAATGATAAACATTTTCTTATCATTTATGTTTTAATACTAATACTTATAATACATTTTAATAGAATTAAAACATAACCATTCATGTACATTAAGAATACATGAAGTTGGTCAAATATTCTGATGTTATGCCTTATTTTGTTTAGGAAAAAGTTAAGCATTTACTTTTACAGACCCAGCTGTTTAAAACCATGACTTACAGACACAACACTCTTTTAGCATTTTGGAAGTTGGGTGTAATTGCTCATTACCAATATAAATTTAATGAAAGACTGTCTAGTATCATATTGTTAGTGTACAAAACAAAAACGCAGTGGGCTTGAAAGTCTGTACCTGTGATCCTGGAGATGTTCCCGAAAGTGACTGACTCCCCAACAACTCCAGCTATGTGTGCACCGAGGCTGTGACCGAGGAGGTGGACCGAGGCAGGGGAGACTCCCATTTCCAGGGCCAAAAAGTCCACAAATTTGGCTGTGTAGCGGCCGACCGGTGAGACAGCACTGCGAGATAGAGGGTAAAATGTCTGAGCCATTCTGGCCCAGTTTACTGCGATGATGTTCAAGTCCTCAGCAAGCAGATATGCTGTATAGCGAGTTCAAAGAATCAGGTTGCTTTGCACAAAAAAACCATTATTATTAAATAAGTCATTGTTACTAAAAAAAGTTTTATATGAACAGTTGAAAATTTATAATTTGGAACAAATAGGAGAAAACCATAAAGCAATGAACACAACATCCTTCTGTAAGTTTGATTATGTAAGTGAATCTATAATAACCTTTTAATTTTAATCTCAATAATAGGGGGAAAAAACAGCATTGTGTTGGTACAAGAATCAAACTTTTGATTTTCAAAAGAAATATACATGTTGGGATTTCCCAAGTAAACGTTGTTTACTTTTATATGGACATTTCATATTATTTATGTTTTTAGTCCACATTTTCTTTGGTACAAAAATGTTTAAAAAACTATTTTTATTAAATGTTCAGTATTTGCTTATACTTATGACATATTTAGTAATAATGCAAGTAATATATCTTTTAAAATTATTTTTCTAAAGTTTGACAGATTTGATTTAAATTTTGGTTAAGATACTTACAGTGGAGATTCAAATATAAGCTGTACAGGTAGTCTGATATGTATTAAACCCACCTTATAAGTCTAATTCTCATATAATCAATATATGTTTTAATTTTTAAGATTTTATGAAGCCTTCTAGTATGAAAGGGATATTGTAATATGAAACCCCTCATAGTATATTGTCAAAAGAGACATGGATAGTCCGCACTAGTCTTGCTAAAAATTAAGTGGACTGTCCATTACCTATTTGTTCTTGATTGTGACTCAAAAACCATCAACAAAATTATAATTGTCTATGTTGCCACATTCTTACGACAAAAAAATATTTTATGTGGTTATCATAGCAGTAAAGTATAATATTTATATATATACACTTGACTTGATTAATACTTGTGCAGTTTTTGATAATTTGACAATTTGTAGTACTAAAACATTGTACTACAGTAGTTATATATTTAGTTGATGGATTAACCTTCATATGCACAAAAGCCCTTTTATGAAAACTTTAATTTTGATGCAATATAAATGTATAATTGACCTAGACTTTTTAGAACCTTGTGATAATGTGAAAATAGTAAAATACAATGTCCAATTTACACAGAAACAAGAGAGCGATTAAAATATTATGTTGGTAACATATTCTACTGCTATTTAATATTATAAAATTACTAACATGATCAATAATGGAAAAAATGTATTCTGTAATGTAAAACTTTTCAGTCCATATATTGAGTGATTCCATAACTTTGACAGGACATTATTTATTGTATCCTTTGCACAAAGAGCCATCAATTAAAAAATAGATCATTCTTTACAATGAATTCCCACTTAGACAATTATATCATTAAATAAAATTAATATTTTGTACCGTAACTTACAGTATTCAAGATCTTCAGAAAAATCAACAGTTGCATTGTCCATCCAGCCATGAATCAGTACTTTGGTGTTTTTAGAAGAGTTGAACCCTGCTTCATACAAGAGTTCAGGGTCACCGATAGTTACTACTGTGTATTTCACATCGGAGACTCTGCTCAACAAAAAATACAAAATTTTATTGCTAACACCTACTAACAGCATTTAAGGTGTTGTTACCACACCACATGTTGGTTTACACATCTAGTAATTATTGTGTGTAGCAGACTTTGTCATTGATTTAACACTTTGTACAGCTGAATATATCTAATATGAAGTAATGGTTTGTGTTGATTACCTTGACTCTATATTTAATCAAAACCGAGTTTGTTAAAACTTGCATCATGCTCAAATGTATATTTTTCCTTACTGGCAACCCAATGACACTACCTCTATCAAATTCCAATAGAGCTTACTGATGTCTTAAGACACTAAAATGTACATATGTTTTATTGCAATCTTGGAATTATTTTTTTCACTCTTTCTCTTCATGTATATGACTTTCTAGTTATCAAGCCTGTCCTTATGAATCAGTACTTTGGTGTTTTTAGAAGAGTTGAACCCTGCTTCATACAAGAGTTCAGGGTCACCGATAGTTACTACTGTGTATTTCACATCGGAGACTCTGCTCAACAAAAAATACAAAATTTTATTGCTAACACCTACTAACAGCATTTAAGGTGTTGTTACCACACCACATGTTGGTTTACACACCTAGTAATTGTGTGTAGCAGACTTTGTCATTGATTTAACACTTTGTACAGCTGAATATATCTAATATGAAGTAATGGTTTGTGTTGGTTATCTTGACTCTATATTTCATCAAAACCGAGTTTGTTAAAACTAGCATCATGCTCAAATGTATATTTTTCCTTACTGGCAACCCAATGACACTACCTCTATCAAATTCCAATAGAGCTTACTGATGTCTTAAGACAATAAAATGTAAATATGTTTCAATTGCACTCTTGGAATTACTTTTTGCAGTCTTTTTCCTCATGTATACAACGTTTCTAGTTATCAAACATGTCCGTATTAGGAAGGCTTGCCCCCTTTTACACTCAGGGACAAAAAATCTTTTAAAGATAGCTTTTTTGAAGGTTTAATTTTATAGACAATTTATTATACACATACTTCATCTTTCCAGTAAACCTGTAGAAATTGGAACCAGGATGGCAGGATGGTAGATTGTAAAAGTTATGTGACAGCTGCTTACACAGAGAATGGAGGATGTATAGAAATATAATAGTTACAACTACTGTAAAATAATTTGCTGCCATTTCACACTGATAAAAATAACAGGTTATGAAACTCTTTCATGGTATCAATTCAATCTGGGTGGCTAAGGAACCACAAAAGATTTCGTAGACTGGTTTAAGTTTAAGCGTGAATAATAAAGTGAGAAATGCACACTCTGTGTGAGTATTGTAGGAACTGCTGTGATCATATGGCTACACTAGGCTGTATACGGGTGAATTGAGAAGTTAGCATAAAATAAAATAAAGTAACTCATTACAAATAGTTCTTTTCCAACGATTTCACTGTCTCTACAAATTATAAAGTGAAACTAATAGACAAGCATTACTACTTATTTTAAATGCCTTATTTGAGTTCAAACCATTAACAGATTATTTCAAAACTTAATTAAAGTCAGAACTCTTCATACTATAAATTAATTAATAATCATTGAATATTTATTGTAATTAATTATTTACCTTGTGAACAAGAGGAATGTAGTGTACAATGAAGCATTCTCAACATAGGATGCTTCCCACTCATTGTAGCAGTAGTTACATACTTGTTGAAACCATACTTCAATCGGATTTATAAATCCAACATCTGAAAAACAAATTACTTGGCTTAAAACATCACTCTAGATCAAATGATGGTTTTACACATAATTAGTTGCTATTACAAATATTTAAAAATCAATCTTCTTACTTCATATAACATAGCTATGGTAGGCAGGTTTGATTCAATTTGAATGTTGAGTTTAGCTCCAGTTCAACTTCCTTTTATTACAGAGTCTGGTATCTGAAACTCTCACTCCTAGAATCTGTCATAATCGTCTGAAGAGATCCAAACAAAGTCGGTGACGAAGAACAATTGACACGATTGAGTGTTCCTGTTGAGACAGTGAGACTACCGCTTCACCTATTTATAGGTGTCTCTGATGTCGAAATGACATAAAGGTTCATTTTGAGATTCTTCGTCACCAACTTTCTTTGCATCTCTTCAAACGAACATGACTCCAGATTCCAGGAGTCAAGTCTGAGACAGCATCAGATACCAGATACTGCAATAAAAGAAAGGTGAACTGGAGCTAAACTCAACATTAAAATTTTCTTACTTGTTTTAGTTTTAAGAGATAAAATTTCTATTTTATAGTATATTTTTAACTCTTTTACGTAAGTGGGACATAACTTTTTGATAATTGATACTACCAATTTTGATAATGACTTGTAAAAAAAGTTAATCAAAATAAAACTGAAGAAGGGGTAATATTTTGCAGTTTTACGCCTTCTTGAAGACTGGATATGTTTGGTAAAAAAACCACTCTTCTTCTTATCATATTCACTCTTCCAGCATTCTCAGCGAGTTGTTTCTTTTTGGTCTCCCTTTTCCCATTTTACTACCATGTATCTCCACTACAAAATTGTCCTCTCCTATCTTCTCCACATTTCCAAACCACTTCAGCTTTTTCCTCTGGAATTTTTCCACATTGCTTCTCCAATGTAGCTTGTACTTACTTTCTATGTATTTTTAAATCTCCCTAAACGATGCCTCTTCATTAATTTCATACCTCAACTCCTTCATTATCTTATATAACATGTATACAAAGTGCACATCCTTGTCTCAATCCATGACTACTTAAGCCAACCTATTTACTCTAAACTACCCTTAAACGGTTTCCATTATCACTGTACAACTCTGACTCTGTCTACTATATTTCTCTTAATCCTTTTCTCTGTCAAGGTCTCCCATAAATCCCCCTATTTACACTTCCATAGACCTTCTTTAGGACAGAAGGAAGTAAAAAATAAATATAATCAAAAACTATATTTTATAGAACTACCTATAAACAAGTTTTCTCAATATAAAAGTAAAATTGAATTTATAAAAATATAACAGTTCTAAAACATATAAAAAATTAGTAATTGTTGTATCTTTCTAATTAAGTTTATGTGTATTACTTCCACTAACAAGGGGACCGAAATCTGTAACTGCTTATACTAATCAAAATCTCAAATTTTAATTTTATACATGGTGAGGTAATGTTGTTTGTTTCTTTATTAGTTTAGAAAGCTGCATAAAAGCAAGTTGAATTCTTGTACTGCACTGTGATATATGATTGTAGTAACAGAGTCAAGTCAAAAGATCTTTATTCATTTTTTTACAAATGTATAGAAATGAATGGTGTGAGATATAATATAACTCACAAGTCACTGTTCCTAACATTTTTATATATTCTAAGAGGAAATTATTATAATTATTCTATGATGGAATCAAAATAATTATATATTATTTAAGTTTTAAAATTATACATATACTATTTTTATTGCACAAACGGATGGACCAATACATAAATTGAAATATTAAAGTAAATCCTTTAACTGGAGGTGGAAAATTCCTCAAAGGAAATATTAACTAGACTGCTAAATTAATTAAATATTCTTTAAATAGTTTTTTTAATTTTTATTGGTTTGAATAGTTTGCGATATTATTTGAAATTAATTTTTAAAACTTATTCCCCATGTACATAGCAAAACGACAATGTCGTGACTTAGTCTACAGCATCAAGGTATTTGCACAAACCATGTTATTATTTATATACCACAAATGTAATCATATCTATAAAGGTACCTTCTAGAGAACGTCAATAATGTACACTATTGCACACACAGCGAGTAACTTGCTCAGGCTGTAGCGAAAATACAGGGAGAGTGAGTAGGGGGTTAGTCCCCTCCAGAGCCAAAATTAAGAATTGAAACCCACATACTTATACACTTAGAACTTTATTTTAGCTTTTTATAGTTTGCTTAGCAATAAGCCGTTTAGTAATGTTTTCATAAATTATGGCATGAATTACTAAAATGTAGTTGAGGAGGAGGGTAACCCTAAGCATGTGTAGACATCACATTTTAAACCATCCCCTCTATTCAAGGATCCCATATAGCTAAACTGTATTCCAGCATCTGCTACAATCTAAGACAACTCATTATTTTATAAAATTAAAAATGTAACTAGATTTAAAAATAATAAAAACTCAAATTTGTAATATAAATTTTATTTGCTATGACTTATATGGGGGCTAATTTGTAACTTTATTATGATTTGAGTTTCTGATTTCTGAATTTTTAAGTAAATGATAACAAATTAATTTTTCATATAAAGTTAGTAATTAGAAGGACTTACCAGAATGGTTGGTATATTCATTTTCACCTAGGGTTTTTTGAGTGTTGTTTATTGGGAGATCATAAAAGAGTTGGCATGTAATAACACATATATAGAAGAAGAAAATCATCTTGAATGAGAAGCTGTCGTAACATCACAGATTTTATCTACAAGAGCTCTGTACTCAATTCAATCATTGAACTATTCTGTCTTGACTAAATCTATTTATTAAAAATATTGAATTATCACCACATTCTTAGAAGCATTCTGTCAATTCAGTGTTGGCCCCTCTTGTTTTGCAACCAGATAAGAATTATCTGAATTTTTATCAATTATTTTCTCCTAAATTAGAAACAAGCAATAATAATTTATTGTTTTAGTTTTTTTTATCTAATCAATCAACAGATCAAGTACTGGAACAGTATGTATTAAGGATCAAGAATTGGTAATTTAGCAAAATCACTTTTTTAAGTACTCCTGCACATATTTTCAGAGCCTGTTTGTTTCTGCACTGGGTTTGTTTACTCTTAAAGTATTTAGACACTTGAAACTTATTCTGAACAACTGGAAATAAAATGAAAAATTTTTATGCTGGCAAAATTTGCCTTTTTATATTCGCAAGATGTGTCTATGGAAAGTAAGCACCATTCTACAATAAAAATACAATACTTTTTAAGATTTTTTCAAAATAATTTTATTTTTAGATGAAAGGTTGTACTATTTTTCAACATGGTTTCCATAATTTTTAGGCACTTGCCATAGTTTTGTTTCATGTGCACTCTTGGTTTTAATGTGGGTGAGTGAACTACTCCCCACTGAACTGTTTCAATATCTTTTGAGCAATTTTGAAACATCTATGGATAATTATGGAACCTGGCAGGAACATAGCTTGTGACAACTATGGGCCTGGATGTATAATGTTATACAAAACATTTCTTGACACTTGTGTAAATTCATCTGAAAGCATTTTCAATGTGAATCGTGTGTTCTCCTTAATTTTCTCATCCACTCACATAAACAAATTATCCCCTTGGAGGATTCACTTCTGACTTAGTTGAACATTCGCCGGGCACAGCAAAAACCAATGTGTCACTTAAATCTGGGCAACCTTACAGATGTCCAGGAGTGCACATTATTGTACAATGTATTTATGTCCTTTATTTCATACTGCACATTTTTCAGATCACAAGAGTTGCAGGATTATTATTAGTCCCTCTATTTAAATAAAAAAGCTTTTTAATTCATTAAAATAAATATTAAGATATTGTTATGAAATGGTGATTGAATAACTTTTATGTCATTTATGACAATAGTATGGTTGAACTAGCAAGCATATTACTCATTCCTCCTAGTTTTTAGTCTTAAATTTCTGTTACAAAAAAAATAAAAATAATCATATACTAAATACTAAATGTTCACACACAAAATTGTCGAACTAATGGTTGACAATAGTTGACAATATTGTAATTTTACTTTCTTAAAAAATATAAATTATTAATATTTCATTGCAGAGTGTTAAAAATAGCTCCTTAGAAAAATATGCAGTAAAACTCACAGAAATACAATATTATAAATTAAATTAATCTATTGAACATCAAAACATTGAGGAGCTACTGCGAAGTGATTGTTTAAACACGTAAATATATTTTTCATGTGAGCATTAGTCTTTTTGGACTAACCATCTGAAAAGAAAGTCAAAACCAATTTTTGAGTATACATATTAAAATTTAACTTCTATTAGTCAAGTCATATATTTATTGGGGGGACAAAAAGTACATTTGTATAGCAAATGTCAAGTATCTAATAATTTTGACACACATGCCACATCAAACTCTCATTTATACATACATTTTGACACTCACACTACTCCGTTCATCTCCAATATTTCCCACCTCAATTCAGGAGTAAGTTGTCTGATTGTGCGGTCTCCCAGTTAAACGCCATAAACTCCCATGCTATAAAATGCGTTTGACACTAAACACTGTTTCAAACAAGTTTAAATTCTTTAAGTGTACATGTATTTTAAATGTCATTTGGCATATTGGGGAATGAGATGAACCCCTGCCATTAATTTTGCTATGATGCGTATCACTTGTTTTTTAAGTTCGCACGCTCCCAAAAATTGGTTACTTGCACATTCACTCCACAACATCAGTCCGTACATGAGATGTGGATAGATCAAGCCATAAAATGCTATCATCATAATCTGAATAGGGCAGTATTTAGCTAGAGACTTCAAAACACACATTCCTGAGGATAATTTGGAGCAAACGTAATCGATATATGAACATTCCATGTCAAATCTTGGTCAAGGTAAATTCCAAGGAATTTCGAGAAAAAAGACCTCTTCTAATAGGCCTCATCCAACACGATAGCCAGGCCAGTGGTGTATTTCAAGTTTTGCCGCCCAGGGGCTACAGGCTATCTGCCGCCCTTTGTTTGTTTCATAGCCAAAGTTGTATTAAAAACATAAAAGGTGTAAACAAGGTTATAAGTTGAAACCAATTGAATCTTGTTATCTTTTGTTGAAGATATTAATGTATTTTAGTTTACCAACACTGTAATATGATTAGTTTAAAAAAAATAAGAACATTTTACAATAATAAAACAACTAATCACATTTAAGTCGTAAGTGTGCAATCTGGCAAGTAAAATGTTCATGTTTATTCAAGAAAAAGTAAAACAAAACTTTGTAACATTTACATCTCTATGGTTATTAAATGAACTTTCTTCTTGATTTAGGGACTGAGAATGAATTGATAACATCATCGAAAGTTAATTTCTTGGTCATCTCAGACTCGATGGTTAAAACAGCCACATCCCTCCAAACGTACTTCAGCCAGCGTATATCTCGTGTAGGTTTTTATCTGAAAATGATATCTCTGCTGAAACAGTTTAATGCAAGGATTGTTAAAAAAAGTTTCAATGTCATGTCAACATAGGGGTATAGCCTACGTCTTAAATATTGTACAAATTAATGTAACTACAGTTTATAGAGATTAATAACACTGTTTAGACATCTCTTTAAGTTCATTTGAGAAACAAAACAAATGTAGATTTTCTGTAGCAAAACCTTCTGGTAGAAGGGACATATTTGTTATGAAAATTGCATATTTTTTACAGTGATCAGTTAGTGTCTCCTTGTCTGGTTCTTCTTTTTCGCTAAAGATGAGAAATCCAAAAATCGAGCTCAGTTCATCCTATACAGCTTTCCTCTTTCCCAATTCATTAGATAGGGTGTCTAATATTATATATTTTTGAGTTTTCATAAATATGGAACTCTTTTCTTATTCTACTAATATACTCTGATTCATACAATAGTGATAGATGATGGTACATTAGACAAGTCGGTTACAAATTATGGCAGCGTTTTACTAGTAATATTAAATCTGTTGATTAGATCTCCCCACAGAATTGGCAAAACATGAATTTTAGAATCTTTGAAGCTTACAAAGGCACCTAACGGCTTCAAGTCAAGTTGCCTTTTCTGTTTCGCCATTTAAAATAATTTTGAGTGCTTCTATTACTCCTTACCAATCTTCATTCAATGCCTTGCAAGCATAACCTCTCACTGTTGATAGACTTTTTAGGTTTAAGTTGTTTTTTAGTATCTACATATCAACGAAAACTACAATACTTCTGCTGCCCTTTACAGTACAGATTACAATTGACAGTCTAACTTCACACAGTACACCAGCCTAGATATATACACCCTTAATTTTCAAATATTCTTAATTGAATTGTTTACATATGTTCATTAAAACCTTTGCTCCCCCCAAATTTTGCTGCCCTGAGCTACAGTCCCTATAGCACCCCTAAATATGCCGTTGGGCCGTGCCATATTTGCAGTCTGTTGAGCGCAAAGAAAAAGTTAGAACATTGTATTTTGAAGAATTTGTTTTTACTATTGGTATTCAACTTTTGTAATCGTAATAACATGCAACTCTGACTTGAACAAATTAATATTAAAGCAGTATAAAGTATTGGTGTTTTATGAATTATAAAATAAGGTATAATTTACTATAAATAATATCTTAATATAATATAAATAAGTTATTAATATAAAAAATAACTTATACGTAGTACTTCATTGATAGTTAAAATAGTCAATAAACCACACACACACAAATTATTTTACTTATATAGTTCACAGTGGAGACAATAAATTTTGCACGATTCTCAGCAATTCAATTATCTTCCTACTCCATTGGCATTAAAGCTCTTTGGTAAGACCTTAATGTATATATTTATATGTTTTTATCCTTTGTATATTAAATATACAAATCACAATTATACAAGTGATAGATTTTGTCACTGTGATTTTTCATGTGTAGACAAAGAATCATAACAAAAACTAAACAACTGAAAAATTATTCTTAAAAATTCAAAACTAATATCAGAATACTTTAACTAATAAAATAATACTCAACACACTATTTGCAAACTCTTCTATCTACTTAATTTTTCATGTCATTGTTTATTTTTATCTACGAACAAGTATGTGATAAATTCATGTTTGTCAAATATGAATAAAATGTTTTTTTTTTAATCTGATTGTCTTGAGTACATTTACACCTTTGTACTATTATCACTTGATTTTTATTATTTGATATAATTAGAAGTGATTTTGAAATCTCAAGGTAAGAATAACAATAGGAACATCACTTCAATGGTAACATAATATCAACTGTGATTTCAATATGCTGGTTTATCTTACTAGCTTCTTTTTATGTATTGGTGTGATTTGTTATAATCTACCTAGTACAATTTTTTCAGATTCAAATAAAATGCCGAAATGACATGTTTACTTTTGGTTGCAAATAAAAAAAAAACTGTAGAGAACTGATAGACATAACGTATCAACAACTATGAACAGTGTAGTTATTTTAAAGTTATTAATATAATAATCTAACTTATTAGTAGTTCTTCGTTGATAGTTGAAATAGTCATTAAACCCCCATCCTCAAACACGCGCGCACGCTTAATGACTAAAAGACAGTTCATGCAGACCCTTATAGTAGGTTTGAGTAATCTTTTAAGTCAGAAGTTTTCCAGCTAGTAACTAAGAATGACATCGAAAAACTAACCTCTAAAGTAGCTATCATAGAAAAAGAAAATAATAGCCTTAAAAAATAACTAACAAAATTTAAAAAAGTGAAAACTTTAGAACAGGAAATTTGATAGAGACGTAACAATCTTATATTTTTAAAGGTATAATAGGCAAAAAATATATCTAGACTACAAAAAATTGTCCAGCGATTTTGTAATGAAGTGCTGAGATCCTCAAACAATATTAACAGAGCACATTTGTTAGGGAAGGATATAAACGCCATTATAGCACGCCTGCCGGATGATGCTGACATTAACTATATTATGATGAACTCTCTCACAAGCTTAATACTCTGGGTACGCTGTCCTAGAGATTTTACACGAGAGATGAGGTGAAGTCGAGCATGCTTGGCTGCAGTGCGAGTGGATGTGCAGAGAGTAGCAGGCCGGATACGGATGACGTTGATTCACGACCATCTGATAGTGAACGGAATCAGACTGACTTTGAAGAGGTGCAACTTACTGAAGGCTGGACAGAGAGATGTGTCGGGAGGCTCAATGATGAATTTTGAACACGACTTCAGTGAGTTTGTGACGAATGTCTATGCAAAGTATGAGGAAGACGAGCAGCAGGTGGAGATGGACCGAACAGCGGCCGTTAAATTAAGACAGCCAATCCGTTAGCTGATGAAAACGGCGACGGATACTAGGCAGGAAAGAGGTTCAACAAATGACTAATATAAAAGTATTAGTATACAATGTGTTTAAACTTAAAAATAAAGTAGGTGACAACATTTTTTGAATTAATGGATAATTATGATCCAGTTGTATTGTTTGAAACGTTTATATCATAGCAGGAAAGATATTTTAACTGTACAAAGTGTTTAGATTTTAAGTTACATTTTGTTTCTGATAGTGGAGTGTCGCATTTTGGTCGGAATATAGGATAATATACTTTAATTATTGAACATAAAATCCTTTTTTAGTATTTCTAATTTACTAAAATTGAACATTTTACCGTCATAAATCTATTGGGCCGTACATTGAACGTATACCCATCATATATATTTATTTAAATTACAATAATTGGGAATCAGATTTTTAAAATTATAGCACTTATTCAACTCCAATGACTTTAAAGGGCAATAGTTGTAGTCGATCTTAACGGACGTGTAAAAAATTGAAACACCTAGGCTAAATTTCTAGAAAATGAAAACTACCGTACAAGTAGTATTGAAAGATACTGTCATAACTCAAAAAGGTTCCTACCCATGTCTGTGTGGGTGGGATGGTGTTAGAGTTTTAGATAACCATGCATTAATATTATTAAATTATAGAATGAAGAGTGATGAATTCGGGAAATTTACTTCAATTGTCAGGATAAAGTGTTTAGTAATTTATTTGGCAGGATTTTTTTAAACTCGTTAAGATTTCAAAAATTATCCGGAATCATATCATATGCCAATAAATAGAACACACTATCACCGTTGCTGCTCATGTCACGAGGCTGGGAGATGAGAGAAATCAACAACTATTACCACCAAGGGCGTCGTTAAGGGTGGCAGGGGTCAGCTGCCCCCCAGAGATTCTAAAAAAACCAAATGTAAAGCAACCAAAGTCCTTGCTTGATCAATCATTCCCGTACGTCGAAACTCGAATGAATTCACCAATTCCATTTCTAACATTTTCTACGCTCAACTATGGTCTGTTCTGTGCTATTGTTAATGCCTCGTGGGAGAGTAGGGTGGGGAAGCAACACGTAGTTGCCCTGCCCGCCGCCCGCCAAGGTTTTCGCGTCTGTCATTTATTAGTGATTAGTGAGTCCACGTTGCCTCTGCCCGCTTTGATGTTGGAAGGCAGCGCCTGCACCACGCCACATCGCCAGCAACTTCTCATCCTAGATACTGCCTCGGCAACAAGCAATATTACTGATAACAATCCCATACATATTATTTCTTGGATTATTAAAGTTAGGGCTGAAGTTCTAGATTTAAATTATAAACCATGGCTAATGGATGCAAACTACAACTTTTATGTAACCTATTGGAATACAATACAGGTTTTCGTTTCGTAGTGAGATGTCCCATATTCGAATACTGAAGAAAAAAGTGGGTTGGGCTTAAAAACATTGACTTATGAGCAGTACAATATTGGTTGGGATTGGTTGGTGCTTGGAAAATTTATGTTGGAAGCAATGTCTTACAAAACAACACTTACAAGTTAATTATGCTACTATGCTATTATGCTATATGCTATTACTATTTGTTTTTTTCACGATACCTCAAATTACATTCTTTTTTAGGGGGAGAGAAGGCCAGTAGATATATAATCGAAACTTATTATAATACTTGTATTTTCTTTGTATACAGTAAAATGTATTATTCTTTTAGCACTAACCTACACAGACGGGCAAAAAGCTATATTGTCTATAATTAATACCATGTCAAATTTAAGACAAATAATATGCGCATATCTGTGTTACTTTCTACTTTCGCCCATATACTTATTTTCAATCTGTGTATCTTTTACTTAAATCATTTAAATAAAATACTATATCATTTCACGTCCTGCTGAAACTAGCCACTATTCCACTCAGTAGTCAGCAATACACTGCTTTGTAATCAAAATTGGGGTAGAGTACGATAAGCAGACACGGTTTATAAATCGGTTAGTATAATCATCGATACTATTCAAATATTGAATACGGTTTATAAAGCACGTCAAAATATCTATAGTCATAATGAAAAACAATTTGAAATTAATATAATACACACAGTGACAATCTCATAAATGATAAATGAGATGTAATTATCAAACAATTAGAACTTGAAATAGGAAAACTCATAAAAAAATCAAAGAAATGGTAAAAAATAAAAAAAACATTTACAACAGAAAATACCTAATATGCGTTTATATGTTTCCCTTGTGTAACAATAATTAACTGTTTTCGAGAATTTATGAAACATGTTCTATAGAAAACCGTACTGTACTTCTCTTCTGTACAAACACTCACAGAGATGATTTGCAAACAGGTCAGTTTGTTGATATACCACTTTTTAAACGTCTTTCACAATCCTCCACGAGCTTTCGACTGTCTGTTATTATTTCTATAAGAAAATAAGTGTATTATATGAAAAAGTGTTTATAGTTAATACAAGTTATATATTGTTAAGAAAAATCAGTATTGGTTTGTTATATCAAGAGTTATAACTAAGTAAAAATGTCGATGCCGATGTAAAAAATTGGGTCCGCTTATTTTACTTTAGTTTACCCCAAAATTGTGTTAACTGTTGTTTAAGTTTCACTACCTCTGAACTTGTTTGTATCAGAAAGCTAGTTTGTAAAATTGTATGAGCAAATCATATTTAATAAATCAACACTATAATATTGCACGATCAGACGCTGTGTAAAACCATTTGATATTTTGTGGCTTTTACAGAGATTTGATATTTGTTCAATGTCGGTTTAACACATTAGGAATTTTTTAATGTTCGTATACAAATACTTAACAAAAACTTAAACTTCACTGATTTAGTCTTCATTTGGTTGATTTTGGTTTTTTAACATTTCACTCATGAATGAATGTAAAAATCGCTAAAATAGCTAAACAAACCTTAATAAACAACTCTGCCACTTATCTTATTTTTGTGTCAGTTTCAATTTGATGACATGTATTCTATAGCTGGTATTATATCACATAGATATTTAGAAATACAATAGAATCATGGTTTCTCTGACTAATATGACGATTTAAAAATACGTTAGTGATCAAACATAATTAATTGAAAGTATTAACTGAAACATATAGAATATTTGTATAGAAAAATTACCAAATTTTCCTAACACAACGCCCTGAAGTTTTTTAAGCAAGGATAAACAAGCGTTAAAAATAATATACATAAAAATGTTTATCGAGATTCCATCCCCTAAATAGGTAGAACCTTTGTATCTAAGAAAAAGAAAGAAAGCAACTGTGATAGAACAAGACGTGTGATGAGGCACAAATTTGAAAATATATACTCCTATGAATCCAAAGATGCAGTCATGATGACCTTTACACCCTTTAAATTTTCCACCTTTACTCGATTCTTTCCATTAATACAATAGTCAAAGTTGGCTATTCTTCACTCATATACAGCATGACGTGCCTTTAAAATTAATATTTATTTTCTTTGATACATGACTGTATTAAACGAAGCCGTTTACTTAACTCTCTCACTATTATCTCACCTTTCTTTTACTTGAGAAGATTTTCTCTAGTTTTAACTTCTCTACGTTAATAAGTATTGTACACTGTTTTATGTACGAAAATAGTTTTGATCTTGTTTTTTGTATGTCTTTGAATGGCGCGAAAATGACAATAAAGTTTTCGAGTTCTTTGGTTTTTAACACACCGTTGCTGGCTTGGTATGGTAGTTTGTATTTCATTGAATCATTGCTTGATGAAGTAATTTATTACTTCTTAGTGCTTATTCGTGTTATCCACTGTACTTAGTGAATTGTCGAATCAAGTGACTATAGAGATTTGTATTTTGTTTAGATTTGTCTCGCTGTAGTTTCTTCCTTAAGAAATTTCAAGTAATAAAACAAAAGGAAAGGATAGGCTATATTGGTTGAAGATCCAAGTTCACTTTTATTTAAGGATTTTATTGTTAGGAATTTAACAAAGGTAAGTCGTTCAAAATATGCTGCAATCGGCCTATCTGTTGTCGATTTAGTCAAGTCTTTACTGAATACTTCAATTAATATTATAATAATCTGTTCAAAATGGTTAACATTGAGGGCTATTGGGTTTTGTAGCACCATGGATAATGATCAAAATCTACATTATTGCCTAAGCCTAAACTGTTATTAGTGATGTTCATACATAATAGCATAAGCATAAAAACAATAAAAAGGGCAAATATTTACTTTAGCCACTTCATATTTTTTGCCTTTGGAAATTATAAAAGGTGGCAAATCACGAATTTGACGTTATCAACGTTTTCTGCTCATCCTCCTGAACAAAAAATATATATGGTTTTAGGGGTTGCAAATGACAAATAACATGGTTTTAGAGGGTATATACATAAATAGTCAAGTTCTTAATGTTCTGTTTGTGTGCTGTGTCTGGATATCTGTAAATATTATCTGCGGGTGGGACTGATAGCGTTTCTGTTATCTGAGTGCTCTGGGACAGAAGTCAGAGATAATGTGTACTGTAGGTTGGATCGAGTGAGTGCGTGACAATCATGGATCAACCATCCACTAATTCGACCAATCGTAGGCTAGTGAACTGGTGTGACGTAAATATTATCTGTGGCTGGGACTGATAGCGTATCTATTATCTGAACGCTCCGGGGCAGATGTCATGGTGCTTCACTAGATATCGTGTGCCACTGTAGTTTGGATCGAGTGAGTGCGCGACGATCATGGATCAACCATCCACTAGTTTGACCAATCGTAGTGAATTGGTGTGTCGGAGTGTTTTGTCGGGCATGGTTACGTTTCGACCAAAACGAGATTATTTATTTTCTGTACATTCTGTGGAACACACTAGTGGTAAGTGTTCTCTTTTAATGTCCGTTTATATACGTATTCATATTAGGGGTATTCATGATTTATTAAGTTTTTTACATGGTACATAATTGCCTTTCCATTACGATTCAATTTATATTTCTGATCAGCCCCTCTAGAATTTGATATTTTACTGATAGGTACTATCTCGAGGGATGTTTTTCTTTTGTTGATATCAGCGCGGGGCAAAAGGTGCTGCTGAAGCCCGCGCTGATCGCCGGAGGCACTCGTCTCAACTCGACAACTAATGGTAATTCTAAGCAATATATGGGTCAACCTCGATTTTTCTCATATTACAATATAATGTTCCAATAGTCAATTAGGAAAGGAAATGACTAGAATTTCTTGCTGGAAAGCAGTTATAGGGAGCAGGCAACCGCCAGACGGTCATGTGTTTAAAATTGTTTTACATACATTACACCTACATTATATTGTAATATGTAATAACAATTTATCAGTAATTTTTAATAAAAAAAAAGAATCACGCACGATGCCTGCCCGCTGCTTGCTCTTTTAGAAAAAAAATTAACTCGAGTAGTTCCAAATTTGAAGCCCAGATCACGTCAGTGCCCCTGATCACTAATAGGTAATTCTAAGCAATATATGACCGTCTGGCAGTTGCCTGCTCCCTATAACTGCCTTCCGGCAAGAAATTCTAGTCATTTCCTTTTCTAATTGACTATTGGAACATTATATTGTAATATGAGAAAAATCGAGGTTGACCCATATATTGCTTAGAATTACCCAACTAATTAATTTGTAGCTCGAAATTTAAGAAAAACGTTGTTCATTTGGATCAAAATTCGAGTAGGGTACGATAAGCGGACCTGGTTTTTTTATATTGAAGAATGTTATCATCGATACCTAATATTCGCATCTCAAATCCTACCTGACTATCAATCGATATAAAAGTATCTATAGTCTTCAATAACAATCATATGTTTTAAATTAAAATATAAATTTAATATTTACAGCGATCAAAAAAATTATTATAACCTAAATTAGGAAAACTGAAGACGACCATATTTGCTCCTCTCTCAGTTACAGTTGTTTCTTTCCCACAAATTTCACATAATGGTGTTTTCGGTTTGAGTCCAACATGTTGAAGTCACAAAAACAATATATTTTATTTATGTCTTATCATCTTTGAAAGCAATGTCAAGTAGTTTTCTAAAATTGACTGCCATTTTTAATAATCAAAATTACTTATGTAAAATTGAAATATTACCCTACAGTACGTGTATTATTTTAAAATGCTTACAGCTGTTGATATAGACTATTTAAGTTAATAGTTCAAAAGAATTAATCAGTATCGAATGATTATATCGATGGTTATGATCAATATCGTTCGCCAATTTCGATATAAAAAACCGGGTCCGCTTATTGTACCCTACCCCCAAGACATCCTGCCAGAGGTCCTGGAGGAGATACAAATCTTGACATGTAGGCTATTTTGAACAAATTCCCAATGATAGAGAACTGATGTATATGTTTTGTGCAGCCAGTACAAAGGCTTATGGAAGAGAAGATAATCAACATTTATGTACAAAATATGTAAGAAGGGATTGCATCCCAAGTGTTTTATTTTTGATCACTGATAAATTTTTGGGTTTTTTTTTGTTTGAACATTATCCAACTTTAAAAAACTAGATAACTTTTACAATGTATAGTTGAACATATAGTTTTACTTAGTGTGATTGTTAATGTTATCCGTATTTTTCCTTAACTTTATAATTTGTGTTAATTTTTTTTAATACAACCAGTTCGTTGCCACAATTTTTTTATTTGTCAACATTTTATCAATAATTTTCAACAGAGTGTTCATATCGTAATTTAATGGACACTGAATTTATTGAATAGAGCCCAGACTTTTTTCATCAACATAAGAAGGTCCAAAAAAACATTTTTAATTTTGAGTCAAGCTTCTTTTAATATATTCTAATAGATGATTGAATTTTTATCTATAATTTTTTTAAATCATTAAATAGGTAGGGTACGATAAGCGGACCCGGTTTTTTTATATTGAAGAATATAGTCATCGATACCTAATATTCGTATCTCAAATCCTAGACTATCAATCGATATAAAAGTACCTATAGTCCTAAATAACAATCATGTTTTAAATTAAAATATGAATTTAATATTTACAGTGATCAAACAAATTATTAAACTATACGTAAATAATAAAGAGAATAATAACTAAAAGTAATCAATTTGAACATTCTTTCCCAATTTTTTGTTCCTTAAAAGTTCTTCCTTTAAGATATATTTATGTATATAAGGTACTCAACATTTTTTTCTTAAGAAGTAGAAACTGTAGGGAAAATTATGAGTATATTAACAGACTGCGTAGTAATAAAAATGTGTTCTTACAGAAGCCAACAAACACATATTTTACAAAATAATTAAATTTTTTAGCACCTACATTATTTAACAAATTGCGAAACAACATAAGTAATATAAATGTTTTTCTTAAAAAATTAAGACTATGATTGTTTACATGTCAGAATATTGAAGATTTATTGTTTTTTATTTGTAATTAGTTGTTTTAGTTTTCCCTCCTACTTTACTCCACTGTACTTTGCTTTACTCACTATATATTGCCTTTAATTATAATTATTATAGTTATGATAAGTATTATAGTATTATTAAATCATAAATTCTCTCAATAAGTATTTAAGTAGTTTTGTCTAATGATGTTGTAACTGTTCATATTATAAATTGTAGTAGTTTGGAAGAGTAGTATTTATTGTATCTTTGATTGTGTATTATAGATTTAAGTATAATTACTTTATTTTTGTTTATATAATTTAGTTGCCATTTGAACGGTGATATTTAAAATTGCAGTAAAGCCTCCAATCAGACTAAGCCTTGGAGGATTAAATATTTCTCATGATATACTTATTAAATGTATGTATGTATGTAAGGTGTTGTTTGAGAAATAAATTTCTTTCTTTCTATTATAACCAAAATTAGGAAAATTGAAGACGACCATATTTACTCTCTCACAGTTACAGTTGTTTCTTTCCCACAAATTTCACATAATGGGTTTTTCGGTACGAGTCCAACATGTTGAAGCCATGAAAAAGCGTCATGTAGTTTTCTAAAATTGACTGCCATTTTTAATAATCATAATTACTTATGTAAAATTGAAATATTATCCTATGTGTATTATTTTAGAGTGTTTACAGCTGTTGATATAGATTATTTAAAAGTTAATAGTTCAAAATAATTAGTCAGTATCAATTTATTATATCGATGGTTATGATTAAGTAATATCGTTTGCCAATTTCGATATAAAAAACCGGGTCCGTTTATCGTACCCTACCCCATTAAATTTGTGGAATAAATAACAGAGATACAAATTATTTACAAACACTTTGCAAAAAGGATAGAAACCCTCTGGCACTGGCAGGCACACACTTGTAATAAATGCTTGGAACTGGTTGAGTACAAACAACTTGAAAAATACCTATATAGCATTAAAGGGTTAAACATTGAATCTAACCTTAGACATGAGAAAAGGCCTGTGAATAACCCTTGGAAATTTTTCCCCAAGTGGCATAACTCTTCATGACAACAGACATGGCAACTCTCTCAAGGTTAAAATTTGATTATGAAAAAGTCGTATCAGCAAATTTTAGAGATAATATTTACTTCACCATGTCAGATGTTGGCCTAAAACCACTTTATACCTATTTTTTTGAAATAGTATAGTAGTATTATTTCCAGAAAGAATTTGTAGGCACTGACAAACTATATTGATAAAATATTAGCCTGACCAACATTTTAAACATACTATCTAAATCTCAATTAGTTCATTGATGTAGGGGACGGGAGGAATCAGGGTTTCTGAATAATAAATTATCTATGTCTCTAAAGTACTAAATAAAAGTTAGGCCTATAGGTTTAGAATTAAAAGGATTAATTTAGTAAATACAATGTCTTCAACATCATAAATAATAAACGAACCATAACTATCAAACAAACAGATGGATAGGTAATAAAAATGATCTTATTTCAATAATAAAAACATCATGACAAGAAAACAAACACATAGAAAACGGGATATTGTCTTTCAATGTTATTTTGGTTTGTTTTCCAAATTACTTACATTTTTATTTTAATGAAGTCATCAAATATCATGTTAACAATCTTTAAATGTATTTATGTTTGTACAGATGACTTGAGTGCGTTCAGTTAAACTTAAATATTAAATTAATCAGTATTGGTTGATTATATTGATTGTGTATAGATGCAATGTTGATATAACAAATTGGTCCGCTTATCTTACTCTACCCGCAATTAGTTCCATCACTCACCTATTTTTTGTTTGTCTTTATTTTAGCCACAGTTTCTACCTCTTCTAGGTGAACTTTATTTTCGTTTTCATTTTTCGGTGTTGTCTGCCTCTGGGCATTTTTATGTTTGCTTATTTGTAGCAATTTGTGATTGGTTAAATTTTGTTATGAAGTTATTTTGACCAGTGTGAAACTGCCAATGGATTCCACTAAGGAGTTCTAACCCATTTCCCTTAGCATTCTTCATAGCCAGTTCCCACCACTCACTTAAGTGATATAATGAGTAAAAATTGCAGATGACTGACATTGAAACTTAAACTATAAACTTACAAATATAACCTGTATGCTAGCTAAAACAATCTACAAGTTGGTACATTACATAGCCGCAGTTTAATAGGTGGCCACCACCACAATCGAATCGCGATTATTGAATCCTCGATTAAAGTGTCTAGCCAAATTACACAGTAGGTATTTCAAATAATAATATAGTTCTGCTGCTTTTAAACCTTAAAAATTAATATATTAACGATAATTAAAACTATCTATGTTATTTATATTTATACAATGTTATAAACCAAACAATATAACATTTGTCTCGATTCCTTGTGACACAAAGAACACATGTATCGTAATTGTACTTGCCGCCATTAGTCAAATACCAAACAGATGATTTTACTATGAATTAATTTGGAGCCATGTCATTGAACTGAACTGCGTTGTAGACTTTTAAAATTGTATTATAGTGGATTATCTTCACTATGTAAAAGAAATGTATTTGTTTCTGATTATATAAAATAACTAATAACTAAACTTTACTAAACTATGTTTGAGCAGCAAAATACCTACGATTACTTTAGCCAATATGAAATGGTATTTCTGCAGGTACTAATGCCTTCAAAACTACATTTACTAATAAAAGGGCAAAGTTTGTTAGATTCCAACTGAAATAGTACAGATTTTCAGTATATTCATAATTCCAAATTTAGAATGCTCAAAAGTCTTCCATTATTCTTGTCGATGTCACTAGCCTACTCAGTGCGTAAATGAGATAAAAACAGGTAGCAATGTTTAATTGTGAATATCTATAGGTCAAGTGTTGTATTCGATAGTTTGGATATTTCTAATCGGTAATCATGATTCGATTGTGGTTGTGGCCGCTTATTATACTGCAGCCCTTTACAGAACTAAATATAAATTTAACGGTTTATTAACTAACAGTTAGTACCAACTGTCAGCGGCTGTAATAAAAATTAACCATAACAGTCTTTGTGATCATAGTTGGCTATTTTCTGCAGTGGATTTGAAAATCATGAAAAAGAATTATGCCTATCTCGTAGTTATGTATTTACAAGTATATAAAGCTTCCAAGGAGACAAGCACCACATTAAAATAAACAATATGTTCTACATAATAATACTTGAGTTTTATGAGCTGAGGTCTTTGTGGGAATGCTAGATAGAAGCTATGATCATTTACAAATAAACCAAAAAAACTTACTTTTTTCTCAAAAATACAAAACTGCTCCCAGCAAGGCACATATACCATCTGAAACTACACAATATATATTATGTAACACATAATGATATATATGTAATTTTTCTGGTCTCATGCGTTGAGGCTTTTTTTGTTAGACTACCAATAAGTTTGAGATCTACTACATGGAGATCTGTGGTAATAACTTATTGGTAGCCTAACAAAATAATTCACAGCGCATAAAACCAGAAGTATTATAGGCTACGGTATAGTAAGTGGCCACCACCACAATTGAACCAATGTACCAAATCATTAATTAGAAATACCGTACATAAGTTATCAAATACAAAAACATTCTAATTATAGTTATTTATAATTAATATTTGCTAGCTATTTTTAATGTACTGAATAACAATATTGTTAGACATACGTTAGAAATTAATTAAAATCATTTATATGGTATTTGAGAAATGGCTGTAAGTACAATGGCGATGTACATGTATCGTTTGTGTCACAATGCAGACCACTGTGTAGCCATGTTTGTTAATCTTCGATTCTTCCATTTTGCTCTTAATTCCTTGTGTATTTATAAACAAAAACTTAGAGTGTGCAGAATTATATACAACAGTACGCTCAATAGTATCTGTGTTACAATTATACAACACTACTTTATCAGCTCTTCTTTCTTACTCCTCAAGTTTGAAGTAATATCCTGTCTGTGGTCTCTTCTGCAGGATTACTATTTGCCTAGTAATCACATTGATACTCTCCTGTGCCAGACATCTTTTACCCTTGATGTTAAAGTGCATGCCATGGCGAATATGGAGTTCTCTACCAGCATTGCTTGCTTCTATGAATCTTAATTATTATATCTCTTAACTATTTCCTTTACTTCAAAATTGGTTTTCCTAATGTTTACACATAACCACTCAGGAAGGCCATATCGGTTTGGGACATCTACTAGAACTTGGGACATAATTTTTTTTAACTTGATTTAGAGTTTCAGAGATACCCATTAAAAACTCTTGTGATTCATTATGGATTAAGTCATTTGTACCTGATATAATAACTCACATATCTTGTTCTTGATAAAATCTTTGTGTTCAACTACTATTGTAAAGTAAATATTAATATATATTTTTTTTTTTGTAATTTCATAAAAATTCTAGTTAAGCGTGATTATTATCACATTTGAAGTGTAATTCTATTCCTTGTATTTTCAATTTTCTTTTTTTAATTCTTAAACCATAAATTTTATATAAATTGTATTATAGCCCAACACCCAAACAGCCAAACTTGGATAACTCCAACAATTTTAATTTGAAGTTTGGTATAGAATGAAATTTTATCCCAGTCTCTTGATACTCTATTTTAACTAGGCAGGAGAACTCCACACCACATATAAGGATTTGTCACTGAACTTGCATGCAAAATTTAAAGTATATCTCGTTTCATTCTCAAGATGTCCTATGGACAATCATACAGAAAATTGTGTAAGCTGGGTTTTTGCTGATGCTATGAGGTTTGAGTCATCTGCATGAAGATACAGATGACTCTTTATTTAACTGACAACCCCAAGTGTACCCTAATTATAGGAGGTGAACAGCAATGGATCCAAGATATAAGGGCTATTCCAGAAGTAACTGCCGTTCGCTTACAGTGCTGGTAGTAGTGGGGGTTGCGCTCTCTCTCTCACACACACTGCTGAATGCGGCAGGTCACTCAGCCTCTAGCCACATGGCAGTTCGAAGGTTGTACCAGTGTTCGTTCATTTTCTATAGCTTTGCGAAATGTATGCCGCAATAGAGTTTCTTGCCAAATGTGAAATGCTTGCTGTAATTAGGTCTTTTACACCAAAATAATATTGAGTGGTAGTTATTCATAGAAAATTTTGTGCCGTTTATGTACCAAACAAAATGGATGAAAGGAGTGCACATGAATGGGTTTGTTTATTTAAAAGTGGAGGATCAAATATTCACCAGAAAGGAGTGACAGGCTATCAGTGGTGAGTGTTGAGCTGTTTGTAAGTTCAACGAAACAGTTAAAGAAATGGAGGTTTCACAATCTCTGAGCTTACAGATAAATTTCCACAAATTTTTTTGAAAATGGAAAAGTGGTTTGCTCTCAGTGTATTAATAATGACAATGAACACTTAAAACACTGTCACTGGCTGGCTAAAGGTGCATGCAGCAAAATTTCATGAGAATTACTACCAAAAGGCTTTGGTTAATCCATGAATATTTCAGCAATTTTATACTGTTTTTCAACTGAATTCGTAATAAATTCAGTGAAGTTAACCAAAGCTGTCATTGAGGATTCTTTATTCCGTAACCCATGCTGTTGTTTATCAGTAAGTTTATGGTTCTCTAAACGTGCTATTACAATCATCGATTATACATAGCTATTAAAAAGTTATATACCAATGCCAGAAAATCAATAGGGTGATAATTAGAAATACCTGTGGTTTCACCCTTTTTAAATATAGGAATTACTATAGAAAATTTTAATCTTTTGGAAGCACCATCTGATACAACGAGAAATTTACAAGATAGACTAATGGTTTAATCATTATTTCTTTTGAAAATGTCATTAATATTATGGGAATCTCGTAACTACTGGCTGACATGTTTTTAAGAGAATCCATTATTTTACATAAGTCTGTTTCGGTCACTGGAGAACTACTAAATATTATTTTATCAAAACCAGGTTTTATATCAGAGATTAAGTTTCCTTGCATCATTACTGCATTTTGTACAAGTTTTTTATGAAGCAAGATACCAATAATACTTACAAATTAATCATTAACCCTTAGCACGTCGTAGAAGCCAAAGACGAAATAATCCGCTGATCGATTAAAATATATTTTATTACAGTTTTTTAAGTTTATAAGCTCAATATATAAGCCGCAATACTAAGTAATGTACTGGCTTGACCAAATAATCCAGTTGCAGCTGTCAGCTGGCCGCAGTAGGTAAACAATAAATTGTTTTGTTGCTGGCAGCTGTTCTCCCACTCCCGTCTGTACGCCGATGACGATATTATCTGCCATTACCGACTGTCACTGGAGCATGTATTGTACCTTTGGGAAGTGTTCTTGTGTTGTCATTCCTTATACACATAGTTGTAAAAAGTTATTGTTACCATGTTTTAAGTGATATAATCAAGTTTTTATTGTTTCTTTTCTGTTGTGTAATTATGGCTCATCACTCAGACGATTATGATTATGACGGTTTTGTTGCTAAAGTTTTGAATGCTACGTTTTCTAGTGCTTATAATGATGAGGATGAAGATGATATTATGATACTCTTTTAAACAATTATACTGACAGTGACGATAATGATGATGTTGTGAATTCCCTAAGACGAATATGAATGGCACTGAAGACGCTATGAACTGGGTGCAGCCTACCTGGAAAGCGCTCTCTGTACAATCTGCTAGCTAATCTGGCATTGCCTCCAGCAAGTCCGTACACAAAGTGAATATCAGCATACTCTTCAAAAGTAAAACGGTTCATATCGTACAAGAAACAAAGTAATAAAAGAAATTTAAATTAACAGGAAAAACTAACAGGAATTACAAAGAAGAACAGAACATTCAAACAGTGACAATCACGTTCAAAACATAGACTTGTTCTCAACAATGTCTTGATAGTTTGTTTATTAGTTTTTCTTCATTTAAAACACCTGATTTGGTTGCTGATTGTTGGTCAGCTGTTTTCATGTAATATTATGCTATTTTTTTTTTTAAGAGCATTGTGAATAGTTTGTTTCTTTTTTATTTGTGTGTATGTAACACATTGATTACTGTAAATGGAACAAAAATGATAAATATTTTTTTTAGGTTATAATAATTGTTCAGTATTTTAATAAAGAATCTTAAAAAGTTTATTCGTAAAAATCCACTACATTGTTGGATGTACTTGCAATGCATGGATTTAACCTGTTTTTACGTTTGGTGTTGTAACTCAGTTATTTGTTATTCAATCTTTTTGAAACAAAAATTGTTGAATTGGTAATAAAATATGCTAAAAAAGGTTATCCTGGTGAATTTGTTGTCAAAGTAGCCGTTTCAAAGCTAATACAATTTGAAAATTTTGAACGGCCGCCATTTTGAAATGCAATGAGATATTTGTTTTATTTTTTTCACTGAAAAGGACCAACACTAGGTTAACATAACTGTTAAGTTTGAATTCTGTATCTTAAGTGGTTTTTTAGTAGTAATTTTTTTCCCAAAAAACACATACAGACGCTAAACGAAGTGAAATTGGGCACCTGTTATATTACATTATTTGTTAGTTTTGGCCTGCTGAACAATGTGGCAAAGTTTGTTCGAATGGTTGCTGGACACCCTGTATACTACTACTACTGTATATATATATATACAGGGTGTCAATTAAGTCTGGAACCTCTTTTTTAATTTTTAAACCACAATATAAAAAAATACCAAAGTTCACACGTGCTTAGTGGTGATAGTAAGGCACATATCTGCCCAATTACCAACCAGATAATCCCTTTGGGGGATGGTCCACAAGGAGTCAGACAAAATTCTTAAATAGCAGCATAGGTCAAGTTTGGTATCAAATTAAAGGTCTTACTTAGCAGAGTACAATGCCGCAAACCGGACTTCAAAAGGTGGATTCATTCAGTAGTTATAGCTATTTAAATTTTAAAACAATTGAACAATGTAAATTATTAAGTATTACAAGTAAACACCCATTTTTAATTACCTGTGATCAAAGTAAGTGTTCAAAATGTTCCCCTACTTCAAGTTTCAAGTTCATATAAAGTTGATATCGTCTGGCAATGTCCTAGGCGGTTGTAAAAGCCATCCCAGCCATTCTTTTGTTACGTATGTGACACTTAGACACATTTATGGTGAAATATAAATAAAGTAAAATTATATAAATACATTTATTACAGTTCAGTGTATAGAAGGTGATTTAATTCAAAAGTATACAAAATTGGGCACAAGAATTTTTATTATTTTCCAAGCAATACATGTTTTTATGGCTGTTACGTTTGTGACATGAAAGGCACTCATCCTTAGAGTGTTAGGTACATAATGGTAAAATTCTGTTAATTTTTTCTTCAATAAAATTTAAAATAAAATTAATTGCATTCCTAATTAATATTTACGTACAACTCTTAATTAATCAATGTACCAACATGTTTTGAATACTTGTTAAAAATTGTGATTTGTTGTTACGTATGTGACAGGTTGTTTGTTACGTATGTGACAAGTATAACTAGAGTACCAAGAACACTATTTATGATAAAAATAACAACTTATTCTATCTAAAAGTGATATCCTTACAACTGAACTGAACCAACAAAATAGGTAACTGTTATCAATTCACATAGAAAACGTTACAATAAAACTAGGTACTAAATTCACACATACTGTATATTAAGGTTCCTTATAACTATTTCTACAATATTAATTTTTAAATAAGTTGGGTACACTTTTGTTCTAAGTAAAACTAACAGAACATAGTCACACTTCTTTAACATGTACAGTTTTTGGAAACTGATAAAGTACACGAACTCAACGGGTTTTAATTTTAGGTTGTTCCAACACCCGAATAATGTCTTTAGTAGCCACGAGCCTTTCATCATTTTCATCAATTGTAAACAGTGTAGTATCCTCCCCATACTTTCTCAAGAAAGTGACTATAATATCTTCATTTACTTTGCTCTGGCAAACTGCTACATAGCGAAATTCTTTCATTTTATTACTTAATAATTTCACTAATACAAAGTCACCAGGATTTGGGTGTTGGACATTTCTATCAGTGTTTGATAATGGGCTCTTCATCTGTCTCCATCTGTGCATCATCTTTTCCAGTACTCTCATACTTATCATCATCAGATTCATCACTGTAAGCATCTTCATAGTGTAGCCGTCGTCGGGTTGACAGTTTTGTAGCGTCATATTCTTTATTCTTAATGTCAACTTTAAGCATGAGTGATTTTGATGTCCTGCTAATCAGTATCTCGTGATCACTATATGCTTGAAAGTGGTGCATTGCTTGAATACCAGTTATTTGATGAATTTTACCCCATCTCTCCTCAAAATGTTTTCTATTACGATCTATTTCTTCCTTTGAAACAAACAATAGCCGAATTTCTTTGCATTTTTCCAATGCCACTCTGTAGAAATCTTCTGGGGTATTAACAAAAGCTTTCCGACCCTTTACTGCTCTCCATACAATCCTCTTTACCATCCCTTCGATACCATCTACAGCCCCCTTCCCATGGCTAGAAGCAAAAAAATTCCAGTTCATTGCAATACCAAAGTCTTCCTCTGCAAAACAAATATTTGACATAGTGTACCGGCTTTTAAATTGGCCGGCACAGTTATCAGAAAATATATGTAAATGTTTTACTTCTGGAGCTATTTGATTAATTTCTTTTACAAGAACTTTTATAAATGTCTAAACAGAGTTCTTACAATGCTTCAAATCATCACTAACACAAGCAGAACTATAAACTTTATCATTATGCCAACCTTTTATTTTTTGAACATAAATCAGTCTGGGAGGCTTTAAAATAAACAAATAAATAGATTACTTGGTAGATAGGCTAGGTTAACTAACTTCCTAAGTTAATTCTTCTTCAAATTGACAGTTTTTGTATCATAACTTAATGTGTCACATACGTAACATTTTGATGTGTCACATACGTAACACAGTTTACTTGCCAAAGAATAATATTTAAAATAAAATAAAAAATATATTAACAATCATTAACTTAACCTTACTTTTACAAAATGTTATCCATGTCAACATTCTAGATGAGATGCAGTTTAAACTTTTTCATGTTTCTTGTTACGTATGTGACACTGTGACATACGTCAGAATTATTTGGAAATAAGGACTTGTTTACTTACCAAGTTTATTTAAATTCAGCTCAAGTTTATGTAAAATGTCCAAGCTTCCTCTCTCTAACCTCAAATCTGAGAAACACTTATACATTATGTAAAATCAGCTGTTTTTAAAAACTAGATTATTGTTATTAGTAGACTGTCTCATCAACAGGCAACTTTAACCTAGAATAAAAATAAATATACATCTTCTATTAAACTATTTTCTTTGGATTTGGTAAATTAAAGTATTTTACAACATAAATATGTCTTAAAAACTAACTTTAAATTTATTTCATTTTTTAACACTGAGGTGTCTGTTATAAAAGAATGGCTGATCCACTGCATTTTGAAGGTAGTCACGAGGAATATCTTGAGCTTCTTGGACTATGAGATTTCTTAGGTGCGCCAAATCTCGAGGCTTAGTATGATAAACTTTATCTTTGAGGTATCCCCAAAGAAATAAATCCAGCGGAGATAAATCAGGGGAACGAGCAGGCCACTCTACTGCACCACGTCTTCCAATCCATCTGTGAAGGAATATTGTATCCAAGTATTCTCTAACAAGGAGAGCAAAGTGTGGTGGCGCGCCATCTTGTTGGAAATAAATTCTTGGAAATTGTCGACCAAGAGCAGCTTGTAGTGCAGGAATTATCTCATTTTGGAGCATTGCTAGATACGAGTCACCATTTAAATTACCATTGATCAATAATGGGCCCATAATTTGATTTCCTATAATACCTGCCCAAACGTTAAGTTTCTGTGGATGCTGTGTATGACTCAATCTGCCACTTTCACATTCTAACAGTAGTTGTGTTATTGGTAATAATTATTGATTCCTGGCTTCGATTACTACATTGTCAGATGATGGTAGGGGAACATTTTGAACACTTACTTTGATCACAGGTACTTAAAAATTGGTGTTTACTTGTAATACTTAATAATTTAAATTGTTCAATTGTTTTAAAATTCAAGTAGCTATAACTACTGAATGAATCCACCTTTTGAAGTCTGGTTTGCGGCATTGTACTCTGCTAAGTAAGACCTTTAATTTGATACCAAACTTGACCTATGCTGCTATTTAAGAATTTTGTCTGAATATATATATATATATAAAAATTTTATACCTTATTATGGGATATATATAAAATTTTATACCTTATTATGGGAAGCAAACCCTAATTCCTAATTCTACCCTTCTCAAGACTACACAAATCGTAAAAGTGCTTTGTGAGTCAATCTTGTAGTAAGATCCTCAAAACCCTTATGTAGAATTACAAGCTATACAGACCGTTACTACACAAGCCCTGAAGTCACTAAAGAACTCCTTGATGTAGGGTGTGTTTTAACTGGTACTGTTATGCCAAACCGAGTTGATATGCCTCCTAATTTGAAAGCTGATAGTGAAAAGCTCAAGAAAGGAGATGTTCTCTCCAAAAGAAAAGGAGATTTATTGGTCGTGTCCTGGAAGGATAAAAGGGTCATGCAGATATTGAGTATGAAGGGTAAAGGGAGTAGACGTAATATGAGCCTTGTACAAAGTAAGTGGCCAAATAATCCTCCAACCCCTAAACCAGATGTAGTAACAGACTATACCAAAAGAATGGGAACAGTTGATAGAATCGACCATTTTATCACGTCTTTCAGTTCATGAGGCGTACGAAGAAATGGTACCGTAAGGTTTTTTCTTTTCTTTTAGAAGTGTTCACTGTCAATTCTTACTTGTTATATAAAAATGTTCAAGAAGCAGCTGGAAAAAAACCACTTACTAATAAAGATTTTAGGAAAAGCAGGAAAAGTTAATGACTTGCTAGCAGATAGAGTAACTCTACGTACACTACGAAGAAAGCGTGGAAGACCAACTCTAAATGTTCCTCAAGAAAAAAGCAAGCAACATTTTATGGGGAAAAGAGCTCAAAGATCCAGGAGGTGTGTTGTTTGTACAAGAAATGGATTACGAAAGGAGACAATGTACTTCTGCAAGTCATGTTCCGAGACCCCATGGCTTCATCCCGATTTGTGTTTTGAAGTTTACCATACAACTGCCTAAATCTATCATCAGAACTTATAAACTAATCAAGATCAGCATATTACACTTTATTTGTTTTCTTATCCTTGTACATAGTTTTAATATTTTTTATCACATGTATTTGATTTTTATTGAAATATTCCATTATTATGAAAAAGTGTGATTATATTTTAATGCAAGTATTACATTATTGTAAAATTTATTTTTGTGTGTGTTAGTCATTAGGAATGTATAAAAAAATAGCTTTAAGGAAATTCCATTTTCATTTTTTTACCTTAAATGAGCGTAATCTAAAAAAGTACAAGTAAATTTATATCGGCGTTCAAAGGGTTAAAAGCATTACTGACTTATGTTGTATTGGAGATCTGTCCATTAGTAGATATGTTACCTTCTTTTTTCTTGTTTCCTCATTTATAATATCCTATGTTTTTTACAAACATTTATTAAAGATTTTTTAATTTTATTTAGAAAAAAAAAATACTTTTTTTGGATTGGTTAGCAAATCTTTATATTGTTTATTTTGTCAATATTTTTAAATTTACAATTGTATTTTTCTAAGATTTGAGTTCATTGGTTACCCATTTATGCATAAATGTCTTTTTTTTTCTTTAAAATGGGAATACCAAACTAAAGTAGTATATGAAAATATTATTGTTTTTAATACACAGAAGCAACACACCATAAACAGACTCCTCACGTTAGAATAAATTGCTACATAGTGTTATTACTATGTGAGAATTTCCTCCCAATGAAAGACAAACCATTATTTTTTTTATTGTGCCTTACACATTGTGTGTGTACAGGATGAAATATATCATCATTATGGCTTTAAATTGCTGAAAAAGCTCAACAGTCAACTGAAGGGTTAATTTGAAATAGGTGTGTTTATGCAATAACGTTTTTTGCAGATGTCGAGCACTTCACAGAAACATCGCAACTTCGTGGTGGAGCCAATGGGTGACAAGGCAGTCACTGAACTGGCTGGTGTTGGAGAAGTTTTGGGGAAAAGGCTTGAACATCAGGGATTCGACAAGGTACATATTTTTGGTTTTCCCTGAATAGTAATTTATTTTTCAGATTGTTGTTTGCAATTTGATTTTCATATTGATTTGTTTGAATCATTATAAAAAAATACTATGAAATTTCTCATTTACAAAATGTCAATTTTATAAGAAATAGAATCATTAGTTAATTCAATGATTGAAGTTCTTAACACTCTCAAACTCTAAATAGTGGCCATTCCAAGCATGTTTTATGTTTTAAGAATGGCATTAGTAAATTGACAAAATAAACAATATCTTTCTTATATTATAAAAATTTCAATAGAAGGCAAAAATACTAGAATGCGAGACACTTTATTTAGTAGTATTGCCAACAACAGTAAAGAAACTTCCCCTTCATTGAATCCTTGGTTGAGTATAAGCAATAGTGCCAGACTACTTCAAATTTCTTGTTTGTTTGATGTCAAGAAGATGTTCAATAGTGTGAGCTAATTCAAGGATAGCATCATTGCAAGGATTTAAGCAAACATGCAAGTGATATACCTGCATTGAGCCAACATACGTTTTATCTTGATTTGTTGCAACGTTATTTTGAATATTTTACATTGTATAACGACTTGGATTGTTGATCTTAATATTCCAGAGTATTAAAATATATAAATCATCAATAATACATCCAAGACGATATAAAATATTTTTGATTAGTAAAGATCCTAGTGAATAATAAGTACAATGTATTACTAAAATTGTTAACTATTAAATATTATCTGGTTTGTCTAAAATAAAAATCACAGTTCTAAATGAAAACAATGGATTTATTTTTAACTGGCAAATTAATAAGTTCAACGTTTCAGAATTTTTATCACTCTATTTTCCACAAAGAATTGACAAACCTTTTAGTAAATTTAAAAATTCCTTTGGCAAGAAATAAAAATATTAATCAAATTATCAAACTAAAAATCAGAGCTCTCTTCTAAAAATAAAATAATAAAGTTTTAAAATAAAATGAAATATACCACTTGGAAATAATTAAAATAAAAATGTTCACTTCTAAGTTCACTCAAAATACAAAATAAAATTTCAACTTCTCTTTACACTATTAGAACCTTAACTTTCAAGTCTCTGCAATTCAGATTACAACTCTCTCTCTAACAATTATAAAGTTCAATTAATTTTCAATTAATAATTCACAATAAACAGTTCCAGTTAAATATTAATAAATTACTACTTTTTCAAATCTCAATTACAGTTATTAACAAAGTTCAATTTTAATTCACTTCTCTTGCAAGCATGAACCAAATGTAACTGGTATGATTCTATTATGCTCTATTGTTCTTCGAGAATAAGTTATTCAGATTGCTCTGTAGTTTCTATGAATTTAATTTTTTCCTCAAAATCACTCCACGGAAAAAAAATTTAAGAAATACGGCGCACTGCAATTAACTTTACTCACGAAAATAACCAAAAGAAGGGCGAAAAATTATGAGCGGTGCGCTTAAATACTTCCCTTTCCAAGACATCCGTGGAGCTCTCTCATTGGTCCAGCTGTATCAAACCAGGAGAACAATACTCACAATAAGACAAGTTCTAATCAATTCAAGGCAGTCAACCTGCCCTTCCTAACAATTTAAAACTACCAGTGCTAACTTGCCAAAGGATTACATGTTCGATTTTACCCTGACATTTCACAATCTAATCTAAAATTAAGTCCCAATATTTCGATCCCAAAATTTTTATTTAATTTAAGTTTTAATAAAAAAAATAAATCAATGTAGCTTTAAAAACGCTACATTACTCCCCCCTCCTTTACTTCTAAATACGGCCCTGAAGTTGATAAAAGAAATTTAACACCAATTAGCAATTTAAAAAAATGTTTTTAAAACGTACATCATTTAGTTACCCACCAATGTTTTTAGAACAGACAGAACAGTTAAACAAATAGAGATTGACCGTTATAAAAGGAATGTAGGTCAATAACTCGAGATAGCGAAGCCTATTCCCCTCACAATTCTAATTTTACTATCTACAACAGGTCAGTCTTTTCCAGTCCAAGGAATTTTGTCCTTTCCGGTCTCCTCCTGTTGACGTCTAGGTATGGACAGCAGCTCCCTCAGTCAGTGAGTCGTGCTCGTCTTTACCGGTCGTATGTATCGTCCCTTGGATCCGTCGTGTAGTGTAGGTCACCATCCCCGTTGTTGGAAACCGCCGGTGGGCCGCGCGCGTGGTCCGCAGCGCGTGTGACCAGTGTTTAGTGGAGTGTCAGTGCTGTTCGTTTTTTCATCTCCACAGCATTTCACATATAAACAGAACATTCTCTCTTACAATGACATAAGTCCCCTTTGTCACCAATTTATGTCGGAATTTCAGAGCTTGTCTCGTTTTCGTTTTCAAAAAAATTTTAATTTTTATCCAACTCAAAGATTGCTCATTCTTTCCTTCATAAAACTTTATTAAAATATTTAAGACCCTTTTTTTTAAATTACTAACACGTTATTTACAATTGGATTACAAGGGGGGGGGGGGTTGACCTGAATTTCTTTCTCTCATTCATTCACTATAAACAAATAAACAACATGAAATTGGACACACAAGAAGGAATGTTTAGTACATCAATAATATAATGTCTTTATACTAATATCAGACAGTATAATGGTTGTAGACACTATTATTAAATACTACATTTCTTAATTTTAAAGTCCTGAGGCCATGTAAATTATCCTCTTCATGTAAATATTTATTTATATGTCATAAAAAATCCCCTTTTTCTTTTAATACCTGAAAGAAAAACACAATACCTTGACTTGGCCTATGGTTACTCAATTATGACATTTTAATATGGGGATTTTTTTTTTTTAAATTTTATGCTGAAAGGAAAAAATTGTCCAATTGTTCTTAACTGTCCAAGTGTTCCAATAAAATTTCACTTAAGCGGGTCCTCCAAATCTTGTAAATGCACTCTTTTCAAAATTTTTAAGTCCTTGGTGTGCTGTATTATATAACTGTTCTCTGAGATAATAATCACAATCTTGTATGGTCCGTCAAATTTCCTATCCAATTTATTTCTGTGTCCAGGTATTTTACAAAACACTTCATCATTAATTTTAAACTTTCGGTGGTTTCTATTATAGGGCCTTAACTTCGAATTTTTAATAAACTGTTTATTTAAATTTTCCAATGCCTCCGCATATTTTTGACATTTTTCCTTTGGCACTAAATTTTCAAAAATTGATTTCAAGTTCCACTTTAAATCCAACTCATTGTTAGGTTTTAAAATTAAACATTAAAGAATATGGCGCTATACCCAGTACTGTCATTCACACACGAGTTAACTGCTTGTTTGAATTTTACTTAAATCAGAGTCCCAGTTTCCTTTTTGCAATCGCTATACAAGCAAGTCAAAATTGAATTTAAGTTTCTTAAATATCTTTCAGATTTGTTACCCTGGGGGTTGTACGGGATTGTAGTGATTAATTTCACACCCCATTTGAAAAGATTTGCTCTTAACTCCTCGCTGGTGAAGTAAGTAGCGTTGTCGCTCACAATAATTTCCGGCAAACCAAAGTTTTTAAAAATATTACTCTCTAAAGCTTGCAACAACCATACCTGAATTTACTTTCTTGAGAGATACGATCCAATTGTACTTTGTGAAGTCGTCCACCATGATTAAGATGTATTCATTCTGTCTTGAAGATCTAGGTAGAGGTCCAAATACATCCATGTAGATTTTCTGTAGTGGACGTGTCGAAATGTTTACATGCAATTCACCACGGTCCCTCCAGTTAGTAGGTTTACTGCTAAGACAAATAGAACACCTTTTTACATTGGACTTCACAAACTCATTCAGATTAGGATGGTAAAACACCGCTGTAATTTTCCTTAATGTTTTACTAACTCCAAAATTTTAGGGGATTTAGATCTCGAATTTGTATAAAATAAAATTCTTTTTTTCTACCCAAAACCCTTTGCGCTCATCATCACTACTAATGTTTTTTAACTGTTCTTGCACAAAATTTGTCCTTATTCTGTTCCAATTCTAAATCTTTGGGTAAGAAAGGATAGAAGTTATTTACATTACAAGTTACATTTACTACACTATTTGTACACACATTTACAGCAGAATTATTTGACAGTTCTTTCAACACCTCTCCATTAAACCTCATCATTGTCATCAAACAGCCGTGACAAACAGTCTGCAGTCACATTATCACTCCTTTAATGTGCTTTACAGTGAAAGGAATTGATAAAATTGTTTCCACCCATCTACCAAGTTTCCCTAGTTTAGTGTGGTTGCTCAATACCCAAGAAAGTGCGGAGTTATCAGTGTACAAGTTAAACTTCCTTACTTCGAGAAATTCCCTGAATTTGTTTATTGAGCACACCACTGCCAGAGCCTCCTTGTGGTAAGTACTTAGTTTCTCTTCATTTTCAGTAAATTTTCTCGAGTAATAAGCCACAGGTTTTTAAGTTCTTATTGTTATCTTCTTGCAATAAGCAAGCTCCTATTGCCCTGTCACTCGCATCACACTGCAAGGTGAACTCTTTATTAAAGTCAGGAATAGCTAACACAGGGGGATTAGATATCTTATTCTTTAACTGTACAAACGATTTTTCACACTCTTCGGTCCACCGGAAGACTGCACATTTCTTCCTCATAGCGTTCAGAGGAGCCGCTATGTCCGCATAGTTTTCAATAAATTTAGAAAAATAGCACGTCATTCCTATAAACCGCGCAATGTCCTTTTTGTTTTTAGGTCTCCTACACTGTTGAATATTTACAGTTCTTTCTGGGTCAATTTTCAATTTATTTTCACTCACAATGTGTCCCAGAAAATTTATTTCCTTGTAACAAAATTTAACTTTATTAACATTTGCTGTCAGGTTATGGTTCCTCAAACAGCGTAAAACTTCCCTTAAGTGGGCATAATGTTCATTTAAACCCTTAGAGTATACTATAATATCATCTAAGTATGTTAAAACACATTTAAATTTTAAGTGTCCAAGCACTGAATTTAAATAAGCAGTTAAAACGCCACTGCCCACAAGAAGTCCAAATGGCAGTCTTTTAAATTTATAACTACCGAATGGCACAGAGAAAGTTGTCAAATTTTGGCTTTCATCAGCTAATCTAATTTGATGATAAGCTTTTGATAAGTCTATGATGCTGAAATAGCGGTGACCACTTAAATGCGGGTATAAAGAATGGAGATCCCCAATTGGAAAATTTACAGCCTCAATCTTATTATTTAATTCCTTATAATTTATCACCAACCTTTCTTTTCCCGGTTCCTTTCCCACCAAAAAGGCCGGACTGGAGTACTCACTTAGGCTTGGCTCGATAACATCATGTTCTTGTAGCTCACCGATGATTTCCTTCATTCTCACCATCTTCAGAGGGTTAAGTGGATAAGGCCGCAGTTTGACTATACCATCATCCTTTAATTGGATCTTGTACTCGAAATCAAGAGTTTTCCCCAGACGTTCAGAAAAAACTTCAGGAAACTCTTCAATGATTTCTAAAACTTGCTGTGTAGCTTCGGAACTCCCTATCTTATAATTATGATTTATATTTAACACATTAGAACTAGTGTTTTGAATTAAATGCACTGACTTGTTCAAGTTAAAATCGAATCTACACACATTGTTTTTTAAATCAATTAACAACCCAGTTGATTTAATGAAATTAGCCCCTAAAATTCCACATTGTGATAAGTTATTAATTACTACTAGATTAACCTTCCAGGATAAGTTGTCAATTTTAATTTTAAGATTTAATTCTCCTAGTACATTTAATTTTTTGTTTCCAGCATTAACACATTGTACCTTAGATTCTAACAATTTGTTAACTAAATTCGCTTCCCTTAAATGATTATAAAGTTTCGCACTGATTAAACTTAGTGTACTTCCAGTGTCTAACAAAAATTTCACATTAACTTTGTTTTCTATATTTACTAGTACACTTGGCAAGGTACTTTGGCTTTCCTCATGGCGTTTCTGCCACATGTGATTAATATGTCCGGATTTTTGTTGGGGACTATATTTAAAATCTTTTTGAGTGTCCAGTTTACGGGAAGGGTTAGAATCTAAGCTACCTTTTTCTAAGCCCTCCCCTTTTACAAGTTTTTTGGAATATTGGAGAAACGGGGTGGCCTTTCAACAGGCAATTCAGGTTGATTACTAACCGCATTACCATGCCAAGTTCTACAGTCTCTAGCGTAATGTCCTATTTTCTTACATTTAAAACATACAACTTGATTGTTATGGCCTAATTGAATGTGATTAGTTATAGGCCTACTTTCCCGGTTTGAGGTGCCTTGTTGAACCATCCTCAACTTATCCGCATACTCAATATTTTGGCACCTTATGCAGATTTCATCCAACTCTTTGAGCGAAGTAGGATTTCCCATAAATATCATTTTATTGCGGGTGTCTGGGTTTAAACCTGTTTTAATAATATCTACTACTTCCCTCTCTGACATTGATGTGGCTAATATACTAACCCATTCCTTAACATCCAGTATAAAACCACTCAGGCTTTCATTAAATTTTTGGGGGCGATAGATCTTTTCAAATTTTAATTTCTCGCGATAACAAAGGGGCACAAAGGTAGTTAACAAATTTTCATGAACAACACTGACGGGTTGTCCATACTCTTTCGCTTCCAAAATTTTTGCCAATAATGGACTTTGGCAATAAGACACGCAAATTTCCAAGATTTCTTGATCAGAACATTTTGTTTCGTTTTTTAATTTTTTAACAACTTTTAAAAACTCCAATAGTTCATTTACTTTTAACCCGTCCGTTACCTTGAACATTCTAAGATACCTTTTAAGTGGGTTAGGTAACTTATTATATACAATTGAACGATTCTCAGGTTCGAAAACATCATTACACATATTAACGGGTATTGGTCCTTTCGTAATATTTTCAAGTGCTACACTTTCATTTTCCGTCTCCAGGTTAGATTCTGACAGCCGGCGTTCTATTTCGCTACATAATTGTTCATCCAATTCTACTGATTTCAATGACTCTTCCTGAGCTACTAAACCCTCAGACATTCTATCGATCTCTTTGATCAAGTTATCCGTTAATTTGAATAGACCTTTCAGGTTGTTCATTCGCCTTATCCAATGACCAATTTTAACCTGGCACCGCAAAATTTCCAAATTATTAGAACCCTTTATTGCCTTTTCCACTCGAAGAACTAACACTTCATACATAGCAGCACACTGTTTATATTCCTCATTGCCACTTACTTTACTAGACAAATGTAGCTTATTGCCAATAATGTTGAGACCTACTACCTGTCTCAATAACTTTCTAAGTTTATCTACAGTGCTATCAGTAATTGTTTCCACACCACGGAACCACAGTTCATAAATTAATTCGTCCTTACTTAAAAAGTCCACTTTGAGAGCCATTTTAGGTTAAATAAATTTAACTTAACTATCACAACTTAACTAGACAACACAAGTTCTTGCCAAAGTTTTCTAACAAAGTTTATAACAGTTTGTATAAGTTTGTTAAAAATTCACTGGATACTTTACAAGCAGATTGGCGCAGTCAATATAACGACTTGGATTGTTGATCTTAATATTCCAGAGTATTAATATATAAATCATCAATAATACATCCAAGACGATATAAAATATTTTTGATTAGTAAAGATCCTAGTGAATATTAAGTACAATGTATTACTAAAATTGTTAACTATTAAATATTATCTGGTTTGTCTAAAATAAAAATCACAGTTCTAAATGAAAACAATGGATTTATTTTTAACTGGCAAATTAATAAGTTCAACGTTTCAGAATTTTTATCACTCTATTTTCCACAAAGAATTGACAAACCTTTTAGTAAATTTAAAAATTCCTTTGGCAAGAAATAAAAATATTAATCAAATTATCAAACTAAAAATCAGAGCTCTCTTCTAAAATAAAATAATAAAGTTTTAAAATAAAATGAAATACCACTTGGAAATAATTAAAATAAAAATGTTCACTTCTAAGTTCACTCAAAATACAAAATAAAATTTCAACTTCTCTTTACACTATTAGAACCTTAACTTTCAAGTCTCTGCAATTCAGATTACAACTCTCTCTCTAACAATTATAAAGTTCAATTAATTTTCAATTAATAATTCACAATAAACAGTTCCAGTTAAATATTAATAAATTACTACTTTTTCAAATCTCAATTACAGTTATTAACAAAGTTCAATTTTAATTCACTTCTCTTGCAAGCATGAACCAAATGTAACTGGTATGATTCTATTATGCTCTATTGTTCTTCGAGAATAAGTTATTGAGATTGCTCTGTAGTTTCTATGAATTTAATTTTTTCCTCAAAATCACTCGCGGAAAAAAAATTTAAGAAATACGGCGCACTGCAATTTACTTTACTCACGAAAATAACCAAAAGAAGGGCGAAAATTATGAGCGTGCGCTTAAATACTTCCCTTTCCAAGACATCCGTGGAGCTCTCTCATTGGTCCAGCTGTATCAAACCAGGAGAACAATACTCACAATAAGACAAGTTCTAATCAATTCAAGGCAGTCAACCTGCCTTCCTAACAATTTAAAACTACCAGTGCTAACTTGCCAAAGGAATACATGTTCGATTTCACCCTGACATTTCACAATCTAATCTAAAATTAAGTCCCAATATTTCGAGCCCAAAATTTTTATTTAATTTAAGTTTTAATAAAAAAAATAAATCAATGTAGCTTTAAAAACGCTACACATTGTATTGTGGTTATTTGTTTCCATTTCACATTTAGAATCTGTAATTCAATTCTTTGGTTTATGCTATTGATTCTTTATATGCCATGATGAAGTAGTGTCTTAAAAATTTTATTGAATAAAATAAAAAATCATCGTCTGTGAAAATGGTTTGCCATTAATTAAGTGTTATTTGGTAATTTGGTGTTATTTAATAAAGTTTAAAATATGGATTTATGCTGATAGTCATGAAAAAATTTTGTCTTGGAAAAACAATCAACAGGAAACTACATTTGAGTCTATTGGTTTTGTAAGACCTGGATCTTGGACTAAGGAAGTTGTATAATAATCTTAATGAAGTACAAAGTGAGGATATAGTGGTTGTTATCTGTGGTGCAAATAATGTGGTGAAGAACGAGTCTGCGAAAGCAATTAATGGAATTTCAAGTTTTCTTCAGAAAGTTAATGGTACGTACAAGATCGTTGTTTTAGATGTTCCTAAGAGGCGTGAATTATCGGAATGGTCGTGTGTTAATACTGAAGGTAACAAAACCAACTCAGCTTTTAAAGAACTTTGTAAAAAAAATTTTGTGCCAGTTTAGGCTGGTAAGTTGGCGAGGATGATTCATAACAGACATGGAATGCATTTAAATCCTAAAGGCAAAAAGTGGTTAGCTGGTGAGATAATCAAGGCTATAAAATGTATAAGAGAGGATTGTATCAATCTGTATGTAGAGAAAGAGGAGCCTTAACAGTAAAATCTCTTTGGAAAACTCCATCACCCTGTCAGAAGTCCATTTAAGATGTAATAAGAGATGATATGCCTGCTATTCTGAGCAACTCTAGTGTAACCTCAGACAGTTTTTCACCAGAATGTTCAAGCATTATCAAATAAAATACAACAGTTTGATCAAGTGTTAAATGATTGTAACATTGATTATATGTGTGTAACAGAACACTTAATGTCAGAAGAAGAATTAAATGAAAATTCAGTCATTAATGACAGCCAACTAGTGTCTAGTTTTTGTAGGAAGCGAATTGGTCATGGAGGAACTGCCATCTTCTCTAGTTTCCCCTTTGCATGAAATCATGGTAAATAGTTCAATTAATAAGTTGTCAGTTGAATTGGACTGTGAACTTTTTAGTGTAGGACTTGTTCATATGAAATTGGTGCTTGTAAATGTCTACAGGACCACTAATGGAGAAATTAATACTTTCCTTAGTACTATGGAACAAGTTTTATCTTACATTAATAGGCTGAACAAAAATTCTATCCTTTGTGGGGATTTCAATCTTCAATTTTTAAAAGTTGACAATATTGTTGCTAACCAATTTGTTAACTTGTGTCATTTTGTATGGCCTACAAGTGACTATCCGTGAACCCACATGAGACGGCAACTATATTGATAACTTTTTTTACATCTTTGACCTTCCAACACTATTCTGCTAAAGTTATTAACTGTCATATAAGTGATCATTTGGGATAGCTATTCACTGTGCAGACTATAGCTCAAGAAAAAAACTCATAACCTTCAAAAGAAATTTTAAATATAGGATCTAGTTTTAAGTGTATATCTATTTTAAACGATTCCAATATTAAACTATTTAAGTATCACCTCATCGAAGAAAATGGGAATGATTTTTTGTCTCCAATAATGTAAATGCATTGTTTGAACTTTTTAAAAAAATATCCAGTATTATTATGAAATAAGTTGTAATAAAAAAATTAAGAGTTAATAACAGGCATAATAGTAACATAGTTAGTTCTAATGTAATCAAGTGGTATACTGATGAACTGTTGGCAAAAAGAAATGAGCTTAACATGCTTTACGAATTGTTAAAATCATCTAATAGGCCTGAAATGCATAGAATAAAAATAAATTATGGTCAACAAATGAAGCTCACTACAAAAAAAGTTCAGCACGAGTCAATGTCAAGATGATGAAGGGAGTAAGTGATGGGGAGGGGGGGAAAACCTAAAATCAGGGCCTGTGTACAACAAGTTGAAGTATTGGAGGAAAACCTGCAAACATTGTTTAACTGTTTCACAGAAACCCTGCATGCTTACTATTCTACTTTTATTAATGTAGCACACCTTTGACCATTATATTTTGTTTTTTGTAAAGTGTATATAAATATTTCTATTTAGAGTTTAAGTATAGGGAGTCCATCAAGAAAATACAACAATAAAACCGATCAAAAATATTCATTTTAAATTCAAGGATGGGACCTCATTACAAGCTCTGCTTTGGAGGCCCTGTATCTTTCTTAAAGAAAGTTAAAGTTTATTTTATTAAATGCTATTATTGTTTATATTTGTTACAACATAATATGGTATATTTTAAATATTGTTATGTGTTTTATCTTAAGATCAGACTGACCACGAGAAAGGCTTTGTTATATTCTATTCTCATTTTTAACATCTTTATTTTGGTATTTTGTTTACACTTAAAAGAATATTTTCAAGAGGATTATTTTTGGTTTGACTGTCTAACAAGAAAAATATCAGATGCATATATTACTTTATTTAAGAAATAAATTTCTTTCTTTCTTTCTTACACTTTCCTGTTTTTCTGTTCTGTTAATGGAATATTTAAAAAAAATGTATTTGACATTGAACATCTCTTGTGTTTTAGACAATTGTGCAAGCCACTTTGATGATCCATATACAACATTACCTACTCATATGATGTAATATACAGGGGAAAATAAAAGTAATATGTTGTTATTAGTAAATCTGTTTATAATACAAACACTCCTTTAGTTTTGAAAACTGTTCCAAAGTGATAGAGAAACAATTCTACTTTTTGTAATTTTATAATTTACGTTATGTTAAAAAATGTGTAACCCATAAGGTAATTCACATTTGTATGTTCTAAATCTGCTCTAAATATTATTGTGTTTAACTTCTGGACTAATTTGATTGTACTGTATAGGCATATGTTGTGCTTGGACAATTCCTGGTGTTGAAGAAGAATAAGGAGCTGTTCCAGGATTGGATGAAAGACACCTGCAGCGCCAACGCCAAGCAGTCAGCTGACTGTTATCAATGCCTCTCTGATTGGTGTGACGAATTCTTGTAGTTCCGTATACAATGCTTTTTAATTTATTTTCTGTTAATAACAATGAACTGCTGTAATATTCATGTCTTTTGCCAAATTAGTGGTGTAAAGATATACATTTGTTATGCAACAAAGATGTATAACAATTCTAATACGGTAAAAAAGCTTTTATGTTATCTCTAAGTTAAGTTAATTGCATATTCTGTTAAGGTTGTTGACTAGGCTGTCCTTGGCCTTGAGCTCTTATTTAATAGTTACATTATTTGTACTTTCAACATCTGAAGGCATTGTAAGTAACATTTTGTGTTAAAAGATCCTTAATTTTCACTATACTGAAATATGACTGAATATAAGTTTGATAGAGACACATTGTTATATTTTAAAGTACACAAACTGGTTTGTATCATAATAATACAGTTTGAGAATAACTGCATCTTTTTGGCCAAGTATGCATTTAGCGTTCCTAATTGTGTTTATTTTTAATAAGATGAAGAAATGTATAATAAGTTCTTAGATTTAAATAAGAGAAGCTCATAGAATTTTACATTTTTATATGTTAGTATTTAACGTTTTAAATGAATTTTGAAGAATGGTTTGGTAAATTAAAAGATTCAGTGTTAAAAATTTAAAAATTTTGTAACTACGCACATTTCATTAGTGAATTGATTATTGTAAAACCCAAATAAATATGAAGATATAAATTTAAGATTGGCATTTTTTGCACAGCATGTTTTAAAAGTAAGTACAATTAAGTTGACAGTGTTTGTTAAACATTCATTTTCAGAGTCCATGAGCTTACTATTTTTTTAACAATATATTAAACTAAAAACTGTTTCACATCTTTTACTAATTAGTTTCCTGTAAATAATAATATTTGTATATTTAAAAATAAATATTTTGGAATCTGTTGCATTTGTGTGGTTTGTCCTCTTCAGTCCTTGACAAGAAGTTACTTTTATTACTTTAAATTATAAAAACTATGTAGGTAATAAAACCTTGTTCATTGCAGTTACTTTGCTGTAAACTTTGCAGTAAACTAATAAAAATCAATAGTGAAAGATTAGGTATGTTAGAGCTTGCACCTTGATGAAGAGGGCTTTAAAATAAAGAATACATAAATTAGTTTATGCTTGAAATATTGAAAACTTTTCTTAGTTCAAGTGGTATAAAATTTGTAAAATAAATACTTGCTATGTGCAGTAATTAACATTTTGACTGTAGTAATCACTATGTATCAGATTACACTTATTACTGTCGTCCGATAACCTTAAAATATATACTCCTGTTGTCAAAATGTTAAAATTCATAAAGCACTCTATAGAAATCAAAATCCAGATATTCAGATATTCACAAAGTGGTCCTACTCTCGCAGCATTTTAGTACAAATGGAATCTGATGGCATGTCTCAGACATACTACTAACAAATAGTAGATTGTCAAAGGAATGTTGATATAAGGTACATCCTTCTTAGGTAATCTAAAGATAAATTTTAATCAAAGTTTAATTATTTGTCTCATTTGGTTTGTTGTGACTGGAATACAATCTTCTTAACCCCCATTTGTATAAGCGTATCAACATGAAAAAAACCATTTGAATTGTTGGAATATAAGTTAGCATTAACTGATTTTTTTCTTCTTTGTTGGTGTTTATGCCATTATGGAAGATATGGAAAGATATGACTTACCGGACTGGTCATGTGTGAATAAAGAAATTAAGAAAACTAATTTGAAACTAAAAGCTTTAAGTGACCATTATGATAATGTGAGTTTTTTAGAAGCAAGTACAGCTGGGAGATACATGCATACTGCACATGGTATGCATTTTAATTCAGTAGGAAAGACATGGTTGGCAATGAAGATATGGGAGACCCTGAGACACATCACCGGAGAATCGATGTCACCTCGATCCAGGGCTACAAAACCCAATTGGACTAATGTTCTCTCCATGCCAGCGGGAAACTTCACATTGTCAGAAGAGGGGTTGAAGACATAAGACTTTGCAATAACATACACCAATTTTCTGATAGCATTACAATTTTTCATATAAATATTCAGTGTCTTAGAAATAAGGTTAATGAATTAGATATATTTTTAAATGAAGGTAAATATGATATAATTTGCCTTAATGAACATTGGCTTGCTCCTCTGGAGGTGGATCTCTACTTGCCTAATGGGTATAATTTGGCAGCCAATTATTGTAGAAAAAATTTAGGACATGGGGGAGTATCTATATATGTTAGTAATAGTTTTGTATATGATTATGAACTAATAAATGTAGAGCAATTTAGTCTTGAAAAGATGTTTGAAGTAGCATCAGTTGTTTTCCCCAGTATAAAACTAATTGTTATCACAGTTTATAGAACACCAGATTCAATTATAGAAGTGTTCAATGATGCTCTAAATAATCTGATTCTCTTTTTGAATAAATGTAACAAATTTAAGAGTTGTAATCTGGTTATAACTGGTGACATTAATTTGGATATTCGTTTTACAGATAAAAAAATAATAAATTTTCAGAATATGTTAAGATCTCATTACCTGTATTGTTTAAACAAAAACCTAACTCGATTAAATGCCTGTCTTGATAACATTATTACAAACAAACATAATGACGAATATTCATGTGAAATAATTCAGCCACATCTCTCCGATCATTTAGGATTAAAACTTAATATTAAATTGAAAATCAATACCGGAAATTATAAAAATAATTGCAAGGACCAAACAACAGTAAGTACTTTTAGACCTTTGAATAATTATTCTGTAAATAGTTTTATAAGTAGGTTAAGCAGATTAGATTGGCTTGGTGAACTGTCAAAGTTTTGTTCTGTTGAACAGGCTTTTCAATTTTTCTTGGAGGCTGTCTCTGATCTTTATAACCAATTCTGTCCTATAAAAAATAAAAAACAATCAAAACCTAGAGATTTTCGGTCTGTTAAAAACTGGTACACTCCAAAATTAAAACATATAAAAAATCTACTTTTACTTTATTTTGACAAATCTAAAACCAACACAGTGTACAAAGGAGCTTATGCTAGATTAAAAAAAATGTATAGGTATGAAATTAGAATAGCAAAGTTGAGAGCCAATGATAATTTTATAACTACTTCTGACAACAAGTGTAAGGCAGCTTGGAAGGTCATAAATTCAGAAATGGGAGGGAGAGCAGCAACAAAAATCATAGTTTTCCTTTCTCCGCTGAAAATTTTAACGATTACTTTGTAAATATTTGTAATGATATTATACCAAATTCAAACCCAGCCAATATTGTAAATGTAGACAAAATGCTAGAAACAACACATGTTAACATTGTAAATAATTTTAAATGGAATGATGTAACTGTACTTGATGTAGAAAGATGTATTAAAAAACTCAGTAGTTCAAAGTCCGAAGATTTTTATGGTTTATCAAACTATGTATTAAAGCAATGTTACAGTGTTTTGCTATGTCCTCTGGCCTATTTGATAAACTGGATGTGTTTTGAGGGTATCTATCCTAAGTGTCTGAAAATTACCATTACAATACCTGTTTTTAAGAAAGGAGATATTTACTCTCAAAGTAATTATCGTCCAATATCACTAGTCCCAGTTATGTCAAAAGTTGTAGAAGCTATAATTAAGGAACAACTCAATAAGTACTTTGAAATAAATAGATTTCTATCATCAAGTCAATATGGTTTTAGGAAAGGTCTTTCTACCATCAATGCTATAGAAAATATAGTGTCCTATGTATTTCAAGGATTCGAAGAAAAAAATTATACTCATGCAACCTTGTTGGACCTAAGTAAAGCGTTTGACATTGTGTCTCACGATATTCTTATGACAAAACTTGAATTTTACGGTATTGTGCAAAATGAGCTAAATCTATTAAGGTCGTACTTGATGGATAGATATCAAATGGTTAAAACTGGTGAACAACAATCAAGCCTGCAAAAAGTATTAAACGGGGTTCCCCAGGGCTCAGTACTTGGGCCATTTCTTTTTATTATTTTTACTAATGACCTCCCAAGTTTCTTATCCAGTAATTGTGCTTTATATGCTGATGACACAACATTGTTAAATGCAGGAAAAGATCTTAATATATTACTCGAAGACAGTGAAACCACATTTAAAAAGTCTTGCATATGGCTTGAAAATAATAAATTATTACTTAATAAAAATAAGACTGAAAGAATTGTTTTTGGGCTTAAAAACACTGAAAATAGATCTGTTAAACTCCTAGGAATAAATCTAGACTGCAAGCTTAGTTGGAATGAACATACAAATCAATTGTGTAAAAAATTGGCTAAAGTTCTTTTCTTATTAAGGAAACTAAAAACATGTACTAGTAGGGAACTTATTTTAAATGCTTACTACTCTTTTTTTCACTGTCACCTATTATACGGTACAACTCTTTGGGGAAACTCCTCTGGGGCTCAACAGGTTTTTATATGGCAAAAGAAGGCGATTAGATGTATAGTGGGAATTGGGGACACTGAATCATGTAGACTGCATTTTATTGATCTGAGTATTCTAACGTTACCCTGTGTGTTCATGTTTCAATCAATTATGTATGTTAAAGACCATTATGCAGAATTTAATTTACGAAGCAGTAAACATGTATATAACACCAGAAATAAAAACCTTATTGATGAAGAATTTGTACGTCTAAGTAAGACAAAAAGTAATTACATACATATTGGCATAAAGCTTTTTAACAAATTACCTCTAAATGTAAAGTCTTTGTCTGTAAATAGTTTTAAATTAGTTCTTAAGAAATGGTTTTTAAAAAAAGCTTTTTATAGTTTAGACGAATTCTACAATGTTTCATTAGATGACATAATATTTTAGGTGTAATATTTATATATCATAATTTATTCTCATATTTTGTAATTTTGTATTATTTTGTTATTGTATTATATGTATTTATTGATTGTTAATTTTATTAATTGTTATGTTTGTTAATTGCTATATTTGTTAATTGTTATATATTGTTAATTGTTATATTTAGATTAAGACTTAAGACACATTGACAAACAACAAGCTATCTTACATCAAATTTTCACTGAAGTCAAATGTCTGCTATTTTATTTGTATCATTGTGCTACCATTTAATTGACTAATGTGACAAAGCCTATTGTAACATATGTTATTTAACGGCAATAAACGAATTGAATTGAATTGAATTGAATATGTCTAACTGTGGTAAAATTCACCTTTGTTTTTGTTACACAATCTTGGTGTAGTTTGGTACCTGGTATGTGTTCAGGCATTTGCCAATATTATATGTTGCAAAATTTATAACACTAAGTTTTGAGGATTGAAATCTACCCTTTCACAGGTATAATAAACTGATATAAACATGTACTTAAGACCTACATCAAAAACACGATTGCAAAAAATACTGAAAATCTGTCCCCTCGGATACGAATTCAAACAAACTGCTATTTTATCCAAAGGATTAAATTTTTCCGTGGCCCATAAATCAGTGAATGGTCTGAACTTAATGAATGGAAACGAGTTGGCTGTTTCCCAGCTATCTGAGGAACAGAGTGACAGATTTCGGTGCGAGTCCAGTCTCTTACTGAACAAAATTTCTCCCACAAAACCTATTCTTAATAAATAGGAACTTGAGCCTGTATCGATACTTGAGAAAGATGATAGTCAAAATCTTAACATTCGACAAAGCTACTGTTGTACTAGACACAGTAACGTACAAAATAAAAATGATGGAAACTTTAAATGCCGGCAAATGTTAAATAAAGATCCAACTGATGCATTTGAGCGCAAAATAACTAAAAACCTTTCATAAACATAAAGAACAGTTTTCAGATGAATTCAGATCATTCGAAAGTTCTACACATGTGTGACCTTTCAAAAACCCACGAACTTGTCATTCCTCTCTGACCAATAATTAGTTTTATTGAATTCAGTTAGAAGATCAAATGCTCAATCAGAGAAGGAGACTTTCTATACACATAATTATGGAACTGTTAGAGCTATGCACTCAGTGTACCTACTTTGAATTAGAGGTTAAAATCTACCATTGGTGATGGGATCTATCTTTATTGCTCATTTTTACCAATGTTTTTATGCACAAATTTGAGCAAAAAGCCCTGAAAATAACCAGAATATGAATTTTAAACGTAAATTTAGCTAAATTCTGAAAATAATTGTAGAGTGGCTTTAACTCAGTTCAAACCGAGGATCTGGTGGAGAAATGTGAATGAAAATTTTGTGGTCTTCCCTCAAGGAGATACTGAACTTAATGAATTTTTGTCCCACATAACCCATTTCTCACACCTTGCCTAACCTTGGTGGTAGAAGTACAAAACAAACTTCCTTTTCTGGATGTCTGTAGTAAAAAATAGAGATGTAATTAAGAGAAAAGTTTATCAAAAGAAAATACACGTGCCAATATCTAAATTTTCAATCGAACCATCAATATTTTGTCAAAGAAGGAGTTGTATACTCTATGACAGAGCAAAGATGCTATTTATGTACATTTTGTCAACACCTTATGTGTCGGAATTATTGGAGAAACTCAAAGGATTATGCAGATAATATAATATTAGAACCACCTTTAGAATACAATATCTCATAAAAACTAAACCAAAAAATGGCAAACAGTACTCAAAAAAACTGTTTAAAGTATAACAGGAAATACATAAGTGAAACAAAAAGACCACTAAATGTGAAATCAGAATGCTTTATTCAACATCTTCAAGACATGAATATACGTTAAACCTATTGCAAATTGTTATACAATTTACAAGCTATAATTAGGTAGAAATAGAACAACATTCTGTAGTATAGATGGACTTTTTTACAAGCATGTTGGCCAGTCGTTTCTTGAACGTCTCTTAATTCCCGTTCTTGATGTTAGGAGGGAGTAGGCCGAGAAATCTTGCACCAGCGTGAGGGCTTCTTGGTGTAGAGGGTAGCCGTGTGCACTGGCAGGTTGAAGTTTTTAGCACACCTTTGAGGATTAAAAAACATAAAAGGGCTAGTGAAAAAGTACAATTGCTCGACAATATTGGTCTGAATTATGAGATGGTATGAAGCCAACATAATAAACTGTGGGAGAATTTCTTCAAACTCAAACCTATTGAGGCCTCATACATAAAGTTAGCACCAATAGTTAAGTCAACCTTGGTTGAGATTAAGCCATTTTCAGTACCAATATTTTAAAACGTTAACTAAGAAACCTAAAAGAATTTTAACAATCCTCAACCAACAAAATATAAGGCTGCTGGAAGCCGGCTTTACCCTTCTGACCATCACCTTCCTGTCTCATTATTTTTAGATGACACACCATGATAGTAAAGGAAATGTGGACATAGATCTTATTAGTGTTCCACTACGGCTTGTGTGGGTGTGACGTGTACTCTTGACTCCTGTGCTGTGACACGTGGGGGTTTCTTTTGTACTTCTTGCAAGAACCAGAGTATGAAGAAGATGAACCTGTTGTGGAAGATTTACAGCCACCTGCACCCCAGATCCAATAGAAGAGACACACAGGCCTAGGAGAATCACCTAGAAGCATAAAGACGAAAATATATTTCAGGTAATCCCGTGGACCACTATAATATATATATATATATATATATATATATATATATACCTGAGTTCGTCTATGAAGTAATAAGTACATTGAGTAACCAGAACTACCTGAAAAAGAATGGAAAAGAATTAAGGACATTTCCTAAAGAAATAAGTTTTTTAGCACAACTATAGCCGTCTTACTTAAAATTTCCAAGAATCTGTATGCACTGGGCGACTGCAACAAGAGTACTATAATAATCTGTGAAACATTAAGTAGAGAAAGGTACTTGGTCATGAGAAGGAACCTTAAACTGGTTGATGATGCTTTAATTTCTGATGAGAATAGAAGTAATACATTTTTGAAAGGTGCAGCCTTTCATTGACAGCCAGACAAGCTTGTGTTGTTAACCCTAGACTTTCTAGTCTTGATTGATGAGCAGATTATTTCCTTCTGGGGTAGTAGTCCTTCCCGCCATGTAGTACAAGAAAAACCAAATCCATGTGGTTTGAACAATTTTGTTTCCGCCAGCTCTGATGGACTTCATTTAGATGTTTTTTCCGTATCAAGGAACTGATGACAGTATTATCGATGATCCTGCCTGCACAGATTTGAATATAGGAGGCAAGGTTGTAATGAGATTAGCTGGAACTATTAAAACATGCACCACTTTGTACATAGATTGTTACTTTATTTCTGTTTATTTACTTGGTATGCTCCATTCTGGATTGCCGAGAGCTTGATCTTGGGATCAAGTTAGAAGAGATAATGAACAAGTTGTGTGGTAAAATGATACCATAACAAACCATTAATAGTAAATTCTTCAAATAAAGGCATTTGTCCACGTCGCAGATGTGATAAAAAGAACAAAGTCTATGTTGATGTTAGCTGTAAATCTTCCGTTAGAAACTATAACGTCAACATGGGAGGAATTGATCTCTTAGATCACCTGATAAGCTTTTACAGAATCATCAGGAGGACTAGGAAGTGGACAATCCAAGTCATCTTCTACTTATTTGTCTTTGCATTAGTGGCAGCTTAGATTTACTACAGAAGGCAACAAGATCAACAAACCACTCCTAGAAGTGATCAGCTTGATTCCTTCGAGTTTCGTAGAAGAATAGTTGAACATTTAGTATACTCTTCAACCTCTACAACGGGTTGTAGCAATCTACGAGTTAGTGGGATCTGATCAAGAGGATGGTGACGGTAAAAGATCAAAGAAGAATCACATACTTTCTCATCCCCTGCCAGAGCTTAGAACAACAATGGCTCTCCACTTAACCACAATACCTGATGCAGACAAATACTATTGCCACAGAATGCCTGGTTGTAAAAGTAACCGTGTTCACTTTCAGTGCATCACTTGTAAAATAAATCTATGTATTACTAAAGATTGCAACTGTTTCAAAAATGTAACTTGGCATTTTTTTAAAAGAAATATTTTATTTTTCAAAATAGACCGCGTTTAACTTAATGGCATTGTTGTAAATATTTCATGTCTAATGGCCCAATGTAGCATATAATATATAAGCTACATCAATTATTTTAGCTAGGATTGTTAATAAACATTTTGCTTACTAAACAAAATTTGTAGAATCATAATAAACAGTGGTTTAAATATATTTTCAGTCATCATCACACGGGTCTGAGGAGGGTAATCTTTTCTGCATAAAAGAGTTAACTTAGTGCTGTATTATCCTATTGATTAGATTTCCGTTAACATTTGATTGCAGGGTGTGCTAATTACTCACACTTGGCATTTTTAATAACCTTCAGAAGAATTAAGTGGGCAATCAACTTATTTAGCCCCTTTAAGTCTCCTGGGGGTTGGGGGACAAGGTAAAACAAATCTGCTTGCAGAAGGGATTGAATCCCAACTGGGTGTGCAGGATAGAAAATGCGCAGGCAGAGCAATAAGAGACCATAGGTTTTTCTTAACATTGAAGGGGCTTTTGACAATAAGGGCACTGAAGCGATTGTTGATGGTCTTGAGACATGGTCAGATTTGTGATTGGATAAGAGCCTTCCTTGCTCCTGGATAGAAGGAGTACTACCAGTGCAAGGCGTACTTTATCCTCACCTGATGATTGGTGAGTTTAACACCATAGTCACAGAATTAACTAATGTAAGAAACTGGTATTATAGGGTGGTAATATGTTAATCAGTTAGAGAGCATTGACTCCTTTTTACTGAGAGGCTCTACATTTGATTGAAGTCTGAGTTCAAGACCATGTCAAGTCTTGCACATTATCTCTGTATACGTATCAAAAAATTTCCTTCAGCAAATATACCTTCTAGGGAAGCTTGGTGGTCAGAGGGAAGGAAATCTCCACCAACCTTAAATGGTTTATAGATGGCTCTAAAACAGAAAGAGGCACAGGTGAGGTGGTGGCGGAAGGGTGGAAGGGTGAGGCCATGTAGGAAACTGGAAGTTCCTATGGGTTATTCCACAATTTTTGAGGTAGAAGTCACAGCCACAGTGTAATGTACTCATGAGAATCTTTGCCTGCAGTATAGGAGCAAGACCATCTGTTTTTTTTTTCACAGATAGACAGTGTTGAGGGCATTCAACTCTTATTTGTTACTCTAAGCTTGTCTGGGATTGCTATCAGGTTGTTTCTTCCCTCACCAGAACAATGTCACTGTTGGGTTCCTTTAGGAACGAAAGAGCTTATGCCTTGTTTAACCTGGGCTCGGCGACGTATACAACAGAGTATCAACTATTACATGGAATTTCTAATTGTGAGTCCTCTAGGGCCATCTCAAAGTGGATTCCCACTTAATATGTAAGAGAGTGGAGATTGTGTCCAGATCTGAGGATGAGAAAGCTAGTTCTACAGTCACTTTCCAGCATGAATCATCTGATCCCCCTTCAAGCAGATTGCTGTCTTCTCAGGTTGTGGATTTGATTACAGAACATGGGCATTTGAGGAAATGTCTTCATAGAGTCGGCATTTTTAGGGATGATCTGTTATGTAGATTATGTAATGAGCAGGAGAACTTTCTGAACACTTGCTTTTTGACTGCCATGCAATAGAAAGGGAACATTGCACCATCTTTGGCAGTCTGGTCAAAAGTAGTGAATTTTCCCAGATTGACCTGATTGGTTTTATATACTGTGTTTCATGGGACTGCTTAAATTGTAAACTGGTAGGCTTCACAACACACTTCCGGGGTCTGGAAAACGTCTTCAATGCTTCAGTGCATGCCGATAAGTCATCTCTTAGAAGAATAAGAAGCCAACAATTTCCCTGATTATCATTAGTTTGGAAAAGACATTTTAGAAAGAGACAAAAAATACAGAATTCAAAATACTAGTACTATTTTATAAAATGTCCTAAACATTAAAAATATGTTGTCTACTGTGCAAAAGATAAAGCTATTTAATTTTAATACATTATTAAAAATACAATCATACATTACAATTATTGATTATAGAGTAATCAGGAGTGTCACCTGGAATAGCACTGCTTAACTATGGAAACAATACAAGACTTAACCTTCTATAGGTCATGTTAATAAAATATCACGTAAACTGTTGCATGTTAGGTTTATTCTATATATGTAGTTTTTATGAATTAAAAATATAAGTGAAACCCCTAAAATTATTGTAACTCTGTACAAACTGAAGTAGACACTCAGTGGGTTAAACTATAAATGTTATTTATCATCATTTGTATATCACTCCTCACCCCCCTCCCCCTTTTGGATGATAGGACCATGTTGATTATACTTATTCTACATGAGAATCTTACTAGACGTAATACACTAATTTGTCTGCAATGCTACTGTTCATTCATAATATTAACATATCATACGTAGTGTATAAAAGTACATATATATATATATCGCATATTGAATGCAACATTTTGAGACATAATGTTGCTGTGGATTTGGTCATCATGTAATGGTACACAAAAGCTAATCTCTTGGTTTTCATTTCATCTGATGAAAGCAAAGTTGCTAAATTCTGACATACCAGTGGCTTTTATAGATACAACCTGATCTATAAGATGTGTCTTTAAAGGATTACTAAAGTACAACATGATCATTATTATTTATTACTATTCCAATGGTTACAACATTTTATAATTACTCCACTAACAAAGAAAAATACATATATAATCTTACTAAAAAATGAGACACTAACAATTTGATATCAAATACAATATGATAAACAATAAAAACATCACGAACTACAACGAAAATTAGAAATAAGATTAATAATTAATTTTAAGAATCTAGGTACACTAGATCTTAAAAGGTCAACTGAAGAAGTCCACATAACAAGCAATTTCACTCCTAGTGTGAAACAATTGAGTGATTCTAGTGTGGTAGGAATAGTAGGTGGGCCAAAATTCTCTACGGAAAATACACTTCAATCGACTACCTCTTGGAACTGCAAAACCGAGGTTGTTTAGATTCTGTCAATCCAGTAGTTCGTTGGCAACTCAAACAAGAACATTATATCGCAGCGTTTCCTTCTTAGTTGGAGAGTCTCTAGTTTAAAGTGGCTTTTAAGTTCAGACTCATGATTATGTAAGTAAGGGTATCTAAGATGAGTGCCAAGTATCCTGATAAAATGGAGCTGGACCCTATACAGCATATCTACATGTCCAATCTGATAAGGATTCCAAATAAAGGGATCCATATTTAAGTGTAGATAGCACCAAGGACTTGTACAAGATAACAAGAGACTGAGGTAAATGAAAGTCTCTTATGGATTTCAAAATGAATCCAATTAGAGATTAGATCTAGATGTTTTGCGGATTTCTGTTGTAAAATAATTCAACATGAAACCAATTTGTAACTTCTTACCATTGTTGTGGAACAATATATTACAGTGTTCTGTACACAAAGTTTCATCACAAAACAACTGATGCAATCTGAGTGCAGCCAGCTGTACAAAAGGCTTGCATTGTAACAATACAAATATTAGTAACAAACTTTATTCAAACCAGCGGTTAGCTGGTTTGAAGCCATCGTTTTACTTTATAGATTTTTATATTTTCTGCTTACAGAAAAATTCTTAAAACTAACATCTGAACAAGCCAAAATTTCATAACAGAAAGAAAATGATTTTTAAATGCAGATGTGTTTTAAATATTTTATTGATTACTAAATAAAAACCCTAAACATTTGTCTGCATCATTGATTGAACATGTGATAACTATAAACTCTACAAGAAACACTAATAAGCATTTGAACGCATATTAACACTTTTACCGTATCATGAAATTACAATCACTTACAGTATCATCCGGTCTCACAGACCTGAGAGAGGTTTTTTGCTGTTTTTGGGCTATTCTTCTTTTTTAGTTCAGATTTAAACACAAAATATATTTACAATTATTCCCTGTTGATAACAAAACTACACTTAATATTTTTTTTAATTTTTATAATTGCAAAAAATTATAAAATGTAATAATTTGGGGAATTTAGGATGGAAAATAATATTCTAGAATACTGGTATAGTATAAAGCTGTATTTACAAGTATCAGAAATACACATACATTTTTACCAAAGCAATTAAAACTTAAAAAAGGCATAAGTACCATACAAAAAAAGTATCCACAGATTTTAGATATTCTGAACACATGAAATGCACAACTTTCTGCTGCACTCCAAACAGATGGGTTGTCCGCATTTGATACATTTGTAATTGGTTTTTCTTTCCTTAGCAGCTAGGCACTTGGAACATGTCTTCCGTTTTTCCAGTTTGTCACTAGGAACACATTCATTAGGATTTGCAGCTTCTGTTTCTCCAACGTACTCCGTGATGACGCGTCTAATGTCTCTTGGCAAATTTTGAATTTCTAGGCGTCTTGTCATGTGAGGCTTTATAAGTTTTAAGGTCAGACGTTTTATGAATTCAAATCTTATAATGAGTGGATTGTTACCTAAGGCTCTAGCTCTTGCAGTAGGCCCGGGTAATGGTCCCCTCAAAATGTTATGTTGGGGTGTTCTGCGCTGCTTGGGTGGCTCCTTTCTGCACCATACGCTACCATCTTTCCCCCCAAAAAAGTCATCTTCAGATTCCTGAACCAAATAATTTTCGACACTATTGTGGATGTCATCTTCATCTTCCAGTTGGGGTTCATCAACAGCAAAACTATCATCACTTTCACTTTGATTTAGTTCGTTATCAGACACTACATAGTTTGGATCTTCATCCGAATCGTCAACAGGTTTATCGTCACTATCATCCCCTTCAACATTATGTAGAAGTTGTAAAAGTCACTCGTTAAATCTTCCATCGTTCACTCTTAAAATTTCCGAGTCACTCATGATTATAACAAGTTATAATAAAACATAAAAACTAATATATACAAACACGTAATAACTACTCACACTTTAAACGTATCACCCGGTATGACAGACCGGTAGAATAGTTACAGTAACCGTATCGTTCGGTACAGTAGACCGTAGCGCTCACAAAATAACTGGACTGATTCAAGATCAAACGCCTTAGACAAACTAAAACCATTCAAAAACGGCTCAGGAGAGACTGACTGACAGCTACTGAGCGTGGAGGGGGCAACCGAACACCATTAGTGCCAATTTCAGAAACATTAAATTCCCCTCCGGTCTCACAGACCGGTGATACGGTAAAAGTGTTAATCATGTCTTTATAATGAGTTACTGCCCAGACCGCAGATAAGGACATAAAGTTCGAGGTTGTCTTACACCAGCTGTCTCTTAAGCTTAAGTAGACAGATTTACTATAAACTTATGAGGGAAAGAATATCTCTCCTCACCACCATGCACAAGTAAAGATTATCAAATGGAAGCTGTCTTTGTATTTTGACCTCAATAATACTTTAAAAAAATAGACTTAACAGATTTTTTCATTATAAAAGACAGGTTTTAATACATTGTGATAGGGGAGTGTATAAAATTGAGCACTTTGTAAAGAACTCGATATTGAGTAAACATCATAGAAACTTTGTACAGGTATTTACACGTAGTTTGGATTTTCAAGATGGCCACTGTTGGAATTTGGGTTCTAAAATCATTTACAACAATATTAATTTTGAATTTGCAAATTTTTAATATCTCTTAAGATAACAGCCTCAATACAATTGTTTCGGGATGTATACAGTAACAATACTGAAAAAGAGGGTGAGCACAATAATGGCCATAATTACTAAGCATTATATAGACCAGAGTTCTCAGGCCATTTATGACAACTGTTGTCCTACAAGTTGCTTTAATATTTTCAGATAGTTTCTGTACAAAGTTTTGACAAATTCATATAACAATAGCAGACAAAATAATATTCTGTTTGCAGAAGTTACTCATTTACTGAAACTATATATATATATATAATTCATTTTGTAGATAAGGGTTTATTGAGTGAAATTGTATGACATGATAATTTGAAGATATTATTGCAGTCACATAGCTGCAAGAAATGCTATAATTTCAAATGGTTTTGGTTTATCAAGTCAATCAGTGTTGAAAGTTTGAAGCAAGCATAGAACATAAAATAAATCAGCTGATAAATTCAACCAGGATATTTCACAGAATTTCTTTTCAGTTATCAAAATCATGGGTCTTAACAATGATCATCCAGACACACTCAATGCCATTGATGTTGGAAATACAAATATACTGAGTCAAATTCAGATATTGGCCTGACTTCTGCTTCTGACAGAGATTATTCAAACCCAAAAGATATATGAAAAAATGGATGAAACTTGTCCAATAGCTAAATTACTTCATACATTCAAAACAGATACTGAAAAGATCACATATACTGTATACAGGGTGTAACAAAACTCTCTAAAACAACTTTAGGATACTGTTCCATATACCAAGAGGAGCTAAGAACTAAAGCAACCAATGATCTATTTATTTTTGCTTACCAGCCCTCTGTCAATTTTATTTTTTATTTAAGAAAATAGTAAACATATAAAACTGAAATTTGGTACAATTATTTTCCTTGCAGTCTTCAACAAAGATAAAAATTGATATTATATTATCATATCGTGTTTCAAGATGGCGGACTGTAATGATGTATTGATGATGGTTTAAAGCTTAATACTGCAAAAACAACATTATGACAGTTTATAAAGAATAATAAATGTTGCTACATCTAATAACAAACATTTTGATACATAAATCATAATAATCAGCCAAGAAGTAATGTAGATGTAAGCTTTTAACTGTTCTAATGCATGGCAAAACTTTCATTGTTTATGACACCATTAGCAATGCATTACAACTTTTAAAAGCATATACTGGGTGTAAATTAGGTCCTGATAGGCCTGGATATATTCTAAACGGATTGAGATATTGATGTACAATCTATCATGCCTATTAAAATACTTTACTTCTATGTGAAAGATAAATTCAAAAGAAACACAATGACATGAACAAAACATTTCTGGGATTTTTTGCTCATAACTTTTGCTAGGATCGCTGTAGAGATGTTTTTTTTCATATTCTGTTTCTTTTGAATTTACCTTTCAAATTACATGTCACAAAATAGGGGTTGCAATTTGAAAATGTAAAGTGACCCCCCTCTAACCCTTTTTAAAAAGGGGAGTGAAATATTTCTACCCTCTAAAAAGTCCAAAAAGGTATTTTAATAGGTATGGTGAAGATTTTAAATCGATATCTTAAACTCTTTGGAAAATGTCCAGACGTATCAGGACTTAATTTAGATCCTGTATATACATTATTTACTGACCAATCTTCATGATCTAGGTGCCAAAATGTTTTTTATAGATATACGAGTTGGCTCGTAGCAACTTTATTATTCTTTGTGAATGTTGTGTATACATAATATATGAATATTTTAATAAAAGAAATATGATGTTGTTTCAAGTGCCCATATAGATGTTATCTCAGACATTATATCAAGGACAAATGTCTGTCTGTGTTCCACTGCGACTTAACTTCAGAGTAAGAACTCTGAATTGGGGTAACATAGAAACACAAATAATAATAAACAGCCTTTTGTCCAGTGCCGCATTTCCGTATAGGCCCACTAGGCCCAGGCCTAGGGCGCAAAATTTTAGGGGGCGCATAAATTTTAAAGTACACAAAAGAAAAAAGTTGCGGCGGCGGGTGGTGTTGGCGCTCGGCGGGGCGAGTGGCCAAGGTCAACTAGGTCCGGGGTGCGACGTTGACTCATTCATTGGTTCATTGCTTTTATTTATTCAAAACACTCCTATATATATATATATATATATATATATATATATATATATATATATATATATATATATACATATATATATAATATATATATATTATTGTAATTATCTTTCATCAAAATTACGTAATTAAGAAATTTATTGGATTTCTACGTCAGTGTAATCAGAGTACTTTGGGGGGGGGGGGGGGCGCTCTTTGGTCTGTAGGCCTAGGGGCGCCGAATTTGTAAATGCGGCCCTGCTTTTGTCAGCATTTCATTAGGGATATTTTATAGTAATATAATTATTAATACCATATCATATTGACACTTAATATCAGTTTATAAGAGGCTAATTGGTAGAGGGCTTTTAAAAAAAATGTATAAAGGGGCAATTGTGAAACGATAATGAAAGCTTTCTAGAAATATTTTGGTAAGTGTAACAAGGCTAGAAGTGCATCTAAAAGATTGATAGTGGTTGTAGCAATTCTGTGAGTAGCTTTTTTTGAAATCCCCTTTCACGTCTTATCACAAACATATTTCTCAATAAATTTGAAACTCATGCAAAAGAAACAATAGATTAATTTCCAAGAATCTGGAAATGATACATAGACGATATTTTTGCTGTTTTTGACAAGGAACAAAATCTTCAAGATTGTATTAATTCTTTCAACTCATTTTAACCCTTCTATAAAATTCACTTGTGAAATAGAACATAATAGCAACTCCCATTTATAGATTTATTAATTATAAAAGATACAACTGGCCATTTTGAATTATATATATATATATATATATATATATATATATATATATATATATATATATATATATATATATATATATATATAAAATTAACACAAAATGACAGGCTTATCCCATTTGATTCATTGCATCTCCCTTTACAAAAAAGAACAACTTTTCACAGTTAAATCCACATATGCCTTTATCAACAGAAAATTATAAGAAAGAAGAAAAGAAAATTAAAGAAATTGAATTATTTAATGGCTACAAAACTGAAATGATTGACAACGTGATAAAAAAAGAAAATTATTGAAAGAAATTCTAGAACAACTCTTTATTAAACTAAATGTAAAGAACCTGAAAATGGATCTTCGTTTCTTACAATTTAACTACAGAAATTACTAAAAGTTTTAAAAATTATGCCCAATGAAATGTATCCCCAAAATCCAAAATTAAACTAAAAAGTATATTAGGAAATCCAAAGAATAAAAGGAAGATAAACAAAAGAGTCAAGTAACATAAAGCATGTCTGAAATATCAACAAGAGGAAAGACTGGCAAATGGCAAAATATGTACTTCATATTGGATATTGATTTTCAGAAGTAAAATTAGTAAAAGAAATTAAAAATACAAAATTCCTTGATGCTTATGAAATGCTTTTTATACAGAAGAACCAAAATGAATTAGTAAAAGATTCACCATTACTGCCTTTAATCTAACGAAACATTGATTTTTACATATACAGTAGACATACTTCTTGATCTTTAAAATTTTATCCTTGTAATTTAATAACATGTGTTTTTATTTAAGTACTAAATTGTTTGTATTATTACTTTAACCACTTTTATTTCAGTTATGTGGGTCTGATGATGTGTTCCTTGAACATGAAAGGCCTCACAAAAATAAAATTCAATAATTATTGGAGTGTTTGTTTATAAATTAAGTATCAATTAATTATTGTTTTGGGATAAATATTGGAAATGATATTATAATCAATTTGGACATTCAAATAATATTTGAAACTATTCACAATACAAATGGTTTCAGTCCCTTCCTCTTTATCATACACAATCACTTGTTAAAATCTTAAACACAATTCTTTCACCATTCTTCAACTTAGCCATATCTATAGTTTACTTGTTCGGACTCCATTATTTAAAGTTATTAATATAAACTACAAAAAAGTTTTTTATATGTTAATGTACAAAATTAACTGGATGGCATTAATGAGGCATAAAGCTACAACAAAATCAAGCTTGCACTATTCAATTGAGAGTCTTATTAAATTATCCTAAAAACCAACAATTAATATTTAAAAAAACTATAAATAACACTATTTTAGCATAGATTAATAAATTAAATCACACTAGAATAACTTTATGTACTGTCATTTATGAAAATTATTAATTTTATTGTTGCTATTTACATTTGAATTTTTAAATATGATGGCACACTGTCATTATTGTTATCTGATAATAGCATGCCCCAATTAATCAAGTAATAGATTTGTGCCAGATTTGATGTATTGTAAAGGAGTCTGATAATGTAGCTAGACCTTTTGTATGAGTTCCCATTATAGTTTGATGTTGGTTAAATATTGAAATCGTAAGTTTTTCAATTTACAAGAGAAGTTCACTAATTGGTATAACATTATTCTAGAAATGTATTCAATGAAACCCCCCCCCCAATCAAAATTAAGAAGCTATTTATCCAAACTTATGAAACAGCAAAAATATTTATGGCTGAGTCAGAAAGTTTATTCACCAACTATTAGAATAGAATGACTCATTTAGATCACGTGAAAGGATAGTTTGAGGCACTCACTAGGCACGTGAGATTGCAGTGATATGACAACAACATCAGTCAACAATATGATTGTGACGGAGAGGTAGACCTTGAATACACATTTTTTTACGTACCTAATTTAAAGTAGATACCGGGTATGTTGATACCACAAAGCTTTATTTGTCTTATTATTGTAACGTTAATGTAGTTAGATATTCCAATACTATATTTTATCAATTAAATAAAGCTGGTAAACTATTTTATACAGTTACTAGTTTTAAAATATTTCTGCTTAATGTTCAGTTCACTGAGTGAAATAGCAGTACGGTAGTAAATGTGTTGTCAGGAACTCAGCTCCCTGATAGGTTAATATTGACCCACATTCTACAATACTAAAAGCCATTACTAGCTATTAGTCAGTGAATTCAAAAATAGTTTCTAATTTAACTTCCTGTTTTTAGTAGTGACGTTTAGCCTCTCCATGTACATTATTCTGACATAGAAATAAAAATACATTTTTCTTGTTTACTGAGCGAGAATATTTGAAGGCGTATCAGAATGCAACTATTACTATTATTTTATTTACAAAAATCATAACCTTCGCCTGAATGGAGACACGCAGGTTTGCGCTTGCGTCACGGACATGACGGAACGGACAAGCGAAGGTCGAGGATGAAATCGCTACATTTCTTTTTGCGGAACCCAACAACTCCATTGTTAGTCGCTAACAGCTGTTCGAACCAACACTACACAGCTGCCAGCCGGTCTCCTTTCTGTAAATCAGCTGCAGGAGCGGTGTAGTCGCGTTCAGTTTACATTTATGAGAGTAAAGCAGGTGTGGTGTTGGTGTTTTCCTATTGTAGTTCTAGAAAATTCTCATATTACAAAATCTTCAAGTTATGAAATATTTTGATATATTGTGATTTGCATATTGATTTGTGTCATTTTAACGTATTGTCATTTGTTAATACTCGTTTAGTTCAAAACCAAACCTGCCATTGCTGAGAAGCTAAGTGTATGGGATAATCTACCGGCTTTTAAACATCAATATTAATTTACGCACATGGAGTTTTTATTCTCATATAATCGCAAGAAGTAAGTGAAAATGAGTGTTCCTTCCGAAGCTTGTGGCAGTATTATTGTTGTATCCAACAGACTTCCATTTGTACTAAAACGAAATGATAAGGGTCAACTACAAAGGACGGCTAGGTAAGTTGACATTACACTTATTAATTTTGGTAATTTCAATAAAAATGTTTTGCTTTTATAATTCTTGGTAATTTTATTCTATTGTTTTTGGTTAAAAACAGAAGATATTTAATTGTTTTAAGTTTAGGCAGGTTAGTTTATGGTTTTAAAGTAGGATCTCCTCATAAGGAGTTGACTTCAATTTATGGGTAGAGTATAATAAGTGGAACTGGTTTTTTATATCTATTAGTACAATCATTGATACTTAATTGTCATTTATCGAATACGCTTTTACAAATCATGTCAACATATCTATAGCCATAATCACAATCATATTTTAAATTAAAATAGCCAATACAATGCATATAGTGATAATCTTATAATTAATAAATGAGCTCTAACGGGTAGGGTGGTACGATAAGCGGACCCGGTTTTTTATGTTGAAGAATGTAATCATTGATACCTAATATTCACATCTCAAATCCTAGACTATCAATCGATATTAAACTGTCTATAGTCCTCAATAACAATCATATGTTTGAAATTAAAATATGAATTTAATATTTACTAACAGTGATCAAACAAGTTATTATAATCAAAATTAGGAAAACTGAAGACGACCATATTTGCTCCTCTTACAGTTACAATTGTTTCTTTCCCACAAATTTCACTTAATGGAATTTTTGGTAACAGTCCAACATGTTGAAGCCACGAAAACATGTCTTATCATCTATCAAAGCAATGTTGTGTAGTTTCTAAAATTGACTGCCATTTTTTATAATCAAATGTTACTTAGGGTAGGGTACGATGAACGGAAGCGGTTTTTTATATCGAAGAATGTAATCATCGATACCTAATATTCACATCTCAAATCCTAGACTATCAATCGATATAAAGTATCTATAGTTCTCAATAACAATCATATGTTTTAAATTACAATATGGATCTGATATTTACAGTGATCAAACAAATTATTATAACCAAAATTAGGAAATCTGAAGACAACCATATTTGCTCTTACAGTTGTTTCTTTCCCACAAATTTCACATAATGTGTTTTTTCCGCACGAGTCCAACATGTTTAAGTCATGAAAAACATGCCATATCATCTTCCAAAGCAATGTCGTGTAGTTTTCTAAAATTGACTGTCATTTTTAATAATCAAATGTTACTTATATAAAATTGAAATATTACATTAAGAGTATTATTTGAAAGTGTTTACAGCTATTGATATAGATTATTTAATTATTCGTTAAAAATAATTAATAAGTATCGATTGATTATATCCATGGTTATGATTAAGTAATATCGTTTGCCGATTTCAATATAAAAACCAGGTCCTCTTCTCATACCCTACCCGCTCTAACAATCAAACAAATGATTCGAACTGGAAATAGGAAAAGTAATAATGAAATAATAACTACATAAAAAGCATTTACAACAGAAAATACAAAATATGTGTCATTATTTATATGTTTTCTTCTGTGTAGCAGTGATTAACTGTATTCAAGAAGTTGTTGAAGTATCTTTTCTAGGAAATCGTACTTCTCTTCTGCATAGGTCGGCCGATACGCCACTTTTTAAACTTCATCTCACGGTTCTCCACAAGCTTTCGACTGTCTGTTAATATCAATAAAAGAAAATACGTTTACTATATGAAAAAGTGTTTATACTTTATACAAGTTTGTTCAAAAATCAGAATCGGTTAGTTATATCAAAAGTTGTAATTGAGTAATATCGTTTGTCGATATCAGTATAAAAACCGGATCCACTTATCGTACCTTACCCCAGTTTAACACTATAGTACATCAGGTTCCACTTATTAAAATGCTATTAAATTCTTATCTACAATTCCTGAGCTTGAAGGCTGGAATAAAAATTACCATCTCTTGTGACTGGTTCAGACATTGACTGATCTTTGTCATACGGTTCAATGTGATTTGGTATGTGCTGTGTTCCATGAGTATGAGGGCCTATTGGTATTTTGTGTAATAATCTATCCAAAAGTTGATAATATATAATGTGATAGTGTAATTCTTTCTCTTGTACACTATGGATTAAGATATATGGAGCTTGAGATACCTAATAAAATTAGTTAATTGCGTTAATTGTATTCTCTTTGTGTTTAGACTTCTGACACTGCCATTAATCAGTTTGGGAAGTTCTAGAGTAGTCCGGTTTGCTTAGTTTGACTATAATCTCATTATCAGTTAGTCAATACAATTAAAACATTTAAAAGCCAATTACAATCAGAACTTACAAAGGTGGTTTTGGTGGCAAAGGTAGTTTTGCTTAGTTCTTGAACCATGATAAATTAATTTCCAAATAGTTATTAAATTACCATAATAAATTAATAATAACTACCATTTGCATGAATTGAAAATAACCATAATAAATTAACAATAATTACCATTTGCATGAACTGAACTGAGTATCTTACAAGGACTTCACAGGCTAGAATCAAATTAATTTTAAGTTTTGTGTTGGTCACATGTATTGTGTTTGAGGAATCTTTTTCTCTTCAATCATGACATCTACTTTTGGTCATATCTGGTATAGCTAAATTTGAAGAAATAAACATGGAATGTTTTATAAGTAAGCTAAATATTATTATTTACTCCTGATTGAGTTTAATTTCTTTCTTTCAGGTGTTAAAGAACATAAAGATTAATGTTTTAAATCTTGGATGAAATAAAGTAAAAATACTGTACATACCCCTGTTTTTATAATATATATATATATATATATATATATATATATATATATATATATATTTACTAGTATAAGCATCTTAATTAATACTTAGCCTACATTATTATTTATCATAAATAAAGACTTAAAGTGATAATATTCAGAAAATAGTATAGATTGAAAACAACATGGATAAGGCTATTTCAATAAATTCAAAATCCTACCTATGTAAAATCTTCCCCATAAATAGTAATGAAATAGTTTGACCCCTTATTTAGGATGATTCTTATAAAGGTAAAAGCCTTCAAATTTGATAATAATACATTATAAGTGAATTATACATGAATATACGAAACCATTGTTAATAATAATGAACTTTGTAAGTTAATAAATTATGTTCAGTGTGACTCCTGATATATCAAGAACCCAGTAGTCTTAAGTATTCTTCATAAATATTGAGCAAGAGTTACGGGCCATAGTTCTTTGTTTATCAGGAAATGTTAGATGAAGAGGCCTTAGGTCACTAGATTCTGGTTCATCGATAGGCTCGGTTACTAAACAAAACAAGTTAACTCTGTAAATATATTTTAAGGATATGAAACTTCATAATAATAGCGTGTAATTTCCTTGTCTCGTTACTAATAGCAATAAATTATCTTAAATGTTGTGAAATAGTGCTTGTTCCTTTGGTTAGGTACTTATAGTTTAATGGTACAAAATATATGTTACTGCTTTTTAAAACTCTAAATTTACAGTTATTCCATCTTTTATTAACTGAAAAACATTAGGGTGGATTTTCATGTCAACTGTCCTTTTTTTAAGACTCAGTTTGTATTGTTGAGTGTAATTTGTTTATGTAATTACTTATATACTTGACTAAATTTAAATAATGACCAAAATTCTAAGCTTATAGACATTCGTTTGTGCTTTGTTTTGATACTCATAATATATACTACATAATAAAAAAATGAAAGTTCTATGCTTTCATAATCCAGCTATAGACTGTGGTGTAGCCCAATATATCACATGTGTCTGTCATTCAAAGTGTTAGATATTCACTGCTAGTCCTTTAACAACCTCGTTTGTTGCATCCTTATCTCACTAAGTCTATGTTCCTGTAAATGATCTTTCTGCTGATTGGTTGAGCGATTTATGAATTTCTGGTTAAAAATTAATTTAAAATTTCCATTAAACTTATTTTAATATGTGCATGTGATTGAGAAGTGCAAAAAATTGTATTTATTTCCATTTTAATTCTTTAAATTGTCTAGACATTGACATACAGACTGGAATGTTGAGGTAGGGTTGAGTGGTAATGGGGAAGGGGGACTACCCTTGAAACCTTGAGTAAGAACAAAGGTAATCAATCTTGAGTGTTCTTACTCATCACTTTTCCATTGAAGGAGCTTCTCTTCCATTCCTTTTCAAAAGTGTGCGAGCTTCAATCTTTCCATAAATAGCAGCTTACATAGCTGTTTTAAACTTGATGAAATTATATATAATTGGCTTAGAAAATACTTACATAATAATCTTGTATCTTTTCTACATATACTTTTGAAAATCAATGACCTAATCAGTCACTAACCATAGGAAAATGTAAAATATATCAATTAGTGATTTTTTAATTTCTACTTGTTTTGAAACCCCTATGTTTTGCACCTATAGTTGATGGACACTGTCAACTAGTGTTGTTTAAACATGTAAGAAAGATTATTTTAATGAACATTTAGCTTATTACTAAAGTATTTAAAAGTAAACTAACAATAAATTCCATTAGCTCTTGAAACCTTTTATGTTTGAGTAAATGTCAATTGTGATTTTTTTATCATTCCTAAAAATCTTAAGGCTAACAAGTTATTGAGATAGCCAGTTGATAGTATGTTATCTTTTAGTTTATTGGTTATTGAATTTCTAATCAATCACAGTAAAAGTCTTATCACAATGTATACATGGTTATTAGAGAGAGCTGAATGTCGCACAAGTGGGCTGAATGATGGAGACTAATAATTATAATTGCTGTGTTTAACACTTGTTTGTACACTTCTAAACCATTTCAAGTGTTTAGAAAACCGGTTAAGGAACTGAACTAGAATGTAACTTATTTTTATTCAATGACTTTAGAAATTCAAATACATCATAATTAATTAAAATATTAAATTCTATGTAGCCTATATAGCATTATAATTATAATACATTCTAATTTTAAACTGACTGAAATTATATATATAGGCTATAATGTAAATGCAATTGTAGCTAGTAAATGTAAACTGTTATTATTTTCAAACATACATTGAGCAATTTATACTTTTACAAAGAAATATTTTTATGATAGTGATTTTTTGTATTGGTGTCTTGTATGTATGTATGTGTACGTATTTGTAAAACTTGCTTTTTAGCTTACAAAATAATTTAGAATTCATTAAAAAGTTCATTTCATATTAAACCGATTTCTTCTTACCACTCTTAGTTTAGCCTGTTTTCTTTATCCTCATTCTAATACAACGTATCCATCTTTTTAACTTTTTGACAACAGTCCATTTTTCTATAAGAATGCAATACTTCAACCTAAGTTTTGTCCTAATTTAATTCTGCTTAAATTAAACAAGGTTGTGTAAGTATTGTTTTAAACGCTTTATTTAATACAGTGTCACTTCCAGACCAATGTTTATAAAATGCAGAATTTTAACTTTGACTAACATTTATATTTTACTGTTACGTAACGAAGGAACTTACTGTAGCCATACCGCATGTAGTAGTAACAAGTTGTATACAGGTACTGTGTTAGATTTAAAATAACTCAAAACTCCTATATTTAAGCCAATTGGTTTGAGAATATTAAATATTAGATAATATTATTTGTTGTAGTATTATATTAAATTTAACAGAAAATATAGATTATGTATAAAAACATAACATTAATCAAACAAACCATTTAAAAATGGCTAAAAAGGCTTTCCTTATTATATTACTGAATACTATATTTCGAATCACAATGTAATGATCTTGTGTTTTTTAGTTAGCTTAAAACAATTTTGTTAGTGCAAAATGTAATTGTAAATAATATAGCTTCATCTATTTCAGTGTAAAATTTTAATTTAATTTTAATGTTTACTGAAGTTATCACATCATTGGTCAATTGCAATAAAAAGATTCTATACTGTTTAATTTGGCTTAATAACACTGATACATAGTATTAAGAAAAATTATTTTTTCTGTTTCATTCTATATTTGTGGGAATACTGTAGAAGGTTGGATACGGTCTGTCTATAATGCTATTTTGCTCATCAGTACAGCTATGCAATGCAATCATAAAATTTACATTGGTAACTGTGCAATAGATTGTTTTTAAATTTGTCATGAAAAACAAGCAAAAACCATTGGTGGTATCACATAACACTCTCAGACCCACACGAATATTATTATACCTCAGTATAATTATACCTGTTGTGGATCGCTGCTCAATTTGAAAATGTTTAAACTTTTTAAAATAAAGTAACAATTTTTACTTTTCGTTACACAGCTGTAATTTTTTGGTGGTATGTATGGTTTATATTATAGTACATCTATTGTGTGACACCTCTATTTTTATCATGATATTTTGATAAAAGAATGCTTAAAATTAGAGGTCCCTATGTATCCAAAATAGTGTCAGTGAATTTAAAATTTACCTTTGTTTAAATGGAATCTGTTTTGGACAAAATGATCAAAAATTAAAATTTGTTAGTGTTGCTTTATTAAAATCCTTTAATTTGAATTAGGCCTATCCTTCAATGGATCATTCTGTGTCAAATATTTTATTAGCCTTGTACTGCCCATTTTGGCTACTCAGAGCTTTTTGAATTAAAATGCCACAACAAAGTTATAATGAATAGTAGAAATAATAAGTAGAATAATAATGTGTTCTGAATTCATATTAAGTATCAAATAGTACTTCCAACAAAATTGTAATCTATTACAAATGGCTTTCTTGAATACTATGTTAAAAACAGGCAAAGAATTAGTAATGCACTGTTCTTTAATAATTGTTAAACTGTCTCTTTCATTCAACATTTGACAAAAATTTTATATTTTAAGATCATCTGGGATGATAATAATTAGTTTTAAACTAGTTAGAATAAATTACCAATGTTTTAATATTATAATTAAAATATTTTCTATTGTTATACATTCCTGCATATGCCATCCTATCAAAAAAATTATTAAAACAAGTAAGTAAATGTATTCTTTTAATTTTGTTATATTGCAATAATATTCTTTTTGTAAGTTTGATAAGAAAATTTGCAGAGAAAAGATTAAATTTGTACAAAGAGACAAATGTAAAATTTTAAAAATCACTAAATCACAGAACGCGAATTATTGATTATTCAACTGTGTCAAAGACGGATTTTATTGAAATTCTTCCATTTATAAATTGGTAATAATACAATTGGCATAAATATATTAGAGAATGCCACATAAGAATTTTAGGTATAAAGTAGTTTAATTGAATTATCACTGTTTTAACTGTTCACATTGCCAATTTCCATTTGTTGCCTTCGGGCAATACAATGCTTGAAACTATTTACTGTACGCTTAAAAAATGTTTTAAGATGTCAGTTTTAATGTATGACGATGCTTAGCTGTAATTCTACAAATTTTCATTAGTGTAATCCAGTAGTTTAAATATGGGCATGCTCAAATTATATCTGGAAATATAAAAGTATAATATGTAGCTTTTGACAGTTTCTATCAAGTTGCCTGTAAACAAAATACACACGTATTGAAATTACCAAGTTACTTAGTGAAAACATTTAACAAACATCGACATGTTAATACATTGACTACACCTTGTACCAGCTTACTGTAGTACACTATCAAATATATTAACAACTTATCCAGTAACCGGAGAAGTACTATAATTTAATACACTGATAACGAATGGTACCACCCAGCTACTATCCTGGCTGTCTTTAACTATTCATTATTCTGCATTGCAGCTAACGTGTTAAAAAATCTAATTAGCACAAAGTGGAGTAAGAATATCCTAGTGTGAATAAACACAACTTCTTACAAGCTCTCTTGCCTAAGCCCCTTATCTCTCTAATCTGCTGTCTTTAGATAAATCACAGGCAATTAAAAAAACTTCATCTTCTGATCTCATAGGCGAATTACATCACATAGGAAATTTCCTAACTTATGTTATTATCTTTCATTGAGAGTTCTGTAATCGAGTGTTTTATTTTTTATAATGTTTTGAAATGAATTTCTGACAATATAGTTCTATACAAATTCTAAGCTTTAATAGGCTGAGCTTAGCAAAGTCTATCACTCGTGGGGCGGGAAACATTTCATGTCTCCCGTCTTTCTGTCTATCCGTCTGTCTGTCCTCACAATATCTCAAAAATGAACTAATCTACAGACTTGAAATTTTGCATGAAGCTTTATTTATATATTGAGCTCTGATTAAATTATGGTGCATGTCTTTTGATGGGCTGAGCATTAGCGAATATTTGGACATTGGTTTTATGGGTGCCATGATGGCAATGAAAAAAAAAATAAATAAATTTGTAAATAAACTGAATCTAATCTGAGTAAAAAGAAAACATACGGAAAATCAATGTTAAAACTTGGTGAGAAGATTTGATTTTTGAGCAATCTAGTATTGTAATAAACTCCGTAGCCCACCGGAACTTTTATTCATTGAACACTGCTACGAAACCCAATTTAATGAACAAAAATTGGAACGCATTATATGGTGGCAAGATATCTCAAGAAAAATTTCATATATTGTCTTTGAATTTTGCATGAAACTTCACTTCTACATTCTCAAGAATGTGTTCTATGATAATACATGTCCAAGCATGGAATTTGACTGAGCGTCAGTGAAGGCTATAACTCAGCAGGCTGACACAGTTTCATATTTGTCTGCTGGAGAGGATGTAAATATATCTTTATGATTATCTGTCTTTCTATCTGTCCACAGAACCTCGAAAATAAAGTAAGCTATAGATTTAAAGCCAGATATCTGACACATGGTGTGGTGTACTCTTACCTTGTAGTAACATACAAATTACATACAAATATATAAAAACTAAGAAAAGTACAGGTATTTATGTTTTGCCAATCACGTTTTACAGAATTTTATTAGTATTTATCCCATTTTGGAATCCCGAAACAAAATCATATTCAATTTTTCCATTTTCAATTGAACTGCTCATAAAGAAAAGCCATAATAAGAGGATGGCTGATTGGGGCATTCAATGGTGGGTCCTGTGTAAGTCTGATATGTTGCTCTGGGAGAGGTGAATGTGTCATTTGGCACTCAGGAGATGAGTGAGTGCATTTGTTGAGTGGTGCCAAGTATCTAGATAACCTGTCATTGAGGCAAGCTTTCCCAAAAAGGCATTGTTGAAGCCAATGACATTATCTTCCTATTACGCATGATCATTTTGTATGGAATTTGATAATTACAGAATGTGAAGTTCTCGATAAAATTGGTTTCATCACGCAGTCAGTTTGGTTCACATAGGCAGATTGTCTTAATCATCTTAAACGTTTGTACGATTGTAGCTCTAGCATCTGTAATATGATACAATAAGTGGTGACATGAATTACAGTGCTGGGGGCTTGGTGACTGCAGTAGCGCCAGTAGTGGTGCGTTGCAATGGTATCTGGGTTGGCTGGCCTGGCCTCCACCTCACCAATGAGTCGGAACGTATTCCAGAGTCTGACCCCAATGATAAGACACCCACCGCTGGATTACGGTCTGACAAGGTAGCTAGCTAGAAATATGTTTGTAAATAATCATCTATAATCATGTAGTGTTTGAAACTTTTGGACTTATACAAATGGGATAAATTTCTTCAATCAATAATAATTTTTTATTGCCATTAAATAAAGGCAGTACACTAGGCACTGTCAAAAATACTTTACTAAAAATTTAACTAAATCTAAATAAATTAAAACACATAATAAATAATATAAATATATCTATAATTTACAACCTGTGGACATGTCATAAGAAGCTTCTAAGGCACAACCAATGCTACCAAAGTATACAATATTTAGATAAAAAAAGGTTAAAAATGGTGTAGTTAATTAATTTAAAGTAAAAACTACAACCAACAATAATTATAAAAACCACAAGACATTTAGACATGTAAACATTGATACATAAAATATAAACATAAAATTGTATACAATTAGTTACTTCGTATTGCCCTTAACAATTCCATCTACCTTATTCCAACCAGGTTCAAGTTAGTCATGAGTTCACAGGAAATTAAAGATTTAAAAATTCCTCAACTGAGTAGAAAATATTTGATGTATTTGAAGTATATTCAATTTAAATTTGGATAAACTTGAGGATCTTATGGTTCAAGGTAATAATAATTCTTGTATCATTATTTATTAATGCTTAATTTTACTCCAGACTATTGGATTCATTATACAAATTCTTGTGCGGTAGTGAGCACAGATGTTTCAGAGCTTAGGGGCAAACATGGAAGCCATACACATTGCTTACACATTATTTTTATCTTGGGAGTTATAATTTCTAATGATACAACTATTCAAGGAAATGTTTTTATCCTTCTCTTAATCAGTTCACAATGTGTGTATCAAGTAGCATTTGCTATATATTTTTGGAATATGTGCTTTAAACTAAAAATCATAAACAACTTATTTTGGAATCAGTTTCTTTTTTTTTAACTTCTGGAACACAACACTGTATTAAAAGCCCATTAGAAATAATTCACATATAGAACACTGTAGTTACTTTAAAATTTGTATATTTATGTACTAAATATTTCAAAAAAATGTAAATAACCTGCTATAAACTTTGACTTTAGTAAGCATTTTATTACCATACAATGCAACATTTTTTGTATATGACAAATGATTAACTTGTGAAATGATGTGTTTATTCTACATTCAGGGTCAATTTAGTCTGAAGACGGCCCAATAACTTGTTTGGTGATTAGTGTAGAAAAATAAAACTCTTTTATGTTTATTTTTATAAAAAATGTACATTTTATAATTCAACAGTAATCCTACACCTAATAATAAAAATGTAGGGGAATTCCAAAAATTTTTAAAGTAAATACATTGTGCGACCCATATTTTTGAAGGGCTTGATAAAAGAAAATAAACAGCACAAATTAGTAGTCCCTATCTCAACCCTATCCTGAATGGTGGCTAATAATAGCTATTAGGAACATGTATTTACAACTTTTAAATTTACTATGAATTATGAGCAAATGTAATTGTCTACTTTCCAGTATTGCTTTTTATAGCAAATGCTCAAATTGTTTCCCTTTCTCGGTGTGATAATAGGCTACCTAGGTGTGAATGTAAATTCGATATGGAGAAGTCTTAAGTAGCAAATGACAAAATCTTTGTACATATGCGTAGTTAACATTTGTGTGAAAACAGATAATGAGTGTATGAATATAAATTCACAAGTATTGTATATTTATTTCCTGTTTTAAAAGCTGACTGACAGTACTGAGTAACATATTACTAAATATTATACTTTTGGAATGTTGTGTTATTATTTACATGGTTATAGATAAATTATTATTATTATGAATAAATAAAATTATAACTGATTTTATTTATCAACCCAAAAACGTGGTATACTATGCAACATGTTGAACGAGTTTCAGAGTGTATGTGTCTATGGCATTGTTATTAAGGCTTGATAGAGTGATTGAATCCAATAACATTCAACTTCCTCTTTTAGTTGGTGTTAAGCTCACACGTTTATACACCGCACATTTATATTATCCCATTGCCATTGTGTGTAGCCTACAGTGTAATTGTGGGGAATATATTTTGTAAACAAACCTGATTGAAAATTAAAATTAGGATTTTTTAAAGTGTAAATAAAAAATAAACTTTGGGAAGAATAATTCATTGTCCCAAAGAATAGTACATTGTGGTACTATATGAGTAATACTTGACAATTTAAATATTAAAACAAGATATTTGAATACATTGTTCTTCTTTAAAGTAAAACTCCCAACAGGGTTTGATGAAGCATGCTTTATGGTTCAGTGACTTCTGAAATGTAAATGAGCGTCAAGTTGTGAAAGCGAATAAAGAGTTAGTGGATCGATGAGACAGTAAATCAAATGTAACAGCGATTGTATGTCAGGTATTGGCAGTGCGCTTGGACCCTCAAGTGTTTGACAGCTACTACAATGGCTGCTGTAACGGAACCTTCTGGCCTTTGTTCCACTCTATGCCAGACAGAGCGAACTTCTCTGCGGACCACTGGAAGGTGACTCATCACTCAATCGTACTATTCTAGTTATAACTAGCTCGTTATGGTTCAGTTATGAGAGATTGTGCAGATAGTAACTGAGTACATTTTGTCAACATAGAAAACAAACATTTGTCATATTCACCAAACACGTAAAAACTGTTTCTGGAGTGAATTTGCATTTTTAATATGGAATTATTTTGGTGAAATAAAGAAAATCTATAGTTGTCTCTTGTTTATGCAGTTTTAACTAATACCATTCTAAAATTGAATGGTATGATATTATTTCCCAACAAAGAGAGTTTAATATTTATAGTTTTTGATTATTTAAAAATAGAAAAAACTGTAAATAATTGCAACATTAACTTTTCTATGATTGATGGCGTTTCTAGTTTGAATTTTCATCTGTAATTTTAATCATTACTGAAAAATAATACTAGAACTTGTGTGTGTACACAAATTCATGAGATTATTGACATTTTTAAATCCAAACAGAATCTCAACCAGTTGGTTGCTGACTCTGGTCATGCCTAACTTATGGATATTCTACATGTCTTAATCACAAATGCAAAACTCACTTCTCAATGAAGGAGTGGTGATGCAAAAGTATGTCGAAAGTATATTTGTACAGTCAATAAATTGCTTAGCTAAGATTTATATATCCACCATTTAAAGATTTTACTCAGTAATGTTAAGTATTTTTGCAGTTATCTTTTTAATCAGTTCTTATGTCAGATAAATTGTAATGTTTCGTATTTGAACTTGATGTTTAGATTGCTTAATAATAATGTGTAACATGTATGTTACAATAATTATATAATTTTTATACAAGTCCAGAAAAAGTCATGTTAGATCTGAATAATAAGAGATTTTTTTTAGAAGAGGATTTAAGATTTAAAAAGCCGGCTGTAGTAAAAATAATCTTGATTTTTTTTCCCTCCCCCCCCCCCCCATAAGAACAATGTTAAACCTCATACAATTTATGCTTTATTTTTGATAGTTGCATTGTGAGAGGTGTTTCGTTTTAATAATTTAATTAATAAGCATCCGAATGCCTTTAAGTTTTTTTTTAAGTATATAATAATTGAATATTTAAACCACACAGTTTGAGATTTTTTTTAATAACCCATAAAATATTGATAAAAGGTTTTCTTATTATATCCTCCCCTTCAAATTATACAATTCCTCTGGTATAATTTGGTTTGGTTTACCCTTTTAACATTTGTGTATAAAACACCTTGATACATAGAACTAATAGATAAGTGATGCAAGGCGTAATATTCAATCTCATTGTTTTCTAGGCATACTGTGAGGTGAACCAAGAGTTTGCAACCAAGACAATTGCAGCTCTGAAGCTAATAGGTGACAGCCCCGAGTCAGGACCACCACTGGTCTGGCTGCACGACTATCACCTTATGTTGGCGGCCAATACCATCCGCAATGTATGTAGCCATTACACGCTATGTCTGTCATGTGTCAAGTTAAACCATGAAAATTTGTATCACGTCATTGTAGGACTGCGGATACCTGTGAATATATGGAAACCACTTACAATTTTCTGACTTATAGTTCTAATCTATATAGTTTAGCCCAGGATTATATATTTGTGTGAGATGCTACACAATAAAATAATAAAAGAACTAATGGTTCCTAATTGGAAAACTTCAGGTCTAGTTGAGATATTTTGTAAACAGTATGTAGATTATTGAATAAAGTGTGGCAATCTTCAGCAGTGTATTCTGTCAAAATAAAACTTTTTGTTCCATAAACACAAATCTGCACATACTTATTTTTGGAGCTATAGATTTAAAGCCGAGAGTAAACTAACAACTGTAGACTTGATTTTCTCATTAACGATTCATTTAAACCAAAAGGAGCAAAATATCAAATGTGTTTATCTGTAACCTTTGCTATAACTTTTGTAATTCAAAATGACTTTTGCATTTTAATAATGTTTTTCTTGTCAGTTAGGAACCACCAAGAATTTCCTTTGGGTATGTGGCACACTTTTAAAGGGCAGAATAAAATTCTACCCTGAATATATTCATGGATATCAAATTTTGTCAATTAGTTTGGCTAATATAAGGAAAACAAATTTTTAAGGCTAGTTTTAGAGGTTTTTAGTAAAAAAAGGCATTTGCCAATCCATGTTTGTAGAAAAATGTAATTTTGATTCTTAGAATGTAATCCTAGGAGAAGTGTGTTAGAAGTAGCTTGTATGCCTTTAATCACCATTCACAATCATTGTGCAATGGAGAGTATTGTAAGACAACAGGTTATTTTTAAGTGTAACATAAATAAACATTTCTTTTTGTAAAGAGTTTGCTTTGGACAGCTGTCAGCATAGCTGGTAGCATCACGTTTATTTGTGATTGCTCCTTACAACAGTTCTGTTTTTAGATTCTAATCTCAGTATTTTGGCTATGGACAACGACAAAATTATTATGTTAGCATAAACATCTTTTACTGTAGAGAATTAAAAAGTATTTTAGGCTGAGCAGTTTTTTTAATGTACCAACACACATAGTTTTTTAGCAATGGCCTTACTCTTTTTATCTGCAGTCAACTTTACTATAATAAACTCACTAAACAGTGTATTAAAAAAAAATTTTCAAAGTTTATATGGCAGCACTAAAATTACACATATTATTAGATACTGTGACAATTCTCATACATGTTAAATTTTGTTTTATAACTTTTCTTAAGAAGATTTATTAATGGTTAAGTGGCCAAGTCAACATTAAATGTTTTTATTAACATTTAGTAATATTTAAAGAATTTTCCAATTGCTCCAAGAGTCTACAATTGTCATATGTAAATGCTTTCTGATTAAAACTCTTGGAGGAACATAGTACCTGGCTGGGACTTAAATATTCAAATTATTAGTTTATGTATTCAAAACATCAGTAATTAAAGTAGTTCTTAGTAAAAGATTTTTCCAAAATTACAATGTATTTGGAATTTATAAAGTAAATTTCTGAACAAAATCTTCACTTTAATATTTGTGTTATTTTTATATTTTAGATTATTAATAAAATATTGGTGTAAATTGCTAAGAGAAATTGTTTTGTAGGAAGCAGACGACCTGGGTATGAAGATGAAACTGGGATTTTTCCTGCACATTCCTTTCCCACCTTGGGACATATTTCGGCTATTCCCCTGGTCCGATGAGATTCTGCAAGGAATGTTAGGTATGATAAACATTCTACACTGTTTTTAGCTCAAGATTTTCAAGTAAACTGGAATTATTTCTTGCCAAGATTTATAGATTGAGCAATTATACAAATATAATTTAACACTGATTTGAATTGTTTAGAATTTTATTTAAAATAGTATCACAATAGATATTTGAGCACTTTACTACCGTCCAATCATTCTGGGAAATTATGTTATCTTCTACCACCCAGAAGAAACTATTACTTTTATTATATTCGAAACAAGTAGTGACAAATTATTTTTTATTGCGTGACTATATTTAATTATTTGATTGACGATTGTATTAATTTCAAGTTGTAACATACTCATAAAGAAAACTGAAATGTAAGACTTTTTTATTATACTGATATAATGTTGATAATTTTATTAATTCTAACCATGGTTTAAAGCAACATAAATGTTCTATATAAAACATTCCATATGTAATCAAAACATACTGTTCTGGTATTTGACACTGATTTATAGAAAAAATTAATCAGATAAATTTCAAGGTTAAATTTTTAATACAGTTGATTATGATTATTAATTATATATTATTCACACATTTTTAATTAAAAAATTTGAATAATTCAGTTCAATTCAGTAATAAGTTCCACTATATTTCCAATGTTTTAAAGTTATTAACAGAGCATTTTATTGTAATTAGATGTAATGTATCCTAAAGAACTATTTGCCATTAGGCAAACAATTGCTATCACATTACATTATAATACATTAGCGTATAGAATAAGTTCATAGCAAGATAAAATAGTGCAATAGTCAGCTATCTGGAATAATTGATTAAAGGGTCAAAGCACAGGCTAAGAAAAAGTAAACTGGTACAAGGACAAGTGATAATGCACATGGATGTACGTAATATGGTACAAACTACAATACCGATTAATAAGTGAGTTATCTATATGATTTAGAACTACCCGTCAATAATATGTGTCTTAACTTGCACTATTACGAATGATCATCTTATGTACGAATGATACTTGTATATTAAGTAAAGTTAAAAACAAAAACAACTGGTACAAGGACAAGTGATAATGCACACGGATGTACGTAATATGGTACAAACTACAATACCGATTAATAAGTGAGTTATCTATATGATTTAGAACTACCCGTCAATAATATGTGTCTTAACTTGCACTATTACGAATGATCATCTTATGTACGAATGATACTTGTATATTAAGTAAAGTTAAAAACAAACACAACTGGTACAAGGACAAGTGATAATGCACACGGATGTACGTAATATGGTACAAACTACAATCCTAATTAATAAGTGAGTTATCTATATGATTTAGATCTGCACGTCAATAATATGTGTCTTAACTTGCACTATTACGAATGATCATCTTATGTACAAATGATACTTGTATATTAAGTAATGTTAAAAACAAAAACAAAAGTGTTTCACAGTGTTAAAGAATATGTCAGTATTTAATGTATTTCCTTTTATAATAATCATATATTAAAATAATTAAACATGGTAACATTGATCATATTTTTGTTAGGAGATTTTGTTTATAATTTTTGACAACAAATATGCTATGTTATGTGTGGTGACCAAGGTGACATCTTGCATTGTGAATGACCTTCAACTCTACAATATCTTATTGTCTCATCATTCATCCTGGATTGATTCTCTACCTGCCCTACTTGTCTTTCACGGACCGATCCTGTTTGTTCAAATAAATTTCAAAGTCAAGCACAAAATGAGTAATATATACTAAAAGTAATGCCATCTATTATTAAATTATCATTTAATAATAATGTTGATAGTTTTTATACATATATTAAGCCTATATATAAAATATTCAGACACATTTAATCACAGGAAATAAATTAATAAATACACTTTAACGAATGTTTTGAAATGAATATTATTATATTAAAGTCTCAGACAAAAAAGTTCGGGGCAAATTGAAAACAATGAAAAACAAGATACTAAAATGTTATTATTAATTGATAAGTAAACTATATTTCTTCTTATTGGTACTTTTAGTATTTTCAGAATCAGAAGTAACTTTATTCATATTTATGAATGGTACCCATGATTCTTACACCATCATGGGGACAATACAATACTTTTTACAGTATTTAACAGGTTCTAACAATAAACACATACCATGCATACATACTTATATATACAAACAACTACAAATTCTAAATTAAACTATATTAACTATTAAGTAATGTTTTAAAATAATGATTAATAAGTAATAAACATTCTTAACAGGATGTATACTTAATAAAATTGTGTTATCCTCCATGTATTTAAAACATTTCAGAAAAGGGAATCAAAGAAATGGTAGTCATAAAATAGGTTGAGAATTATTTGAAATGTGTTATTATTTTCCAATCATTTTATGTAGTTAGACAGTAAGTCAAAATATATAATTTATCATATTTTGAATTTTTATTTAAACAATTTAATTAAAAAACTCACTTCCATATTATTTCTATTTCTTGTAGTACAATTGTGAGTAGTATAGAACAGAATATTTATTCACCAAAGAGACATTTCATTACAAATGTATAAGGCAAGTCACAATAATAGGCAACATTGGGATTTATGACAAGACTGTTGCTGCAGATTTCAGTGTTCTCATATCGATATTTTACACTCAATATAGTGTTCACTATAGACAGTTTGAAAATAATTATTGAGGTTAATGGCTTTACAAATTCAATTAATGTTCTTTAGGAATAATACATCTGAATTTTAGTTTTCAAATCCTGCAGCGAAGAGCCTAAACCATAATTAATATTTGAAACTATCTTGTATGTACAGCATTTCTACATTATCAAATCAATCAATTGAGAAAAAGAAATATAATTTTTTATCTCTGCTTTTGATATACTCACTTAATTATTTGTTTTTATATAAAGATTGATTTTATTTTTACAACAGTTAGTTTTATAAATCTGTATTTTTTTTCTTGTTGGAATCTAAGTGTAATTATGGATTTCTTGCTAAAATTAATGAAATTGGGCGTACTAGTAAGAAATTGAAATAGACGATTATTGTTTTGAGTTGATTTATTCTATTCTATTTAACAAGAATGTAGCCGGAAAAACTTTTGGGGGGGTCCAGACAACTAATATTTTCTCGTACTGGACTGAGAGTAAAGACACTTTTTGTTCCTTAAAAAGTTCTTGACCCGTTTCGTTGTTGAGAACGATCTTTCAGCAGTACATGTCAGTAATACTGAGTTATTTAAATAATAATAATAATCGTTAACTAAGAAAGTAATTTAAAAAATTGAAAATTTTGTGGGGGTGTCCGGACCCCTTGGACTCTCTTGCTGGCTATGTCCTTGCTATTTAGTATGTTTATTTAGCACATCTTTGTTATTTATATGTAGAATGTGTCATTCTCATAATATATGAATAGTAAAGTAATGATGAAGCTTTTTAGATGTTTTTAAAATTAAAAGAAAACTGATGCACACTTTTAATTTCAATATATTCAATTTCAGCCCAAAACTCAAAAGCACTCTTCCTTTACACACTTCTTAATTAAAATAAAGTACTTACTTGTAGGTATAACTACTCAAAAAATCCCTAACATGTAATGAGCGTTTCCAATTTATATATAGTCTCTTAGTTTAATACTTTTGAAAAGTGGTTTCTTGAAAAATCAGTCCTGTGTGTAACACAGTAGATCATCCTCCACATTATACACAATTATAATTGTTTTATTATGCAATAGTAACTTATTTGCTTTAATTTAATTGCAAGATAAATGTGTGCAGGTCCATGTACTATGTATTACTGATCTTGAACTGTAACTGATTTAACTCTTAAAATAATAAAAAGTAATATACTAATTATATTATTTTTTGTGTATTGTATTTAGAGCCACCCTTACAAATTTGGCAACAAAAGTATATCTAATAACTTTAGTGCAAACTTTTTAGATTTAAAAAAAGAAAAAACATAGAAACTTAGAAAGGAAAAAGGCCAGGCCTTATTCCTTTAATCCCAGGTCACAAGGACAGAACAATATTTAAAGAAAAGTGAAGTACTTCTTAACCATATTTTTTTCAGTGTGGCAATCATTTAGTCACGCCACTTTATGTGATATAAATATGTAGGAAAAATTTACCTATTAGTAAACATGTAGTCACATTTTTCTCCAAATTTTATATTGGCTAATTTGAAAATTTCGAATAATTCCGTAAAATAATTTCTTGGCCTTCTGACTTGGTAAAATAAGTTGCTTTTATTTTTAAATATTGTTTTAAAAGTAAAAGGTGATAATAAAAAAAATTAACATAATTTGCATTTCACTGTTCTAAAGTAAAACGTAGCTAGTGTTCCAAGTGACAATGGCTCCATGCCTGTAACCCAGAATACCCAGAATCAATAACCTCAGCAGTGTAGCAGTCAACATAAACAACTGTCTGTGCAATGAACGTCATGTTGAGATTGTTAGCCTCTTGGCGTCTTCATTTGCCAGAAGTAGTAAATATGTACATGATATAAGCTTTTATTTTTGAAAAAATAAACGTAGAATGGTTATAAGACGTTATAATTATGTTAAAATCCCAATTATAGGAGTGTAAGTAATATTGTACCAATATATGCCATTAATTATTACCACACCATGCTGCACATTGAGAAAAGTACTTTTAGCTTGGTAGCTTGGCAGAACTCCTTAGTTAATGGTATATGTTGTCTGAATGTGAATATGAAATAGCCTTTTACAGATTTGTTCCCATCTTAAAGTGGATGCAGGCCAGGCCAGGAATTCAATAAAATTATGACCAGTTAAAATTGGTTTGAAAATCATTATGGTTGAATTCAATAGACTAACTTGCACTCAGTCTTGATACAGATGTAGGTATTGCTTTTTCCATTAAACTGCATTTTGAGGTGCATCCCGTACTTATAGCAAATATAAAAAACTAACTTGATGTTTGGTTGGTGGAAACTTTTTGTAGTCTTGATAAGTATTTTCGTATTAACGTATATAAAATAAATGTTTAGTATGAGCCTAGTCTATTTTTAACTTAGATATACAGGGTGTCCCGTAACTCTATGGACAAAGGTATACCACGTTATTGCTCAAGTCAAGACAAACACATTTCACCATATGAATATGAAACTCCAGTGCTTATTTTCCGATCTGTCTGTCTCTCTGTATGTGTATTTATAAAAATATTAATATAATAAAAACTTATGTAGAAAGTCCTACCAAATATGGATTCCATGCTTATTGTAGCAACACCAGTTTCCACGAACAATATTATGATATTATCTTTAATACTTTCAAAATGGCTGTCAAAAATTTAAATTTGACTCTTAAAACCAGCAATTATACTAAATAATGACAAAGTTTTTAATGCTATAAAAAATCTAATTATTTAAATTGAATGTGGGCCGTGTATATTCTTATTAAATATGCTCTATATCAGTTATTTATTATTCAATTTACATAATTTTAGTTTCTTAGATTTTTGATAACATTCACATAAAATCTTATTCTTATTGTAACTATTAAAATTGTAAATATAAAATTGTTGTATTGTAGTAACTGGTGTTTTTTAAGCACGTGACTCAAATTTGGGAGGATTTAATGTATTAGTTTTTAAGATATTTATTTTTTCATAAAAAACACATGTAGACATATGGGAAACTAAGCACTGGGGATCCAAGTTCATATGGTGAAATGTGTTTGTCTTGAACTGAGTAATAATATGATATACCTTATGATATACCTGTCCAGTGAGTTAAGAGACATTCCGTATAATTACTATTTTAACTAAAACTTTGGTTTTCGTTGTTAACTTTTACTATGTTGTACTAAAGAAGTCTATTCCCTGTATGAGTTTAAAGACATTTAAATATACCTATTCATCTATTATGCTCTTTCGGGTCCTATAATACTCCATTGTATTGGTTTACTTATATTATAGTCAAGATAGACTTTGATGATGGTGGATGTTCCTCCATGGGGTTTAACTGAGCTTTAATATATATATCAAACAATGAGTTTGATGATGGTACATGTTCATCTATGGTATTTGGCTGAGTGTCATTGAAACATATCTCTCAGTAGACTGTTAAAAATTTTCCTCTACCTGTCCACAGGACATCTTGAGAGTGAAATGAGCTATGTATATGTAATTTTGTAATCACTTTATCAAAGCCTGTAACACGAAGTGGATTTGTCCCTGGTTATGACCTAATAATAACTGAGGAAATGAATTTTTACTGTTAAAATTGACATAAACCATAATCCTTTGTGATTGGGAGGCCTAAAATGTGGCCAAATCATATCTCTCGCTCAGTACAGATTTAGTCTCAAGTAGTCTTCTCAGCTTGACGGGCCATGTATAGTGCCCGTCTGTGTTCTGCGTCATTAGTTGGTGCTTACATAACCATATGCTTCACTTTAACTCGGATTTAAATGACATTTATTTGATTATCTGAATCTTTCACCTTATCCAAAGGCCTAAATGGTATTTACTTTGTTAGGTGGCGTGTTTCACAGGTGGCCTCAGTATCGGACCATCATTTTGTTAGATTTGATCTAGAGGCTGGAGTAGAGGTATAAAAGATAAACATAAATATAGAAAGATAAACGTGACATAAAGGATTTATAAATTTACTAACTTGAGGGGATATAGAGAGATCCAAGCAGTAAAGTTGGTAGAAATAGAACCCTGTCAAACCAAAATTTGAACTGGAAAGGTTAGCCCAAATGGTAGAAAATGCCATAATAAAGGCTTATGAGGAAAACTGCCTCCTCAGAAGCAATAAGCTAAAGAAAAATATGCCTTGTGGACAAGGAGGCTAGAAACACTTAAAAACAAAACCAGAAAATTCTTCAAATGAGCAAGAAAGGTTGTAACCAGTTGAGAGGTTGTAAAGTCCAGACAAAAATCAAAAAGAATCTTCACAGCAGAAAGCATTAAATGGGCTATAACATACTTCAAGCCCTCCAAATCACCAAGGGTGGAAGGAGTCTTCCCGTCCCTTCTACAAGAGAGGGCTGAAAATAGGTAGAGACTCTTCTCTATCCACTTCTTATAGGCCAATCAGCCTAACCTCCTCCATGGTGAAAACTATGGAAAAAATAGACACCTAAGGGATGAAACCTTACTGGCACTCCATCTCAGTCTATACCAATATGCATCTTTATGGACATTGAAAGAGCTTTTGACTGAGTAGCATACAAATCCATGGAGGCAGCACTGAATACGGTTGAAGTTCCAATAGATGCTGTCATGTGGATTGTAGCCCTCCTAAAAAGTTGCTAATTAAGTGCAAAGCTCGGAGATCAAATGGCCACAATCACAGCCCGGAAATGCTGCCTCCACAGAGAAATACTCTCCCCTTTTGTGGGCAAACTCTAGCAAAAGATTGGGAAAAGAGATTAGATCCTTAACCTAGGTAAAGGCCCCAGGATGTAGGCAATCTAAAATGTATCTCTCCTTATGCAAAAGGTGGTGAGCACCCTGTGAACGAAGTAAGGAGGATTTACAACTAGTATTAGGGATGTTGAATAAAGGTGGGTCCACAAACTCTTTGGAGAAGCAGAAGAATCAGGGGAACATATATAGCTAAACTGTCCTGCCATAAGAATAAGAAGAATAAGAATAAGAATAAGAATTTTATTCTGCCAGAAAATATTCCACACAAATACATTGGCACGTCAATACAATGTTACAACTTTTGTAATACAATGAATATTCTAAAAGTCTTGTTTTGTCCACACTGTTGAGATGTACTCTTCCACTGAATAGAATGATCTTTCATATAGAAAATAATTTAGTTTAGCTTTAAATTCCATATCACTTAGCATCCTTATATCTAATGGTAACTTATTGTATAGTCTAATAGCCATCATCATTGGGCTTTTGTCGGTTTTAGCTAGTCTAGTTTGAGGTAAGTTGATATTGTTACGACTTCTTGTTTCATAATTGTGAACATTTTTCCTTAGGTTTACTTTTTCTAAATTAGCTCGGAGGTAAAGTAGGCATTGTTGTATATATAAAGAAAATAATGTCAAAATTCTAAAACGTTTAAAAAGTTCTCTGCAACTATGATATTTATTGACTCCTGCCAATATTCTGACAACTTTTTTTTGGATGATGAATACTTCATTTGCATAAGGAGAAGAGCCCCAAACAATCAAACCATAATTTAAGTGACAGTGAAAAAGTCCGAAATAAGATTGTATAAGAGCTTTCTCCTCAAGTTCACCACATAAACGTTTAATTGCAAAAACACTTTTACTTAGTTTACTTTTAACCCCTACAATTTGCTGATACCAATTTAAATTAGGATCAAAAGTCAAACCTAAAAATTTTGGAAATATATCTTTTTGTGTCTCATTAGGATCTTCTCTGAGGCTAAATATTACAGTAGTTGTCTTATCATTATTTAGAATCAAGTTGTTGGCAGTGAGCCAGTTCTCTACAAGATTAATATTCAATTTGTAGTCTTCTAAGAGTTTGTTATAATCTTTATTTGTAGTTACTATAGTGGTATCATCAGCGTATAAAACAATATTTGCAGGTACATTTACACTCAAATCATTCACTACAATTAAAAACAGCAAAGGCCCCAAAACAGAGCCCTGTGGGACTCCACAGGTTATTGGTTTACACAGAGATATATCTTTTTCTACTACTACATATTGAGATCTATTCTTTAAGTAAGAGCTAAGTACATCTAAAGCTATCCCTTTAATATTATAATGTTCTAGTTTTTTAATCAAAATTTTATGAGACACTCGGTCAAAAGCTTTGCTAAGGTCACAGAAAGTTATAGCAGCAAAGTCTTTCTTTTCATAACAGTCTAGAACCATATCAACCAAAGAAATAACAGCTTGAGCTGTTGATAACCCTTTTCGGAATCCAAATTGTTCTCTACAAAGCAGATGTTCCATTTCCAAAAATTGTAATAACTGTTTACATATGACTAATTCCATGACCTTAGACAAAACCGGCACAATAGCAACTGGCCTGTAATTTCCTATTTCATTCCTTTTACCTTTTTTAAAAATAGGATGAACTTTGGTGATTTTTAAAACATCAGGAAATATTCCTAAATTTAAACAATTATTAATTAAAACAGTCAATGGTGTTACAAAATAAGTTATTGTTTGTTTAACTAAACAATTCGTCATACCAAAATGATCCATGCTAATTGTTTTATTATATCTAAAATATCACAGTCTGTTATACCTCTAAAAATAAAACAGCTTGTATCATGAGGCACAATTTTCTGACTTAAATAATACTTAAAACTATAATTATTTTGGTTCACATTTACATATTCCTTGGCAACATTTATAAAAAATTCATTAAAATCATCAGGCTTAAAATAATTATTTACACTTTCCTTTGTTTTACACTTTTTATTTCTATTTACAATACTCCACAATGCCCTTGTTTTATTTTTGGCATTATTTATTAAACTAGTATTTGCATGCTTTTTTGCCTCTTTAATTTTACTTCTGTACATGTTTTTCAAGGTATTATATTCATTTTTGTACCATGCAATATTCGTTTCTTTTGAAAAATGGTAGAGAATATCTAATCTATCTTTGATTCTTTGAAGCTCAGAATTGTACCAATGACACTTCCTATCTATTTTTTTTATTTTTTGTTCTATTTTTCACAATAGTTACAAAGCATATATCAAAGTAATACTTTAGGATATGTACAAATGTACTAAAGCCAACATTAACATCGTCTGCCATAAGTACTTCCTTCCAATTTTCTTTCAATAAATAATATTTAAATTCTCTAATGCTTGCTTCGGTTATTTTAGTTACAGTTTTAAAACTCTTATCATAAAAATTACTTTCAAGATCAACCTCAAAAGAATATGTAAAAACTTGTGCAAGGTGATCACTGACATGCTTATTAACTAAAATCGTTGTATAATTATTATCAAGAGAAGTAAAAATATTATCCAGGCATCTGAGACCTCTAGTAGGCTCAAAAACTGTTCCTTTTATTCCATACATACAACAGAGATTTACAAAGTTTACTGCATTTTTATCATTCATGCCCAGAAAATTCATGTTAAAATCACCACATATAACACATTGCTTATTTAAACGATTTATGTAACTTAATACTTTCTCCATGATGTCAAAGAAAATTTCAATATTACCATTACAACTACGATATACAGTTACTAATACAAGCTCAACTTCCAAAATTTCGACACATGCAATTTCACAATCTAGCTCCATAGAGAGCCCATTGATGTCATCCATTATTTTAAGACGTGTTGGATCATACCTAGAAAAAATTACTGTACCTCCGTGGATCTTAGAAGTTCGACAATAACTGGTTACATGTTTTAAGTCATTAATTGAGTATGTACATATCTCATTATATTCCATCCAGTGCTCAGTAAGACATAAAAAGTCTAAATTTAATTCAATTGAAACATTTTCCAAAATACTTATTTTATTAGAGAGGCATTGACAATTTTGATGGTAAATTGTGAAATTTGATTTTTCAGAACCATTTTTCAACTTTACATCATCTTTATTTTTCTTAATATAATTAGTTTGACCATTTATCTTATTTACATTTCCTGACAAGATACTAAAACTATCATTACTTAAAGTAGGTGTACTAGTGCTCATGAAATCAGTTGATGTTATATATTGACAGTTGTTTCCAGAAGACTGTAGTTTTCCAACAGAGATTCGGTTCCTGGAGCAGGCGGCTGATCTTCCTTCGGTCCCTGAGAACTTTTTATACCCATCTGTGGAGATGCTACTGTCTCAGCTATCATATTAGATAACCATCTCTTACCCTTGTGGTTAAGGTGTTGTCCGTGTCGTGTATGTAACTGTCTCACCGCATTACTTGCTCTAACCAACGAAACATTGCTGAACTGTTCACTGAGTTCCTTAAGACGCTTATTGGTTTTTACCACTTCCTTGTTGACGCAGGACCAATTTGCCAAGTCGTATCTAATAGGTAGGTCTACTAAAACTACATTAGTGTCCTTTGTTTCATTAAGAGTTTTATGTAAAATCTCAAGAAAGTTGTCTGCTTCATTTTTTGCCACATCATTACTTCCGCAAACAACAACTAAAGTATCACTTTTACTAAGGTTATCTTCTTTTACATTTATTACTTTAAGTATATCTTCAGTAAGTCCACCAGGTCTTACAAAACCTACTGCCTCATGTGTTCCCTGCACTGCATTCAGATGCCATGCTAAATCACGACCATGGCTATCAGCGCAGATGAGTAAATTTCTTTTATCAGTAGATTTAGCAACAGAATGAGCAGTGTTAATTTTTTCTTCTACTTCGTCAGCCGAATCCTCATCAACACTGTCGTCACCATCCTCAAGTACTTCATAGTGATTGTTTATATCAACTTCTTCATGCACTATTTGATGTTTCAGAAGGCTATGTGTTTGAATTTTTCCTTTTTTACTTTGGAAATTCGGTGTAGAGTGTGTTACTGGGCTTAATTGTTTATCCTTCTTGCCTTTTATATATGGCCAGACAGGTTTCTTAATTACTGAATTGAGTTCGTTAATTTTTTTCTCTAACATTATTATATTTTCCTCTTTTTTTAAGACTAAAGTTTCAAGTTGTGCCTTATGCATTTTCAATTCTCGTATCTCCTCATTTGCTTGATTGAGATCATCATTTAGAGATTTTATAATTCCATTTTGAGTTTCAAGTTCTTGGCTTATCTCAGCATTTAATTCTTCATTTTCTTGTTCTATTCCCAAAGTAACATCATAAGACATGCAGGAATCACATGTCCATTTTACATTGCCTTTATATATTCCTTTTAATTCATCATTGGTCAGTGAGGTACACTGTGAGTGATACCATTTACAGCATCTCCCTTTGCATAAAATTGCTTTATATTTTCCAACATTTATAGTACACTTTCCACATGGAAACTGTTTTTTATTCCTCATTATGAACAGTAAAATTAATAGTTTTTTATCAGTAACACAGTATAGTGAAATTCACTATAATTAAAAATTTTAAACAGTAATCCTTATAATTTATTTGTTGTAATTAAAATTAAAACATAACTTATTTTCAGTATAGAAACATGTTATTTTAGTCTTTAATAATTATGGTATAAGTTATGTCTAAAACCTTTCTTAATATTCAATAAAGTTTAATCAGTCAATCATTCATTACTATCGGGTACAACAGTTGATCATATAATTAATTGGGCTATAGTAGCTGGCCTTGAGCTGTTCTTCCAGCTCTATTCAAGTGTCCAGTCAGCTAAGTCAACAATAAGATAAACTGCAACAATAGGAGTTACTACTGTCAGACAGCATGAATATACTGGTTACTGTTAATGTCAGATATGAGTCTGTTCCCTGTTAAACAATATTTCTCATTAAAAGAGAAAATGGTTAAACAATGTCCACTTTGTGTTTATTGTGCCAAATTATGTGATTAAGCACTCAGATTAATAATGTTTTATTAAAAAGTTCAGTTTTATTAGTGTTTCAATAAATATATAATTGTCACAAAAACATGTGCTTTTGCCAGTCTAGAAGTAAGTACTTTTTAGTGATTAAATTTAATGCTAATTAGTAGAGAGAGAATAATGTTTCTTGTCTTAATGAATATTTAATACTTATCACAGAACTTTAAACTTCACCAATGTCAGCCCAGGATTGTTAATTATGTATAAAATATAAGAAATCAGCACACATAAAAACTTAAAATCACTGAACTTGACTATCACAGTATGTACATAATCATCATATGCAAAATCAGGAAATAATTTCTAGGAGCTTATTCTCTAAGCCCTAAGGCCGTCAGAGATTAAACCCCCAAATCTTATATATTTCTGTAAAAGCCTAAGATTTTGAAAGCATACATCTTAAGTAAGGGAGGCACAAAGATCCTTTCAGGACTACATGCGGAAACTCTTGTCTCTTTCCCTGTATAAAAGAAATTGATCTTTGACTCTTTAAAGAATAGATTTAAATGAAATTCTTAAATAATTTACAAAGTTTATTAGCTTCAAAGTTGAAACTTTAATAGGTTTCTAGTAGGTCTCTAGTATCAACAGAATATAAACCCGTTTCCATATTTTGAGTATTTGTCTCCACCAAATACACTAGTATTTGAATAAGTAGGTAGGATATACTATAGCAGCCACAGTGACACTGACAGTCAGATGAAAAATATATCTGAACAATGTATATGCGGAAAATATAGAAATATTAATTTAGTTACTTATTAACCGAGAGATTGAAGCACTTTCCAACCACAAATGGATGAGGATTGAATTTTATAATTGCACTTAGTGGCCTGGTAAGTTGAATGGCAAAACAGTGAGGACTGAGTCATAAATCAACAATCTGACGACCTAAGGCAGAGAACAGCCATGGCCACCGTTGTGGCTAGGCGAAATGGGAGGCCAATCATATGAATTTGATACTGATTCCAAAGAGTTAAACATATAAATTTATTTAAATTTTATTGTATAAAATCATCATTGCAAATGAATCCACTCCAATTTTTGTCATTTTTTGGAATTTAGACTTCATACGGTTTTCAAAGCATAAATTATTCATAGTGATATGATCTACATGGTTTGGCATGTACTCACAGGTTGTGACATGGTGGGGTTCCATATCGAGGATTACTGTCTCAATTTTGTGGATTGTTGTCACCGACGTCTGGGCTGTAGAGTTGACCGCAAGTCTCTGCTCGTGGAACATGGAGGACGTACTGTGCGTGTGCGTCCTCTCCCCATTGGGATCCCTTATGAGAGGTTAGTAACTAGACCTTGTGACAGAATTATTATTCTTTCATAATACCAAAGTTATAGATTTACTAACCTAAATATTAATAAAATTAGTCTTAACCAAAATACATGCATCAATTATTTCTACTGACATAATTTATTTTGGACTTAAAGCAAACATATCTTATAAAAATAATGTATACAAGTGAATTAAGTAAATATTAGAAGATTTATTCCCTTTAAGGACTCCAGGTTCTTGTAAAAAGTTATTGTCACTATTTTATTTACTGTAATTAAAATAGACTACTGCACATTAAATTAATAATATTGAAAGAAAGAATATTTAGTGGTCATTCTATAGAAATAATTAATATTTTATTAATAGCATGACTGGATAGCATTATGTCTCTGTGCTCAGAGCTGGGATAACCACCAGTCTATATTTGATTTATGCGATTCCAATAACAATCAATCAGATATTTCTAGGTCAAAAACATAAAAAAGTAAGAATGAAGTATTTGTTAATATAAAATATTGCAATATTTATATTTTTAAAAATAATCTGAAAAAGAATTATCCATTTTTGCAATGGTAAATATATATCAAATCTCATAGTATCAGTAACAATAAAATGTCAATACTAGAATAGTACTAGGTGGCTAGTAGTGGGCGTGTTCACCCACTTTGTAAAGTGGACCCTTCAGTTGTTTAGTATCACATGGTTTAGAGATGCATGTTATAACAAAACAAAATGTTTAAATCATTGCTGGTATTCGAGTTCTTTGTTTTTTAAATCCCCTCTTACAATTTTTTTTATAATTTAACTTTTTGTGCTGCACTCTTTTTAAATTGTTTGTCCTGAAAATGAATGCTCCACTTCTCCATTGGAATTACACCATTTCTAAATGAAAATGTGAATGCCCAGTAACTGAATACAGATTACAACAAAATTTAATAATTCCTTGTTTATTTTCACCTATTAAAACCATATCCCAAAATATTTCCTGGAAGCTGGAAGCTCACAATCCATTGCTCAGCTTTGACATTTGATTGACTATTACTACAACCAGCGTTAAAAAGAAAATTGCTGTAATTGATACCGGAATGGAGCGAAAAAACATTAATTTCTAAATATGTATTCTATAAACTAGGCAAAATGTTGTTTTGAGAAATGTGGGATTTAAAAACAATACTTACTGATTTATCAGTAATAAAAAAATTCTACTGGTATGTTATAAATAATATATATAACATAAATAAAAATATAATATAAATATGTATCCAGTGATGTAGTTATGAGTTGTTTTGGATTTTATATTAGTAAACATGAATGATGTTACTTTACCATATTCATCAACAATAAAGAATCCTAACCTCACACGGCTTTCACTTCTTTTCTATTGTGCTTTTCATTTCTGAATTTATCTAACTCAGGCTTGTAAATTTGTAATTTGTTATAAGGCGGATGATATTGTAAAATGTTCTTTGGAGTTTTAAAATTTATAGAATTTTCTATTGCCAGTTTAATGTAGTCAACATTCTTTTACAGATATTTCTTAGAAATAAAAATGCAATTTTTAGGATAAATTAGTGATCTGAATCTCTTATCATAGGATGGCTTTAATCCAATTTTGACATTGATACCTAATTCTTGATTCCATGAATTTTATTTTGTTTTACATAAGATAATTTTAAAATTCTGAAGTTTCAAATAAAACTGGTTTGTTTAGGTTTGTAGAGCTAGCAGAGAAAGCTCCCAGAGTGGTGACATCAACGAGCCAGAAGATAATCCTCGGTGTGGACCGGCTAGACTATACTAAGGGACTGGTCCACAGGCTCCGAGCCTTCGAGCGACTGTTGGAGAAACATCCAGAGCATATCCAGATGGTGCGTAAATAAACATATGCTACATATGCATTACTCTTTTACATTCAGTTTTTGTGAGTATATACAAGTGTTTATACAAATAAATAATTTTATATTATTGCATTGATATCCAGTTATAAGCTGTGTTTAAAATTTCAAGTCACTAGTTCTTCGGCAAGTCTGATTAAAATTGATTCAAACCACTGTAATCAACAGACAGACAAGAAACTAAGTTGAAAACTTTTGCTTTATTCCTATCCTTCATGGAGTCCATGCTTTGACCATCTCATTTTGCATCAGTAGCTCCAATAAACTATCCACAGTAAGAAATAAAGGGCCTTTGCCATTTAGCTTGTTATGAAGACAACATTGCAGGTTAAGTTAAAAATGTTCAGGTTTTATATGAAATTAACCCATCAAACAAAGTAGCTTCATCACGTGTTGAGGGTTACTGAAAAATGTCATAAAGATCAACTTTCACAGAATACTCTGTTTACAAATTTGTTTGTTATGTTTTTCTCTTTCCCATCATGGTTTAACCATAAAAACAATGTGGTTAAACCATAAAAACAATGTAAAACTTTTAGGTTTTTGTTTACATTCTTACTTCAAAATACATATATTTCTAATATTATTATTGCAAAATAGGATCAACTCAGCAAATAGATGTGTATATGCATGCAATAGGATACTTTCAACCAAATCTCTCTCACAAAACTAAAACTAGAATATACAAAACAATTATATGTCCAGTGCTTTTGTACGGATCCAAAACGTGGAGGCTAAATAAGAAGGATGAGAAAAAGCTTCTAGTTTTCGAGAATAGAATTCTACGTAAAATTTATGGGCCATCATATGAACAAGGGGTATGGAGAAGAAAACATAATAGAGAAATCAGGGAGCTCTACAATAGTACGGATGTAATAGGAGAAATAAAGTGCAGAAGACTCCGTTGGGCAGGCCATGTTTTGAGAAGAGAAGAGGAATGCAAACTGAAGAGGGTAATGTACGGTAACCCAGAAGGAAGACGACCCCGGGGGAGACCAAAAGTGAGATGGTGGAACCAGGTGAATGCTGATATGGAGAAGATGGGCGCTTCAGAGGAAGATGCAGAGGACCGTTCAAGATGGAGGAGCTTTGTTGGTGTGGCTAAATATCACCTCCGATATAAATGGCCCTGGGAGTAAGAGTAAGAGTAAGAGTATTATTATTGCATCATCATCCAGTTCTGAGCTATGTTTAAAATTTCCAAGTATCTAAGTCCTGACAAAGTTGGTTTAAAATCAATTAAAAAATGTTTACATAACAGTGGTTTAAACAAGAAAGCAGACTAACAAAAATGTTAAAAAAATTGAAAATGAGAAACATTTTGAATAAGAAAATAAGAATAGGAATAAATTGGTGTACTTGTAAACTATCTTGTGCTGGAATTTTCAGAGAGAATTAATAAAGTGGAAACAAAGAATAAAATTAGATCCTTTCTTTGTGTAAAGATCTGGCTCGGTTAATGTCACAACATCACATGAATTAAAGATAGGATAGCAACAGTAATTAAAAATAAACTTTTTTTGCTAAGTAATAAAACTTTACGCACAATCGTAAAATGTTTTCTTAAATTATAATTCAAACATACTAATCAAAATGATGGTATGGGGAAGAGAGCTGAGATGTACAAAGGACTGGAAGTAAGCAGAAGGTTGTTGTTGTATGCAGGTGACGCTGCTGCAAATCGCGGTGCCGTCTCGGACCGATGTCAAGGAATACCAAGACCTAAAAGAAGAGATGGATCAGCTGGTAGGTCGCATCAATGGCCGCTTCACCACCCCTAACTGGTCGCCCATACGCTACATCTATGGTTGTGTCAGCCAGGATGAGCTGGCAGCGTTCTACCGGGACGCTAGTGTAGCACTTGTCACTCCTCTCAGAGATGGTAACTATCAGAGAACACTAACTTTTTTTATTTATAATTTACTGGTACTTTAAACAATCACAATTTAATGTAATTTTGTTAAAATGTACATGTTTCAAGTTTTGAGTTTTAAATTTTGTCTTGGTTGAAATTATTATTTTAGGATAAATAATATTTAGTACAATTTCATTTTTGAAAACATTTTAAAAGTTTGATATATGACATAATATAAAGAGAATAGTAAGTGATGAATAATTGTAGAGGGAGTCAAATTGATGAAAATACTTTAAAGGCCTTATATAAGTCATTTTCTTGCGCTTTCATAATTGCTATGTACAAAATATTGACTACTCTGAAAGAAATAAAACAGATGTTGTTAAGACATTGTGTAATAAATAGCAATAATTTTTTAGTTTTTGAGACTTAAAATTCTTGGAAAATTTTGAGTAATTTTCAATGAAAAAATTATTTTTCCTTCAAATCAGTCAGAGAGACACTTAAATATTTAATTGTTTAAAAATTAATAGTAAGTTAGGAAAAGTGCAACTTAATATAAATCTGAAGCGTGCAAATGAATTAAATAAAAGAAAATGCACTTTACTGAAGAAAGAAACTTCTTATTATAATTTTTAATTAATATTAAGTTCTTTTAAACAGGAATGAACCTGGTTGCAAAGGAGTTTGTTGCTTGTCAGATCAACGAACCTCCTGGAGTTTTGGTGGTATCTCCATTTGCAGGTGCTGGTGAGATGATGCATGAAGCTCTCATATGTAATCCATACGAGATAGAACATGCTGCTGATGTTATTAATAGGTACTGTATGTTTAAAAATAAACTTCATTAAGAAAGTTACTTAGCAAAGTCCATAAATATATATATATATATGTATAAGTTAAAATGTTTCCAATCTTCTCTCTTTCCAAGACTCAGCTTATTGACTTGGTGACAGACCTAAGTGACATTCATTTTAATTTAATGGGGTGAGTAGTTGTCTCTAACTATCCTCTATAGTTTCATGGAACGGTAATGCTAATCCCACTAGTACAACCTAATTCTCATTTTTGTTCGTTTCTCAGGTAGACTTGTAGTTTAGTGTGAGAGATTAATTTTTCTATCTATTTAGGGAAGCAAAGCCACAAAAATGAAGAAATTTAGTTTAGATATGTGTTTAAAATTATTAACAAGTTATATTTCACATTATAGGTAGATTATGTATACAAAATCTGCTTATTGGAATTGCACTTCTCATGGTAGCACTCAATGAAAACTTCTACATAAGTTTTGCACCTAATATGACCACATATAAAATTTTGATTACATTGTTTAAAGTTCAGTATGTATCTACTCTAGTTTTTCCCTGTGAAACACCTGGTAACATAGGTGTATCCAGGGGGAGGAGGTTTGGAGGTTGTAACCTCCCCCCATTGATACAAGTATTCAAGGTATATTTTAGTCAAACAATGTAACGTAGTTCAGTTTTGTTTCAATTTGTTTGATATTTTAACTATAACAGCTGACATATAGTAAACCACAAGACTCATGCTTCCTAAGTTTTTGGAACGACGAGTCTGCGACCGGTGGGGGTCGACAAACAGACCTCAATTCCCATGCTTCGGGCGGAAGACACAGCGAGCAATGGCCTTTAATGCCTGCCTACCAGTTGTTTCTTTGACTGGCTAGTTTGTAATAATCTTAACGTAGTTCTCATCGCTTTCTTTGTTGCAGCTAATCGTGTATTAATGACTTGTGTTATTAATGAATACAGATAGTGGTAGTAGTAACAAAAATAAAATATAAATACAATACCTCTAGATTGCTGATTTTACCATTTCAAAATATTAATATTCTTAAAAGTGATTAAATTTTACTTGCTGTTACTGTTACTTCTCTAGTATTGTTTTAATATTATGAGACAATACTAAGCAAAAAAATTATGTAAGACGCATACAAAATGAGATGCTTGTCAAAACGTGTTTTATAGTTAACCTAACTATAAAAAAAATGAACTTTTCAACCCTTCGGTGGTAACTTCTGATATATCTGAGGTTATGAAATAACCCACTTAATTGATTTCATAACATATTTTAATGAAATGTTCACAAAAAGTCCATAATGAAAGTAAAGAAATGAACATTTAAATAATATCTGGTTTGAAGTTTATACTTTTTAATGTTTTATTTTATACACTACAGCATGTTTTATTTACATAAATTTAAGGAATAAAATATAAATAAATAATAATAAAATAGAATTGGTGATAATTTTATAGATTGCCAACAGCATCAATGAAGTCCCTGGCATGGCCAAGTTGTATTCTAGCAATGTTTTATATTCAAATTTCTTTAATTTATAATAACTATTAATCATGGTAGGCGATTTATATCTAAAATATAAGCATCTTAAAGTTCTCGTCTGTTAATTTCAAAGTTTTTGATTAAGAAACATTGGATATAAACAAATTTTAATAAATATTCTTTCATTGAATACTTTATTCCAATTTTCATGTTTCAGTGTTTTTCTATATGTTTCATACTAAACATTATCAGTTTTATTTTTACAGGTTCAATGTACTTGCTTCTACAAAAGTGCTAAATAAAAACCAAATTTATTAGGTGAAAGATTGACAAAAATATTGTTTATACCGTGCCTCCCCTGTCAGATCTCAGATTAAAGCCTGTAATTGTTTGTCTAAAACTGTAACCCAAAAGAACGTCTAATATATTAATAGTCCTTGTTATCACTAGTATGATGACATTTAAATGGCCAAAAAACAAAATAGATTTATCTTTCATCAATTTATATTCATGTACGTTCATTACTTATAAAGATAGTTACTACGTTACAAAGTTTCTCTCACACTTTGTGCATGAAAACCCAATATTACACAATCAAATTAAAAACATGTCATACTTTGTATATTATATGTAACTTAAAGTTCATATTTTGTATGTGTATATTTGTTCATCGCTGAGCATTTTCTGCGTCCATGAGCAATGCACGTTAGTGGGTATCAACCGCTTAACCGTGGTAAAAAACACACAATTAATAATTTCATGTTTCAAAATATGTTTAGTTGTATATACAGTAAATATGTGTAGTTGTATACACAGTAAATATGTCTTCTATAAACATACATGTTAATTTATATCCTAATATTTTTTATTAGGGATAACATGGTTTGTAATTAAAAACATTTAAATGTCAAATACATATTGTTTAAGCAATAAAACAAACGTCCATATTTTGAAGTAAAATATATGAATGTTGAAAGATCATATTAGAATATATAAATTCTTGGTAAAAGGTGAAGAATGTGTCTTTTAGTTCTTAAGATATAGCCATCTTCTTTATTTTCATTAATACAGTGTTATTTTATTGAAATTCTTTTTTGTTATCGGGCAATCACCAAAAGGGTACATTTTTGCTTATGTTATAGCCATTCTTGTAAAGCATAAAATAAGAATAACAATAATGCTCTCAGATGGCTGTCAAAACTTACAATTTTTAATATTATTAGCATTTAACATATTCTGGGTGGGGGGAGGGGGCTCCCGTGCCCAGCTTGCCTGGTAGGTAGAGAATTTCTAGTGGTAACCCCTCCCTTTAGGTTATTTTGATTGACAGGGCGCTGACGATGCCAGAAGATGAGCGCACCTTACGCATGAACTACTTGCGTCGGCGGGAGAAGTTGTACGATGTGGATTACTGGATGAAGTCATTTCTCAAGGCGATGGGCTCACTGATAGCTGAGGATGGGGAGGATGTACTGCCTACCACAATGCAGCCAGTCACTCTAGATGACTTTGAGGAGTATTTGGCCAAGTGAGTACAATGTACACATTTTGTCACTTATTATACCCTTATTAGAAGAACAGGTTTGAAGGAAGTAAATTGATTTCAAAATCAACAGATTTAACACTTCCAAACTCAAATGTCGGCCACTGGCCAACATCATACTTTTTGTAAATTTAGAAAATATTTTACAAGATTGTATTTTTTAGCATCATTGAGTACGTTACTCATATCCTTGGATTGGACCATGGTAGGAAATGTTGTTTGGTCAATGTCTCAGACTGCAACATGCCTTGGTCTGGCCCTGAAGGATTAAGTTACTCAATTCTGAGATGCAAGCCCCATGCAGCATGTCAGAAGTTCAGATGTGTCTGTTATTTAATTGCCCAAGGATGTTTGCATCATACGTTGTAAATCGGGTGTGAAACTGCCCACATATTGCAAGCACTGACCAGCAACATCTTGCTGTTCTTTTTGAGTGTTTTTGAACATTTCTATATTGTGTTTTGTTTATATAAACTCTTGTACTTTATGTTTTCATTTTTGTAAATAATGTCATGGAGTAGTGACACCACCTGTGGAGTAGTGATCTTATTAAATTTCTTTGTTATGGTTTTTATTTTGGATTAATTCTTATTTTCTAAATGTATTGTTTCATTATATTGAAAAATTTAATTGCTGTAATGAGCCAAATAGTTTTGATCTTAAAGAATTAGGCTGGAATAAATCTTTTTATTTCCTCAAAATTATAATATACCAATTTGTATGGTTTTAGCCAACTAACTATAACACAAAAAGTGCTGTAAAATATGCATAATATTAAATATAAATGTTTCTTACGGTTTTATTTATTATATACATTCTACCAAAATATAACGATGCAAAGGTATCATTATTAACCAGCTGTATCTTTTCTGATCATAATTTATTTCTATGAGTTACAATAAAAATGTTATCTTCGAGAAATTAATTTTTATTCAATATTTTAGTATTCTCTTCATGTCTGACACCAAAAGAGACGATCTTTATAGGATAAAAAATAATATTTCACAGGTACATTGGAGAGCACAAGTTGGCACTACTGCTAGACTATGACGGTACATTGGCTCCCATCGCTCCTCACCCTGACCTCGCAGTACTACCAAATGAGACCAAGTGTGTACTAGAGAGGTTGGCAAACATGACCGATGTATATACATCCATTGTCTCTGGCCGCAATGTCCTCAATGTCAAACAAATGGTAAGTATAATAAAAGTGTGAAAATGAAATTCCTTTTTAAATTGTGGTGATATTAAAATTTAAATTCACTCATAATCTGTTGTGGACGAGATATTTATTGTATTTCATTATGATCTGCAGAAAAAATATAAATTTATTAACCCCCTAGCTGGTAAGCCTAGAAATATTCAATCTAACGTCACTATTTGCAAGTGCAATTTAGTCTGTGAATGTGTGTAAACCAATATTTCAGTAATTGTTAAAACAAAAGATTTTTTACTGTTTAAAATCTTAAATGTAACATATAAAAACACATTAACTGTTTACTATTTGTAAATATTTTGCTAGAAGCTGCAATTATGATGGCAGCCATGGTTATTAAAAAAATAACATTTATAAGAAAATGGAGTTGGTACTACTGGAAAGAACTTCTTAAAATATTTTGCACTATATCAACTAAAAGAGTTAAACAGACAAATATTTGCTATAATTGGACTGATTGTCTGACCCGGATGGTCAGTAAGTAACAGTTAACCACGTGTTGCCCATCAAACTTTGAAGGCCATATTATATATTATTGCCTCTGTGACAACCAGGAGCGGGGTCGCAGGTCACACTGACCAATCCACACCTAGAACCAGCGATAGTGTTTTTAGTGATTTGGTAGGACCTGCTTCACTTTGGGGCTGTTGAGTATAAATTAGTATTTCGACCTGAATTGGTTAGGGCAGTTGGTAGGAACAATATGGCATAAATATTTGTAATGGTGAGGAGGAGGGGTGTTGGTAGTGTAGAGATGGCATGTATACTCAGTTATTTTCCTATGGATGTATTTATGATAATAATGTCAAAGTTTCTGGGTCGGGGTGGACAGGTCAAGAGATTTAGATAAACACATTAATAGAATTGAACAATTACTTAATGTAATCTGTATGGTTTTCATATATTAATAAATGTATCCTCTGTACTGTATACTGTAATTCTGAAAATATAGTAGTCATGAAGGCTAACTGTGATAGAGACGAGGCCATGCATACAGTATAGATAGTTGTCACTTTTAGTGGTAAAATGCAGCTTTTACTAAAAAAACAATTCCTAAACGTATTTTTAAAGATTCTTTTGGAAATTTTTGCCAAATTGTTCTTTATAATTTTGTTTTTGAAATTATATTTATATTTATATATATATATATATATATATATATAATTTCAATAAACATTGAATCGCAAAAAGTACTTGCTCCGCCGGGACACGAACCCAATAAACATTGAATCGCAAAAAGTACTTGCTCCGCCGGGAAATGTATACATCCAACAGTAATGAGCCTATTATTCCATATCACAACCACGTAAACGAAACATTTACAATACAATAACACAAACACAGAATTTAGAAACAACAATAGCTCGGCTCGCATGTAAACTGCGTAATCACGATCATGAACTGCTAACAGCTTGTGCGCAGACACACAATCATCAAGATGTCAGCTGAGAGAACAGCTGATAAAAGCAACACGTTGGTTACTAATTTTATATTTTTGCATTAATATGACAAAAAGATATTGTATTATTAGGTTATAATTTATCTACAAAAAATACTTATTCAAATAACACATTATTTAAAACCTTAGTGAAAGCTCGTATGTAGATTTAAGGCTCCACAATTGGACTATGGTTATACTCGTATTTCACTGCAAGTGGGTTAAAGAAGGGGGAAGGCAATGGCACCATGTGCTCAACTCCAAATGAGCGACTCCATCCGAGATGATCTCAAGCGTGATTAATAGTCAAGAATGAGCCGTGCGAAAGCTGTGGCTGTGACCTATGCTAGATTACACCACCTGAAAAGGGATGTTAAGGATATTATCTTAAATTGCCCCGACCATTAGGGAACAATCAACTAACCCACACAATTGTCTGTTTCTGTGCAGCCCATTAACCCCTTGCGCTCGAATGGTCAGTAGTACTGGCCATGCAACGTCTTCAGACAGCCCGTTATTAGTTTCGTCATTGCTTGTCCTCGCCGCTCGAATGGCCAGTAGTACTGGCCACGCTAGCTCCACTCCCAGCTAGTCGCCATGTTTGTATACTTTCCCAGCCAGCTCGTAATTCTTTTCAAATGACCTTTGTATTAGAAACATAGGTATTTAAAAATGACGTAAACACCATTTATAGATAATTAAAGAACAACTTTAATGAAACTAACTTATTCTAAGATAAACAAACTGTTTGTTAATGTTATTTTTATACATACATTTTTAAATTTAATAATTAAAATAAATTGCTGAAATTACAATTTGATATTTACATATGACAGTCATAAAACATTTTCCAAAATTTTTAGTCTTTGAACTTTTTGGCGGAGTGGAATTTTTCAAAACATAATCCCATGTGAAGTCCTGGGTTGTTAGGACATGTTTTGCAGTAAAATTTGCTGCGTTTTCTGTCCTTGCCAGGTCTCCTATCACTACAAACTACGCAGTCCTTAGTCTTGCCACCATCAAGTGGATAGGGGATGTGCAATTTTCCGTTTAGTCTTTCTTCTTCATCTGAAGTGGAAGGCCTTCCTCTTTTCCTTGAATTTCTTACATCTCCCACTAATTGTTTAATCAAAATTTTTCTGAATTTTCTTTGCCGTATCTTATTTTGTCCTTGGTTCAGATTGTAAAGTATAAAAGCATTTACAACTGCCGTTTCAAGAAGCCAGAAGAAAATCTTCCTCCACCACTTAATGGATTTTCTTGTAAAACAATAACTAGAGATGTATTGATCTGCGAGATCTACCCCGCCCATTGATTGGTTATATTTACAAACCACAGTCGGTTTTTCAACGTCTTCTTCTTGTCCGTTTTTCTTTGTGCGGTGAACTGTTTGGGTTGAGTTATCATACAGGGTACTCAACATAGCTACCAACTTTGTGTCTTGCCACAGGAGCACTGCAAACTTGTCTTCTTTTCTATAACAAATAATGTCACCTTTTTTTAGTTTGATTTTGCCTGCTTTGTTCTTCTGTTGACTCCTTATTTGCGCTGGTAGGCCTTTTCGGTTCATCATAACAGTTCCTGTGATATGAATTTTCATTTCAAAAAGTACTTGAGCAAGATCTAGGTTCGTGTAATACCTATCAGTAAAGACATGAAGTCCTTCTATGTTCCCATAAGTCTGTTTTAGTTTGTCAACCAGATGGATAACTATACGGCTGGTAACGCCCAAGTCTTGCCGTGGCATTCTATCAGTGGTACATTTGCCAAAATATGGCTCCATTGCACATATATAGCCTGTGCTTGATTCGGAAAGAACAAATATTTTAATACCCCATTTTATTGGTTTGTCCTTATTGTACACCTTAAAGACAACTCTACCTTTGTATCCGATGGTGCTTTCATCAACACTCACTTTATTCTCTGGTACATAGAATTCTCTAAAATTCTTATCCATGTATGCCACCACATTTTGTATCTTACCTGAGCGTGTTAGCCTACCTCGTACAGGTCCAGAGGGGGGTGGACTGACATGAAGATTTCAAAATAATTGTAGGAATATCTCTTTGCTGAATACGTCCTTAAAGAACGGCTGGTAATCTACCCATTCAGTAGAAAAATAATCGTCCAGTTCTGGTTTCTCGTTCATCCCCATGTTAAGAACTACACCCAAGAAAGCTTTTAATTCTGATAATGACATGTCATGCCAGGACCGCCACATTGACCTTTTTTGGAGTGGTGTTTTCATCTGAATTTTTTCACCAGCGTAACGGTTAGTCTCATTGACGATTTCTGATAACAAAGTATCATTAAAAAACAGCTGAAAAAAATCTAGAGGAGTCTTTGGTGTGTGTGTTAGTGGAGGTTTATAGCCTCTGTTACCTGCCCAGTTAAACCTTCTAAATTTAGCATTACCTGTTTTCCATTTTTGCCATCCGTCTGGACTCACTTCGTCTTCACTGCTATCTGTATCACGTACTGACAACTCACCACTGTCCTCTCCCACATTGTGTTCATTTGTTATATTTTGAATATCCTCTTCATCATTTATGTTTTGTTCCATTATACGATAATCGGCGTCTTCACCCAATTCTTCACGGAGTTCATCTTCAAATTGTTCATTGAAATTGGAATCCAAATCACTATTGTGTTCAGAACCACTGTCTTCATCAATGTCACTTTCATCGGCCAATATATTTCTAACTTCATCAGAACGTAAACAGTCATCCATTGTTCATTTATTGAAAAAATGTACTAAAAATATACAATATTTACAAAATAATAAACTTAAAAAATTGTATTGTTCACAAAGCCTACTACAAAAGAACTGTTCCAAATGTAAACACTAACTATTTACAAATATTTACAAAATAATCAATTGCACAGCTGCCATTTTATTATGAAAGATGTGTTATAAAGATATTCAACTATTATTTACAAATTAATACAAATCCACAGCTAAATAACATCAAACAGTACGAAACACAAGTCAAATGAACACACAACAAGTAGTAATGGGCGAGGGTGACTGATCTTCGAAACATCAGTTGTCTGAATCTTCTACGCAGAAATGTAATTGGCGGGAAACCATTGTCAGCAGATGTCAAATTTAGTTTAAGAGTTCCTCGATAGGTTACAGCACTCGCCGGACATATAATATAAATTAAAATAATAATAATAAAGTGTTTACGTAGTCTCCAGTAGTACTGGCCATACGAGCAATGGTCGTATTTTGTACTGGCCAGTACAGGTGGCCATTCGAGCAGCCAGGACATAGCGTACAAAATTAAAACCAAGCTGAGGCGGAAATGTCAGTGGGCAGTACAGCTGGCCATTCGAGCACCGAGGACAAACTATAAATATTGCTTTCGAGTGCATAGGGTTAAGTAATTATTTATATAAATACAAGTCTTAACAAATTAATCTAAGAGTGAAATCTTATCTTATATTATGAAGGAACAAGTTATACTATACAAAAAATGTTATTAATTTTTAGGTAACACAAAATATCAATATAATGATAAAAAAGTTAACACTTCATACTCACTAATGGATAATTATATAGTTACTGCTCAACATATTAAGGCCAAAATGTAAATTTGTTTATTGTTATCATTTATTTTACTTATTTTAATATTTCAAAAGGAAACCAACATGGAAATCTAACTTAACTTATGTACTCTTTATAATTTTGGTTTTTATTTAAGTACACATTTGAGTATGCTTAAGAAGGCAAACAATTTTTAAACTGTAACATAAAGAAATTTGTCTCAAATCTAAAAACGTTTCCCTACAGAAACTTTGATTGTAGTGTCTCAATGATAATACACTGTTAAATATGATTATCTGCTTATATTAATGATTTATTATTTATGTTTAATATTGATTTTCTTATATTTTCTCATTGTCATTAATATTCTACAATCTAAGTTTCTATTGAGAAATGTGTTGGATTTGAGATGAGGTTGAAATTTATAATACAGTTTCAAACTTTGGCCATGTTACAAGCATAGGTGAAAACATACTTGTGTTCCATGAATAAACTGCCTGACGTCTAGCATTTTTACCACTGTCAGTCAGGTTACGAAGGACTAATTTAAATAGTATATTATCGACAAGCTTTGTTAAAAAGCGTGTTATTATTTTTATAATGCAAACTGATAACCCTACTTTTTCTGTAGCAAAGAATATCTACCCTATATAATTAAAAATAATTTAAAAAGTTACAGCTCCCAAAACAATTTTCTAACAAAGACATAAGAAGTATGAAAAAACAAAACTGAACTCATTACTATTTTTTGTGTGTTTATTCTTCAATTCTAATTAAAACACTCAAGAGGTAACTAAATCAAATCCAAAATTAAGTTTTAATTTTTTAATAGAAGTTACCTGCGTCTTTACACACAATTTCACAGGTTTTGCACTTTAAGAAGCACTTCTGGTTCGATTGAATTATATTTCTGACGCCAACGTTGAGTTTGCCTTCTTCCCATGATCAAGAAAATATGCATATTTATGGCCATTGTAATTTACTTTATTCTTATTACTTTTTTTGTATACTTGATTTTGCCTAGTTTCCTGATCAAGAAAATATATATCATCTATCAGAAAAACCTACTTCAGACAAAAGTGAACTAAGATGGGTTTTATATGTCTTTAAATTTATAGTAAACGTTAGATAGCAAATAGTCTTAGATCTAATATTTAATGTTTGATAAAAATGTACAGCTAAAAGTATATTAACAATGACACTACACGTTTGTTTTTTTTATAAACTAAAAAATATTTTAGAACATTTAGAGCTGGAATCGGTACATTAGTTCATAAGCACAATCCAGCGAACTTTTAACATAAAACAGTTGATTATATTAGAGTTGCATTTCAATTAATATTTCACAACTTTAGATTCAAAGATGGCATTTTTTTCTACTTTAAAGACCAGTGAGGTGTAGCCCAGAAAAATTTTCTAAATAAGAATAAGCTATATTAAGCTAGAATAAGAATATAATCAGTTGAATAGTTTTATTTACGCGTGAAAGCAAAACAAAAAAAGAAAGGCACTTCGCATGTATAATATTAGAATAAGTGTATTATGTAAAAATAATGTTTATTTTATATTTATTTTGTATACCTGTCAGTTGGAGGGTTAATAATGAGTAAAAACTGATAAATTATTTATGTGATGCTTGATTGTACCGTATAATCATGGTTTGTGAATTGTCTAGGTTGGTATCGAAGGTCTAACCTATGCCGGTAATCATGGTCTAGAAATCTTACACCCCGATGGCAGCAGATTTGTACATCCGATGCCGGCAGAGTACCAAGACAAGTGTAGTAACCTTCTTAAAGATTTACAAGACCAGGTACGATATTTGCTTGTAACAGTTATTGGGTCTAGCCATATACCTTGCTGCCAGTGCTGTGAGAACATTTTTTTGCTGGCAGGTGTGCAGGGAAGGTGCTTGGGTGGAGAATAAAGGTGCGCTTTTGACGTTCCACTACAGAGAGACACCGGCGGAACTACGACCCAACATGGTCAAACAAGCTAAGGAGCTAATAGAGGCAGCAGGCTTCAAGGCAGGCCAGGCCCATTGCGCAATCGAGGCCAAGCCTCCAGTACAGTGGAACAAGGGGCGAGCCTCTATCTACATCCTACGCACATCTTTCGGCCTTGACTGGAGCGAACGCATTCGTATCATCTACGTAGGTGATGACACCACCGATGAGGACGCAATGGAGGTAAACTAAGAAACTACATAAGTATTACAGATTTACAAAAAAATCATTTCCATCAGTCATGTGATATTAAAATATAATATGCCAACTAAACTTACACGTTTTTGCTTAGTTTAACTAAGGAAAAATTTGCCTTCCACATCATACTTATTTCTTTTAAACCTTCACTTTATAAACCAGTTAATTATCAGATGAGTTTCTTGCAATAGAAGTATTGAACTTAACATATTAAGTGTTTTATAATCATACATTAAGATTAAGAAGGAAATCTTTTTATTATTGAATACATATCAGTTTTTATCAGTTGTTATCAGTCCGCCGAGCAGAACGGATCGTCGTCGTTATCTCTAGTGCCGGTCATATCCTGCCCATAAGTTCTAAGTGCTGTGCTGTCCGTATCTGTGGATACAGGTTAAATTATATTTAAATTACTTTATTTTTTAATTTATTTAATTTAATTATCATGTCAGAAAAGTGCGGAAAGTGCGCTGTTAACATTATAGCTAGTGACATTGTAATTAAGTGCGTCGATTGCGCATTGCTCTTCCACTCTTTGTGTACCAACCTAGGTTCCTCTCAGAACTTAACCAAGCAGAGAGTTAAGAGCTGGAAGTGTGAATTGTGTAAGGGAGAATCCGCGTTAACGGTATCTAATAAAAGTAATGATGACGCCGCAGACGGGACGAAAACTATCCTCGACGCTATTCACTCAATGGACACTAAATTAAACACTAATATAAGTCAGGTGAAAGGATCGATTGACTCGTTGCGGGAGGAGTTTCAAAGGTTAAACGAAAGATGTGCGGCGATGGAAGATAACCACATCGAACTTCAGCGTCGTTGTGCCAAGCTGGAGGAGAACAATGGCAAATTACAGGATGAAGTCCAGGATCTGCAGCAGCGTCTCAATGACTCTGAGCAGCACTCTCGATGTGCAAATATAGAAATTATCGGGCTACCAACTACCGAGGGAGAAGATATTTACACTGTACTTGAGAAAGTAGCTTGCGTGCTCGGGGTTGATTATGCTGTAACAGACATATCGGTAGCGCATCGACTTCGGCTTTTCTCAAAGAAACATGCCTATGCACCAATAATAGTGCAGTTTGTCTCCCGGAGGATGAGGGAAGCGTGGTTGGCGGCGTCAAGGAGCAAACGAGGCCTCAAATCTACGCAGATCTCAGCATCGCTTCCAGAGAGCCAAGTGTTCATTAATGAACAGCTAACACCCCACAACAAGACTCTGCTAGGATGCGCCCGGAGGTTGCAGCGGGAGGGGAGGATCCACTACGCTGGCTTTTTCAACAACAAAGTGCTGATCAAGCCTGCTGAGGGCGAGCCTTCTATCCGGGTGCTTCAGCTCAAGGACCTAGACCGCTTTGACAAGTAATCATAGAACTTTTAAATATTTAAATATTATTATTCATTGGCTGCTGAATACATATCTATAGGCTACACAATATTTATTTACTTTATAGACCACAGAATAAAATTATTTTATTATTTAGATTACAGTATAAAAGATTTATTTGATCAAAACATATTGCTATTTTATACCTTGTCAACGTAAAATTCCTTTATCTCTATCAAAGTATCATATCTGCCAACACTAATGCTAATAAAGTAGTATCAGAAAACATGCTATGAGTAACAAAATTTAGAATAAATACTTATAATTCAGCTTGTATGTTTTAACCGAAGTAAATAAATTAAATTTATGCAAAGTTGACGCTTGTACTATTACTTAATCATGATTTAATGAGTTATGTATTATTCATTATTATAATTAACCACAGTTCACTTAAATTTTGTTAAACCATTTTATTTATTATGAATCTCAAACTGACCTTTTCTCTTTGATTATATAATTATAAGTATTTAACGGACTAACAGTTAAAAATAAAATAACAACAAGTTCTTATGCTATGTTTAACTTCAATGTCATCTCACAAGAATCAGTTATATGATTGATGCGCTAAGGCCTATATAGCCTATATAATGTAAATATTATCCTTATTATTAATTATTATGTAACAATTATTATTTTAAACTTGTTTACTTGTCCATAGCATAATGTTGTACTCTGTATTCAGTATCATTATTTTAAGAGTCGAAGAGTTGTAGTATAGTTCTCATTATTTGTTGGTTTCGAATATAATTTCTCCCTATAAGTATAATTTAGAGTAAAGTTGAATTAATATTATATTTTTTCCTTGTTCACATTTAATCACGGCTGAAGTTGCACAATGTTCAAAGATTTCTTACCATTTAGTATACTTTAGTATTATAGCCTAAGTGGAATTAGTTTTGGTTTTAATAATATTTTTGTACTAATTTATGTATGAGCACATAATGTAACTAAAAGACCTTTTTTATTATGACTTAATTTTGTCTTAAACAATTAAATTTTGTTTCTTTTCATTGATTAGATTTCTGTTTAGATTGATACAGAAAATATTCATAATACATTAAAGATATAATTTTAGTTTTAGTCATATGGCACGAGTAGCACTTCATTTAAATATCATTGTTGAACTGGGCAGGCAGAATGATGTGAGGCTGTGATGACACCGCTCATGCTGGATGACGTTTTTGATGACAATATTCCTTTCAATTGCCTTGAACTGGAAAGTTATGATAGCTGTTTAGATTTTTTTCATGATAACGGCAGTGATTGTTTAAGAATTTTTCATACAAACATAAGAAGTTTTTCAAAAAATTTTGATGAATTAATGGTATATTTAAACGAGTTTTGTCATACACTTGATTTGGTAATTATGTCGGAGTGTTGGCTGAGGGGAGGAGAAGAGCACGTACACATTCAGGGATTTGATACGTTAATTACTAACACACAACGGAACCAAAACGATGGACTTATTATATTAGTAAACAAACGGTTATCAGTAAAGGCTGCTCAGATAGCGTTAGGTGACGTTTATGGTATCGGATTGGACTTTACTTACTCAAATAAAATGTTTAACTTACTTGCTTTATACAGAACCCACGACAGTAATCTTGATTTATTTTTGGATGGACTAGAAAACTACTATGACAGTACTGGACTAAATAAAACATGCATATTTGTTGGAGATATTAATATAGACTTATTGAAGACTAATTCAATGACTAATAGATATTTAAGTTGTCTGCATGGCGCTTGGCTCATACAGTGTATTTCTAAACCTACTAGAGTGTCAAACAACCTTCAATCTTGTCTGGATTATATATTTGTGAGGATCAGCGATATAAATAGAGTAAAATCAGCTGTGATCCAGACAAATATAACTGACCACTACAGCACTGGACTCACTATCTCTGCAGCGGCTCCGCCTTGCCCTGATATTCACACCGACAACTATACGCCCCACACTTATACCGACCACGCACTGCTGACTAACAATTTGTCACTTGTCGACTGGACCCCCGTCTTAACATGTTTTGATGTTAATCAATGTGCTAATATATTTAAGGAGAGAGTTCAAAATTCAATATCAACTGCTAAAAAACCAATAAAAATTAACTCTGCCAGAAACAAAAAACTAAAACCATGGATTACTTCTGATCTCGTTCGTTGTATTCGTACTCGGGATGGGTTGAGTAGAAGAATAAAAAAACAGCCATTTAATGTTATTTTACGCAATCAATATCAAAACTATAGAAGATTTTTAAGTTCTTCGCTGAAAAAAGCTAAAAGGGACTATTATAGAACCAAAATCATTCATTCCAACGGCAATCCCAAATTATTTTGGGGAATAGTCAATGAATTAGCAGGGAGATCTAAAAGTCGAGAATCATTTCCCATTAGTAAATATTTGTCTACGGCATCTGTTGTCACACCGAACTTATTAAAACAAATAACTAACGAATTCAATTTTTTCTTTGCGGCCGTGGGACAGAATCTAGCAAATGAAATCAATACGGGAGGTCATCCAGTTATAAATGATGCTGACTATAGACAGAACACTGACTTTATATTTCACACTGTGACAGAATTGGACATCATTCATCAGGTGGCTGGACTGCGGGGAGGGTCTGCGCCGGGCCTCGATGATGTTTCGGCTAATATTCTAAAACTAAATATCAATTTTTTTCTTCCACCCTTACTTCATTTAATCAATTTAAGTATCTTAAATGGCGTTTTTCCAAATTTCTTCAAATTGGCAAAAGTCTTCCCTCTACATAAGTTCAACGAGTTCAATGATAAAAACAACTTCCGCCCAATTTCCCTGTTGAGTGTATTTTCAAAAGTGTTAGAGCGCATAGTAAAAGATCAACTAGTTACATATCTCCAAGAAAACGAAATACTGTGTGACTCTCAGTACGGGTTTAGGAATGACAAAAACATCACAAACGTTCTTTTTGACATCAATAGAGAGATAAATGATAGCATTTCGGATGGAACGCGTTCAATGTTAATTTTTCTAGATTTAAAAAAGGCTTTTGATTCCGTAGACAGAAGCAAATTACTATTGAAGCTTGAAAATGTTGGGGTTCGCGGCACTGCTCTCTCATGGTTTCGGAGCTATCTCACCGATAGGTTACAATGTGTGTCTATTGGTGGTATAAACAGTGATCCACTACCTGTGGAATACGGTGTGGTCCAGGGCAGCACTCTTGGTCCAATTTTATTTTTAATTTATATCAACAATATATCAAAATTGAATTTGAATGGTAAATTATTCTTATTTGCTGATGACACCCTTGTTTTTTTAAGAGGAAAGTCTTGGCCAGAAGTACAGGCAAAAGCATCAAGTGATCTTACTCTTTTAAAAACTTGGTTTGACCAAAATGTCCTTTCTCTTAATATAACAAAAACAAAGTTTATGCCGATTTCCCTAAGAAATAGTACAGATTATAATTTACAAAACTTGGTTATTCATAGTTGTGGTAACAACTATCTTATTAATACGTGCACTTGCGAGGAAGTAGAGAAGGTGGATTACTATAAATACCTTGGAGTAATTTTTGATTTTCGGATGACCTGGACCCACCATATAGATATGTTAGTACAAAATATTAAAAAATATGCTTTTGCTTTCAGACAAATTAGTGAAATTTTGATGGAAAAAGAAATTAAGTTAGCTTACTATGCTTACATTCAATCACTTCTTTCTTTCGGAATAATTGCTTGGGGAGGGGCAAGACCATCTATTTTATATCCCCTCTTTGTTTCTCAAAAACGCATACTAAAAATAGGGTTTAACAAAAGTCAACGTTATTCTACTGACACTCTATTTAGAGAATCTGCTAATCTTACTATTCGCCAACTTTTTTTAAAGACTCTCCTGACGTACATTTACCTTAATTTAAACACAATCTTTTCAGAAATTACCCACCATCATGATACTAGATATGCGCATAATGTTAGGACTGTTACTTTACAGTTACGTAAAGAGTATTCTACAACAAACCCCTTTTATATATCTAACATTCTATATAGAAATATTCGTGTTCATCATAATAGCTGCACTCTCTTTGAATCACCCTCCTTGCCTGTTTTCAAAAATAGAGTGAAACAATGGCTACTCCAATTAGGTATGACACAAGCAGAGTCCATTATATCTGCAGATTACCGAGCGGCCTGACCTGCAACACCCATCCTCAGGCACTTTATAATATTACACCCGACCACTAGACCACTATACTACTAAACCATACTACTACTAAACCATACTACTACTGCTACTACACTACACTACACTACCATTCATACTAGACGCTACATTAGTACACACCACACTACTACACTATTATTACATAGAACCATGCTGACTTGATCTCCCCTGGGCCAACACAATGATATGACGCCGTTGCATTATCATAGATAAACTAACACTGAATTACTTTTTACTAAACGTAACAAGCCAGTTCTCATATTAAATCGTGTTCTTTTATTTTATTTTAAATTATAAATTTTATGTTAAAAATTCTAGCACATTCTATTTATTAAATGCTATTAAAGATATCAAGTTAAGATTCATGTTAAGTTATCGTGGCGGACGATCAACTGAAGCCTGCGCACAGGCTGAATGCCCATGCAGGCTTATTCCTTATTAATTATTTAAGTAATATCTTAGCTAGATAACTAGTAAACTATTGTTTTCAAAACAATTCTGTTTAGTTCTTTACTATTGTCATTTGTGTATTTCATGTACAGTTGATGGAATAAACATTCATTCATTCATTCATTCACATCAAGATGATAGCTCTCATTACAATAGTCAGTAAAAAAGGAATTCCAATAAAATATGATAAAATTACTGCATGCAGCTGTTATTTACTTAAAACAAAATATCCTTAACTACATGAAAGCAAAATTTATGCTAACTAAGCTAGACTCACATATTGTGTAAAAAAGATTTACAGAACCAAATTTTTAAAGTTCCTAATGTACTAAGAAATTAAAAAAATAATGCATTTTAATATTTAATTGTATCTATTCCCTTACGGTTCAAAACTGAAAATGTAAATTTGTATTAAGTTTTTCCATTAGCGAAAACCTAAAAAAAATTTTGAGGTAAAGCATGTTAAAAAAAGTATATGAAAATTTAGTTTAATTCATAAGGAATAATCTGAAATATTTGGTCTTTTATTTAAATCTAATAAAATTTGGTGATAGATTCTAATTGAAGTAGTCTAACTTAACAATGTTCTACTATACATGCGATTTCAATATGATATGGTCTCAAGAGATAACATACTTCTTAAAGAAATGATTTATTGCACTATTTAGTGGTAATATATAAACCTATAAAAATGTAAATCATTCTTAAAATTTTCTACTTATTCATTGGGTAGGGCCTAACTCTTTTTCACGGATTAAAAATTGCACTTTTAGTATGTCAAAACATTCAAAGTAATGACCGATCATGTTCTAGTTTTCACGTTCAAGATTTTGTAATGTAATTTAATATTAAATTAGGATCTTTCAATGGTTTTAGAATCATGAACATTTAACTGCACGAGAAAGATCTTCAATTTCTTAAAAATGTGGAATTACCGTGATAAACCCACCTGTTTATTCTATCTCAATCAATTAGGTTCAAGATGAAAATTTGGTATATAAGTATATATTACTTCCCTAATTAATCAAGTTATAGATTATAATTTTGAACGTAAATGTATACTATTTTAAAATGTACTGACTTTTACAGGCTTTAAAAGGAATGGCTGCTACTTTCCGAGTGACTTCATCCCAAATCATCAAGACTGCTGCTGAACGCAGGTTACCGAGTACAGACTCAGTATTGACGTTGCTCAAATGGATCGAACGGCACTTCAGCAAACGTTTACCTCGAGACATGCACATCAATGGTGCCAACACGTACCACAAAGCCCTCACTGAGGAGATGAAGATTCCATTGTCATTGCCTTCTGACGGTCTAACCGTTAGATCTCCCGACTCACCAGAGAAATCCAACAAATAAACTGAAATAAATCGGTTCTACAGGGTCACTTAAGTGATCTTGGACTAGATTAGTAGAAGCAATGTTTGTCGTGATATTTTTATAGGAATATTTATTGCATCATCCCAACACTAGTCTCATAGTCCAAAGTGTGGGCAAAAATCCTATCAAAGGGGGAGATCAAAATCGTATCAGAAATGGTGTACACAATGCTGCTGTTATCAGTGTGTAAGTGTTCAATGTTACTTTCTGTTTCTCGGTCAACCTCTGTTTACTGAACATTGCTAATACTCTGTTGCGTAACATGTTCCTGAATGGTAAATGTCTAAATTACTTTGTGTTGGCATGTATTTGTTTTTGACATGTGGCACGCATTTATTAAATTATTTGGGCTTTGTAAGAAATATAATTATTATAGATTATAAAATTTACTTAGTTGTGTTATGGGCTAGTACTAGAAATATTATTTTATCTCGTTATTTGTCTGTATCATTTTAAAATGTTTTGTTCAAACTATTTAGTAAAAAAAAAAAACTATGATTTACTATGATTTTTTTGTGCTTTGCTATGATTTATTTTTATTTTCTGTGATCGACCCTTTGACCAGATTCTGTCTTGTTCCTTATTTCCTAATTTTAGTTGCTTTATTGTAAAATTTGTAGCTCCATGTGATCATGATCTTAACATTAATTTAGTTGTTAACAAATTAAAGATGATATAATCTCTTGAAGTATATTTTTGAAGTGAGTATTTTGCACATACACATTTGTTGTCATGTTTGTAGGTAATAAACAATTTATTAGTATAACAGTTTATTTATTCTTTTTAGTACCTCGCAAAGCAAATGAATCTTTGTCTTTAATTTCGCTTCCTCCCATTCACTTGGATAAAAAATGAAGCCACTGTATAGGTTCTAATCAAGTGCTGCATGCCAAAATTTTTCTCCAGATGGCCGCTGATTTGGACAATCTCTTGTAGCAGCCGTTGGATGGATAATATTTTATCAATGAACATAAACTATCACTGTACTTGTAGACAAGAGACCGTAAAACACTTATGTATACTATTCCATATTCCATTTATTCTCTGCCATTTAATACTATATGTGCTGTAAGTTTTTAAGTAATCAGAAGAGTGCAGTAAAGTTAGTTTTTAACAAAATTACATTTTGTTGGCTGAGCACTAAGCAAAGCTTTTTCCCCCAGTTGCTGATGAACGAATTTGATTTCTGTGTCCCTGTACACACTTTAAAGGCCGGGACACACATACCCGCACCACACCCGACATGTGAATCGGCCGAGTGCTGGGCTCGGCTCGGTTACTGTGAGGCCACACATGTCCGTATGCTGTCCGAGCGCAAAAATCTCACTGTTTGTACTAGAGCATATTTCTAAAAAGTAGTAACTCAGTCATTTTGTAAGTCTTTTTATTATAACTGGTAAAACATAGTAAATATTTGTAAAATATATACTAGAGTATATTGTTTTTTCATACTCTCAAACCTTATAACTGCAAATAAAATATTTTTATTTTAAGACTGTACTGTAGTTTGAAGAATAAAATAAATATGGAAGGAGATTGTTTACAAGTAATTTCAATGCATCCTAAACAAATAGTTTTTCGCAAAATAATAAATTCTTGTTATCTTTAAATTTTAACAAAATTATATTTTTTACATTATTTTAATTTAGTTCCTCTTAAATCACTAAGTATACAACAAATTGTTATAATTTTTTATTAGTAATGCCATCTAAAGTGTTTGTAGTAATTTTAGCACAGTAAGAAATCATTACTAGTTTACTGTAAAAAAACGTCTTCCTCACTTATTTAATAAATGTCTCTATATCCATGAGTGATGCCGCTCCTAGACCGCACCATGCCCGTGCTCCAACCTTAAGAGCTGAAGCGGAAGAGTTGATGGTTTAAATGTAGTGTAAAATTAACCTTTACTTATTGAAAATGGTAAACATCAGTCTATTAGAAGTCCAGAAGTAATTCTGATTATATTGATCTTATGAATAGACCATGTTGGTAACGAGAAAAACACAGACTAAATAAATTAGTAAACAGTATATTGTGAAGATTAACCCAAGAACCAGCAGTAATTTTTCCCTGTGATACAGTAGAACCCCTCATATCCGGTCACCACGGGACCGAGCCCCTGGCCGGATAACGATTCGGCCGGATAAACCAACCTACAGTACACAGCACTTGACGAAACAAAACAATTGTACTGTACTGTACTAACCGCACTGGAAATAATCAACGAACTGTTTACAGGTTAAACCTATTAGCTCAACTGAGGACAACACAGGAAAATGTAAACAAATAGATACACCAAAATAACGCAAGAGTCGTGGGGGACTAGTGCGTGCAACTGCGCGTCTGCAAGCCGTGGTAAATAAATTTCGATATTGGCTTCCGAGAAGTGGCCGGATAAACCGAGGTGCGGTAAAACCGAGGCCGGATATGAGGGGTTCTACTGTAGCAGGCCTTTTTTTAGCATCTTGTAAAAAACATTTATATTATAAACCTACTTGTATAATATGTTATTTTTTCAGAAGAATACGGAGATAATTATTGTATAAAAAATTATGCCTAAATAATTGTTAGGCTATTATTTTTTTAAATTTTTGTAAAGTGGTTGAACTGCCCATAGTGAAGTATGATAATACAGAAAATATTAGAATCTATTCAAAAAAATTAATGCCATTTTGAACCCTTTAAGCTGGTCTTTAGTGGGATGATAGAATAACTAAACCACATAAAGCATCTAACAACAATAATTTGTATCCAAAAGGATATAATCTTTCCCTAAAATCCAAATTTATGATCACAATAACACAAATACAGATTGGTCCAATGCGTGATGTGAATATAAAATGATACTTTGTTGTGCTGATTTTGAAGCAATTACTTTGTCTTCGATGAATAAAAATGAAAGTGCTTCTAAGGATAATACATCCTTCATATTTCACAGATTCATATGAATAAAATTTAATAACTACTACCTTAATGTAATAACTGCTTTGTATTGTGGACCCTTGTGTAGGTCACACTTCATTTCAGTTCAGTATGCATCAGAGTAATGTTCACACATGTTTGTTAGCTTTAGGATATTATTGATAAACAATTTTTTGAGATTTATTTACTTTTTAATGACTAGGTGTTCTGTAAAAATACAAACAGTGTTTTTGTTCACACAGCTCTTTTCCAGCAAACCATCAAGACTTTCAGCTTCATTACTGGTCAAAAGGTGATTTGTGCATTGTCTTATCTGACAATTGATCCCTCCTTACATGCTTATTTTATCGCACAGCTCGTAGAGTTAGATGTCCACTAAAGTATAGTATAATTACTATGGTGTAGATAATAAGGAAGTAACAACTGCCATCTGTTTCGGGTGGTATATAGTATTAACTACCTAGTAGTTGTTTATTCACACCATTTCTTTTACTTCACAAAATGCTTTTACTTTAGTAGTTGCTGTGACTATGTACTTCATTTTATTAGTAACACCCCAGGATCTTTTCTCTCAGGAAAATAACAGAATTGTGCTCTTATAAATAGCAAATGAAATGTTAGGATTGGTGGCGCATAAGCACAACCTTGGTGCCCCTCCACAAATATAAATATAATGATAACATTATTATACAAGTAAGTGTCGACAGTGGTAGTGTTTTACATTTCATGAGAATAAAACTGTGGTGTCCGGTCGCTCCCCCCTTCAAACAGCCCTAATGAAATACCTCAAAACTTTCCCAGACAAGTAAGGCTTTCAGGGATTAGTCATTTATCTCTATCTCTTAGATTCTTCAGCCATCCCGACAGATTTTTATTCAGATTTCTGGTGGCCAAAAATGTCATCTTAGAATCCAAAGTTTTAAACCTTGAATATAAACAAAATTGTCTGCAAAGTTGACTGAAATGAAACCACATAATTGAAAGAGTTTCTAGCTTAATTCAAAACTCAGGCTTCAAAAACAGAGCACAAATATTTAGGAACATTTTTATTTCCTGATAAGTATCACAAAGATATGTATTATTGATCAAACAAATAAAAAACTAGTAAAGCTATATTGAGAGAAATACAATTTTTGTAATACTTAAGTTGAAATATTGTAATGAGCAAAAAGGAATGTTTTTTTAAAACCTTTACATAAAATGTATTTATAATAACTGAGGCATAAAAATACATGACAGTTTCTTATTCCGGCATTGACTTGACCAAATTTTGTATTTTACTAAGTACAATTTCGTTACTGGACATACACTGTTCTGGTCCATACGGTGGTTCTATAATAAGCATGTCATCAGACAGCTTCAACGTTTTACCACTCTCTATGATGGGTATCGTATTCTTCACCAGCCAGTCCCTCAATTTTATTCTTTTACTTTCCAATTCTTCTTCACTAATGTATTTCGCCCAATCTTCCTTAAACAAGTTATCTGGAATTTTTGGAACATTTGTAGATTGGATGCATTTGATGTTTTTCACATTCAATCCTGTTATTATCTTCATATTCAAATAGTCTTCTACAGGATCCAGTAGTATTACACTGAAACAATTGAATAACTATTACAAATATATAGAGGACTCATACAAACTGTAACATTATACATATAAGTAAAAAACAGAGAAAACAAGAAAATATTCATAGACATACTATTTCAGTCTACATACTGCTACAATACGTAACTACAAAGAGTTGTTGTTGACAACGTTCTCCTAAATATGCTGTGAACTGTGTTTAATTGTTAGTTTAAATTACAGTAAATTTCTGTTATGACAGATTTAAAGACAATCAACATAAAAAGTGTTAACTTAATCTGACCAATTATTGCAAAGTAAATTAACACGATGTACTGAATTCATATACTATACACCAAAATCTCTATCAGACATTTGGATAAAAAAACATTTGTGAACTAAAAGAGCAACAAAAACAGCTGGTGCATTGTAACCAAACATGGCTGAGGAATTGTCTGTTTGTGAGCGAGCTCAGATTGCTTTGGGTTATCAAGTGAGGACATTGATTATTTTAGTGCAAAGTTGGTGGCGTAGAGAGAAGGGAGTAAACGCTTCAATATGTCCAGAGACAATTAAGAACTATCATACAGAGCTGATGACCATCGGCTCTGTGAAAGACACAAGTAGAAGTGGCCTCCCATGCACATCATGGAAAATGTGGTAACAGTTCAGGAAATGTTTTCTCGTAGTACAAACAAATCAACATGTCAGGCAGCTTGTGAAAGTGGACTAACAAGGCATGCAGTACGTATTGGGTTGTATAAGGAACAAAATGGAAACTGCATTATGTGCAAGAGTTTAAATTTGAATACTAACTGAAGAATGGAAAATGGGGAATTAATGCTCTGTTGGCACGAAGATTGGCCACATCTGTTTGAAAAATCTTTGGAGTGACGAGGCCTTGTTTCATATTGGTGGTCTTGTCAATCGTCGTGACTGCCATTACTGGAGACCACGTGATACCGATCCTGAAATTATGGTTGACAACTCGCTCCAAAGTGACCATGTGGAATGACTGTAACAAAGTTCATTGGTCCATATCTTCTACATGACGCTATGAATGCTGATCGCTATCTGCAGATGCTTCTAGATTATGTGTGGGGCATACGATATCACAATGGGAAAACATTAATGGCCTCATTTTAATGCAAGATGGTGTGCCACCCCACTTTGCAAAAAGTGCAAATGGTTGAACCAAACATTTCCTAGGTGTTAGTTGGGATGGCATGGCCGCATGAATGGCATGCAAGATATCCAGATCTTACTCCATGTGAATCTTTGTTATGGGGTTACGCCAAGGAGGACAAGTCCAAACCTCGTACGTTGGAGGAATTGGAAAACAGAATTCAAGAGATTTCCACCAACATACTAATTGACTTCTTTCAGAAAAGTGTAAATTGTATATCTTGGCATTTGAGAAAGTCAGTTACCACATGTGCCTAATTTGAGATTTTAACTTATTCCTATCATTTCTTATGTTGTGAAACATATTATGTACTTGTTTAGTTAACAAATAAAGTTCATTATTAAATAATTTATAACAGTTTTATAATACCTAGTCATTTTTCACCCACCCCGTAATGAGTGGTGACACTCCCAATATATAGCTCTGCACCGCACACAGTAGCCCATATGTTAACATAATATTATATGCTATAACAGTATTGATATACAACAAATTTGCTACCAGATGTCACAGTAATTACCTCAAGGCTGGACAAATAGCTACATTACATAGGCTTGGTAATTGTGTTCCAGGTGTAGCGGACTTCTTCCAGGATAAATTAGAAATATTTAAATTGAAGGTTATGGCTTGCCTCCATGTATAAACAGTCACGTCTGTTACCCATAAAAAGCCTATATGTTGCATGCCTGTTTGCCTTCCAACATAAGGCAAGGAGTTAATGCATTACTCTGAGTAAATTTTGACCAATGATGTTACGAACAGAATTAAGTTTTTTGGCTTTAAAAATGGTAATATAGAGAAGTGAAGCTATATTTGTATGTGCAAAAGAACTGTTTTTTTTTTTAATGTATAAAATAATTAAATTGTATTTAAAGTAACCTATGCTTGAGCCATGTAGTGTTAACTATTACTTCAAAGGGTAGACATGTTTGACAGCATTTAAAATTTGCTCGAATGGATCACCACCAATAATCATAATAATTTCTTGTCAATACATATATCCTGCAAGGTGATCAGCAATGCACTAACTTCTGAGATCAGTTTTTAAAGATTTCTGTGTTTGCTTTATATTGTTCTTGTCGATGTCACTAACTTTCTCCTACATAAACGAAATAATAACAGCGGGTAATCACGTCACTAGTCTAAATGAAAAAAGCTGGCAATGATGAGTGCTACAGCATCGCTAATTTTGACGGTACAAAAAGTGCATAAATTGCCAGCGTCACTAATTTTGATCATATTTTAGTTAGTACAAGGTTATTTTGGCCAAATAACCAGATAGCTATATTCAATACGTATCCAAACTATCGATAAACACAAGTTTTATGTTGTTTCCCTACTCTTTGATCTGTGAAACATTATGTTGTTTGAGTACTTATCAGGAGGCCACCATTTTTGGACAAGTTTACCTTATCGGGGACAAAATAAATTACAGTATTAAAAAGAACAGTCTTTTTTAACCTATTTTGAAATTTACAAGTTTTTATGACAATCAATGAAAACAAAAACTAAAAGAAAAACATTTTAATAACGAAAGTGACACGTAAATCATATGTCTAGGCCTACTTGAAGGATTGCTCGTCTAGGCCTATTCGCTGGTGATAGGAAGTATGATTCATTATTTATTTATTTCAACGGTACACACCATTTATACAAATAGAATAGTACAGAGTAACTTAGTGTTTTAGTTTTATATATAAGTACAACAGTAACAAGAATATGACTAGGATTAATAAATACTACACAACAATAACAAAATATGAAACAAATAGATACATTACTTAACGAATGGTAACAAAACAATATTGAATTAAACTAGGAAAATAAATAACAAGACTGACATTAGTACCTATAGGCTAGCTGGCTAGCTAAATTACATATCAAATAATGGAAGCTACCTTACATTTAAAAGACACAACAGATTCATTGAAAAAGTCTACATCAGTAGCAATATCACTTCCAGTTCTCAGGAGTGATCATTGAGTATTTTTCGATTCATTATGGAAGAAGGAAAGTATTAGGAACGTATAATGAAGTTTATTTTGGTCCCCGATAAAGAACTCATTAAAAAAAAGTGGGCTGTGATAATACCAAAGTACCTTCACGATGATTTTGTCTGCCAGGCACGACGTAGGCTACCGTGTTTCATAACAACCATTCTTGTTATTTATGTGCCGATAACCAAGAATTTGAGTAAATACAAACTAAAATAGTAACTTATACAGTGTTTTACTGTATTTCTTTATAAAAGTAATGTAGTGATTTGAGTTGTGTCCAAGCGGAAAACGTGAGTTTTCAGTGTAAATCTGTAAGTGGACTCAGTGTTTTAAACAGATATTTAAAAATAATACTAAATTGTAATTTATATAACCAACCGATAGACCTACTAATTAAAATTAACTTATGGTAAATCTTAAGCTCAGCGACTACCGCTCCGATCGCTGTAATTTTTTGCATTCTAACACAGGTTAACGTAATTTCACCGAAAAAAATAGTCCCGATTATCGCCGTAGCCGTTTACTCCCCCCCCCAAAAAAAATTTTTGGAAAAAATAAAATTAAAAAAACCTGACTGACAGTACATTTATTCGTTTTTTTGGTGTTATTAGTTCGTAGGGCACGTAATTTCACCGAAAAAAGTAGTCCCGATTATCGCCGTAGCCGTTTACTCCCCCCCCCCAAAAAAAAAATTTGGAAAAAATAAAATTTGAAAAACCTGACTGACAATGCATTTATTCGTTTTTTTTGGTGTTATTAGTTCGTAGGGTAGTAGTCCATGTACTAATTCTAGTATAAACTCGTCTTATCTTATCAGTAATAAACGCGCGCCGCTTATCTTTTGCCTGTAATGAAACCTGCGTTAGTTCTGTCTGAGTGTTGTGTGTGTAAGCAGTCATGCGTGATCTGGGCTTGGACTTTGCAAGCTCGAGTTAATTTTTTTTCTAAAAGAGCAAGCATCGCGTGATCTGAATTTTGAATAGGCAAGCTAGGGTCTTTTTAGCGTGTGACAAGAACCATCGCAAGCCATGTCAATAACTTCACTAATTATTCCTTGTCCATGTGGGTTTGTTTGTGTACGTCTGGCGGTCAATCGAAGCCGTCCTATAGGTCACGTGACCCGTCCGGCCAATCGGAAACCTTCCTGTTTGTCACGTGGCAACTGTCAATTCATCAAAACGTCCATGGTCGGCCATTGTTTTTAGTTTGATAGTCGAAAATCTTGTTATTTATATGTTTTGTATTGCCAACATTGTACTGCCGTAAAACTGGTTTTTATATGTTAGCGATAATCGGGACTATTTTTTTCGGTGAAATTACGTTAACCTGTGTTAGTACGAAAAACCTTACGGCGATCGGAGCGGTAGTCGCTGATCTTAATATTTACCTAACTTATTTTAGTCATCAGTATTAACTATAAACAATTTTTCAAATAACAATTCATTATTTGTACAATTCAAAATGACAATCAACTATTGAAAACTTCATGAAATTGCTTTAAAAGATGATGAAAAGTGTTTTTAATTGGCTTCAAGATGTTGATGTGGTGATGAAATGCCCATTATGTGGAAAACCATAGTCACAGACATGGGAGGCACGTTTAGGGTTGAGTGAATTTGCTTAGGGTGTACTTTACCATTAAATGTAGTTCCAACTTTTAATTTGGACTTTTAATGAATGGATTCCCTAAACTAAGGGATTTACTGCCTCATAGAAGAAAGTATTAGGTCTTTCCACACTTTTTTCTTTAATACACTATGGTTTTCCTAACATTTTTTAAGAAGGCCTAGCCTACTTTCCACTAGACGAAGTCAACACTCTTGTGAAGTGGGACTTGTAAACATTTACTAAACTATTTTCATAATACCACATTAAATAAGACATACTTACGTTTCTGAGACTGGGTCTATTGTAAATAATATCCCTTTATGTGTGCCAGAACCATGAACAGTTTCAACTTCTACAATACTATTGACAAGAGACTTAAAATGAATGGGATCGTTGGTAAATACTCTATGCATTTCATCACCTGTCGAGGTCGCCATATCTTGCAAAATTCTCAAAATAAAAGATTAATTTCTTATTTCACAGATAATTTCTAAACGGTACTAGGCCTAGTATAATAACTATGTTATACCGGTGTGTATCAATGACAAGAACCAGTTCCAGTTCCAGTCCAGTACATACAGAATAATAAAAACGATCACAGACAACAGAACAAAATAAACAGATTGTTTTCGGTTTACTCATAAAAAGAAGGGATTTGATGACTTCCTGAAGCCCCGAGGTGCACTGCCTTGTGGTTGTTTCTATTGAAATATTGTTGGATTTTATATGAGTTACGTGATGTTTAGACGTTCAATACAATATATAAAATTACATAAAGGTCTGATTTGAGTTAGAAATATATAAATTACAACATGTAAATAATGTTATTGGGTGATGGGTCAGTATAGAATCATAATTGGGTAGGTTATCTTTTTCTGTTTTTCCACTTTAGTGGCAGTCTAAGAATTTTAAGCCATGCAGTTCCATTATTCTCTAACGTGTTATTTCACGCTGCATAATTAGAGGTTGAAATTTCTTATAATTGTAGAAAAAAGTATGCTGAATAGTCATAAGGATGACGTAAGTCATTTATATATAATTAATTTGTAATGTAAAGTCGAAGGTCATACTCTGGATAATTTAGTGAAAGACTGTAAGAATGTTTGATTGTATTTGAGTTGGAAAACCACTTCATTTTACTCTCTTTAGTACAAGCCTCAGTGTTAAGCTTTGCCTGCTTCTAAGTACATTGCACGTCTCTACACAAGATCGGATCTTCCTGGAACATGAACCCGTGATCTCTCAATTATAGAGCCGAAAATACCCATTAGTATGTGGAGGAGAATTGTGGAAACCCTTCTTACCACTTCTATCCCAGAAAGTGTGGTAGAAAGGAGAACATTTGTGTTTCTAATGTATATATTATGTTTGTGTTTTTAATTCTTGTATTAGTCAAACGAATAAACTTTCTAATTTATCATATACTTCAATATTGTTTGAATTTATGAGCTTCTCTTTCAATTAAAGCACATATAAAAAAATCGTATTTTTGACAAATTATAAATTATCTAAGTTAGTGTCTTTCTCTAGAGATATGAGATAAATGTGCATTAATCTTGAAAATATGAATACTGATAGAAGGGGAGATATCTCTGTCATGATTGTTTGTATACACATGAACTATTCGACAATTTAATATATCTAAACAATTTAGCTTGATATTTCCGAACTACGGCCGTTTGTGCAATTCTCCATTCATACTTTTGTGCAATGACTTTTTACTTTTTAGTGTTATGTTTAAACGAAGTCGTTGAATTGTTTTAAGTTATTCCAATGAATACAATAGTCTTCATTAAGAATATTAATGTAATTTGGGTTATCCAATGTATTTGGCTACTGTATTTTCATTTTCATTAAAGATATTAGCTATATACCCTGGGATTTAATAAAATGCCATGTTTTTACTGATATGCATAATAATACTAACTACCTTAAAAACAAAACGATTATTATGTAACTTATGCATAATATATGTTATATAATAATGATTATAGTATTTAAGATAGTTAAATATATCTATGCATATCAACATAGATGCTACGATGGAGGGGGGCAACGGGACCTGCCCTCCCCCAAAGCATTTTCTTTCAAAATAATCAATCGTTTCAATAGTCTATTTTCGACTACAAATGACATTTATGTTGGAACTTGCACACATAATAAATAACACAACACATAATCATAATAATTCAATTTTGTTCAAAACACTGCTATTTCGAATATCACCACCACATAGCAACTAAGAAAACGAGGTTAGTTCCTACTATTTCTTGTCGCTTCTATCTGTATCTGGTGCTTTCTGTAACCGAGTAAACATGACTTTACTCGTACTGATTTAGTACTGGTAGTGATGTAAATTACTCGTTACAGTGTACTCCTAAAATAATGCAGGTACATATTTCAGTTATTGTTACTGCTACAGGAGTCCGAGTATTTTGTACCAGAAACCATGCCGTGTAAAGTATCTGTATTGTAAAACTACCTGTAACAAGTAACATATGCACACTTGCACAGGCAGTGGCGTCGGGCCGGGGGGGCACGGGGGGGCACGTGCCCCCCCCAACATTATGCAAAAAAAGAAAAAAATAATATAAATTATCTTTAAATTACGTATATGTATACACTAAAAGTTACGAATGAATAACTAATATAGATCCCCCGTTAGTCTATTTTTCTGTATGCATCTAATTTGATTCTGTGTGTGTAAAGTATGCGCGTGTTACAACTAAATTTACAAGTGCCGGTGAGCCGACTCTGGCCGGTTGCGCCCGAGCTGGAGCAGCCGATCGAATGCACCCGAGCCCAGCCGACGCCGGCCGAGGGCCTCCGAGCATTGACGACGCCTGGCGGAGGGATATCATACCAGCTCAGTGCGCGTGTGTTGTGTTGTGTAGGTGGTCGCCACGTTTTATTCGTTCAATAAGCTTATTGTTACTAGCTGAGCTGCTATTGTTTGTGTAATTTTTGCGGATGTTCGTTTGTTATCATGTCTAAGAAACAGTCCTCTGTACTAACATTCTTTAAAAAACTTGGAAATTCAAGTGAAAGTGTAAATGAAGATAGACATTTAGCGGGAAGTAGCACTGGAGGTAGCGTTGGTGATGAATCGCCATCTTGTTTACGCCCAGATCGTGATGCTACATTCCAGGGCGAAAGTAGAGATCCTTCATTGGGAGTACAAAGTGCAGATATTGCAAAAGGAGCATTTCAGCCTGTTGATTGTTTTAAGGTAAGCAAGATTCAATCCAAATCGAGGCAGTTCAAAGAATCCTGGTACAGTGAATTTAATTGGGTCGAATATAGCCCCATTAAAGACGCTGCATTTTGTTACCCATGCCGACTATTTTGTCAACATAAGTCTGGTCGCGGGGAGGAGTCATTCACTAAACTGGGCATGAACAATTGGAAGAAAGCTTTGGAAAAATTCAGGAAACATGAGAATAGTGAAATGCATCAAAAATCTAAACAGTTTCTCAATGAGTATAGAAAAGCAGGAAGCACGGTAGCAGATTCGTTGTCCTCGGCACATACTAAAATGGTTGAGATGAATAGGAGGTATTTAAAATTCATAATTGAAAACATCCTATTCCTTGGAAAACAGAATCTTGCCTTAAGAGGACATGATGAGAGTACTGCTTCATTTAACAGGGGGAACTTTATAGAACTGCTACAACTGAGATCTACTCAAATGGAGGAAGGAATCCAAACATTAATGAAATCCCCAGTCCATTCATACAAAAGTGCCCAGGTACAAAATGAGATAATAGATTGCATAAAAAGTGAAATGCTTCAACAAATTGTCCAAGAGGTGAGTGAGGCTTTGGCCTACTCAATTATTTGTGATGAAACTACGGATATTTCAACCCGTGAACAGCTTAGCATTTGCATTCGATACATTACTAAAATAGATGGACACATTAAAATCAATGAAAGGTTTTTGGGCTTCGTTGATGTGTCAGACACTACTGGTGAAAATTTACATCACACTATTAAACAGTATCTGCAGCAGTTGGGTATAAGCTTAAATAAAATGCACGGCCAGGCATATGATGGAGCTAGTAACATGAGCGGCAAATTCAAAGGTGTTGCCTCAAGGTTCCAAGAAGAAGAGCCTAAAGCTTTGTACACACACTGCCATGCCCACTTGCTTGATCTGGCTGTTCAGAGATTTTGTGAAGAAATAAGACAGCTTCGGAATTGCTTATCCATAGTAAATCACCTGTATAACTTAATTAATGCATCAGCTAACAGGTTTTCAATATTTGAATCAATATGTAAGCAAAGCGGAGAAACAAAAATGAAAAGACTGGTGAGCTTGTCTCGAACTAGATGGACAGTTCGACACAAAGCAATCCATGTAATTCTAGAGCAGCTCCCTGAAGTGTACGAAACTTTGGAAGTTATTGCAAACGATGTATCAAATCGTAAAATTGCAGCCGAAGCTGATGGTCTAGCCAAACAAATCAGCACATTTGAATTTGTATTCAGTTTAAAACTATTGCACAGCGTTTTGAGTCAGACTGATATACTCTCCAAAGAACTGCAGAGTGAATCTCTTGACATTTCTAAGGTTTTTGCAAAAGTTGAATCAGTCATTGACTGTTTAAAACTGGACAGAAATGATGATGGCTTTATTCAGATGTGGAATGAGTCAGAAGAACAGTGTAACAAATATGGTATGAAAGGTTTGTCAGTTGAAAGGCCTTCACTACCACGCAAACGGAAGATTCCGAAAAAACTTGAAGCTAGTAGTAGCTCTTCAGATGCTGCATTTCATCAATCACCTGAACCTGAACCTGAACAGATGTTCAAGACTGGCATTTACTTTGCTGCTTTAGACACAGTAATTGTAAACCTGCAATCTCGTTTTTCCAAGAACGATTATGATAAAATCAACTGCATTGCCCAGTTACTATTTAATTTGACCGAAATTGACAACAACGCTGTTATGGCAATCCAAAAGTTTTATAACTTGTCTTTAAGTTTCTCTGTACATCTTAAGTTTTTTCACTGTTATGCAAAGAACAATTTTGTCAAAACAGACAAAGCAACCACAAGAATAACGTTCCAAGAGTTGGCTGATTTTTTTATTGAGAATGATCTTCAAGCCAGTGCACCAGATGTTTGGCAGCTACTAGAAATATCACTTTCGTGGCCTATCACAACAGCAAGCGCAGAAAGATCGTTTTCTACACTACGAAGGCTAAAGACATTTCTTCGAAGCACCATGACAGAAGACCGCTTAAGTGGGCTTGCCCTGATGTCTATTGAGCAAGAATTGACGTCTGAATACATGAAAGATAAAAAACTAGATCTGTTAGTTGACAGATTTTCAAATCTAGCCGATAGGAGGCTAATGCTTCATTAGAAGTAACGAAAATTGGTTCGTTGAAAACCATTACTGTAGTTCTGTTCACCTTAAAACTTTGTCTTGTACACAAATTTGTTTTTGTGTTATAAATGTCCTTGCAGTTATGTCTAGAATAGTTGTATAATTGTACAACTTGTATAATTTGAAATTGAGTCTTTTTACAATCCATCAATATAGTAAAAATTGATTAAAACCAATGTTTAACAAAAATACACATATACTTTACTTTAGTTCTTAAGTGGTAGTTTTCAAAAAAGTTTCCACGGGACCACCCCCCCCACCCGGAGACCCCGTGCCCCCCCAAATTATTAGGTCACGCTACGCCTATGTGCACAGGGTACTTTCGGTTTGCGGTAACCTGTACTTTCAGGACAGATGAGTACCCGGAGCAAAGTATGTTATAGTAGTCCTGACGTGATCAGTTGTTATTGTAGTAAGTGAGATGCCGAGCTCTGAGCAGTTCTGTACTTTGTTTGTTGTCATTCGTTGTCTCTACGAGGCAACACCGCCCTTAGCAGTTTGGTAACCAACATGAGAGCTCCATAACGCGACCAATGCCGAAATTTTTGTAGACCACCTGGTCAAGAATGAAAGTTGAGATGGTAATTTAATAATTTTATTTTAATACCTACTAATCTAAAATTACATACTCAATCACAATATATCTTTATCTATATTGTATAAACATTTGATCTTAATCGGATTACAAGTTCTCCATTTATTAATGTTAAGGTTAAGTTGTAAAGAGCCAAACCGGTATTATTTAGTGTAGTCATCTATTGGATAGCACCGTTTTGTCGAATAAGTGAACGTAAACTTTGCGTGCTCAAGGCCATTGTTGACATTATGAAGACAATGGAAACATAATATTCATACGTAAAGTTAAAAGCATGACAATTTATAGAGAAAAAGTATTGTGATGAGCAGACTACATTTATTTATTTTTGATTTTCACAAAAGTCATTCTTGGAAAACTCCACTAGTAGAATTTTTTCCTGTTAGATGGTGACGTTGTGAAAAGAACACATTTAGAAAAAAATTGAAGTTTATATTGATGATTTTAGTAATTTATGTTATAAATATTGACGTATAAGTCAGAAACCAGATTCTCTTGAATTTCATACTTGAACTCTTATTACTCCAAAAAGTTTGCTAAATTTAGACATACAGTGATTTTCTCGATCAAAAAGTAATAATTTCACTTGTCAAGCCAACATCACACACACACACACACACACACACACACACACACACACACACACACACACACACACACACACACACACACACACACACACAACACACACACACACACACACACACACACACACACACACACACACACACACACACACACGCACGCACGCACGCACGCACACGCACGCACGCACGCACGCACGCACGCGCGCACACGCCCACGCACGCGCACACACGCGCGCGCACACACACACACAAATAGTGACGCTAATTTGTGAACACTATATTCTTCCTGCTTGGCTCTTCAGACACTACTTTTGTAAATCATTAGTGGGCCTTGGGTAGAGTGCACCTGTGAATTGGACAATTTTGCTATGATTGTGTCTGAATTACAAACCGGTCGATACATACGGTCCACAATTATCCATCCCGCTGCGAATGCATCCACGTGACTAGCTATTTGGCGTCCTTGTAAATCTTTACACAGTCATTGCCATTCTTCAATATCACTTTCCTCCAGATGTTTGAATCCTACTCACAGCAGCCTGTTGAAACACTGACTTAACTCACATCATATTAAATTATTTCGAAAATTTCATTGTATTAAAATAATTATTTAAAGAAAATACAAGGTAATTGATGTATACGTTGTTTTAGGCGTTAAACTCAACTGATTGTAAAACCGTAGATATGAGGAAAGTGGCTGAACGAAGATGAAAATCAAAGTAGTAAATAATGTCTCCTTGTATCAACGGAAAGATACTACTGTGATATTTTAATATAACAATAAAATAGCACAATACTGTAATTATATTAGTAGTTCATCAATAATAAGAACCTTAAATACAAACAATAGCAACTGACTGGGTTGCTGGCCGGGCTTATTTTTTGAGGTTAGGATTTTGTGGATACTTAGGTAGACAGAAAGTATGGAGTACTGGCTTCAGTCTTCATAATATGTCGCCTATCCTTTTCCTTGCGTTTATGTGGAGTCTTGAGCTGGTGTTCACATTGAAATGAAGTATATAAATAGGTAACCATTTAATTTACTTATGAAAAAAATTGGAATGTTACTAAACATAATAAGCAGGTGGCCCTTAAACATATGCTTTATATTTACAAACACGTGTTTAGACAGTTATCCAGTGATCATGGTTGTTCGTCAAATAATCTGCGGACATTGCTGCGTTTCAACGACAGTTCTAAGTAACTAGATGATTGCATTAGTTACACAAAGATACATTCAAAGATTTAACTCACGTACATACTGCAAAACGTTCAAAACTTTATGTTCAGCAGTTTTTTATTTGACCGTGATAACACAATTGCCTACATTTTCTACTTTAAATGTCTATAATTCCTGTAAAGTTATAAAAAACGTGTTTTACCAAATCACTTATCAAAGAAAGTTAATTGAAAAGTTAACCTGGGGTCGACAGCTAAGCTTTGCCAACGTTTTCCAAACGCTTTCTCAAAAACAAACTGACTTCAAGGCATACAATTTACATTAACTTCATTTTTATACAAGGAACATCGATTTCGATGATGGTGCATGCCACTCCATGGAATTTGGCTGAGCGTTAACGAATATTCATAGCTATTTCTTAATAATGTAGAGCTGTATTCAAAGATTGAAATAAGCCTATAAATTGTTTAATCGACAATTCCATTGACTGTGGTTTCCATGGCAGATTTGAAAGAATAACAGGATTTCGATACTTTTAACTTGTCATTTGTCGAGACATCAATTTAAACTTAGTATTTTATAGAATGCATGTTCATAAAATTACATTTTGTCGTAATTTTGCACAAATGCCTGTAGTCGCCATCTTGAAATATTCTATTGGTAGAGAGACTACAATTTTATTGGGGGAGAAATTAAGTAATGTATAAGTATTGCCTTAGTACCAATTCGAATTGGCTAGAAATTATGAAATTTTACCACTATTTCCGAAAAGTTAAATATATATTATTTCAACACTGCATCGTTTGAATTCAACAATTTACCGATACAGACACAATATTACAGTTCTTAAATATTACGTAATAATTGACAAGTTTTATTATACTTACATTTTTTTTTACTTCTCTTAAGCTCTTAAGTTGATCGTTCAAAATTTGGAAAAGGGATGATTATATATCAGTTTTGATTCGTGTTTTATCTTGTAAAGTTGTAAAACCTAATATTAACAACATTTTGCTATTTCGCATTGTTTTGCCAAACTTGATGTTTTTGTTTACAAATGTTATAGGTGTACTTTCAACCTCATTAAATTATTATCTACCAATTATTTGATACATTGAGTATAAAAGATATTTGTTAGGAATGTCTAAAAGAACGTTTACAAAACATACTGCTACTATAGAGGTCGCCAAATCTAGGGTTCAGAGGATTGAGAGAGATGAGAGCAGGTGGGACACAGATAACTATTTTCCTGGTACAGGAGTGGAGGGGGAATGGGCTATCTGGCTGCATTATCGCAGGAACGGCAGAAAACAGGAAAAGATCATGCTTAATGCGACCTACCGGTCAGCTATTAATAGGAGTATGTTTTTGTCTATGATATTATTTATTACAAACTAGCATTTACTCATGGCTTCACTCACAATTCCTCTGTATTGGATTTCATCGAACATTCCAAGTATTTGATTGAATAGTTCCAACTATTTCAGTATCACTGGAACTATTTTAGACCAATGTGAAGAATTCCCAGGATCGAAGTT